>NC_088284.1:8185817-9399567 GCF_036013445.1 Caloenas nicobarica
AGAGACCAAGTCTTCCATTGAGACAAAGAATGTCATTTTAGGTGCCCTGTAGACACAGTCAGTATAGGTATTTCTACTTCTGGATGTGTTCCATGGCTGATTGGATGATTTGTTGGCAAAGTATGAAACTACTTACAGAAATCATGTTAGGAGAGCAGTAGTGTTCATCTTTCTCGACTGCAGAGTCAACATAAAGTCTACAGTAATTGCCAGTTAATAAAGCTCCTCAAACTGCCTAAGTGGCAAACAGTAAACTATTCATGCCAGTGAACACCATAATGGAGAACTTATTAAATTCATATTTTACTTATATTCTCATAAAAAGGAAGTAGCAGCAGGTATATCAGGTTCCCTTCATCCTGAATGTTGGAAGGCAAAGGAAAGGTTATGTCGGTGAGGGAAGGAGGGCCTAGAGATTTACTCCAGTCAGGGTGAAGGGAAAAAGAGCAAGACAGTGTGCCTTGAGACCATGCATCACATTTTCTGACGCCCAGCTCAAAGGTGGCCCAAATTTTGTATGTGCTGGTACTGTGGCACCAGCGTTTGGATCCCTGTGCTTCACATAGTCTTGTGTCCAAACTGACACTCAGACCAGGCACTGTATCCTGGGACACTGATCTGTAACAACCCTTCCTACCCTTTGTCCCTCATTGGCAACCATCCTCTCCTCACTCTCCTGCTTGCCTGCCCACCCTCCTATCTGCTAACTACGCACCAACCACTGCCCTCACCCTCTTCCCCATGTTCATTCTCAGTGGTCGTTGCATGTACGTGCCTTGGCCCCCTTCAGCTCATTAAATCCCCCACCTTGCCTCATGTTTTGACAGGTTTTGTGAGTTTTGACAATCCAGCCAGTGCCCAAGCTGCTATCCAGGCTATGAATGGATTCCAGATTGGCATGAAGAGGCTGAAGGTGCAGCTGAAGAGGCCAAAGGATGCTAATCGTCCCTACTGAGGACTTATGAGAACCACTGGATACAAAGCACTAGCACAGGTAACTGCATGGGGAAGGAAATGTCAGCTGTGATGGTAGCCTCTTTTTGTGTTGTAGACCCTCAAAAAGATTCAGCTCTGCAACTCTCTAGCTTCTGCCTTTTTCACTTAGGCCTCTGGCTAGAGCCACACTGCACAGATATACACCCACACATAAACCAGGAACCATTTCTGTGTGCGTCTCTTCAGAAAAAGAGGTGGAAGGATGCTTAACAAGGATAAGCCAAGTTCCCCACCCCAAGGGCATCCTGCATCTCTAGAAAGTCTTCCTGGTCACTAGGGGAGAGCCAGCAGCTGCCCTGATCCCCCTTGCTCAGTCAAAGAGACCATTTCTGGTGGCTGAAGAAAATCCACAATTAACAGATGGGACTGGGCTGCAGTTTAATCCCAGGTGACTGGACTGGGACAGTGTCTGTCTCAATAGCTCTGTGTTGCAAAGTTTCAAAGCATTCTTCGTTCTTCATGCAGTATTAGTCTGTATCTAATTTCATCCCAGCATAATAACTTTATGTAAATATGTCTCCTTGACAACTAAATAACCACCAATTTCTTTCTTCTGAAGCCCAAGAAATTAATAGAAGGATTCACGCTCACTTCTTGCTCAGTTACAGTTAACTTCTCTGTGTAGATAAAACCCAACCAAAGCCAAGGAAGCTTTGCTTGAGTGAGGACCTAGACAAATCTGAATGAGGGTCTCATTGTTAGACTCATGTACTTTGTGTTTTTGGAAAGAAGCCAGCTTGATGCTCCAAGGGAAGTTCTCATACATGTAACAGTCTCAAAAATATCAGAAGCAGCAGCTTGTTTCATTGGAATCCCAGCCTATTACCAATAACAAAAATGGAGATATTTCTAAAAATGGAAATATTTTCCACTAGTGGCTGGATTTTCCGTTAGATAGTTCTTTGAGAAACAGAAATATAAAACTATATGTGTTTGTTACAGAGACAAGAAGTGTCCCTGTTGTTAAAACTGCTTCACACCAGAGATTTCCCAATAAACCCAAAACCCAGGGTGGCCCTAAGCTGTAACAAGCGGTTTGCACTCCTGAATGAGTGACAAAGAGATGGGGTAGGTCACCTTTCTAGGCCATTATAGTGATAATGTCTAAGATTCAGTGATTTTGATTCAGGACTTTTTTGCCCCGTCTAAGGTACAGGCAGGAAATCTTCAGCCTTCCTGAAGAACTATGAAGTGTTCTAATTTTTCACTGGTATCTCTAATATCTTTGAAAAATTTATTCTTCTGGCCTTCAGAGCAGTATCCTTTCCACTGAGAATTAAGGAATGGGATCAAAATGTCTTTGAAAGAGGTGCTGCACTGAAGACAACATGAAGTGTATTAAGAAACCTTTCAATAAATAAGTTAGGTGTACATGCAAGATACAGCCTCCATAGTTTAGACTCTCCTTTATATGTGACTGTATGAAGATAGCAGTTAACGTATTTTCCCTCTTCAAACACCTCTTTTCTTTTCCTTACTTATGACGAGGCCTCTTGGAAGCTAGAAACCAAAATATTTTTCCATATCCAAATGCTTTTTGCTTCATCACACTGGCTTTTAATGGCAGGTTTTGTTGGGGGAAAGCAGGAGATGCATGCATGCAATTTTGCCAAAGCAGGGACTGTCCGTTGGGGAGATTTTCAATAACATCTGCAACGGGATCAAAGAACACAAGTGTGTCCCTGGTTTGGCACCGAGTAATAGCTATATGTCATAGCATAGCTGTGCTCACTGAGGATATGCTTGTTTCTTGTGGTCCTGTAAGAAGGGGCAGGGCTGCAGCTGTTGTTAAAGATTCACTGATTTGAGTCTATGGTGTTTTCATTATCATGGATCATTATGAAGTGCTCTGCCTCGTGATCAGGTTGATTGTTGAGGTCTCAGCTTGTTTCTTGTAAAAAGGTTGTCCAGTTGTAGGACTAATATTTGTTGTTTGGTTGTTTTTTTGGTTTGTTTTTGTTTTCCCAATAAATTATGTAAAAAGGAATCAGCTGGTAAAATGGCATTAAAATTCCATATCTCTCTCTTAGACCATTTTTTTCTTTGCTTTGCTTCTGCAAAGCAGGAGAACAGTCTTGGATTGTCACCTCTAAGTAGGAAATCCTTTAGCCTTTGCAGCTTTTAATTTGATTTTAATGTTCTGCTGTCCAGCAAAATCAGGTCAGTCGTTACCATCAGATCACTTCCATCCTCTGCTTATAGAAGCCTTTATTGGAGGTACAGACAGTCCCTATTAACATGGAGTAAATATAGATCAAGGCTGTTATTTTCTTGTAGACTCCCACCTTGGCGAGCTCACTGAAGGAGATGAAGGTGTACTTGTCTTTTAGCAGGAGAGAGTTTTCTAGGAAAAAGGTTTCGCACATGGGGGTTTTTTTGCATCAAACAAAAGGAATTGGCTGAGCGCATATGGCCCCAGAAGGACACTGAAGGACTATGCCCAGCAAAGGATCTTATTTAGACTGGAAAGGACACTTGGTGACAGCAAGGGTGCCCAGAAGCTCAGAAGGCTTAGACCCAGCTCTTTCTTCACTTCATCTTCTTTCCAGTGCTTGGGAACATCCACACCAGCACCCTAGAAGCAGACAAAGGATTTTTAGTCATGACAGCCACAAGTCAGCTTCCAGCCAGGGCTGTGCAATAGGAGCCAGCACAGGGCTTAAGCCCTCAGTAATAAGCCTTACTTAGAGATAGGTCACTTGTTCTTGGCTCAGCAGAGTGTTACTGTACCCCCATGGCTGGTCTGATGTGAAACTTCCAGTCAGCCTCCAAAACACCACTGGAAGTCTCTGGCTTGCCCACCCAGTTGACAGTGTCATTACTACAAAAAGAAGTTTCCTAAAAACTCTATGACAGAAGCCAACTGGACCCCTGGGTACAGCACAGATAGCTATTGCAAAGCTTGAGAGCAGGCAGCTCTCTTAACTGGCAGAAACTTTATAACTCCTGTATGTTTTTTATCTAGTTTTACTTTGGTCACAGCTCTTCAGGGTTCTCAATTCCAATTTGAAGCATGTGCATAACCATATTGACATCAGGGCAATTACTCATGTGCTTCAAGAGGATGCTCAAGAAACTTCTTAATTGGGATTTTTCTAAGGAAGAGCTTTGTTTTATTGAACTCCTTTCCAAAAATAAGAAGCTGCCAACAAAAGAACACAAGCAGCACCCAGTTTGATGTAATCCACCAGAGTGTTTTTTCCTAAGCAAGAAAGAACTCAATTCACTCAATTTTAATTCTGAATACACTTTTTTTAACTTATAAATCTCCCTTTTGGGACACAAGCCGCCTAGGCCACAGTGATTTGAAGTCCTTTGTTTTCCTTGCAAGTGCTCTAACATTGCTGTCAAAAACTGAAAGGGTCTCTGTGATGTGGCAGATAAGCCCACAAGCTGTGGCAAGCAAAGCCCTGAAGAATTCAGATGGCAAAATATTTCCAAAATGGCTGCCTCTCTTCCCTTTTTTCTTTATAATTAAAGAGGTGGTTGTAGGAAAAAAAAAAAAAAAAAGAAAAGAAAAAAAAAAAGGAGGGTGGGTAGAGAGAAAGCAAGAGAGGAGGATCATTTGAGGCAACTCTGCCAAAATCAATATATTCTATTAAAAATCTCCCCTCAGGTCTAGGAAGCAAGGATTCAGAGGCACCTCATGAGTCTTTCAGATAGTAAATGCATAAAATCACGGAGACAAAAAACACCCTGAAACCCACAGCTCCCTTGGGTGGTCATTCCTAGGAACCCTTAAGTACTCTGAGATATGGCAAAGTTGAGGTTCCACCTGCAGAGCCTGGGGGTGCACGTGAGCCCTCTGCACAGCCAACACCACCAGGACTGACCTACTGGGACAGACAGAAAGAGGAGCTCCTCCAATCCTCCTCGTAGGAGCAGAAGTGATCAGTGAGATTCCAGCTCTCTGTGCTGAATCTCAAAGCTACTTCCCCAGTGTCCCATCCATGCTAAGCCTGTAATACCCAAGATAGGACAATATTGCCTACAAAACCCCATAATGTCTTTTCCAGTATTAAGGACTTGACAGAGCAGCACAGAAGCATCGAGCTGATAGATCGATAAAAGGCATTGCAGAGGAGAGCAGTGAAAATCCTGTCCATTCCTCTTCTGTGGCTTCATTGCTATGACTGATCATTAGCAAAGTGTTATTTACCACCTCAGATAAATAGCCAGTTGTTGAAGTTTTATTTAAAGGTAAAGATAGAGAGACATTTGGGTGGGACTGACCTGGAGCACTGACTGGCATGAAACTAAGGGAGACAAAGTAAGTGTGAGTGAGAAAAACTGAGTGAGGCAAAAGTGAAGCAGAGGAGGAAAAAAATTATCAACGGTAGGATTATTTTTTTTTTTTTTAGCCGTGCTTCTAAGAGTAGTGGCAAAACATTAAAAGAATGCATTGTCCAGGAAATCTGCTTCTCAAAAATGCCAGGGGAAATAATACAGGCCAAAGTTCAAATATAAAAAAAAAGTTGTTCTGGTCCTCCTTCACAGTTTCTAGAACATGTGCTGATGTGTGGTTTATTGTAGAAGATGTGAGATGCTTGTTTTTGCAGCTGGCTGGAATAGGTGATTTTTTTCCCAGAGAAAGCTTTTTTTTTTTTTTAATTTGAATATATAGAGTATCGAACTGTAAAACTTTACATTTTCCTTTTTCTGTGCTCTGATAGGAGAAAAAACAAACAAACAAACAAACTCATTTGAAAGTAAGCAGACATTATCAGTCAAAACCAAAACAAGCAAGCAAAATTCCAAATGCCCACAAACAAAAGGATGTGAATGGAAAATTGCTGGCTGTCTCTTGTCATTTCAGATCACTTCAATGCAAAATCTAATGAAAGTGGATTTTTTTACTGAATTTTGGGTTGCTTACCCCTCTCAGATAGAATTGTATCACCTCCAGTGAGAGACTATTCTGCAGTTGCATTGATCTCACTGTTGTCTATTAATCTGTTCATCTTGAGATTTGGACTAAATATCCTTTATCAAGATCTAATCTCATTTTTGTAGTTATGCCTCCTACAATCAGCTAACCAATTCCTCCTTCTCCTGCACAGATTATTGTCATTTCCCCCCTTTAGTCATGACTTTGATCATTTAGGACTTGCTTACATTATGGAAATTTGCACTATTGTAATTAAAGCAAAACAGTACTCCAGCACAAGCTTTAATATGAATGAATGAAGTGAGAACAAAATCAGGCCAGCTTCATTTGGGAAAGTCTGTTTAGGTACTGGAAAAACATCAGCTCAGCCAATATTTTTTTTTTTCATTTGGATTAGTTTTGCTTTTAATTTCCACTGACAATTGCAATTAAATTAAACGTCCCTCACTGTGTTTGCAACCTAAACTTTGCATTGTAGTGCTCATACATGAGAGAATGGAAGTGAATGTTACTGGGGAGGCTGAAACAGAACTACTGAAGATGTCTGCAAAACTGACAAGGAAACCCTTTTCTTTTCTGACTGATCATTTTTAACCTGTCTGCCCATTAAAATTACTAATAACTTTTTTCTGATAAAATTCTCATGTCGGTTCTATAAACCACAGTTTCGATACCAGAGCATGCAAAATCCCATTTGCTAATTATTGTAGTTATTCTAAGACTGGCACGCAATATAATGCACTGATGGAAAACGACAATAATTAATTACTGCATTTACTCCAAAATTACAATCAGTAATTACTGCTCTGAGACTGAATTCCATTCAGCAATATTTGGAGCTTGTTCTTCCTCAAAGCAGGACAGCTTTTCAGGAGTATTGCTATGTTTGCATCTAAATGAGTCCATGTAGGTCACTAACAGATCGGCACTATTTGTCATGGGAGTGATAGAGCAGCGCAATGCAATGCCACATCACTTTCCTTCAGTTTGGAGCATGAATTCTTCATTAAAACCCATGTATCCTTTTTCTTTTTTTCCTTTAATGTTAGATAATGCAATTATTTCAGAATTAAATAATAGATATGAAAGCAGCCTCTCATTTCTCGTGCCGCCATGATGCAGTTGGTCCTGCTGCTCTAAAGTAAACTTCTGGAGGCTTATGAGAACTTTTACCAATGACTCAGCCAGCAAAGAACCTGCTGAGTTGTCCCTACTGTGGAAAGCCAAGAGCTTGGTATGGTTATTCCACCTTCAAAGGGGGCTTTCAACAGCAAAACCCCCAAAGCCCCAGGTTTGACTGGAGGGTGGTGGTGTTATATTCAGCCACTTGACCACGAGATTACTATGGGATCTTATATGGACCGTGTCATGCAAATTAACTGAGTAGGTCAGGTTTAGAGCCTTTCTGAGCTAAACAGTGTGAGCTTTGATTTCTTAAGTTAATGGGCAGCTGCAGTAATCTGAAGGCAATAACATTTGAAGGAAAATTTTTTATTAAATTCATCCAGCACAGAGATTTGCTCGACCAAGGCACAATGGACAGCAACTTGAAGAAAAACCAGAAAATGTAGGCAAAGGAAAGGATAGATGTTTTAAGCAGCAGCGATTTGAAACAAGAGCTAAAGAGATGGAAAAACCCAGGAGACACCCATAGCCAAAATGCTTGTTCCAGCAGAAGCAAAATAGGTTTAAAGAGAAAGAGAATGAGAAACCCACAATGAAAGAGGCTTGTGAAAATCCAGGATGAGGTTTAAAAACAAATGTGGTCATTTCATTACAGGGCCTTCAAATAAGTGACAACTCAGCGAAATCTTTTGATACTGGGGCACTGGGGAGAGTAGTACCCACTAATGAGTGGACAGGAAAGGAGCATGCTGTCAATCTGAAAATGCAAATACATGGGGAGAGAGCAAAGGGCAAGTCATTTGCAGCTCAATATATGAGACTATAAAGGTCTAGGACTTCAGGCAAGAGATGTTCCTCTTAGATGGCCCTATGTGTCATGTGCTTGAAGACTGATAGATCTGGCTCTAGTGTGTTTAGGAAAAAGAAAACATCAGCATGACAAACATGCTTTCATGTCCAGGCAGAGGCCAAGATGGACGGTACAGGTCAAAGGCAGAGCAGAGTCTTCTGGCCCCAGGGAAAAGCGAATTAGCAGAAAAGGTTAACATGGGAAACTGCAAATTCCCAATAAAGTTACAAGTCAGTTCCAACACATGGTTCATGGGACTCAGGTCACTTGTGTAGCATTGATCAGCAGGCTGCGAATAGTCTGATCTTTTTGCCACTGACCTCTGTGAGCTACTGCAGAACCATGAATTGAAGCTGTATGGGGTAGTGTTTGGCACTTACACTGTAGGTATAAAGAAAAGGGAGGCTAAAAAACTCCATGAAATTTACTCTGCAGGGGAAAACTGCTACAGGAGTTGGCAAGAATCTTAATAAGGGGTTGCAGAGTGCTCCATCAATGTGAGCACCTTAAATTGATGTCCTTATGGTTTGGAAGGCATATACAATCAGCTGCACTAGAACACTGTTTCTCATTCCCACCGTTATACCCAGTGATACATCAAATGCAATAATTGCATATTTGAATAATTCATGTGTACCTTAACTTTGGCCAGATACAAGTGAATATCAAAACTCCAGTCTCTGAAGTGTTTGATTCAGCTGTAGCAGAGAATTAAAGGTTTACGGTGAAAACCCTGTTTCTTAGATGTCTTTCCTCCTGCCTTGTGACTGCAGTTAGAGAAAAGACAACATTTATTTCAAATGGGTCATTTTTCCACTTAGCTGAGCTTCATCCAACCTTTTTGAAACACTGGCTGGAAGGCTGAGCTGGAGGGGAAAGGAGAACAGTAGTTAAGTCATTTCCCAACCAAGCAGCACAGTGAATGAAAACTCAGTTCTCAGCCTGCAAAGGTACTAACCACAACCATGATGGGGTGAAGTTCTCAGGCAGCATCAGTCACCAGCTCCTCTGAAGCCAGTGGAGTGACACTGATCTACAGCAGCCAAGGATTCAGGCCCACTATTACTTATTTAATTCTAAATGTTCTCCTAGCAGAGATGTTTCAATTATTTGCAATTCTAGAGGGAGATGTTATGTCACCGTTCTGGCTGCTCTGGTCTCCTCTGAGCAGAGTGACTAGGGAACGAACTTGCCTTTCTCCAAACACATCCCTATGGCTTATTTTAAAAATCCTTTTATACAACAATGACTTACAAATGGAAGAAATTTTCTTGCATCCCTGGAAAGCTGCAGTTGAACACTCAAATGACGCTCTTTAGAAAGCGGATTTCCTCCATTATTGGGAGAGATATTCTCCCTCCTTGTCTCTTCAGATGTCCCATTTTTCCTGTTCAGGACAGATCTAAGAGCTGGTCTGTCTGAAGCACCCATTCTATGCAGAGCAAAGGTAGCTCTCTAAAACACCCACAGGAATGAGTTGTCTACCTTTGAGATTCTGGCTATATGAGGCCCAGTCCTTGAAGCCAACAGACTTTGGTTGGTTTGGGTGTGCTGTGGACAAGGGTCCTGGTCGTCATGGTAGAATGCTGTAATACAGTCTCTGTCTTAAAAGTAGGTTGTTCCAAAAGAAAATAGGTTTTCATTAGCTTAATTTCTAAGAATTTGGAAAGGACTAGGCAATGAAACCCACGGGTTATGCAGTCAGCTACAAATTTGTATTTGCTGGAAAAGATTGTCTTTTTTCTCCCCTCTTGAAGCATCTCCACTCATCAGTAGAGGCTGCATCCCATCTCCTGTGACATATGACAAGTGAATGTCTCCCGTGCTCTTTATTTTCTCCTGTGCATTCTCCTTGCATGGCACATATTGCTCCACCATGGCAGACTGAGCGCTGGCAAAAAGAACCAGGCAGGCAGCCCAGCAACTGCTCTGGGAAACTGGGCCCTTACATGTCAATTCTTAAGAGATTTGGTGCTTTCAGAAGGGGTATATTTAAGGGTTTTCTGGCTTCTGCTCTTAGTTTGCAAGGGCATTATTTTGTACAGATCATATCAACCTTGTTAGGAAAAATCCTATCAGGAATTTCTATGGGTCTTCTTCCTGTTCTCCATGAACACCAGAGCAATGCAATTTAGAGAAAGGTGCACAGATCCTCATCATGAGTAAAGGAATACCTTGCTCCCTGAGAAACATTCCTAAACTTAAACCTGAACGTGGGAATTAACTTCTCGGTAAATACCTTTGTTGAGGAGTGTGCTCAGGGGCTGTTAGTAAAGGCACGTGGACCAGCACCATGGCTGGCTTTGGGGTGCTGTCTCTTTCAGCACAGCCCCACTGTCTGACAATCTGATTCCTGGTACTCACCAGTGATTCTTGGAAGTAACTCCAGGGTGCTGCTTAGGATTAAAATGAAAATCATTTCTTCCTTCAGAAACTCTCTAGAATGAGTTGTCCTGAGGATCACAGGTAGCTGGAGAAATGCTGAGCCTGCCCTTCACCTGGAAAAAAAAGTAGCCTTTAATGAAGCGATGATGATTTGTGCCAGCTAAAGACTTATTGTGGGATTTGGCCACTTACACTCAGGGAGCAGAAATCTCCTGCTTTTTCTCTTCTGATCTTTCAAATTGCCTCTGTAATTTTTCCCCAAGTTATGTGTGCTCAGTGTGTTCTGTCGATGTGAGAAGTGGTAATGTCACTCTGCCAGGAGTTTTATGATTCACAGAAGGTAGGATTTGTATTGAGACAGACAGATAGATGGATGTCTGGTGCCTGAACGCAACGTATTACAGAGATTGACCCAAAATTTTCAGCACTAAAATCCCAAATGATAGACTGAGGGGATCTCTGTCTGGGAGATTTTAGATGGATTTTATCTCTTTTCTCTGATTAATACAAACCTTTAAAAGCATTTCATCCCTGTCTCTTTGCCCAAATAATTGGAGAAGATCAGAGTAAAGAAAGATCAATAGCAAATAAGTAGTCTACATTTTCTCAGGTGTCAATTTAAAGAGGGTCAGACGTGGCACACTGAGAGGACAAAGTACACACTCGGGGGGGTCCCTTCTGCATTCAGATAAGGACCATTCGTCGTGACATGGGAGAAGGTGAATCCTCTTGCCTGAACAACTGGTAAACACGGGAAAGGAGATAGTGATGCTCATGTCCCACCACCAAGCCAGGCTCAGGGCCACACTGAGATCTAGTCTCTCTCTTTACATGAGGGGAGAAATGGAAAGGAGCCGAAGCCCCCGGGTGGGAGCAGTGGGGACACCACCCTGCCAAGCTGCCTGCGGAGCCTGGAGCTGCCTCCTAATGAACGTGGCTGGTCAGAACTGGAGACGAGCTGTTCCCCATTTGTTTGTGCTCCTCGGAGTGGCGGGGATCCGCTCTCCATCAGAATAATCCAATTGAATAAAATGATTCATATTAGCAGGCACATCTGTCTGAGGCCAGAGCAGAACCCTGGTGTTAGTTTAATAAATGGCGTTCATTAAACTTAGCTGAAAATATAATCTGGAGAGACTGATGGGGTGAACAGAGCAAAGAATAAGCAAAAGAAGTTAGCAATTATCAGATGTCATTTGTTCTACTGGTACCATGGAATTGGGGCTTGTTTGCTGAAATCTTAATTTCATTTTGCTGAGGCAGAATCCATCAGACAAGTTTGTGCTGCAGCTATGATTCCTGTTTGTCAGACCTTGGTAGGGAATGGGGTATTTTTCTTTTCCCCTTTCCCACCAAACAGAGCAAGTGTTTACACTGAAGGAGCACAGAGCCCAACAGAGAGGCGAAGGACATAAAAGATTGAGGGAGCGGCCTTGTCTTTGCCATGAGAAGACTGTTGAGTAAAGTTCCTTTTGCTGCAGTGCAGAGAGTATGGGGAACACCTTAGGACAGAGACCCTCAGAATTTCCAATGCAGCACCAGTTGTAGCTATTTCCAGATCCTCTGCCATTTTCTCTCAATACCAAGCAGGGTTATAAATACTCCTCATTTGGCTTCAGGAGCATTTTACACTCTACAGGTGCCAGCAGAAAGGACTCGGAAAAGGCAGGGGTCTTCTTGGTGGCCAGGTCAGGGCAACTCCTGGCAGCCATGCACTGATGGCTGCCCAAGACAGCTTAACAGCATTTCATGGAGCACATCGGAGGAGGCACAGGCACTGAGGAGCTCCAGGCAGCCCACACATTCAGAAATCAACCCTGATGATCCCAGGATGCCTTTTGCAGGCTGCCAACTCTGCCAGTTGCTTGGCATTAACATTCTCGGCTGCAAGTCTTCACGTGAAACACTGAGTCCAGAGGGCTTGCTCTCAGGAGGGAGAGCTGCCTTTCCCATTTCACACTGAGCAGAGACAAGCTTCTTGGGCCTGACTTACAGCAATTTGTGGTCAGCACTTGAAGACTGGCTGGGCAAGTTATTTTTCTTAAGTTACTTTGGTTTGCTTTAGTTTTAACTTCTCCCCACAGGTATTCAAGTGGTTTTGGTGTTCTCCAGGGGAAGGAAGGAAAGACTTTTATATTTATAGACTTGCTAGGGCAGTGCTCAAGTCCCAGACAGTCAGAAAAAATCAAAAGAATAATAGTGGAGAAGGGAAACATTGACCTCATAAGCTTTCAGCGTTGATTAGTTTGTTGGTGTCAGGAACCTTTTCTTGTTCGGGGCACACTAGCTGTGAAATGATTTTTTTTTCCCCTTTCCCTTTAATCTGTCTCCTGTATTCCCATGGGGAAGGAGGAGCCAGTACCTACATTCCTGGAGTTCTGTTTCAGAGGAAGCAATTGAATGGACTTGCACACCAGCAGCTAGCAGCTGGGTTGTTTGGTTTTTTTTTTTTTTAGAAACTTCTCTTCTCAATGTGCTCTTTGGCAAGAGCCTGAGCACCTTTAGTTTCCTGTGAAATTGTGTAAGAATCAGTTGCAGACATGAGCTGCTCCAGAAATGGTCAGAGACTGTTCTTGCCCTGGAGAGTGCAGGAGAAGGAGACTGCAGAGATGGGCAGCATCCTTTTGACATCTGCCATGGACTCCACCATCCCTATCAGGCTTCATTGACAGCCATGGAAGGGGGTGAGACGTGCACTCAATCCCACCTTTACTCCACCACCATTCCCCATTCAGGTAAATCCCTAGTCCTTAGACACAGCATAAATGCTTAGGCTAACACAAGCCTGGCATTTGTACCAGACTGACGAGAAACTCGCTGAATTCATTGCAGCACAGAAAGCCTCAGCTGGCATCTCACTGATGGCCCCTGTGAAATGAGCTTGTGGGTCTCACCTTGGTTCCTCCTAAAGACGTCTCTGTAACAAGCAAGCCCTGATTTTCACCCAAGTTGGCAAGTGAATTTGAGAGCTAAGGACTAGAAGGGGAAAAAAGCTGAGAAACCTGCTGCACCCCTGCAGGTAGCCTCTCCAGACACATTGACCAGTGAAAACTCTCGCTGCTGAAGTCTGTTTGTGGTCGCCTTTCACAATGTCTTTGTCATGTTGGTACTAAAAATGTAAAACAAAATAAAATAAAACAAAACAATATTTTATTTATATATTATAGTCTTAAAAATAACAAGTATAGGCATTAATCCTCTCTGCAGTTATTTTGAGGCCCTTTGACAAAATTTTAGGACCTCTGATGACAGCAGTATTTTTCTAAATCTCAGATCAATGACATCATTAATATTCGCACTGGAGAATGAATTTATGGAGCTAAGATATGAGGCTGGAACAGGAGACACCCCTTTACAGCTCACGATCGTAGCCACACTTCAGCTTTAAGCTGCAGCAGGATCACCTGACAAGGTTTCCATTTCCAGATGCTCAGTGTATCCCCCATCACCTCACTTCTGCCAGCTGCACAGCTCGTGTGTTGGCTTCCTGGCATGTCTAAAGTCAGCTAGACCAGAAATGACCTGCTGCCTCAGTCCTTTAAGGTGTACAGGTTGTTCTAGAATAAAACGGGTTAAAAAGGAAAGCTCAGAGGCAAAACTAAAGATGTCCAGACTTGGGGTTCAGATCCCTGTGGGATCAGGGGATGACAGCACCCCCAGCCAGCAGAGCTGCAGGCACAAGGGGACAGGCTTTGTAAGCACAGGCTGCCTGAGGTGACAATGAACCAGAATCCCAAAGGACTGAGGCTGATCAGACTCTTCACTGAGTTTGAATGGAATTCGGCATATATTTTCAAAATTTTTTCAAAGGACATTCAAGTAATCTTATGAACCAACCATCATGGGAATGAAGAAATCAGCACATTGGTTTTCAGTGCTTTCAAAAAAAATTGTTTTGTTTTGGATTTCTTTTTAAACTCTCAGACAAAAAGTTTTGACTATTTTTCAAGCAATCATAACATTTGACTGATCACCTGCATTTTCCACCAAGAAAGGCTTTGAACAAAAATGTGATCCAGCTCTAAATTAGAACCATATAAATACTTCAGCTATGGCAGTGAAATGAGTCACATACATAAGTCACATACATAAGTGTTTTCTGAATCAGATTCTGAGATACTAAAATTTGCCAAGAGCTGTGAATTCTTCAGATGGAAACTGCTCCAACTATATGGAGTAATTCTCGTCTTATCTTACTCAAACTCAGAAAGAGTTATCATCTCCTTAGCAAAAGTATCTTGTTTCAGAAACATCATACAGAATATGGCTTCAGGAAGGTTTTTTCCTAACAAAAAATTAATAACATTTAATAATTAATAGAACTATGTAAGCTTATTGAGTCATCCTGGGCTTTAATCAATTTGAAATATTTGGGGCACCAATTTCCACCTTACTGCTCCTCGCTGGAGGTACATTAGAGTTTTAGTGCAATTAAAAAGAAGCAGGAAATATTTTTAGCTAATTGCACTGTGCACCTTGAAGGTAATTTGAAGCTGCAGGCAAAAAAAATAAAATATCAGAAGGAGTAACTGAGTGTTGCAAGCTGGGACTATGTGTTCCTGGCTGCATTCTGATTTAGAGGGATACAGAGTCTAGGCAAGGTGCTGAACAGGCTTGGCAGAAGAGGGGTGAAGACTCATCCATGGAGAATGGTCCCATCATATATTGCAGGGAAGCAGACCCACAAGTGCAAGGCTTCACATGAGGATGCTGCAAGGTACAAGTCCTGACATAAAGGGCCACGAGGCACATGGATGAGTATTTGTGTGCTCGGGAAGTCTTTGCATAATTCTGGGGCATAGGGTGCCCCTGTCGCCCCAACTATGGGTAGGTCTGGTAGCTCCCAAGTCCAGCCCTGTCTCCTGCCACTGGAATAGGACCAGGCTTGGGGGAGTCACTGGAGTCCCCTGTCAGGGGTTTCAGCTGGGCAGAGAGGATCTCCTCTGTTGCTGGACACAACACCACACAAGCAACACCACAACAGTTCCTTCCAGCTCCCGGTGAGCAATTACAGACAAAACTCCTCATCTCCGTTCTGGCAGACAGCTGCGGGCTATCGTGTCTCCTGGCAGGCACTTCAGCCCTGGGTAGAGTCTATCAAGCAACCTATTTGGAGGTCGCAGGCAGCATAACCCTACCTGCTAAGATCCAGAAGTTGGGCCTGATTAGGCCTCTTGAGATCATCCTAGGAGATGCCTTTTTCTGGTGGGGAAAAAGAAGTAGGCAGTGGGCATAGCAGCTCTATCTAACCCTCAACAAGAACAGAAGAGTGAAGTATCAGGTTAATCAGCATTTCAGTAAGCTATAGTCAACAGAGGGAAAAAAAGCAGAACCAGGGGAGACTGGGCACAGAGGCTCAATCACAGCTTCCCAATTAGACTTGGTTCTCAACCATGCACATTTTTTTAATTAAACTGTTGGTACAATGCTCAGGAGATAGCAAACTCCTTGAGGCCCCCTTGTAATAAAGAACCTTTCATTATGTGCAAAAATGTAGCTACCACACAGCTTAATTTCCTCTCCCACCTAATGTTCACAAGCAGCAAAAGCAGGAATGAGTGCTCCGTATGAGGCCGGATGAATGCTCCTCAGGGCACAGGACCCACTGAGCTGGCCAACAAGAGTGGAAGAGGCTTTGCTGGAAAAGTAGCCACATCAACATATATTTCACCTTTACCGTTACTAGCACCCTGCTTCCCAAAATGGCCTGAGTTTATTATACAGACTTTTGCCTGCCGAGCTCTTGGTTGGTGAGACACAGCTGAGACAGGACTTGGGAGCCACAGCTATGTTTGCATGAGCAAGTTAATTCTGGATGTTGCTGAGGAGGGTGACCAGGGCTGTGACTGTCCAGCACTTACCTGTTGCTCCCACCACAACGCCAGTGCCCTGCAGACAACAACAGCCCACCCTGCACCCCCTCTCTGTACCACCCCAGCCCCGTTCATCCTCCCACCACACACCCCCACGTCTTCTTTGGGGTGTCTCCACCAACCTGTGATCCCCCTCATGCTGTGCCCACCAAGATGTCACTGCTTGGGCACAGGAGATGTCAGCTCTGGGGATGGGAGATGTCACCACCTGGGGACAGGAGATGTCACCACTTGGCAACGGGAGGTGTCAACACCTGGGGAGAAGATGAGAAAAGGCAACACCACATGGGGAAACAGTGACATTTTCTGACCATCCAGGCTGGCTTTTCCAGGAGCGGCCGCTCCATTGCAGTGCTTTTTCATCTGCTGCTTGAGCCTAATGGCTCTAGAAAAATAGATAAATCAGAGGTGACACAGCTATTGCTGCTTGACATTTTTTCATCAAATCGGCTGGGGGAGGAGGGGGTGACAAAAAAAGTGACATTTTGACCAAACAGGATGTTTCCGCAGCAAATTTTCATTCTAGTAGATTAAAAAAGAAATGCCAACAGCACAAAAACAAAACTGTCTTGATTAAAAATGTTGGCCTTCAGAACACTAAATTCCTGTTAAGAGTGAACTGGTTTTCAGATTGATTAAAAAAAGACAAAAATTAATCTGTTCCCCCGACCACCTCCCCCACCCCAGATTTGTTTTGTTTTTTAACTAAAATATTCACAGGAAAGAAAGCCAAAATAATGACAATTTTCCCCTGGAAAATAATTGTCATTTTTCAACCAGCTCTTAATGTAACATAGTTAAATGAGAACAATCCTAGTAACAACACTGCACAGCAAGTAAGTCATACAATTATTTGAAAGAAGGGCATTACAATTTAAGAGCTAATTTTTATCGTCACCTTTAATTTATAAATGGGAAAAATGAGGCAGGGCCATCAAGCATCTTAGGAGAAAAAAAAAACACACCACAGAAAACATTAGCATTTGAAATGCTGGACTCCCATCTCCCTGTTAGATCACATTAGCTTCTCTGTCTCTATATGTGCAATTGTCTATGATGATATGTATGTATATATAGTACCTTTGTACATATACATACGTATGATATGTATGTGTGCATATTCATGTATATAAAGATTCATATAAACTGTCTCCTTCTTAACCTTCAGATGTTAGAACTGAAGCATCTGACAAAGCATCTGACAAAAACATCCTTTTTTTTCTCTTTTCATTTCTTTCTTTTTTTTTTTTTTTTTGTTCCTAAAAATAGTACCCCAAGAGTCCAGGTAAATGCACTGATTTCTAGTGTAAATGATCTGGCTTCATTTAATCCCAGCACAGATGCAAAGTCCCCTTCACCACTCTGCTCTTCTTACTCTAAGATACTTGGTCTTCTAATCTTGGACTCCCCAACAACATCTTTGTCGCAGGGATGGAGCCCATTTTGGAGACTCCTTCCTCTTTCCTCCCCCTCCACCAGGTGGGAGTTGGGAAAGGGGAAGTCTTTGTGGGTTGGTATCAGGGTATGGTGAAGAAAAGGGCTGGGAGGGAAAGTAGAGCCATCCAGCATCAGAAAAAAGTTGGTGCAGAGGCATAAAACAGAAAGAGAAATTGCTATAGAAACAAGAAGAAAGGCAAGGGAGAAAACAGGGGTTGGAATTTTAATAATATTGATCAGGCTCAAAGGCAATAGCTCTAAAGATCTGTCACCCGTAGGAAAAATATCTCCACTGCCTTGCTATAGGTGTGCTCAGGCACAGGTTCCAGCAGATGGAAGGACAGGATCCTGACTGCGCTTTTGGATGGGCTCACAAATACACATGTATGTGTGTAAAGAGAGACTAATGTGCATTGCATAAAGGTAAAGAAACCTACGTATGTGGTGGGCACATGAGCAATGTTCAGCCATGCCCAGAGTCCTAGGTACGAGCACAGGAGGCTGCCACATTGGTGCTGAAAGAAGTGATGGCCTTTGAGTTTCTTCGAAGAGGTGTTTCTTGCCTCTCAGACATCAGAGAAAAAGGGGTAGAGAAGGTGATCCATGGAGACTAGGGTAGGAAGGACTAGGGGGAAGGACACAGCAAAAATAATAAGGAATAGGAGACGGTAGATTTATGCAGTGGACGAAGAACTTCAGGTTGGTAGCACACCATGATGGAAGGTAGTGTTGGGCAAATTTGGTGGTCCTGTGAAGACACAGAGCAATCTTGCCCTTGTAGCTGGTTGCATTTGCAAGCTTAGCAGATACATTCATACCCTGACAGCAGGCGGATGCCTTGAGAGGTGTGTGCAACGTGCTGCACAAGCATAGCCATTCCTATACTATACAGTGAATGTCACAGAGCACAGGAGCTGTGTACTTTTAAAGAAGATCATCTGCACTTTCTTGGTTCACAAAGTCTTTGGGAAAGGCCTGTCCTTCTCTTGCTTTCAACAGTTTGTTGTACCTTGCTCCAGGTAACAGGCTGACTTTGTCACAGAAATATTCACTAGCAACAGTAGTGATCCTTCTCCAACTGAAGCTGGGGTAGCTTGCCATTAGCACCAGCAGGAGACACGGCAGAATCCTTCCTGCTATGCGCATACCTGGATTCAGGCCATAACTAACCACCAGTCTGGTGGTGTACATGGGATCCAAGCTCCCTCAGCATCCTCTTCTTGGTCCTATGGTAAATCTGCCCTTGGAAAATGATCCAGTGGTCTTGGTAATACAGTCAAGTCTATCTCCAGGGCCATAGGTCTCAGAAATGACTTAGCCCTATGTGGAGCAAAACAAATATACATGAAGAGCTGAAAACTTAGAATCAGTTGCGAGGGACATCACTGGTCTTCAGCAGGACTCTGTGCATAGAAAGTGGGGCTGGAAGGTGTAAACAAATGGCCCATTAAATGCCTCAGTCGTCTTTTGGGGCAACCACTCATGCAGTTACTCATGTAGAAACAGTGAAAGAAAGCAGCCAGAGAGAAGCTTTCCGTGGTTTGCTCACTTAGCCTAAGTGACTGAGTGGTCCTAGATTTCCTTTCTACTCTTTGGAGAGTAAAAGAGACACCTTCAAGTCCCATTCATACCACAGCTAAGGGGAGTCATGGTTCCTTTTCACCCCCACAGATTTTGTAGAGTTTAGGGTAAATGGACCCCAGGTCGAGTCTCCTACAATGCAGAGCTGATCCCTACACTCTGGTCAGAAGCTGCTGTTAAAAGCTTTCCTGTGACAGAAGTGTCAGGACACCGAGGACTAGCGTACAGACAGCACAGGTTGCAAGGACATGACTAAAGCTACATTTGCTCTAACTGAGGCATTGACTGAGGTTCATTTCCCCCCATGTTACAAAGCCACAGAGTAACTATCTCCTTCACAGCTAGACCACCAGGAAAATATAGGCTCCTTCTGGCCATGGTTCACAGTCTCATCCTGAGTGGTCCTTCAGGACAAGTGAACAGGGGCCTACAAGCCCTATCTGTCTCCACTAAAACTGGCATGGAATCACTTGCTCATATGGGGATGTCTGCATCTTCAATCCTATCATTAGGACCTGAAGACATCATCAACGACTGTTCAATATTCAAAGAAAAGAGTCTCAGGTTCTGTTTAGATACTCCAAAGTAGAAGCTGAGTTGGAGGAATATTGGCATTTACCAGATTAATTTGGCTGTGTTTTGGTCAGTGGAGCAAGTTCTTGGTCACTATTACCTGCAGCAAAGATACTTTGTGTAATCTGTCTTTGTGCACAGACCCTAACTGCTCAGGAATTATGCTCCTTCTTTGTCTTCAAGGCACCACTTCTGAACTAGGCTGTACATACTTGTCTTCATAACCTTAATACTTTCACTCACAAATTTACTTCAGCAATACCCAAATTCATACCTGCTCCCAGCAAAGTGAATTAATTTTCTTAAAGAAATATATTTGGCTGATGTCCAGCCTATCTAACCCAGATACCTAACTTGCCTCTCAATTTCAGGCTGCTGCTGAAGCAGTTCTCATAAGATAGGTATCTAACCCCTCTGCCTTCTCAACAGAGAAAGGCATTTGCCTCTGTAGAACCCCAGAGGGAAAATCTGTCTGCCCAAGTTTAAGACTTGAAAAAGGGGCTGTGCACTTGAAAGTCTGTTTCATCTAGCTCACTCAATTGATTTCAACATGTTGGTACTTATTACAAACCTTGCCTACACTCAGGTACACCAGCTGTGTGGGCAGGATATGTCCCTAGAGGCTATCAAACGGTCTTGTCCTTTCCACTGACTGGGTAGGTGCTGTAGACCCCTGCTTTAGAAGGACAGCTTAATTTGGTGCTTGAAATATAGACCCAAGTCAGGTAGACAGGATGATCACTTGTGACTTCCATGTGAGAGTACATTTTCTAGAGGTTTTTTGGTCTTTTAGCCTCAACGAGTCCTAATCCTTCACCTGTACATATATATGTTTGTGTGTACGTGTGTGTGTCACATCCACAGTGTCTAAAGATTTGTGTGGAGGACAGGCAGAGGGATGGTAGAACCCACTCCAAAGCCAGTGTTCACTGGCAGATCAACTTGGTCCTTCCTGCTCCACCCATAAGGCAAAATGTTTGCTACCATCAAGGTTATGTCCAAGAACCTCTCCTCAGGTTCAGGGTTGCCTGGGACTAGCCTACTAGGGGTGTGCCAGTGCCTATAGTCAGCCACACGCATACACATTGCCCTCGGTTCTGCCACCCTTGACTTTGCAGTCGGTGCTGTCCCATACTCCAACCCCGGAGTAGAGACATGTGTTGCTGCCACTTCCCAGGGATATAGCAGGATATTATTTGTCCCATCACATCTCTCCCCCTTCCTGTGGCCTCCTTGCCCCATTCAGGGGAGCAAAGCCTGCTAGCTCTTTTCCTGGTAAAGCCTAACCCATGCTGGTGGCACAACTGAGGTGAGGAAAGAGTCAGGTCTTGCTATGATGGTACTGCCAGCTGTCCTTCCTCCCTCACCTGTGCTTTTTCATGTGATATGCCATAGCAAGAAAGCCTTGAGCGGTATGAGGGATGCTAGAGGCCTTTTCCTCTTCCTCATGCACAGTCTGGACCTGCACAGCTGATGCTACTTGTCCTTGGGTACCCAGGGACACAAGTGACAACAGCTCTAAGCTGGTCCATCTTCAAAAAGACAGTTTCCTTCCTCTTGGCTTGTGAAATTATTGTAGACCCCGATCTTGCGTCTGCCTGGGGGTTGGTACCAGTCTATTGCCTTCACTCAAACTCCAAGAAGTTCAAGGTGACACTTCCATCTCATTAAAGGACTGTGCACTGGGGTCAGGCCATCAAGAAAGAGCCAGCTCCAGCCAAGACAGAAGCCAACTTTGGGAAAAGTGTGGAGCTGAAACCGCTGCTCAGACCAGGGGCTTAGTTCAGCATCATCTCTTGTCAGCTACGCATAACTGCTCTAGTCAGAAAGCATGTTTCAGCTCAGAGAAAAATACAGAAACAGTAAAAAAATTTTTTAAAAAGCCAGTGGAAGAATTGAAAATATTTTCTCTAGCCAGCATGAATGACTTCATGATGAGAACTGCCAACAATATTCTTGTGACACCAAAACACAAGGTGAAATTTCAGTCGTGTGCAGTGAGTTTTCAGAAATAGGCTGGGAGGAGAGATATGAGCCTTGCCAAGGGGATAGAAAGGCAATACCTGAAGAACAGGGTGCAGAGCTGCTGGCCGAGACAAGTGTATCACTGTGTGCAGTCATTTTTGGTGTTTACTGAGGCTAAACTCCCTGGGCCAATAAAGAGACATTTTGCATTGTAGAAAGAAACAGAGTGGTTCTGGAGATAGTAGCAACCAGCCCCTGGCAGTTTCTTTTTTTCTTTTCCTTTTCCTTTTCCTTTTCCTTTTCCTTTTTTTCTACTCTCTTTTTGGTTTTGTTTTTCTTTTTGTTTTTGTTTTTCTTTTTATTTTTCTTTGTGGTTTTGTTTTTCTTTTTCTTTTTCTTTGTGTTTTTGGTTTTCTTTTTCTTTTTCTTTGTGTTTTTCTTTTTCTTTTTCTTTTTCTTTGTGTTTTTGTTTTTCTTTTTCTTTCTATTTTTCTTTTTCCTTTTCTTTTTCCTTTTCTTTTTCCTTTTCTTTCTCTTTCTTTCTCTTTCTCTTTCTCTTTCTCTTTCCCTTTCTCTTTCCCTTTCCCTTTCCCTTTCCCTTTCCCTTTTTTATTTCCCTCTTCTTCCTCCTCTTCTTTCTCTTCTCTCCTTTTTCTTCCATTATTTTTTTTTTAAATTCAGCGCAGAGCCAAACACCAAAGGAGTAAATATCCTTCTTTTAATGATGCTGATTTAGGGACCATCGTATCATCTGAGTCCTCCTACAAGTCTGCTTACCACGCCATACCAGCATTGCTGTGTTTTGGAGCCCACCATCCTGTGAACTGCTAAACGGACATGCAGCAAACAGCAGTAGTTGCTTTTATTTTTCTTTTTGTTTTGTTTTGGTTTGTTTGGTTGGTTTGTTTGTTTGTTTGTTTTATTCTCAGTAGCCAAAGCAGCTCTTGTTCTATTACTCCCCCATGATTTTAAATTTGGGATGTAATCGAATTAGACTGGTACCTGCTCCGGAGTCCATCCGAGGGAATGGGAAGGCTCCCGGAGGACTTTGGCTGAAGTGAAGCCCAGGATGCTGGGGGTGGTGTGGGAAAGGCTGGTGCTAACAAAAGCATTCTGGTTGGCAGCAAATGTATTTATTTTCTGGACTTTGCAAACTGATCTGTGTCTGCGCTCATTCATTCAGTGCATGCTCCTCTCAACAGCCGCTGCATAACGTTCTGTTACTGTTCGCTGTTGACTGTGTGTCTACATTTAAGTGTGTGTTTTACGTGTGTGTTTCTGCCTAGGCCTACTCCATTATTTTTTTTTTTCTTCCTTTCTTTCTTTTCTTCTTCTTTTCTTTCTTTTCTTCTTCTTTTCTTTCTTTTCTTTCCATTCGGTTAGTTTGTTTTGCTCTCCTTCTTGTTTCATTTTCTATAGTTTAAAGGCAAGTATTTCCATTAGATCTTTTTGATTGATGCTGTGTTTGTAACTTTTTTTTATTATTATTTTTATATATATCTTCTTTCCCCACCTTTCCCTTTTTCCACACTATATATAAATATATATATATATATATAAAAAAAATCTTTTCTTCTTTTGTCATTCAATCAAATTCCAACAAAACCAACCAAGAGCCAGTCAAATCCACCACAGTCTCGCGCTGAGCTAGGAAAAAAGTTCACGTAATGACATGAAAGTGGAGAATACAGTCCCCCAGGCCGTAAGTTCAAATCAACTCAAAGTTGAAAGTGTGACATGATGGCGTCATGTAACAAGCTAAGAATTGGTTGCATGACATGCCGTCAAGTTTCGTGCAGGTGCCGTGATTGAAGCATTTTTCTTGGATGTTGTATCAGTTGATGATTGGCCAGTCATGATCACATGTGCCTTTTTTGACTTTGTGCTGCCACAATTTTTGCTGTGCTCATTTTCGTTTCGTTTTGGTGCTTGCAGTGGTTTCTTTATTTGTTGTTTGATTTCTCGTCAGCGTTTTATGCTTCTTTAGATGTCACATAGAAGGAAAAAAAAAAGATGGATTCCTAATTCTTTAGAAAAAAAGGGGGATTGTTATAATTACAGATAAATTGGGGGAAAAAAAAGAGGGAAAAAAATATGTGGTTAATTTTTTGCACTGAAAATCTTGTGATTTTATTTTTTTTTTTCTGGAGAATTGGGGGCCTTTTTCAATTGACACCTTTTTTTCCCCTTAGGATATTTCAAATCACTCTCTAAAAATTTAAAAGTAATTAAAAAAAAAAAAAAAAAAGAGTAATGATAGTAACAGTAGTTTGAAAACTATAGCAATCCAAAAAAAGCAAACCCAAGAAAAACGTCATTGTATGCCTTTTCAAGAATTCCTAATTCTAAGGTTCCATATTACAGCAACTCCAGCCAAAATTAATTGTTCAGGGGGAGGGAGGGATTGTTTTGAGTGGGAAAAAAACCCATCCAGATCAAAAAGCAAAATGCATCTTTTTGTTTACAACTGAAAAAGGGTCCTTGACGAGTGTTTTTTATTTTTTTATTCTATTATTATTTTTGGTGTTGTAATTGTTTAGACTGCTGTGTACGGTTTGCTGTTTGTTGAACCAACAGTGTGAAAACCTGCCAGCATGGATTGATATTCCGCATGACACTTTTCCACCAGAGTGGACCTTTTGCAGTTTCTAAGTTTCTTGATGTAATAAATCACCAAGTGTATAAGAAGAACCTGCTTGCTAGAAAGAGATAAGAGCTAATCCTTAATGATTAAGCATCCTACTTAAATGTCAAGCCTAGTCGGATCATGATTACATTTTTAAATAACTTTTTTTTAAGAAATGTTAGCTTTACATTTTTTTTAAAAAAAAAAAAAAGCTTATTCCAACAGTCTTTCTTTTTTTTATTTAACTTCCTGTAAATTGCCCATTCAAAGTCCTACTTTCTGACATTCACAAAGGAGTAGACATTATTGGCAGCTATGACTCCACAGAAAGCTCATACACTGTCATAGATGGCACCTCATTAAAATGTAGAACAATTCTTTCTCAATGCCTTTCACACCATGAAAACCCGCCAAGCAAGATTGTGATCTGGCATTGTAAAGTGGCACTTAAAAATAATTAAAATGCAGCTATCTGCACATGCATAGTGATACAGATTTACGTAGACATGCCCTAATATTATTTTGATTCATTATTATTGTTATTATTATTACTATTAGTAGTATTAGGAACAATTGTATTTTTCTCTATCATGATCGTGACTACCTTGCTCACTTTGGGTTTGATCCGGTTCTCACTGAAGTCAAGGGGAATCTTTCTGTTGACGTTGAGTGGGAGCAGAATCAGAGCCAATGCCTCCAAAAGCAAAACACCGAACCAGAAGCCCCATCCTGTCCCAATTGAAGGGAGAAGAAAACACCCATTACTTTCAACAGGAGCAGGATTGGGCCCAAAAGGACAGGCTTGTTTCAAATTTCATTTTCATTTTTTTTTTAGGTCTTTGCCCTACCCTGTCCCAAATACTCCCCCACCTTCCCTACTTCCCCCTCCCCTTTATGATTTAATTTGCAATGATCTTCTTCATTTTTTTAGGGCAGCAGCTGAATGGGCCACATTTAGGAAAAAAAAAAAGTATATATACTAAAAAAAAAAAAAAAAAAAAAAAAACGGGAACTGTTGGATTACACCTTTGACATATCAGCAAATATCAGTCAAGCTGAAGACTTCAGACTTATTCTCTCTTTGATTGTTTAGACTGTAACATTTCTTCAAGAAAAGTATCACATCTGCTGACTTCGAAGGACATGCGCTTGAAAACAAACAAACAAACACATAAGTAAAATCAGAACAGGAGCAAGATCAACCAGGATTTCTGAAGAGACACTGATATCACCACAGCGGCTTTTCTTCAAACAGGAGATGCAAACCTGGATGCTGACAAAGGAGTGCCTGTTTGCCACCAAGGATGCGGTTACCATGCGTGACCCATGGTAACAGTCACTGAGCATCTTTATCTGTCATTCCTTAGCTATATAGGGACCAAAGGACAAAACTTTTTACCGCAGACTTGTAGCTGTATGTAAAATACGGAAGTTCTTTCCTTTTCTCTGAGCTGTTCCTAAAACAGTTTTTGAGAGCGATTATATGAAATATGTAAAAATTAAAAAAAAATGCTTAAATGCTTTTAAAACGGCAAGATAATAGTTCTTTGATACTTTGGGAGGTTCTTTGGTTATACATTAATTAGAGTCTATGAAGCTTTCATATGGTTTTCTGTATAATACGTAAGGATCGCGCTGTTAAAGGCAAGTAAGATGGATATCTATGAAAAGCAAAAAAAAATAAAATAAATAAATAAATAAATACATTAAAAGGCTTAGAGAAGAGAAAGGAAAGATGGTAGATATCGAATGGAAAGCAAAAAAGGTTTGTAAATGCTTCTAACTCTCCCCATTTAAAATCCTAATAGTTGTACAGAATTTAAAAAAAAAAAAAAAAGTTTAAATTACCTATATAATAGAAAAAATTAGACAACATAAAAAATAAAAAAAGAAAAAAAATATAAAAAAATAAAACAAAACAAAAAAATATTACATAGAAGTTAGCGTTAATGCTAAAAACAAAGATGTTGTAGAACTGTAATTTTTGTAGAGTTTAGATTGAGCATAAATTCCTACTCTGCCAATTGCTGTTGAATGCTGTTATTTATCAAGGAGATAAAGGAGATAAATGGCTATTTTGCCAGCTTTTTTAACTGCAAGCATTCCATCTATTTAAAAAATAAACAAAACAAAACTTCATTCTGTAGACAATGCAACAAAACAGCTGTCTTTTTATCAGATGTTAGTTCTAACTTGAACAACAAAACACAGCTAAACGCTTCATGTCTTCATGATCTGCTGTCTGCAAACTTCCCATCATCCTATGCTTCAGTAGCTTCCATATTTGCTCTAGAAACCTTCAGGGCAAGGTGTTAGCCTAGAACCTTAAACTTAAAAATAAATTTAAAAAAAAAAAAAAGAGAAAAAAAAAGAAAAAAAGAGAAAAATAATAATAATAAAAAAGTAACACAAAGAAAAAGAAACCAAACAAGAAAATAAGATAAAAACACAATCTCTTTGAAGAATTTCTGAAACTGTTTACAAGGAATTTTGAAAAACAGGGGGATGTTTAAAAAAAAAAAAAAAAGATGCTGGCTCTGTTCTTCTGTAAATAAATTTGCATATTTTGTAGGACTTTTAATTGTAATGATAGAGAAAAACAAGGAAAACTATTTAATGAAAGCACGATATTTATCTTTGCTAAATGACTTTAGAGCAGTTAAAAAATAAGACATTGCTTTAAAAAATCTGACTCAGAAAAAACAATGAATTATTTAAGAACACATATATTTTAAAGTATATCATATTTATTATAATTTATTTTCACAGTCTTAAAACTTGATTTACATCATTCTCACACTTGTTTGCATTGATTGAGCAGTGTGATAATTGTTTCTGATTCTTTATTTGGTTTTACTCTGTTTTAATGTTCTTGTTTGTTCTTAGCATTTTTTATCTCGATCTTGAACTTTCTTCTTTCTTCTTTCTTGTTCTTTTTAAATTTTATTTTAATTTTAATTACCCACTGGGCCTGATCTTACAGTCCTTACTCCATCAAAACTCCCACAGGGATATAGTGGGTATTTTGCTGGCGTAAGGACAGCCAGACTGAGCCCACAGCTAGTAAGTACAGATGTGTAACGCAGCTGCAGTTCCATACAACTGCTCTTTCACTCTCAATTCCCTAAAACTCCTTGTAATCTTCTGTAATTATTGAATGACGCTTTCCAGCTTAGCCCTAAATAAAGCACAGTTTAAAAAAAAAAAAAAAAAAAAGCCGTGTTCTTTACTTCTTGATGGCTTTCCTTAATGTGTTTGCTTTGAGAACAAAATGAATCTATTTCGACTCTTTCATTAATATACATTGTTTGAGTATCAGAACAAATCCCTTTGTTATATAAAACATATCTCATTGGATTGAATTAATGACACTGTTTCATTTAATGTCTGCTTGATATTCCACTGTGGTTTACCTTAAACCTAGTAGGTTAGAAGATCAAATAATGGTACATATAAATTAGAGTCACTGTAGCTCCCATTTGAAGCCTGTTGTTTGACTTCACGCTCATGGTTTTTTCATGCTGATAAGTATAGAGGCCAAAGCTCAGGACGTTGCTCCTTTTGTTGCATTGGGACAACCTTGTGAAATTCATCAGTCTCCAGAGATGAGGTTTAATTTCTTCCTGAGCATCCCTCACATCTTGTCCTTTGAATGATTATGTTTCCCACCCTCCCCATCCTGCCGTAATGGCTGTACCAGATCAGCTGAGCTGAGTCTGGGACTGAAATCAGGAGCCTTTGCATTTTCTTCCTGATTCTTACATCTGCATTTGAACAAGTCACACCAGCTAAATCCATCTCTAAATGGGACTAATGGTGCTTGTCCATGATTTGAACTCCACAGATGGCAGGAGTTCGATTAGTAGAAACTCCTATTATTATTATTATGAGTTACTAATGTCTGTTCAGGGCTATAGAAATAAATGAAATGTAAATCAGGTGATGAATACAAGGAAGGAATATGGTCAGTATTTTCTTTTCATCTGAAGGTACAGGTAAATACAGAAGAGCACATAAATCAACTCCATCTCTGCCTTCAGCAGAGAAGATGTTCTGTAGAGGGCTGAGTAGTCTAAAGATGTAGGATGCCTTAAAGGTCATGGAGCTAAAAAATGAAGGAAAACCCCACAACAAATAGGCTCAGATTCCCACAGTGTCACAGCAAAGGCAGCACTAAAAGGTGTTGTCTGATGGTCTCCCCATTTCTCAGGCTGCCCTCCCCATTCTCACTTGTGACCCCCAAGCTCCCCAGAGCCCTTCCTTTTCACTCTGTCCTTGCAGTGGATTTGGAATTGTGAGGTGCACCTTGGTGTATCTGCAAGGAGATCACCTCAGAGTCTGGGTAGGACAGGCTACATCCTTGGGGTGTCCAGCTAGGGACACTTCTGGCCACTGGGACAGAGCTGGGGGCTGTTGGCTGATGATTGTGAGACAAGATTTCAGAGTCTGGTTTCAGGTACCCTGCAACACACAGAAGATATTATAAGCAGTGCTGGGAAACAACCGCCTCCCAAGGGGAGGACAGAAAACACTATTAAAGCTGCCTCTATGGCCCAGGTCAGTACCCCTAAAAATATTTGACTTCACAGAGACACCATTGGGGTTACTAAATTTGGGAATCTGGCTGGGAGGACCAGCAGGGACAACCAGTGAAACAAGAGGGACCATGCATGGTCCTCACCTTTCTCTCAGAACTTCCCCATGCGTTCATAATGCAAGCAGTAAAAGTGGGCAATTTTCCAAGCACAGTCCCCAAAAATGAAGGAGGCACCGCAACACTAAGAGCCCACTAGAGGTTCACTTAAACTGGTGTGCTGGGGAATAAAGCACTGCTGTGACCGCAATGCTGCCTGAACTAAGTGACGTTTGTTTGCCATGCTCAACCCTCTGGTTATGGTGGAGGCACAGACTGAAGTAGGATGGGCTGAAACACAATGTATATATGGCCTTATGGTTGATTTAAACACTCTACCCTGGCCTGTCCAAACATACCAGTCTTGTTGTAAGGTTTAACTGCTTGTCATACAGAGACTCCATGCTTCTTTCCAAAGGAAGTTCACCCCTTTACGTTGTAGGTGTTATAAAGAAAAACAAATAAAGCTTTGTAGCATGGGCCTGTTTCACTATGGGACGGTATTCTTGGGCAGGCAAATAGCCAAAGAACAATTCTGGTATAAACCAATGAAACTGAAGAGGCCAAGTCAACTCAAAAGCCTGCAGCTGCCTGCCCACCTGCACTAGGGTTCAGCAGACCAGGAACACTCTATTACAGAGAGTCAAAAAGCCACTGGCTGTTTGATGCTGACTCCTGTCTCTTATATGTAGCTGCTAAATCACATCACATGAAACTAAAGGTTTATTAAAGGTCAAACATCCATCCTTCGCCAAGGTGCTCCATGACACCAGCGCGATTACAGTAACTGCAATCCCATCCCTATGAATAGCCAGGGGCAACCTCTGGTACAAGTACCAGGCATGGTTTGCAGTCTTTTTTTCTGAAGTCCCACAGAGACACCTCAACCACTAATCACATTTCTGTGTCTTTAAGAAAGCAGCAAATCTCTTCCTGGAGTGGTTTTTCCATATCAGCATTTCCTGACATAGCCACAAAGCCACCTTCCTTGCAGACACAAGAGGAAACAATTCCTCTCCCCATTTCCGCTTCATCTTTACTCCAGGCAGATGTCCATTAGACAATTTTCTATCATTAAGAGATGTTCTGGGCTTTGAATAAGACTACAGAGCTCTGCCTGTTTCCTCTTCATGTAACTATTAATAACATTTTAACACAACTTGGAAATGTCCTTGTGAAGCAAAGTGAGGGCTCTACCACCTTGAATATTCCAGTTTCCAACAGCACGTCTCTCTTGGTCCTGAATACACCAGGGCAGTGACCCCCCGCATGGGTCTAGAAGCAGGCAAGGTGTTTTCATTTGTGGTCCCAGGAAGAACTCACACATCACAGGGTCTGGCAGATGGGGAAATACTTGTCACTGGTTGCTTCAGTGCAAGGTGCAAATGCTGCCCAAGCTGCTTGCAGAAGCCTGTTCACACCACCGCTTGGAGAAGGAAGTTGCTGATGCCGTTGCCTAACAAGGTCCCTTAGTCTTTTGAAACTACCTGACTTATCCTACCACTTTCGAACCAATGAAACAGGAGAAGGCCACAGTCTCAAGTTAGCCAGCTGTGCAGTCTGAAAATGCATTTTGGAATGGCACTGCTGTCCTAATTATTGAGGAAACCCACCCTTAGAACAGAGTGCAATCCCATAGCTTCCTTCTCACTACAGTAAGGACTCACAATAGAGCAAACACATCCCCAAAAAACATTCACAATGTACCAAATCAGAGCCTTTGTTCTCCATCTATTAAGGGAATTAAGTCACTCTGGTTTCACGTAGAATCATAGAATAGTTTGAGTTGGAAGGGACCTTTAAAGGTCATCTAGTCCAACTCCCTCTGCAGTGAACAGGGACATCTTCAACTAGATCAGGTTGTTCGGCACCCGTCTCTTTGCACACTTGCACTCGCCACTGGTATTGTACAAGCTTTTTTTAGTGTCCACCCAACCTTAAACGTTCTCACATTGCTGCTGAGGAACCAGTATAGCACTATTACTAGTAAACACACAACAGGTTCTGGTGGCAAGAAACACCTTGGTAGCACACGTCCTGTCACCATGGCATTCATAAACCATCCTGAGTTCTGGGTCTTGATCTGGTAAGTTCTGAACTTGGCATGGACCACCTCAAGTGAGCTCAAACTGGAGAAGGAGGTTACTAGCACACATAGAGGTAAAGAGTGCACTTCTCCTGGAAGCAGCAGCCTTGAGCTGCACAGTATATTCACATGAGATACAATAAGCACTGGTTCAGAGTCCTTGTCTGTCCAGCTGAAAGCTGGGATTTGTACCCTGAGCCTCCCGTGAGACAGAAGATGGCCCTGATTATACAATCATTGAGCAGTCCAGGGAGGTATTCACAACTCCTCTCATTGATCTGCCTCATTTTGTTTAAAAGGTGAAAACAGGAAGGGAAACAAAGAGTGAATGACTCCATTACCTCTACTAGGAGACCCAGGCTCCTAACACTGCTCCCATGAATGTGACATGCATTGTATAGCACAGAGGACACCTCGATGGGAGAAGGGGGCACAGAGTCCCCTCTTGGTACACCTTAGTCTGCTGCTCTGGGCACTCTCCTGGGGCATAGGCATTGCTGAGTTGCAGCTATTGCTTTCAGCTCTTAAAAAGAAGAGATACAAACACACAAGTTTGCTGGCAGCTGGTGAGTGGGTGGGTTAACCCTCCCCAGTGCGGAGCCACAGCATGACATCCCAAAAATGGGTGCCTCTCCTCCTCAGAGAGACAGCGGACTGAAGCTTCTCACCTTTTGAGGCAGATCAGATCACATGTTTTGCGTTTTCCATACAGAGCAAGAAAACACAATTGCCTAATCTGGTATTGTGAGTCCTACCAGATATCAAAGCACCCACAAATTAGTCATCATGACTGTGATTCCTCCTTTGTGAGTCCCTCCTCTGGAGGGTAAGGGAGATGATTCCGCTTCAGTAGCTACAGAACAGACTCCAAAACCAGAACAGTTGTCAGAAGGCACATTGCACACAGATCCTCCTACCAGCTCCTACAAGAAAAGATTACCTTCTTTCAGCTAGAACAAAGAGCCATTAAATGAGACAATAGGCCTAGGCAGTATTGGTGAACCATCTGCCGTCACATGTTAGACATTAGCAATATCTTTTTTAAGCCAAGCCAACGGAAGCCCCCAGCCATGGTTACAATGGCATTTAAGCAATGATGAAAAGTGTCAGCCCAGTTTTTTCTTTGTTTATGTCCTTTCGCTTGGTCTGTTCTTTTATTGCTGCTTTCTGTAGCATACCAGAGCACATGAGTGTCACACAATAATCATCAAAATAACGCTTTGCATCACATTTCACACAAATGCACTGGAGTTGGCTCTGGGTAGTAGCCTGGTTCAGTCTGAGGGCAGACAACCAGGGGACTGATGACAGACACTTGTCCTTCTGTACCCAACTCTCCCAACCCCAAGGGCCAGGTATTCAGAACGTCTGCATTAGTGTCCCACAGCACAAATGCCAAAAACAAAGGGGATCTGAGTCCCTCTGCTAAAAAGCAGCAAGCAGTCAAGTTTAGGATATGAGAAGAAACATGAGATTAGACTGGGACATACAGCAACCTGAGAAGACCAGGCTGGCCCTATGTGTGGGACTAGTTATTAACCTTGTCTGTCCAGTTTGAGGTCCCCAGTCAGGAGTGGATCGATGTAAAAAACCCCTGTTCTGATGATCGTGTTGCACAGAGCAGTCCAAGCCAAAAAAGGATAAAGACCCAGAGAGCTACCTGGCTCTGCAGATTAAGCTCTGCAGTTTAAGCAGAAGTTGTCCTATACGTGGCTTATTTATACCTTCCAGTTTCCAGCCCAAAAGCCTGATCTTAAAGCTTTACTAAGTAAATATTTTCTCTCCTTGACTACCAAGCTTTTGCAGTGCCAGGAGAGAGCTGAGTTTGGGTGAAATACTGGACATTTAAGGTGTTTTATTCTCCTAGAGGTAGGGAATCCACGTGGAGCAACACACTTGCCTGCAAGACTTACAGGCCAGATCCAGTTTAATTGGAGACTAGGGAATTTTTCCTTCCATAAAGGGGCTGATACCATCAAATGCTGAATTTTAGGAAGGGTTTTCATCCATCAGACTTAAAGAAGCCCTCCCTCCTCACTAACTGTAAATGGTGAAGAAACATGGGTAGGTGTCTGTGTAGCTAAGGCGAAAGGACAAACTTGGCCCAACTGGACCTTGCTTTGCCACTATACCAGGTCACCAGTGGTAGCTGCTTGCCCTCCAGCTGGTCAGAAAGCCTTCCTACGTTAAATCTTTTGATGGTCCTGGATCAGAGAGGTCTATATCAGTGCTCATTAGCCCCACTGGTGCTTTTGTTGCATTTTTAGCATAGAAGCCAAGAAAAGAGTGAGACCTCTGACATCAGGGAGGCTGAGAAGGAGTTAGCTAGCTTGTTCCAAGTGCATCCCACAGTGGACCCACAGTCCGTAGCCAAACAGCTGAAAGCTCCCCCACTGGCACACACAGAAAGGAGGGGGGCCAATGATGCAGAAGAATGGAAGCTTGCAACAGCAAGGACCAGCAGGAGGATAAGACTTCTCCTGAAGCCTGAGGTGTCCTTGCAGAGCCGCTTCATTGCTCTGCAGACTCAAGAGGAAAGGCCTGTCACATCAGGAGAGATGCTGGAGCTGAGTAAGGCCTCTGACCTTCTCCCTGTGTAACAACCAGAACAAATAGGAAAATGCAATGGGTGTTGGTGGTAGGTGACTCTCTTCTGAGAGGTTTAGAAGCACCATTTGACAAGCTGACATACTGACACACTCTCTAGAGATGTGTGGGGCTCACTGGGGGCTTATATCAGGGTTGTCACCAAAAGACTACCAAGACTCATACAGCCCACTGACTATTCTCCACTGCTGTTGTTTCACATGGGCACCTGTGATACAGCCAGGAGCAGTCTGGGGAGTATCAAGCAGCACTACAGAGCCCTGGGAGCAGTGGTAAGGGATTCTGGAGTGTAGGTATTTTTCATCAGTCCTTCTGGTCAAAGGGAAGGGGTTTGAAAGGGCCAGTTAAATGTGGAGAATTACCGAATGATTACAGCACTGGTGCCACAGCCACGGGTTCAGCTACTTATACCATGGGATTCACTTTGAGAATCCTGGTCTACTGGGGGCTGATGGGGTCCATCTGCAAGAGAAGGGGAAAAGCATCTTCAGTCATAGGCTTGCCAAGCTGGTGAAGAGGGTTTTAAGCTAAAGTTGCCGGGGGAGGGGAACCTCAATCCATCCCACTCCTACCAGTTTGATGCCAGTGCCAGCAACAGATGTCCAGGGCCTGGAGAAGGATCAGAGGTCAGCGGGAGAGCACATGAGGAGCAGCACAAAGTAATTCCAGCCACTCCAGCCAGTAAGTCAGCTTCTTCAGGGACCCAACTTAAATGCCTCTGTGCAAACACACACAGCATGGGGAATAAACCAGAGGAGTTAGAGATGTGCACATGCCGGCATGGCTGTGACCTTGTTGGCATCGTGGAGACATGGTGGGACGGCTCCTGTGACTGGAGTGTTGGAAGGGATGGATACACGTTCTTTGGGAAGGACAGGCAGGGGAGATAAGGGCATGTGTTGCCCTCTGTCTCAGTGACCAGATGGAGCACATGGAGCTCCACCTGGGGATGGACGAGCCGATCAAGAGCTTATGGGACAGGATTAAAGGGAGGGCAGAGAGAGGTGACATTATAGTGGGGGTCTGCTATAGGCCACCCAACAAGGAAGACTGAGTAGATGAGGCCCTCCATAGCCAAATAGGAGCAGCTTTGCATTCACAAGCCCTAGTCCTCATGGGGGACTTCAACCACCCCAATATCTGTTGGAGAGATAACACATTGGGGCATAAGCAATCCAGAAGGTTCCTGGAATGTGTCAATGATTCAGCACTGAGGCCTCCAATATAAAAACAACATGGACATGCTGGAGCAAGTCCAGAGGAGGGCCACGAAGATGATCAGAGTCATGACCACGCGCTACACCTGGCTGAATTAGGAAACACTTCGCTTTGGTGGGGATGGAAACCACTAAGTCTCAGCTGGGAGGTAACAACTGAGAGAAGCCAAGTGCAGTGGAAAGAAAACCAGATTGGCCATGGTTTGTACCTACCATTTGAAATGGCCTCCGAGAATCCACACGTGGTCAGATTCTGTATACTGAAGAGAAGTGCTGGAGTTTCTGTGCCCCTCTTCCCCGAGCTGAGCTGTAGCAATTTCCAGCCAAGAAGGTTGAGGTGCTTTAAGACAAGGAGACCACATGTTCACAGAAAACAGGTTTCAGGGCTGTTAGTCTGGCTTCGCTCCCTGTCCAGAAAAGTTACTTCGAAGACAAAGACAAATATAGACCAGTTCAATAAAACAAAACTGGAATATGAGCCAGAGGGGCAGTTATTGCTCGTTCTCACCTGGCAGGAACAGAAATTATATGGAACAGAGACTCTGAGAGTTTCAGCCATTTGACTGCATGACTAAACTGTACAAAGTGACTGATGTGGAGACAGAGCAGGTGTGACAGTGGCATGGATAACTGGGCATGTCAAATAGCTAACGAAGCTCTTGTGTGACCTGTCCTGGTCACTGTGAAGTTGCACCATTTTCATGGTAACTAGAAATGTAAATGAAGGAGGCACTCTGCTCTTCAAATTTTTCCAGTAGCTGATGTGAAGCTCCACCCAGACTTTTGAAAGTGGTGTCATCAAAGGTGTCCAGCAATGACATCTTTCTGCAGAAAAAATTTAATAGGAACATTTACAACTGCTTTCAGTGAACACCTTACAAAAGTCAACATGAAACTGCAATTTCATTCCAACATAAAGGTCATTTAGCATTGGATACAGTCATTTTAGTGTGTCAAAAGAATATCCTGTCCCAACATGCCCATCTTTTACCCAAGAAAAATCATTATTAGTGTGACAAGTTGTAATAGACAAACAGCTATGCTTTGCCATTCTTCTGTGTGAAAAAAACATTTAGTCCCTTACTTTATCAGGTCTGAAGTCATTCCTTTGGCAATAAGATCAACAGAAACCTCTGCATTTTTCTTCGAAGAGTTAAATTATTTACGAGCTTTGAAAATAATCCCACTTTGTCTTCTCACCCTGGTTTTGCATATATACATGTCTTTTTTCCATGTCGACCCCTGTGAATTCTTCAGCTAAAATATGCATTCATTAGAAAAACATTTCAGGGTATTTTTTTCTCTCCTCTTTATCTACTAGTTTGAATATGTTGTAAACTTGATTAATGTTGTCTTCTAATCTCTTCTTTTTTTTTTTTTCTAGAAAGAACACCTGGAGCTCTTTTAACCTGCCTCAAATAAAAAATAAAGCCCAAAAGCCAAACAACCCAAGTTGCAATGTCACATACCTTCACAACCATTTCCTTTCCCTGGTTCTCCGTTTCTCCCCTTATAAAAGGGTGGACACATGGGCAAAATTTGTGTCAATGAACCTACAGAACCATGGATTTCTTCTAAAGCCCCCTTCCTTATGTTCTTAGTAACCTGCTTAGTTTCTAGCCTCTCTCTGACTAGAATAGTTTAGGGAGATTTATGACAGTAATTCTTCCGGTTCCTTTCACAATGTGTTTTCTGCTATTCCCATCTATCGCTCTGCCAACATGCATCATTTATTTAATACCAGTCAGTAGCCACATTAAACCTCTTTTTTTTTTTTTTTTTTTGAGGACACTTCCTCCTGTATCTGGGGAAATTGTGCAGGTAAATAAAGCCTGAGCCAACAGTCTTGGACCTGCCTTTTCTGCCTCCATCCAAAGTTTTCCATGGGCATCAATCATCCTTGAACTAGGATTCTTCTCATTTTAATTATGCTAATACCACCATAATTTCATTCTCGTTAACAGCAATTGAGTTTCAGTCTCTGCAGATGCTGGAGCTGGACAGTTACCAAGCCACATGCCATCTTGAGAGAAGTGTATGGACCAGTGCTTAGCCTATGGCAGTGCTACTCATCACTGTTTCTAGATTACATCACTTCCCTTTACCCATTCATGAAATGACATATGCCTTTGCCTCATATTGTTTTTGAGGTTTACAAAGAAGATTTTAAGAAATGCAATAATAAGTGCATTGCCCAACTAGCTCATTTTTGTTAAAATACGACGTTGCCTGCTTTGGTAACTTCAGGTGAAGGCTATAGAGGAAATATGTTGTCGATTTAAAGTGGTCTCTCTTCACAAGGAGCCACATGGAGAAGACAGGGGATGAATACAATTTGCTCTAGATGTTTCATTTCGATACAAGAAAGAATTTTTTTATAGTGAGAACAATCAGTCACTGGAAGAACCTCCCCAAGGATGTGGTGAAGTCCCTATCACTGAAGGCTTTCAAGGTTTTTTAATTGGACAGGGTGTTAGATAATTTCATCTAGGTTCCTTTTCCCATGAAAGGTTGCACCAGTTGATCTTTTGAGGTCCCTTCCAATGTGGAATGTTCCTTTATGCTATGATTCTATGATTGCCGTAGAAGTGCAGAGATCTATGGGTATGTTACTGCTATAGACACTACTCCTATGAATTTCCCCAACAGGGCAAGTACAGAACCCAAATCACAGCAATGCTGAACGGAAGGGACCTCAGTGGTTTTCTCATTCGGACTTCTATGGAAAGCTTGTCTGCCTATCAGCCATGTCCTTCATTATCTCACGTTAAAAAAAAATATGAAAGGCTATACAGGTAGATTTGCACAACTGCAACTCTATCTATATTGAGTGACAGGCATCCAATGCAGCTCTCTCCTCATCATTGTCCAGCCTGGTAGATCTACCAGGATTTACTGCATGTCATTTCTGGATTGGGTTTCTTGTCAAGGAAAACCAGTGTGGGTAAGGAGGCCGGTGAGCACAAAGGCATTTATCCAAAGAAATATTGGGGCAAACAGAGGGACAAGGACTTCAGTGCACACTGTGGGAAACTACTCTGCCTTTCCACCCAGTGGAAGAGGAGAGGTTTCCCACATGCACAACAGATAGCTTATCATCACCTGCCCTCATCAGGCCAAGTCCAGCCATACTACCTGTGAATTGAAGCCAGGACATGTTGCCTGCACAGCCCTGATGCTAGAACTCATCTCTAAGCTGAGAGAAGGGTGATTTGAGGAACGTTTGCTTCCCCTCAGCTGATACACAGAGCTTCAACTTAGACCTGGCAACAGGTCAAAAATCAGTACAGCATAAACCAAACTGTACAAGTCCTGCAGGAAGGGCCTGACATTGTGACTTCAAGCATGAAGAATGATATTACATGGATTCAATGAGGGTTTTTTATGCTGAGTACAAAGTCTGGTACAGCTTCTAGAAATTATGATATACTATTGCAGCCTTCTGGGCTAAAGAACACATTAAAATCTCTTCAGTAAATGATATCTGACCAAGTTTTGATGCAACCGTTGCCTCCTCCTACTCCATTTGACAGCTGACCTCTCTGATAATCCAGTAAGACACAGATGGTGGCTGCACAGCTGAGGTACACACAAAATGGTCTCTGACAGCCCAGAAGAGTCACTGTTTCCCCATCCCTCCATGCTTAGAACTCCCTAAATCAGATGGCAGTCTAGGATCTCAGCCAGACCTATATTCCCCTCAAGCATTTAAAGCACGCATGGAATGAAGAGGCATCATAGTTGGAAGGATGAGAAACAGTTTCACTCAGATTTTGTGTTGCAGCAGGTCTTCTGCAGACACCCTTAGGATATATTTTTTAATCCATGGCAGGGATTTTGACTTTCTTTAACCATTTCATATATTTTGTAAATGGGAAAATACTAATTTAGGTACAGCCATATGCAACAATAGTGAATAAATGATCTTCCAGTGCTCAAAAGCTGGGAAAGGTGTGACATAAAGACCAGCACAAAAACAGCCATCTTTTTCTCAGGTATAAACCAGTGGAATGTGTGTCTGCACTTTGTGGTAGCTAATTTGGTGGGAAATGAATTAAAACATGAGAGAGAGTCACCTTTTAAGGGCAAAAGGTCTTGAATTTTGCTTGCTGATCAGGATGACACCAGTATTTATGCTGATGGCCGATAAGGGCATTTCTAACTCCAAATTCATTTCCAGAAAACATTAATGTTACCTCACAGTGCATTTTTTGAATCAGTACACATTGCCAGAGGTTGAATAAGATGGTTTCTCCACACTCCGGGATAGAGTACCGACACTTACTAAATTATGCTGTTAAATACTGTAGTATGGCTATAAAATACAATGAAGGCCCATGGAAAGATGCCAGCCCTTTTCTGAGAAAGAGAGAGCACTTTTTGGAACCCTGCCTGTGGCCCGTAATTTTCACTTCCTCCCACTACAGTGTGAAGTGACATGAAAGGACTTGTAAAGTCAAGTCCAGCAGACTGGTAGGGATTTGAAGGAGTAAAGCTAAAGTTAGATCATCGACAGTAGCATTTGACCTACTTGAACTTTGTGAGGAAAGAAGAAGCCAAATCTCCTACATGTCTCCCTAGCAGACATCACTGGGAAAAAAAAAAATAATTCTAGCCTGCAAACATACATTTCTTCACCCAGATGGGGCCAAAATGTTCAAAATACAGAAACTTATAATGGAGAAAAGTGTTAATCCACAAGCAGTAAAATTTTCCAGAAAAGTTGCCAAGTAACAAGCTATTTCAGTATTTCACGGGAAATAATGTTCAGTGAAGAACAAGGACCAGTGGCAGAGGATGGAAGCATTGCTTACACACACTGAGGGTCTTGTCAAGTACTGCAGCAACTCATGTGGACCCTGACACATGCAACCAACATTGAAGTAATTTAAGTTCATCGAGCTCAAAATTATCTTTTTTTTTTCTTAGTAATTACTAAGGAGGTGAAAGATGGAGGAGGACTCAAGACTGACATTTCTTTGTCAAAAATATTTCAGTAAGAAAGATTTGTCCTTCTCCAGTGGCCATAATCTGATTTGTCACACTGTGTGGTTGCCTAAAAGCCTTCATTGCAGGAACACAGACCAAATGATGGTGCCTGACCCACAAAGCTTAAAATTTGTTTGAGGAACGACAACAAGAACAAAAACAATAAGTGGCAACTATTCAGGTCAACAGAGAAAAACTCTGTGACAGTTCCCAACAAATAGATATAACATGCTGCCAGCCTATTTGCTACAACATTTCTACAGAGGATAGTTAGTTTCTTAGAGGAAGAATGAATTAGAGGAACAGAATTATGAGGTGGAGATGGAAGAGCAAAATTCCAAGAAACTTGTCTTCCTAGGTCCATACGTTATCTTCTTGCATTTCTTATATTCCTGCACCTATAAACTTACGCATGAATCCAGCATCCAGTCAATCTCCGGGAACAGAACAAACACACAGCTTATAATGTGTGTCCTTAGTTGTCTTGGGTGCAGCCTTCTAGCAGATGATCAAAACTGGAGAGCAGCAGAATTTTCTTAGAGACAATGTTTAAACAGAGGAGAACTTGGACTTCCCAAAAATGCCCTATATTCATTTTCTGGCCCTGGTGTTAGCTGCAGTTGAAGCTTTGTCAACTGTCTCTAGAGCAGACCAAACTTGAGGGATGATTTTCGAATTAATTACAAATTCAGAACAGCTTTGATAGCTGCAGGAACTCTTCAGAGGGTTCCTAAGGAACATTCAGAGCTACCTTATTCCAGCCAACCTGCTTCTTAAAACTCTGTCCAGTCCATGCACATGTGGACAGTGATTGACAGAAGTACTTCTTAGGAAGAGGATTTGAAAGGAGCTATTAAGGTTACTGATACAGGGCAGCATGAAGACTCATGCTCAGGCCCTCCTGCCATTACAATGGAGGAAAATAGTACTAGAAAGTGTTTTGCCTTGGTTCCAGGACGCCTGACGCATTCTCAAAACATGGACAAACATGCAGGGAAATAACCCAAACTTCCAGAGGGTGCAGGTCTGATGGGTGGACCCAAAATGCAGAAAACAACATCAAGGAAGATATTAAGCCTTGTCACCCAAAATAAAGGTTATGTCAGACAAAATCCCCCGTGCTAACAGTATTAGAGTCACTTTCCTTCCCTCTCTTTAGTTTTTTTCTCACCAGCACTGCACTTGTGGAGCAAAATTCTCAGCACGATTGGTCACAGCAGTTCAGCCAGGGATAGAGGCGAGTATCAGGAGAAGAACAAAGTATGCAGGAGGGTCTCTTTTACATTTCCAGAGACAGAGACTGTATATTCCCCTTTCCCTCAGGCTCCATCACTTCACTTTCAACTCCCACAAGTAACACTTGGAGAGCAAAGGAAGTGGGGGAGAAGTGTGAGAAAGCTGAGCCGTGTGCCTGGAGAAGAGCCGGGATGTGGGGCACTGGCACATGAGCTCTGAAAACATTGCCACAGTGTCCTCAGGTCCTCCCACATGCTCCTGTGTCCTCAGAGCCCACCACGGTCTCCCTCACACGTCAAGGTCAGTGAAGGAGGGTCCTGGAGTGCTGACCAAGGCAAATCGATAAGATGCCGGACTGCCAGGAGCAGGCGGAGGTTTCCCTCTCCACTGCAGGGATGAAGGGTTTGTAATAAACCACTGGGGATAAATGGCAGCACCTTCCATCATCACTGCTGTCTACTCCATGAGCAGCTGTTGGACCGTGACAGCAAGGGCAGAGAGAGGGATTTAGTGAACAGCTATGGCCTCCCTGAGAGCATGCATCAAAAACACTCACTCTCCTGCCCCAACATTCTCCAGACAGGACTGGTCTTGGTCCGCAGTTTGTCGGACTGCAGAATGTCATTTATTCTCAACCGCATACTTCCCAACTCGACAATTTCCTTTTAGCATGAGTCTCTTTCTTCCACCTCCTTCTCCCCATTACAAATATATGAGTATGTGTGTTTCTTTTTTTTTTTTTTTTAATGTGATCTCTCATAACTGCCAAAAAACATATAAATCTCTTGACGTAAATACTTTTGGCTTGGATTTCTTGACAAATATGTGCTAGTTTTTCTTTATCCTTCACACTTCTCTCCACAAATTCTCAGTAAGAATTCCTGCAAACTCTCAGTTCTCAAATCCTCTTCACAAAGCACCTCAGCAAAATTCACTATGCTGAAGCTAGGGCAGGAGAAGGCTTCCTCTGCCTGTGGACATCTACCCAGGACACTGCTGCATACGCTGCACGTATTTTGCTTTCCTTTAGTGCATACGTCCCTCCAAGCACAGTTATGGTGGGAACAGCCCCATTGAGCTTCTAATGCCTACATCTGAGCCTGAAGTCTACACCATTATTTGGGTCAGCAGAGGTCTAGTCAATGGACCTTCCTGCCTCATCTGATGGCACACACAAAACCCGTGGCAAAGAGCAGAACTGAGTTTCAAATCTTAAACCTTTGCATTGAGTGCTGCAGTCATGAAGCTGCTCTTTTCTGCTCTTCTCGGCTGCAGGCCAAGATACAGCATTGAACTGTCCATCTGAACTGACCCTTTCTCGAAGGATTTGACGTGCTATTCTTGGTAATAGAGGGAAGGCAGAACAAGTACAGCACACAGACAGAGGAAAGGAGGTCCTTGCCCCTGGCATCAGGGCCTCAACAGATTTATTTGAGGGTCAAGGGGATCCAGCCGACAGTTTCAAATACCCTACACAAATTCGGACTGAACTTACAGACGTCATGGGCACAGAGGAAGGAAGCAGAGGAAGGGACTCATCTGTACCTAAGTGCTGGGCAGTGAATGAAGGAAATACCTAAATTTCCTCTCTAGTCTTTGGGAGGGACAAGTGTTTTTCAAGACTTCGGAGAGTTTTCTGTTACTTAAGCTGTCAGACAGGATCTTGAAAAAACAACCTCTAAGATGGCTGGCTAGCAAATGTCAATGCCTTCGCCAGGGCAATAGCTTCACTAGCTACCTAAAATACAGATGCAAGCCTGGTGTCTAAGCTAGGCAGACCTGTTAATACTCAGCTTTTGTATTTTAACCTCACCAGAAACTCCAGTTATGGTGAAATATATTGGGCAACAGAGCACGGCAGCAGAGCCAAAGCCATCATGGAGTTAAATATTCTACTGTGGGCTTAGAGTGTGCACAGTTTCTGCCCACATGTTGGCTGAAGTTATGAGCACATGAGAAAAGGGGATTTATAATGAGAATGGCAATTCAACCTCAATTATAGTGCACAACTGTCCGCACACTATAAACTGGAGGTTTAATAATGAGGCAAGTAGGCTGAAGGAGAGAATTTCATTGTGTCTGTTTCACAGTCTGGAATTCTTACTAAATTCATCAGATCACTTGAGTTCTCCTGACAACTCTAGCAGTATAACTAATTTTAAAGGGGGTTATTGTGCATTAAGACTGCAACAAAAGATACAGGCAGAGAAAACCTCATAGCAAAAGAAAACTCCAGATTGAGGACTATAATGTATATGAGATTTGAAAGAAGTAAGTGCTAAAAGATGTAGACAGCAGTTTTTCAAGGTCCTTAACCTTGATGAATAAATGAATAAAATCCCTTAAAAAATTGCAGTGTTTCTTTCAAGTGATTTCCAGCATGTTAATGATCAAGAGAAGCTGAGAAAATTGCTGGGAAAGGAGACGACTTTCCTCAACGTGCTCTTACCACAGAGACTATGAGACAGACCTGAATTGTAAGCAAATAATATGCATTGCAAAATATGACAGAGGAAGCAAAGAACAGAGGCTCTTTAGCTGTCCATAATGCATTTGCATACAGGTGTGTTGACTGCAGGACTTTGTGATGTTGCCAAATCAAAGCTTTAATGGAGACTTAGAGCCTTCCAGTTCTTCAGTTTCCAGTTATTTAGACACAGCTCTCCTGTATCATATTTACTTACTTTACTACCCCAAAAGAAAGAGAAAAGGACCCAAATTGCAACAGGGCACAGGGAATACACAGAAGCCTTTATCTACCACCATAAGCCTCCCACCCACCACATACAACACCCCACCAGCCAACACTGAGTGCCAAAGGGGCCTGAGTTGCCCACCTCTCTCATTCCTGTCAGCAAAGTCTCTTAAGTATTGACGGAAAAGTCAAAGGTAAGCTAACAGAAAGCACGACATCTCACTTCCCAATGCAGCCCACAAAGGAGGCATCTCCCCACCTTCTGCAAGACACAAAGGGAACATCTTGTTGGTGTCCTGGCATGGCCTTGCCCCAGGGCGTGCTGAGGGCTGGAGGAAGGTGCAGCTGAGACAGGGAGCATCAGGCACTGATGGGCAAGTTGGCTGGTGAAAATGTAGGTGCTCTGAGACTTAACAAGCTGCCAAAGGAAACGGCAAATGAGAAAGGGGTGCTGAAGATTGAAATTTTGAAGGTATCATCTCCAGCAATATTTCCACCTCTCAATTTTGTTGGCTGACAGTGCTTTTAGACACTACTCTTGTTTCTCCCTGTCTTTGAACCCTCCCCAGCACCCACATCACCCACACACCCCTTTTCCCTCCTGGCCTCACCAGCCTCTGGCTAATAATGTAGCTGATTAGATCTTTCATCATTTTTATTGTTATCCACCCGCAGATTAATAAAACAGCACTCCGGCTGTTTCTGGCTGACCACATTCCCTAATTTATCATAAAGGCTTTGCCTGAAATACTCCTGTGTGACATGCAGGGAGAGTTGCAGTCCCTCCCAGCCAGGCATATCTGCAAGAGAGCGCAGCACAATGGTCCGTGGTGATATCGCTCGTATTCGCACCACACAGAGCAGAAGTTAACACTCCACAACCAAGCCGCTAAAGTAAAATTACCAGAGATTGGTACCAGAGGCACGGAGGTGGAAAAATGGGGAGTTAACTCCAGCTCACTGGAGCACACTGCTTCATACCCGTGCCGTCTCTTAATACAAGGGAATCTGCTTTTAAAGCACTCCAAATTTTCTTTTTAAAGACACTAATTACAAGGGTGACTTAACATGGCCTCAGGGACTATCCTACAAGAATTGGAAGACTTGATCCCTTAAAAGTCAAGAAGCCGGAGGAATCATGAGAACGACAATGGATTTTTTTTTTCCTAACTTTCTTCTTCTTCTCCTCTCCCATCCCCACTTTTCAAGGTAGTGATTTAAACCCAGAAGAAATAAAAAGCTCAAATGTCTTGCAGTCAAGGGAAGATCTGAACCCACCAATTCAAAAGCAATCCCCTCAAAATCACACAGAGCTCTATTGAACTGATGACATCATCCATCTGCTTTGAGCACATGACATTCACTAGATGATGAGTTCATCTTCTCGTGTCCAGTGTTATATTGGAAGCAACTGAGAACTATTCACAATTTTCCAACCCAAAGTAAGAAAAGAGAGAAAAACTTCCATCAGCTACAGATTTCTGTAGGTTTTTTTCCTGGTTTAAACCAGAAAACATCAAAATACCAAAGGAAGAAACAAAATCAAAAAGGTGAACAACTTTTCATTCAATAAAAAACGGAAAAATTCTACAGAACTGACAATGTCTTACAGAAATATTCCATTTAATGAAAAAGTCCATTTTCTGCTGAGAAATATTTCCAGGGGGTACATTTCAGTCAGGACTGTCAGCTGTTTCTCAGCTTTCAATCACCAACTGATGCCCCAGCTAACATCTCCCATGCTAGATGCTGTGCAAAAACACGATAAGCAACCTTTGGCTTACAAAGCTGGGGGCCTCATTTTGGGAAGGGCTAAGCATAACAATTCATGGAACGGAGGTGCAATTAGAAGATCTCACGGATACAGCAGCCAACATGAGAGAATAACCCAAGGGTAGAGCACTGTTTGGAAATAAATAGCTGCCTCCCAGCCAGCTATGCTTTGGCTGACTCCGTGCAGGTAAATCAAAGATGTCTGGCACAGTCTTCAAGGGGATCTTAAGAAAAGACTGAACCAAGAAAGGGTCTGTGACCTTTCAAGGCTGTGTCAGCACCAGTGATGCAGATACGGATGCAGCAGGAAACAGGCAGATATGGGAGATGTGAATTGCCTCCTCCCAAACACGCATCCAGTTGACTTGCACTGCTCCTTGCTAGAGCCAAGCATCCTCATCCCCTGTAATGCAAGGCCATGGAGAACTGCTACGATTGCTAATGTCATTAGGAAAAGGTGAATGTATCTCTGTATGAACTTAGAACAAGAAGGAAAAGCCCACAGCTCTCAGTCCCTCCCAAGGAAAAACATTCCAAAATATCATATTCTGCTCACTTGGATCTGTTTCTGATGCAGATACACATTTCTTCCTTCTCTCTTTCATTTTTCCCTATTCGTGTGTCTCCCTCTCATTTTCATCTGCGTCACTCAAAATGAGATTTTCTGTGAACTGAAGAACCAAGACTTATTCCCCATGAGTCAAGGCAAAGTCCTTGTGTGTGTGTGTGTATTTGTGCATGTGTGTGTCTTTCATTGTGTTACAGGTATCAGGGCAACGAAGATGACTAAGGGAGTGGAGCATCTCCCTTATGAGGAAAGGCTGAGGGAGCTGGGGCTCTTTAGCTTGGAGAAGAGGAGACTGAGGGGAGATCGCATTAATGTTTATAAATATATAAAGGTTGAGCGTCAGGAGGATGGAGCCAGGCTCTTCTCAGTGACAACCAACAGTAAGACAAGGGGTGATGGTTTCAAGCTGGAACACAAGAGGTTCCACTTAAATTTGAGAAGAAACTTCTTCTCAGTGAGGGTGACGGAACACTGGAACAGGCTGCCCAGGGGATTTGTGGAGTCTCCTTCTCTGGAGACATTCAAACCCGCCTGGACGCCTTCCTGTGTAACCTCATCTGGGTGTTGCTGCTCCGGCAGGGGGATTGGACTGGATGATCTTTCGAGGTCCCTTCCAATCCCTGACATTCTGTGATTCTGTGATTCTGTATTCTGCGCCTACCATGGTCAGGACAAGACAAAGCCAATAATACTTGTGAACATCAGTAGCAGTTTAGAAGAGACCTTCCCTCTATGCAGATGCCTATATTCACAAAACCTGCAGAAGACTAATAATTTTGACACTTCTTTCTCCTCTACTTAAAACTTCTTCAAGGAGGTTAAGGGTTAAAATGAGAGAAGCACCAAGCAGCAGACTGGCACATGCACTACAATCACATTAACACTTCCATCCTTAAGAAGCCAGACCTTGGTGACACACATCCCTTCCTCCATCTGCCTGATAATCAGCTCATGTGTCTTGCCTGGATTCTTCCAGACCTGAGTTATCTTATATCCTCTGTCAGCCTCACCTCTTCCTCCCTTACTCTTTACCCCTCCAAAAGCCATCTGAGACAGAAAACCGCAGTTGAAAATAATATCGGGAGACTGTTTCTGGAAGAGAGACCTCAGCAACAAGTTCCTCATGAACAAGTGATACTCTGCCCAAAAAAGACCAAAGGAAACTCTGACAAAGTCAGCCTGCATTGAAATAAATGCAGCTTTGCTCAGCTTCCCCAGGCCAGGGAGGACATGGGTCTAATTTGCAGCTCACAGCCCAGCTCTGCAGTGACAGATGCTGCCTGGAACTGAAGGAGAAATGATGATGCAGGGCCGTTTCCTTCAAGACGCTGTTCTGTCACCATGGAGGCAGACAGCACGCTCTCAACAAGTTTATCTGCAAAGTAACATGAAAATTCCTCACAGCAGGAGAGATTTGACAGGACGTGCCTAGCACAGCTTTATAAAAAGGTTTCTTCAAATGCTTCCAAATCCTATGCATCTTTTTCTTGCTTTATCATCCTTTTCAACATCCTTCTTCCTCCTGCTTTTTCTTTTTTCTAACGCCTCCACAAGGCACGTTTATCAACATCAAAGCACATTCTCATACAGCTCAGTTTTTTCCACTGAATCCACTCCTGCAAAGTCCAAACCTCCTAGTACTCTCCACACCCAGAAACTTCACCGGGAGCAAAACTTACTTCTGTGCATGAAATCGCCTTCAAAGTCTGGGCAGTAGCAACATCTTAATGTAGGGACCAAGATCCTTTACCTTTAGGTGAATGTCTTTGAGCCAGTGCATTTAATTTTTATACTCCTGCAGACTCAGCTGTGCCTAGGCTGAATTTTGGTGGCTGTCCACTGCACGCATATTTTTCTCCCTGACCAACCACGTCAGAGGTGGACACAAGATCATATTTGTAGGCTGCATTCAGAATGTTCAAACAAATAAGTGCTCTAGCTCTGTGCTGTTATCACCGAAAAGATGCCTAAGGCTTGGTCCTATGGCCACCACACTGCCCTATAGGCAGCTTGAGCTTGGATAACCTGTGGGTCCCCTCTGCCGTAATGGCAAGCAATGCTTAAGTCCTTCCAGACCAGATTTGTGACCAAGCACAGCACACACAGCCCATCCACATGCCAGGACATGGCTGAGTGTGTGCTGAAGGCGTCGTTACCATATTTTTCCTTCCCATGTGGTCCTCAGGTTTCCTTGGGTGACAGTCACTCTAGTCTGCACAGCCTGATGTGAAGGTAGCTTGAAAGCCCAGGGCAGGCCTAAGCCTTTATTCCCACGCCCTCAATGCTGAGTCTCTGCTTCTAAAACTACGCTGCCTTTTTCTCCCTGATTTCTTCCATCTTAAGGAATTGCTCAGCCATGCTCCATCAAGCTTTAAAGTGTGAGTGTGTTTGAATGGCATAGGCAGGAAACTTTCTGAAGCCCAGTCACTCATCTGCAATCATGTTCTAGACAAAACTGCTTCATACAGGTCTGTTTTACTGGTGTGTTGTTAAAAACACCAAGGCAAGACCTACAGGATCTTTTCACTGTCTTTAAAGTCTGAACCTGGAGCTCAACTGGGTGGTAAGAGCAACTTCATCCCCAAACCCTTCTCCACTGTCCTGCTCACTGCACATGGCTTGAGTTTTTCACTGTAGAGTCATCATCCCAGGAAAACAGGTTTCTCTTCCTCACCCAGCAGAGCCTTATGTCTCCTCTCCTTGGCACTGGCACTGCTGGTTCCAAACTCTGTATCTTCAGACCACCTGATGTCGTATTTTGGGAGAAGTGCACAACATGAGATTTAATTGTATCTAGGAGTAATTGGTCCAGAACAATTGGCCATGAGAAACTTGGAAAATGAATTTAAAGATGTGCGTGTTGGGGTGGTGATGGGAGGGGAGAAGGTGAAAGGGGAGTTGGAACTGTGAAGTTTGAAGGTGAAAAAAGTCTTTATATCTGGATTAGTGGAGTCCTGGGGCCTTCAAAAATAGTTAAAATTCCCCTTTTTGAGTAATGGAGAAGTAGTTTGCATTGATCTTAAGAATTTGCTTATAGTTTTCCCTGGAGTTCAATGTACTGGGGAGTGCAAAGCTGACACAGCTCAAAAGTTTTATGAACCTCAGGTAACAGCGTGAAAGGAAATTTTAATAAATATTACATTTATTTAAATTTAATTTTTTTCCTTGTTAATAATAAAAGCCAACCTTGGTCTTCTGGGCTTTTCTCATATGCCTGCTTAATACAGCAGCTGAATCGTGGAATTATTTATATTTTAACTTCGTTTTCAGTAAATCGTCAATCATTCACCTTTCAAAAGCATTAAATTCAGAGATGAACAGCAGGGGAGAGGGAGGCTGAAAAATAAATATTGACTTTCAGGGATTTGGGGGATTTTTTGGGTTTTGTTTGTTCATTTGTTTTGCTTTGCTTTGGTGGGGTTTTTTGTTTGTTTGTTTGTTTGTTAAACACAGAGCTAGAAAGAGAAGCTGTTGTGGATGATGGGCAAAAGCAAAGAAAAGGGAATATACATTTGTACCTATAGATTTCTTCCCATCATAGACCTGCAGCTCTGTTTCTCTTCATTTGCAGGAAGCCACAGCAATACCAAGGAGTAGTGGTCCTTGCTGGCTTAAAGAGGCACTTGGCTGAAAATCTGGGGTCTGGTCATCAATGGGTGAATGGCCTTTCTTACAGAGGACGCCTGCTACTAGCCATGGGTACTTGTGTTGTGAGCAGTAGCTGAGATCCCAAGGAAAACGCAGGCAAAAGATCCATGGTAGAGCTGAGAAATCCATCAAGATTGCCATGTAGTGACCCTTATGATATGCAAAGATTTTTCCTTTTAAATTCAGCAGCCAGATCAATGACCAAAGATAATGACGGACTCTTGCTACTGGTCTCTCCTGTCCCCTGGGACAGAAGGACTACAGCCAGCCAGCTGTTCCCTTGGGTGCTCCAGAAGCCTTCTGTGGGGTTCCTGCTTTCCTGTGAGTGAAGGCACCTCTTCAATCCCCAAGTAACAACTGCCATATTCACCTTCTACAGCAGTCACTCCTGTTACCCCACCCACTGACCTATCTCAAATCCTAGCCTGGCAGCTCCACAGAGAGCAGGCAAATACCATGCATCATGTGTTGTGCTCACGATCGCTTCATGGACCCCTCTAGTCAGAGCTAAAGAATACAGCAAGAATTGCTCAGCCTGCAGTTTTGGACATCACAGGTCACAACACTGCAGTGTGGCACCTGACAAGTTGGGTTCAACTACAGTTAGCCTTGATTTAAAGACATCAGGAGACGAAATTTCTGCTAAGATTTTTGGCAGTTTGTTCCCAGAGACAATGATCAGCAAAGCAGGCACCTGATTCCTGCTCACATCTCCTTATGTTCAGATTGCAGGCACTGGTTTGTCCTGTGCCTTTCTTTCTCTTTTAAAGAGTCCTTTTATAGCAGGTGCAAACTGAAATACAGGAAATTCCATATAAATGTAAGGAAAAGTATTTTGTTTACTGTGAGGCTGGTAAAACTGTAACAAGTTGCCCAGAGTAGTTATAAACTTTCCATCCTTTGAGATATTCAAAACTCAGATGGACATGGTCCCAAGACACCTGCTTTAGATGACCCTACTCTGAGCAGGAGGGGTTGCACTAGATGATCTCCAGAAGTGCCTTCCAGCTTCAACTATTCTGTGATTCTGTTATTCACCACTCTGTAAGTTCAACCTTCCCTCCTGGTTCCTATTCTGTCTCCCATTTTGACGCTGTGAAAATATATGTTCTACGTGCCCAGACTAGAGATGGACCCAGAGTCCTTTCCCTATATTCTAAAGCCATATTAAGCACTCCTCCAGACTTTAGGTTACTTGTACATTTTAGCCAGCAGTGCTGTTTTTATTTATTTCCAGACAATTGATGTAAACATTAAATTGCATCTAAGCTATGACTGCCTTCTCAGGAATGCCACAGAAAAGTGCTCATTAAACAGATTTCCTGCTCATAATTTCTGTCCAAGATCTGTCAACTACCCGTTGCTTAATCTGTTGAATATTAGCACATAAAAAACCCCATAGATTTCCAGTCCATATAGTATCTATGTGCTTTTCCTACCCATTAACAGTAACAGACACCTAGAAAATGGCTACAAGAACTGTGACACATCCACCCACCCCTCACGAATTCTCCAGGCATCTCACAGCTGGAGGTTTAGGAGTCCTCGTAGCAGTGGTAGCAACCAAACCATTGTGTCCTATGGTCAGCAGTGGACCTGAATTAGTCTTTCTTTTTTAGCCTGTTTGCTCTTTAGTTGTTCACTGCCATGATGATTTCTCTAATAGGATTGTATGCCCTGAGGAAAACTACTTCCCATCTTTTGTTTTAATCTTGTGTGATATTTTTGCTGGATGTCCTCTTCTCTCTGTGGTATGAGAAGCAGAGTAATCTTGCCTTCTTCAAGTAATCTCTAGCACTCAAGATTTCATAGCCTTCCATTCAGACCACCTTGCTGAGACTAACCCTAACCCTATCAACTTGTGATAGACTCGTTCCCAGCGAAGACAGTCTGTCCTTCCCACTGGTTCCTCAGAGCTGGCATTAGACCTCTGCAGTTAGACAAGCAGGGCTCTGTCCTTCGCAGCCAGGGCTGCCACCCCACCCCAGTGCTTTTCCAGCTCCAACTGGACTGAAAAGACTTACCCAGTTGGGACAGGACACTTCCTTTGGACATGGGACAAGGAACTTCCCTGGTTCACAAAGAAAGAGGAGCTGGAGCCCTCACAAGCTTCTGCCCTTTGCAGAAAAGCATTCTTCAGGCAGGCAGCACCTCACCATGTGAGCAAGCAAGCTAAAGGGGAAACAAAAGTTAAACAGAGGTTAAAGGAATAGGAGAAGAAAAACAGATGACCCCCCGGAGTCTGGGGCTGAGCAGAACGAACAGTAGGAGCCCCTGGAAGTCAGCTCATCCGTGCGTGCTGCCCTTGCAGCCTTCCAGTTCCCAGGAGGAGACCTAATAAATTTTACAAAAGAGCAAACAGCTGAAAAATGCTCGTATTTAAAAATATATTGAGAGAATTTGCATGTTGCTCCCTTTTGTGTGGGGATGGCATTTATACACCCGGCTTTTCAGCAGCACCACATCTCAGAGCACTTTACATAGCAATTAATTACACACTGGTAGTGGAGTGACTGTCTACAGGCAACCTCATCAGCCATTATCCACTCAGCAACATCCAGCATACAGCTGTGAACATTTGCATTAGCAGAAAGTCATCTCAGCTGCCATTAGCAGGGTGCGGGAATGTCAGGGAGGATGCTAGGGGTCAGCTCACCCCCAGCTCCTTCCCAAAAAGCCTTTAACAGCTAGCATCACAAATTTCACAGTCAAGCTTGTGACCCTTCCCTCGTTTCACCCCAGCTCTGGACCAGGGAGATGTCATCAGCCTACAGCACACTGCAGTCCAGATCCTTCGCCACAATGCCATCTTTTCACAGAATCACAGAATCACAGGATGTTAGGGATTGGAAGGGACCTTGAAAGCTCATCCAGTCCAATCCCCCTGCCAGAGCAGGAACACCCAGATGAGGTTACACAGGAAGGTGTCCAGGCGGGTTTGAATGTCTCCAGAGAAGGAGACTCCACAACTCCCCTGGGCAGCCTGTTCCAGTGTCTGTCACCCTCACTGAGAAGAAGTTTCTTCTCAAATTTAAGCGGAACCTCTTGTGTTCCAGCTTGAACCCATTACCCCTTGTCCTATCATTGGTTGTCACTGAGAAGAGCCTGGCTCCATCCTCGTGACACCCACTCTTTATGTATTTATAAACATTAATGAGGTCACCCCTCAGTCTCCTCTTCTCCAAGCTAGAGAGACCCAGCTTCCTCAGCCTTTCCTCATAAGGGAGATGCTCCACTCCCTTCAGCATCTTTGTTGCCCTGCACAGGAAACACTATTGGATGGGAGACTTCTGAGATTGCACATAAAAGTGCAAACATCAAATCTGCACAAGGAACAGCTTCATGGTATTAACTTTGGCCATAGCCTGTACAAGTTTCTGTTTGATATCGCTAGTGTATCTAACCACAGTGCAGCCCCTGTGCCCCAGGATTATGTTCAGCATTCCACAGGTCTCTCCATAAACCAGCCTGCAAAGACACTGAATGCCTTCATGACCAACTTCTGACAACTTCCATGGCCTCAATGCTACTGTGAAGCACTTTGCAATGCCAGAGTCTTTCCTGTAACCCTTTTTGCCCCTGCTTCACCCACACCATGGCAAAACCATGCATGTGACTGCCATCAGGAGATTAGAGGAAGCCTGTTGGCCTTGGGCAATTGGAAGAATCTCAGCAGTGCACTGACCTTCAGAGGGGCCCTGAAGACAGGAGACTGATCAGCAAAGGACCCAGAGGTATTCTTGCTAGAACTATAACATGAACTCCCAGACTACACCTTTACCACCACAATGAATAGTTGCAAAAACATCCCTTGACATTAGAACTTGATCTTCTGTAAGTTGTTAAAACACTACCTGGCATGGTTTTGGCACAATCTAGCTAGCATTTTCCCAAATGATGGCTAGACACAGCCTGGGAATTAGCACAGACTAGTGCCCATTCTCAGGAGGCAATTTGGATGCAACCTCCCTTTTTTGGAGAGTGAGGAATTTAATAGTACAGATGCAGGATATCCTGTGCCAGCTGGCCTCTGCGCAAGAGAGCAGACCCAGCTACAGTTAATTTACAGGTATAGACGCAGCCTCAGAGTCCTGGACAACATCCAGCTGATGATTGCATCCTCTTCCTTTCAGTTCCACCAACCTGAAATGCAAAACAAAGCCACAATGCTTCTAATCTTTAATTGCTGCTGTGTACTGTTGGAATGTTTCTGTCTTTTGATCCTGGATAAGGCAATCTTTGAATTTCTGCAAGTTACTGAGTGTATGAAGTGTTTGGGGTTCCTTTGAAGGGTCACAGGAGATATGATTGCAGCAAAAATCACTTGGGTCTCTTTTCTTTCTATCTTCTTTTTGTTTCATGTGTGCTAAAATATTCAAAACAGTACTTCATTTTGCAAGACTGGCATGTCTTTCTTGCTGAGCCCACCAAGCCAGCTCTAGTCACCAGAAGACGGCAGAGAATCAGCAATCAGAATCATTATTGTCATTTGGCAGATAACAAATCTTATCCAAGCTGGAGATACAAGAACAACCTACAAACTGGTGTAATGGCAGCACAGATCTATTTCCAGTTTATGATTTATAAGAACACAACTTGGATGGATGGAAAAAAACCTGATGGACTTGTGAGGATAAATATGGTCTTCTTACAAGTGCTGTCTTCGGTGTGCAAACTCAGCTCTCCAGCTTTGGGCTGCTTCTCACCAAAAGCCCAACAAACGAGGGTGGGGGTGGCATGGGACCATTGCCTGAATGCAGAACAGGTCTCAATGCTCAAGCCTCCTGTCTACCCAGTCCACAGCCTGCACTTGCTGTCCAGAGCTGCAGGACCTGTGCCACTAAACGCGAACAGGCACAAACTCATCCCACAGCCCTTCGAAAAGAGAAGGAAACCGATGTGTTTCAGTGACTGGAGAGGGGGGAAATTCTTCCAAGTAACTGGTTTACAGCAAAAGAACAAAGTCTTTGGAAACAGAATCAGATAATCTCTTTGGGGTTTCCTTTATCATGTCTTTGCTGCCAGAGGTAATTTCCTCATTTCTAACCCCTCCTTGAGATATGCACAGACACAAATTAATGAGCCTTTGGGAGACAGGGTGCTTACCCCACTCTTTAGGGCAGTCTGCATCGCATTCTGCACTTGCCTGCTATTAGGTTCATCTGCCTCTAATTATTCACTGGTTTCCTGTATGACTTCCCAACTTCTTTCCCAAACACACCCCAAGCCCTAAACTCCTTCAGAACCCTGGCGTCCCACAGAAATTGCTGACTGCCATTTGAGGTTTCAGTGGTGTGTCACTGTTCAGGGACCCCAATACAGGCAGTCAAACCAGGCAGGAAAATCAAAAGGATTTTCCAGAAGAGATGGAGGAAATGGTAACAGTATAGCCCACAGTTATCTATCCTCAAATCAGATATCCATGCAGAGGTCTCCTGAGCAACCTGCCACCAAAGCTTGGCTTGGCAGGACTCACCTTGGCTTGGGGGGTTCATTTCCCACAGGGTCCTGGAACAGTTTCCACAACCAAATAAATGTTTTTCATGTCAGCATTATATAATGGGAGTTTATATTAGACTCGTGTATTTTTCCTGCACAAGTATTTATATGAGAACAAGCCTGGATCCCACAGCTGTAGGGAAGGGTGGCTGATCCCCTGTCCCTCACCTGCTGGTGGTAGCCCTCTCCACAGTTGTCTTGCGGACAGAGGAGAAGAGCTGAAGATGCATTTTCTCTGATGCACAGCCGCATGCTGAGAGGCAGAGCTGCAAACCACAGGGCAGTTTCACAGATTCCACTAGAGACCATTTCAGACAAGTCACCGGGCTTGATAACGTTGATTTACATAGCGGTAAATCTTCCCTCCACCACAGGAATTGCCGGGTGGCATTCTCTGGCCTGCATGATGGCGGAGGTCAGGCTGCTGATCAGAACAGTCCCATCTGGCCTGAAAATCTATAAATTCAGATCTGGATGAAATTGGGCAATTTTGGATTTGGATAAGCATTCATGAATTTAAATGAATAAATAATAATATAATAATAAATCATTCATCTCGCTGTCTAGCGTGCGAGTCCCCTCGAAGACCTGCAGTTCAGCTGCAGCCAAAGTTTGACTACCTCTGCAATTAGAGCCAATGAATTTCAAATGAGGGGGAGTGAGGGAGGGAGGAAAACCAAGAGAAATGAAATGTTTGGGGGGAACATTTATCCAAAGTGGCTTCTGCCTCCCTGCAGGCCATACAAGCGCTGGATGCTAACAAACTCGCCCCACTGCTGGCTCAGACTAGTGGTACCAGCAAATGCTTCCATCTCCCACTATGAATACTCAACGCAAGCAGGACCCGCAAACCCAGCTAGTCCCAGATCTGCCGTGCCAGCAGAAATCTTGCTGTCTTCACAGCTGTCTTCACAGGGCTGAACTCAAGAGTCCCTGATTCAATCCCAGGCAACAATGTTGGGCAAGTACTTTTCCTTTTGGTTAGTTATTACTGAAAAGAGCTTTGGGCAGTGATTTATGCTGCTGCTCTCATCACCAGGCTAGAGCAATGCTATACACTGCTGAGATTTAGGCTTTTTTCCCCGAGCCAGAGGTAAATTTATGGGCAGTCACCATAATGGAGAAGAGACAACAGACTGGGCTACATTTGTCACAAGCAGCCTCCACACCTGATCTCTCTCTACCAAGAGCTGTCTCTTCGTTCCTACTGATGGGGACTTCACCAGCCACTCATGCAGTGCAAAGTCTGGCACTGTTTAACCTCCTTCCCTCACCCCCGCCACCACTATATCCCCTTGAATTATCCCAAAAACAATTCTGTCCTGATCCTCCCTGGTGTGTTTCTGCCCTGCCCGCCCACCCCAGCCTTTGTATTCTATTTCCTTTCTAAACCAGCTCTAGCAGCTTTCCCCAGTTTAGCCTCCTCCACTCATTTCATTAACATGCTGTTTACTTCTGCTTGTAGATCATTAGCAACAATATTAAACAACTGGCAATTTGCCTAGGAGGCTGCTATCTCTGGGGTTGATGACTTGTTTTATTTTCCCTCCCTGAGAGAGCAGCAGAAGCAGCAGAGATGGGTGGAAAGTGGAAAGGCTTGAGCCACGAGCAGAGATGAGAGAGGCAGCTTGCTTGCCTTTACTCACAAATTTCCCACTCTGCTTTGTCTTCAAACTCCTTACTCAGGTCTTCCTCTCATCGACATGGTTCTGACACCTCCATGTGGACCTTTCACTTGAAATAAGCCCCTGCCACCCCTTCAGCCCCTTAAAATCCCTTGGTTTGGAGTCAATGAGGACATATCTAAGACTGAGTTTTAGAGGGATCAACTTCCAGGCTCCTCGTTCCACAAATCCCTCCTGCTTTCCAGCTAAAAGCTGAGGCAACAAACTTATTGACTAATTTCAGCCCATCGTCTAACATGCTCTGGCTCAAAAATTTAACTCCTTGCAGGAAAACCCACCTCCACGACTCAGACTCTTGAGGTTTTTCACACCCCTCCCTCAGGATGAGATGCAGCAAAAGCTCAGATTCAACTCATGAAGTCAGAAAATCTCTTTAGCAGCTCAGATCGAATATGAAATGAAGACCAGGCAATCTGTGGAGTGAGAATGAAGCTCAGACAAGGGTGAGGGGCCTTGCTGCCCTGCCATGGGGCTCTTCTGTTGTGAACAAAGAACCAGCTGCACATTTTCGTTAAATACTCATCCCTTTTCTTTCTAATATGTATTTTTGATTGTTTGCTTGTTTGGTTGGCTGGTTTGTTTTGGTTTTGTGGATTTTGTTTGTTTGTTTGTTTTGGGAGGGGGTTCAGCCAGGAAAAGCTGGAGGGAAGGAGGAGTGAGTGGAAACTGACACATTCAGAATATTCCAACATCTGGCAAAAATGTCAACAGAAAAGCCACTGGAAAATTCTAATTCAGATGATTTTAACCATCTCTGATCATGATATTTCCAGTGCTGCCACAGTGGCTACTTAGGTTGTCGGCCATCTTCCCTTTGCACACCTAGACTAAAAGTATTATCCACATATGACTTGCAGGGACCTGGTTCTTGAACCCATTCAGCCCCTGTTATCACCATAATAATTTCAAATGCTAATTCTTAGCCACCTTCAGAACATGCTCCTTCTTCACTCCTTCTCTTTTCAAGATGAGGCTGTTGCCAGCCATCACCACAAAAGGGTTGGAAAAATACACCTGTGTTCCTCACTCAACTGAAGACCCGTTTACACCAGCTTGTTTCTGCCCTAGCATCACCATCAACATTTTCTCCTCCCCTCTGCCCACAGGGGTACTTATGGGGAACCACTGGCTCCCATTTTAGGACCAGATTAGCTAAATTAAGCAAACCAAACTCTCTCTACCTGAAGTACCGTGACATTCCTAACAGCCCACAGTTCAGCAGATCCTGCCACTAGGAACCAATCTGGTTCATTTAAGTAAAATGCCTCTTTCCTAACTTTGTGTGGCTGCTTCTACATGTCCCTGTTCTATTCAAGTAATTCTCCCCCTGAGGCGCTGCAATTTCAAATAAGTTTGGCGGTGGTTTTCACTCAAAGGCCTTCCATCAAAAGCCAGTCATGTGGGGCACAGGCCTTTTTTGCAGTGTTTTTTGGCACTACCTGTGATTTTTCTTCTCCTCCACCTTGCTACCAGCCTTCGCAACATCTTGTGGCCCAAGGTATCATGCACTATTCCAGATGTGTGCTCTATGCACACAGACTGCTGCAACCCTACTTCCAGCAGTTTGTTGGCTGAACCATATGACAGATAGAAGTTGGGTTTGCTCTTCACATCCACCCCCGGAGCACCTGATGTTCTAGCGTGGCCTTTTATCTCTGCTGCCCTGCCTACTTGTGTTCCGGCAAATTGTTACCAAGCCAAACATCAAGCTGTAATTCCCTGCTTGCCTTCCCAGTGTCCCCAAATCTTTTATTTCCTCTGTCCAAACCAGTCCCTCTAGCTCCTCCTGGTTTAGCTTCACCCACACATTTCATATAATATGCTGTTTACTTTTACTTCTAGATGATTAGCGAAGACATTAAATTACTGGCAACCTGCCCAAGGGAGGCCATTACCTTTGGGGTTGATGACTTGTTTTATGCTTCTCTCAGAATGGTGAGAGCAGCTGAGATGGCGAGGTCTGGAATGTCCTGAGTTGTGGGGAGAAGATGCAGGGGAAGCTCCACATCTCTACATGTTCACATTTTTAATGCACGGGCAGGATGGTGCTTTCGCTCACCACCATGCAGAGCCATCACGTGCCCTGGGAAAGACCCAGGCAGGTGTGTTTTCAAGTGGGGGACAGCAGGCGTGAAGAAGAGCTGGGAGACAGTGCTGCTATTTGTCAGGGATTTCTCTGCTCCCCAAAACTGGGGGAAGAGGAGGGTGGCAGCTAAAGAGAAGAATATAGGACATCCTCTAGCAATGGCACACTGTGCTCTTATCACCTGTAACAGGTGGGGAGTGATGTGACAGCATGGCATTTGTAAAACTAGTAAAACTCCACATTTCCTCCTGGACACATGTGAGGGTAGCAGGCTCCCGCAGGCTGTGAGCAAGGAGGGTGTTTTAACTCTGACTGAGCTGAAATCTGTTCTTTTGACAAAATAACAACAGAGCACTAATGCCTACCTGAGAACTGGAGAGCTGGGTAAAATGTCGTCATAGGGTCTATCAGCCTTCACGAGTCCAGGTTTCAGCAGGACGAAGAACTGTATGGTGGTTTCACCAAGCACCCTCGTGGGTGCTAGGACAAGCGTGGAAGTTGACACCTTGACCATTTCCAAGCTGCAACCTGGGATCTCTGCTTCCAGGCCACTTCTCCTCCAGAGGGAAAGACACTGTCCCCTGGAAAAGCTCACCTTGCCGAAGATGAAAACCCTTCAGAAGGCAACTTAGAGCTGCGAAACCTGTTTCCTGATGGTCACCTCACCTGATTCAGCAGTCTTTGGAGCCTCCCAGCCTTCAAGATTAGTCTGGATGGTCACCACACTGTCTCAGAGCAATGATTTTGATCAGCAGCTCAAAGTACAGCAGTGGTTCCAGGCCAGAGCCCTTCCACACACGAGGAATCTCATTTCCACCGGCCAGGCTGCTCCAGTGCAGTGAAGGTGCTGATCACCGTTCCAGAAAAAGCACTCTCTTTGGGGGCTTTTAGAAATACAGATCTTACCTGCCTTTTACACTCCTTTAAAGAGTGAGGTGGTGAGATGCAAAGTGATCTCTTCCCCAATGAATAAAATCACTGAATTGAGAAAGGAAATATACCAGGTGGCTCTCACTCTTTCCCACCCTTAAAAAAAAAAAAAAAAGAAAGAAAAAAAGGCTTTGAGCTGTTCTTCAAAGGCTGTCTGATTTGCTTTGAATAATACAAAATGATGATGGAGGGGAAAAAGAGAATACTAAACTCCAGGCTGTAAAAGCTCTGCACTCAGCTTCAGCCACTGAAAAAGATGAACGTACACTTTTCATAAAATAACCACAATGATCCCTTCTTTTCTCTGCAACAGCTGGGGCATCAGCAGCAATGCAGAGCTGGGTCCAAACACAAAACGAATAACGAAAGCCAGGGTGCCTCTTCCCAGGAGATGTTTCCTCTCCCAGTTACATCCGAGCGCCCCACACCTCGCTGTGGGTTTTTCCACCAGCCTCCCCAACATGGGCCCTTCCTGGGGCAGAGCTCGCAGAGATGGGAAGCCAGATGTGCAGCAGAGGGAAAGGAAAAACATACAGAGAGAAGAGGAAAATGAATGAAAAAGTATTTTCTTTTGAGCTTCCCCCGAGAAACTTAGTGGGAAGCAGGAAGGAGCTGATTGCTGTCAAAGCCTGCCAGAGCCCAGATAGCTGGCTGCAGTCCCCAGGCACAAATGTGATAATAGCCAACAAGCTAAAATCATTAACAGTAACGATTGCCTCTGAAAAGACCCCAACACCTAAGAGGAAAAACCAGTGACAGCAGAGGAAGAAAAAAAAAATTAAAAGGGAAGAGAATAATGGTAATTCCCTCTTAGCATTCCTGCACTCTGCTTTCCATAACCCTCTGTTCCCCATAAATGCTGCCTCATACAGTTACGGCTCAGTCCAGCTTTCCCCAGCCACCACTCCTATGAGCATTTCTTCTCCCTTTATTTGCTGGTGGGAGAGAAGAGGCAATTGAGGTGAGGGAGGGGAGGAAAATATTTGGTGAAAACAACCATCAGCATTAGCTGGCTTTTAAGCATGCTAACTGTTTTTTAAAAAAAAATCTTCTAATTCTTGGCTGGATAAGCCCAGCCCATGATAAAGATCTGTATTGTCCCACAGCCCATGGCACGTGACACAGAGGGAGAGGAAAAACTAGTTTCTCCAGCAGATCTCTAAGATTGCTTTGGAGGCCTTGCAGGTGGTTCTGCACAAGACCAGATCTGCCCGCCTGGAAAGCAGGTGAGCTCAAGACTCAGTGTATCTCTCCTTATCAACACTAAGCTCCACGAGCCAAAGAGCAGCAGATGCCATTTAGGTCAATACTCTTGGATACAAGCTAGGACTTACAGTCTGGATGGGTGCACAAGCAGACAGCTAAAAAGATGGTGGAACAGCTGGGCTTAGAATGTCGCAGTGAATGGGTCATGTTGTATGTGGAAGCCAGTGATAAATGGAGTACTGAAGTGGTGTATTCTGGGACCTATCCTGTCCCATTTGGAGGAGGCGAAAGACTTTGCAGATGATGCCAGATTCAGGCTGGATATAAGGAGAAACTTCTTCACTACGAAGACAGTCAAGCATTGGAGAAGGCTGCCCAGCCAGCCTTTCCATCCCAGAGTCTATGTCATCTCCATCCCTCAAAGTTTACAAGATTCAACTGGACAAGGCCCTGAGAAACCTGGTCCAATCTCAGAGCTGATCCTGCTTCTAGCAGGAGGTGGGACTAGACACATCCTGAGGTCACTCCTAACCTAAATTATCCTGTGATCCTGATCAGATGCTGTCGCCTCCCCTCTCTGGGTCACACAGGCAGCTTCACCACCCTTGCTCAGCCATGGCATCTCTGTCCACTCCAACATCCTGATGCTCCCAGGAATGGCTCTTTCCTACCGAGGAATCCTCTTGTGACATCCAAAACTGGGAAGGAGGCCATAATGAGCCTGTATGCTCCTCCTGTTCTGTGTCAAAATGAAACATCTCCAGATTAGCCCCTTGTTTGCATAGTCCCCTTAAATCTTTAGCAATATATGTACCAACCTGCAGAAGCTCAAAAATTTCTTCTTGCTTCTCAACTCCTTCCCCTGTCCAGGCCTTCTCTTTTTTCATTCTTCTCTCAAAGCAAACTCTGTGTGAGCAGCCTTTGGTCAATCAACTGCTTCTATGAGGAAAGTAAAATAGCATTAGCTTTTAAAAGCAAAACCAACAGACTTTGGCTCCAGTTTAATTTGTGAGAACATTTATCTGGCACTGAGGTATGAGATTTCATGCTTTATCTCGGTACAGTCCCATGTATCAAGCAGTTGTATCCCATCCAGGGGTAGATGTGCCTGGTGATGGGGAGAAAATTACAAGGATGCTCCTAAAGCATATGGCCGAAAGCACACTCTGCACAAGGGGGAGGGGAGTACATTCACCCTGAAAATCCCCAGTATAAAAAAAGGCTACGTTTACTATGTTCTCTTTGGACCCATTTGTCTTTTCGCAAACAATTCTCTGCAAAGCTGTGGACGACATTCAGGAAAGAGCAACAAAGTGGAGCACCAGGAGCTTTTTGCACCAGCCAGTGAGCCCATTGCTAAGCTGCTTTGTGCAGTAGTTGTAGAAATCGCATCCCATGCCCATGCCCACCTTCTTGGGGAGCTGGCGGGGAGGACTGAGTTCCCTTCCAAAGATTGTGAGGGCTCAGAAAAGCATTTAGCAAAGCCACACTGAACCTGTTTGGATGCAGCTGGAGTCTGTGAAATGGGGAACCCTTCTTCCAAAATTAATTCCTGGCTTTGGATTCGTCTGATGTAAAGAGTTTAATTTTCCAGCTCAGAAAACTCTGTGCTGTTCCTTTAGGGAAGAGATAGGAATGGCCTCCCTGCCCAGGACCAGCAAAACCACTGATTCCCACATCACGCCGATGACCTCAGCACCTCCAGCCCCTCACAGAACTTGTCAGCTCAGCACACCCCCTCCGGGCTGTCAGAGACCCGTCCTGCCCCCACAACCCGTATGGTTGCCAGGGGCCTTGCTGCAGCCCACCACAGGCGCCCAAGCTCCCGAAAAGACCACAAAGGCCAGCCCAGACCTGCTCCTGCGATTCCGCAGGTGCCTCGTCAGGCGCCTGGGCAGGTCTTCCACAAGGGACTTCATCTGGTGCCTCACACTGGCTTCTGGACAGGAGAAGTCTGAGTGGGTTTTGGGGTGACGTGGTGCTTTGTGGAATCTGTCCTTTCCCAGCTGGACTTCACACTGAGGTTCCAAAGGCCTGCTGGCAAGTTCACGGATCTTGAGCTCCATTCCTCAGACACCTCAAATGCACTCGAACTCATGAACTTAGCAGCTTTGTTTGGAAATTAGGAAAATCTTACATGAATGGCTTGGACTAGATGATCTCCTGAGGTTCCTTCCAACCCTAACCTTCCTGTGATTCTGTGAATATGCATTGGCACAATGCTTGAAGGAACAATCTCCTCCTACCCTCACTACACCCTGAACACTTCTGCCCTAGAAAGGCGGGTTGGCCAGTTCTCCTCTTAAAAAGAAGCATCCATGGATATTTACAGATTGTCTCCATGACCTTGAGAGTCACTTGCGTCATATCTCATATTTGAAGGCATCTGATTTCCAGAAGAAAACAGAAAGGGGGAAAGAAAAAAATAAAAGTAAACAGAAAACTTCTTGTATCTTGAAATGGGAACCAAAAGGCGGAGAAATCCCACACCACCAACTCTGTTCAGAAATCTTGGCAAGATTTCAGACATCAGACTTCACAGCCAAGTAACTGATGGCAGGGATAAGAATCTGTCAGAAGTGTATATAGTGTGCACATCACCTTGGTTTCTAATTAGGTAAATGATTCTGAGTCTTCACTCAAAAGTACACTTTTCCCAATGTTCAAAAAACCTGATTAAACTCTAAAAAAAAAAAAGAAAATTAACAAAGAAGAGAACTCAGTCAAAGTGATCTGGGACAATACTTGGTCAGAAGAGCAAACATTTTGGAGTTGTTATCTCCAGTTTGTCTTCTCCATCGAGATTTCGCATTCCTGATGAAAGGCCTGCAATTTCCATTTTTTAAGAGTACGTCCAGCTATCTGCTCATTCTGTGAAAGCTCCCTGGCATCACTGTGGCTCCATACAGACCAAGATTGACTGTCTCATTTTATAGAGCATCCTGCTTCCCACACCCCTTCTGTCCCTCCACAAAACAGCTGGAAAGGCAAATATTTGCAGTATGATCACACCCAGTCTCAACATCTCAGGGCTCGTCTACACTAGGTCATTCAGTCTGATTTAAATAAGGTATAATGTAAAACAGATTAGTTAAACCACACCAGCAGCTCCTCACAGACCTTCATTCGATGTCAAAGAGGTCTCTCATCTCTTTCAGTTCATTCCCTAAAATGTAAATTAAAGGGGTCTTACTTCAGCTCATCTTAATTCTGAGTGTTGAAACAGGGTCTTGATGCAGTTTAATTAATCTCCTTTAAAAAGTGAATTTGAGTTAACTCCCCTATGGGTCTCAAAGTGTACATGTGCCCAGACATCACTGCATGGCTTAATGTTTAGCACGAGATGAAATTCTTTCAAGGTGAGCTAAAAAATCCTACTTGAAGATTTCATTTTCATTATTGCTCGATGCTGGAGGAAATGTTTTAATTTAGAGAGCATTTATGGGTAGTACTGTCATGCTCATGGTTTGATCATAAGCTTGATGATGAAGAGGAAAGGTCACAGTTCTTGGAGTCAAGTGGCAGGATGATATTCCCACCTGCCCTGTAAGTTTATAGTTCTAACAAACATTGAAAAAAAGCTTCAAATTGTGGTCATAAAAGAAAAAAAAATACCTCAAATATATTAGGATTTTTCTAAATCACGCATTTTTTTCATACTTCTTATTGGCAATATAACACACAACAGCATCTGCAATACACTAAGTACCAGCTGACTAGAACTAATGCCTAGAAAGAGACCCAGAAAAATGTTCATAGCAAAATTTACCAGCCCTTAAATTTAATTACAAATCCAGAACTAAAACTGTGTTCAATGAAAATTTCACTGTGGTGGGTATAGTAGAGATGGGCCTGAGCCAAAAGGTAGCAAAACTGCAAACCCAGACCTCAGAAATGTGTCTCGGGCTGAGAGCCTGGACATTGCTCTGAAATTCACACCTGTGCAACAAGACTCAAACACCCAGAACTGAGCACCGTCTGGTTTGGAGAACCTAAAATCTGCCAGTCTTAAAGCTCCTCGGCTGAATAAACCTGACTTGCTTTCCCATGAAGTGGGGCCATCCTGTGAGAAAGTCAGATGAGACCCATCAGCTCTGGTTGCATTTCACGTCATCTGTCTGCTTTCCAGAAGAGACAGTTAAACACCAACAACTATTCTTTCACCCAAATTCACGATACATCAAATCCATTCATCGCGCGTCTCGATGCAAGTCCATACCATAAAATATTGACTCACCTCTGATGGGTAAAGTTCTTTGTATGCCCAATGGAGGCAAACAGGCGCCTGCTCTGTTGGAGTCCCAGCTTTGCCTGTGTTTGGTCGCTAAGGGTGGCCAAAGAGCGTTTTCAGAGCTGAGGGACCCACCGCAAGCGCAGGGGTGCTGTCCGCACCCCTTCCTTCCCCCCAGTGCCCCCGCAGCTCCCATGGGCATTGCCAGGGCCCCTGCAAACTTGAAATTCGGCAGTACAGAGTAGGCGGACAAGTGAGATCTGGCACCTACCAACAAATCCACACTGACAAACATTTTTGAATCAGTCCCTGCTAGCCAAAAATCTGACTTTTTCTGGCTCTTTCTTTCTCCATCTCTTCATTATGTTCCTGCCTCCCACCCAGTGGCCAAATCCACACAGCCCTTGGTGACTTTAAGGAAACTCCTTTTTTTTTTTCTTTCTCCCTCTACCAGATCTCATGGGGTTTCAGCTGCCCAATATCTCTGCTCAGGGAAATCAAAACTAGAAAATGAAAAAGCAGAGGCAGACCCCTCACCCATGGCAGCTGATGAGCCTCAGCTGCAGATAACACCGGGCTCTGGGTCACATGCGATTCTGTTATACAGATGTTGTCTAGTGGAATAGATGGTCTTGTAGCTCTGCAAGACCATCTACATTTATTAAGTAAAATCACTGCCTGCTTTCTGCGGCGTTAAAAGTAAGCTGCAGCAAAATACATTTGTTAATTGCGGCTAAACACACCCTGGACCTTTCTCCAGCTCACCCTCTCCTGTTTATTCGGGCAGAGACCAGAGCGTACGCAGACACCTGCACTCCCACTCTCCTGTCCGTGGAGCAGGAGACCCAAAACTTCTCCCCAGACCTCTTGTGTTTCATGTCTCAGCAATAGTGGACTTCACAGACAGGAACTTGGCAGATGGAGTCACAAGGCAGGAGAGGGAGAGATGAGCTGCTGATGAGGCCACTGGGCAGGCAGACACTTCTCCTGGAAGTGGCAAGGAGGAGACAATGGGTATTAGACCCCTGGGACTAAAAGAAGAAGCACAGATGAGGAGGAACCAGTGGAGAGGCTGATGGAGGTATCTCCACAGCTTTCCCCCGGCTGGGTGTCAGGAGCAAGAGCAGGTCTGGACTGAGCCAGCAGCAGAAGCAGATGCCAGAAAGGACACCCAGCATTGCACAGGGTGGAGGGGACAGAGCAGAGAACCCCAGGTCCAGGCACAGCTCACAAGGAAGTGACTCCTGCTTTGTTATGGCTCCTTGACACCCTAGGGACCCACGACAGAGAAACGAGCCCCTGGATTTATCCCCCTTTTCTGATTAGCCTCGTTCCCCCTCCTCCCCTCCTTCCGCCCTGCTAGAATCAATCCTCGTCCTGGCATTTTAAAGGGCAATGTGCACGTTTTATGGCCGTTCCCTATAAAACCATTCTACATGATAACACATCCAGCCCTTTATTAGGGACGTTTGGCAAGTTTATTGGTCAGACGTTTTTCTGTGCTGACAGATGAGGTCCTGCCATCACTTCTGTGAGCACACGGGGCCCTCTTGCATCCCCTCCTCCCCTCTCCCGAGCCGTCCATCCTCGTGGTGTGGGCAGACCTTGGCCATCTTCTGTGTTTTGCCAGCCCCATCCCTGGGCAGCTGAAGTCCCTGAGTGTCCCACATCTCACCTGCAGCCAGGTGAGGGGCAGCAGCAGGGCTATCCCCCCACCTCAGCCCCAGAGAACCAACAACATCTAATTACCCCCTGCTGCAGCCACATCCACCAAAGACTATTAACTCTTTAGAGCCAGGGAAACGCTCTTCTCTCTGGGCACAGGCATCCTGGGGCGAAGATTCTCACATCACAGCAGGAATGGCTCTGCACAGCTCCTCATTTCTCTACAGCAAGGCTCTGCACTGGGGAGCTGGAAGGCTTTTAGGCATCTTCAAAGGGTAATCACTCTCATTAGATGCTACAGAACCAACTGGCCTTTGCCATTTTGGGCACTATGATGCTTTGCCTCCCTCAACCCTGATCTCAGGATCACCATAGACGTGATACCCCATTCCTGCAGCACTCTCTTAAGTGATGAAGCGGGCTGGGGCAAAAGTGCCCAGCAGACATTTAAATGGTGCAGAGGGGCTCCGCTTTCCAAGAAAGCCACAACCACACTGTCAAAGCGGATTTGTCTCAGACCTCCACTGCCGGCGTCTCCAAGGCTGTCTCTGTGCCCAGCTCCTCCTCCACCCGCCTATAAGGGCCCTGTGAAGACAGAAGGACTCGATGTAAAGCCAGCTGCGGGTTTTACCGTCTTGCATTCACAGCCATCCATGTGCGTAATGGAGAGTGGCAGGGCCAGCAGGGGTTTAACGAGGGGTCAAGGATTAAAAACAGTGACCAAAGTTTATCTAAATGCTTAGCTGGTGCCTCCTCGCCGCTCTTCAGGAGCAGACGCTGAGGGATCTGCTCGCCGCGCACCATCGCGGCCTGGGTGGACGAGGTCCCTGGGAAGAGGGAGATGCAGGTGCCCGAGGTCAGGAAGCGAGGGGGACTCGGGCTGGGAAGGAAACTTCTGGTTCAGGTCCTGCAGCGGTTCAGCAGCTGCCCTCCCAAGTCACGGCAGGTGTCTCAGGTCAACTTGTGGGTGTTTCCATTGCACGTCACACAGTAAAACAGAGGTGAACATACGGCCGTGATTCCCACCCTGCAGGGAGCTTTTCACCCAGCCGTGGGGTTTGCTTACTGATGTTGACCCATTGTCACTCGTTTAACTCTCGGCCATGCCCGTGGAGCGATGGTGGGCTCCCCGTATTTGCCATCCCCTTGCCCGGTGTTGGTTCACATGTCACATTCCCAGTCTGTGTTATTCTTAAGTACTGTAAATCTCTCACTATTATTCTCCTACTTGATATAGTAAGCTGTGTCATTTTGAAAGGAAATACATAACAGTATATTAAAGAAATCATGGATCTCCTCATTCATGTTTAAAACAAATTTATTACAATGTAAGAAACCCTGAATAGCATGAATTTATTATAATGATTTAAGGCTCCTGGCACTTGAGTTAAAAATGTCTCTCAATAAATAACTTTCCCTTGAAAACACAGCAAATTAATATAGTTTACCATTTCCAAAGTTATATAAATTCAAGAGGCTTAAATCAACAGTATGCTGGATAAGATTACTGTTGCCCAGCCCAGAGCCTGGTGTCGCAGCTCGGAAAGATGGAAAAAGTATTAAAAAATGGATGGGCTCTTTTTTTTTTTGGTCACCTTTCTCTCCCTTTCACCACCCTAGGCTATGTCTGTTCTGTGAAAGTCAGACTAATGTGAAATGGATGAAAGCAGCTGTGGCCTTTGCACACAGGTATCATTAAAACAGAGCAGCTACTCCACCATTGGACTCAACAAACGTCGCTCTGATATTTCCCCAAAGCATCTCTAACACGCACGGCCCCGCTGCTTTTGGTAGCACCGTTTTAATTTGACTGAAAACCCAGGCACAGAGATGTCTCCAGTTTGGCTGCCTCCAACTCTGCTGTGGCCTCTCAAGTCCTGGGCTGTCGCCTCTGCAGCACTGGGGAGCACCTGAGACAGCCCTGGTCTCAGTCAAGGTTTTAAATAACGCCTGCTGTAAGGCTGCTGTGTGATTATTCAGATGGGCCAGCACGTCCACCTTCCCTCTTCCCATGGGTCTCCAACTCAGGAAAACCAGAATGCAACGACAGCTCCTGTATGGTAGGATATGTGCTAAAATACATATTTAGTGGGTTTGTGCAAAACTATAAGGGAATTATATGCACAAAAAACCTGTGTGCATGAACACCTACCTACTCCCAGGGGCAGGAATGCCCAGAGGTGAGACAGAGAGTCAGGCCATGTCAAGGGGACAGCCCACCTGTCCCCCAGGGCTGGACCCTGCTGCAAAGGAGCAGTAGGAATCATAGAATCAAAGAACAGTTTGGGTTGGAAGGGACCTTCAAAGCTCACCTAGTCCAACCCCCCTGCCATGAGCAGGGACATCTTCACCCAGATCAGGTTGCTCAGAGCCCCGTCCAGCCTGGCCTGGGATGTCTCCAGGGATGGTTCATCCACCACCTCTCTGGGCAACCTGGGCCAGTGTTCCACCACACTCAGTGTCAAAAATTTCTTCCTCATGTCTAGCCTGAATCTCCCCTCCTGTAGTTTAAAACCATCACTCCTTGTCCTGTTGCAACAGGCCCTGCTAAAAAGTCTGTCCCCATCTTTCTCATAGGCCCCATTTAAGTACTGAAAGGCTGCAATAAGGTCTTCCTGGAGCCTTCTCTTCTCCAGGCTGAACAACCCCAACTCTCTCAGCCTGTCCTCACAGGAGAGATGTTCCAGCCCTCTGATCATCTTGGCGGCCTCCTCTGGAAGAAGCAAAGAGAAAACCCACACTTGGCTGTAGCCATTGGTGGGACCATCGGGCTTTTGGCCGGCACAGAACTCATCCCAGGAGCCATCCATGGAGCTCAGCTCTCGGGGACAACAGCCTGCGCTCATCTGCGTGCACTGGAGAGAAGCAGTTTTGCTTGCCCGCAGGCACAGCTGGTGCCACCAGCACCCACCTTGCAGAGAAAATGTCTCCCACCTGCTCCCTCTGCATGGACCTTCCTGCTTGACAGGTCACCATGCAGGCAGCAAGAAGAGCTCAGCATCACTGGTTCACCAACCAGGGAGCCCTTCCCAATCAGCCCTGCTCTCAGCAAAGTCTTCAGTGGCTTTTTATTTTATGAAGGTCTAATTTTTTTTCCCTTTACTGTCAGTGTGTCAATTTTTTTTTCCACAACATGGCTGATGACTGTTTTTTTAAACAAAGTACCATACCAGTGACATTCTGACAATGTCAATCCAGCCAGAGTCCGCCCACCTGAGCTTTTCAACATGGTAAGCTGGGGCTGTTAAGGGTCAGATTGACAGCCTTGGTAAATTCAGGTCCTCTGCAGAGCAGGTGATGAGAAGTTATTAGATACAGACAAGGCTTTCAGGTCACCCAGTCCATCTCCCACCCCACCTTTTAATTGTCTCTCTCACCCAAACTATAAATATCTGACTCTTCTCATCTTGTTTCCTCATTATGTCAATTCTAGCAGCCTCTGATCATTTTTATTACTCCTCACTGAAATCCCTCCAATCTGCCAGTAAACTCTCTGGTAATGAGATCCCTGTGCTGCGGGCGCTAGTGCAAATAGAGGGGCACCAGACCCACTGAAAAGGAGCCATTTCCTCTGCGATTTGGAGGTGTCATCGCCTCCTCACCTGCAGCTCAAAAGTCTTCTCGTCTGTTTTTGTTGCTATCAGTTATCATCGCCTCATGCTTTGTTCACTCTTCCCCTTCTGCAGGTTTCTGCTGCCTGGGTCTCCCCCATCCTGTCAAGCACGTGTCTTCCAGGCTGTTTTCAAGGTGACTGAGTTCACAGATGCTGCACCTCCAGGTTCATGCTCCATCCCAAATCGAATCCCGAGATCTTTTTTTTTTTTTCTGCTTGGTATTTCTACTTCACATTATTCCTTCCTCCTCAACTCTTCTAAATTTAGCAGGGTCTCCTGGTTTCACTCACAGACTTTCTGCTTCCAAGAAGCAGAGCCATGATCTGAAGTGCAATGAGACCAGGTGCCCAGCCCAACACCTCCCTACACTGTGCAGATGAACTCACACTGTCATCATTCACAGCAACAGCACCTACTCCAGTGTAAACCCTTCAAGACGCATAAATGCTGGAGAAAATTCAAAAACAGGGACCCCAGATCATCCAGGGGCTGGGAAACATGAGGACACATGATTTAAAGGAGCCTGTCTCATCAGAGAGAAGCTGAACCAGGAGTTCATTGCTATGTTTTGGGTACTTACTGTCCAACAACAGGGGAACTTTGCAATCTTGCTTCTGAAGGCACAACTAAGTGCAGCAACTAGAAATTAGACAATCTCAACCTCAAAATAAGGCAGTTTCATAGCAGGAAAGACAGTTAAACACTGGAATATTTTCACAAGATGCTTTTAAAATTTCAATGCCAATTCCTTGCAGGCAACTCTAATTTGAGAAAGAACCAGATTTTTGTGTCTGTGAATACATCTTGTCCTTTCCTTCCTTACCAGGTCTAACAGATGAGTTCTCACATTGTCCTTGGTGCTCACGACACAAGACACTTTCAGTTTGCTTAATCAAATTCGCCCTTCAAACTTTTAAGGTAGTTGCCAGTAAGCAACCAGGAAAGACAACTTTTTTCCAATTTTTCACTTTCCTCCCGTCTGTAGACAGGAGACCAGAAAGAAAAACTTACACTCTAAGACTGGTTACTGAATGCTATGAGAAAATAAAGTGTTTGTTTGTTTGTCTTTCGAATACTCAGAATTACTCCTTAATTATGGAAACTAGGAATTTATGGCTCTCACTGCAGCTTGTGGATTGTCTGCTGGGACCATCTGGGCATCTCTCACCTCGTGTATGTCAGGGCCTCACCTGTCAGTGACATCTGATTTTCTCCAGTTTAGTTCCCCAGTGCCTGAAATGACCCCTTAAAGCCTCAAAATACGCGAAGTCTGAGAGCTTTGGCTTCCGTTAGATGGGAACAACTGGCTGATATGCTTCTGCTCTAATGGCTTACGGTTCACAGACAAATTGCTGGTGGATACGTCCAGAGCCTTCTGCTGCGGGTGCAAGTCACAGCCCCTCAGAGGTGTGGTAGTAAACGTGCCTCACCTGCAGAACCCAAAGCACAATGCAGAGGAAGGCAAAGTGGCTTCCCCCAGAGCTGGGAATCAAATCCAGCTCCCCCACGCCGCCATCCTCTTGCAGGGATCCCTTTGGGAAGCAGTGTTGAATCATTTTCATAGAATCATAGAATCATTTTGGTCAGAAGAGACCATTAAGATCATCAAGTCCAACCAGCATCCCCCGCAAACAACTGTGGGAGTCGTCAACTGCCAACACTGACCAAACCAGGTTTGGTTTCTTGATCTTTTTTAGCTGACATCTGCTGACTTTGCTCCCAAACACCAACCCCAAAAATCATGGTGAAAGCTCCACTACAGCCATGCCGAAGATGCTCAAGGTAGCCTGTTCTCTCACAGCTGCATGGAGCTGCGATACAGTAAAACATTTATTGTCATCGCGAGCAAATGAGCCTTTGAGAGATGCAGGGAGCAGCTACAGATTGGGAGAGGCATTTTCCAGAGGAGAGCCACCCAGTGAGAGCAGACTTTTCTGCTTCTGCCAGTTTAAATCACCTCATTCAATATTCTATGTTGTCTTATGTAGCATGCAGTTATGTAAATTTATAAATCATGGACTAATTAGCACACAATTTCATAAAATTAGTTAGAGTGGAAAAGGAGGATTCTAACTAACCAGGCTGTGCTCTCTCCCCTTCAGATGATACAAATTCAAATACCGCCTGGAGGTTGTATTTCAGAAAATCTCTGCTGCAACTTTTAGAGTTTAACCCTGGGCTCAAGTGCTCTTTCAAGGGATATGTTTTAGATATTTCAGGCTCAATCCCTCTCAAGCAGAGCTAAGCCCTTTCCTCTCCTTCCTTAACACCAACCCTCCACAGCTCATTGGATCACTACAAATTTTGTTTTGCTTGTTTCTAGCTCATTCAGATTCTTGCTCTATTCAGTCTCATTATTCTTCTGTCATCTAAGTCCACACCACCATCCCTGACTAGCAATTAAATTTAGTCCATGCCTGAGTTATACCTGGGTTCCACCCTATTACCCTCCTTGTGCTCTGCCCTCCCTGTCTAGCCAACGTAAAGGGGAGCAGCTGAAGTTTGGTCGTTTACTTCTTTTCCTCATTTGCCAGGTGTCCTTCAGACAGTAACTCCCCAAACGCGGGAACATGATGTAGAAAAGGAGTGGGAAATCATAAACCTCTTATTGGAACGGGTGCTTGAAGACATTTCACACTCCAGGATATAAGCACAAAATTCTACTTCATCAACTTACTATATTTTAACAACTTGTCTCCACCATCTGGCTCAGCTCCATTCAACCTATACCTTCTGTCATCCTTTGGTACAGTTCTCTGCCTTGCAAACTTGTCCTTCCTTGCTTTTGCCTCCAACCTTTCTTTCTTACTCTTTAATTCCACTATTTTGCCTCAAAGCATGGTGCTGGCTCTCCCATTCTCTTCTCTTTTGCATTCTGAGACCTCTCTCTCCTGCCTCAAGCTCCAGAAGCGGTCTTGCTTCTTCTCACAGCAAAACCCATGTCCTGGAGAGGAAGAGAAGGCTTACAATGAGTTCCTCATCTACCTTAGCAAACTGGAGATTCACAATATATATAACATGATGTGGAAAGTGGAACATATTGTCAACGGCAGAATTTACATCTGAGCTGGACAAAACAAACCAGAAGATAAGTCAAATAAAAGCCTGGAAGAATAAACGAAATCCCCAGATAATTTATTAGATTAAGACATCACATACGTATATAAATATATGCTCGAGATGGGATTCAACAGCCAGACTGGAGACACTACAAGTGGAAAGGGTGTGATTGCTACACGTCACGGCATGCGAGGTGCACAAAAGCAATGGTTACACAAACCTCGGTAAGTGAGTGTGTACGAGCCACTTGGGAAGGACACAAAGCGAAGGCACGAGTGGAAGCCTCAGCAGATGTCATGTTATTCCACAAAGCCCCACGTGAAACATGGCCCGATGTGTAGCTGAAGCATATTAACTGGGAACACTCTGGACAAACAATCTATGGCTGGACAAACTCCCCAGCAGCAGCTTCCTAATATAGGAGCTTAAACTTAAAAGGACACTGTCAAGCGATTTTCTCTACTGTTTTAGCAGATGGGAACAATTCCCTTCCCAGTCCCAGCTACTGATTTTGTCCTTTGCTATTTGACAATCATTGATTTTTTTTTCCTAAGGCTATAAATGTTTTAATAACTTCAACTTTGTAGTGCCTCATGGCAAAATATCTTTGCTTGCACTGACTGCTAAACACTATTCCTAATGTACTGCCGATAACTAGAGCAAGAGCCAGCATTATAAATAATGATTTTTCACAGGGTCTACCAACTTAATAGCTTTTGTTTCTTTGTCCACATCTCACAGACAGTTAAAACAGGCAGGTCTTTAGCCATCAGACATTTCAACCACTTTAGTTCTAGAATTCTTTGCTTTGTAAAGGTTTGCCTTCCCAAGCAGCTCTGAATGACGGACAGAACCTTGAACACCGAGCCCACAAGCCTGACATTGTCCTTTTAAAAAGAACTACTACCAAAATACAGATTCAAGTCAAAAATCATCATTAGAATCGTTAATGAACAAAATGGATCATAAGGAATTCTGAAGCAGTTAAATATTGGCACCCATAAAGAACCAAAGAACAGAATGCACCCACGCAGTGTTCTCAATTGGGTACACAAAGGCACCTTTCAAGAGACATGCATGTATTTTTTTGCCGTTTCAAAAGGTCAGTTAGGACTTATTAGAAAAGGCAATTAACGTTTCAGTCAAATTGGAAATGAGAAGAGAAGCAATTGGACTCAAATCAGAGAACTGTTTCTTTATAAATGCCAAACGTTAACAACAAAAAAAAACTCCAAAACTAAAAACCACCAAAAACCAACCCAAACCCCTAAGATCTACATGACGGTCATCTCTTCATGGTTTTCCAGGGTTTTCCTGCTGCTGCTTGTACATTTTTCTCTTCTTTCCTCTCCCTTTCTCTGCACTGTTAAAGAAGCAGACTACTCAGCCTCAGGGTCAGGTCACCAAATATGTCTTCGGGGCTTTAAGCAGAAACCTGTGCCTTTGCAGGCTCAGGGAGTAGAACAAGAAGGGCATTCAACAGCAGATGGACATATTGGAAAGAACTATAATACTCCACTGACAGCAGGACAGACCAAGCAGGGCCTTTCCACAGTAGTCATTTTCTGTTCCACTAATGCCGCTTCCCTCCTCTAAACTCCTCCGAGCAGCTTTTAAAATTCAGCTGGGATGCAAGAGAGGGTTATCACCTAATTAGTGATTAAGACTGAGCCTGAATGAAATGGCTCAGAGCAACCCGAGGCTCACCTTCCCCTTCCTCCTCCTTTTGTTTTGTTGCTGCAAGAGCGCAGTGCTGCCGGGGGCACGTGCCAGAAATCCCACACTGACGGGAGGCAGCGGGGTACCCCAAGGATCAGCACAGCAACTCAGCGCCATTAAGATAAGCAGGGTTGCCTAAAGAGACCGTCAGAAAAGCCGTACTGGCCCACAAAGTGGCATTTTGGAGCAAATGGCCTAGAACTCGCCCGTACTGGCTCAGTTCTGCCTTTCTCTCACTGCAATTTTACTGTGCAAAATGAGTATTTTAGCCTCGTGTGTCTAGGAACACATGCCGGTGGCTACTGTTACAATAAAATATGAACACCGCATTGTGGAGAAAATGACCATTAATCCTGTAATCTGCAGTCATTTTTACCAGTTCGGCACATTTCTTTAAATAACCAAGTACATGCAGTAGATGGAAGTGCATTTAAATAAACTGAAATAGATACAGCATGAATAATTAAAGCCGGCAGGGAAATGTGCATTGTGAGCTGCTAGTGGAAATAGTTACTGATTTGTCTTATTTACAATGGAGCCTGGATACACTATCAAAACAGTGCAAGTTAGTGAAAATGTCTTAAGACTGTTCTTACACTACCACTACTATATATATTTAATCTTGAAAAGTACATCAAATAGGTTTTGGACCACCACAGTGTCTGGCTGTGTTCTGCTATTTCAGGGTTAGGTTACCCAGCACATAAACTCTGTCAAATAGCACTGATTTAAAGAGGAATATATCTCAAACCTATGCCTAGTATATCAACCTGAAACATCATCTATTAACGTTATTAGACACTGTGTAGTTGAGTTTATGATATACCCCCTAAAACCCAGCGTTTTAAATATCAGCATGTTGAAGGAAAAAGTAGATCATAAAATCACTGAGAAGAAGTGCTAAAGTGCTTGTACTTTTATAATATGCCAGGTTTTAAACAGACTTGTGTAATTAGAAAATAATCTACTTTGAACGCGGTGGTTCTTGAATGTTAGGCAGTTCTTGCAAACTGCTTTAGAGCTAAAAATCGATAATGAAATACACTTCCGATATGAGGCTGGCAAAACTGCGACTTCAATCTATTAGAAAATGTTGCAGATTAAAAAAAAATTCTATTTTAGATTGATTACTTGGCACATGAAAGATTTAGAAAAAAAATGCTTTCTGATTGGTCTATCCCAACAACATTCTTGCACCATGATTACTAAATCCAAAATGAAACAGGATGCTAATTAGATATGTTTTAGAAGAGGGAAGACAATCACTTGTCACTCAAATAATTTAAAAACAGTACTTTAACGCAAACAAATCAGCAGTGAAAAGGTCCTAAAAATTCTACAAAAGGGCTGTAGGCCAATGAGGTGTGTCAAATGAAGAAAATCTCGTCGAGTAGCCGGCTCTCCTCCAGCTCATCTGCTCTGCTTCTGGAGCTGTGGGGGCTCTGGTACAAGGACGATGGCCTGTGGCTCACACGACGAGGTGTGTGCATTTTGTTCCTGTCGTAAAATTCTCTGCAGAGATTTCCTGAGGCAGATATCGGACTCATAGCTTCAACCAGGTCAAGAAGGCAGGCTTCATACCTACAGAAACACAACAAGAAAATAGAGCTCTGTTAAGCATCACACAGGAATTGAATCCAGTCTTCCTGTCTTCATAATTCAGATTAGATCCAGATTTGTCTGATGGGGGCCACCAGCACAGAAAGAATTCTGCTGTATGGGTTCCTATAAAGAATGTCAAAAGTAGTGAAAAAGAGGTGGGCAAAGCATGACTGCTCCAGGTTATTTTAAGCTGTTTCATCAGCTTTTCCATTTGAGGTGCGTAATGTCTTAGTCACACTCCAGAGACTGAGGACAGACCTTCAAGAGATATGACAGCCAAATACACCGAATGGGTACAAGGCAGACCCGTATAGGTTTCAGTAAAGCAGCTTATACACATGCTGCACTTTTTTGAATAGACCTCTACACTTGATTTAGTTTCCCAGGGATTTGAAAACAGCAGGAGACTTTATTATTATTGCCACAAACTACACGTGCTTCCTGTAAATCTCTGTGCACTATATGGAGTCTGTCCTGTGGAAGCACTGAAGGAATATAATCTAAGCAAGGCAATACCAAATCAACACTTCAGGCACCGAGAGAGAAGGTAAAGGTCCTAAACGTTCCTCAGGCTTTTCTTTGAGTGTAAGTACAGATGTGGGGGAAGGTTGCAAGCCAGTCTTAGTTAGGTAGTAATGCACACTGAATAATGGCAGTTACTTCAGACAGAGACTTCCTATTAATATTCACACAAGACAAGACCTGATCTAAATACCAGCACAGGATTGATCATTACAATATATTTTCTCCTGTCCAATTTTAAATGTCTTAAACAAGGCCGTTTCCAGGGATTCCTCAGGGAGGCTGTTCTCCAGTCTAAGAGTTATCACTCAAAAGTTTTAGGTAAAAATCCCCTTTGTTCCATTTTGGTTTTAGCAGGAATGTTCCTGGTCACAGAATCATAGAATAGTTTGGGTTGGAAGGGACCTTCAAAGCTCACCCAGTCCCACCCCTGCCATGAGCAGGGACATCTTCACCCAGATCAGGTTGCTCAGAGCCCTGTCCAGCCTGGCCCTGAATGTTTCCAGCAATGGGGCATCAACCACCTCTCTGGGCAACCTGGGCCAGTGTGTCACTATGATCTGCAAAACAATTTTTCCTCATGTCTAGCCTCAATCTCCCCTCTTTTAATTTAAAATCATTATCTCTTGTCCCATCACAACAGGCCCTGCTAAAAAGTCTGTCCCCATTGCTGAAATACTTCACGTATTTCATGACTTACATGCACAGAACATTATTCAAAGCATCCAATCAAAGCGTAGCTGGTTGGTTTCCATAGGGTCCCTATCTTAAAAGCAGAGAGAGCTCATCCATAGTGTGAAAACATCTCAGGCTGTTTCCTGCTTTGAGAAAAGCTTCTATTTTTCAGGACAGTGGGAGACTAGGAAGACTAAGCAACTAAGCCAGACAGCTGGAGTAGGTTCCTCAACTCAAATAGAGAAAACAATTCTTAAGTACAAATATTCACAACACTTTATTGGTGTGAAAGATTAGCAGCAGCCAATGCATCCCAGAGGCAGACTGCCACTTGTGCCGCCCAACAGCATCATGCAGCAGCAAGCAGCACCAGGTGAAGCAATTTCCTTCCCTTAACTAGCAAAGCCATGCAAAGTATCCCTCATTAACTGTACGAGTGAGTGTTATGTTCCAGCCATCACCAGAAAACCGACCACGACAAAGTAACTTGTAGTTACGGATGAGATACAGAAATACCTCCTCAGCTCTAAGGAGTTAACTGTGGTACTGACAGGTTAATACTGATGTTAATGGCAACCACTGGAGTTACGCTATGATTGCTTGGAAACATCTGCTCTACTATTTCCTGCAATTTTTATTGTTTCTTCCAATCTGACAGTTCCCATAGTTTCTAACACAGTCCGACTTGACATTAATGCCTCACAGAGCTCTCTCTTCTTTTTGACTATCTACAGATTGTTTTATTTTCCTTTCAATGTCTAGCTTGCATTTCCACCCAATCAGAAACCCATTTTTAAAATTTCTTTTTCACATTTTAGACTTGCCTACATATCTTTCTACTATCTGTCTGTTTAAATCACCCCTAATAGCCAGAAATGACAGACTCAAAATGAAAAAAATACAGCTTCAGCGTTGTCTCAATTGGACCATATAAGTGGCTAAACCTACTGAAATGTGGTACCTTTATCCCAACCAAAATTTCACAAGGACATGGGGGTTTTGGGTAGGCAAACAAGAGCGTTTTAAAGGGGTCTGTTGTTTATATTAGCATTGAGAAAGTACCCTCCAAAACCTGAGGCTCCTTAAAGATATCTCCAATGTAAAACTGAATAAGCTGCTGACAGTGAGAACTAGGACATAGCTATATTAGACTTTTCATTTAGAGAAAGTTTTGGACTAGACTCCATATAGATATACACAGATGCTTTGAACCCCAAAGAAACTCAGTTCACACATACACAGGTTTCATTAGCCACACCTAAAATTTCTCTTTAGATTAATCTACTCTAGCATACAAATGCTTATCTCCTCTGACTGTAGTGCTATCATAAAATTTCAATTTCTCCAGCAGCCACATTCAATCACAGATTAGGTGGGGGGAAACCAAACCAGCCAGTGCATTTATAGCAAACGTGCAGGCCCTAGATTTCAGCAGTACCTTCGAGTTCATTTCTTCTGCAAGTTTATCTAAGTTATACAGCATTTCTGCTATCAGGAAGGCTAAATGATTTGGCAGATTACAAGCGCAGCAAATAGCAAAGATTATGTAAAAGACCAGGTGTTGTACATCAGTCTATTTGACACCACAGTTATATATGCAATAAATTGAATGAACTCTGCTAACAGAACGCTATCTGATAAAGAGAATGTTCCTTGCAGGTATTTAGTGTTTAATCCCATGATAATAGTTTGCCCTGGTGTGTCTAGGCAACATCAGACAGCATCTAGCTGGAGGCAACAGAGTAGACTTAGAATGGTTTGAAGCTCACACAGACAATTTTCTCACCATTTATTTATACCCAAATATTTAAAGAGACACAGTCAGAATGCTCAGATCCTGAAATGTAACTTTATCTGAAACCAGAATACCAATTCCTTGCATGGTCTGAATAAATGCATAAGTAAAAACAGGCTTCATTATTATTATTATTAGTAGTAGTAGTAGTACTAATCATAATAATAATAATAACAACAATAATAATAATAATAATATGCCACTTAAGTTAAAGTGAAGTTCAAGCTGCAGGATCTGGCACCCAAGAGTCAGAATATTTCAAATAGGAAAACTGATCCTGCAAATGCTGCTTGTGAATACTGAATGCTCTTTTAATGCAAATTAACAGACAGGAGTACCCTCGTATTGTTCATGCTTCCCAAGGAGAAAAAAATTCCCAAACATTCTGTAGAAGTACTAGCACTGTACATTAAGCCACATACAGAAATTCCTCACATATAGGTGTTCAACCAAGCAACCAAACGTTCCATCAGTACTAGATTCTTGCACAAATTTTCTTGGATGGGTTTTGCCCTCTCAACAGAAGGAAAATGAGGTGGGCAACTGTCCCTTTAAGGATGGTGGTAGTTCAGTCCATCTTCACCTTTTTGGTACATTTCCCAGTGTGCTGAAAAGTCAATGAGCACCTCCGCAACAGACTGGAAAACAATCACTTTTCTAAGCCTGGTTTTGACACTTTTCCCATGTATATTTTTTCACCTAAATGTCATAAGTCTGAAAGTCTCCATGTTTCATCATGGGAGAAGAAAATCTGTAAAGTCTGCAAGTTTGGATTAGAAGTCTAGCCATTTAGATGGCTAAAGTTTGGCGAGAGTAATCTTATCGTAAAATCTCCAAAACTTCCATCAGAAGAGGGAACACAGAGAATTAGTGTGCAAAGCCTGAGGAACGCAGCGCCGTGCACAAGAGGACAGAGATGGGAGCAGAGAAAACAGACCAAGGTAAGCTTGGAAGCTCTTCTTTCGATAAAGAAATTTTGCCTTTGCTTTTAATGTAAAAGGTAAAACTCCAAATATGGCTCAGAGAGTAGCATGGAGGTGCCTAAACTGTCTGAGAGGCAGGTACCAGAGGGATCAAACCAGTGCAGCTGGGTCAGTGCAGAACTGTGGCCTGGGTGGCTAAATCTGTTTAGTCTCTTCATCAATGATCTGGATGAGGGGATCGAGTGCACCCTTAGTAAGTTTGCAGATGACATCAAATTGGGTGGTAGTGATGATCTTCTGAAGGATAGGGAGGCCATACAGAGGGATCTGGACTAGATGGATTGCTGGGCTGAGGCCAATTGTATGAGGTTCAACAAGGCCAAGTGCCGGGTCCCGCACTTGGGTCACAACAACCCCAGGCAGCGCTACAGGCTCGGGGAAGAGTGGCTGGAAAGTGCCTGGGGGAAAAGGGTCTGGGGGTGTTGGTGACAGCGGCTGAACATGAGCCAGCGTGTGCCCGGGTGGCCAAAAAGGCCAACAGCGTCCTGGCTTGTGTCAGGAATAGTGTGGCCAGCAGGACCAGGGCGGTGATCGTCCCCCTGTATTCACCACTGGTGAGGCACCGCCTTGAATCCTGTGTTCAGTTTTGGGCCCCTCATCATAAGAAGGACATTGAGGTGCTGGAGAGAGTTCAGAGAAGGGCGATGAAGCTGATGAAGGGTCTGGAGCACAAGTCTGATGAGGAGCAGCTGAGGGAACTGGGGCTGTTCAGCCTGGAGAAAAGGAGGCTGAGGGGAGACCTTATCGCTGTCTGCAACTGCCTGAAAGGAGGTTGGAGCGTGGAGGGGGTTGGTCTCTTCTCCCAAGTAACAAGTGATAGAACAAGAGGAAATGGCCTCAAGATGTACCAGGGGAGGTGATATTAAGAAACATTTCTTCACAGAAAGGGTTGTCAGGCACTGGAACAGGCTGCCCAGGGCAGTGGTAGAGTCACCATCCCTGGACGTGTTTAAAAGGTGTTTAGATGAGGTTCGCAGGGACATGGTTTAGTGCTAGAGTTAGGTTAGCTTATGGTTGGACTTGGTGATCCTGAGGGTCTCTTCCAACTGAAACAATTCTATGATTCTGAAATCCATCCTGGTCAGGCACTGCACAGTGCTGTGACTGCTGCACTCCTTCAGTCTCCTCCGTACAATTACCACAAGTTGCTGGAAATTTGGCTCCTCAGCCACTAGTGATTTTGGAAATTTCGTTAGAAACTTTCAGTGCTGGCTCCTAACTAAATAAGTATCTAGTAGAGTTTATAAACTCTTCATGTAGAAGAGTTTTGCAGTCCATCACTAAGGTAACAGAAAACATCATAAAGCATTACGATTCAGAACAGCTCATTAAATGTTCACATTTTAAAGAAGAAAACAGCACAAAAATAAACATAGGTTGGCACAGAGCCAAATCCTCCCTTCCACTTGTATTTCTGCTTCACTGCCCATGCAGCAGGAACATAACTCTCTGAACATCTACAGGGGCATCTTACTTTGCACTGTGTTTCCAAATTGAATGAGAAGGCAGGTTCTTGCATTTTTATGACAAACACAGAAATGTGGCTGTTGCTCTGGGAACCATAAGACCACTTATCCCCAGGATGGTTGCTGAGAAATCACCTGAAACCACTTGGTATTCTGTCTAACAAAACCTGCTGGGCAATCAGAGTTCAGACAGCCCCACAATGTATAGTACCTAAGAAATGGTCAGATTATGCCAAAGTGATGCAGAATTCATTACTGATCGGTGCTCTTGAAGGTAACCACAGAGCATCCTTGCATCAACTGGCTGAAGAGTGATGTTTGTTTACTTATTTATTTAGACATTTGGGATATGTCACTGAATTTTTAGTGTTCATCTATTTCCCTTTGCTGGTAAAATATTTCTTACAAGCTGTTCCATTTTTAAACTACACTATTGTATTTTCATATTGTGCAGTCCCATTTAAGTAATAATATCATTTGTTCCTTCCTGAAAAAACAGCGCAACTCCAAACAAGTTTGATATTTGGAGGAACAGGAATTTCCCCATAAGGCAAAATAACTAAACTTATTAGAGTCATAAATACTCTGGCAGTAAGATATATGTATATTTATTTAAAACAGCAGTGTCAGATATTATTTGATCAGTATGTTCAGAGATATCTTTTCATTTACAGTCTCTGAAAATTTATTCTTCAACCATAAATGTGTACAAAACACATAGAATGTCTCTTCTGCAAGGTGATGGCATTTCAACAAAGCATACTCACAATATGGATTTGGAGATTAGTAGCTGTATAGGCTTACTTTATTTAACTGTATATACCAGAGGAAATAAAAAGGTTTATTTTTATACTACTGCTTATATTTTCAACATAAAGTTCAAAGTGATTTACTAATGTTACATGAATTGCCTTTGAATTACGGTACAGTATTGTGCCTAAGTACAAAGCCTAACACTACTTTGTATTCATAAAACACCGCTTGCCTTCAAGCACTTTACAAATGCTAAATACGGCTAAAAACACATTCAAGAGGTAAGGAATAGACCCGTTTTACAGAAAAGGAAACTGAGCTTATTATTATTATAAAGCAAATACCAAATCCCTATTTGAGTAGAACAAACAGGGCAAACGGAAGCAGAGGAAAAAACAGATACAGATAAGAAGTGGACTAAGCAGTCAAACTGCCTCAAACTTGAAGACACCACAGTAGTGATACACCTGGAGGTTACCTGGAAAAACTGGCTGTGACAACTGATCATCCACCCCCAAGTTAACCCAGGCTCTATAGATGAAGGGCAGAACTATACCCAAATTAAAGAGTCCTAGTCACTTTTTTGCCATCTTTATTCCTGCATTCACAATTGTTGCATTAGGGATGCTACAGGTGTGTGCCTGGCATGTCCTGTCAAGATCCATGTACCAATCCATTGTCCACAAACTTGCCTAATTTATTTTTTCAACCTGCTGCTTCCACAATATCCGGTGACAGCGAGCTCAGAAGTTCATTGCTATTGAAAAACATATTTCTATCTGTTTTAATCTGAAATTCTGCTAGTGTCACCAAGTGCTTTTTAAGGATTGACTGCAGTTAGTCTGTCTCACGTGGTGGGATCTAGCAAACAACAGGTCCATTCTCAACTTATCTACCACCTTCACAACTTTGCAAATCCTGTTCAATTTCTCATTTAGCCTTTTCCTATCCAAAGTCATAGCTTTTTCTCGTCTTGTTCTATGGCTGCTGCGTAATCTCCTTGATCATTTTAATTGTCCTGTGCATCTTTTCAAGCTTCCACTATGTCTCTCTTGAGGGGTTGAGACCAAAAGTAGACATAGGAATCAAAATGTGAGTACACCAAGGCTTGTGCATCTATAAGCTTTTGTGAAGACCTGGGGGGCTTTTGACTTCACAAATTGTCACCACCTTCTCTGAGTTCAGTATCATGTAGGCATGGTGTTGATGAATCTTCCCTACATAAATTACCTTTTTGTCCACTCATTTTTATGCCTTTTTGGAGTTTCTTGCTATTGACATGGCATTTGATTATCTGAAAGAACTTAGTAACATCCACAAACTTATTAGGTCACCCAGGAGATTTTGCTGTTCACTTCTAGCTCCAGGTCACTGATGAAGAACCAGCCCAGTGGGTTCCTAGAAGACCTCAATGATGATTCTTCTCAAAAGAACATTGTGAAAAGTAAACACTTGTGAAAAACAACTATTAAATCCCTTTGTCCGCCATCATTTAATCAGCAGTAAATTCACAGAAGGACTTTTCCTCCAGTCCTGCAGAAACTTGATTTCTTTATCAACATTTGGTGTGGAATCTTGGCAAAAGCCTTTTGAAAATCCAAATGCATTATGTCCACTGGATCCTTTGTGTCACCAGATTTCTGGCTTCAGGATCCATAAGTCTGAGATGATGTTTCAGATTCTTTCTTTTCTCCTTCCCAGCTCTATGAGTATATGCCAGGTTTTAACCAGCATGCTATTATGCCCAGCAAGCCTGAGATGAACGTGTCAATGAACACTAGAGACCAGTTGGATAGAAAATGAAAGCTGAGAAAGAGAAGCTGACTTTGCAGCCATTCCCTGAAAGGCCACGAGTTGGGATAGGGGACCTTGCCTTTCACATGTGTACTGTGACTTCAGTGACCAAAAACCACCCTCCAGGAATATTCCCATGTACTAACTCTGAAGATGCCGAAACCAAGAAAAGACAGCAGATAAGTGCAATTCTTGAGGCTGAAACATCAAGAGAATGAACAAGATTAAATCAAGAATCAGAGACAAATAGACTGTGCCAGTTAGCCTGAGATTCACATTTTACTTTCATGCAGGTTGGGACTCAGAGCAGACATTTCACTGTGGGATACAGGAGGAGGCAAGTTCAACACTCCGGGTTGGGATGTATTTCTTGCCTGTAACAGGTCTGTATTTTCCAAAGGCATCTCAAAGTTTCTTAATTCTTAAAGAAAAAGATCAGACTGCAGAATATTTCAAGGTAATTAAAAAAAGATCTGAGCCTTTTATTTAAAATACATCATACAATGTAAAACAGAATATATTTACACAGTGTCCTCAGCAAGAGCCTCCCGGAGTGCTGTAAAACCCACACCCACATAATAGAGAGCTTACAGTATCAGAGACTTTTAGAGAACTCTCCAAGGCAGTATTCACAGAAACATAACCTAGAGAAGGAAAAGACTTATTAGATCATCCAGCCATCTCCCTGCTGACAGAGAACCAAGCCCTACAGTGTGCTTCCTCACATTTGTTGCTTACAATCAGCCTCTCGCTATCCTCCTTTGGAAGTCATTCCACTTCCAAATACATCTCACGCTATCATTACCATTATTACTTATTTATAGACTATGGTATAGCCTAAAGGCCTTGATCAGGATCGGGGGACCCGCTCTACAACCACTTGTAAAGGCGATCCTTTCTTCAAAAGAACACATGGTCTAAATAGACAAGTCAGAGTCCAGGGGTAAAGGTATAATGCACAAGATCAGAACAGCATGGAAAGTGCCACTGTTCCATGAATTTTTTGCTTCCAAGTTTGGTAGGAGGAAAATGTATGTGTTGCAAACAAAAACATGTTCCTGATAGTCAGGTAGAGATAAACAAAGAGGATTTTCTTCCTCACAGCTTCACACTATTAGTTATAGCTAAAGATCTGGCACAGTACTGAGAAATCCATCTCCTTTTTTAGTGCAAATGTTCCTTAAGTATTGGAACTATATTACATTTCTTGCTTCTGCTCCAGTCTCAGCGAACATTTATCTGAGCCACACGTATTTTAATCTTCTCTCATAAATCAATACCTCTAGCACAGCAACAGATTTTGCCACTTTCCCTCCGCTCTTTGACAATAACTTTCTAGCAAGTGATCACCCCAAAATTAGCACCATATTCCCCTGGTTGGGCTGCACAGAAACAGAGGGGAGATCAGCTCCCTTCAGCACTCACACAACACTTGTCTGTGTGGACTCAGGTAATTTTGTCTGCTGCTTCCTTGCTCCACAGGTCCCTCTCTTGTGCGTATGTATCGATACACCGCACTGCAACACACACCTGTCTGCAGCACGACCTGCAGTGCCAACGAACACAATGCCTCCTCTTGTAGGGTTGCTAACAACTACCACCAAATCTTGCTGAAAATGGAATCAGAGATTACAGCCTTTGCACAGGAGAATCTGAGGAGAAGCGGCCGAATTGAGTAACATCATCACACCTTTGCTAACCAAAATGAGCTGTGCTTGGCAGTGTTACGGGACAACCCTCCCTCCCCGGTGGGATAAAAGGCAGTATAGAGCAAAGAGGACTTGGTCTTGAAAGGGACTGAACACTGCTGGTTTACCTCCAGCCTTTTGCATAGCAGGCAGTACCAGTGCACTAAAGGACACCCAATCCAGCAACAGCATCTCAAAAAGCTTGTGCCCTAAGGCAGGGCTGATAAGAGATTATTCTTCCCCATTTTTCACCCTAGCTTCACCTACAATAGTATCCAACCATCTGTCATAACTGAAATAAGAGTTACTGCTGCTTTTATTCCTCCTTGCTACACAAACAGGACATTTTCACTTGCCCAGTAGTCAGAGACCAACACCTGCTTTCCTCACCTTTTCGCACACCCGTCTCAATGCTCCTAATGCTCAGTTACCTGACCCCTTTGCTTCTGGTAACTCAGCCTTTTCTATTATTTCCTCATTGGACTTTTGCTCAGCCCCTGCTGCCACGTTACCAACCTGTCAAATGCAACTGAAAGGGCTTCTTTATTGTTTTTATCTCCATGTGCTTTTAGTAGCTAAAAAAATAACAACAAAAAACCGCAGATTGTTTCTTGTAAGGCATGGCTGCAGGCAGCTGAATTGGCATAACTGAGGTTGTAATAATTCTGGAAGGGGGCGGGTGAACAAAGACATGGGTGCTGGGAAGTAAAGAAACCTTTTAAATCAGATCTGCCATTGACAGAAGAATAATTTAGAATGAAGTTTTAGTACAAAAAGAAAGAAATTACAGAACCACGGAACTACCGTGGAGTTTAATAACCACCTCTGCAATCACTCTGTTTGTATTGTCCTTCTCTCCCCTTTCACGCACCCGTTTTTGTCTCATCAAGTCTGAAAGCTCTTCAGATCAGAAAATGAACCTCAGTATATGTACAGCACCTGAGGCCCTGATTCTGCTGTGATATTACATAATAACTTCGCACTTCTGAGCATGCTTAGCTTTTTTTCCCTTTAAGCACTCTGTTATCACAGCATATCTTCAGCAAAATCTTCACCCTTTATTGTTCTGGACCAAAACTAAGCTGTCATCATCTTTTCTGCCATACCTCATCCCCCTACTTCTCCTGCCTTAACAGCTTCTCATTTTTTTGTTTTTACAAGTTTGTCCCCAAGCATCTTTCCCCTCAAAGCAAATTCTAATTCAGTAAATCATCTTTAAAATTGTGCTTTTATAATGTACTAAAGCCTCTGACAATGGGTTGCATATGTAAATCACAGTGCAATTCTGCACCTCCTCTCTGCCAGTCTCAGTGCTGCCCCTTAGTTTTATTTCTTTTTCACATTTCATCTCCATTTTTCCAACTGTAGTTCAGGCAAAGCTGGGACTATCTTACATCCTGTATGCTGCCTAGAACTTTGTGGGTACTAAATAATTTCAAAACAATTTTAAGGGGCATGGCTTAGAGGAGAAAAAAAAACACCACATACAGCTTGCAAAGTCCATCCTCATTTACATAGATCAGCAATCTGTCTTTTTTCACAACCTCAGTCCAAATTCCCAGCCTGCCTGATAATAAATCAACTTTTCGCTTCAGTTGTGGAGTCACTGGGAGATCTGCATAGTTTTAGGTCAAGCACTTATAACCATTTTATGATTCTAAAGTTTTGTACCTTGCCATTTAGTTACTGAACTGTGAGCTTTCATTGACTTTCTAACCATTGTGGCAAGAACTGCTACTAGCTGTGCAAGATTTAAAACCTCATCAAGCAGAGGAGCAAAATCGGACTGCAGTAGTTTTAAGTATATATTGGGATAGAATCGTGACCCTACGGAAGCCAATGGAAGTTCTGCCACCGGCTCACTGGGGCTGGGTTTCTTCCCTGCCTGTTGCCATTTGTTTTGTCAGGGTGAATAGGTACTGCAAGCTCTCTTATATTACACCCTGGAAATGAGATGCCTCAGTGTATGCTTGGAAATTATTTATTTTACCTTTTTCTTTCCTTCTACTCTGGTGAAATATTTTACATACAGTCAATAGCTACACCTAAACACCAGCTCTTCCTGTGGAACTGGATGATCCTTTCTCTCCTGCTTGTCAGCTTAATTTCTGCTGCTGTGGCATGGAGTGTTTAATAGCAAAATCCAGCACTCAGATTCTTCTGTTTCTTAATTATCTCTGCCCTGTCAGCTGTATCAGTGGAAACAAGTTACCATTAGACAATTCAGATACCAGTAAACACCAAGTTGTGATAATATAGAGTCCTGTATTACTGTCATTACGGAAAAAGCTGTTTCAGGGAGGTTTGAAAAAATTAAATAAGCACAGCACTTCTAAATGGCCAAAAACCTAAAGATATCTTAATTATTCTTCAATATCTTAATCATTCTGTAGAATCATGATCTTGTGTAACGGCCATTGTAAATGAAAGGTTTGCAGCTCTGCACAGTTGCCGCTTCCTTCTAATTGCAAATTAAAGCATAATTTGTCGTGGCTCTATGCCAAAATGACTAGAAAAATTTACAGACACTAACTCCGGTTGAAATAGGGGGGAAAAAGCAGTAAGATTTCTTTAAGTAATAGAAAATCACTCACCAAGTTGTACTTTAAAACAAAACACTAGAGCTTTAAGTTGACATACTGACTAGAATTGAACCACACAAGAAAGTGCTTGCACTGTAAATCTTACAGGGCAAAAGTGATGGTAGGTTATCATTCTGTTTATTAGCATGCACTTTGGAGAGTTCAGGGCAAGTATGGATACGCATTCATTCCGTTTTATGCCGCACATTACTGAAAACACATTCTCCATAAATAATTCATAAACGCATTGTCTGAAAATTCAGGTTCCAAAAATACACCACAGTTTTCAACTTTATGGTTGCTTGGTCTTCAAAACAGAAATAGACAATTGGATGGATGGACTTGGCAAACCTGATAAGAACCCATCAGTCAGAATTACACTCCAGAGGTAAATGCAAACATCTTCCCGCTCCTGATCCCTGGAACAGCAAGGCCATGGCAATAGCCCCTGCGCCTGTGCTCACAGTCCCTTGGCAGGGAACAGGGAGGAAAAGAGAAAGGGCACAAGTGACCTTAAAACAACTTTTATTAGAAAAAAACAATGCCTTGCTGCTCTCCGTTCACGAGCTGGGTGTGTAGCAGGAGAGATGGGAGAGAAAAGGATGTCTCACAGTATGGTGTGGTGGGGAGCTATTTGGGTTGAAAATATCTAGAGATCCAGAGGAATTTAAATTTTAACTATAGTAATAGTTAAAAGACAGAGTGGACATACTGTGCCTTGCAAAAAGCCCAGACTGCATCACAAAGATGAGCTCTGCTTATTGCTCTTAGCTTCTAATTGGCATCACTTCATTAATGCTAATGACATAGTAACTGACATCATCTTTTACACCAGTTATGGTAGCGTAAGAGAGGTGAATAAGACCTTGCAATTCATCTAAAGTTTAATTTCTGCAGGGAGCAGTGACCACAATGCCCACTGAAGAAACTGAAGTATGCTTCATAGGCTAGAGCGCTTAAGCTTTATATGCCTTGTGATTCTGTATCTTTCCAACATTATATATGTAGTTTATGCTCAGTTGCTTCTTTGTCCTTCAAAATGTACTCAGAAGCCTCACATCAGATAGCAACTGCTTTTCAGCCAGATTTGCATCCACTCGCTCTGTTCTACTCACCTCCCAGACAGAAGCATGCATAGTTTCAGATACATTATCTAGTGAAACCCTTGGTGTGTAGCCTTAAGAGAACCATCCACCATCTCTCTGTTCACTAGCTCTTTATTTGAATTTTGCCTCCATTTTGCCTGAGAGCAAATGTTGCAACTGAGCTCAAATACTTGGCATGCCAAGCTATTGATTGCTTGGGTGCAGACCATACGTGACCAAACAACGCTACCATAAAAACCATATTCCAGCACCCAATTTCTGTAAAACTTCCCATTCGGCGCTCGGCGTGGAAGGGCTGGGACTTTCTGCCGCTCCATTCATCTCCAGGTGTGCTGAACTCTCCCGGGTAATCTTTAAATCAGCTGAGATTTCATACATCAAAGATGAGGATACATAATTCAGAGGAAGCCACTGAGATAAAACAGTAGCTGTGAGAAATGCAGCGTGCTGGCGGCGCCTGGTTTAGCATGTCAAAGAGGGGCAACTGCTGGCCAGGAGGCGCAGGCAGCTGGCACAGGAGCATGTTGTGTGGCAAAGCGGGTTGTGACATCCTGAGCTTCACTGGGACACAGGCTCTGAACAGGCTTGACACTGCGCAAGTACCAAGTTAGAAGGCTATCCACAGGAAAAAAAACAGCAGTAAAGCACGGAGTACAAGGCGCTCAGGCCTGGTGTCCCTCGGCTGTAGTCATCACACACTAACAACCTCTTTCAAAAACTTTACGCAGGTGGTAGCTGTCCCACTGAGATAAATTACCTACTTTCGATTGCTGAACAGATGGGCAGGGAAGAGAAATTTTAGTTTGTTCATTCCCAGCAGTAACTAGCGAAGACGATCTCGGGCTCTGCAGAATTACTTTTCGATAACCATACACCTGCAGATAGTCCACGTTTCTGTCAGAAACTACATAAGGTCGTTGATACGCTACAAAATAAGGCAGGACATTTAATGGCTCAAGGGACTGATGATATGTCACTCCCATATTCTTCTGCATATATTCTAGGCTGAGAGGGGACAGAAAGTGTACAGAGAGGGACCTCAACAGGCAGGAGAAATGGTCCCAACAAGAATTTCACACCACCAAACAACAGGAGATGTGAAATCCCACACTTCGGGAGGAAAAATCGCAGGTACCAGTACACACCAGGCTTGACGGGGTGAAAAGCAGCTTTGCAGAGAAGGACCTGGACACTTGCTGTCCTGACAGACAAAAAACTGAACATAAGCCAGTAAAGGCCATCACTGTCAGCAGGTCGAAGAAGGTGGCTCTTCCTCTCAACTCAGCCTGGGTGGGAAACAGCTGGAGTGCTGCATCATCCAGTGCTGGACTCTCCAGTACAAGAGAGATACGGACACACTAGAGCAGGTCCAGTGAAGGGAGATGAAGATGACTATGGAACTAAAGTATCTGACACACAAGGAATTTCTGAGGGAGGTGGGACTGTAAGTAAGGGCAGCTCATGGCAATCTTACCAATGTGTACAGATACTTGGTTAGGGGAGGAAAGAAGATGAAGTCAGGCTCTTCTTGGTTGTGCCCACTGAAAGAACAAGAGGTAATGGGCACAAATTGAAATACAAGAAATCCCATTCAAATGGAAGGAAAAAAAGCTTCCTTACCATGTAGGCAGTTGAACACTGGCACAGGTTGCCCAGACAGGTTGTGAAGTCTCCATCCTTGGAGATATTCAAAACCTGATGGATGCAGTCCTGAGTAGCCTGCTCTAGTTGAGCCTGCTCAAAGCAGGAGCTTGGAGTAGATGAGGTCCAGAAGTGCTCTCAAGCTCAGCTCTTCTGTGATGTTGTAGTCAGGTATTTTTCTTCACAAACACATTAAACTTCATCGATGGCATGTGACAAAAGGCAAGAAGTGACTAGCAAGGACCTGACTGACTTACTCATACAGTACAAGCATGGTGGAACCAGGGAAACTTAAAATACCAGTGCCTGCAAACCAGGAAGTCCCATAAATGAATCCAAATATTAACCAAGGGCTTCTGCCCAGGATGGTTTATGACTCATTAAAACCAGATTGGATGTATGGGAAACCTGATGACATACTTAAACAAGGGTTTTCTCTCGCTTCCACAAATACTTCAGCAGATCACTGGCATCAGTTCACATACAAAAACATTATAGTGTAGCGCACAACCCCACACACACTTTTTCTTTTTGAATAAGGTCATACTCACACTTTAAGAAGCTTAGTAAAAACATTTTTAGTATCCTAAGTTTAAGCTTGCAAATATTTTTCTGGCAGAAATCCCCAGTTAACTTTACAGCAAGACCTCTAAAAGGAAACAGAAGTCTTATTTAAAAAAAAACACACACAAAAAAAACCCCACAAAAAAGCCAGACTACAAAATGAATGTGACCCAGGGACTTACCCTTCTATGCAACAACACAAGCAGAGTGCACAGAGACAGTGAAGTCCGCAGGGCGTGAAATTAAAATTTTCACACAGATACAATGAAGTAATGATACAATGTTACAACCTTGGCACAAAAATCTTCTGGTTTGAGTAAAGTCAATGTCATGTGATGTTACGGTTTGTGAACTGGTAGAAACGGTCTGCTGCTAAAAAGTTCATAACAGGAGGAGTGAAAGCGAGAAAATTGTACGGGTAATTACAATAAGCTTATACATTCTAGTGATCTAGATGTTCTTTAAGATGCTCATCACAGTAGTAGCCAGCTGTCACTGCAGGCTGAGTTAAGAAAGCACACTTTTCTTTCACGCCTAGAAATCTAGGAGCTGAGATGTCATTAGGAGATAGGAAAAAGAAGATTGAAAGAGATTTGAACTTGGCAAGGAAGGAGGAGGGAGAGGACATCTCTCTTACTAGGTTGTTTTGCTGCCTACGGAAGGGGTAGATATACAGTTTCCAAATTCCAAGCATATGGGTAAGAATGGGGATGCACAGAGCAATTAACAGAGTCAAGCAGAAGCTGGGATGAGCAGCAGCTGGAGCGCTGTTAAAGTCCTTCTAGGAATTGCTTCACCTGTTACAGGGAAAAGGGAAGGCAGCCATGGAACAACACAGGCAAGGACAAGGTCATCGGAACAGAAACAGAGCTCAAAAAACTCCCGGCAGATCCACATGCAGGGGAATAGTCACAATTACAAGAACCTGCCACCTCAGACTCAAGGCTTGCACAGCTGGGTACAAACTGCACTCTTTATACTGCAAATATACCCACGCAGTGCAACACTGAATTATCAGGATGCATTTTATTTCTAAGAGTACGAAAAGCCCGCAAACTCATAAATCATAAAGCTGCCTGTGCATTATGATGTTTCACAGATAGACTGACAGACATGCACACATTCTGCAAAATATATTTATAGGTCTGAACTATGCGGGGAGGGGGAAACTCTGAATTCAGTATTTCTGCTCATATCAAACCCCAATTCCATGATTAGAGGCACAGAAGTTACACACACAAGAACTATTGGTAATTTGTTTCTAGTAACACTTCTGGAAACATAACAGAAAAAGTCAGTCTCACAGTGCAAAGGTTGTTCCTTACGAGGCGTGTTTCTCACCTTGCTGATCCAAGACAGTACACACAGAGAATATACAGCCAAAGGTGACTCAATAAAATCTTCAAGTCTTCAGCTTATTAATTTTTTGAATTTTTCTCATTTCATTCCAGTGATTTCATTAGGTTAGGCTTCTTCATCTTTATTAAAAAATAATCAGAACTGAAATGTTTCAATAAACCCAATTTCTGTTTTAAGTTGTAAAAGATGATTCAATGCAGATGAAGCAAAAATGAAAGTTAAAAGTACAATGGCATTAGAGGCTTTGCGAATCTCCTTTAAAAGAGTTTAAATACATAAATTATATATTACTACTCTAGAATGTCTATGTTTGTTTTTTACAGAAAAAAATAGAACTTCAGAAGTAGTTTTTTCATTTCATTTTTTCATTTTGTTCAAGTTTGGTTGGGAAGGGACCTTTAAGGTCATCTCATCCAACCCCCTGCAATGAGCAGGGACATTTTCAACTAGTTCAATTTTACTATATTGTCCAGCTTTATGTATCAAAACAAAATCCTTTAAAACTTATCTGTGGGAAGAACCAAAGGAGAAAAACAACACTTAAGGCACCACTATTAAAACAAACAGAGTAAACTTCATATGGGGTAGAAAACGAAGACACAATATTATTTTCAGTAAGAGGTTTAGTTTTCCATCAAGTTTTCAAATTATTTCCCTCCCAGCACATTCAGACTAAATGAAATAATCTTCCTTTCTTTCTTTTTTCTTTTCTTTCTTTCTTCCTTCCTTCCATAAATGAAGTACAACCTCATAAACAACACAGAATAGATGAAAATTATCACACATTACCCCAAATGACCTGGCAGCTCGAAGCATGCTCCACTGAGAAACTTAAATGCTACATATAATCAGTATCTACAACTAAATAAATGGCAAAAAAACCCTCAAGATACTGTTTTCTTTTAAGATTATCCTAATGTTGAGGAGATAACTTCAGTGCTCTAGTCACAGCCCACCACAGAGCCAAACTTAACAATGTTCAATAGCATGTGTTTTTGAAAAGGAAATGTGGTCTAAGAAGAGAAGTCACATCTACAGTACAAATTGGTGCACTCAGCTTGAACAACGATCTGTAAGCAGGGACTACACCATTGACTCTTTATTTCCTTCAAATCTGTATTAGAAAACTGGAAAGTATATTACATGACTCAGGGTTCCCAAAAGTAATTCTGGAAAGCCCACAAAACAAAAATGTATTTAACGATTCAATATTCTTTACACCGAAACACTGTGGAAAACAGCTTGGTTATTTCATTACCTTACCCACAAAAAAATCAGGGCCTGAATCTTCTGTTATTATGTCCTATTGAATTAATTCCAGATATGTAACATTATGAAATTGAGACTTAAACCCAGATATTGGGTATTTCCACACCAGAAATATCTCGACCAAGACATTAAGAGATGAACATGTAGCTACTCAAAAACCATTATTATAACCCATATATTATGGATGACTTTATCTAAAAAGCTGTATAAGTTAGAAAAAACCCTACACCTACAGTCTTGGAGTATGAGAACACAATAACGACGAGAAGTCAGGCTACCAGGTAACTGGATCTGCCGTCCCAAAATGTTGTACACTTGAAATGTGCCATCTCACAATTCTGCCTGATGGCCAGTAGACAAGACAATAAAGAATTGCTCCCTATTCATTTTCTGCATGCCACCTTTGATTTTATGAGCTTTTGATAGTATCCTAAACTCAGCCACCTCTTTTCCAGGCTGAAAAGTCTGTTGGGTTGTTTGTTCCACAAAATCTCTCTCTCATCTGGCAGCATTGCTCGGAAGTGACCACAAAAGAGTAACAACATACATTATATACTTCGATTCAACGTGTCTGTGAAGCAAAATTCACTACAGCAGTCCTTCACTTCAGAAGTGGAAACAATATAAAAATGAGAAAGTTTGTTAAAAAGAAAAGGAGCAGTTAAAAGGGGTAAAATGTTTGCAAATGGCACACATTTGTCTAATATTTATACCACGGCTTCAAAAATGACACAACCTATGGAGAAAGACTTCTGAGAGATTAGAGTCAGACCAGTTAAGTGGAACAGTAAAGGGGACAGTTACATCCCGTCATGTTTAAATAAAGAAAACAGCAAACCGATAGATCAAGAAAACAAAACAAACCAAAAACAACACAAGAAATCCCAGCCAAAGATTAAGGGTCATTGTGCTAAAAGCATAAGGTCTAATAACAAATCCCACTGTAAGTATATAAAAAACAGGAAGATTGAATATTTGTGAAAGCCAAGAGGAGATAAAGTTAAAAAGGAGCACCTAACTCTGATAAGGCCATAGCAGAAAAACTCAATGAGCTGACAGATATTCACTATGCAGGAACTTAGGAAGTTTCTGAAGCCACAGAGGACATGGTGGAAGACCTGTCTCAAGTTGAAGTGCCATATAAATACATTACAGAACAAATCAACAGAATGAACAATAATAAATTGCTGGGATCAACTGGTACTCTCTCAAACTTCTGAGGGAGCTCAAGTATGAAATAGCTGAACTATTAACTATAGCACATAACTAATTGCCTAAAACTGCCTCAGTTCTGGGGCACTAAAAGTTGGCAAATGTAGCTTTTTTTTTTTAAAAAAAAGGGATCCAGAGCGATGCCAAACTCTATAAATGAAGAGGTCTGATGTTTAGAACAAGCAGACTGATAGAAATTACAAAAAAGATTCAATAAACTTGACATATTGATGAAGAGCCTTTTTATTAAGTCATAATTCACTGGGGACCTCTACTAGATTTGTAGAATTATTATGCATCCAAAAAAGGAAAATACAGTTTATATAGTCTACCTGGAGTTCCAAAAGCTTTCCAGAAAATCTATCACCAAAGACTTAACAGTTGCCATAAACTAAAAGGAAAATCCATTAATGGATAGATAACTGTTTAAAAGACAGGAAATAAAGAGAAAACATTAAAATTGGTCTGCTGCAAACTGGCCAGGGAGGTCATCGGTTGAGCCTCATAGAAATCGGTTAGGGCCTGAACTCTTCAATGCATTCATAAGCGGCCTAGAGAGAGGACAAATAATGAGACGACATTCACTGATGATACTATGCTATGCCTGGTAGTAAAAACAAAAGCTGGATGGCTTTATTGAGACAGAGAACCAGAATATCACAAAGGAAATAAAAAGTACATATATAACTGGAAATAGGGCAAATCAAATAGTATAAAGTGCTGGTTAACGTCCTGAAGTGACAGAAAGCCAACAGTTTCTTTTATAAGTAGGCAACGCATCAGCCAGATATAAAGGAGAAGACAGAGCTGTGCCGGTCTGGTGAGACCCTCTCCCAACAAACACTATGTTTGAGTAGCAGAGGTGGGAACGAACGGACGGGTTGCAAAGTCCTGCTCAGACCTCAGAAACACCGCAGTATCCTGGTCACTCGTGTTTGAGTTACAGGGCATTACCCTTTCATGTCACTTCTAAAAAGGATTCTCCAAAGCAGTGACAACTCCCGACTTTCCATCACCACAGTTTTATTAAAACAGGTTGCCACAACACAAGCTCATATTCCACCGAGAAGATGCTGTACGTTCACAATCATATAAACCCAATCCCTCCCCCAGAGTGTTCCGTACATAAGCCCCTTGATTTATAATGCGAGCATTAAGACTGTGTTAATAACCAAGGCGCTGACCATGTAGCACATAGGTTAACCCCGCAATTGCTTCCAATCCATAAACAAAATACAAATGACAAACAACTTATTTTTAGTTCCACATATTCAGCTGTAAGAGGGATAAGGTGTCAGCGCACGTTACTCTGGGCTTATTTTACAGTCCACGGGATGACAGGTATCACCAAAAGGTGATTTAGCTGGTCCTAAAATAAGTCATCGACTCTAAAAGGAGCTGAGGGTAACTAGCTCAGTTGTCTCAAGATAAGCAAGATGAATTCCACCCTAACTATACTAGCATCACAATTAATCATCGTTATTACATGGACCAACCAAGCACGGAGATTCACTGTGCCAGGATCCTGCCCAGAAGAGTTTACAGCCTGAAAAGTCCAGGCAGGTGAAGGAGAGAGAAAAAGCAACACATAAGCAATGTGGTGGAACGATGACAGAGCCATATTTTGGGAGAATGGCTTCTTAGAGTGAGATGTAATTATTCTCTATATACTGTTACTCAATTCCTCCCATCTCTAAAAAGAAAAACCCAAGAGGAGACTCCTCTGAAGGAGAAGTAGCAGAGAAGTGACTACAGTGCTGGGAACATAACCACACAAAACAATCCCTTAAAGAACCATGACAAGAGGAACCAAGACTGGTCGTAATTTGTCAAGTTCTATAGAAATTGCCATCATAGTAATTCCAAGAAAATGCTTAAAAGCTACAATGCAGAGCACAGAGTCACTGGAAGAAGAAAAGGCAGTCAGATCAGGTTTTTTTGACAAAGAGGTAAAGCAACAACCAGAAGGAAGCTAAAAATATATTTTTTAAAAAAATATTATTGCTGTGATTACAACTGCAAAAGGGAACAACATCCAATGAACCAACACTCACTTAAGATTTAATGTGGTATTTAAGAACGTGCAAAAGCAGTGGGTAAAAAAAAAAGTAAAAAAAAAGGTAATTAAGATAACAATGAAAATTATGGTAAGAAGCAGACTGAAAGAGTTAAGTCAGCTTCATAATGTGATTTGTACGCTATTTTGCTTTGCTTATTATTACTTTCAAATTGTCATACCACTGAATGATGGAAACCTTGCCAACTACTTCAAAACTGACACGTTTTCTGTTGCACTGAACATTCCCAGAAGACATTTCCCCTCATTTTAATACAAAATCCTGTCAGATCCACAGAGCTGAATAAAAAAATGTGTAAAGGATATGTAGCTGTAACAGACCTCCCCCAACTAGTCAACTTTGGAATAAAAGACGATCAAAAAAGACTCAAAGATCCAGTGCTAGATTAATGCAAATATCTGCCTGTTTGCAAGCGTACTTTTTGATTAAACTGGCATACATCAAGTACAATTAGGAAGGTTATTTATAACTAAGAAATACATAATTCTGCATTTTAATGAGGGTGACAATTACAGCCAACAGTTGCTAATTAACATTAATCCTTTTGCACTGCAAGTCAGAATTTCCCAATATGATTTTCATTGTCAGCAACGGACACACCAAAACTGTTATCGCAAAGCAGCTATTAGGTAGGCTGCTTTGACACAAATAGGTGTTCCTGTGACACACAGTAAAGAAAAGGAAGCTGCCGATGAGTTAAATTTGATAACCTCAGATGTAAATACAGAATGTCATTCCAAAATTTGCTTGATGTCGACAACACGAAATATAATCAAGGCTTATCATTTTCATGGCTGAACCCAATTCCAAGTTTCCCAAGAGCCAGGCTTCACAAGTGAAATCTGATTTCAACAGAAGCTTGAAATCTCCCACTGTTAAATTTGGTTTTGATCCCAGTCCTGGGTTCACATCTGCATTTCACCCTTGAGACTTCAAAGCTTTTAGTGGTCGTAACCAAACAGCATAGATAAGGGGTAGTGTTTGCCCAGTCTGTATCAGTTTCTGAAGCAAAACTCTGGAGCAAGTACTGAAGATGGGAATGATTACTACTGACTGATTTCCTACCATACTGTAGCCTTATTGCAAACTTTTTTTCTTACGCAGAGTGTCAAGAAAATGTTGGTTCTCAAAAACACTGAATTTTAAATCCTAACCTCCAAAAATTGCTCAAATGTATTTCTATTCATTGATTAAAAATCTCTGTAAAATAAATGCCAAGTCATAACAACTGCTGACCTAATTAAACGCTTCTATTTCTGATAGCCACGATCCTCTAAGAGAGATGATTTAGATTTGCTACGCATGTCTTTCCAAAAGAGAACTCTTGTTTTAGCCTCTCAGCCATCGTCTTTTCAGACCGAAGCACTAGAAAACTATCTGACAGTCTCTTTTCATACTGGTCTTTAACACGAAGAGAGACTTGGTCCAGACACCATCAGAGGCACAAGATCATAATGCAACCCGTGAATAAAGCCTCTAGAAGCGCGCTGAGGTGCTCATCATCTGGGTCAGGCAATTGGAGTGGGATCAATGTCAGATATAAGTAAATGAGAAGGGAGAAAAGGAGAATTGTGAGCGCTAAGCAAAGAAACCTATAATGCACTTCTTACAAAGCACTGTAAAATTCACATTTATTCACATTTATTTTGCAAGTATGAGATAGATGGGTTATTTCTACATACAGAGGTGCCCAACTAAAATCAAGATAAGTGATATTAATGTCCTATGGTCAGTATTATTGAACCTCGAAAGCAATAAACTACGAGTCGATAAATATTACATTTGCAACATAGTTAACATTCTTCTACTGTCTCTGGCACTTATTACACATTGTAACCGCAAGTCTACAATACATTATTCATATTTGGGGTGTCACTGAGTGATGGATTGCTGTAAGAGAGGCTGTCCTTTAAATAAATCAACAAATAAAAATGCAAATGTTAACATTTTCAGCCACAACTTTTTCCATCTTGAATGGGGAATGAAAATTTCACATTATATCGACAGCCAGCAGAGAGAACAATTAACAACCTACACTGTGAATAAGAGAGATTAATTTGCCAACGTCTGGTTTTATCACTTGCATATGGAACTATATTGGACTTTTTTGTGCTGCTGGCTTTCTCCGGGAGTAGGCAAAACTTGTGTCTCCTACCACATTCAGCACCTAACTCAACACCCCACTCCAAACACACTTCTAATCCCTTTAAATGTTCTTAAGTTAGATCTGGAATGAAAGCTTTCTCCTCCTCATCCTCCTTTTGAACCTTGAATGGTGTCTGATCCTAAAGGGGAAAAAAATAATCTATTTCTTTGGCAGTGTTTCCTCAAGACTCTGCAGTAGAAGGAACTTCATAGTACTGTCTTAAGAGCAGAACCGTATTTAAGCATCCAACGTGCACACATCTAAAAGGCAACTATTGCACAAGGCAAAAGCTTAAATCTCATCACTGTCGTATTTCCTAACACTCAGCATAACAGATCTACTCTAGACTATTCCAGTGTGCATTATTAAGTATACAACTCTGCACATTATATTTTACATCGGATATTAATTTGCTTAAAAGTCCCTGAATACACATTCACCTGAGATGTGCTGGGCAATTGGGTAAACAGTTTTGTTTTTAAAATGTCCCTAAACACAAATTTATACAATACAATCTGTTTATAAAAACTCCAACAGGCCACTGTAGTCAAACAGATAATAATATAGCTCAGATACAGTATTCATAGTGCAGGAACTTCTAAATCACTTATTTTAATGGCTACAAGAAACTTCACTCCAAGACAATGCATTCAGCTAGCATTAAAGCTCTGATTTAAAACTGCAGCAAGAAAACATAGGCTTAATGCTGAAATCCCAGACTATCACTCAATCCCTTAATTTACCTAACTGTTCTTAAATTCACTTCTTAGGTGCCCAAAATGAAAAATGTTACAGCAGAATTATCTGTTTCCATGGTGAGCAGAACAACCTTTGCCTGTGTCTTTTTAAGTGCTTGATTATCCGCAGTGTTATAGGACTTACTGTGCCAAACTCAACACTACAACTGTTTCTGCGTGGGGAGAACCTGACAATTGCACCAGGGCTGTAATCAAATTAAATGGTCTTTCACAAGGCACAATTTAAAACTTTTTTTTTTTTTTTTAAAGAATAGCTTAATACTTTGATTTAGAGCAGTTTCACTTCTGCTTTGCAACACAACACTTATTTTGCTGAAATCAGTGCCTGATTATACCTAAGGTGACATCTAGTTTATGTAAAAAGTCCTTCATTACTAAAGGGAAGCATACCAGTGCTACTGCCTCCTCCTTCCAGCTCCCTTCCAGCTCACAGCCGAAACCCAGAGTCTTTCTTTTAGGCAAACAGCAGTTATGAGAAAGATGTCCCGGGTCACCAAAAAGGTAATTTTTAAGACAGCCAGAAGAACTATGCTTTAGGGGTAAGAAACAAACTTATTCTTCCAAATTTGCCCAGCCCCAACCCTTCCTGTGATTTTTTTCCTTTTTTTTTTTTTTTTTTCAAATATATCGCTTTGGTCTAGATAAATAAGTACATGGAGTAGAAAAGCGTTCCAGACCTGCTGTGAACAGAATTTCAAGGGGCTCATGCAGGTGTAGACACTTGGCTTAAGAACACTGGTAAGCAAACATGCAACGCTTGGCTGTATTACGAAAAGCAGCGACAGGTATGCATGGAAGCATGATGGGCAAATAAATCCACTATTAGCCCGACTCGGGATGCCAAATAAAGAAATGCTATTTTTCTTTCAGATATATCACTGAAACCACCTTGTGCACATTCATTCTTACAAGTCTGGACCTTCCACAGCTCTAAGGCTCTCAAACCATACACCTCTAACTTCTAGGGATGCTGTTTCTTGTCCCAGATGTGACTCGTCCCAAGGGAGAGAAGAAAGTAGGACTGCAGCGATGCTTTCTCAAGCAAGAGAGAGCTGTAGCGCTCTGAAGCCTCCAGCTGAGCCCTGCCAAGACCGGCTATCGAGCCAACGCATCCTCTACCTGCCATGCCTGCTTATCCAGCCAGCCCTCCCCAAAAGCTGCGCCCGCACCCCGATGCCTCGCGCTGGCAGGGAGCTTCTGTCGCTTTCCAACACCTTCTCCTTGGCAGGCTTTCCATCGCTGTGACTGCCAGGTGCCAGGGTTTGTGCTAGTTGAAGCTGGCACAAACACGAGTTGAATCTAGTCCTATAAATTTAAATAGTCAAAAGTAATTAGGTTTGCGCGTACTGCCGAATAAATAAACTTGCTCTTAGGCTAGGGCTTTGTGCTGCAAGTTTCGGGCCTGTGCCAACTGTTGTGGTTAAGCTGTTAACCCCCTCTCCGATTACAGATTATAACAAACATGCTGACAAGCCCCAACTTTAGTGGCACAAAAGCAGCAATAATTCTCAATATTGATTAATTTAGTTAGTTAAACCTGCAGTCTAAGCTTATAACCATTCAGTGATAAATTGAGACTGACCTGCTGCCCAAGCAGGTTTTTTGATGAAGGATAGGATCAGCTTTAGGTCTCCACAGAAATACTTGTCCATTTACCATTTTCAATTAGCGAAGGCCATGAGTAAGGGAAAGCACAACATGGCTGCTTAAACTGGTCAATTACACTTACAGCACCAGCGCAGAGAAAGAAAGTGACGAAGCGTGGGAGCGAGCACCCCAGAAATACAGGATTTTTCACAATTTGTCATCGACTGGTAAAATAAGCTTTTAAAGATGACAGCTAATCAGATTCCTTTTACTGATCACTTTATCTGATATGATTTCTAACAGCATATTTCAACAAATATTTTACTCCGCTCTGCGTGAAAGAATGGACCATCAATCCTCCTGAATAAAATTCCTTTTTCTGAGCAGTTGTTGTATGATGTGAATAATTATATCTACTCCTCAGTGCTTGAACGGAATCTCAACTTATCACTATTAGACAGTATCAAGCAGTATCTTTACACACTCTGATATTACTAGCTTGTAAAAGTAACCCTTGCTTCTAAGAGAAATGCTTAGGCAATCTTGTGGTTTCTGTTTGTTTAAACAAACAGTTACTTCTGGGAAACAGAGCCCAATTTCTCTCAGTTCTTAAATCCTCCCAGAATTATCATCCCTTCCTTCAGAAGAAAAAAAAAAAAAAAAAGTGTTTCCATAGCAAGTAAGTGCAAATTTGTCAATATTGATAGTGGGTTTTCACCTATTATATATCGCAAGTTCTCTTAGAAGATAGAAATAAAATGCCAGCTGCTGCCAAAAATACAGGGATGATATCAAGCATACATTTTCCTAGTTCACTGGGCCAATAAAGGATTAAATCTGATTCAAGCCCCCTCATCCTCCAAGAAACATTTAACTCTTCTTATGAACGGTTGTACATTCTTGTCATCCAACTGCACAAAGTCATCTAGCTAGTGGTGCAAAATACAGCAAATTCATACTTTAATCTGCATTTACTTTGTTGCTTAACTAAAGATTTTTTTTTATTTTCTTATGAAAAAATGTGGGATATGATAAAGAAATAGAAGGATTGTATACTGTTTTTCAAGGCACTTACCACAAGAATTGTAATCCTGCCTAAAGAAAGCAAGTTTTTTTAGACTCTAAGTGTAACAACAATGCTGCTTTCTGTTTCTTCATTGGAGCAGAAGTGATATTGCTGCTTTTCCAGTGCATTTAGTGCAGATATACAGTATAATCAGGAATTGCTGACTTAATGTGATTTTGTTGCTTGTCATTAAACATAAAATAACTCTGGTACAAAACATTTTAAAATAAATGCCATTTGATAAAATATGGAGGGAGAGGGCAAATACAGGGGGATTCAAATCTTCTGCTGGATTTAAAACCTAACAGGGGTTAACACAATTCATTCAAATTATTTACAAATGTATTTAATATGTCAAGACTTGGAACATAAAAACTTTCTGTTCAAAATCTAAGTAAAATTAAAATGTTAGAACTTGGCATATTACTGCTTTTCTTATTCTAACAAGCAATTTAAAACTTACTATAAATGTCAAAAGGATATGGCAGTTTTTGGTTTATATTTTCCAGCTCATGCTAACATGAAATATCATAGAAATTCAGTCACTTCCCTGCACCTAAGAGAATTTGAAGGTTGTGTTTGCAGAATCTTAAACCAGAGATTACCTAGCGGCTTACCGTAAAGTGTCATGCTGGATTGGTGATGTGGCTGTGGTTGCAAGCTCTTTGCTGCTGCCTATCAGCACAGAGGATGTGGCTGCATAATTCCTAGGGCCTGAAGTCGTCCCTGCGGAATGAAGACAAGCCAGACATCAGAAGCCTGTAAGTTTTGGACAGATGTTTTGTGATTCTGCATTATTACAGAACATTGGGACTGAAAAACGCAACATTTTTGGAGTGCCATGTATACAGTGAAATGGCAATCAAAGAACTCATCAGCTGACAGTTCTGTGCACAGCATGCATTTCAGGATCACGTAGAATCAAATCTGTAGAATAAGTCACACACTACAGCGTCCATCTTACTACCCAAAGTTTGACAGACTTGCACTGTTATCATTTCTTAGAGTGGTCTAGAGGATTCAGCTTGTTTCACAGATGCAGTTTTCATGACATGCTACAAGTTCTTAGTTTCCTGAGTGTAAATATCACTATAATTGTATTTTGCTTTCAATAAAACAGAAGTGTTAGTCCATTCCTTCTTCCTCTCTCCCAGTAACCCTTGAATCACAAAATAATCTAGGTTGAAAGGTGAAGCCCACAGGTCATGTAGTTCAATCCTCCGTTCAAAGTGGGGACAACAAGATCAGGTTTAAGGCACTTTTCCAGTTCGGTTTTAATGTCTCCACTGACAGAAAACCAACCTCTCTGGGAAACTTCTCTGGTGTTTGACCACCCACAGAGTGAAAATGTTTTCTGTATAACTAATCTGAATTTCCTGAATTGTAATTTTTTCCCATTGTCTCTAGCTCTGTTGCTGATGACTTCCAAGAACAGTTTCATTCCCTCTTCTCTACAACCTCTCCTTGAGTAGCTGAAGAAAGCAGGAAGATCTGCGCTGAATCATCTCTTCTTAAGGCTGAACACACCCAGCTTTCTCAGCTTCTCCCAGGATGGCATCTCCTCCAGCCCTCTGACCGCCCTGGTTGCCCCTGCTAGTCTTCCTACAGTTTGCCAATATTCTCCTTGCACTGTGGAGCCCCAAACTGGACACAGCACTCTACAGATACAGCCTCACCAGGGCTGATCGAAGCAGAAGTGTCACTCCATCAACGTGGCGACCACAATTTTGCTGTTATAGCCCAGTATGAGGTTTCGTTACTCCATCACACAGGCACATTGCTGACATGTGTTCAATTTGCTGTTTAGCAGGACACTCAGTTCTTTCCTGGCAAAACTGCTTTCTAGGTTCATAGAATCATAGACCATTTTGGCTGGAAGAGACTCTCAAGATCATCAAGTCCAACTGTTAACCCAACACTGGCACTAACCCATGTCCCTAAGAACCTCATCCACACGCCTGTCCGTCAGCACCCAGTCGGTCTTCTTGTATGAGATCAGTCTAACACAGCTGAAAGAACTGGCATTTCCTTCATTGAACCTCAACAGGTTTCTGTCAAACCACTTTCCCAGCCTGTTAAGTTCCCCTGATCACTGGGCCCTACCCACCAGCATGCTGACCACTTCCCCAGCTGGTGTTGCCTGCAAACTAGCAGAACATGCATCCTGCCAGATTGTTGTTGGCCAACTAGCAACTGGCTGTCAGCTGGACTGATGACAACCCTTTGAGGCCACTGGTCCAGCCAATTTTCCACCCATCTTCCACCTTTTACCCACTCTCCTTAGAATTTGTTTTTATAGATGGGATTTAGTCAGACAGCTTGCACACAGGCAGTCAGAGGTAAGTGGAATAATCTGATCTACTACACAAAAGCCTAAGGGTTTGGGCTTTTTTAAATCTAGCCTAATTAGCTCTGCCCAAACAACATCTCTTAACTAAACAGTAAGTAGAGGGAAAACTACAGGTCTCAGCAAAAATTTAAGTCAAATCAGTGTTCAGCTCTTCAAGTAATTCTGTCATGTGTAAGAATTTCTCAGCTCTGTGAACAGCAATAGTATCTACCATCCAGGCTGGAACATGAAGCCACACAACAAGGTTGTAATTCCAACTTCAGCGCAAAATTTACACACATCCATGGGATTAAGATTATTTAAAATATTGCATTGATTTAAGGGGTATACAAACATATACAATATAGTAAAACCACATGTTTTAACGTGTATGCTAGGGAGGCTAACAAAAAAAAAAAGGGTTCTTATTGTCCTGCTATAATGCATTGTGCTTCAGCACCATGCAGTGAAAAAAATCTCACCTAACAAAGAGTTAATTATCAGTGAAGGAAGAAATATCAGGGGGATATATGTTGATTATGTGTCCCTGGTAACTTGATAGTTTGCCAATCCATGACGAAAATAGTGGGTATGTATATAAAGACTGGAAGCCTCTTGCTTAGACTTTTGGCTTTATGATTGAATAAGAGATATTTAAAAATCATTTCACTTGACAGTGGAATGAGGCAGCTAGATTTTAAGAAACTAATACCAAAGTAATAAAAACCTGGTGAGCATGGGAGAATATATTCAATTCCTAACAGAAGAAAAGACTAGCACACTGTCAACATACTACATTCATAGCAAAGTAGATGTATTTCTCTGAAAAAGAAAATATATGGACATGGAAGTGGCCAATATAGCCTCAAGGGGACTATTCAAAGACCCAAGTTTGAAAATATTACCAGGGCTAGAAATGGAAAACAAGAAAAGGAACTAAGCAGGAATATACTGATGCTGTTAGGCTGCACAGACATAAAACAGGGGTAGCAAGAAATCCTGAATAAATGCACATCTAAATAAAAAAATGTTCCAAAATACATCTTGAAAAAGGCATGGAAGTCAATTGAGGGGAAAAGAAACACCAAAGAGCAAACAGGTTCTATGAATATACAAAGAAGATTAAATAAATAATGATGCTAATATGGCTAAGCTACTAATAATTTTAAAATATACTATGAGAAAAAATAGAGAAAAGGAATATTGGCAAGTAGGAGATAACGAAGACCATGTTGATGTATAACACCTGCCTATATAAAGTTGATGAAAAGAAATTATCAGGGAGAAAGAAAAAAAAAAGACGGAAATTCTTTAGTCTGAAGGATATATGTTTCAGGGCTAAAGGGAATTAGTTAATGAATTTATGAAGGGACTGGTAATTATTTATGAAAAGTCATAGAGAACTGGGGTGATACAAATGACAGCAAATTAATTAGATTTGCAGGTGTTGGAAGACAGTATGAGACTGGAGACCTTGCAGATGATCTAGAGAAGCAAGAAACATGGAAAAAGAATAGACACATTCATCCTTGAAATAATAATTTTTAAAAAGCTCATATATGGTGTGATAATCTAAATTCTGACACCAATGAAGAGAACCTGGAGTAGCAAAGAATAGCAAAAAAACAAACTAGATGTAAGCTCGCAAGGCAAGGTACCCAAAAGCAATTACAGATGTCTTCTAAATGGTAATGTTAAGAATACCATTTTCAATTTGTTTAGCTTGGCATAAGAATGGTTTAAAGTAGATTAAAGTCTCATTTGAGAAAATTCAAACAGCAGTATATTTCTGCTTGAGAAACAGACAACTAAAACATGAAGAAAGCAGGGAAGTACATCAGTCTACGTTTTGAAAGTGTAAACACTAAGAATGAAGAAATACAGTTGAGGCTGGTTCAAGCAGTAATGGGATGAAAGTAAGCTAAGGAAAATCTAGGCTGATGATCATGAAAGAAATCTTTATGAATTGAATAATACTAATACTCATAATACTTAACATTTATATAGTACTTCATATCTTCAAAGTGCTTCACTAATATTAACTAATTGCTCTATTCAATTGTAGGGAAGAGTCTTCCCTCAAGGGAAGAAGTTCCAGATCCTGAATCCCTAAGCAGCTACGTTAGAAAACCTACTGAAAAACAAACACTATACAGAAAAATCAGCCCCTGGAAAAGTACAGATTCTATGACCTAAAATAATTTTCCTTCTCTAGCTTTTTCTTTTATATATGGAAAGGAAGCTATGCACACTATACAATATAATGCAGATGCTATTCCCCCCAAATTGATACGGAGGGAAAAATAATTCTTTCTTTGTATCAGGAAGGTGGTAAAGAGGAAGACTTTAAACAGAGATGTAGAGAAGTGTCCAGTATTGCAGAATGTAATGGATAGAATATAGTTTAGTTTCCCAGCCCAAAAGCAAATTTTTTTCCAGGGCAGAAAGGATGAGAAACACTACTCCAGTGCTTTTTAACTAGACAAGTTGTTAGATTTTAGTACAAATAGACACAGCTGCTGGTGACACCAATAAAAACAATTTACTGCTGAAAAGATCTAAGACTTGAGGATTGCTTTGTCTGCTTAAAGTTTTGCTGGTAAAACTAAAAAAGTTTGTCTACAAGACACAAACACCTGCTAAAGCAAAGGAATAAAAATTAAGGAGCAAACAGAAATAGGAGACAAATAGCATCAAAGAAAGAATAAAAGCTGATTGCTTAAGCTGATCTTGTAAGCTTCTACTCTGAAAAGAGAGAAATGCCCCTTTCACTCCACGAGGTGAGAAGACCAGGTTAACAATGCTCTTCTTCCCATTACTAAACATTTGCAGGGAGAAAGGGAAAGTGGGTTTATTACAAAAACCACATTTTCCAAACTCACTGAACTCACAGTAAGTGAGCAGTCCCGCGGGCAGTAAAGCCTTCCAACACGGGAATAGTTTCCTGATTAAACATTTTATCTTCTCAAAAAAAAAAAATCTAAGAAAACAAAGGTAGTTGAAGATAACACCAAAATCCGGTGCAAATGCCCCTGTTGCTTCGAGGGACACTGTCATGAGTTGCTCGGTCCCTCACATACACCCACCATTCCCAGTGGTACAAGGAGATTATACAGTGAACCCAAAGGCCCATGTCAGCACTAGCACTGCAATAAGGTGTGCCTGGAGACATCTCCATCCTGAAGAGTTTACAATTTGAACACACAAGACAGATCAAGGACGAGAAAAATAAACATTTGTAGCAATACGTTAATATCTGACTGCCAAGAAGTTTTTAGTGGACATGTTTCTGTACACAGTATCCAGCACTGCTGTTTTCTGACCAAAAGGCCACCCTAAGGTACACAGCTAAATAATATCAAATTTCATGTCTCTAGATGTCACCATGTTGACTTATTTCCTCTTCCCCACATAGTGTGGCTTAGTTAGAGCTCAGCTAAAAGTGCTGCAGTAGAGGGATGACTTTCTGTTGACACAGCAGGTACGGGCCACTGTCGAAGACAGACCTCCAGGCTTGCCGGCGCAGCGCTCTGACACAGTAAAGCAAATACCACATTTTTATAGAATTCACCACAGAAAACAGTGTTAGCATCTACCGTTTTATTTTTGTGAGATGCTACATAATTGCTTCCTATAAAAAAAAAATAATAAAAATTCTGAGGCAGAAACACTAGGTCAGCAACGGATGGGAAGATCCAGCAGAAGCAAGGACAGACGAAGCTAAGTCCAGGGCTAACTAGAATTAAGAAACTTGACATTGTGCCCTGGTAATCCCCAAAGATGGAAAAAACCACTTCACAAGTATGTGTGTATGCTTGTTAAAGGAGTCCAAACATATAACAGAGGGAAGCCAATTAAAAAGGTACTAAATACAGAAGACTTCAACTTCAGTGATTAGTGCTAGGTAATTTGCCTTGTGATAAACAAGCCATTCAAATCAGTAATAGACCTGAGGTTGTTCCACAGCTTGAAAGCATTTCTCTGAACTTTATCTGGTATCACAGCAAGTGCCAATGTTTATAAGTTAAATTTTGCCATGCAGCTCTACATCTTCAAAGCCAGCAATCCTGGTAAACATTTGCAAAAGATACTCACCATCTTCAGAGATTATGCTGACCATTACAATCACTAAATCAGCATAGGTGCAGCTCAGTTGCTATGTATAATAGCCAGGTGCAGCTTGTAACTTCTAAGTGCTAAAAATGAAATGAATGAATGAAGGAGAGGCTAGGTTGATTTTTTTTCCCCCTGAATCTATGGAAAATAAATTACTTTTTGAGGACTATCCCTATCCAAGGAACAAAACCCATCATCCAACTGTGAAAAATCTCAATTTCATCACTACAGTGTTGAGAAAGAGGGGGGAGAAGGAAGAGGAAAAGAGAAGAAAAAAATAATGATAGCTGAAAAAAATATAAAAGAAAACCATCAGTGAAAATTGCCCCTGAAACTTTGCAGAATTGTAACGGCTTTCTCTTGCTTAAATTGATTGGTGTAGCAATGTTATAAAATGACTATTAGGATTCATTGTGCACAACAGAAAGTGTGAAATGTCAGCAGACTATACAGCAAAAGTAATGGGTCCTGAACCCCTGTTAGTCAAAAATGATTTTGTTTCAAATTAGAAATTGATTTTTTTGGACACAAGCCCTTTACAGGCTTCCAACTTTTGTAGCTGTGCCTTGGAAGAGATTAACCTCAGACACTGTTTGGGTCCAGGCTGATGATACCCTTTTGAAAGTTTCTTCACAGGGACTGCTTTTTAATGTTGGTACGGTCTTAACCAATAACATAAGTTATTTGTTCCTTTGAGAACTGCACCACATTTCTTCTCATTTTGCCATTTTCTTTATTTTTATGCTGACATATATGGCAAACTGGCTGACAAGTTAAAATAAAAAAAAAAAAAGCAAGCTCATAATTGAACCAAGGATTATGTTCAAGGCTCAGCAGTGAAACATCCAAGCTGCTTTTGTTCCCAACCCTTTCTCTTCCTAAGAAAGACTGCTTCTCTGCCCCTTAAATGGAGGTACTAAGCTAAGAGCAAGATAGATTCTAGCTGTACAGACATCCCTGTGTGGCAAAATATCAGGTTACGATGGTGGAGCCATTACTTGGGGAGGAAACGAATGTGAAGAAGATTACATTTCAAGAGTGTCGTGGTTTGATCGCGGGGAGATTGGAAACGCCTTCTCCTAATAGCTGCAACATTGGTTCGTGAAGCATGTGTGTCTTCTCTGAGTACTTTGATTTCTTGCAACAGCTTTTCAAACCGGTCATCAGATTTTTCACACAGTTTCTCCACAGCAGAGACACAAGCCTGTAGAGAACCAGCAAGGCTGTCCTCAAATTCCCGGAGCTGCTCGATCATGTCAGAAACACTTTGTCTACCACCAGTTGACAAGACCATTCCTCCCAATGACTTAGCATATGAAGGTGGTGCACTTTGTACTAATCTGCGCCACATAGATCATGTACACTTGATTCTATCTGGGTCTATCCCCTCTTGGCTGTTTGGCCCAAAATAGATGATCTCTCACACAGCTAATTCTCTCAGGAACTCGATACCTCTCTCCATAGTATTCCATTTCCCTGATGTGCACTGATAATCGTCCTTGTGATGAAATCTTGTTTTCATAGCTGTCAGGAGTCGGGTCCAGAGGGTAGTGGAGTTGTGCTCACTTGCAATTGCCCTATCAAGGGTGGAATCCTTTGATAGAGATCCCAGCTGTTTTGCTTCTCCGCCCTCCAGTTCTATCGTTTCAGCCCCATTATGCCAGCACTGGAGCATCCAGGTTACAATATTCTTGCCATCACGACGACTATAGTCTTTTTGCAGATCTCTCAGCTCACTTGGAGAAAAAGACTGAGTAGTGGGCACTTCCTCCCTTGATGATGATGCCCCTTGGGATGAGTCTGGCCTGTTGCCATCATCTGCAGCACGAGTAGCCTTTCTAGTGACTTTCTTACAACTGGCAACTAATGCTGATATGGGCTCACCATTATCACAGGGGTTGTTATTGTTGCAACAGCAGCCATGCCCCGTGCTTGAGGAAGGAGGGGCCCTGTTAGCCTTTGGACAAGCAACATCATCCACAGTCGAGAAAGAAGCTTGAGCCTGTGTAGCCGTGGTGTCTGTGACTGGGGGTGCGGTGGCTGCAGCTGCAGCTTCAGCTGCCCTTCCAGCTTCAACAGACACCGTGCAACTCTCTTTGCTCAAAAGGGACATAAACCTCCTATTTAATCTAATTTCTCTTAACACTAGTATTAATACTAGCGCATTCATCATGGCAGAGAACACTGCTATAGTTCTATCAAAACTCCACGGATATTCAAAGCACTCAAAAATGTTGGTAATCTGCTCAAACGAGAAGGCGAAAGTATGGTTAGTCAACCTTTCTAAAGATTCGCTAGCCCATTTAGCAAACACATAGCTGGATTTTATCTCTCTCAGAGGTTTCTCAAAGTAAAGCAGAAATGAATAGAAACTCATTATCGGTTGCAATATCATAAAGTAAGCCAATGCCAAACCACACCGTACAATCATAAGCATTGTCCAGTTCTTTGTTGTGATATAATGTAAGATTCTATTCCCAAGAAACAGCCAACATAAATAGGGTATTGCAGTCCATAAAACAGAAAATAACTGATACAAATTATACCACTGCATTTTCAAACCAATGTAATTCACTTCTGCCTTAATACCACTAAATAATATCCTAAGCACCCAGACCCGCAAGTTTTATAACTCTGTGAGTTGGCACCATGCCAAGAAAATTGAAAGGTACGTCTGACCACTTTTAAGAGCCAAAAGATCTCCAAATTTCGCGCCAAGCCAAGCCCCAACACGTGGTTGTGTCGAGCTGAGCCGCACCACGTGGCTGAGCGGAGACGAGGCGCACACAAAGAAATGGCAGGCAGCGCAACCTCGTGGCCGCGCCGCGCAACGCTGAGCACAAACACGTGGCCGCCAGACAAAGAGAAACGCGCCAGGCACAGGCGGTACCACCCCTTTTTAGTGCCAAAATATTAACTATTTCTTGAGCCCCAGTTTTGCCTGCATTCTCCACCAATTATCTGTCATGGTTTGATCGTGGGGAGACAATCAAAAACCGCGGCAGATGTATTTTCCTTAACCCTCTTCCCTACTCCCGTTTTCCACCCCCCCTCTCCTCCCCCTTTTTCACTAAGGACAGGCGATTTTGAGAGGAAAGGAAAAGAAGAACAGAGAGAAGAAAGCTGGAAAATTTGAAAACGTTTTACTAACGCTCATCATTCTCTTAGTCCATGGACCATCCTTTGGAAAAACTCATTTAAGTTTACTTATCACACATCTAGTACATCTCATGACCAGTCTTTGTGAGTTAAAGACATCAACTTCGAAGAAGTTGTCAGGCGCCATTCCAAGAAACTAGCTCTGGTTGGCTGAAGGATCCTGCTGAAGCAGCTGCTGGGAATTGCAAGACTGGTTCTATAATATTGGTTCTGCTTTATTTTTCTCTATGTTTATTTAGTAGCGTTAGTAAAACGTTTCCAAATTTTCCAGCTTTCTTCTCTCTGTTCTTCTTTTCCTTTCCTCTCAAAATTGCCTGTCCTTAGTGAAAAAGGGGGAGGAGAGGGGGGGTGGAAAACAGGAGCGAGGAAGAGGGTTAAGGAAAATACATCTGCTGCAGTTTTTGATTGTCTCCCCACGATCAAACCACGACAAAGAGCAAGCCCCACTGCACTTATTCTCTGCTTGCTGGGAAAGCAAAAATAATTGTTGAAGTAGCTTTTTTGAGATTAAAGGTCTAATTTTTTTCCCTTCCATCAAGAACACTAGCCAAGAAGATCACTTTTTATTTACAAGGCTTTCTATGATTTTATCACTTTAAATGTAGCTACTTTCTCTTAGTTTAAATAACTTGCAATCATCTCCTTCTAATGATGCATTTTACTGATACACTCTTGAACACGTATATACAATTTCTAAATGCCATTAGCACACTCATGGCCCTGCAATACAGTATGCTCCCCCTTACCTTTCCTTGATTTGGTACCTTCCCTCTTGGTTTGCATCAGAAGGCTTCGCCTGTCTTCCACATTTGCACCAAAACCGGCCATTTTCTTCCCTGAACTGCTGCCACCACTGCTCCCTGGTGTTCTGGAGGTTTTGCTTACTAGAGGTGTCCTCGGAAAATAATCTTCACGTTTCAACACGGGTACACTGGGAGGAAAGAAAGATCATGCTATTATGTGATGCATTCAGCCCTTTTAACACACACCCAGCCCTCTCTCCCGCTTTCACCCTCCAGAAGCGTAACTGTCACGGTGCCAGTTGAGTTCTTGCTGAATTCATTTGCAATGTCTGAAAGCGGGATGCCTAAAGATCGAAGAGTTACTAACCTACTTTAGCAGGAGTCTTTGGTTATCTGCAGCTGGCAGCACTCTGACAATTATATTTGGAGTTTTGTAGTATTTGGCACATTCCCTCAAGCATAAGGTCGTGGATTTCCTGAGTGGTTAGGAAAGGACAAGTGGGCTGAAGAAACAGAAAGTACTTTGCCCAGCACAGTGGAGCAAGGCTGGAAGAGTAGTTTAAAAAATACTCACTTTGCTAGGATAAAGCAGAAACAGAGAAGAATACAAGAGGAGAAAACTGGAGTCATCATTTGCAAAAGAGAAGCAGATGATACATCGACTCAAGAAGAAAAGGGATGGGAAGAAATGAGACAAAAAGAGGTGAGATGAATGAACAAAGTAACTTCTAAGCAGGAGAGAGAAAGTATGAGCAAACTGGTGGGAGAATATCTCGTGCAGTAAGTGCAGCAGCTTGGTTAGAGTAAGAAAAAAGAAAGCTAACCTGAACTAGTATGGTTCAAGATGAACTTCTGCACAAGATCAGAAATAATGCATCAATAGCACCAGGATGCGAATTTTGTGAGGTAGGGCAAGCATGAATTCGGTCTCTGCAGACACAGGCAATCACAAAACATTTTGGGCAGACAAGAGGTTGTGGAGACTCATCTTTCTTTCAGTAAAGACAACTCACCTCTTGCAAATACAGCTCTCTGGGCAACAACTACTGCTTCAAATGAGGATTCCCATTAGCCCCACCATCGTTATAAAAAAGTAATTGAAAGCATGAAAAAATCTTTGGATTACCCACATGAAGGAATACAATGCATTCCAAGATTATAGTGCTGTACTTGAAAGCATGGGAGTGACATACAGCTTTCCCAAATTAACAGAAGATTATAAAATTTGTTTTCCTGTACAAGCACCATTTTACATGAGCAACCCCAAGACTAGCACTGAGTTTGTATTATTTGGGACACAGCTTTGTGGAGGCTGATTCACAAGAATCTTTTACCTAAAAGCTTACACTACTGAAGTTACTGTACATCTGAGGAAAAAGCAGATATTTGATGTTCCCATCAGCAAATGATAGCTAAATTAAAAGTTTCAAATCAATGTGCTGTATAAGCCATTGTTTAATAGGGCCCACTGCGTCTGTTGGACAATTAGTATTACTCCTGTATTATTAATGCAGAACATTATATAATGGCTTATGACCTATAATAACTGGCTGAAGTGTTGGAAAAAACTTCTCTGAATAACCTCTGTTTACTTTAGGGCTTCGAACTATGGCCACTAGTAATATTTCAAAGTGTTATTAAAATGTATGGTGGACTAAACTAGTATCTTATTTGAATTATATGAAACTTTTAACCTCCTAATTCTTGCAACCCATAGTACAGCAAGAGGTGGATTTAGGGCCTAATAGCTGTTCAAAGAGGCTTAAAGGTGTGATACTTGACCAGATTTCACTGATAATACAGGACTTGATATTCCATTTGCCTGTACTTGAATGATTAAGAGCAATTATAAACATCGAAGTTGTCATTATTTGGATGCTTTCTGAGGTTTTGAAGTACATTTAATTACAACCTACAGATCTTCTGTGAAGACAGTGACCTTTGGCTTGTAGACAAGGAGACGATCACTCTGCTGGTTCACTGCAATACCCCTTCCACATGGTGCAGTAACCTCTAGAATACCAAGTTCCAGTTTAAATAATGCTATGGCAGAGGCAATTCAAACAAACATACACCAAGAAGAAGCTGCAGAAGCTAATTTATGAGGAAATAACAAAAGCAAGCGTATTTGTATTTATAGCTCACTAAACAATTAATTAGAGCCTGGTTCTTTGGTATTTAACAAAAGAAAGCTCACACTAAACTTTTGCTCAAGTAAGGAGAGTCAAATCTTAAAATGACAAACACTTAATCTAAGAGGTGTGCACATCAAGGAGAGAAAAGGATAATGCAGAGAGATACAAAAATGGAATAATTAACAACATACTAAAATTAGACAAAGGAATCATAAGTAAAAAAATAAACATATTATATATATATATTTCAGAACACAGTTACTCATTCACCTACAGAATAATTAGTAAAATGAATGCGGTGACTATTGCAACCTGGAAAATTCGAAACTAACATATGGTCCAAATGGATGAGTTATGTACAGCTAGAGAGATTAAGTGACAAATCAGGTCCTTGCTTCTTTTCAAATCCCACAATGCATCATATCACTCAAATGCAGCATGGTTAGTAGAACTTCCTGCAGGGCACCGCAATATACAACGAATTTTCATGCTATTCCCTGAAACTGCACAACGAAGAAGACTGTCTAAATAAAGACCTTATTAACCTACCTAACCTACATATTAAGGCAGGAGTTGTAGAGTAGCATTGCCAGAAAAGTGAGTCTCAGCACTGCTGCCTCCTTATGAATATCCAAGTACAACACCAACAAAAGAAAACACACCTTTTTTCCATTTCGTCTGTGCCTCATATCGCGATATCCCTGCTGAGCGTGAATGGCAAATTTTAAATGTCATTCAGGACCCATTGAATACTGCTAGTATTTGCATTCCTTAAAAAGTAGAAAAACATTAACCTTTTGTTTTATTGAATTAAAATGCCATGGAAATGCTGATGTAGTCTTCGGAGACTGAAATACTTTTACAAAGAAGAATAGCTGTCATTTATTAGACATAAAGAACAATTACTTGATAGGATGCTTTCTGACAAAAAGCAGATTGGTATTCTCATCATAGAAAAGGCATTGTAAAAAAACCCAGCACAGACCTCTGAGACTTGAATAATTTAAAGCTGCATTTGGTGCAATTTGAATTTTTCTTTAGGGAGGCAAAGTTAAATACCTTTAATTTGTTCTAATTATTTCAAATTTGCAAGTTAATTATGGCTGATCATTAAATAACAAAAAGGACTATCGTCTCCATAGAGTTTTACCTCCTACCCTCTGCATTACTTAAGCTAGATTTTAGTATGCATGAATTAACTTTCTAAATAATCACACGGTTTGACTAAATGGCTCAGTAAAATGAGCTCTGATCCTCAGAATAAGCATTAATGGACATTAGAAAGGCTATTGGGAACCATGTTACTTACATTATAAGTATTTTTAATGGGGTCTTATTTACTAATCTTTATGTACTGCTCAAGTTAGGGCACCATATAGATACATTATTCTGCTTTAATAGGGAAAAGTCAGTTCTTCAAGATACTAAAACAAATGTCCATTTAGAGCCAACTAAATTCATTTTTAAATTAATGCAGGAAAACTCTGATAGAATTTAACTTGGTTTAGCTGCTCATCTTGATGAATCAATCCAACATAATGGGAGCCTTGGTCTGCAAATGGAGTTTTACAGATCTATTGAATCACTAAGCAACTCAAGCAGCAAAGACTCTTGCCACAGAGTAGCGTTTACTACCAGCATGTGCACACCCACGAGGTTTCCATCTCTTCTCTGCTCAATATGTAGAGTTCATCTGACGGGTTCTCAGCCATCAATCCCAAATTGGGATACTCACCTTGCACTGAACTCTGATCTTTCCGTGCATTTTTCAGCGCAGATCAGTGGCAGCCAGGGAACACGACTACACAATAACTAGCCAGAAACCCAAAATACGAGGCAATTCATGCCTCCAGTATATATGTTCAACAGATGGCTGCCTTAATGGTACCCTGCTGCACCCTGTTGAGGCAAGGGCTTGCGAGTTTAACCATTATCAAAGTAACAGATTGCCGTGGTAGGTTAGCTCCAAAAGCAAACATGTTGGAATGTTATTTTCCTGTTCCGCAATTTCTGTTTTAAAAATAAAATAATTAACAGTTCATGTGTGCAATCTGCTGCAATTATATCAGGCCAAGAATGCATAACACTTAATGATGCAAAACTGGTAATAAGTAGACAACCCAAGCAATACGTTTTTGTAGCTGGAACCTGTATTGCCATTTCAGAAGCAGTTTGACAAACAGGCTGAAAATTGCTTTCCCCCACCCTTCAGCTGGTATAGTTTTAGTCATGGCAGTTTCCAGAGTCAGCTCTGAAGCAGCAGAACCACAATGATGAAGCTGTCAATACACCACAGGACCTTCTTTTCAGCAGGGGTCTGAATTTAGGGCAGTTTAAACCAAGTTATCAAACGACACCTTTGAAAACCACCAGTTCCAAAGTGGGACAGCTTGGGAAGTTGGTTGTCTCCATAGCAAATAAACACACATTCGTGGGAAGAAAAGGACTGCAGACTTCAGACAAGTGGATCTAACAAGCAATAACATTGTACTCCTGAACAACCCAATTTTTTCTGTCTTCTCAAGTGTACTGTGTTAATCTCTGTAAGTCTCTACTTTCACAACTACCAAGTGGCTCAGATTTTTTTTTTTTCCCCCAACATGTCAGGTAGGGCAGTGTGATTACCCTAATCCACAAGGCAAAGAAGATAAGAAACTGATGCAGTAAAGAAGCTTAGCCTCTGGACAGCAAGCAGGTCAACAGAGGTGGAAGAGAACTGGAACGAACTCCCAAACACTCAACTCACCGAAAAAAGGAGACCTCTGAAATTAGTGCATATACCATGGGTGTTTGCTTAGAGATAATCACAAGGAAAACCCTGACGACAGAGGCGGAGCTTACATCCCTCCTTAGTACATCACCATCTGCAACGTAGAGTCCTCTTCTAAATGGACACATCCTGCCTCCTCTTTCCAATGGAGCTGGGAGAAACGTGTCAAGATGAACAAGCCACCAGAGAAGCAGCACATGGAAAAGTGCTTTGTGTAGGGTGCGCGACACCACAGGATGGCTGAGAAGAGCTGGAAGAGGGGTAAGAGTGTTGCAGGTGAGGAGGAGAACAACAGCATGAACTTCAGGGCTATCTCATCCCTGAACACCCTTGTGTTCCTTGCCACAAAACCAATCTGCTCATGTCAGCAGATCAACAACCTTAAAAACACACAGTTGCAAATCTAAAGCCTATAATATGAAACACAGAGTGCTTGAAAAAAATCTAAGCTTAACATTTTTCCTCTCCTTTAAAAAGCAGGAAAAACATCCTGTTCTAAATACTGCAGACCTTGAAGGCCATATTAAAGCCTAAAGTGAGATATTGTGGCCCAATTATGAAACCTGGCAGTTTGAGGCTTATGTTAGATGCATCAGCATGTTAATGACACTGCTGGGATCCAGTGCATGTTAATAAGAAACAGCTGCTTTTCTTTCTAGAGACCATGTTCATTTATAGTTTTGAGATCACAGAATCATAGAACAGTTTGGGTTGGAAGGGACCTTCAAAGCTCATCCAGTCCAACTCCCTGCCATGAGCAGGAACATCTTCAACCAGATCAGGTTGCTCAGAGCCCCGTCCAGCCTGGCCTGGGATGTCTCCAGGGATGGGGCATCCACCACCTCTCTGGGCAACCTGGGCCAGTGTGACACCACCGTCAGTGTAAAAAATTCCTTCCTCATGTCCAGCCTGAATCTCCCCTCCTTTAGTTTAAAATCATCATCCCTTGTCCTATCACTACAGGCCCTGCTAAAAAGTCTGTCCCCATCTTTCTTACATGTCCCTTTTAAGTACTGAAAGGCCGCAATAAGGTGTCCCTGGAGCCTTCTCTTCTGCAGGCAGAACAACCCCAACTCTCTCAGCCTGTCCCCGTGGGAGAAACATTCCATCTCTCTGGACCAGTTCCAGCAGGTCCATGATCTTTGGGGCCATGTCCATCTCCCTTCTCACATATTTTTCTAGGCAAAAGGCAGGAATGCAGGAACAGGTAGGGGAACACCTCGGCAGCCATTTTATATTGTCAAATTGCTTGTAATCGAAGGATTTTTCATCACAGAAAACAGTATGCACAGAGTACAGTGCAGGGGAGTGATGCAGAGCTTTCACCTTTTAGAGTCCTCTTCAGTCTCAGCACTGTGGAATCCAGTAATGCCTGTGGTTATATCAGGTTTCTCTGGGGGGTTTTGTTTGGTTTTGTGTTAGTTTTTTGTTTGGTTGGTTGGTTTGGTTTGGGGTTTGTGTGTGTGTGTTTTGTTTGGTTTTGGTTTTTTGTTCTTGTTTTTTCTGTTGAAACAACTCCACTGGATCTACCGCATTTGGTTTCATTTTCTCTCATTTTGGAGGATTTATACCAGCAACTATGCTAAAAACTTTTCCATATATCAAGCTGTACCTGGGTACATTAATCCATAGCACAGCTTCTCCAGACCACTCTTTCAAAGACCAGTTTGTTCCCAATTCCCTCAGTAACTGGTGCTCAGATATTTAATTCCACCAGCAAGAACTGATACCACATAGGCTCTTAATTAGCAATGACCTATTAGATCATACTAGCCATAGGTGAAAGCCTGGCCTCATTGAATCAATCAGAATACTGCCTTTATCTTCAATGAAGTCAGGACTTCACTTAATATACACAGTTAGAGGTCCATTTGTAGCAAGTACTGAGCTAAATTTCACCTAAAATTATATTCATGCCTTCCCTTTGAAGCCCTGTCCTCATTCTGCTTTGTTAGCTATATTTCAACTCCTTAACAGAGCCTTTCCCACATATCTTAGTTTTCCTAATAAACAGCAAAATGAGCTCTGATTACTTTTCTCTCTTCTCTTCTGAATCCAAAGAAAATTCCAGCATAAAGGCTTTCAGACAGTCACAGAGAAATGGCCACAGAAAACATATTGGCAAAGCTTTAGCAGGACAAAATGCTGTGATTGTGTGTTTGGCCTTTCTTACAGAGCAGAGCAGAGCAGCTGTCGTTCCAGCAAGCAGTGCTGTCAGCCTTCACAAAAGAAAGTCATGTAAATGTCAAGTCATAGGTATAAAAACAATCCTTCAAAACAGCATCTGTATATCTGAAAAGCCTGCCTAGCTGTCACCATTGAAAGTACCACAAGGAATGATGCAAAAGCCTGTTTAGGACAAAGTTTTTGAACTAAATCCAAACTTCCGCAGTAGATCAAGCCACGTCTCTCTCCTTCAGAAGGAGAATCACATGCTCTTCAGCAAAGTGAATGCCCGTCTTAGTGCCTTATCCAGCTGCGCTATTGTCTGGCTGAGAGCCAGCCCCATTCACAAGGTGCCCATGGAAATGCCATATGCAAGCTATCTCCTGAACAAACATCCCCCAAATTAGATTGCAATGTGGTTGTGATAAAGGCGTAGAAGAACAATGCATCATCCCCTCTCAACTTGGCTCACCCAGCATAAAGACTTTACAAAACAGGCTGAGGCTGAGCTCTTGCTGCAGAGTTGGGTCTGGGTGTGCACGTAACCACCTGCTTGTGCAAGTGTCCTTATGTTTTCCTTCACTAAGACTACTGGTACATAAGCGCCCACTCCTCCGTAGAAGTTTCCAGACAGGTTGATAGGTGTTGGTAACAGGAGCTTTCAGTAAATGAGCAGCAACTGCAAAAGCCCTTTTTCTAATCATGGATCACATCACGGAACAATTATTTGCTAAGGATAAGTGACGATATAGCAGAGGAGGGACACAATAAGAGTTGGAAAGTAGGTACTCATAGGTTTTCCAGTGTGCCCTACTAACAAGACATTTTGAAGGGATGCCTAATTAAAGCAACAGATATTTAAGATTGCACTCTTGTGTGCACCTATTATGAACAGTTACATATGCACAGAAAATAAGAGTTTTGGAGGATCCTGTAGTGCCTATTTGTGGACAGAGGAGTTATAAAAGACATAACATCTACAGTTGCTTCTGTTCATTGACAAATTTGCACTTGATAGATGAAAACTTTCAATACTCAGGATGCTGGCATGATAAATGATTGTTCCTGGTTTCTAAGTGAGGAAATGAAGGAACAAAGTTAAAAACTTCTCACACTGATAGCAATGAAAATCAATCAGCACTAAACTGGACAAATACACTTCTAAGAATCCTGAAGTGACCTTCCACGTCACCGACAGCTCCCCTAGTATCAGGGAACACATTGCACAGAAAACCTTTCATAAGTGCATCAAATTCCATAATAGACATGATTAGATGTTTTTCTTGTTCTTCTGAGGCTGCTGTCCTTGAATCTGATTTCTCTAATGATTAGTAACCATTACCACTGAAAACAACATGGGAGCAACCTTACAGGACGCATCTTTTTCCACAAAAATTCTGCCCTCTTATTCTGATCATCTTTATCTGTATCACATGGTGACCAAATCAAGCATTTTCAGCACAGATTACTATTGAGTTTTAGGGTTATAGAAGTCTTATAGTGTCAAAGTCTTATAAATCTTGGGACCGATGAATTTGGAGACTGTAATGCTTTCCTTATTCCAAAAAGCCATCAGAGGGTCAGCGTGTTGGCATGGGATCAGTCCAGGTACAAGGTACAGCTCTAACGTGATGCCGACGTGTCTCCAAGCACCACAGCAGCCCTCCCATGTCAGATACAAACCTGATGTGGTTTTTGATGCTGAATTTTGTAGAGTGATCAAAACCGACATGTTACAATATAGCCAGTTCTGCAACTATAAATATCCATGGCATCCCAAATGCTCTCATACTAGGTCTTTAAAATGGTGTCATATACTACACCACTTCTGTTGGAAACACCCCTCCTGATGCATTTTTACACCACATCTGCCTTTTTTCCATTAATAAATCACATCTGTTGGACATGGTCACCCTATGATTAAGGAGTATATTAATGATTTACTACTACACTAGTACTCATCTATATTATATTGCTTACTAAAATGAAAACACTGAGATTGTTTATTGATCCGCTTTAAAAAAATCCTATAGCCCAAAAAGTAGTAAATAGAGAAGTTAGGCTTTGGAATTCACTCAGATTACTGGATTACCATGCCCAACAGATGTAGATTTGACAAGGTAGCTATTCATAAAGGTTTAAAATACCACTTCTGGCCACTTCAGTTGTCTTGAATCTACTGAAGTTAAGCATTTCATAGAGAGTGATGGCTAGTGACTGAAAAATAGGGTATATATTGCGAGTACGATACAGGTTTAGATACCTAACTGATGACATACAACTCTAAAAACCACAGTCTGGGCCCCACAAAAACACCACAATGAAGATTTCTGTTCAGTGCATGGATTTTATGCGAATGTGACAGCACTAGTGAATATTGACTCAACCAGGATATTTACGGAACAGATGTAACATTTTTTGTACTCTTATATTCAGGAAATAAAGAGCCATAATAGAACTGAAATCAGACACAAACTATTGGTTCACAAAGAGGCACATTATCAGTGAGGCATGCTCTGATGTCCAGTACCAGGGAAGGAAAGAAGGGAAAAGAGATCCTGGCACAAGGTTGTATGCAGTGAAACCGTGGGCTCTGCTCAGACCCTGGGCTGCTGGTTCCCTGCCTCTAGAAACCGAACATGACAAATACACCCTGTACTTTTGTTAGCCCTCATATGGGCATCTCTTGCCATCTTACAGCTACTGCTATCAAGCTTTGGTCTTGGAAGCCTGCCTTTGCACAAGTTTGTTATAGCCTGTTTGGAAATGTCTGTCCAGAGCTGTTGCCAGCAGTGCCACTCTGAGGCGGTGTGTGGGTTTAGGGGTTTTCATTATTTGTGTTGTGAAACCACCTCGGTCCTACTGAGTCTACAGCCAGTACATAAATTTAGCCCATCTCTCAGAGACATGTCAAAAAGGATGCAAGATGTAGATGGAGATTAAAGCAGTACGAAGTTAAAAAGGAAAAAGGATTAACTACACATCGATCAGACAGAAAGGCATGTATTACACAAAGAGGTGAAATCTGGCACGATTGACAGAAGACTGAAGACATTATACTTGCATACTGTTTTGTTTGAAACTTTTGTGTGTGCTAGAAGATATATGTAAACTTTTCTATACCGAAGAGCTGATGATTTGTCACTACAGGAGAGTTACAATACTTCTCTCCCTAGGTCACTGGTGATATGTTTTGAGTATGATTAAGATTTTAGGTGGATTTACTGGGCAGAGACTATCCTAATGGTCAGTGGAATGAGATGGATTAGTTTGAAACTCATCAAATTAGGATTGGGGGTGAGAAGGAAAAAAAGCACTCTGAAAATCTGTAAAAAACCTCTGAAAAAAGGCTGAATGCTAAAAACATCTCAAAGGCATAAGACATGATAAAGGAAAGATGTAGTCAGAACAGACAGATGGAGGCAGGAGTCACCATGATGTAATTTAGTGGTAGCAAAAGTCAGAAAGAGTTAAGGAACATGGTAGGAGCATGTGGCTGGTTGTTCACGCAACACCCAAAACAACATTAAGTCTCATGTAAATGAAGGAGTAAGGAAGAGAAGGTGGCAGATAAAATAAAAAAGAAGCATCTTTGTGAATTTCTGCAGAGCCCTGTAGACTAATGCAGTAGACAACTGGTCTTTGAAGGAGCGTTTCAGAGAAGCAACAGTGACAAGATCTCAATAAGCAGCCAAGATACCCATTTGCAAAAGTTATTTTGAATGAGGGGAATGAATATTGAGCGAAGAAGACTTTACAGTCCAGGTGCAAAATGAAGGACTAGAGCAAGGAGTGGTGTTTAACTGTGGACACACTGAAGGCAGGTTTTTGCTGCCAAGAAGGAAGCTGCAATAGCTGTCAGCAGCCCAGATGTGTGTGGAGAAGGAGAGTGACCCCAAGGTTACGAGTCTGAGTGACAGGGAGGATGTGGCATTATCAAAATCAGAAGTGAAGAGAGATTCAGAAGAAAAAGTAAGGAGTTCTGTTTTGGCCAGATTAGGAATGATCTGAAGGCAAAACAACCAGGCTTATGTGTCAGGGAGGCAGTCAGATATGCAAGACTAGACAGAACAGAGCAGAGGGTTTAAGAGTTATTGGCAGAGAGATGATAGCCAAATCCGTGTAACTGGATGTTGTCATCCAGGGACGTGGATATAGAAATCTCCAGGCAAATCAAGGACTGACTAAATCCCTTCCCTGCCACCTCACAGAGGTTCCTACCTAGTTCCAGAAGAAATTATCTAAAATAGTGCTGCAAAAACATGCATAAAAAAACCTGTCTCTCCATAAAATCTAAAGATCATACTGTTTCTAAAATTAGGGCAACCACTAAATGAAAGTTAACCTGAACAATAACTTTAGCTAAACTTCAGGTCACATGCATTTAATATAATGAGATGAAGAATATGAAAAGGCCATTCATAATGGTATTCATCGAGTTAGGAATGCCATGCTTAGCTGCCTTATAACATATAATTAATGATCCTATAAAAATCCGGCAGTACGAACTCTCCCGGCTGCCCGCAGAACTGTTCTTTATGCTGGGTAGGGCAGGCAAGCATCTGTTTCCACAAATACTGCCCTTTGAGAAGCTGAAAAGCCTTTTTTCCCCTGCTCCATCGGGGACCACACTGCCATTTCCATGACATGCTGAGCTTTGAACCGTTACCCAAATCAGACTACAGCATTTGGCAATCCAGTACACATCTGTCATGATAGACTGGTTACTGGTGAAATGTTAAAGAAAAAGTCATTAACTCTTTCCCATTGCTTCTGACACCCCACCTTCCTCTAGATTATCTATAATCCCCACTAAACCCACCCTCTGTTTATAGTCTTTTAACACAACAGAGAAATACATACTGTCTGGAGAGCTGTCTTGCCTTATACCACTCCCAACCATTTGGTACAACAAAAGATGTTCTCCCTCCATCAAAAGGCCTGATCTCTCCTGAAGCCTTGATGCTCAGATTCAAGGTTAAAGGATTAAGGCCTGAAGCACTGAGTACCAGAGGAAAGGGAGCCAAATATCAAAAGAAACACAAAAATCAATCCTCTTCACGGCAGGAGCAGTGTGAGAAACAAATCAGCTGGGCTGAATCTGAAATTTTCTCTGCGTGGCTCTCAAAAATTAGCACTGTTATAAATGTAATGGGTAGTTCTGCAAAGCCTCGGCACCCATGCAAAGCCACAGAGTTCAGCTCAACACACCAGTGCGGTCTGGAAAGTTTTATGTCAGAATAATTCAGTGGCAAATACACAAAGTCCACTTCACAGAAAGTGAGAGCCGAGAAGCGAGAGAGAGCACATGTGCCGTTATCTTTATATGTAGCCTGTATATCTGCAAGTGGCAGAATCTAATATTTACTGGAGTTTGCCTTTTGCTTCAATTCTCTGTGTGCTGAAGTGCAGCCAAGGTCACAAAAGGGGTGGGAGAGTGGGTTTTAGCTTAGAGCAGCTGTAATCATGGCCAGAACAGCAGGGTACAGAGCATTTCTTGCTTAACTTTGTAATACCAATAGCTTTTGTTCTTAGTCCTGCCCCTTCAGTTCTGATATAAGCTTTTAAATGGCATGCAAGTTGTGTGCGTGGGTTTAAAATCTCCTAATTTAAAACCACCTTCCAGAACATTTTGTTTTATAAGATTTTTTCTTAAGTTTCCGAACTCACAGATTTCTGGGACACGCAAATATCTGGATTAAACATCATTTTTTCTTCATACAAGACTACATACAAAAATAAAAAGTAACAAAATTATATGTCTGAAAAAGTATTCCACTCCAATTTATAAAAATAGAATTCAGCTTTCGAAATTCAATTCAGGCAGTAAACTAACAGTGTCTACATTTTTCTGTAAAGAAGGCATATGCAAATGACTTGCGAAAATGTCTCTCGCTGTCTGCAAGTGTTGGCAAGGAACAAACTCCTTCAGGAGATGCATAAATTTTAAATATTTCATCCCAAAGAAAAAAAATCTCTGAGCATTTTCAGTTCTGATATGTGATATTACAGAACTATACGCATGAAGATGACTGGCAGGAAATGCAAGTTTTGTGAAAATACCAAAGGACTGGAGTTATGGCAAGCCTATTTTCACTGATTGCCATCCTATGTTTAGTGGTGTTTCTAATACCAGAGTTCCTGTGCTTTTTGAAGAGCTCACCTACAGGTTAGCTCCATCTACCTACAGAAACTACTTATGGTATCTCCTATTTACATCTAACACCTCAGGTCTATCAGTAAACCTCCTGCTCAAGGTTACGTGGGATTGTAATGGAAATGATGCAATACTGCTGTGTGCAGCATACGTGATCATGAGACCAGAATCAGCATAATTCAGGTAAATGTACGACAGGCAGCTTCAAAACCCTGCTGCAGTTTAAAGTAAACCTGAAAATGAGATTAGTTAAGCAATCAGGTCAGCAGAAATGAACTCGCTCCCCAGTCCGATAAGGATCACTGCCTACTCTAAAAGAAAAAAAAATTTAAAACATGCATGCGTATGTAAAATATTGCCGCTCCTCCCCATTCAGCAATAAGCTTTTAGCAACAACACCAGAACAAAAGCCTTCACTCTGCACATGAAAACCGACTACCTTCAGAGTCTGCACATTAATGAACCAAAAATGTATACGTAACTCTGACTATACTCCCCCGTTACGTCACAACAGGCTCCAGCAGCCATCTGTTGAAGGGATGCTGTGCCTATATATAGCCAGACAATGCCACGAGAGAAAGAAAAACTCATATCTGCACCTAATTCAGCATCTGCACTACTGGCAGATCTGCAAGCACTTTTTTTACCGGCCAAACAAGTGCTCGATCCACAAGTATCCTATCTAAAAATGATACAAACTTCAATATAAAATTATCTGGAACAAGAAAGTATGAGACGGGCGTTAAAAGGAGCACTGAAAAGTGTGTAAGAAGCTTCCAGACACACAGATTTTATGGGCCATTTGCAAGCACAGTTGATTTCAGCCCAATTTAATGTGCCAGTCTGCCAAAACAGCAAATAGATGAAAAAAAAATCCCAACAAACTGTATCGGATACATTCCTAACAGTTGGCCAAGTACTACACAGATGCACCTCAAGAGACCAAGGACAACTCATAGATGAACTGGAGCCCGGGAGGTCTTGGAGAACAAGCCAGTTGTAACACTGGTGATGGTTTCTCCTCCAGAGGTTCAGGGCAAGAGTAACAAGAGGTGACACACACTGACATGAAAAAGAACTGACAAGAAAACTCCAAATAGGTAAAAAAAAAAAAAATGGGTGCTACTACTGCCATCCGTTTTTAAATACCAGTTTCTACCAAAAACAGGAATAATGAGGCCAGCGCAAGTCAGGTCAGAGGTGGAAGAGCCATGTGATTGCGTGTATTTTTTATTTTATTTTAAAATTACTTGGATGGGGGAACTGTGCGAACAAACCTGAATATGCCTGTGACAGCAGGGGGAGCTGCGAGTCTGTGTTCCTCTGTACATCTAGTTAATTGCATTGAATATTTAGACAAAACCCACAGAAGTATGCTTGCACATCACCATAGAAGGATGCCCGCATGTCTAACAAGCCACAAAAAAAATCGAGTTCATAACAAAGCGTTAAACAAGGAGCAAGAGATAATTGTCACCTCCTCTCACAAGACAATAAAAATAGTTACACCATAAACATAAAAATCTTTTAAAAGACCCCTGACAGTATTCCCTCCTGGAACTATCACCATAGCAATGAGCATTCAAATAGGGGGAAAATACTGCTGAATTCTGTGTTTGATATTTTCAACTAACTAAAAATACAAACTGGAAAAAATACACACCGGTAACATAGAATGAAGCACTCAAATATAAAAAGCCTTCAACGAAATTAAAGGTGGCAAATTCCACCTGCAAATCTTTACTACTCCAGTAGAGAAATCCTTTAACCAGGCAGCATACATTGAGAGGGTGCCTGCAAATAACTGTAAACCCATCTGATAGCTGCTGTACCCAACAATTCCTATTCATAACATTTTGCACAGGTCAGTGCAGAGGTGCAGTGGCAGCATTGTGTGAAATCTGAGGAAAAGACGCATGTTAGAGAGAAGACAGTAGAAAGCTGTACTGGCGAAGCTATACAGGAAATCTAGGAATCGGAAAAATCAGGGAACCTTGTATGTTAAGATTTAGGCACACAGCACAACTCTGGGGAGGGGTACCTGCAAAGTAGCAAACCTTACTTTCTCTAGTTGGTGCTATTAAATAGGTCTCATTACCATGACATTCAGATCTAAAGTTAAGATTAAATAAAAGAGCAAAGAGTGGATTGTTTTAAAATTCCTCTCCCAGATGCAGACATCAGGAGCACACACAAAAGCAGGTGCTGGTGTATTGATCCTGCTGAATACACATGGAGTGGGTACTTGAGCATGTACCAAGCATCTGCGTCTGGGAGATGGAAAGTGCTTTGTAAAAGGCTGTTTTATGCTAAACAAATGCATCAGGTTATGTTTTTATTTTGAATATTTTAAAGCATCTTGCACACTGGGGCAGACTTGAAATTATACAGACAACTTGCCATTAATTGTAAAGTTACTATCTCCATAGCTGAAAATTGGCTGTGGGCTCACTTAGGAGAACTCCAAGCTACTGGAAACCATCCTCAATAAAACCTGCTCTGACTGCTGCACCTTAGAGAACTGGAGATCCTGCATCTGAAGACTCTTCAGGTCCCACACGACAGCCCAGCTGCAAGCAGGCAAAGAGACAAGACACTTTTCTTCCCAACAGCTCCTCGAGACATCCAATGGGGAAATGACAAATTCAACCCCGCAAATTCACACCATGACCATCCAAAGAGGCTGAGATGGACAATGCTTGCTGACTTTGATAATGAAAAAAACCATAATGGCGCATTTAGAAGAGGAAACAAAACAGGCATCTATTAGAAAATTTGGCTATAGTTTGTGGCAGTTCCCGAGACAAAAGTTTGCCTTTTTACAGACAGACTGCGACCAATGTCTGGTTCAGAAATCAAACTCTGTACTGTATTTGCTCATGGAATCTTATTTTTCTTTTTCAAGAAGGGAAAAAAATTAATCCCTACAGGAGATGACAAGATGCCTTTTAAAGTACATATCTCATTTCTGACTACAATTACCTTTCAATAGCCTGGCACAGCTGCACGCTCCTATTTGCTTTTTGTTTTTCATTAAGGGCTCCTCTATTATTTGTACCCATCCTATAGCACTTATGCCTGGCAGTCATGCACATTCCCTTGCCTACGATTCTTCCCACAGATAGTGGAGAATAAATTGCAATTAGATTTTCGTAATTGTAGATAATTAACTCAAAATGAGCTGTTAATTATAAAAAACCCTATGTTTTTCAGTTCTTGATTATATTATTTATTTTACTTCTAAACTCCAATATCTCACTTCAGCAAATTTAGTATTTTAAAGGACTTCCACGATTTCCTTTAAAATAGCAGGATGTTTTTAAGCTGAGTTTTGCTTATTTGAAGACTAAAATCAAGTTTCATGCTGTGAGGTTTGCTAGAGGAGCTCTCATGTATGAACTGGAAGTCCAAGTGGGTTTGTTTTCCATTAGGGTTCTGGTAGTATCAGCTGTAACACGAACTGTTTGGCAGGTCAATTAAAAAGCAAATAACAACACAACGAACGCACCCTCCCCCCCAAAATAAAAGAAAAAAGAGACTGTTAAAAGAAAGGATATATTCCTACCAGCTCTTCCTCCTTTCTAAGCTCTAGCCACACACTTGCACGCTCTCCCTCGATACTGAAGAAAACATCACTTACATATTCAAATGCATAAAAGAGACAAATGGACTTGTCTTCCGTAGCCTCTTTCAGCCCTACATTAGAGTAAATTATTTAGGGACCATTCATCTGGTAACCTTTGCGAAACGGAAGATGGCATATAGGAAGAAAAACTTCCAAGTGTTTTGCTGCCAAACTTCGGAACCAGCTGGCATGGCAACTTGAGACTGCACAAACACACACTAACTTTGAAAAATTACAGTAAATTAAACAAGGGGAATGAAGAGCGGGCAGGGAACCTTTTGAAATCTGGAACTCTCATTTTGTTAATGGCACAGGTTTTCCTCATTTTCCCTCTTAGGCTACGTAGATTTTTGCAGGTTTTTGGTAAGCTGTTGCCAAACAGCCCTACAGATGTTCTAGGTTGCATTTTTCCTCCAAGGGGCTTAGTGCTACTGCTTCTTAAACATAAAATGACTGTCTATTTTCTTACAATGATCACACTTTGATCACTTCAGTCTGTGTGAAAATGAAACAAAAAAGCATCAGAATACAATGAGGATATGCCAGTAACTCACGGCAGCCAAACACCTGGTTAAACAATGAAGCATTCCAAAGAAATGAGTAACTTCTGTTGTTCTGGAGAAAGAACTCTTACCCCTTTTCAATGAAAACAGATCTCAAAAAAATAAAATAAAATCCATATCACTTGAGGTTAAAGAAAAATAAATAAATGAAAGTATTGGACCCTTACTTTATAAACAAGTTAACAGTTCTTCCAGTATTCTCATAATGAGAGAAAAGCTTATTATTTTAAAGTCTTCTCTTGCCACTAAGAAGGGCCCATTCAAAGGGCAGCTGCTTGTCTTGTCCACCAAAGAGGGGATACTTGGGTCAAAAGAATACATACAGTTAAAGCACAGAACAAGAAGTTGTTACATCTTGAGAAAGGGAGAAAAACCCTGTAAACCACAGTTTTTATTTGTTGCTTTTCTAATAAGCCTGAATCTTCTTCTAGTGGTAACAGGAAATGTGACATGGCGGGACAGAGAGAATACACAATAGCGTATTGATTAAAGTTTTAAATAGCATGCAAAATTGAGATAAAAAGCTAAATACTGGCTTAACTCTGCTTCCAGTTATTTCAGTGGTAGTTTGTTCTGATCATACTGAAGCAGGGGTGCAACACAGCATTGCTTGAAAAACAAGTAACTGTCACCAATTGTAAAAGATCATTTCTATCTGGGACTTAAAGGATAACATATTTTTTACATCAGGTCCAAATCAAGACTGAAGAGATGATCTTAATTGAAAAGATAACAAGCAGTACCTAGAATAAAGAATAAAAAGATTTTGTGAAAACTCCATTTTGCACTAGGCTAGGTTAGTGTCCTTAAGAGATGACACACAAAACCTGAGACCTCTACAGAAAGTCAACCCCTAGACCTTGACAGGTCAGCATAACCATTGAGTTGACTCATAAAATGCAATAGCCAATGAATTTAGCTTTCCTGCAGAAAAAAAGCTCTTAATCTGAAACAAACACATGAACAAATACACTGAGCAGCCAACAGCACACTGTCAAGAAGATATACTGACACTGTGAAGTACTTAGAAGTGAAGAGAGAAATTACCTTAGCCCCATGCTGTTGCCGTTCATCATCAGAGCAACTTCTCCAGGTGCTTCATCAATGGGCACATCTTCTGAACCAGGCACGTGGCCTCTAAATCTGAAAAAGCAGAGTTAGCTGGTTTTGCAGCTGGTCAAAACATCACATCAGGAAATTACCACAAAAAGGTGAGTTGTGTGTCTACAAACAGGGCACTTAATCACGTTAAATGCAGAAGCTTTCACAACTGTTTTCACACTTTCAAATACACTTTTGTATTGGAAGGCTGACTTATGTCCAGTGCCTTTGCTTCTAAGGGTTTCAATTTATTAAAAGATTAGAAAATTTAATTTACTGATTTCCGAGGACCTGCTCCCTTAAGAAAATGGTCACAGTATCCAATGACAAACATGCCAGTTGCACTCAGGTTACAGCTCCAGCAGCACCAGAGCTCTAAGGCATTGTCCTCCATAAGCTGCATTAAACATAGAATTTGCATGAGATGGTTGCATCTCCTGAAACTGTAGACCCACAGATGATGCTCTATTTTTAACAGATTACTCCTCCTTCTTCTTTAATGAAGATAGAAAAGCCAATAATAGAGATACTTTCCCTTTTTATTTGAATAAAATTCCTGTTTCCAGGATTTACCCATATTTGTGTGCCCTGGTGTGGCTGGCACCAGGAGGAGTCACAGAACTGGTCCCTTTACCTGCACACACAGCATTTGTGACAGCTGAGCAACTATTTCACAGAGAAAAACTGCAAACTGAGAGTACTATGCTCACTTAACACTAAATAGGGAAACGTGGGAAATTGAAATGCAGTTATGATGCAGTATGGACAAAAAAAAGGATCAATTCATACTTTCGCTAAAAGAGCAGAAGAGTTAATAGCCAATAATTACAAATGGTCAGACCTTTTACTTGTCATTCAATGTCAATACTTTCAGCAGCTCAGAATGGACCTTAACCAGCACTCCACTCATGCAGAAGGACAGACAAAAATAAACACTATCTGGAAATGGATTTTTGTTGTATTGTGGTTTTTTTAAACTGTCATGATGTTAAGAGACGAACTAGGTTAGAGCCTCCTGACAATGAAGCAAGGGGTATTTGAGCTTAGCTAAACAAATTTTTATTGCTTGTAGTATACAAAATCATCCTGTTATCAAGTGCAAAAGTGAATTACATACCTAGAAATGAAACAGAACTATGATTCCTAAGAGATTTATCTGTAAATATCAAACACTTAATTCTAAAGAGACTGAATATTTTTTAAGAGTAAGCACACTATATCCTAGTTGCTTTTCTTAGAGAGAATATAGCAAATGTGCTTTCACCTCCACCTCAGAAAAGAGACCACAAAAATACTGGGTGCTCAAACTGATCATACATGATTTTATTTCATAGAATTCTTTTAGATAACGAGAGCTCTGTGAACCGTGACATTTTTTTTTCTAGAAAAAAAACGGCTAAAGTAGGCCTAATGGCATTAACAAGCACATCATTATTTAAGGTTCATTTTTTTCTGGGCTTATGATGCCTCAAACGCTGAAAAATACCCATTAGAAACAAAATCACCAAAGACTCAGTCTGTTATGTCCTTCATATTCTACTTGTTTTTCATCAGAGAGATGCATGCATAGAATTAAAGTATTTGATGATTAAGAATCCATCTGTTCCTACTTAATTCTCACCTGAAGTCATAATCCTTTGTTTGTGACCTCAGTCATTTTCAAGACACACAATTGTGATTGCCTTTAAGACAGGCATTTTTAAAGTCATATAAAGTCATATAAACACGTAATTTTCAGTGTAAGCCACAAGCCAAGACAACAAACAACAGACCACCTAAATTATTGCAGACTCTTTCGGAGTTTGAAAAGTAACCAGGGGGCTGGGATTAAGAAGAGAAAGTGATTTATTCCTTCATGGTGGTTATAATATGTGAATGTGGGAAGTGGGTCATATAACGCAGACTCTCATGGGATGCTGTCAGCAGTTGCCATATTAAAACAGTATCAAAATAAGCATCCTTGTGAAACCCTCTTATTGCTTCTTCTAAAAGACTGCTAGATTTTTGCTCATTGCTTTCCCTTCCCAAATAATGAAATGCTAGTACTCAAGTGATGTACACTGGATAATTCAACCTGCTTTAGCTCACTCTCTTTCCCTGTGCCTCTCCACTCTAGTAACGTGATACCAATAAACCAGTTTCTCCCGCTTTCCCAGAGACTCCATTTAGATTTTCAGGAAGGTATTACCTTCTGCAACAAGCTCACGGGCCTTTCAAGCCACATCCCACATTTCTATACTTATTGCCTTTTTCTTCCTCTAGTTTTAAGCATGTATTGAGTCCCAGTCTCCCTTCCGCAAACATCACTGGAAGGAAATTGTCCTTGGTACACAGAGCTCCCTTATTTTTCCATATATATATATATATATAAAAAATATATATATTCCATATATATATAAAATGATCTCCATCTTTTCTGTAAAAGACACTTTTTCCAGTCGCTACCCAGTAAGGTGCAAGACTTCAAAACTGACCTCTCCAAGGAAAGAAGGGTAAATGCCAAATGTCATCCACACTCACACTGCTGTCTTGCCAAACGTCTGAATTCCTTGAAGTGCTTGCACTAAGATCAACCTCTCATTTTCTTCTACTGCTCCTCTTTCCCTACTTAGTCTTTCAGCACTGCTTTTCTTTGCCTTTCTTTCTACCACATGCTGTTTTCCTCATGCTGTTTCCCAACAGTATATACTAATATAGTAAAGTCTCCTCTCCTCTAAATCACTGTCAGAGAGAATTTGTGCCACAGGTATTGCCTATCTTATTTTATCAGTTCCATTCTCCTGCTTTAACTATTTCCCATGTCTTCATTAGAAATTCTAGATTTTTTTTTAAACTATAAGTCTCAAAATCACCTGTTATAATCCATACGGGATTGGTGTAGTTGCTCTTGTTTTAGGAGCAGGTTTGCCTCTTGCTTAGCCAACAAATGTTGGAGTCGTTCCTTTTCAATTTCCAGCTCCATCTTCTGAAGAAGCAGCTTGTGCCTTCTTTCTTCATACAACCTTTTAGCCTGCTCTGTTTCTTTATGCCCTGATTCCGCGCTGTCATTCAGCCCAGAAACTTGAGAGTGCCTGGAATAATCACAGGTTTTGTGAACAGGACCAGAGTGTCTTCTCTGTACCTGGCTGACATGGTGGCTCTCCTGCCTGCTGCCTGAGCTCCCTGCATGCCTGCAGGCACAACTGTGACTCACTTGCTGAGGGCACAGGCTCTGAAATTCATTGGCTTTCTGGTCCATCTCCTGAGCCGGTTTTACACGGTGAGGGCTGCTCTGCTTGGGTGGGGAAATCATATTGTTATACTTTCTGTGAAAGCCATTTTCTACTGGATATTCCTTCAGACACTCCTGATGGTTGCAATGGATTTCAGTCCTGTAATCCTGATTATTCCTGCAAGACTGAGACAATGCAACACGGGCTGGGCTTCCAGCTTTTGATGCTCTACTGTTCTTATAAAAAGTTTGTGGTCCCCCAATACACAAGTAGGAACCGTCTAGCTCCAAAGATGGTTGCTGGCATGAGCTCTTCTTACTGGATGCCTGCAATAAGAAAAACAATTTCCTGTGAATTACCAAAATTCATCTTTGCTCATTAATTTCACTTGGTAAATGTGTTCTCTCAGAAATAGACTTTCTGCATCATGCTGATGGACATACAGCCAAACCCGAGAAAATGTTTATCAGAAGACAGACACAAATCTGCTATCAAATCTACATTTCATTCCATCTACACAACTGTAATAAATGTAAAACTACTGCCTGCAGGATCCTCAGCATAAAATGAGTCGCTTCAGAGTATCAAGTAGTTGTGAGCATCTAGGGTTACATAAAATCAACTTGAAGAGTGGCAAAAAACATTAAATGTTAATGTTTGAAAATGTTTAATTTTGAATACCGAGCCAAAAAATCCATTCAGCCACTATAAATACTCTTTGATTGGCCATTACACAGCAGGAGACTTGATGTAAAACATTTCACCTTGCACTGAATGGGATATTACTTACCGCTGGAAATTTGATGAGAGTTTTTGAAATATCTTTACAGAAACACAGATAAAACCCAACTACTTTCTGTAAAAAATAGTTGTACATCAAAAGCTGTCATTTAAATACAAAACATGTTTAAAATCAGCTATAAACCTAAGCGATTTTTCAATTAAGCTGGGCAAGTGATTATACACTGATAAAACTCTAAAGAAAGAAAGCAACTGTAATTCACGTTTGTCAGCCCAGTGCAAGTAAATTCTAGTGGTTTTGTTATACTTGTGAATATTATGTAACAGACATCAAAATCCTACTTACATCCTGGAGTATCTTTGAACTATGGTTCATCTAGGCAGTTAAGCATTTGAGTTTTTATGCACATCAGAACAGCCGTGAATCAGGCACTCACATTTCTTTTGCTAGACCTGTGCATTAATTTCAATAATATACTGAATTTAAGCTTTTGGACCAGCCTTTTGGACCTTTCACAAAGACCTGATTTTTTTTAATTACAGAAGCCAGGTTTGTTAAAGATAATGAAACTACTGCAGTGAAAGTGGTCTGGCAGGGAAATTTGGTATCCACTGATAGAAAGAAAAGTATTATTTGCACTCTGGCAATGCTTAAAATAGACGGGTATTGTCCACATAGAGTGCAAAACAGTCGGCAAGCCTGAAAACACTTGAATTTAGGAGTGCAAGCAAGCGTCTAGTGATGATTAGAAGAAAGATATAATCCAAATCTATGCAATGTTTATATGTATAATTTAAATTCTTTTTTATAAATAAACAAAATACCAAATATACTCTGCTGCCCTTCAAGACAACCAATTACAAGTTTCTTGTAGACTTCACAGAATGTAAATTAACATGGATTAGCACCTGAATACTGATGTTTTATTATTTCCACTTTTGTGGATACAAATATATCCTCTCTGACATGTGATTGAAAGCCAAGGATGTCACGATTTGCCCCAAAGGGCCCAGTGAGTTGGAGGCATTTGCATTAATGTCAGTGCTAAATGTCTGAGGAAAGTCTGGTGCTTGGACTGGGTGAAAAGTGCAGGACATTAAAATATTTTAAAGTCAGAGGGGCTGGCAGGGCAACTGAGCAGAAATGCAACATGCTGCCAAAAAGATGGAGTTTTGTTATTTATTATTTGTAGTGTGCCACCCTTGTCTGCAATATTTTCTAGACAAATAAAGGCTACAAAGCCCTTTTAATCTAAATTAGACAATACATAAAGGGATGACCAGCAACAGGAACAAATACAGAAAAGCGAAAGTAGAGAATCCTGTGGTTACACGCTATCTCTTCTTTCCCAGCTCATCTGCTTCTGCTAGCAGAGCATCTAGGGTATCAGCAGAAAGAAGCTTTAAAGGTGGCCAGTTTCCCAGCCCCCTGGGACAGCAGATGGTGGCAGACCTGAGGTATTCTTAGAGGATCCTAGAGGATCTTAGAGGATCAGAGCTGGTAGGTTAGTTAGGATGGTCTACAGAAAGCATACACCTACCCTTCTGTAGCCCATAAACAGAATTAAAAAGGAATAGAAAAAAGAAGACCCAAAAGATGGAATGACTGAGAATTTCTTTATTTTAGCAGTTTGTTTTATTGACTGAAGAGACAAGAAAATGTTAAGAAATCTAAGCACACAAATGAAGATGGTACAAAATAATCATCAGGACCAGGCTAAAGAATAAAGGCCCACATTGCAAATTAACTTCATGGCTGAGACTCTATTAAGAGTCCCTGAAGGCCCTAAAAGAGAGGTACCAGTTAGCATTTGTTGACCTTGGCTGCCATTAAATCTGCCCTGATGGTCTCAGAAATGGCATTGACATTTAAAGACTTCATAACAAGGCAGAGAAACTTTAATGTTATTTCACAGTTACAATATGTTTGCAGGGGGGAAAATTCTCATTAATGTCATTGAATGTGAGTAGGGGGTTTTTTATTCCTTTAGAAGAAGGAGGTCACATTAGGCAGAAGTTCCAATTTCACATGCCTTTGACAGCTACTCAGTACCTTGCAGGGTCTAACCCCAAAGAAGAATTAACTATTGGGACTCAGAAGCCAGTCAAGAACTTTGTTAGCACCTCATGTTTTTCTCTTAATTCTTTAACTGAAAACTACAGCTGGATGGTAGAGGCTACAGAGAAAATGGATGGACATTTACACTCATCTGGTTAGAAGAGACCAGAGCATGCCATGACAGGTCTGTAAGATACAGACCGGTGAAAAGGAGAACTGAAAAAAAAAAAATCCTTCAGACTCACCTACTACTGTGAGCCGAACGACTCGCAAGCATAAGGAATTTGGTAATTTTACAAGATGAGTTTAAGAAAGATATTGCCTATGGGACACATGAAAACCATGACGGACCATGATGGAACAGCTGTGCTTTCCCCTCTGTGGAGCTCTTCCAGGCTTGCTGTATGGTTTTTAAAGACACAACTTTCTTTAACTGAGGCTTAAACAAACAAACAAACTCAGACTGCTCCTTGAAACATATGGAGTTAATAAGACTTGATCAGATGTGAAAGTCTTGCACGGAAACAAGGAGATGTTAAAAAATAGTTCAAACAATCTTTAGAAGAGTTTAAAGAGGAAGACATGGGGAGCTCTATGAAATCTTTACTGCAATCCCTATAATTTTTGCTCAGGGATTCCAAGCAGAGCTTAAACAAACACCCAGTCCTTAAAACTTCCTACAAACAGACAAACAGTGCATGAGTTTTATGCATGCAGCATTATGATCTCTGCAAATTCTTCTTAAATGCAAGTTGTGTGCTCTGCTGTGTTAATTCACAGCGCTGGCAAAGGAGACACATACAGACTGACTCCAGCACACTGGGCTTTGTACTGCAAGGGATTAACTAAAACAGACCAGATTTTACAATCTCAACACAGGCAAGGTCCTGACAGATTTTGCTGGTTGCTCTGTGTGTACAAAACACATTTAAGAAACGGCCCAAAATAATTGCCTCAATAAGTCCTGCATGCTGAGGACAAAAGTTAGGGTCCTTCATACAGTGGGCAAAACACAGTGCTGTTACGGTGAACAGCAAAATTCCTGTAGATCTAACAGAGTTTAACCCATAGCACCTGGCTCTGTAGTTTGTAGCTGAAACATATTTGAATATAGAAAAAGAGAAAAGGAAGTAAAATTGTTCTCAATTTTATCTAGAGAAGATTTCCCTAATCTGGATTTTCAGCTCTGGTGTGGGGGAGTAACACAGAGAGGACCCTGGAGGGAGCCAAGAATGAACAGAGCAGGAATCACAAGGGAAATGCAGTGATTTAAAGATATTTAAAGATGATGCAAAAATTTCTAAATGGACAAATGAGAGGCCACCATACACAGAAGACCTTAAAGAGACCAAGGGCACATATGATGCACTCACTAAGGTTTATGTCCTAAACCTGAATGCAGTCACCACTACATGTTGTTGATACATGGGTCTCAGCTGAACAAAGCTTGGCTTTGGGTTTGCAGGTCTATCAACAGTACAAGCACTCATTCTTTTCAGTAGAATGAGGAGAATATATTATAATAAATAAGCTCAGGTAGGATAACGGGGCAACAGAAATGCTGTTTTAGGAACAATTATTTCAAATGATAGAGCTATTTGAAGTGCATTACTAGTGATTAAGGAGCTATTCGTTCCAAGCGTCTATAAGAATTTATCAAGGAGAATGTAAAAAGGTAAAGATTTGAAGTAAATTAGTAGGATCTACTGAAGTTATAATTTTTTTTCTTTAACTCATATAATCCTTTATTAAAATCTGTACCATAAGTAAACTAATTTCAGTCATTACAAAGTGCCCAGATAATAGTTCAGCAACTGTCTCTGTCAGTATCTAAGATAAATACAGTAGATAACTCAGAAGGTAAGCTGACTATTTTTCAAGCAAGAAACAAAGCACCATTTTGCGTAGTAATTATGTATAGCTATGATTGCTATATTGCACCGAATAAAACAAGTGGTCTCAAATCAAAGAAACTATGTGAATGACAGTCACAAGCCTGTGTTTTCCTGTAAAATCTACTGAACTCAATATACTGAACAGGTGTAGCTAGAAAAAAACAAAACAAAACAAAAAACCACAACAAAACAGGATCACATCACAAAAGAGTGAATCTATATCTGGTAGCTGACAGCAGAGGAACACCTCCTATGTTTGTGTCGCCTTCAATTTTTTTCCTCTTCTTTGTTAAGAGGGTTTGAGCTTGGATGCCAGGTGCATAAAAACCTGCATTCAAAGTGGCACATGAGCATTTGCTGGCACTCAGCTTTAAGTGCATATTTTGCATTCAAAAACATGCCACCCTTCTTCTCCAGCTACACAAATATTGTAGATAATCTCTAACAAATACTTCCATTTCAGATCAGCAAACGGGTTTTACGCTGGCTGATAAGGCAGTCATTAATAATACAGCACTCCAAGAAAACTTAAGTGAGGCGCCTGTACGTTGAGTCTTGGAAGTCACTGTGAGCAGAATGCCCATTAAGTCCAAACAGTACCTACATATGGCAATGCAATACCTGACCACTAAAATTAAGCAAACATATTTGCTTTCCGAAACAAAACTGTATCAGGCCTGTTTGCACTATAGAAAAACACCACTATACCAATCTTAACAGCACCAGGTCTAACTATTAACATTCAATGTGCTGCCAACGTTATAAAAACGAAAAATCACAATCTTCTGACTTCAATTTTTTACTTCTGCCCTTTATTTTACTGAAGAATCAGTAGTTCAAGACCTAGATAAATATTTCAAAACTATACTATTTGTGAGCAGAGCAGGTCACTACCATTTCCCAGTGCATTTGGAGTTCATGCGAAATAAGGGCAGGAGAGTGATGAGCTGCATTTTTAACATGGGCATACACAGAATAGTTGTCTAGCTGATAGAGAATGCGTAATGCAACATCTGCACGGTACGCCTTGCCAAAGCCCATCCCAAATAAATGTAGTGCATTCTCCCTAGTGCAATTAACTCTCATACTCTGGCAGGTTTTGCTAGAAGATCATCAAGGTAGATTACCTTCCAGCATATGAACTAAATACTTACAGGTGTTATATCATCAGTTATTACTTACAAACTTCTGCATTTAACAAGACATCCAGGCAAATGAATGATCTAATTTATGAATTATTTATAAGAATTTCACAGCATGCTCCTGGCGTCATCCATGGCCTTTTCCAGGTCATATGACACCAATTAGAGCTGAATTTTAAATTATTCAATAACCTGAACTCTCTTGTCATTTAACATATAGATATCAATGCAGTAAACAAGTTAAGTCTAATGGGCCCTGGAGGTTTGGGTTCCTCCGCCCATCAGCAGCAGAGGCTGTATGCTACCACTGGAATAGAAAATAATAGAATGCAGCAGTCAAAAACATTTGCACGGTTTTAATAAGTTATTTTGGCTCCCTTAGGGATTTTAGTATAACTTACAAGCACTGAATCTAAAACATATTAAAGTCCTTAGCTATGTGCTTTTAAAACAAAATTAGGACATAGCAAAAGAGCAAGTCTGACACTAACCCTAATTTAGGCCCTTAATTTGAAATGTAGTGGAAATTATGGAGTAAGCAAGATTTACTATGCACAACTCATTACCTTCAGGCTCTCCTACAGTACAGCCAAAAATAGCCCCTCTCCCAACACATATGCACCTGTCTGTAAAGATAAGGCTACGCACAGGGAAATGGAAATGTTAATTTAACAGCTATCCGTTGGAAGGTGTACCTCACACTCCTTTGCGATTGGGTGGAGAAGGGTCCTCCATCATTATTCTATCCTAAGAGCACCGGGGAGACCAGTGCTCTAGAAACCCATCCAGATTTGGGTATCAGCTTCAAAATGTGCCACTCCATAGGAGAGGTTTAAGGACCTCTGTGGCACATTATGAAAAGAAAAAGACGGGAATGTAACAGTCTGTGAAGCACAAATGCAATAAAAGACATCTTAAACCCATTGTTTTCCATGATGACTACAAGAAAGACAAGAAGATATCAGCAGAAAAGGTAACTGAGATGAACAGCACAATTAGATATCTGTGTCCATGTAAAGTATGCAAGAAACACACAGCAAGCATTCCACACTTTGGCTCCAAATCAGTTACCTTCTGACTCCTTCTGAACCCATGAGCATGGCTTTGTGACTGAAGGCAGGCGTACAGACCCCTGTTTACTGCTGATCTAGCCTAAGAAGTCCAAGAAGTATGGTAGAAAACATTTTGAGACTAGGTGCAGGGCAGGTGACGCAGTATACAGAGAATGTGGAGTTACTGAAAGCCATCTCTGCTTCAGTCTTCACTGCTAAGGCCAGTCCTCAGGAATCCCAGACCCTGGAGGTAAGAGAGGAAGTCTGGAGAAAGGAAGACCTTCTCTTGGTTGAGGAGGATTGGGTCAGAGATCTTTTATACAAACCAGACACCTACAAATCCACGTGCCCTGGAAGATGTTATTGCTAAGACACTCTCCATCATCTTTGAAAGGTCATGGAAAACAGAAGAGGTGCTTGAGGACCTGAGAAAAGCCAATGTCACTCAAGCTTTCAGAAAGGGCAAGAAGGAGGACCCAGGAAACTACACACCAGTCAGCCTCACCTCCATCCCTGGAAAGGTGGTGGAACAGCTCATTCTGGACGTCATCTCCAAGCATGTGGAGGAAAAAGGTCACCAGGAGTAGTCAACATGGATTCGTCAAGGAGAAGTTATGCTTGACCAATCTGATAACCTTCTATGATGGCATGACTGACTGGGTAGATGACAGCAGAGAAGTGGATGTTATCTACCTTGACTTCAGCAAGGCTTTTGACACTGTCTCCCATAACATTCTCATTGTTAAGCTCAGGAAGTGCGGGCTGGATAAATGCACAGTGACATGGATCAAAAACTGGCTGGATGGCAGAGCTCAGAGGGTTGTGATCAATAGTGCGGATTCTGGTTGGAGGCCTGTACTTAGTGGGGTTCCCCAGCAGTCAGTACCGGGTCCAGTTTTGTTCAATTTATTCATCAATGACCTGGATGAAGGGACAGAGTGCACCCTCAGCAAGTTTGCTAATGATAGCACAAGGGAAGGGCTGACACACCAGAAGCCTGTGCTGCCATCCAGCAGGATCTGGACAGGCTGGAGGACTAGGCAGAGAAGAAACTAATGAAATTCAACAAGGGCAAGTGCAAGGTCCTGCACCTGGGGAGGAATAACCCCAGGCACGACTACAGGTTGGAGGTGGACCTGCTGGAAAGCAGCACTGCGGAGAAGGACTTTGGAGTTCTGGTTGACAACAGGTTGACCATGAGTCAACAATGTGCCCTTGTGGCCAAGAAGGCCAATGGTACCTGGGGTGCATTAAGAAGAGTGCAGCCAGCAGGTCGAGGGAGGTTATCCTCCCCCTCTATTCTGCCCTCGTGAGGCCGCATCTGGAGTTCTGTGTGCAGTTCTGGGCTCCCCAGTTTAAGAAGGACAAGGAATTACTGGAGGGAGTCCAGCGGCGGGCTGTGAAGATGATTAGGGGCCTAGAGCACCTTTCTTATGAGGAGAGACTGAGAGAGCTGGGTCTGTTCAGCCTGGAGAAGAGAAGCTGAGAGGGGATCTCATCAATGTTTATAAACATCTCAAGGGTGGGTGTCAAGAGAATGGACCAGACTCCTTTCAGTGGTGCCCAATGATAGGATGAGGGGCAACAGGCACAGACTGAAACACAGGAGGCTCCATCTGAATATGAGGAGAAACTTCTTTACTTCGAGGGTGCCAGAGCCCTGGAACAGGCTGTCCAGAGAGGTTGTAGAGTCTCCTTCTCTGGAGACATTCAAACCCACCTGGACACATTGCTGTGTGATCTGCTCTGGTGAACCTGCTTTAGCAGGTGGGTTGGACTAGATGATCTCCAGAGGTCCCTTCCAACCCCAACCATTCTGTGATTCTGTGATTCAGTATAAGCTTAAACCATGCCTAGCACCAACTAATATGCTGAATTTCTGAATGTTGCTCTACTAACCCCAGGCCCACTCACGCTGATGGTCACTTGCAAATTCCTATCGTGGAGGACCCAAAACCACCACATTTCCTTTGCACTCTCACCACTTTGCAAGGATTCAAAAATTTCCTGAGCTCTGTCCAACAGCAAGAGGAAAAGATGGAAACAGACATGTTCAGTTTATCCTTTTAAAAAACTAGCAAGAATTCTCTAGCTACTGCTGTCAAGATGAATGCCAAAAAACCAGTGATGTTGAGAAAATATCATGCCAAATAAGTAAAAACACATCTATCCAAAATGCCTAGCCAGATCAGGAAGAACAGGATTTTAGATAAACGAACATAACTTTGGATTTTCTGCCCCTCCACCTTATCATAGGAGGGGGCTGCAAAAGAGCTTTTTTTTTTTTTTTCCTGAGGGGTGAAAAAAGACAACTGCCTAATCTCACAGCACACATTTTAAGAACATACAAAAATAGCTGTAAGGGATTTTATTTTGGTTACCAGCCAGATTTAGTTTCATTCCTATGTTGGGCAGCATTTGATTAGTTCACATTAGAGGTAGTAAGATATTGGATGATAAGAGAGAAGTTAATATTGGTTTTCATTAAAGAGTAATATCCACCACATATTTGGTCCTTCAAGGTAACTTTTCCAAAGTTATTTTAAAAAGCAAACAGTTCTCTACTTGGGATCACCAGTTTAGCATATGAGGGGCTGCACACGTTACCAGCTACTGCCACTGTCTTTAGAATTCAATCAACATTTGCTCCAAAGTCATGATTTCATAGTTCCAGACACAAGACAAAAGGGCAGATATACCATGACCCTTCTAAATAGCCCCGAGTACTGTGATCAAACAAAAGCCAGATACTTATGTGGATAAGAACGTGTAGAGTTTGATGTGTGAAGATTACTGCAGGAGTAGACACTGAATCAGCATTTGCCAACATGTACCACACCAAGACAGCCAATATCACCTTTCCCCTGCATTTACAGTAGGGATACCTGCAGTACCCATTGGCCAGCAATGAATTTTAAGTAACAGCCACTGTTCACTCAGAAAAATTACCAGAAAGTTTTACTCCCTTCAGAAGGTGTCTCCTGCAGAGTCCCTGGCGTATGGATGTAGAGTATGAAATACCTTTGCTGCACAAACCAATAAATAAAATGGACAACATTTAAGAATTAAAATCACGTGCAGAAGTAGGGGCAGAAAAATATACAAGCAGAAAGTCATTTAAATAATACAGAAATCCCACAAAAGAAAAAACAGAGAATCTTTTGACTTTAAAAGAGCGGAAAGGCATGCCCAAGTGAGTGTGTTCTCTCAGGAGTGTCCTTGCAATAAAAGCCAGCTGGCATTCAGATTCTGCTAATGATCCCATCTCTGGGAAATAATTCATAAAAAGTAAACAGTAATTTTCATGTGCCTGCCCTTTTGATCTTACATTTGTAGGGAGTATCCTGAGGCTAGCTGTGGGTGCCCCCGTGGCTCTGGCTGATTGACCTCTAATCTGCCCCTCAAGTAACGATCATGCCAAGGAATGACAACAAGAGTTGCATGTAAGCAGACGTTTCAATGCAATCCCATTAAAGACAGGCTGACTCACTTCATCTTGTCAAAGCAGAAGTTTCACGTAAGAAATAAAAGCTTTTTAGAAGGACTCTTTTATTTTGTAAAGATGCTGTTCTTCAGAACAAAGACTGGAACAAGACTAACACACCAACGCCTGACTGGTACATAGCTTTACATCAACTGGCAAAATGCTAGTGCAAGGCAGAACACGCAGCCCCATGATTATGTGTTAAATAGTCTTGGAAGCAGAAAATTTAGAAAACCCTCTAGAAGAAACAAGTCAGAATAATGATACTTGATCTCTCCACATTTCAAAAAACGATATACGTCATTTATTAGAAAGCTGTTGTCTAAAGGCTTAGACATTGACTGCTCACAGTCTCATCAGCTTTGAGATTACACCTTGCATGCTTTTACCCTGCACTAACCTATAGTAAATACAAAATGGCATAGAGGGGGTAGCTTATGTCTCTGTCACTAGGAATGAAGCTAAAATGGCCAGTCCAGAGCAGCTGACACACTGAAACTTGCTGTCATGCCAAGGTGACTAAATTACCAGGAACAACTTCTTTAAATAAGGCAGTGAGGAAACTGCAAAATAACCTGTTCAAGTACATAGAAATGGGAGCACAGACTATTTCTATTTTACAGTAATACTGAAATAACATGTATACTCCCAATGCACTGAAGGGTACAATGTAGCATATAGACGGATGAACTGGTAGGCAGCACTGGAGTTGCTCCCAAGGTGCTTGAAAGGCCGAGCATTCTCTGAATGGTGGCAGAACTCCACCATAGGCAGATATTAAAAATATATTTTGCTTCCAGGTCCTGCTTCTGTCTTTCAACACTTAGTTCATATATCTGTTTAATGAGATTTTTGGCATTGTCTTGCATTAGCAAGCCCTTCATTTTTTATCGGAAGTCAACATCTTAGTTTGCAGTTACATAGGAAGTCCACGAAAGTGCAAATGGCGCTCTGCAAATTGAAAAGATGTGAACATTTTTGACGAAGTCGGAAGCTTTGTGCAAAATACAATCACCCCTGAAGAAGTTCCACCTAAGCAGATTTACAGTATGATATCTCATAATCCATTACCTAATTTGACAGTCTCCACATTGTACAGATGTCCTCTAAGACCTCTGAGCAACAGAGGCAAAATATCTCACTTGAGTCTGGAAGACTTGGCTCCCTGAACATAAAAATCCAAGGTCCTCTTGGCAAACAGGCTGTGATTTCAGTTTTCTATTTCACAGGCTTGCACTATTTCAAACAGGTGCAAAAATTAACTAATGAAAGATGGCAAGAGAAGTTGAATCAAGGAATAGGAGAAGGCATGGAGCAAATAGCAATCTCTCATTCCCTGGGTTAAACCAGCTGTTTCCTTTTGAAGTTCACCATGAAGATGCTGATTTCAGAATTCTCTCACCGTACCTGAAATGTCATTGAGGATGTTCCAGCAGACCTTTCGCCTATGGCTGAGATTCCTGAAGAGCTGAGGTCATTCTGCAGTTTAGTACTGTTAAAGGTAGCAAGAGCTGAGAGAGGCAAATGACCTCTGATATATCAAGCTACAAAGATCAACTTCCTCTTGACCCATAAAAACGATCTTTTATAGCCCTGCTTGACACAATAAAGTATAGCAATGGTATCACAGCCATTATTTGCATAAAATGGTCCTAGATGTGGTGTAGAGCAGTTTGACGGTCCATCCTGAGGGGTGTCAGCTGCAGAATATTGATATAAAGGCTCTTCTATAGTTACCATAGGCCATTAGGTTGTCTGAATGGACATCCATCACTACCAGCTTGTGTGAAGGAGAACATTAAGTTAAAAGGGCATGACCAAGCATAAGTTGAAAGGCCCTCCACTACTCCAGGGCAGCAGTGACCTTGTGAGGCAATCGCCTTCCCCTGAGACACTGCAGTCTGGACAGACAGACCAAGTAAAACTCACCCACAGGTTCATTAAAGAGAGTTCAGTTTAGAAAAGCTCACGAGTGTCAGCATTTGCAATAACCTGAAAGGAAATCCTTGCACAAAGCCAGGCCTTTGTCATAAGCACACAAAAGTACAAAAAAAATTAAATATTTGTTTACAGTCTTACATTAATAGTTAGCAAAACACGGTGCCCTGCTTACAAGCTGAAGGACAGGGGATGAGAAGGGACAGTTTCCAACTATAAATCCCTACAGTACAGTCTCTCCAAGTTACAATGGAGATGTGGACCTTCCTTCCAGTGTAGAACCACCATTTTACTGTGCTGGGCCAATCTAAGAGCACTGGCTATATAGCTATGAACAAACTTTACAAACTTCTTTTGCTGTCTTTCTAAACAGTGACCTAACAGCTGTCATTGAAAAAAAAAAAACTGCTCCCCACCTGATAATAGTTAATGTAACACATATATGACATCCAAAATTCAATATTAATTTTTCTCAAGTAGGCAACCAATTTTTAAATGGAAGTTTTTGTTTGTTTGTTTGTTTTTACAATGGAAAAGTGTAGAAGTTTCAATTTTTTTGTTTAATCTTTGCTCTGGTTATTATTCCCCAATTTGTGAACTCAATCTGTATGATAAGTATGCACAAATGCAGAAAGCAGAAACAGCCCATGATGCAGAAAGCAGAAACCGCCCACGATGCCAAAAGGTATGAATTTTGGAAGTTCTGACAAAATTCTAATGCAGAGTGGAAGGTTCCTCTATCTGGGTTGCCAGGCCACTTCTTCGGATAGAGTTAGTTAATAAATGTATTCTGAGTACCAGGCTTAAGCCTTCCTTATTCCATCTGAAAGAGCTGCACTTCAGCTCTCCTTAAACTCTGGATTCAACAAAGAATAGTAATGCTTTGAGGCTGAAAATCTCTAAAACCACCCGGTGCCAACTTTAGCCAGAGCAGAATTAGGTCAACAGTAAAATCACTTCCTCCAGGAACAGACTTGAACCATCCAGTTGAGCACAGAAGAAATTCTTACCACGTTTCCATATCTGTGAAGTCCCTTGGGATTTGTAAATAGTAGGGAAAAAATATAAATTATTTCCACATATTGTTGTAGAGCAGAAAGCTCTATCCTACTGGAGAAGCAAAAAAACAAGACCGAGCCTCCCTCACAGTTACATATTAAATAACTGCATCTTTTCAAGTGCCACATTCAAATAACTCAATGAAAAAAAAAAAGGAAGAAGGGCCAAGAGTAAAGAAAATAAGAAAGTCAAATCACATTGGTTCAGTCAGGTATTTAAAATGGGTTTTCTTTAATTAGCTGAACTGTAATACAAATTAAAACTGAGTTTCTTGTTCACAATATATTCATTGGAGGGGAGGGGATGCAGCTGGCTATTTCCAGAGCAGTTCAAGCTAAAACAGACTCAGTTCTGCAGGACTGAACAGGAGCCAGTTTCCATCCTTCTCAAAAGACCGAAAAGCAACTTGGCAGCAGAGAGTCTGACTGCAAGCTCCATCTCAGAAATACTTATGAAGCAAGACAAACCTGTGGCAATTGTGACTGAACTCATTAAAATCACTACAGATTATTTAAAACCCTCATGCCTGACATTTAGGTCTTTTATTATGCTTTAAATGCCTAGGAAAAGAAGCTGTAGACATAGGGCAGAAATGAGGGCTTTAATACCGCAGCTGATCGCTAAGTGACCAGTAAAAGGAGTTTGGTGCCTAACCGTATTTTTGGCACGAAATGTTAAACAAGATTGATTGTAGAATGTCACTTTGTTTTTGAAGTCTTTTGCTTTCTGATGACAGAACTGTTGATGATACAAATGCCCAGCTTTCAGTCTGGATAATGACCAGAAGCAAAGTAATCAGATCTCTTGGATCAGTGTCTGTTTCATGATACAAGATAAGATTAATAGTGCATGCTGATTTGCCATTTCCTAGAGTGATGTTAAATTACAAATTTACGGGGGGCAGGGGGAATGTGTACTGTATGAAAACTCTTAAAAAAAGGCAAAACCAAAGCACAGTTATTATTAGATAAAACCATAAAACAATCACAGTCCTTGGGGGACCAGAAGCTCTGTGCAGCCTCTCATGTGTCAGATCCTCGTAGGGTGCCTGGTTATTTTATTATAAGATTATCTAGGGTTAATCTCACCACTAGAATTGCCTGCAATAAAAATGTTACCAACATTCTAATTTTAATTACTGGATTCCTGAAGATAACTACTTCAATTCCATTTAAAAAACAAACAAACAAACAAACAAACAACTCCATTCTCCATGGTTTCTCTGAATCTCCGAGTACTTCAAATATCAGACTTGTGGACTGGATGCTTTCAATGTCTTTAATTCTGTGATTATTAACTCCTTTCTGCCATTTTCACCTAGTCATCCTGACACAGGACAGTATTATATGCACATTGGATAATACAATTTCTTCCATTTTATTTCACAAACTACACCAAGAAATGTTTAATACCTCAAAAGAAATCCACAATGCATCTATAAGTAGGTATTCTCGAAATAATGCAGAAGGGGAAAAAATATTTCCCTACCCAAAATTCTTAACATAATGACCTTAGGATTAGCTAGAAGTGGAAACCACCACTGTAACATCAACAGCAGAAGCCTACAAGCTCTTTCCCCGGATTTGGTTTCTGTTGAGCAACCTCTTCAGAACCCACCACCAACTTACTAAAGAAATAATCGCAGGTGTTGGTTGCATCAGCTAGAGTTATAACACATACACACTCTCCTTCCATTATAATTCTCATACCTGTAAAACTTTTTTAGCAAATATCTTTCTCCCACTGTTCAATTCACAGTAGCAAATGACTGCAGAGCCATACAAGCTATTTATTACCATAGGACTCCAGCTGCAGACAAGAAATTTCAAAAGGAGATATTGTGCAAAAACCCTTTGGGGAAAGAGTTTTCAGGGGCAGTAGGGGATGGGGCTCCTCAGAAACAAAAAGGAAGTGCAACATTAAATAGGAGAAAAACAAACAAACAAACAACAACAAAAAGAAACAAACAAAAACAAACTAAAAAAAACAACCAAAAAAAAAAAAAAAACACAAATAAAAAACAAAAACCAAGCAGGAGAACTGGGGCGATTTCAAGAATCTCCCATTGTATCACAAAGCAGCTTGATCTGGTCGAAAACTACGCTCTCTCTGGGGACCCCAGTTAACTCATTAACAGTCCACAGTTTGGGTCTGAGTCTGTTTTTAATCAAACGTTATTATAATCAAACTGAAGACATTGTGTTACAGCAGAGGGATACACGAGAAGTCTCTTACAAGAGCTATAGCATGGTAAAATCCAAATAACTATGTCCTAATCACACTGTCATTGGATATTATCCTACTATTGTAATTTCCTGTAGATGAAGCTAGAGAATAAGAACAGTTGAAAACAATTTAAAGAATAGATTTGCCATGTTACTCACTAGTACAATACAATTTGCTTATACATCAGTTATTTTATATATGCATACATAATGCATTGTCTTCATTTCTCTTGTGCTTTTAGCATAAAAATGGTTAGAGAAAAATCTAGATGTGTATTTCTCCTGAGTTCACCAGTTCCTGCTGTTTGTTTCTCACCTGAAGTCATAATCCTGTCTTTGACATCATAATCATTTGCACAGCCACCAATTGAGATGTCACAAACAGAGGATTATGGCCAGGTGGGGAATAAGCAGCAGGAGCAGATGAACTCTTAAGAAACAAGAATCTTGTTTTCATGCAAATGTCCTTCATAATAGAGAACAAAAGAACAAAGGAAGAAAAATACAATGGAGAGAAAATACTAGAAGCCAGATTGTTTCTAAATACATGATCTCCCTGAAGTTTCCTCTGAGGAGTCAAGTGCTGATTAACAACTGCATAAATCATTACAAAAATAAATCAAAACTTGACATCTGATGATTGAACCCCCTCGCCCCCACCACCACTACCACACATACACACAGTTTTCTACTTAATATGAAATCAGCAGAAATACTAGGTACTCTGAAAGAACTTGTAACCTTTAGAGGTATTTATATACATTATGCCTGAATATTCCTGGCAGCAACTAAGCACTGCTATCCTTGTTCTACAGATGAAGACAATGAGGTCAAGGAATACACAGGACCTCTCTGAATCTTAGTCACAATCAGATTGCTCAAGACATAGATACTAAAAAATACAAAGCTGAAGTGGCCCAAATTTTGGAGGAACAGAAAACACGTAGCTCTGGGTTACAGTGCTACAGAAGGCTGTTAGAGAAGGGCTGCTCTGGGTTAGCAGTTCCAAAGGGTTAAGAGAATTACGAACAATTTTTATATTTTAAAAAATCATTCATAAATTAATCTGTCTGAAATTGATTCTAGTTATCAATCTGAATGCCAATATGCAGTCACTGAAAAAAAAAGTAATTAAAAAAAAAAATCAAAACTGCAATCCAGACTCAAAACAATAGAATATATGTAAAGAGAAATCCAAACAGCTACACTGATATCACTCATATTATAAGGTTGCTGCAAAAAAACACCTACCAGAAATTCTTCTGGTTCCATTTATAGTCTCTTTTCTAATTCAGATTTGGGTGAGCAGTGCTAAATTGTAAACTGGTTAAATTGCCATGCTGTACCCACACATCAGCAAAACTGGTGTTTCTGCACCAATATAATTAATAAACATAAGAAATTAATCTCTTGAAAGACTAAAACACCGTGGTGCCTCACATACTTGTGTTCTGCCTCACTATTGCCTGTGATAATGCTGAACATATGCCATTAAATGTGACAGCATAGATAGCTTACAGCTCAAACAATTCCATCATCTGTCTGTATTCTAGTTCCCATACAGTCTTCTGGACATATCCTGTCCAGATCCTGTCACAGCACAGCAGATGTGGCAGCTCATTTCCTCAGCAGTAAAGCAGAGGAGGAACTTTAGCATGAAAACCGTGCCTTCTGTCCTCTTATTTTCCCTTCTCTTATTTATGACGCTGAAGTATCCGGAATATTTCAAGTTCATTTGAATTGTCCAAACAGCCTCCCTGTAAATAAATGTGCCGTTCAACAAAGGAGTTAATTCAGTAGAAAAAACTTCTTTGCTTTGCCAATAATCACTTTGTATTGTGAAAGCAACCCCACGCCCCCACCCCGCTTTCCTCCAAACCTAAAACAAACACAAGCAGAGTTATAAACACCATTCTAGCTTTCAAACACTAACAGGCATGAGAGCAGACTGCTAACAACACATAATAGTCTGGATATCTGTACAACACAACTGAAAAAAACCTAAGTACTATATATGACATTTATTCATGACTTCAAGTAAATGAGTTGCTGAATAACTCAAGGCTAACCTAGGATTTTACACTTGATGGACAAACACCTAAATATCCTAACTAGATATTAAGCAAACTGTAATTGCTCTCAAGTTCTATTTAGCTTTGAAATCTGCTGTTTCCATTTCAGACCTCAAAAAAGGTTTGGCTGCCCAGGACCTTATTAATTTTCCCAGGCATACCAGTCCAGTTTAATTAAAGATATTATGTCTGCCTAGAAAAATCTTGTCCTGCATTTGCTTTTATACCTATGCTGTATTTTTTGAAATAGAAGCCTTACTCATCCACAATGTGTTTCTGAGCATCTTCTTTAAACCTGTCACTTTCAGAGTACAGCCGGTAAAGGAACGCTTTGCTCTTGTACAAATTTACTTATTAGGTGTTAATAAGGCTGAAAATCTATATTCAGAAAGCAGGTATGGATATTTATGAATAACCTAAAGAAAATTGCTTTACAGAAAATATATTTAAATCCCTCCCTTCATTTCTTATGAAGTATGACAGGCAGTTTGTTATGCTATTAACCACTCTGAATGTGCAACATGATGTTTAATTGCGTCCATGTGTCTTATTGGTGGCAGTTATTACACTTACAAAACTTTTTCTGTTCATACCAAAAGCGACAGGCATACAAGAACATGGTCAAGTTAAGAGCAGGTAGCAAGTAGTGTGGAAGTCATAGTTTTAACTCACCTGTGCTGAAGCTTCTCATATAATGGGAAAACACTGACACTTTCAACTTTCACTTTTCTAAGAATTTACAAATCTGTACTGAAAGCAAAAGTTCTGTCATTCTGGAAAAAGCACCGTTGTGTTCATATTGAATCTTTACTTTCAGGTGGAAGGAACACAGGGTGGAATCAATTCTACACTAAATATACATTCAAAGCCTGTATTTCCTTAACACCTTTGTAAGGTGAGAAGCACCCATGCTGAGAATTACCCACTGAGAATACCAAGACACAGCCTCTAGATAACATACTGCAGCGACGGATAATGGATACTCTGGGAAGAGGCTGATAGAAAAACGCCAGTTAAAATATTTCAACACCAAGGAGACAGTAAACCTTTAAGAATGAAAAAGTCTCCTGTTGGAAATATAAGCTACCACCTACACTGCCCTTTGCTCAAGATAAAAAGAACAGAGGATGCAAAAACACACTTGTGAAACCAAGGGCAGGAGGCCAGTCCAACCATACCTGTACGTAGTCTGAAGTATCAGCATTTCATTCCTCGAGGCCATTGGTGTCTGCTGTTAAAGGGAAAAAGTCTGCTAGGTAACAGTATAACCAATGTGTCTTCCAGCCAAAACCCTTACTATTAGAAAACTGATTGCTAAGCAGAGCTTTAAATAAAGTTTGGAAGTGAAATGCTCTCAAATGTTAAGCTGTGATTTCTGAAATTAGAGGTCAACTCTATTACCCCTTGATGCTTGACTTCTGAAATTCCTTAAAATACAGCACTTGCTTCCCATTTTCAGGAAAGCACCTCATGCAGTCAAGCATATGGAGTCAATAAAGGTGTCTCTTCATCTGCCATCTGAAACTTTATTTTTCTCACTTATAAATTACAACTGGTTTTAGTAATAGCAATCCCCGCACCCATTTGAAATGCACTTCCATTTTCCACGTTTCAGAGCTATATGGCTTAGTAAATACATGCAATTTGGGTTCAAAACCATAGCTCCAGGCACTACACATCGAGAATTTTATATTACTGAAAATTAATGCCTTTTTTGCATATGCTTGAGCAATAAATTAAAAAGCTATGCCTTATATGTATCAATTGGGATTTTCTTAGCCTTCATTTTAAAAAAGAATCATGCATAAAGAGTTGCATTTCAGTTCCTTCTCTGGGCTTTTAATAAGAGAATATGAATTTATTTCAATTCATCAAAAGCAACTAACTAGAACTCTAGGAGTCTTGTATTTTGTACCGAAATTTGTATGTGTTCAACTGCATCAATATCAACCTCTGAATTCAATTGTCTGCCTGAAAAAATCGGCACCTGCGTGTACTGTACTCATGGCAGTACCCAAGAAGAATAATCAAAGTAATAGTTATAATTTCTTTTAGAAAGAAAACTACAGTCCCCATATCAGACTTGGATGGAAAATAAATGAGGTTACGATAATTGCTAGTAGGGAGGCGCAAGGGCTAAATAATGCTTTGAAGCTGTTTTCTCTTGGAAAGCTCCATTTCAACCCGAAATCTCCATTCTGCCATGTACATGGAATGGAAACACTTTTCTCCTGGAGACTAAGGAGGTTTGCAGAATTTTCTCAGGCCACCTGAAGAGGGAACACAGAACAGATCATTGGAATTGAGCTTTTCCTTCAAAGTTTGCCTTTGAGGCCCCTTGATTGCTCTTGCCTTACCTTAGCTTGCTACCAGAATCATCCCTCCGGTTAGTTTTACCCCTTCTCTGATGAACAGCAAAACAGCATAAAATAGGCAAGTTTTATCTAAGCTTGAAACACAGGGCCATTTTAGCAACTAGATTTCAGCATTTAGCCCTGTGTTTTATCCAGTGTATGTTCTGACAGACAGTGCTACATATTTACTATCTGGCTACCTACGGGGATGCACATGCACATCTATTGATTACCTAATCTTTACACATAGATTCCTGCTGTTGTCTGGAGCTATTCTACCTCTCAAATGACATTTGTTCTAGGCTTTTGGTTTATATTTCACAATTAATCCTGCCTGACTTCGCTGAAAGAAAGGTCTTTTTTTCATTAGTCTTTCAACATCACCCAGTATTACTCAACGTTATTCTTCCTTTTTAAAAGCCTCTGAAACACATTAGTTTCTCTGGAGTCGCTACATCTAACATCACAAGGTCTACACCTGTCACCAATTCCTTCAAAACAGGTGCAGATCAGTAGCTGTTTGTGACAAGAACCTTTGGACAAGCCAAGGATAACCTGTTTGTTCAGGAATATAAAACTGCTGTACTAGGTCACAGAAAGCATAGCCAAGCTGAGCAGCTCATCTCCAGCCTGGTGCCTCTCAGTGGTCCCAGCGATGACAATGAGGAGGAACTGCTCTTGGTGTAGAGATGCCACCACCCAGGGGACTGCCTGCAGTTCCTGTATGACCTGCCAGCAACCCCAGAAGAGTGCTGCTGGGATGAATCATGGGGCCTTGGAAATACTATCTGGTTTATATAATTGAAGAATTGAACCTAATAAAGTTCAACAAGGGCAAGTGTAGGGTCCTGCACCTGGGGAGGAATAACCCCAGGCACCAGTACAGGTTAGGTGGGAACCTGCTGGAAAGCAGCACTGCAGAGAAGGACTTTGGAGTTCTGGTTGACAACAGGTTGACCATGAGTCAACAATGTGCTCTTGTGGCCAAGAAGGCCAATGGTACCTGGGGTGCATTAAGAAAAGTGACCAGCAGGTCGAGGAAGGTTGTCCTCCCCCTCTACTCTGCCCTCGTGAAGCCACATCTGGAGTTCTGTGTGCAGTTCTGGGCTCCCCAGTTTAAGAAGGACAAGGAATTACTGGAGGGAGTCCAGCGGCGGGCTGTGAAGATGATTAGGGGTCTGGAGCATCTTTCTTATGAGGAAAGGCTGAGAGTTGGGTCTGTTCAGCCTGAAGAAGAGAAGCTGAGAGGGGATCTCATCAATGCTGATAAATATCTCAAGGGGGGGTGTCAAGAGGATGGGACCAGACTCTCTTCAGTGGTGCCCAACGATAGGATGAGGGGCAACGGGCACAGACTGAAACACAGGAGGCTCCATCTGAATATGAGGAGAAACTACTCTGAGGATGCCAGAGCCCTGGAACAGGCTGTCCAGAGAGGTTGTGGAGTCTCCTTCTCTGGAGACATTCAAACCCACCTGGACACATTCCTGTGCAATCTGCTCTGGTGAACCTGCTTTAGCAGGTGGGCTGGACTAGATGATCTCCAGAGGTCCCTTCCAACCCCAACCATTCTGTGATTCTGTGAAGATTAAAAATAGAAAACCCCCAACTCACTGGGGCTTGGGACTTTGGAGAACTAGCAACATTTCATGCCCAGATGACAGACTGCACATGGGATCTTACACAAGTCACTTAGTCTCATCTGGTCAGTTTACTGTACTCAAAACTGTGGCTATTACTGAACAGTTGTTGAAGCTGCATAAGAAATAGGGCAAGAGTTTTGCTCTCTGCTTGCTAACATAAGCTCACAGCTGCTGTAGCTTTGTCTTTCCCACCCCAGTCCACTGAGTCACCGAGGTCTGAAAGTTGCAGTGAGCCACAGCTTCGGAATCCCCTAAAATTCAGGCTACAGTGGAAGTGGCCCATCAGAAGGCCAAGGAAAGAGCTTTGAAACAGCTGTCGTTTCCTGCTCCTCTCCCATTCCCTTAAATATCTCATACAGTCCACTGCAGTACAGATGGGAGAGCCTAGAGCCAGTTTAACCAGGCCAGGCCACAGAAGACTCAGGGACGGAAAGGCTTGATCCCAAAATCAGCAAGCTGTCTCAAAAAACAGATGAATCAAACACCTCTAAAATAAACCTAATTTTGTTTTTTGCCACACATTAACCATAAAGGACATAGAACTGGAATTAAGGTTTTCCTTCTTCCGTGTCTTACTTGCTGTACTCAGAATACTCCTCTGCTCGAAATTCAGATTTAAATTTGGGGCCGTTATGCTTCAGAAAGTAAAATTAATGTGGAAAAGATCAAATGTGATTTGATTTGAAAAGATTCAACATGCTATTTAACATAAAAGGTTTTTTCCTTCCAAGTAGAGACAGAGGAACTGATCTAAAAAAACAGTGATGAGGAGAATCTATTAGTTTATTTTCCTGTGAATTTTAGGAGTACGCATGCATTGTTAGGAATTATACCACCTGATTTTTGGGAATTCCACTAATTTTAAAATATCTTATTAAATAAAAGCAACAAAAATAACTACATAAATTGGAAGAATTTGAAAACAGGTATCACCTTCCACTTCATAACGGAAACGAGTGAGCCAGGCTGCCTGATTATAAAAGAGAGATCTAAAAATTATAAACATTTTTAGAAAGAAGACGTTAATTCACTTACATTTGAAAGGAGCACATACAGCTTGTATACAAGCCAAAATTAAAGTTTTGGGTTTGTTTCATTTTGAGGGGTTTTTTTTGTTATTGTTTGGAGGGTTTTTTTAAATACCTTCAGACTGCAAAACCCAAAGAGATGCATTTTGCTTGTATTTTTCCAGCAGTGGAATCTCCCTGGATGTCGAGTGGTGCCAAAACCCTCAGTTGCCACAAGGCTTGATCTCAGCAATGGAAACCTTCCTACAGTCATCTTTTGAAGGTAACTTTCAAAGTCTTTCCTATATTACAAATACACTAAATGCATCAAAACATAATTTTCTCTAAATAAAATGGTATTAATCAAATCTTCAACCTATTATCCCACATTCTCTTTTGGAACAGACATGTCAATAGAACAGCATCATGAATCAATCCGATAGATTTTGAGTGTATCCACAATCAATCTACCCTGCAATAAATTGGCTTGAGTAATTTAAAAACTCATATCTTAATGTTAGGAGAAGAAAAATTATGATTTTGATCTATTCCTCCTCCCCTTAAAGCACCTTGGGCAAGGGCTAAGCATTAAGAAGAAAAATAACCAACAGCTGTACTACAGCAATCAAGCCTAAATAAAAGTGACTAATCAATCCAGAGGAGAAAATATAAAAGACATCATTCCATATCAAATACACACAAAGATTTCAACTCAAAAGTCTTCAACTGTGTCAAATGTGTTACGGCAATTAAACAAGTAGACAAGGTGCCAAAACTGTAGGTAATAACACCCACATTTTCCCCCTTTTCAGTCTTTCTCTCTAGATTACCAAAGCATTTAAAATTGTATCCTTTTAAAAACACTGTTCCATCGAGGTACTTAGCAAGAGCACCATAGGAAATGATGATCCAGAAACTGGCACGTGGATTTCTCTGTCAGGATCAGCACCACGAGAGGCCAGGATTCTCTCCTCCCTCTTTTCACATGCAGGAATTTGCAATTTCTTTTCAGAAACTACTCCTATTACACTTCCTTCTCAATGCACGTTGCATTACTTCTCTTGGATGAATCCCAGCTATCTTGTACTGCATCTCACACTCCTACCAGCTCATTTTAAAAGCTTGTTTTTCTTCATGAAATGGTTGTGCCTGAAAATACAGTTGACACTTAAAAATATCATAATTCACTACAATTTGATCAAATGGCACTGAGCAATTAATTGCTTGGCTAAAATTATAAAGAAAGAAGGCTCACCAAGAGACAGCTTCTGCAGGCCATATAAAATAGATGTCTGACATTAAAGAAACTTAGTACTTCTGAAAGGTGCTGAGGAGCTGGGTGCTCTCAGCTTTCACCAGTTTCAAAGAGTCCAGAACACTCAGCATCAGCAGTATTAGTTCAAGCCCATGACAAATCACTTTATCTGAATATGTATTTTAAACATACAAATATAACTGAAAACAGCAACATGAGTAAACAGAATTAAGAAGTCCAGTTTCCCAAGGCGGAGGATCACCTGCAAGGGAGTTGCAAACCACCCTTCCAAGGGCTAACCAAGAAGTCCTTCAGAAGGATCCCAAGCCAGCATCCCCTTACACATGAAGGCACATAAACCTTTCTCTCTTCTTATACTGTAAGATCACACTAAGAAGTTTTCCCAAAGTAACTTTTAGTCTACTATCTATCATTCTGTTAAAATCAATTCTCTTCAATGCATTGCACTAAGGAAGACTGGCTGAGGTATGGCTGGCGTCAATGACAGCACCATGAAAACTGAAAAATTACTTCTAAAAGGGTTTGAGAAGAAGCTGCTCAACACTGTATTTCATATCACTGAGCCTGAAACACTACATGCTGTTCTATAATGCTCTTTCAAAGTACTACCATTCAAACAGAAATTAGGATGTATTAATGATAGACAGTAATTTACAACACTAGTGAGCCAGTTAAAAGACAAACAAGAAGCAAAACATCATAGTATGCACTAAGAGTTTAACACCAAATAATAGGCAACAGTTACACAGGATACTAAAAATGGGTGTAATATGATGAAACAGGAAACGAGGGCTATAAAAATGCCTTGTGATAGCAAACCACAAAAGAAGTCTTTCATAGGAAGCAATGGAAGCCAACTTTTGTGCTATTTAGGCTGGACTAAAACATTTAAAAAGAGATCTGAGAGGAGAAAAATCCTGCAGTGGGAGCAAGGAGAGGGAAAAAAAAAAAGTGTTGTCACACACATAGATTGAAAATGCAAGGAATAGATGAATTACCAAAAATAAAACTGGAAATTTGAGAGAAGCACAGAAAATTGGGAAGGGGGGCAGAGAAGGAAAAGGGTAGAGAAGTCCTTGTCTCTGATGTTTCTGATTTTTATATTATTTCTCCAATTCAGTGAAAGAAAGCAAAAATTTCCAAGTAGAATTAACAACCACACAGGCAATAAATAGGGTTTTAAAGTGGAAAAGTCTAATAAGAAAATAAAGTCCTTCTCTTTCCTGCAAATGGGGGATGATGATGATTCAAATGAAAAAAACCATAGCAAACAATATTCATAATATACAGTTTCTGCAGGCTACAGAAATCATTGCGAGGTGCTGTATACTGCAGAGTTTTATGACATTTTTTGGCTGAGTTCATGATTAGAAGATTACATAAGCTGTTTATTACTTGCTGCAGCCTATGGAGCGCAAAAAATGAACTGGTCATTTAATTTACACTAAATTTGTACCAGATAGCAGAAAAAGCAAAGCAACTCACTGAAGACAGAGCAAGCACTAAAATGCTGCGACTGAGAAAATAGCACCATATTCCAATATTGTGTAGTAAAGAAATAGTTTGGTAGAAGACAATTAGTATTAAAAAGCTCTTGAACTCTGCCTGGACCCATGGATTGATGCCTAGCAACAGAAATGTCTGCATGTGTATTCACATGCACGTATGCGAAGCATAAGCATTGTGGACGGACATGGGAAGAGCTTAAGAAGGACATGGGGGGAGGGAGGAAAAGAACAGCAATTCAGTTTTCATGTTTCCCCAAAGTCCCAACTAGTACTAATAAAAATGAATTCATGTGAATGTCCGCGATGGCCAAAAATTTAGTCACACACAGTCTGGCTGTCCAAATGAATGGTGAGGAAAGGGCTCACATCAATCAGCTTCATCTAAGAAGACTGGCACAACTTCAATAGGGATTGACAGAGTTCAGTGCCTGCCAGACGGATGAGCCAAGCACCAAGCTGAAAATGTTCTGACTATTCATAACGACATTGCAGTCTAGGGCCTTTGATTAATTAATTCAGGAACGGGAGCTTTCAGTTACTGTAAGGAGAATATTTGAGGTAGCTGCTTCTCACCCTTTACACCCAGATCCCAGTGCTCTGCACTGCAGCCCGCACTGGTACCATTACTGGGAAGCCTCTGACTCCTGCTATACACGGTCTAACGTACACTCCAGTTCCTCCTCTCTCTGAAACTATTTACTTTCCTACAAAATAAGTAAAACAATGTAAATGCTCAGTGCTGTGCCTTTGAGAGCTTTTGCTAAATGAGCCTTCTTCAAGCCACAAAAGAAGCATTTGTCTTAATTGTTACTAATAATGTTATCTTCTGGCACTCTCCGAAAATCTCTGACCAACAGCAGGGCCCCTGCACAGCTCTGCAAGAAACATTATTAGGTAGCATTGCACACGCAGACAATTAACAGCCTAAAAAAAAAAAAAAAAAAAAAAAAGTTGATCATTTTATTGCATTATTGTTCAGACAGAAGAAAATTCATTTTCATTAAGATAAGACCTTTCTACTCATTTTCAGCCCTAAATCTGGTTAGAGGAAGGCAAGGTGTCTGCTATATTAATGTATTCCAATTAAACAAAATTGGGTAACACAAATAGGAAACTTGAACGAGTTGTACTGAAGTTAGGGGGCTGCTGCTACACTTTCTTGGGAATGCAGTCAGTCACATCGACTGTGTTTGACAGAAAACTTGAAGAATGAAAGACATTATACAGAAGTCAGACTAAAACTCAAATCCATACTAAGCTCTCCCAACCTACGTTACCTCACCAACATTGACCAGGTATTCGAACAGAGTACCCAGACTCTGACTCAAAGCAGTTAGCATTTCTTCCATTGCACATCATTTTTATGTTTAGTAATGCTGCTTTCTGTAGCATGATACTTTACTAAAGCTGCAGAGAAAAGCATTTTAGAGGGAAGCAACAAGCTTGACATGAACAGTAGAATGAGATACCAGACAAACACTAGCAAGGGAAAAAAAATTAATGATTAAAGCTGGGAGAGGTTATTACATTACCTTACTTCTCCAGAATTCACTTTGCACCCAGCATGCATTTATTTATTGAAATCAAAATAAAGACTTGCATACTTCTTGCTGGAACAAAGTCAGTCATCAACCAGACTGTGGCCCATGTAAAAGGAGAAATTTAGCTAGAGTCAGACCTGAGCTGTTTTGATATGAAAATGAAAACACATTTCGTTACTTTTCATGACCTCTTAAGTAGTCTCTTTGTTTTAGGCTAAGTCTCACGGACAGAAGACCATGAAGCCCCAAAGCACAAAGGATTCTCAATGCAGTGGCATGAAGGGCCCCTCCAGGCCACATACAATGAATGCCTAATGGAAATATACCTGGCAACAGAGCATGCAGCAAACTCACTGGATTCACAAATTACACAATTCTGCAAATTACAATCCATTTGTAAGGGATGCACGAAGGCTACAAAGGCCTATTATAATAGAAAAGACATATTTATAGGCTTGAGGCTGTTCACAGCTTTCAATTTAGATTTAGAAAGTTTCAGTTTCACTCCTGTTGTGAATAAAATATTCCATATAGAGAATATTTTCTTCTCCTTAGTACTAGAAAGTATGACCTTTAGGACATTCTGGCTTAGCTCAAGTGAGTTGGCTGCATTTCTCCCTTCCCTCATTCCTTTTCAATTGAAGGTTATACAATTCATCTCCACCTGCAAAGCCTAGGGAAGCCTACAGGTAGAAAACAGTGTACTAAAGCAACAAAGGGTAAAGAACTATATATTTCCTGTTAAATTCATATTTTTTAAACAAGTGGTCTGCAGTAGTTTCTTGTAGGAAATAAGGGTCTGTAGTTCCATGACCTAAATCAGGAATAAACTTTAAAAAATCAACAGTTATTCCAACATAGAAGGATGTGCACAAGGCACTCAAGGAAACAAAAAGTCCGCTGATTTAAACTGAGTTATTGAGATCAAGCAGGTCTGGATGCAAATGAGACCATCAGTTACTAAAGCAAAGTCATCCCATCAAAAATGTCTATACACAAACCCATACTCATTTCATTTCGACCATACATAGGGTGACACCTTCCATTAAACTGCTAACAGTTGACACAGAGAGGAGACTTTTAAAATCTTTACTCTCTTCTTCTGTGCTGGTGTCACTGCTGTGCGCTGCAGCCTCCCTGGGTCTTGGCACAGGCACCTCTATGAAAGCTACAGAAGTATTGCAAATTGACTAACAAGATTAGCAAACCTGCGCTTGACTTGTTCAATAAGGTGTTGATGCATGCAGATATATTTGCCGAAATTACTCCATCTGAGAGGCATCAAATCTCACCAGAGCCCCTTCTATTTTCAGTCCCTAATCCCTAAACCTTTCTAACCTGCATATAACAAAAAAAAAAAAAAAAAAAAAAAAAGGAGCTGAAAAGGAAGGAGAGGAGATAATGATGCCCGCCACGAAGGCAGCCGATCAGGCAGTGCCTCCCCCAGCCCCTGCACACACAATCAGTGCCAGCTGTAGGCCAATTAAACCCAGCCGCTCACAGGTGTTCGCAGAAATGACTAACACAAAAGAAATTCGCACTTCAGAACGGCAATATTTAAAAGCTTTGAGGTGGAACCAAGAAAGATAAAAGCCCGAATTAAGTTTATTGCCACCTTGTGCTTCACTCTAATGCAGGTTTTGAACAGGGCCTCCCACTGGTATTAAAAGTTGGATGAACATCTGCATTTAAAATACAAGAAACCAAGCACGTGAAGTGCTTTTAAAATGCCAGTTGCCATAGTAGATAGGGGGCTTTAGTATATGTTCATTTATTATTATAGTTGTATGGCAATATGGTAAAATATATTTGCCAAGTGGGCAATACAAGCTCAACTCTAAGTCAACATAATATGCTAGATTGCTTAGATTTTCATAAATATTTTTGGTGCTTATTTTCCCTAAACATAACTCTCATTTCCCAAAATAACAATTTATTTAATTTTTAATGAGAACAAAACCATGGTAAGATCTTATCGTGCTCTCTTATGTTCAGATTAAAAACCACAAGAGGGGGAAAAAAAGGAAAATAGAGGCAGCCCCCTGATAACTCTCCATGTTCTCTTAAGTGGTCGAATGACAGGAACTATCCAGTAAGTGAATACTTTCCCTTCCTCCACAGAGCAGCAAACAAAGTATCTGTAAAATGAATTTCTCTTCACGGTCCTATACCAAAAATATGTATACAAATTAACATCCAAATGTCTTTAAATCCCATGATATGTCTATTAAGCAGCAATTCTCCATACGGCTGTTTAGCTATCCAAACAGCAGCCTAAAATTATTATCTCTATAAGCTTTCCATAACTTATCACTCAGTTCCTATGAAAAGCCATTAATTTTGGCCTCTCTCTATCTTGGTCTCACAGGAAATATTCTGCAAAGGGATGTAATAAAAATGTGATTTCTGCCATCATTTCATTAAAATTCTCTGTTAAATTTCTATCTGAACAGTGTACATAATATAAAAAAACTCAGGGCTCTTATTAATGGTGCTGTTCCTTATGATACGGACTTTAAAAAATAATGAAGACCATTTCTTACTTGTAAGAATATTTTTCATTTTTCATTCCTATTAAAATTTAATCTAGAAGTTGTTTAAAAATGTTTAAGTTTCATTACATTTCAACATCTTAAGAAGGGGAAAGAGCTAGCAAGTTCAAGAGCAGGAGTGCTGTCACTCATCTGTCTCTTCCACTGGTATCTCAACAATAAATCACTCAACCTATCCATGACTCAAGATACCCATTTGCGACAGTTTACTACTTACCCATCACGTGAAAGCACTGTGAGACAATGTTTTCTGAAGAGCTTCAGGAGGATGATAGACAACAAAGGAGCAAATTACTTCCTCTGCTTCACAGTTTGTTTGAAGTTTCAGGAGACGGGGTTTGGAGGTTTTGATTGGGGTTGGGTTTTTTGGTGTGGGGTTTTATGTTTTGATTTGGTTTTTTTGAGAGGGTGAGTCAGTATTTTTCCAGATTTTAAGCAAGCTGAAATCAGTGCAGAAAATTGTGATAAATACACCCTAAAAAAAAAAACCCACACATTAAAAAGCCACTGGGTCTCCAACGAGAGCATTCTTAGCAATCACTCTAATAAGATGCAAACTGGAGATGCCTTTCTGAAACTGGAGAGCCGAGTTGAGTACAAGCACAGACTGGTTCTCAAGAGCGGAAAGCAGGCAGCCCTCCCCACAACCTTTCAGAGCAATACTGGGTTACTTCACATTTTACGGGCTTTTCAGATGGTGCTAGTGGTCTAACTTCAAAAAGGTCTTTCTCTGCTGCCTTACTTCGAAACAGTCAGTGGTGAGACCAAGGTCCACACTCATCGTGTAGATCCCACCAACCTCGCTGGCCGTGCTGGGAGGACACATCACGCAGGGCACGTTCTCACACCCACTTCAGTAGCGCTCAACACGCTTAAGTCAAGAGAATTAGATGTCTTGTGGCAACACTCACTAAACGAACTGACAGTAACCCAAGAAAACTGAAATTAAACTATCAGAACTAGGACACGCATCTCTCCATAAACATTGTGCTTAAGCATTTTCTACAATCAGGTCTTTTATTCAGGGGGTTAATTTTAGACACGTAAGTATAAAAATTCTGGCTCGTACGTTTAATGGAAGCGTGCGATTGCCAAGCTGAGAATGTTGAATCTAATTTTAGTTTTTCTTTGCGTACTTGTTTTTTCACACAATTTCTGCAAATGAATAGAAAAAATATCTCTGGTATTTTCTGGACTGTATTCACAATACTCATTTTAGTCTTTGTATTTTGTGTAGTTTTAAAGCCTACTCCAATGAAGTGGAGCTTTTTCATTATTGTCAGTGAGTCCAAAATTTCATGCTCAGCAATCAAAGTACTTTCTCATAAATTTTTTTAGTCCTGAAAATACTTCTATTAAAATTAATGTTAATACATTGTGATCCGCACACATCCTAAATTAGAAACTAAAACTTCCCTGAAAGTCTTCCTTTTAGATCTTTTTATGCAATTATCATCTAGCTATTGTGCTACGGGCAAATTTTTGAATTTTCTTCCTCACGTAGATGGTTTCATAACAGGGATATATTGATTTAAACTAGTTTCATTACTACTAATGCTCTGCTAAATTTTAAAGACAATGCAATATTGAACAGAATAATGTGTTCTATTAATAAGCATGTTATTGAAATACTGAGCAGATTTATTGCATTTGGATGTTCAAATAAACACTAAGACCATTTTCTATAAATCATCTCCTGCCTAAAAAGATGACTGAAATGGGATTTGATTTTTTTAAAAAAGTAATAAAAACAATGAAAACTCGTTTGAAAAATTAAACAATGGATTTTAATCAAAAAGAGCATTCTCTAATCAGATATGTTTGGGCCTTGTTTAAAGCAGTACTTACTCTCACAGGGACAAGGGACCTCTAAAGGCACTGGTTGTAGGAACAGTTTGAGGAAAGAAGTTTAAAAACAGATTCAAGCTGTGTTTTGCAAATGAAATAAAGCAGAGATGGCAGAACTTTAAGTCCACACTGCACAGTGCTTGGCTCTTGCATGCATACTTAGGCTGGCTCAGGAACCAGGAGCTAAGTATCCATGTCAGTGCAGTATCTGCTTGAGCCTGCTAATTAAGCTTGCTGAGAAGAACTAATTACTAATGCAGCTCTACTGCTTCTGGGAGCCGAGCTAATACCACTATGCGGTACAACATATCAGCCCATTTGGAGCAGGCTCAGATACCTGACCAAAGCAGGGCACAAGCATGCCCTTCAGTTATTCATTTATGGTATCAAACAACAAAGACAGACTCTGTTTTTTCAGCAGTGACCCAGCATGTGACCACCCACAGGCCCCCTCCTCACGCCTCATCTGCCACATACAGAAAACACTCTCGCCAAAGCGCACGAGCAGGGAAGGGCTTACTGAAAAACAGGAAAATAAGCGCCGTCTGATTGCTAGCATAACTGCAACCGAGGGTTTGCACACACCGAAATCTTCTTCATTAACTCTGCAAAAAAGCATCCTCATTTCCTGTGTTTTTGATTGCCACAAATATCATACTAAGTGCTCAGGTTAACAGAGAATGCTTTAAGCCATTTTCCAGCACGGATTTCAGCTGCCATAAAACATTTGCTTCCTATCTTGCTCTAACAGTTCTCCATAACAATACTGCTAAAATTACATGGGAATCCAAGCTGAGGGAAAAAAAGCAAGATTGTAATCAGAATAGCAAGCCCTGCTAGAGCTAACAACAACTGCTGGTTACTACTGCTAGAAGATAACCGCGAGGCAGGCACAGAGCACCACTGTGCACTCAGCAAGTACGTATGGCAATATGCTTTTGTGGTCAGCCTGTCTTTCAATCTCTGCGATCATCACTGCATATTTTCTTTCCTTTCTCTGTTGCCTGTACACCCCACTGTAAGCTTTACAGGACAGGAAATGTATTTTATTTACATGTGCAGCATCTGCCTAAGTGACCCCAAGACTGACGATCGTGGTCTCTTCATTTCCCAGCACCTCTGCAGTGACACAAATAAACCAGAAAATCTCGGAATTTTGTTTCTAGCTTACTACAGCATTTCACAAACCCTGGCAGTTCTCTCAGTAGGTTGTACTTATTACCAGGCTCAGGATCCTGTTGCCCAGAATGTCACCATGTTCAGCAGCAAGAACATCACCAGGTCCTTTGCCAAAGTGCAAGATGTCACTGCCTGCTTGCCTAGTACAGACCTGATATGCTGGTGCAAGCATCAAGCTGTGATTCTGAAAAAAATCACAGCGTGGGCCAGAAGTCTCCATCTTCCTTTAATATTCATGTTAGACCTGAAGGAATGGAGCTTGAGCTTCTAAGCGCTATGACAACACAAACAACTACAATAACTTTTTACAACCTGCCATTTCTGCTTGCAGACATTGTATGGCCTACAAAAGGTTATGCATATAAAATTTTTAGGTTACAGTTATTATCTTCTTAGAGCATTTTAAGAGTGTTTGAGGAATGAAGGGACTTCTTTTTATTAATATTTCAGTAAAACTATGAGTGTGGAGCAGTTGCTTCTGATGTAAGAAAAACTCATTTCAACTCAGTAATCCAGCATAACCACATCCTCAAATAACAACATGTCTCCAAAATCTTAAAGACATAAAAACAGGCCATGCTCAAACTCCAACCCAACCTTCACTACTCCAACGGAGATCTTCCACTGCCTAAACAAGCTCTCTAATTACAGCTATGTCGAAATCTCCACCTGTCAGATATTAAATCTTTATAATCCAAATACTGATAAAGTGTCTTTTAAAATGTTCCCAAAAATTATTGCCGTTATGAAGGACCTCTCATTGACCTGACCTGACCTGTTCTTCCAATGATTTTATGCCCTACCCACATCCCCTTTACAGCCTACCACAAAAGCATAAAAGACTTTTTTTTTTTTTTTCTTATTAAATGCTCTTATCTTCGGTTGGCAAACTCAGGACACTCACTGTGTAGGAAAGGCATGTGCTTGTCAGTTTCTTCCAAGTTTGAGAGAAATATCAACTCTGGATCTCCGCAAAGCCCTCTTACCAAACATTACATGCACTTATAGATAATCTTCACAATGCTTATAAGAACAGATTACCCTCTCATGAAACAATAACCTGGATGAATTCTTCTTCTCCCGGGAGTTCCTACTGGGATAGTATTATCATAGTCCATAAACATCATCAACAGACCATGCCTACATCACCTCCCCATTCCTCTGCTTGAACACATTGCTTGTTTCTACCCTCTGTCTTTTTTTCATTCTAGTCTTATATTCCCATTTCCCTCATTTACTGTTAATCTCCAGATAATGACTTCTGTAACAAACAAGTTACAATGAGTGCTCTAGGTAAACATTATGTAAATGTCAGAGGTCTTCTGCTTATCTTCAATCATTCTCTGTCTATAGTGGCTTATCAAGCAAATGATTCACTGACTATTATTAGCCTTCTTCTCACTTATGTCCTAAAACAAGCTTTAAAAAAATAAGTTAATAAAAAAAGTGAGGCTTAAGCTCATCAGGTCTCACTAACATAATGAGTATTTAGCAAGTCACTCAAGATTTTTCCATGCACTCTTCTTTAAGGGAGATACCCTTTCAGCTGGCATGCTTCAGGATTACTTCCCCAAGCACTCACTGGTCATTAGCTCACCACGCAGCCAGCACCACTAACTGGTGCTTACACTTCAGTTTCCATGAACATGCACAATTCAGGCACATTATTGCACCATCAATTTGCTGATATGTGAAAACTCAGGTTCTCACCTGAGGTTCTTGGGCTTATTTCTGACCAAAAGGAAAAGCAGCATTCAAAAGCAGCAGTCTCAGGAGACTAACGACCCCATTGGCATTTAAATGGTTTGCCATTTTGCATGAGGGTTTCTTATGGTTATTTTATCTCTCGTAAGTAGAAAAAAAAAATTAACAGACTTGATTCACCACTCTTACTCCGGCACAACTGTGCTTATTTCAATAAGGGCTTTGGTGCAGAGGAGTAATGCCATTATGGATCATGACAATGCTTTGTACTTGTGGTTTTCATGCACAGAACTTGAAAAGCTTTATAAGCATTGGTGGGAAGCACTGTTAACCTCACTGCACAAACAGTAAGCTTAGGCACAGAAAGCTGAAGTAATTATCCAGAGGTCACAGAGAAACTCAGTAGTAGATGTGGGATAAGAAGCCACTTATATTCACTCCCAAATTCTCTAATGGAGCATTCCTCCCTTACTGCAATGAAGTTTTAAGTGTAAATCAATAATGGAGGTCACTGAAAACTTTCTGCATGCAGACTGCTGTGAAGTCACCCTCTAGGAAAGCAAAAATGAAGGTGCTTAATGAATTTTTCAGTGGTCCTTACATAAGGACAGAACATTCCAGGAGGAGGTGAGAGGAGAGGACGCTTGCTCAGGAAGCCTTGTAGCCGGGCTGCAGTGACAAATCATTACTCCCAGAACACTGCTCAAGGAAACGTAATGCTGCCATTTTCCAAATGCTGGGTTATAAAACCTTTCACACATACAATATTTAAAACTGTGAATTACCTTCAAGAAAGTATCCAAACATCTAACAGTATCAAGTCACGCTAACGGTTATCTGTTTATAGGTCAGAAGGGCAATAAATTATTGCAATGGAAAGTAGTAAAGCCTGCATTGTATCTAGTTGTGCTGTTTAACAGGTGATAGTGAAAAGTAGGTGATGCATGGAAACTTCAAGTTTTTATAACTCCTGCCTCAATCCGTATTCACTTATATAAAGATGTCACATTTTAAAACATTTAAAAGTCAAATTGTCTGGAGAACAGATTCATATAAAATTTATTTTCAGAAACTGATATTTAGCCTACTGCTATCAGAGTTGATTGCTCTTATGTATAAGCTTTATTCAAGTTTCTACAGGTTTGAAAATACAAAGACTGACATTTCAGATCCCATACTCAAGTATGTCATTAACCAGAAATTGAAATGGGAACATTTCCACTTTCTCAGAAATACTCAGTTTGTTAGGGTGATAACCACACTAACTGCTTTTGAGTTTTTGTGAAGCTACTAAATATGACTCTACTTCAACACAGACAGGAAGGGGGAGTCACAATGCCAAAAGAAAAACCCTGAATTGGTGCCTTACCCAGCACAATATGCCCTGAGAATTGAATAGTTTCAAAGCTCTGCCAAAATAGCTATTTGTAAATGGCTAATGGCAAAAATGTTTTATTCTGTTTATGTCAAAGACATGTTTGTCAGGCACTGGACAGCCAGACAAATCAGGGTCTAATTAGTTCAGTCAATTCCCTCAGTTTTATCCTTTCAGTCTACATTGAGTTATTAAAGCATCAGAAATAAAATGCTACTGAGACAGCAATAAGGGAAATAAAATGTCAGAACTCTATTAACAATGGCATTTTCAGGAAGTAGTGTAAATAGAAAATCAAATTTATGCAAGAAACATATATTAGTAAGTAATGAGCAATATAATCATCCTACATTTATCTTTAAAGCAGCTTTCATCTCCAACTGATTTTTAAAAAATGCTTCAACACATAGATATTGTGACTTCTTTGGAACAGCGACCATCATTCAGATTCAGATGCCTACCAAGTACAAGAGGATATTGCTCCCCAACCCAAAAACTACAGTTGTACAAATAACAGTATGTGAGTAATAATTTATTCCACCCTTGACATTTAGCCAGCTCAGAGAGAATGTGTGACAGTTAAGCAGAGCCAAGATAAAAAGAACCAGAAAATGCCACATTCAGTGAAATGACAGGAAATATTTAGGTAGACAAAATGTAATAAATTTGGCAGACTTATGAGAGTTTAATTGCCCCTTTGTGAAAAGGGATAAATATATGTAAAAACCATAACTGTGAGGACCAGTTTCTGGGAGGAACAGCTTTCTGTTAGGGGTGTCTAAATCTTCATTGCTTGAATGTCACCATCGCAGAAAGGAAATTTTCTCGTCCCACAGCGGTGATGGTTGTGCTGGTGGCAGCACCTCCCAGGTCTGTGCCAGGCTTTGTGCAGGCACCAAGAGGACAGTGGCCTCTGGCCCCATGTTCCAGCAAATTTCTTGTCTTACACTGGCTCACATTTGCTAGCGCAGACAGTGAGATGTTTCCTGCTCCAGTCAGCATCGGCCACCCAAAAAACTGAACCTCATTTGCTCCCAGAAGACAGTAGGATGCAAGTTTTTTCTGACCCTACTACTGCAAAATAGCTTATCTACCATGGTGGCTGAGAAGTCTCACTTCAGCTCACACTCAAGTGCCTCAAGTCACCCTGTCCACTGAACCGTGATACAGAAAGATTCCTTCACTAACACAGAGGAAAGAAAAACTTGGTGATTTTGCCAGCACCTTCACTGGATAAGGAGAAATTTTTCCTGGGCTTTTGTTTGTTTAAAAAACAATAGTCTCCCCATTTTACAGTCTTTCTGATGCTTCAAAACATATCCTTAAACTCTTACTATTTTATTATAACAGAACTAGTCGTATCTCATTTCAATCTATTAACTTTCTCCTATTAGGAAAAAGTTAAAATGGCATAATGAACATTTCCATTTTTGCCAGGTCCATTTGGCAGCCTGCTACCTGGAATATACTCCAATACAGAAGTTTAGACTCATGAGTCCAAAAGGTTAAAGAAATTAAAAAGAATACTTACAATATTTACTAATTTTAACATAAGAGATTAGTTCAACATGTAAACGGCTTTAATGATATGTCTGAAAATCAGCAAGCCACACCAATAAAAACATGGCCTTACCTATTTAAGATTGTATATTTTGTGTTCAGTGTTGATCATCTTAGTGATAATGTCATCTAATCATTCATGAAAAACTAAAAGGAATATCTTGATATTTGATAAAATGATGACTATTTCAGAAAAAAAAAAAAAAAAAAAAAAAGGCCGAGATTCTTATGAAGTAGATTTGAGATTTGAGTCACCTTCTGGAGATACCTCGTACTTTCACTCTTGCTTTATACAGAGGAACTCAAGAGTGACTGAGGCTCCAATCACACACAACATTAGGAAGAAGGAATCAGGGAGTAACTTTCTAATATGCTAGTGTTCACTGAGTCACTGAGCCTCACTGACAAAGCACAGAAAAAAAATACAAGTTTTGAAATACTTTTTTAAATGAAAATCAGTAGTACTGTATATATATAGCTATACATACATATATATATAGCTATAAATAAGCATATTGTTACAATACAGTACTTTGGGTAAACCATCATAATAGAATTAATACTTAAAGAGACAGATAATAAGAATGCATAAGTGTGTGTCTAGCTGACAGATGACTCAAGTGTTTTCTTCTCATGTTTTACTTACAGAAGGGCAGAATCTTCATGTCAGATTATGTGATCCTTTTTACCTCTATTGAATAAACATACCCGTGAAAAGAACCATACAGCATCAGCGGAGTTTTCCCCATATTGAGTACTTGTTTTTTTCTAACCCGGCACAGGAAAAAAGACCATGTTTTTACAAGAGTTAATTTATGTACACAGAAGTCCCAGACCAACTGGAGAGTGTTGGTCTCTTCTCCCAAGTGACAAGCAACAGGATGAGAGGAAACGGCCTCAAGTCACGCCCAGGGCAGTGCAGATTGGATATTGGGAAGAGTTTCTTCACAGAAAGGGTTGTCAGGCACTCGAAGAGGCTGCCCAGGGCAGTGGTGGAGTCACCATCCCTCAAGGTGTTTAAAAGACATGTAGATGAGGTTCTTAGGGACATGGTTTAGTGCTAGAGTTAGGTTGTGTTTGGACTCAATGATCTTGAGGGTCTCTTCCAACCAAAACGATTCTATGATTCTAACTGAGCTCTTCTTATAGTATCTTAAACTCATAACTAGACCAACAATTCATCTTTGCATTTACGCAGCATTTTAAGTTCACTGAGCTTACATGCTCTAACAAACAGGGGGCATCACCTTCTATTTAAAGAGCAAGAAACTAAGCCAGAAAGCAATTAAATAACTGGATTGCAAGACAGTAACAGACAAGATTAAGATCCCAATGCATCTGCTTGCTAGCCCTCGCTTACCTGGTAGACCACAGCAGCAGTCACAGTAGCACGCTTGTATTCTGAATTCTCACAGTCAGCACAAGTAATGAAAAATATTAATCAAAACTTCACCTGTCCCTTTAATGACATTCCCGTAGGTAAAATGAAAAACAAAGGCCTAAATATTTAAAGACCTTTCTGCGTGTGTGTCTGAACTCTTATTTCCTCAAGTAAAAAGGACTTCCTCCAGACATACCACTGGCTCTAATTTTACCTTAAGCTTCAGAATCTATACAAATCTATACCAAAAAAAAAAATCTATCAAAAGGCTTACATCTGTTGATTAATCAGAATGTTGACGTTAAAAATAAATAAACTGGAAAAAAAGTGTCAAACTGACACTTCTTTCTGTGTTAAGATTTAGAAAAAGTAGAAAATACTACAGTTTCACAACCAGAGACAAAATTATATTCAAAGCTTGCTTACAAGTATATCAATTCAAGTGTGAATGCTGAACTTGTACTGGTGTTTCAGCCATAGGTTTGTGTGTTCACCAGGTACTACATATTGGTTTGAAAAACAAGAAGTTGCTTACAAGTCAGTCTGTCTATACTTTCACGTGATGGTTGCATATGCTCCCAGGCACACAGAACAGGAGGATTTTGGCATTAGCAGCACTGGTCAGAAGCAAGTCCTTCCCACACACATGGACACACATACTGCTACCTGAACAATATCGTGCATCGCAGGTCCTCTGTTCCTCTCAGCCTTAAAACCTCTAGGGACTCCAAGGCAGTGTAGTCACACTCAGGGCAAAAGTTACAGATCAAAATAACAGTTCTGTCCCGTTCAAACCCATGCCTAAATGTACACACTCACCACAAGGGACTAACAAATACTCCAAAACCACAAATTGCCAGGAGTTCCACAGTGCTTAACTGAATGAGCACTGAAGGACGAGTATCCGAAAGGAAGAATTGTGCCAGGAAGTTGCATTAGCAGTGGAGTGTTGTGCGTTATGTGATGAATGGATGGATCTCAGGAAAATAAGTGGTCTCCACAGCTGTCACTTGAAATCCAGAAGAGCAACCTCAGTTGCTCACAGGCTGTTCTACCTTTGCAGTCTTATGAGCTCATTTAATGAGAAAAGTTCTCTATTAAAATTCTCATTTTAATTTTCTGTAACCATGAACATAAATGGTTCCTAACTCAAATGATGTTCTCCATATGACTGTGGGTAAAAGTTTTTCTGCTGAGGTTTAAAAGTGACATTAACCTGCAAGAGTGGGTCCTCAACCTAGCCATAGAAGGCATCAAGGTCCTTACTTTGTGAAGGGTCCTCTGCCTGAAGTTTTAGACCAGAGACATTCATCAGATGCACTGTAAACCGACAGTCTTCAACTCAGGTACTGATGTTCATTATTCAAATCTACAGACTAAGAGGAGTTTTTTAAATTAGACACCAGAAAACAGAAGACATCCTGAAAATTTGTTTGGTGGTGTTGCTGCTGCTGCTTACAGAGAACAGATGGGGAAAGACATAATATGGAATCAAACATGCCTATTACAGATTGACTAGAAAGGACTTTATGGCAAGGCAGAGACCAACCTCAGGTAACCTAGACCTCTGAGACAGGTCTGAGGACATCATTTGCTTTCCCTACTCTGAATCTTACGAAGCAGCTCAGCCAGTCTGAGAAACCAGGTATCTGTGTAGTTTGTTTTGACTACTTTGCTTTCAGACTGACAGTTTTCTTGCATAGACAGGAGAAGCTCATGTATCCCTGTTTGTGTTGATGGCACTATGAATCATCACTAGCACATGACGGTCCTGCATGTCTGCACGATCTGTTTCTACCCACATCGCAAGCTCTGAAATTATAAGAGCGAATTTCCAAAATGAAGAGAGATGTGTATTGCTATCCATCTGAAAGTGGGACATTTCAGACATTTTCTAACATATCCCATAAATAGATGGCAACCCAAAATTGTTATGCAGTGATATTTAATGCATAAACTGGATCAGAGGCAGGTAACCAGGCTGTTCTAAACCATAATCACATGCAATGTGTATCTAGTCTTGCAATAAATGCCACAGATGCATAGTCTGTGCTGATGCCACCTGACCAGACGTATTCTGCTTATACAGGGAAGAGTCCAGCTGTCTCAAGAACTTTACAAATTTGTCCTGTGGTGGTTAAAATCCCCAGAGGAGAGTCCTTATAAACTTCAAATGGCAAACTGTGCATCAGGAAGGCTTCAAGTTTGAAATTTTTACAGCTCAAAATGAAAAACTCAAGCTAAATCTTAGGGTATTCAGAACTAACTCTAAGAGATATTTCTGCAGGCAATCATCCTGGTACAGACAGATAACGAATTCCCACCTTCTTAGCTGACAGAAAATTACAGCCCTGACTCTCCTGAAAAGTCTTTTCTCCATACAAAAACCAACCTATACTGCCCTGAACTGATAATCACATGTCTTTCATTAAATAAAGACACTTCTAATTAAACAACCTGAGCAACACACAGAAGGGTGTGCTTTGCAGGCAAGAGATGGTAAACCATTTATTAATATCTTTCAATATAATAATCACTAATATGCTATGTGGAATTTAAACTGATGAATAAAGGTATTTATCTTATGAAGTCCTAGATTAGTCGACAGCTTCTATTCATTTCAATAACAAGAAATAGCAACTTCAGTCGCTTCCACTTTAAGAAAGGGTCCAGTTGTTGGACTATCGCTCCTGGCCCAGAAGCTTTTTTGCTTTTTACTGAAACAGATTCTCACATGATCAACTCTTTCTTGAATATGGTTAGTGAAGAGATAATACAGAATAAAGTCACAAAAGAATTCACATTAGAAGAGAACTCTGCTAGTCATCTGGTCCAACCCTCACCAAAACAAGGCCACCTTCAAGATTATGTTAAAAGTTGCTTATTCGGTCTGGAAGTCACCAGCACTGGTTTTCAAGAGGAACTTCAGGAATGTAATCTTGATCACAGCATACAGGACCTGTAACACCTAAGAGGAACCCAACAGTTCTTTTAACAAGAACTGGTGAATCACAGTGGTTGGAAATACATATGAAGTCGATTTTCAAGAGTCTCAGCTTTTGAAAAAGGCCACGGACAGCAAAACCAAAGGGTATATGCATAGGTCAAATGGACTATACATCCCAAAATGCCAGCATATGGGTAGGGAGCTGGGATGTTTGCCCTCCATATGGCTGTCAGGTAAACAGGTAACTCCACAAAGTGAAGAGTAAAACCGAAGTTTTCTTCCTCGAGGCCTGTAGTGTAATATAAAATATTTGACTGTAAGTGCAGTCATATGAAGCTTTGCATTCACTGAAGAAGCATTACTCTCACTTCAAGGGAGGATTGAGAAGACGCTGGTATGGTCACAATGCTGTCTCCCAAGAGCCACCACGAGGGCTACACTGAAGAAACTGCAGTGTTTGATCTAAGAGTTGTAAAGTGCTTCTCAAGGACAGGTGGTTCTGCTACTAATTTCTCAAGTTCTCAAAACCCAGAGATATCATTTTACAACACTAATAATCTAATCAGAAGTCTACAAGGCCAAAAGAATGTTTCACTGGAATGGAAGGCATCATCTTTTCAGATTTATCCACTGGCAGAGAAATACATACCAGAGATGAGTGTCCACCTAAGGAAAATACTTCCACAGGAGGGACAGTTTTTAAAGTCAAGTGGATGAAACCTAAAGAAGTGTCTTAAATAAATAAATAAATAAAACTACGAAAATAAAAAGACCCTAAAAAGTGTAGAGACAAGGCTGATTAAAGACAATAGAACAAAGAGACGGTGAACTGGCATAGATCTCAGTTAAGCAATGAAATGCTCAGACCTCGCTTAAGCAGTGAGCTGAGAGGGAAGTGCTTATCACCACGAATACAGCATCACTCACAGCATGCAGGCAGACAGGGCTTTCATGTGAGCCAAACGGTTCCACTATGGCACACATTTCCAGGGGACTGAGTGCAGGTGGAGTTCTGTTGTGAATGTTAGCAATATGCAGATATTTCAATACTGATGTTTCCTTGTCGTTTAAATATTTATGTCCATCTGCACTGCTGTTTGCTGTTAGCATTTTTTAGAAAAGACAGGTAAATTAACTATGACTTAGTAACCTAGAGGTGAAAGGAAAAAACAGGATTTTTCTTCATCCTGTTACTACTCCAGACCACACTAAGTTTGAAATACAATCACTATTCACTTTGAACACACATGAAGAAGCATCCAAAACCTGACATTCTCAGTAGAAAACAGAAAGAATGAGAACAAAAATATCATCTCCCTTTTACAGATAAGAGAGGCACAGAAAGAGATCAGAGGATTTGCCGAAAGTAACACAGGTAAGGCAAGGCTATTCCCGATATTTATTCATGCTAAAACTCTGTCTCTGTCTGGCCTCGTAAAATGATTTCAATACCCTTGGGTCTACAGTCAAATTAGTTCTTTATTTATTATCCCAGTTCTCAAGTATCTTTCAGATGGGCTCATCCATTGTTCCTGTACAGCTGAGTAAACAGACAAAGTCAATTCTATCATGCAGATTTACCTTATAGCATTCAAAACCCTTTGCATATGTGGGATTTTTTTTTCCTTTAAGCAAGTTAAGAATGTGTTTAAAGGTGACTTGTGTTTTAAAAAAGAGGAATGGGGAAGTTTGGAGACAACAAGAAAAGAAGGGCTTCTGAAGTGTGACTTGTTTCAGTATCTTTTTCAAAGGAAAACAATATTCAATCAAATAACCGATGTCTGAAGCTTTAGTATATGTAATCACCCTTATTAAGGCAAAAAATGGCAATAATATGGACAAGAATTTTAGTCACTGACATGAAAAGAATGCAAGGCTTTCTAGTCTTTGCAAGAAAAGGCTTCCTTTGGACTTGACTGTGAAATGACACCACAACTGTCTGAACAATTTTTAAGATGAACAAGTCATTCAAGACAAATGGTATAATTAAAAAAAAGGTAAAAAAATTAACCTCCCCCCAAAATTTAAACTTCTTAAGATCTTACAGTCTTCCCAAAGCAGACCGTGTATTTCAGTATGCTTGCACAGTGCTTAGTACACAACAGTATCTCATTCCTGATGAGAACCTATGGCATTACTGAAATATTAATGCCAAACAGGAGGCAGACGATGTAATACAAAAGAAGAGGGGAGAACAGATATCCAGTTGAAAATAAATTCTTGGTACTCCTTTCTGTCTACAATCACACCCCATATCTGTGCCATTTCTACAAAGTGGGGCAGAACAGAAGCTTAAAACACATACACAACAAGAATCTATGTAAATCAAGGGAATTAGCAGATGTGTTGTTAATCTTCCACAAATAAAAAACAGAAGCTGCCAGCTGTACTTGTAAATTCAAAGATTAACATTAACAGGTGATGCTGAGACTACAGGTATTATCTTTGTTTTAGGTGAAGTATTTCAAGAATCCCAGTCCTGCAGAAATTCAGCTGCCTGTCCAACTTCTGTGACTTAAGTCCTACCCTACACTGCAGAACATCAACAGATTCATCAGTCAGAGACTTGCCAAAGTAAACTGGATTCTTGCCACTGTTTGAGATGGCAGTGAAGCAGCAACTATATAACTAGGTCAGACCTAATTACCTAGAACAAGGGCAATTTTCTTTACATTTCTGTGTAAAGCTTCTGAAAATGGCAAAGACTGAACACTTGGGAGCTGCAGAAAGAACATCCAAAAATCTTTTTTGATAGAAAAGGTGTAACTACATTTTAATATGGATGGTATTTTCTATTAAAATCAGGGCAGAAGCCTATTGTTCAGTACAGCACTGACTTTACACAAGAGCTATCTCTTTGAATCTGTCTGAGTCAACTTTAGTGACCACTTTAATATTCACTTTACAATTAATGCTTCTTTTTATGGGTTGGTAGAAGGTAAACCAATTTCAGTTCAGCTTCTAGGTATTGAATTTATTATAAAAAGTTATGTACTTAAAACTCCCATAATGAAACCAGAGGCATCATGAGATATTAACCTAGAGTTAATGCTGAGAAGGCCAGTTTGAATAATTCAATTCATGTCACCTTAAGTATCTTTTCAAATGGAATTAACTTTATCTCGCGAAAAAGGGAAGCTCCATGTTCCAGTTACTGATTATTGACTCCAAGAGAGTTCTGCCTTAAATCATCTCACCACCATCTTCCCAGCAATTTTATTTCACTACTACCAGAACGCTTCTCTAAATTTTGAGGGCTGACTTCCGTTACCAAGAAGCAATAGTAAGTAAGAGAAAAAAGTGATTTCCGAATTATTGCTACCATTATGTGATGCTAAAACAGACAAAAATAAAAGTTAATACCAAAGTAGCTGCAGCCGTTTGTCTCCCATAGAACTCCACCTCTTTATGCAATAATGCCAGAGACAGTTTGGTAAAGCTGATATTCTGTTGACCTCTTAATTGTCTCATTCTAACACAACGCCCAGCATTTAAATACTGAAAGGAGATGCTTTCAAATACCTATCTAAGCCCAGGGGAAAGTGACAGCTCATGGTCAGCATTTTGTACAGTAAGAATGAGGGAGCCAGACAGGCAAAACAGGTGATGCTAAAGATGTAAGTGTAGCATTAGAAACGAACCAAAACAAACAAGTAGGAAAAAGGGGAAACTGAACAGAAACTAGAACGAACAGCTCGTAACAGGCAGAACAAAGAAGTGCTTTGGTACAGAGTATAACGGTGCAATCCCATGTTTTGCAAGACACAGGAAAATCAGAAGAGCATCTTACATGGAAGCACAGACGCCCCAGTAACATCAGCAGTCACCCAAAACACGAGATGCTGGTTACCTCCCCCAGACAGTTCAAAGAACTGAAAACTAGGTAGCAAGCTAGTATCTATTGATTTAAAGCCAGACGTATCCAGGATTTCCTTAGCCCAGTCAAAAACAAACAATAGGGCAAAGATTGCCAATGGATCAGGATTCAAACAAAACTCAGGAAGACTTCTTTTAGCCTAATATTTAAGCAAGATGACATTTTTTCAAAGTCCAGCTTAAAACAAAAAGAGGGAGAGCGTAAGAGCTTCAGCAGGGCAGAGAGAGCTGGTGTGGGCAGCAGTCAGAGCGGGAGGAAAGATTTTTGGGCCTGTCCACCTCCCAGTTTTTACCTCCCAAAATCTCTCACTGCTGTGGTCCCCTGTGGCATTCCCTGTCGAGGCAGACAGCAGAATGCCAGCCCTGTGCCTGCCTGAACTACTGTGCTAAGAAAATGCTCATACAGAACAAAAAAAAAAGAGAGAGCGATCGCGACCCGATCGTGACCCAATGAGCTGGCAGTTCAGGTATTAAGACAAAAGACAAAAAGCAACAAAAATAAAAGTGTGTAATAATTAACATGATAGTCCAAGAAGAAGCAACCCCATGACTTTTCTTCAGTTGCGATAGATATCGCATGAAGGAGTGTGTTAGGGAAAGAACCGACGCAATGAGGCAGTCCTAAAAATCTCTGCAGCTTCTGAGCCACGAGGTGAAATGTATCATGAAGAGCTTGTTTGAAAAAACATAACAATTAATGAAGCCAAATGCATTCAAGATATAAGCAGCTCTATGCCTACCAGGGCTGCATAGGAAGAGAAAATTGAAGAGAAAGGCTATAAATATTAGAAATATTTTGCAAACTATAAAAAAAACCAGTTGAAACATGCTTTGACAGGTTTTATCTATGCCTGCAAAGCTTTGCACAGGGCAAGAGGGCTTGGGTAATTTCAGACCTGCTAGGCTGGAGCTGTAGACTAGGTAACCATCAATGAAATGTCAAGGCAAACCTCAATATAATACCTGAATTTGCATTTGTGGACAAAAGTACCTGTAAGTATAGAGAAAAGAATGAGATCAAATATAAGCTTGATAGGACTTCGCACATAAAATCAGAAAACAAGTTCAGAAAATTCTGTGTTTATACACCGACAGAGTGATAAGACAGAAGAACAAGAGATGGACATAGATTGCTGTACCATCAGATGCTGATTTGACAGTTAATAGGCTGAAGATTTCCTATTATCTGCTTCTATACTTTAGATGTGATTACAGTGGATACCTTTATACTAGGTGCTAACCTAGCACAAGATATGTGTATCTTACATTGAAAGGCTAAATGTAAATGGTTAAACACAGCAAAACCTGAGAGAAGTATTGGCATCATCCCAAACACAGCTACCACGGTGCTGTTGGATTACATGAGCTCCCCTGGACTGTCTTCCATAGAGATCCCCAGCAGGTTGCATATCACAGCCAAGAACACAGGCATCATCCATTTTCAGAGAAAAAGGTTCTTGTTCTGAACTCAATGCCATCACAAAATGGATGGCAGATAAAAACACAAAAGAATGGAAATGAAATGTTTATAAAGGCCAAAAGCCTGACAAACAGCTCAATGTCCGACAACATATTTCACAAAAGAAAAACATCAGTAGGATAAAAAATGATACCTGATGCCGATGAAGTCAGAGAAGTATTGCTACCTGCTTCCTGAACAGAATTAAAAATGCATCCCTTCCTTTACAGGCTTCTGAGAAGCAGGATCTGACTGTGCAATTCTGTTAGTAGGGAACCAGAGAGAAGCCAGAACCAGGCCACCTTCTGGATACTCTGTGCTGATGACTTTACTTCCAGCCCTATTATAAAGCTTTAAGAGTCTTCCAGCAAAAGAAAGGATCAAGGGCCCAACATATATAAAAAAGGCATAGTCTAAAGCACCACAGAGTCTGGAAATCTGCACATGGAAGCTACTGAAAGAGAACAGTAGGTAAGAACATCAGGTAGAGCACTTGCTTAAGTAGCCTTCATTTCCAGGGTATAATCTGCTATCAGCAGGGATGCAAATCAAGTACCTAGCTATCAGAAAAAAAATCCTCTGCAACCATGTTTTCAAGTCTTTGGGCGCATGCATCTGAGAAACATTTTACCACTTAATTTAACACATTGTATCGCTAGTCTACATTTTCTGGTTTTAAACTGCGTATGTAATTATAGGTCTTCTATAAACAGCTCCAATCAGATGGGCTGCCTTACAGACTTGAAAAAGCACTTATTGACCAAGTACATCATCTGTAACGTCCTTTTCAATCATCAAAAGCCACAGTGAAAATTTGAAAGGTTGTATCTATAGTGACTGCAATTATTTTGCTGTTTAAGAAACAGGACAGAAAAGGGAAGAACATCTTAACTTTTTCCTTAGCAAAGGCATGGGTTCCTATGATTCCTATGACATAAGCTCCATTACAATATGGTCAATGAACATCACCCATTTTATTCATTCAAAACTTGGGAATTTTATTGTTTTCCTGCAATCCATGTATTAAGGCAAGGACTCATGGGGAAGCAAATCACAAAGCAACATTCAACATTGTATAATGCAAGACAACACACTTAAATTTGCAGTTCTAGTAAAAGAGAAAAGATATTTTGATGATGTCATTAAGAATGAGATGTGAAAAAACAGCTTACCTTGTGCTCCTTTTCCTTGGCAGCACTGAGTTCAGAAAGGGAGAGCGATAGTTTTTCCTGCTGCTCAGCGAGGTACTTCTGATAAAGGCTCAAAAGTTCCTGGCATTCTCTGTACTGCTGCTGCAGAGGTGAGACATCAGAAGTTAAGGAAAAAAGTACTCCTTAGCGAATAGTTAGAGTGAAATATACACCAACTTATTCTGTGTGATTTAGATCCATAATAGTTCAATTTAAAAACAGATACTGTGTGTTTGAGTACTGCCTAATGATGATAAATCTGCCTAGAGATGAATGTTCAAGTACAACTTTCTTCCTACTCAGGGAGTGGAAAAAGAAGAATTGCACCAAATTATTTTATCATTGGAAAAGGGACAGCAGCAGGAGGCAGGTGATGACATTGTTTCAGCTGGAACAATTACAAACTTCTGATTTGTATTCAGCAAAGCCAGACACTACCAGTGTTTATTTATAAATAAATAAATAGCCAGCCAAGTAAGTAAATAGTCCATTTTTAAGCACAGACGTGGATTCACAAGCCCATACACCCAAATCCAATCTCTTTGCTTGAGCACCAACAGCTCCAAAACCCACAGCCACAGATGCCAGCATTACAGGCCTTTCAGAGACTAGCGATGATTTTTGGACAGTAATCTGGAGAAGCAGCAAGTGTAGTGTTTGCAAGGATATTAGCAAGCAACAGTGTCCTGCCTTGCTTGCAGCATTGAAATTCCAACAGGAGATAAATCTGCTCTTCACCTGTCATTGTGTAATTCCCTCCCTTGCTCATGTAGCATGGTAAACCATTTATGCTCCCCTCTCTCCCCCCTCACTTTTAATTATGCATGCAGATGGGATAAGGGCTCGCTGTCCAAAGAGATTACTCTGAATAAATACTTTAATAACAAGTCACTGCAATTAAGGTAGGGAACAAAAACTTCTTCAATCTATAAAATGGTGTTGAGTTACAGATTTCCTTAACATTTTTATGATCTAATCATTGCTTCTGGGCAAATTCATGTTGCAATCATTTTTGCCAATCATGGCTGCATAAATAACTCACTGCTTTGTTATTCCCTGTTACGACCCTGAGGTGGTTTTTTTTTTTTTCCTTCTTCTTGCTCTTTTGGGGAAGGCGGGGCCTTGCCAGCGGTTGGTTTGTTTGTTTTTTCTTGCCTTTAAATAAAAGGCTACACAGAGAATAAGCAAAACATTTTAGGAAGGAATGAGAGATTATTAAACCCCAATGTTTAAATCAATTGGGAGAGCTCCTAGAACACCTTTGCTCAGCACGTGGAAATATGGGAGGGTACAACAATGGCCTAAACAAGCTAATTGCTTTCCAGAGCCAGCCTGCCTAAAGCCTGAGCTGTTTTACATTTCAGTTCATTTTGTCAGAGAGCACCAAAAGGCTGAAGTGATTTGTGGTGGTCTCAGGAGTCTCTGCCAGCTATGATGTATATAAAAGGAATTTTTTATTCCGGTTGTAACCATAGCTGTAATGTTTATAGTAGGTGAACATATTAGCCTGGACGCAGGGCATGAATTTTACTCTAGAAAAAGCCAGTTCATTTATACAGCCTAAGAGTTAAATGTTGGTATTTGAAGACAAATTATAGGGAAATTCATTTAAACCCATGTTATGTGGTGGAATATAAAAACAGACAGTCCTATCTTTACCAATTTTTTTACAGCCCTCTTAATTCACTTTGCTTCCAGCCACCCCTTCCCCACAAAACAGATTTTACCCTCTTCTCCCTCCAGCTGGCACAAGGAATGAGTACCTTGAATGGCCCTGGGGCACATGACCGATGGCCACGCACCTACCCTCGCTCTTGCCACGGCATTAATATCAGTCCTGCTGGAAAGTTAAGCAAGATGCCCTCACTCCCAAGCTTAGCACGTACCCGGCGCAAGTGCACCAGAAAACAGATGCCTGAATTGTGCTTTACAGACTGCAGAGCCCCTGCTGTGCCCGTGATGCCACCACCTCTTGCTTGCAGCTGCCAAATTTATTTAAAATACAGCTTAAAACATGACATGAAAAATTAACATTAGTAAAGCATGAAAGCAAATTCCGATTGTCCAAGGGCCAGTCATGCAATCATGAATGGGAAGGGTGATAGCTAACATGAGCTTGAATGGCAGCCGAGATATCCCTGAAATTTTCCTATGATTTGGTCAGCACTGCAACTGTTCAAACTTACTGTATTAGAAGATTAAAACCTTCTTCATTCATGCAATCACTCTACATTAAGTAACATATTGTTACAGTCACCATAGCCTAAGAGTCCAAAGTCCTGTTTTGCTTACAAAGTAAACACAAAGCTTCAAATAGGAAAAAAAAATGTTCATTTGTTTAAGACACATGCAGAAAAGCTCTAAGTATGATAATTCTCCATAATGTGCTGGTACATTTACTGCAGAATATGTTAATAAGAAAAAAAATGCCTTAATATTACGTCTTACTCTTCCATTCTACTGAATTTTTGCTAAAAGCAGCAAGATTATATCTTTTTTTCCCCTATAAATTACCCAGGCAATATACAACACTGCCACAAAAATATTTAAGCCATTCAGATATAACAAGGGCACACATATACTATGGCAATACAGTCTCTATACAAATACATAAGTAATGATAAACATTTTCATTAGTCTGCTTTAAAAAAAAAGTTTTAAGGGTGAAAAAAACCTATGGAATAACAAATCCCACAGATTTGCATTCCACGGAAGAAGTAATATGCCTAAATGCTCACATCAGATATTTCTTCATGTGTTCAGAAGCACAAATATAGCATTGACAAGATGTTAGTTACCTGAGAGAAATGGTACTTGGCATGTCACTGAACACCGGTTTTATGTCCAAGAAATATGCATTTGAATGTATCCAAGTGATACATTTTATGCAGTTTGTTAGTGAAGTATTAAGGTTGCACATCGTGGGGAGGCGAGGGGGTTTCAATCAAAATCAGAAATGCAACGGTTTTAAGATTTCAACAGCCACATCTGCATGTCATCCTGCAAGTACTATATATTTTATTGAATAAATTAGTAGATTTCATCACTGAATGTAAGTCACAGAATTAAGAGGTCATTTATGGCTCTTAAGAGATAATAACCTCAGTGGAAACAGAGTTGGCTTTGAGAAGAGGGACTGATGGCATGCAGCGGTGACATATTTACAGAGGCCAGGAACAGATTTCCAGGGAGAAGGGGTGAAGCTTCACAAGTAGGCACAGCTAACCTAACGTTGAACGGCTGCCACAGACACACTCCCGCTCACCCCTCGAGTCTCACTCCCTCCATCCACACCAGCTCTACAGCCCTGCCAGACCCTTCACTGGCTCCAAGGGCTCAGCAAACCCACCCAGCAAAGCAAAGGGTCCGTCAAGCACAAAAGCTGGCAAAAGCAAGCAGAGAGAACAGACAGCTGGGAGAGGGGGACACCTCTTCCAGCAGCAGCAACCTGCCTGGTAGGGTCCCATCCGCCTTGCAAAGTCTCAACCTTCCTCTTTCTCCAGTTCCTCTCTTAAACCTCAGGCTTTTGAGTCTGCTCTGTGACTACATCAACTGCTCTCAGGTTGCTCCTGAGTGAAATACTTTTAGCGCTCTCAGAAGGCAAAGTAGGATGGACAGCTGTAGTTCCTTGCTTCTCCAGAAACTGGGGAGAGGGAAGGAAGAGGTTGGAGAAAAAGTGCCAATCTCTATCACATTCACTGACCTCCTATGCTGTTCCTAATACAATCTTTCCACTGCCTCTGACTATAAATGAGTCCCAGCTTAAAATGTGACGTGTTTTGGTCGAGAGCATTAAGCAACTTCCTAGAAAGCTTCTGAATTCTACACATCAGACCTCACATCCTTCTGTGAGCCATGTTCACGCTCCAGCAGCTCAAACACCCACCGGTCTCTTTATCTACAGTCAAGGTTTTCAAATGAAGCCAACACCTGGATAGTCCACAAGGGTTATTTGCTGAAGTTCTGCCTTTCTTAAATGACTTCCTGTAAGAGGGGAAAGAAAAAAAGAAAAAAGAAAAGGTAGCAGACCTTCTCTTTACAAAAAAAGGGGGGTTTTAGGCTGTATCATTCAAGAAGAAATATTTTGGTTTACCTCACTTTATTTCAAAGAAAAAAAAAATACGGCAGTCTACAATCACAGGAATCTGAGGCTGGAAAAACTACTAATGAACAGCAGTGTTAGAGAACACTAATAATGAGATCTTCTTGGCAAATCAATCTAATAAAAAGGCCCTTCTGTATTTTCAGTGTTGTGAGAACTCCTCACCTAGTGACTCCTTCCCTCAATGGCTTATCACAAGCATTTCTGGGACAGGCATGAGCTCTAGTGTTCCTTTTTAGACATGGAAAAATTGTGTCACAGGGTGTCTTTGGGAACGTCTGCACACAGGGGCAGCCCAACACTCCACAGGCCATCCCCAGGACACTCGTCTTGCAGCTCTAGGGTAAGTCAGCACGGCTCAGGTACAGCACTAAGAGACCAGGTTCATCTCGCACCCGGTCAGCTTAGCGTGCAAGTTTGCCTGCATTCACCCATGCTGAAAAGCCCTGACAGACTTCCCAAGCATCAAACAAGATGCCCAGGGACAACCGATTCCTATTCCAGAGACTGTAGCTCTGATTTGGACCGTTCCTTCTTTCAAGGCTGCATGCTTTGATCCATGTCCAAAAGAGAACACAATAGCTAAACCTCCATCATCCAGTTCCATCAGCCCCTATATCCAATGGAATATTGCCTAGAGACTCAGAGCTACTACAGATATATGCAAAGAAGAAACAAACAAGCAAAGAAAGGAAAAAGTCAAACAGGCACGAGTTAGATTTGACTTTAAATAAGACAGCAATAACTTTGCAGCAGAGATACAAGAAGCCTTCTGGGATATGATTTCAGTACGTGATGAAGAAAGCTTTTTGACATCTGCAATCATGATCTAGTAGCCACAAAACACTTTTTTTTTTTTTAATCCCTACTTAAGGACATGAATCTGGAAAGCTGACTGGTTATCATCATATTGCAGTTTCAGCAAAGAAAGAACTCTCTTCACTGCCTCAGGTAGTCCCTTCAAGATAAAGGCTGTGAAAAAACTAGACTGAGGAGACGCTGAGGAAGCACCACTGACACCAGGTTGCCAAAACTAGGCTGAGCACTGGAAGAGAGGTCTTCAGTCTCCAAGGAAAAATACATTTGGATAAGTTGCAAGCAGACCTGAGCTTGTCTGCCTGTCTCCAACTAGATGTGTGTAACCCAGATGTATTCAAGGAGCTGTGCACAGCCACAGTACATGGCAGCAAGCACTTCAGGCCTGATCTGATTTACCTTGCTTTGATGATTTTGTGTTGGTTTTTTGGTTTGTGCTTTTTGTTTGGTTGGTTTTACTTTGTCTGAAACATCAACACTACATCATTTCCAGAATGAGGCTGGACTGTGTCTGGCAACTGGAACTATGTCAACATAAGCTCACATCTGTTTAATGGACACAGCTCTGCATCTACAACTTTGGCACCTTGTACTACTACAGCATCCCACTGCACTGTTACTCAGTAGCCCCAAAATGCCATAAAATGCTGTGGCAAGAGTAAGAAAGCATTTCACCAAATTCTGGCAAAGGCTAAGACCCAACATAGCTTGGTCTCCAAATAATGCTATACCTGTAAATACAGCTAAGGCTCAGGATATATTTAAATGCTCATAATACAAGGGAACAGAATTTGCAGAGTCTGCAGAGCCCCAAGGGCCCACGACAGCCTCGTGGCAAACTCCACTACAAGTGTGCTCAGTTTGAAGTGCACCCATATTTTCCCATGCATCACCCAAGCATTTATTTTTCAGTATTTTGACACAAGAGGCAATGAGGCTTATTTTCTACCTTTAATATTTTGCATATCAATAGGAGAAAGATATCATGCCTTTTGGGAAAGAAGCAATATGTGTGTCGTTCTGATTTCCACCTGCAGGCTCTCTTCTTCCTAACCAAAGAAAGAATTAAAATAATGCAGCTTCAACTACTTACATATGAGAAGTCATATGAATAAAAATAAACTGCTGGTATTAATGAATTAACATCTAAAAGGAACACTTTAAAATATAAACTAAGATATTCTAAGCTCTTTCCTTTATCATAAACAATTACATACTTCATTGGAAGCTGACCCACATTTAATTTTAAAATACAACTTGTGTTTAATACATATACAGTCCTGCACTTCAACAATCTCATCTCAGAAATGCAACAACAGGACTGCATTTTGGAAATCAAACTATCCAGGCACACATCAAAGTCAACCCTAACAAATTTTTTCTACCTTTAAAATTAAGAGAAATAAAATAAGTGGCTTGAACCTATGTGAATCATTGTTCTGTGAAAGGATAAAGACTAGTAACTTCTATGAAGGTTTATTATCTAAACTGTGAAGATGCTGCAAAGACTGAAGGTAATAAAATGTTTTATGAACAACTTCACTTTGCTCGTTCTTATATAACTGAGTTTATGTGGACACCTTGGCACAGTGGTGCTAGGAACCTGTAGGGAACTTTCTGCACATCCACTTTTCAATGTATTAAAGAAATCATCCGGTGTGGGTCTGAACCTTATGAGCCTTCAATTCAAAACACAATCTCTTCTGATCCAAAACCCTCAGGAAGCACATTTCTGAAAACACTATGCAGAAGCAAGTCACATACAATAAGATAGTGATCTCCAGTCTAAAGCTCAACAGTTACATTTTAATTTACACTTGAATATTTTAATGTTGTTATCCATTCAGTAAATTAACTCAAGATGCAAGAATAAAAAGACAAGATGCATAGGGAAAAAGGTCAGAAGGTCCACAAAAGTTAAGAACTTCACTTCTGTTTGAAGCATCAGCATTATGTTGTTGAATGCCACAGCTCTTATATAAAGGAATTGCTTAATACATTCCCATTCTGTTTGAAGGGAAATTAAATTCACATTCTTTGGGAATATGGTATTGTAATTAGTTCATGACTTGATTACACTTTGAAGTGAGCCAGGGCTGCATATAGTGCATACAAATTAGTCAAGTTATGGTTACCTGCCTAAAGAAAAGCTACAGAATTAAGAACAAAGTTAGGGACAAAGCCATGGCAGTCCCTCGGAGCTTTCAGGATGCACATGCAAAACATCAAATTCAAATCTAGTCTCTGGACTTAGTGATGTCAGGTGTGAACAGAAATAAAAACCACAGTTCCCTAAACAACTCATTTGTTTTCAAAAGATAATCTTTCCATCTCCACACATGCCACCTGTAGGCCAACTGTTAACATTGAACCTAAAAAAAACAATAAAAGATACAAGATCTCCTACCCTGGTTTAATTTACCAGTGTGATTTATTCCTAGTACTTGTAATTTTTTAAATTTATTTTATAGACAGCCTGAGCTTTACATCATCTACCAAGATCCTCTTTTCCACCCAGATGATTAAATTCCCCAAGTTCACTTTAAAGATACTGAAAAATATTGAAATGTACAACATATATACAGTGCATCTAAAATTGGCCAAACCAAAAGATGGCCAGTATGATTTAAAGAGAGCAAGGAAAGCATTTAAACCTAAAACTAATTCCCAAGACAGCACATGAACTCAGAGAAGTCTCACACTTTCAAAATGCAAAAGCTGTTTAGGGTACCAGATTTGATCCTATGTATTGAAAATCCTTTCCATGGGATATGCCAATCAAACTGGACAGCTTATCTGCCATGTTCTCTGGTTCAAAGGTGGGTAAGGACAAAAATACCACATGCCATCATAGGCCAGCAGATGTGCCTGAATCAATAAATGCAAATACCATCTCAGAGCTTGCACTTTCCATTCCAAGTGGAAAACACATCTCCAGCCTTATCTTCATTAATACAAACAAAAGGATACTTACAAGCAAAGAAAAAAAAAAAAACCACTTTATTCTACTGCCTGGCTGTGCTAACAACAACTTTCATCTAGTGAAAAGGAAGGAAGAATGCAACACACAAAAGGCAAATTATGCCACTACACACACTGGTGAAAACACAGATTTTCATAATAACAAACATAAGGAATCTGATGAAAGAAAAATTAAGAAAATGAATACACATAATACAGCTCCCATAGATCATCATAACAAGCTACTTGCCCTGGCATAGGCCATAAACATTTTTCGATTTTGGCTTAAAAACTGCGATGGCCTGAGATTTTCCTTCACTGGCAGGAAAGAGTTTGTTCAGAACATATTCACTCCTTTCAGGGGAGCTCTGCCAACACCTATAGCGACTTTCAGGATTTAAAGATTTCCTTTGGCATTTGCTTAGACGGCACAGCTACTCAGCCTCTTCCACTGGAAACTGTTAAGGAACTCGTTACTTATGTATTTGTCTATCAGCCTGTAAATGCATGATCCTTTTTTATGGAAAAAAGGAGCCTGGAGATTCAGCCGTATACAATTTCTGTACAAAACAGTCCCAGCATCTGAGAATAACACCACACATTTCATCATGTACAACAGAAAATAATATCAATCTGTACTGTGTAAGAATATGAAGCCAAAAGAAGGTATTGCACCTATCACCAACCACACAAAAAAGAGTGCTATTTTTTCCTTTTACATATTTAGAGTGCAAAATTAAACAAATAAAAAGAACACTGCATAATTTAGCTTTCATTTTCTATCAAATTGCTCATAATTGTAACCATAAAATGATAATATTCTACCATATGTGCATCTGCAAAGACGACAAAAGCACTGGTCAGCCCCTGCGACAAGAAAAATGGACCTGCCGCTCCATCTAGTGACCTTGCTGGATATTACCGCTCCTCTAACTGCACAGAGCGCTTGTCAAATTTTGAGGTTAATTCTGTTACAGAGAGGGATCCAACACATCACTTTAAAACATGAAAATGCGCCTGCTACCCCTCTTCCTCAAATTACACTCCCCTCCATCCACAGAGGCAGCCACAGCTTTACATAAAACACCCATCACTGGAAATACTTGCTGTTTTTATTTGCAGGCCTTTGTGAGAATTAAAAAACCTTTCACAGTAGCCACCATTAAATGTTTACACAAAGCCATTTGTCGTATCAGTACTACTCAATATTAAAACAGCCATGTTCTTTACTCTAATTTGACAACGGAGCTCCTGGCAGAAGCCTGAAGAGAGATAAGGTGCTTTTAGCCTATATGGGAATTGAGGTATCTGAGAAAGGATGCTCAGCCTGTTACATTTGGACACAGTAAGAGGACTTATTTAGCAGGATAAATGTGAGCTCAGAGTTGGATGCATGGAGGAAATGGGACAGAGAGGCAAAAGAGAAATGGAATGTAAAACCCGAAATTACTGAGAGCAGAGCCACAGCACCTCCATCTCAATTAAAGAACACGCATAGTAAATCAAAAAGGTGTCTGCTTTGCAGGGAATGAGGATGTAAGATCACAAAACATCAGCTCATTTTATAATGAAGCTAATCAGGTTTGGTCTCCGTTACTACCAGAATGGAGATCACCTGAGAATACACAGTGGTGTCTGTCTTGTTGCTTCCTCGTAGGAAACAATCAATCATCACTCTTAATGTTATATACTCCATGTCTCTCACTGAACCTTTTCCTTACAGCCCTCAAATGGGAATAACGCTGACAGAGAAAAGCAGACTCTCCTTCAGCCAAGCTCCCACCAGTCTCGAATGAGATTCCTCGTTCGGGTCTGTACAGGAAAGGAAACCTGGCTGCTACAGGGAATTCTTTTGTTTGCTGCTTCCTCACATGGTTGCTTCTCTGTATCAGTTTGCATCAGGCTTGAGTATTTCAACTTCCTTTCCCTCCCCGCCACCTTTTAAACTGGAACATACTCAGGAACACGTAGATTTTAATGTGACCATCTGCAAATGGTGCAAGTGGAGAGATGAAAAATCTGTAAATGTTGCTGGACCGAAATAGAAAAAAAAAAAAAAATATACCAGTGAGCCAAGAAATCTTCCCTCCTTGTGGAACTGCCTTCAGTGTTATAGCTAGAGCAGCACAGAATGTAAAAACTGCTGATCATTCTAGATAATTTCATTTTTTATTTTAAAACTATTGCTATTTTGACAGTCTTTCTAACCTTGTGAGTACACAATCTGTTTGCATGCTGTTGATGAGAGAAACACAACACTCCTTTTCCTAAAAAGGCAGCTGAGGTCAAATCAAACTCCATACAAGCACACTAATACTAATTTTAAAGGAGGTGTCCCCACACCCAAAAAAGGAAAGTATTCCATGTCAGAGTGCTCCAAAGGCTTTCTTTTCCATCACGTGCTGTACAAATCTCTAATTAAATAAGTATTTCAGAATGACGAAGGCCTCAGAAAGTTGGTACTTTCTTGTAAAAAAAAAAAAATGGCCTTAAACATGCCAAACTAAAAAGCACTGGTTTCACCAAACTGAAGTCACTGAAGAAAAGATTTAATAACAGCCTCATTATAAGGTTCATTGTTGTAGGACTATTTAATATACAAGATTAACACATCTTATCTCCCACTTTGACTGAAACCTATTATACCCCTCATTAATACATGCACGTTTCTACATCATTTACAGCACTAAAGTCTGAAATAGTATTGTCTGAAACAGGGTGTGTTCTGCTGCTCTTCCTGGTGGTGGGCTATTTTTGCAGTAACAGTACTCAAAAATAAGCCTTACAGCTCAAAATGGAAGACATGCCTAGGTAAAGTAAATAGAGTTGTTTAAAACAGAAAGAAACGAAAAGTAAAAATCATTCACTTTGCCAACACTCCAGATTTCATTTTTTTGACTTCAGTTCCTCACATCCAGCCCAAAAGGTAACATATCTACGTATCATAAAAAAGGGAAACTTCTACCTTCCCAACCTAGTGAATAATTATATTTTTCCTACTGACAATTTGAGATTTAGAAGTAAATAAAGTGAACCACAGCTCCTCAAATTATCAGGCATTTAAAAATTCTTCAGATCTGGATCATCAAAGAAGAAAAGGAAGCTGTATGTACAAATAGTACAACACTGTCCCAGATTACATACATTTGTGTCTATAGATACACTAGGACAGACCAGAACAATGTACCTTAATATTATTTGAAGGAGACGAAATCACATAAGGAAAAATACACATTTTTACGTTCTCAGTAGACCAAAGGGACCAGGTTGGCCCTTATTCTTGTACAAACAGAAGAACTGTTATGAGCCAGATAAACACAGGACTCGGCAAGACAGAAAATTTATATTGGAAGTATTTCAGGACAAAGAATATGCATTTGTCCAGCAACTGAACAAATGGATTCAGGTGTTTACAAACTTTTCCATACTTCTACCCACCAAGTTCCAGACAAATAAAAGGACGAGATTTTCCGAGTTCTCCTAAGCTGTGAAACTGCCCTCTACAGGAGGCTGTGAAGGTTTAAAGTTTACAGGGACTCAGCTAAACAAATAAATAAAAATAAGAAAAAGTCCACCCAGTGCTACCAAATACAGAGACACATTCTGGCTCCATCTTTCAATCACAGTTTTGTGGACACAGGGAGACTCTCTGCTGCAAGTATTGCTACTTGCTTATCCTATCCTTATATTCCACCACATGGTTACGGCCACTGTCAGAGCTGAAAGCCTAAATTTGGTGGTTTGACCCAGTACAGATGTTTTATGTTGTAATCATAATACAATTAACAGGTAAAATATATTACAACTTGCTAAGTATATTGAAGATACTCCTTTTACAACCATTTGAAGAGAATTGCTACCATTCATGAACTGTCAGAAAACAGGTTAACAAAATTCCCTCACTCTTGATGTTCTGCAGCTACCCTATCCAACAAAAAGGCTTCTAAATCAAATGGTTAATATTTATTGAAGAGGAAGAAACAAATCACCTGGAATGACTCAACTGGGGGGGTATTGATTGCAAAGACTTAACTTCCATAAGTCAAATGTACAGCTTCTGGGATTTTCTACTGTTCTTAGAGACCAAGATGCTCACTCTGGCTGATTAGTTTTGTATTAGGAAAAGGGTCTTGCCAGGAAAGGCCTGTTCCCAGAGTGACACTGATTCATTCACATTTACTGTTGTCTTTTTGGAAGTTTACATGACTTCAGGTAAAAAGAAGTTCCATGAGACTCTGGAAGTACAATCTTCTGGAAGAAAAAATGCTCATCCCTACAGCCTCACATTTATTACCACAGCAGAATAACTGGTATACTGGAGGTCTTCTCAGCTTCTTAGATGGAGCATGCCAAGATATCCAGCTGGACACGTCAGCCAAAGAAATCTAATGTTTTGGTGAAGAAGAGAGAAAACCTTTTCTCCATAGCTAGCACTTTCTTACCCCCATAACAGTTCCCCATTCCTTTTAGAGAAAGACTGGTAAGTGTTAGGCTTGAGGATTTCAGTGCTGGAGGGCTGTTACTCCAGAAGACAGGAGTTCTGAAATACAAACTCAGAAGTGCTCATCAGAAGAAAAAATAGCTGAAAAGCGTTTGCATAAAGACAGTTACTGGCAGCAAGAAAACGATACTTTCAGATATCCTCTTCTCACATGATTAATGTTTGAATAAGCAAATAGCTCTTTGGCAAATTCTTTACTTATTGGAATACAGTCAGAATCACAATCAGATGCCTCCATGCATACAGTCACTCTCCATAAAAACAAAACCAGAAAAATCTGTGAGCCAGTGGGTCTGCAGATAATGCGGGGCTCACCACAGATGCTTGGAAGAGCTTAGTCAAGTTGGGTACTGAAAAGGCCTTCTTGTAAAATATATTCCCATGATTATAAGAAGTTTCTGGGCCATCAAGCCAAAGACATTATAAGGAAATGGGAAAAAATATTCAACACTAGAATATTTTATACAATAGGGGATACAAATCAGAGAAATTACGTGTATTTTCCAGACCAAGAGGTCATCAATGTAACCTACACACCAAGCTGTATGGGAATGCCTGTTTCTGGCTAACAAGTAGGAAAGGAATATTAGTAAATGTGAACACATTGCACAGGCCCTAGATTAGAAGTGACTGGCTTTCAAAAAGAGGTCCATAAAATGAACAGGAATACATCTAGAGAGCTACTTGCCTTGCAGAAGTTCGAAACATAAGACAGGAAACTGTTCAGTGAACCAGAACACAAGATCCTACAGGTCTCAAGTGATACTTCTGCCAAGCCCCAGGCACAAAAGCATGAACATTCAGTGAGGTGTTCTCATTGATAAACACTGTGGAGACCATGGAGGAGTGATAGCACCCAAAGAATTAACTTTGGAAGTGCAGGATTAATTTAGAAGCCAATGCTGCAGCAGAGCTGCTCACTATCTCTCCTTAATTTCAACAGATCAAGGTAATACCGATTCCTTTTCCATCTCAAATGGAAACTTGCTCCTGTGCCAATAGCTAGGAAGCATGATCACTGCAGTATCTGAGCAGCTTATAGGTTTCAATGCACTTATTGTCGTTATCCTTGTATGTTCACTCTACAAGGAAGGACACATTTCACGAAGTGGAAGGTGAGCTTCAGAGAAGGTACATGTTTTAAACAACTTCACAGAAATCTGTGCAGCACAAGAGAATTTCACGTGTTTAGATGTCAGAGTGCTTCCACAACAGCTTGCAATGCACTAATGTCAGGACCATTTTCTGATCTGTTGTGCCCTATACTGGTGTTGGTCAGTCTCCCTAATATTCTGATCTCTAGCTAAACCAGAAAAAAAGAAAAAAAAAAAGGAACCTGTGCTTTCCTCTCCTTTAGACAGTTTTCACTAATAAAACATTTTATATATTCTTGCCTCCCCCTTCCAAGGAATAAGGTGAGAGAGAACTGAAGCAAGATAGGGGCAAAAATTAAAGCAGTAACTGTACCATAACACATCTGCCTCTGAAGTGAGAGGAACAGACAGCACCAAAACATCTCCAAATGTGACAGGTTGTTCTGCTACCAATCTGCACTAGCAGGTGAGACATGTCATTCCATGACAAGTATCAGAAATAAAGGAGCTTAATGCAATTGCAAATGTTTTAAATGATTTTTCTCTATCATGCAACAGGAGACGACAAGCAGTTCTAACAAAACATGTGGAGATTTTTCTCCCCTGAGCTGCAAAGCTTTAAAATTAGCAGTTTGTGTGTGCTTGTTCTTTTAATGTCTGCATTTATTAGGCAGCAAAACAACCATGCATCTGAAATGCCAGAGAAATATGGATCCATAAATAATGCCACATTCCTACTTGCACCTAATCTAAATATTTATGTAGTAATTTACCAGCAAAAGATGCAAACTATTCTTTAAATGTTACATTGTATTAAAGGTTAACTATATGACACATTTTATTATGAGGCTCTGAATTATGTTTAAGACAAGTTTTTGTTTTCAGTGGAAGTTTTAGTGCTGAAATAGATGGACAGAGGCAAGGAAGTTTAGTCACCTCACAAAGATGAATGCTGAAGTTGAGACTTCTTCAATATTTTTTCAGTCTGCATAGCCATAGGCCATGCAGCTCAGCAGCATACTGATTGAGAGAGGAAGGGCCACCTTCTTCACAACCAGAAGAGCTAGAAATAGATCTATTAGTGAGGCATGGCTCTTATGGCAAGACTGATGATGCTGAGTTTCACTTAGAAAAGCAGCCTCTACTGAAATCGGCACCAAATCAAAAAGCCTGCGCACACACTGCTGAGAGAAGTGTTAAATCTAACAGCAGAACTGCCCTCAGTATACATGCCCTCGGATTTCGTAACGTAAGTGCTAGATGTAGCCTTTGTCAGTAATGTAATGCTTCTCTCCCCAGTACCTTATGCAGAAATTCACGATCTGCTCTTCACTCAGTCTCACAAAGTCCAGCTTCTCTTTTACTTCATATCCTGCTACAGTCACCATCACATATTTATGGTCTTAACTGTTCCTTTTGGTTCCTCCTTGAGCTCTCACCTTCATGCCCTCTGTTCCTAAAATCTTTAATATTAGACACAGTTTCCAACTTATCTCCTGCTTTCTCTCTTACACAAGGCTTTCTTTAGAAATATTACTTTGCTGACTTCGTTTCCAATTCTCTTGATCTCTACGTGATCTTCCACACTGAATACTTTCTTCGTGTCATCACTTTCCTCAGATGCAAGACCTTTGAAGCTCACTACAGACTCAGCCATGTAGGAACTGATACAAAGATTTTCTTGTGTTTTGCTTTTTCACTAGCAGAGTTGCTTCCACTTACACCACACCGAGTAAGATCCATTCTTTTGTGACCGTTTTGCCAGAGTTTCCAAGGTTGTAAAATGGAGTGGAGTTGTGGGGCGGGGCAAAGGGGAAAACACACAAGTGGTGCTGTGGGAGGTAAACATATTCCAGCTTGGAGAATGAGAACAAATTGAGCAATTGCCAATACTACTACCACTTCCTACCCTGAAACCCTTGCACAAAGAGAAATTCACCAGCCCTAAGTACAAGGTATTCACAAATAAACATTATGACCCTTTTTAAATGCACTCAAATAAGAACATAAACAGAAATAGTTAGAAAACACTGCCCAACTTCTTTACATTTCCTTTGTGACCGTTAAAGCACATTCCTCTAATTCACCAGCAGAAAAGGCTCGTTTTTTCCAGATATAGCTTATCAGACAGAGTAACATGAGGAGATCCATTAACGTTTCCTGCTTCAGCGAGACATGAAGTGCAGACATTGATAGAATCTGCATTTTTGGTTCTCATTTGTTCTGCTTGAACAAGCTTACCGATCTGAGGCAGCATTTTCAGACAGTGGTTATTTTGAACACCATTGGTCTCTGGGACTATCCTTTTTCTCCACTTTGCCATATACAGATCAAAGAAACTTTGGAAAAAAAATGTAAGAAGCTGGAAGCATAAACATTCTTTCTTAAGATGTGGTAAAATCTTTCATTTCAATGATATCCAGAAGTACTCAGAATGTATTACAGCTGATCAATGCAGAAAAGAGGTATAGAATGCTACTGAAAATAGACCTTATTTGTATGCATGCCATACAAATACGTTAAAATATGTAGTTAAATATGTTGTTGGAGTTAAGTAGCTTTCATAGAAGAGAATCATTGTAATTATCAGTGGTAACAGCAAATCCTCTCTTCCTGTTCCAAGAACTACAGCAGGAAACAGCCCTGTTAAAAATATTTGTCTAGCGCCAGCTATAGTGTTCCTATTTGTTACTCTTAAGTGTACAACCTGTAACAAAAACAGGTAGCTTTTTTCCTCCCCCAGCATTACCCAATGTATTTAGAATATTTAGTCAACGAACGTCTGCTCCCATATTTTGCTACAAGCCTTCTCTGACTACAGTCCTATCTCCTTGGTTTACAACTGGAACACAGAATTAGGCATCTCTAGGAAACAGCATTAGCTTTTCATCACAAAAAGCTCAATTAAAACCCATTTGAGAGAAGCTGAGCCACTACTACTTCACTGTGTTTTTTCCATTCCCTGCCTCTTGATAGCTACGCTGAACATTAACTGCTGTAAACACTAATATACAAAGCCTATGTACAGACCTATCTATAGCAAATGCATCTATCAGTTTTGTTGCATGGGGAAAAAGAAAAAAAAAAAAAAGGAGGGATAAAAAAAAAAGGGCATCAACATACAGACATAGTTTCTTCCCAATACCCACACATTTACTTCTTGCATATTTCTTTTGGAAATGGTAGAGGTGGAACCGTCTATTCAATTTCTTAGATTTTACTGTGCACCTCCTATTTCTTAGAACATGGCAAATACTGTCTCTACACAATATCCCTAGTACTTATAATGCAAAACACTTTATGACACTTCTAGCTCTGGGAGAAGAGAAAATGAAGCATGAAATAAGAAATATACTAGCAGAACAATATTCATTGACACTGGTAAGTCTGTATACTGCTGCACCAGGCAAGTATTAGTATTTGGGGGGTTTTAGGCTTTTTTTTTTTTTAATATAAGTTTGCCCAGCTTTTCTGATGTCAATAGTATGTCAGTCCTTGCAGCTTTTCTCATGTAACATACAACCCAGAAGCCAAATTCATCAAACCATGCTCAAATCCAACAGATTTTTATGTTCTCATTCAAATGAAAAGGGTTTTTTTTTTGGCTATCTGAAGTATGAAATTCTCCTCACACTTCTTCATAAATCCCCTGCCCCTGCAAAAAAAAGATGATCACATTTTTGGAAGAGTCTGAGTCCAAACACAGAACTAGCAATAATCTTTTCTTTCCTAGCAGGAGTGAAGAACTAGCAATAATATTTTCTTTCCTAGCAAGAGTCAAGATAACAGATTCACAAACAATATAGCCATAAACACAGAAAAAAAACCCATAAAAGAACATCCTGACTGACCAAATATTGACCTTAGTTGAAAAATTTTTTAAACTTATTCTTTGTTTCTTGTAGCCTGTATTGAAATTGAAAGAAAACGTCACAAAAAATCATACTCTTACAAGTCCAGTATATACAGGCAATAGACAATTTAACCTGTGCTAATTTGTTCAGCCTTACACTGATATTGAGTAATATGCTCTCGCACTGTTTTTAATGTACAAATGCTAAAAATCACTCAGAAACATAGACAGGAAATGACAGAACTCGAAGTGGTCACATCTAACAAGTAAGAGTTGGGAAAACTAACAATTAAAAGAAAATTCATGGCAGACATAAAGTAAATGTTTTTCAGGGCAGAAACTCGGTGTCAAACAGGGATTTATCAGAATCAGCTGTTTACAGCACGTCCTGATCTGGTGTTTGGCAGGAAAGTGACAGGGGGACTCCACAGAAAACGCATGGAGCCTGGCAGTTCTGCAGCAGGGACCCAAAGCAGAAGCAGATTTACCTACCTCAGCTAATCAAGACTAGAATGGATCAGTCATGACTACCTAACGCCTTATGCCACAATTTCAAAGAAGTCTGAAAACCGCAACTTGCTTTTCTTTTGGACTATAATAACCAGTACAAACCCACTCAGATTCCACCTTCCCAACAGCTCAGGGAAGACATTGCTCTTGTTTTATTTTCATAGGAAAACCCTTTCATATATTAGAGGAAGGGACAAAACAGATCAGCACGTCATTGGGTGAACTACAGGTACAAATCTGGCTAGAAGTCATTACAGCTAACCAACAAAGCCTTAAATCTTTTACTACCTATTTGCTTGAATAATACAGACTCACACTAATGTAATAGGCAACTGGGAATACAAAACCTTGATTTACCAAAGATTCTTTCATCAGGAATTATTTAAAGTAAAAAAAGGTATAAAATAAGTGACAAAATAGCAAAGATAAATGTTACAATATTCATTACCACCAGGCCAAGTATAATAGACAGCGTTATCGCTGCAGCATTGGGAATTTACACTGTGAACAAGTAATAAACATTTAAAAAAAAAAATCAATCATCTATCTCCACTTTTTTGTTTTCTTTCACTGGCTTGGGGAAGGATAATCCACACCTGCAGTTTTACCCCCCTTCAAATCTAACTGGACTTTCTTTGAAAGGAGAAGTTGATATTTCACAGCTTCTAAACCATTTTCAAAGCCTACCACTTTGGTCCTGATATATTTCCAAAGTACAAAAGGAACTACCCCACCTACCCTTTACATGCTAAAAAAATATAGTTACACAATTTAGGACATCAAAAGAATTTTCTCATACTTTGCAGCAACCTTATTTCTAGACTGCCACAGAGGACAATAGTATTTTCTTCAGTTTCCTTAAGGCAGGATGGATGGGACACTGCCAGGGGAGACAGCAAAACCAAACTACGACTTTCACCATCCAATGTAGGTAATATTACACACGTGCGCTTTTCTTTTTGCTCCTGAAAAAAACAATAAAAATCATGGGGCGTTACTCATAAGCAGCAGTAGTGAAAGAAAGGTGCTTAATGTAATCTTTGCATTAAGTATAGCATACATTTGGTACTAGCGTCTTGCATTTCTTGCTACATTAATAAAGATGTTGACTAACCATGCTAAAATAATCTCATGCCACAAACACCACTCACCACAGCTGAGATGCTGACATTTGCTGCAGGGCTAGTACTGCTGCACTGAACTTCGGCACATAATCCACCTCCTTTCTAATTTAACTAGAATCTATTCTAGTCTGTAGAAGAACTGCAATCTTAACTGCACAATATGTATATTTTTCCCTTGATTGCGCCTACTTGTTCTTTCAAGGGCATTCCCATTAGGAACAAACACTTCTCCATCCTCTCTCCCCCTTAAAGCAGAGTGAAAATAATCATATCAAGGGAAACTTATTACTGTTTCCAAATTGCGTCTGGCTCTCAGCAGGCACACTCTCCAGGCAACAGTTTTGCCGCTACATTATGACTAATTTTTTTTTTTTCCTGATGACATTTTGTACTGTAAGTAGGTAGAGGAAGGACAGATATATGTGATTTGGGATAAGACAGAACCTCCTGAGTCAAGTGAAATAGCAGTGTCTCCCCTCACTCTGCTCCCTCCTGCAAAGAAATTTCATTTTCACTCCAGAGAATGATTTCTTAGCACATCGCACCATGCACAAACACAGATCCTACCACAAATTAATTTTTTAACAGAGGGATGAAACCTGTAGTTTGTTAGATTTGGAGCTCCTGGTTACTTTGTATAACAAAGAAATAAAAGAAAAAAGGGAAAGGGGGAGAACAAAAGAAACCCAAAAAGCAACCATTTGATTTCTGGCTACCTGGACGAGGCATACGTTGTCTAATGCTGCCATCTGCTGTCTAGACAGAACGGCAATGCAGCTCTGGATGTAAAAAAACAATTTTCAGGAGTATTATCCAGACTGTTCCCTTCCGCAACTAGTATCTCCTGGATCACCATTTGGAAAAAACAAAACAAAAAAACCCCTCTCCAGTTCATTTTCAATTTATATTTATGGCTTTCCACAATCCTTACACAGAGATGTACCAGAGTACAACAGAATAAAATGCTGCACATGTGATTTTTAGGGAGTACATAAAAATCAATTTTAAAATTAAGTCAAGGTAAAGCCACTGAGCTTGTTTCACAATTAATTAATGAAGGTGCATCAAAGTCACAGGTAATACCACTGAACAAAGAGAAGCTTAACCAAATACGTACCAAGGAATTTAGGTATAATTTCTACCTATTTTAAGAGAAAATACATGAACACACAAGCCTCACCTACAGAGTCACATGAAATTTAGCAAGATGAAACAACCATTTGAATCAACAGAACGGCCTTCGTATCTTAACAAATTCTGCTGCGTAAAATAAGCTGGGGAAACAGACACTTCTTTGGGGACAGGGCAGAGGGGACCCAAGGAGAATTGTACATGAAGAACAGAGAGCTGTGTATGTCAGAATGCCACTTCTGAACCAGACTGGAGAGAGGTTGATAGCCAGGTTCCAGCTTTTAATCTTCAAACATAAGAACAGCAGCTCTCAAGCTGCCTATAGGAAAGGCTATACACTGCCATTCTATCCACTCGTAACCCCCACAGCCCTGCTCCTACTTGGAAGAGTCTTAGTTTAAGGACGAGTTCGGAGGTGTATTATTTAGCTGCATCACACCTCGCTGAATGTCACACTATTCTGCATTTCATCAGCCTCCCAAAGGAACCATCTTTTCCCACCACATGCTCTTGTGTTCCTAACCTGAATAACCAACGTACTTGCTCCTCACCACATCTCCCCAGACACCAGCAGGATCCCCTTCTCCATGCAGAGGCGTTTCTGAAAACCTGGAGCACTTATCCTGATCCCACAATTCAGGCATGCAACCTTCCCAGATTCACAGCATCCGTACACTTCCTGTTCACCCAAGTGAGAAACAAAAGCCTTACAAAACCCACAGCTTGTTAAAGTTTTAGGAAAATGTATTACAGGTTTGATAGGAAATAAGGACTTAGTTAAAAGGCAGCTAAGCAGCATCCCAGGCCTATTCTCTAGATGATGCTTAGATCCAGCTTCCCACTTCCTGCACAGCACCTTTTCATGTCAAATACAACACAGTCATAAGAAAGTTGTTTAAAAATCCTTTTGGCCAACAGAGAGTAAAACTGTAGAACAAAAATCAGAAGAAAGTAGTAAGAACTATACCATAGCTGAAGTATCAAATTTTTTAAAATTACTGATGTAGTCAGTTTTACAGCAGTGGTGCCACAAAGATTGTCAGGAATGACAAAGCTTTGAAGCCACAAAATCCTCTTCGAAGCTTGGCTCCAAGCAACTATCACTTTTAAGTTTCAACTATTCTGTACTGCAATTTTAAGCAAAAGGCCCTGGCAAGCCTGAAGCACTTTGAATAAAAAAATAAATAAAAAAATAATAAAATTTGAGATCCTATGATTTAGCTCCAGCTTCAAAAAAATACAAATAAAATTATTTATCCCAGGCTTATTCTTTTAACTGTAAGGAGGGAAGGACTTCGTAAAGCATATGCAGATTTTTCTAAGTCATTTAAATACTGCAGATATGAAAGGCCATACTGGTACAATACAGGCCTTTCTAATTTCGATTTCTGTTTCTTATGACTAGGAAGTATCATCGAGCAGATTTTAGTTATTTCTTCTTCTAATTCTCCAAAAATAAGCTGACCTTGGTCACTAAAATCATTCCTTTGGTTAAGTGAAACAGAACACTTTTTCCTTACGAATTCTCTGCATCCTTCAATACAGCACGCAATCCCTGTATCCTCATTCTGGTGCCCCTTCATTTCCAAAAATGTCACAAGTCAGGAGGACAATCAAAATCAAATCACTCTTCTCTCAGCAGGTCTCCACAGCACATTCAGCTTGCTGTGTTTTCCACTGTTTTAAACCTGTAATGTCCTCTTCAATGTCTAAGTTTTTAATTGGAACCACAAGACAAGCATTTGTTCTCTCATTGTTCTCCCATTTCCGTAACTCTTGGGGACTCTGTACCGCTATGGTCTTATTATTCAGCATTTTATTCCGTAGGGTTTGCCAGTTTGATGCAACTGTGTTCATCCCTGTTTGTGGGGTTTTTTTCGTCACAATCACTAAACTCAGATTTCTAACATCCTATCCACTCTTTTACTAGTCAGACTCAAGCAAACTTCTATCAGTGTTCACTGACCGTATCACTCTGCCTAAGTACCTACTGCCTTAGAAATTCAGACACAAAATGGGAAGATGGTGCTTGCTCCAAATAATTTACACTTGAACGGAAGCTTTGCAGTAAGCTCTCCACCTTGTTTCTCTCCTCATCAGGATGATAAAGACAACTGCTGAAGTCTGCATCTTCTCTGAACAAGACTCCCCAATCCTACCCTGTATTAAGTCATTTAAAGGAATCCATTGTCTTAGTTCAATCTAATGCTCAGTCTTGATTGTGTCTGTATCTCAGCTGTCACATCTTGGCTTCTCCACCTCTTGCTATCCCTTCAGTACTTTGCTTTTCTACCTTGCTATCCATCCTGTTTTCAGCCTTTACTTCCATTGCTTTCTAGACTTCAAAGAAAACCTACATCTGCTTTCAAAGACGTTTTGTGTAGGAATTAACATCAGCTTGCCCTCTTCGCTAATGGCTACCCTACAATCTCATCTATTAAGTTGCCATTTTTAATTATCTTGATCTGCAAGATCTTTGGGCAGTAAATGTACTTGCTAAACACTGTAAATACACATGATTAACACAAAAGCAGAAATATACTTCCAAGCAAGTCACATCTGAACCAGAAAATATAAGACTGCAGAAGTAAAACACCAATACTTTGAATTAAATTCTGGATGAAACAAGGCAGTAGATCAGAGATCTCCAGTGTGCCATGCTCAATATAGCTCACATTGCTACAATAAGCAGCAAGCAGTGCTCTAGCAGAATATTCCAATTGGCTTTCAAAATAAATCTCAAATAGGGGGTGTAATAATCAACTTGGTAAACTCGATTTGAACATGAAACATATTGATTTCTTCTGTGGCTAATCACCATCATGATTCTAAATTATAAAGATCAGAAATTCTCTTCTCCTTCAATGCATACAATAAATTGCAAACCAAGAACAGCCCATAGAGCTGTAATTGCTATCCTGACAGGATAAAAACGCCTACTTGTCCTATTGTTTTTGTCAGGCCATCTCTTCTCTACCCTTTTCTTCTGCTTGTTTATTTTATGTTTGTTCACCACAAATGTGAACTCCAGGGCTATAAAAATGAAGAGCCTTTTCCAAATGTTGTCACAGAGCAGAGAGCACATTCTCACTGCACAAACAGGGTACTTCTTTGGATGCCCCCAAAATCTGCTTTTTCCTGCAGTAACACATTTCACACTCTCAGCTTAGTCAATAATCAAGATTAATGACTAATGTATCCCACGTATTCCAGTATGACTTCTTTGTAGGCTGCACTCCATTTCAACTGAGTATCTTCATGCATTCTGTTAAGCACATCTCTTTTTTTAAAGCACAGTCATCCCGTTTCAAGTTACTCCTAAAATACAGTTTTCCCCCGAGAGTCCTGCGACATTTAACTTAGCCAGGAAGATAAGCACCACCAGAGGTGTTCATTCAAACTCAGAACTAACAAGATCTATCATAAACATCATTACCAGGTTTGAGGTATTTTGTCACATTTCAGCCTCCGAATTTTACCTCCAGTATCTATTTAAATCCTAAACCCTTCAGGGTTATTGCCAGTCTGAAGTGTCTAACATCTTTGATACCACTAATGCATACCTACTGTACAACTTAGATTATTTTCCCAACTGTATTAATCTGTGTCTTTTTTTCCAAATTTAATACTACTATTTCTGTACTCTTGGTCCTTAAAAGAGGAACTCCGTTTCATAAAAGTAATGTTTCATGGAAGTAATGTTTGTATTATTTGATGTAGAAAGACATGGATAATCTCAATTAAGTGTAGCTGACGAGACACCTGCAAAAGAAAGCCTTACACATCTGTGTTGGGATTACTGCAGGAGAGAGCTTAACTCCATCTGAAGACAGTATCTTTGAGTGAAGTACACACAGGACCCAACTTTGGGGCAGGAAGAACAGCAGAGCTTTCTTTTTGCTTTTTGAAAAAAAGAGATAACATGGAAGTTGTTCATTCAGAAAAGAATCTGTAACATTCAAATATCAGGACATGCAACACGGGAAATTAGGCTTCAGTAAATAATAGATATTTGGTTCAAAGTAAGGACGGATGCAAATGAAAGTATAACAGGCTGGAGTTTACTAGAAGGTCCTGAACTATTACTGTCATCTTTAATGATGAGACAAATAAGGATAAAGATCATTCTCTGGTAAATAACTGTCTTGAAAATTATAGGAGGAAAAAGTATCAAATATCCTATCTTCACTTATTTTCTTAGCAGCCATCTGCAAAGGGAAGGCAAGGTGGGAAAGTACAGAATGTCTTTCTTAAGAGGGATAAGATACCCCTCAGATGGTGCTTATTCTCAGCATCTACCACAAGACAGCTTCTATCTTCCCGTATCAAAACTACTACTTCAGCATAACTGACTACTTTAAACAAAACAAAAAAGCAGCTCCTTTGAACAGAACACCCTGCCTCTAGCATACAATACAGCATTCTTGTTCAACCAGTGCAGATTGTACTCTTGAGGAAAGAACTATACTTTTAACCAGGGTAAGAGCAGCATTTTTCCTAAGCAATCTCTCACTTCTGGTGCTTTATAGTTCCTATAAGAATGTCTCACACCGAAAGGCTGAGGGCACAGGGACTATCTAGTCTCCGGCATCTCTCACTGTCCATAGAACACCCTTTCATCCCCACGATTTTCACTATATCTACATTCAGGCGTCACTCTCACTTCCAAAACAAGATTGGTGGCAACTTCAGCAACTTCAAACCCTTCAGCAGCTAGATACAGCTTTGGCATTAAAAATACAGGGATGCCATTACTTGAAAGGAGTCTGTTGGATGTCATTGTCCCCAGCATTTGCACAGATGAACTGCTAACAAAAGAATTCAGGCATATTTTAATTCAAACTCTAAAATATCCCCAAAAGCTCCAATTCTGTGCCAGAAATTCCATCCTCATGTGTTTAAGCGAACACAAAGAGGAATTCATTTGCATTCTCCATACAAACAAGCTTTAACAACCACAAGAAAAGGCGGCCCTTCCCTGACGTCAAGGAAAGAGGACTATGTTTAGATCACATTTTATCCACAACTGGCTGCCTGCTCGTGTGAGGGCCAGGCCAACATTATCATTCTTAAGTTTTGCTATTGTAAAGAAATCCTGCTAAGAACTTGTTTCCAATTTTAAAAGACAATTCACATTTTTCATACCTTTCACTGTCTACATACCCCCAAACAACTACATCTCTGCATTTGTCAAACAGGGACTTTTGCATTTTGTAAGTGCTTCATTGAATCCCTACAATTTAGGTCTTCTGTTAGGCCTGGATCTCACCCAAATCTGCCTGCTAAGAGCAACTCCCCCCTGAGAGGTAAGTAAGGAAAAGTGCCCTTGCATTATCCACTTGGTCAGTTCTCCCACTACATAATTACAGCTCAAACAGAAAACTGTGCACCTCCCACCAACCAAGCAGGCCGGGTGATAAACTCCTCTGTTGGTAAGCAAGTCTTTTCTTCCCTTCTCTTGGCAGAAGGGAAGGAAGGCAATGCTGCTTCATCATTGCAGGAATACAAAATTGTGAATACAAAGAAAAATTCGAAAAGCATACTCCAAATATTTGGAAGATGGAAGGTGGAGGGGCAACTCAACAGAGCAGCCATAATCATTAGCAGCAAGTTAACCATTCTACATAGATAATTTTCCTACTGAGGTCAGAATTCCATCTTAAAAAAAAGGCAAGAGAAAACTAGTTTTTTTTCTTCGTTGATCAAAATTTTAAGGACAGCTATACAGTTCAAAACAAGTCTTTGGACACAGCTCGTATGCAGCTTCAACATACAGACCGCAACCAATCAACAATGACAACAACAAAGGCTTAAAAGAGGGAACAAAAAATGTGATGATTAAAGCAAAAAGAAGTCTGACTCTTGCTCACATGTTCTTAGATACTCTGAAGCAACTTCATTTAAGGAAAGTTACCAAGGATTGCTAAGCAGAAACAAGAAAATGTGTCCCTCAGCTTCCCCTGTGCTTTAAAATTACTTTCCTCCCGCAAAAGGAAAGTTTCATATACAGGTATTAAGATGTTTTCTCTGATGTAAATTCCCACACCTATTCAGAAAGGCCATGTTGCCAAAGGTGACAGATACCACATTGCACTTACTGCATCTCAGCTAGACAACAAATCAAGTTTGCAATATCAAGTTGTTCAAAAACAAGATAAAATATCAGCATCCACACATCCAAACAGATACTTAACATGGAAATAGCAAAAGACACTGCTTCAATTTTCGCCATTTGATTTTGTAGAAACCCTAAAGCTGTCTAAGGAATTAATGTCCCGGTGCAGACAAAGAGAAAATGCCTAAGTGTTCCACAAGGAGATTAAGGCCAAGTCTGAAATGAAAATACGGGAAGACAAAAGCAGCAGTAACTTGCAAGAACCATTGTCAGATAGGTTCTTGCAACTTGCAAATATATACTGTTTGACACAAGCAGGTTTAGTACAACCAAAGCATCTTTGGAACATAGGGACTTGAAAAAATATAGAATGGGTAAAGTTCACTCTTTCTGAGAGCAAAAATATATTTTTTACAGGCTACTGCAGCTTGCCATAATTGGCAATAAAACTCATCTTCCAATGTTTTTAAATGAAGTCCTAGCCCTTTTGCCTTCAGTAAAGTCAGTTTTCACCGAGCGTCCTTATTGCAAAAGTTCAGAAAGTAGACAAAAAAAACAAAGGAAGACACGAGTGCCAGAATAAAGATATCCAAGTTTTAAACATAGTTCTGCTATAGTCTTTCTTTAATATGTTGAACAAATTCTTAAATTTCTACTTCATTTTCTTAATTTTTATGAAGATGAGATGGCAGCAATACATTTTAACTCACAGGATGAGGACAGAATTATGAGCATTTGCAAACCACTCTGATCTCCTTGAAAAAAAGGACCTAGATTAGCACAACACATTATATCAGTCCTTAGAATGAGCTGATTTTAAGTGAGCAGCACCATTATGTAAATTAGTTACAAGAAAGTAGAAATTAGAAAGATGATTCAAATACAGTCGAAAGGTTGAGTAAAGACAGTATATAGAGTTTGGTACAGATACATGTCTGTTGGCTCCATATAGACATTTTCTGTTTGCACACACTAAATGAAAGTTACCACATCTCCTAATTATATTTCAAAAGAAGCTGACCATTCAGTGAAGCTTCAACTACATTATTTTAATTCAGTAAGCCTGTATGTTCTCATAAAGCATTAAACATTTATATAGAGACACACATACACATCACCATTCTAATTTTATAATCTGAAGGGAAAAACCATGACCTATACAAATCAAAGTTTCATACTTTTTTCATTTATTCCAAAATACAAAAAAGCCACAAGATTTCCCTTTTCCTTTGACAATACTATCCCTCTTCCTGTTCTGTACAACATCACTACAAGCTGAACAATTCTTAGAGTTACCAAAGTTTATATACGCACAAGCTAAATTGCATAGTGCTATGTCCAGAAAGTAAGGTTATGCATCAGGTTGTTTTTATAGTTTGTCCTCTGAAAAAAGAAAAAGTAGCATGGGAAAGAACATAAAATCCTAGGTACAGTTTAATATCCACAATTTCATGTTTATGTATGCTTATCCAGATCACAAAAAAAAGTGATAGCAAAAAATAAATCAATTTGACCTGCATAACCAGGATATAACTGAGAAAAGGTCTATTTTCAGGATGCTCCCAGGGAAATTATTAAAACTAGTTACAGAAATTAAAGATGTGTGAAGGTGCCTTTCTGTGATGACAAGCTTAGAATTATAGCCTAGACAAGCAATAATGACAAGCCTAGAATTATAGTTTTAGAATATAAATTCTTGTATATTCTCAAGCATTTCAGTGAGATACACTAAAGTGGTCTCTTTCAAGACATTGAATACTTTTTCTGTGGCTCTTATGGCAATAACGTAAGGGTTGTCAACTTCACTGAAATACATCAAAACCTACAGCAAAATAAATGGAAAAAATTTAATCCACCGTTAAGGTTCACAATAAGAAAGTAACAAGCAGTGAGGCATGCAAAAATTCGGATTTCAGTACAAACATTACTCCAATCATGCTGCATATTCTGTATGTTTTACAACATACAGTTCACTATAAACGATAAAATAAATTCACGTATAACTGAAAAAAGGAAACAAATCAAAAATATACAATAAATGTATTAGCACTGCAAACAAAAAAAAGTTCACTGGAAACAGATGTAAAATTCCTTGAATCATTCCACTAACAAACCCCCCACACACACTTGGGGCATTTTGGTTCATGTTACTGCATATTAAATAACCAATTACTCAGGTTCAATCCCACATCTGTCACTAGCTGTAGTTAACATCTCCATACTTCATGTATCCTGTCCCAAACTTTCAAAAGTTCCCTTAAAAGGAATTGAACGTCTCAACTCCTGTAGACTCTAAGAAAAACCTGGGAATCATTAACCACAATTTTTCTGCCGCCCTACGTGCCTTTGTATTCAGGAGATTGGCTGAATTCTTAAATTTGGAACCTCAACTTAAGCAAGGAGATGAGCACAGTGAAGTAGTATATAAATCAAGGCCATTTCCACTCCTGTACATATGCCATCACCATAAGTGAATACAGCACACTTTCAGAGAGCACAGAAATCTTTTGAAAGCCATTGAAAATGGTACAAATCAAACCTTTGCACTATTCAACAGAAACAGCTGCAAATATGCTTCACACTGGCAATTAAGGGAAAACTTAAAATGACAAGTTGAAACGTGGCTTTTCTTTTTCCGTAACCAAAGGTTTTTTTAAAAAAAACTCCAGCAAGTTTACCTTTTGAGAGAGAATGTGTGTGCCCATCCTCACACATTTGCTCCCACTTACTGATCTTGACAGCTCCTCTCCTTCCCCCTGCAAAACCCAAACTCCCATTTCTGATCCGCAGCAATTCAAGTTTGGGAATTCATGAGGCTGACTACCAGCCCAGAGAACGGATGTCTTTAAAGAAAGACAAAGTTATGCTTGGCATAACACATCCTCAGCCTATGATTGTTGGTTTTACCTTACTATCATGAATTTCTAACATAATGCAAATAAAAATACACACGCTGCTGCAACCCGACAATATTTTGTTCGCACATGCACACAATTAAACAGAAACAGCAGAGTTACTAGAACATGAGCTTCTGTCACAAGATTGATGTTATAATTTTAGAAGACAATCCTCAATTTTTATTATAGTGGTAGTCCTGTAATATGACATGAAACAGATCCTTAGATGCCTATTAACAAGCGAATGGAAGTTTCTTCTATGTCCATAATGTTTATTACAGGATCTCAGTTCTGTTCAAACAAAAGCTTTAGACTGAATATTTTTGCCTAATTAGGAAAAGATAAAGGTACTTTGCTTATGAAGGATAGATTTGCCATTTGGATGCATTTCTGTAAAACAGGAATGGAAGCTAGAGAAATATAAAACAGTATGAGAACTGCATTACATTCACATAAAGGGTAGATTAATAATTCAAGGTTTATTTGGTGGCTTGTTTGCAACTGTAGAAAAGGTCAGACCTTATATGAATAAGGTATTAAAGTTTGTACATAAAGTCTAAGGTAAAGATAAGTAACAAGGCTTGTTTACCATCCAGTTGTTCAGAGTGTGCAGAGAGTTAAGATTTTTAAATCAATGCAGTGATAACAATATGTATTACTGAAAAGATTCTGCATAGAGGTCAGCACACATGCAACAAGAGTTCAACTGGAAATCACAAAATCTGATAACACATAGATTGTGTGAGGGAAATTTTATTGTTTTAAGAGATGTCTGGCTATGAATTACACTTAGCCTTCTTATCTTAAATTTCTCATTGCTCTCTCTTGCACTTCTTGGATTTAATATTTTACCAGGCAGACTTTCATGCGTTTGCATTAAACATTTCCCACACTGTTTAGTGGCAGTCAGATACAACAAACTGGTAACTTTGGACCTGACTTGTGCCGTTCAGAAAAATCCTCATTACACCAACATGCGTCTACTTTGGACATCCATAACTGGATGCAGAGATAGATATATCCAAGAGGATGCAGAGATACATATATCCCACTGCTCTGGGACTGGTAGCCAGGTGTTTGAATAGGAACCTGTGCACATTCAAATACGTGCACATTTTCAAGTTTAGCTAGGCTCAAACCAACTCTTACCTAAACACTGTCTCAAACAAGATGGTGGAACACTAGAAATAAAGACTCAGAGTCTGGTATAAACAGGAACTCAGACATCACTTATTAGTAGCTAAGAGAAAACAAAACCAACTTCCACAGCTGCAGAAAACACAAAAAGCATGTTTCAGGAAAAACTAACTTTGGGCTCATTCAGAAATGCTTCCACACTATCTACACTACCTTGGAAGGAAAGAAAACATGGAAATTTCTAACCCTTGAGCAAGAATGATTTCAGTTCTTTTAACCTATGCTCCACTGACCAAATTCACAGAAGTCTTAGTAGCATTCATTTATTTTCATTAAACTTTTCTTGCCTCTTGATCTAATAAACAGAAGTGACTGCTTCTCCTGCAGAACCCTAGAACGTACCCATACCATCCTCTCAAGTGTCTTCTGGTGGGAAAAGTGTGTCAGGAGATACCATAAACCAGCAGAAGGGCCCACAGCACTAGACTGCATCTCAAGAATTCACCTGCTGGTACAAATATGTTGACTGTTCCCAATATCTTTTCCTCTCTTTCAGATGTGAAGCAAGAACAGAGGACAGCTGGTTCAGCTGACTGTCAAGATGCCCATCAGAGGCATTGAGAATACGGAGTCATGGAGCCCAAGCTTCACCACGTCAATGCAGAGCACATAGAAAAGAGGTACCTTTACCTGTGAGGAAACATATGGCAGGCATCACCTGGGAAAGCCTCACCTTCATCATGAAAGGTTTCACTAGTCTGTACCTACTTTAACCAAGAATCTGCAATTATTTTATCCTGTGGTTTCCTTTACTTACTTGAGCTTCCACATCAACATGAATTTGTTCTGTGGCTTAAACGCTATTTATACCTTCAATTTAACTTTGATTCATAGTTTCTAATAACATTAGTCCATTGTCCAAACAATGCAAGGGGATATCAAACAAGTTTAGATGGTCTGGGGAATTTGCTCACCAATGTTAAACACAGAATAAGTGGTTGCCATAATCTTGTTTTAGATAACCGTTTCGACAAGCAAAGTATAACTGTAATGTGCCTGCTCTGAACCAAAAGAAAAAAAAAAATCAAAACCTGTAAGATAATATTGCAAAAACCCATACTACTAAAACACGTAGGAGGTCACAGGTTACTCCAAAGAACTGGTACCCAATTTCAAATTATATAGGAGCAGAAAAACAATCACAGATAAAAATTTTAAGTTTTATGAATGGCTACTGTCCACAGCTCATTGTGAAGGTCTGCTGTCTTTGTCCAGACTCTAGTTCGCCTCCTAGCTGCAAAATGTTACTCTCAGGAGCTTATGTTAAATTGTTAGTGTTTTGAAATTTCAGGCAGCTAGTAATACATATACAGACACACACATATATATAAATAAAATTAACACCATGCCTAATAGATACACGAATTGGTTTCGAACCCTCCTTATTAATGGGCACACTTCTCTGTAGAATAAAGAACATCCTAAAAACAAAGTGTTGAACAGATGGCTTTTTAAAAGTGTGATTTAAATATGTGGCACATGCATGACATGTGCCTTTCCCTGATTTTCCAGACACTAATTGTTAAATAAGACTTTTGATGTGCTCATAAATGCATGGAATTCAATAATCAGTCAAGTATTTAGACACAAAAGAGAAGTCAGCAGAATTTTATGGATAGACAAAAATCAACTTAGCAAAACTAGAATATCTTCTGTACAAAATACATAGTCAGCACTATGAAAAAAGGTTAGAATAATGTAAGTGCTTGTGCACAAACACAGAGACACAAAGGAAATTGTTTCCATTTCACATCTAAAAGCATAAATATCTTTTAAAATTGCACTATCTCCCTTATAAAATCTAAATATTAATAAGAAAATTGTTTATAAGAAATCCATTTTTTCCCCTTTAATAGGGCATATAGTTCTTTGTCCTGGCAGTCTGATACTTTTTTTTTTTAACCTCCTGTATTGAATATTCAGTTGCCTTTCATGCACCTGAGTATCTTGGGTTTGCCAGTCAGTTCTCCTTTTCTTTGCCAGTGCTCCTTATTCCAAGCACACTCCCCAGCGTAGTGTCATCAATATTTTGTGAATATACGTTCCTGCACACACTGATTCCAAATACAGCAAGCATACATACTCCATACTCACACATATATCGTTAGGAGACTTTCAGGACCTTATCATGTCAAACCATATTAAAGTAACATTTTTAAGGCTGACATTCCATTTTCTCTGAGCTTGTTTTGAGTAGACATTTAGTAGAAATCTCACACCATTAAGGATTTTAATCAAGAGAGAAAATTAAGAAAAAGTTAAGTCTGCTATCTAAGAAAAAGATCTATTAGGTCTTGTCTGAACCAGAGAAATGTATTCTTCTAAGAATCAATTTAGGCTTTGCACTGCACTTGTAAAATGTCACACATTCACACACAGAAAGCATTGCAGATACCATTAAACTAGTTTCATTAACTATAAATGCTATTTCAGTCGGGCTGTATTAATGCCAGCTAAGTTAAAGGTTTACTGGCATTGTAGTTCACGCTGATCAAACAGCCTACCTAGCCCTTTGAAATCTGCCCAATTTCACCATTTCTGACAACGCTAACAGAAATCAGTGGGATGGGTACCCAGACTGCAATGCCTTTCACAAAGCACAACTGAGGACCGAGCAAACCTGTGATAGCTTGGAAGGCTTATCAGCAGTAGACGCTGCAGAGCTTTATTTGTTAAGTGAGAAACAATTAAAATTGTAGCCTACAGAAAGGCTTACAGCTATGGCAAAGCATCTACATTGGACTGAAAATCTAAACATCAAATTCAGGTTATCTGGGCAAAGAACTAGAATCCTTTGTTGGGAAAGAACAGGATGCCTAAAAATCTCTTTAAGGCCTTTTTTTTAACATACGCTTCTAACATTACACTGACTTCTTGTCAAAACCACTTTTCCACCAGGGGAAAAAAAACTGCTGAAACGTAAGAAAAATCTCACTATTTCAAAGCTGATATTTTAATTTTGCATCAGGTGTTCACTTGCTTGCTGAGATTTTGTATCATCACATAATGAAATTGTCATGTTTTGCTCATTATAAAAGTCATAATGATATGGCAGTAGCTGAAAGTCTAAAAGGATGACTGACACTCAGTATTGACATACCGTGTATGTTGCAATGAAAGACTGACATGCTTTTTAAAAAAAAAATAAATAGAGCACTTCCATTTTGTCAGATCACGATCATCAGAATTGCAGGATCACAACATGGATTTCTCACTATGTCATGAAAGAACATAAAACCAAAACATGGCGTTCACAAAATGTCTGACTTTGTTTAAAATACATTTTAGTGGAATAAAATTGAATTTCCAAGTATTAACAATCTGTGCAGAATAGAAATTTAAAATTTTGACCAGCTCTATATGAAATAGTAGTTGCTTACCTTTGTTTTCATTGGCTGCTCAAGAAGTTATATTACATAAGCAAAAAGGCTTATGTTTAAGTTTTCTATTCCTGATCTACAGAATAACTGAAAGTCAAAGAATACCACCTATAAGACATTAGAAGTTGTTTTCCTTTCTACTCAAGACACATCATAATATGATGTTAGGATCAATTAACAACAGCTTCATAGCACTGCATGGACATGGTCAAACCACTATAAATTCTGTTATAATTTTTGCACGTAATAGTTTATTTCACCAAAACATTGTAAAAACTGTAGGAAGCTCCTTTTAAATGAATCTCAATCAAAATTTGTTTTCTAGCATTGCTGAGTTTTCCAAGACTCCTGATGCATCCTTTTGACAGAGAGAGGCATACGGCATTCAACACTCCGCATGACAAAACCATGGAAAAGTTGACATTGCGTCAATGGAGACTACATCACTATTAAATTTAAAGAACACGAGTCAACTGAGTTTTAAATAAAAGATAAAGCACCACATGGTCATACTAGAAGTCTCGTGTCTGTCAGCTAGACTGTTCCCAGCTGACGAGGGTTCTGACAGATGATTCGGTATGCAAGTGCATTACCGAGTCCATCCACACTCTCTGCCTTTCATACTGGAGTTCTGTCAGGCCAATGAAAACAACCAGACAAACATTTTGCAGCATGACACCATCCCCTCTATGTATGTTTTATTAATGTGCATCCAGTGCAACTTAACGTATGGAAGTGTTAGAGTGAATTACTGTCCTGTTATCACAGACTTATCTTGGCACTAGGATTGATATTACAATCAATTCTCAAATTCACTTTGTAAACATGAAACTCTTATGCTCATAGCCCTTAAAAAAAAAAAAGAGTTTTGATGATGATAGTTCTGATATTAAAGATTGCAAGCATGGAAGAACTACAGCCCATTACCCACAAATCCAGACAAATTCTAGAAGCCTCACTGTGCTTGATATAAAATTGAGATCCAAGAGCCCAAATCTCAAAGGGGAATAACAAACTTCAACAAATTCTAGGAGAAATATATCTAATACTAGTAGACTAGTACTAACTCATAGTTTCTCAGTTCTTCATGTATTCCATACTCCCTGACTGACAAAAAGGGGGACATGAGCAGGAAAAAACAAATACTCTGTGTATTCACTTAAATTTATAGGTGAGTCTCCTCAGTAGAGAAGAATGATTCCATAGGCTCCACTCATGATTTGCGTTGTCACTGGTTACTGCACTACTTCTGGACATCTCTACATTATAAGCACAGAAGGCATTCTCTGAACACATCGACTGCAGGCCCATCCATAGCTCCAATGAGTTCAGCTGGAGCTGAACTGCAGAGACAGTAAATGGGTCATGGCTTATCTTTATGATTAGCAGGGATATCAGAAAACCCCAAAGACATGGTAAGGCACTCAAACAGGCTGCCCAGAGAAGCTGTAGATGCCCCACCCCTGGAAGTGTTCCAGGCCAGACTGGATGGGGCTCTGAGCAACCTGGTCTAGAGGAAGGTGTCCCTGCCCATGGCAGGCGGGTTGGAACTAGATGCTCTTTAAGGTCCCTTCCAACCCAAACCATTCCATGATATATGTCCAGAGGTAAGATGTTCACAGAATATCTGGAGCAGAAACTCCAAGAGTTCTCTTCATGTGATATAACACCATATCTTCAGTCCACAAGGGGGAGGACTGTTTATCCTCATCCATGCAGTTGCCCTAACAAACTCTAGGTCTTGTGCACAACTCCCCGCCTAGGCTTCACTAAAAGAGATGACAAGTAAAACCATTATGTGATTTCAAAAAAAAGTCTCTTAAAACTTCTTGCCCCCTCCCACACTCACACTTCTGCTGACTAAAAACCCTCCTCACTCCAATGACAAGCAGTCAACTTTAATAAACTAGATGTCAAATTCCAAAATATACAAAATATAGAAAATGACAAAAATATAGTCATTTGCACATTCATCTTACTGAATCAACCTATAGCAAATACAGAACACTTTCAAACAAACATCTAGCATTGAAACATAGATCCACATTAGGCAACACACTTCAAAGATGGTTAGACTAACTATCTCCCAGGAAAATTCAAAGAATATGCCTACCATACTTTCTTTCTGAACAGAAAACCCCTCTCCTAGAGAATGAAGTTTCACATCATCCTGCAAGCAGATTCAAAGAGTAAAGAAAAGTTCATGTATAATCTCATATATTCTTCATGAGTGTTATAAATATAAACTTCTGACAGATTTACTAAACTTCCGTAAGTCTCCAGATTTCACAAGTCCTATTAAAATAAAATTCTTGATATTGAAAGAAAAAGAAAGTAGAAGAACACCTTAAGCAACGAAGTATTATAAAATGAAGAGAATGAGCCACCCTTTATTACAGTTCACAAATACATTTTGGGTTGCTCTTGAGGCCAAAAGATTTACTGGAGACAAAATACTACTGATTCAGCATGCCTGCAATAATTTTATGCCAAAACTGTGAACTACAAAGCAAAGTTCCTGCAACGCAAGCATTACCCATACTTTACCTATTTTCAAGCAGCAACAGAAAATAGTGACTCTTTCAATACAATGTAAATTGCAGAACTTTTTTTTAATATGCTTTTCATTAAATATTAGCTTAGAATCTATCTTAGTGTCTGCAAAGAGAAACAGACATGCCAATGGAAAAGGGCTGGAAATCATCCCCAAGAGGAACAGTTGCAGGCAAAGACTTAGCCCACCTAAATACCCAAGGACAGCAGTTAGCAACATTGAATAAATAGCCAGTTTCCTAGATTTCCTTCCAGAATGCTTCAGATGCATGTTTATTTCCTCATACATAGTGAAGAAAACTCACAACATTAAAAGTAAATACATAACTCACTAGATGCATTACAGGAACTACAAATCTGTTGTACATCAAGATCCCAAACTTCTGACTAAATTATTATTGGCATTTAAAAGCAAAAAATTGTGATGCTAGGGAGTAAATCCAGACTTTGTTGTGGGCAGCACCATTAACAGTTTTGAGACATCAGTAGCTACACAGCTAATGAAGATGCAGATCCAGCTACATGATGCTTTTTCTCTCTAAATTTAAACCATTCACAATAGCTTGATGTCCTTCAACAGCTCCCAAAAGAACACCTGAAGTGGTGTCCCACATGCTCCCTGGCTGATGATAAAGCAAGACTGAACAGGATTCCTAACGAAAATTGACAAGACACCTTTGCCATGGTGGAAGTCAAGAGTTCCATTTAAAGACACACCATAATTTGTCTGCTCAGTCACCTCAGTTACCCAGAAGCATCAACCTTTAATCGTAGCATATATATGCATTTAAGTTTGACCTTTGGGGACTTTCTATAACACTAACCAAGCATTTCACTATGTGGCCCTGCAAAGATGAACTTTACCAAGACAACTTCCATATGCAAGAAAAAACAAATAAATCCCAATTAGTACATATTATTGTTCTGACTTTGCTAAGCTCCCTGACCTTACAGTCATATAATTCTTCTCAACTTTGTACTATTTCACCAAGATTTCTAGCCTGTTCTAATCCAGAAGTAAAAGCAGTTCCCATCATCCATATAACATGCATCCAAGTGAAAGAAACTTCTCTCACCTTGTCCTTTCTTCTCCCTTCGAGACAGAGAACGTCCATTGCTCTAATCCCTTCTCCATAAACATTAAATAGAAGGAATATCTATATAATCAAAACACTGGCACAAGAACAAGCATGTTTAAGCTAGATGTGACTGTGTCTAGCTGGGAAATTTAGAAGTGTCAAAAAAAAATTAGATTTTTAAAACACTGATCCTTCAAAAACTGGCACAGTGAATAGAAGTAACAAGTGAACCGAGGCAGATATTTACGGCTTTATGAGGATTGTCAGGAGAGCCAGAAAGTTCCTGATGGTCATCTGTCTCCTATAGATGAGTCAGGAGAATCTCCTATGCATTCACTGTTCAGTCAGGACAATGCAATTATATTGTTGTTAAATTCTTCAAACTGTCCTGTGGCTGTTTCCAGAAAGAGGAGTGTAATATACAACATGAACCTTGCCAATGTGAGAAGAGTTTGTTATAAACAGTTCATTAAAATCAGCTAGGATTCACAGGCCGCACAGGGGTCCCCAGACATCACAGCTGATGTACCTGAGGCAGTGCACCATGATGGCTTCCTGGGGAAACCAAGAGGCTTTTCAGGGTAACCAAATCAAGTCTCACACTACCAGAGATAATACCATGCAATCCATTCCACAATCAAACACTGTCCTGAAGGTAAGCTTATTATTACTTGTTCCCATGACTTCTCTCGGCAGATAATTAGAAACATACTCTAATTTTTAATTTCCCTCTATTCATGGGACAAATGTATTCAGAAGATTTATTGGCAGGTTAAAGCAAAGAACATTGGCAAGTTAAATGTGGTTATTTGCACTGAAACAGAGCAGTAAAGCCTCGCAGGACTTGTCCAGTTACCTGACGTGACAGCTGGATGTTAAGAGCTATGCTAACTTGAGTCTTACTCTTCACTGTTAAGAGAAGATGAGCAACATCTTTAAAAGCATCTAAGGATCTTTCATCGATGTGGCTAATCATATCTATAGCAATCAAAAAGTTCTCCCTGAAGATAATGAAATAAGAAGTCCACGCAAGCACCTGAGCAGTGTAACTGGAAGAGTTTATGTACTATGAAGGCTATTAAGTGCTTTGCTCGCATTTTTACATAATTGCTAAAGTTCTACTCTCTGAAGAAACTAAATGAAAGCAACACCCTCTTACTTCAGTATCCTGTTCCCTGGATGTAAACAAAATTAGATCTGCCAATTATTGTGACCATGGTACATTTTTTTTACCACTTCTTTTACTTTTGCATTTTGGAACGTGAGCCATATTCCACTCCTCCTCTTGATGCTTCATAAACAATTTCAAGGTGTCATAGCTTAATGTGAACAAACCTGCTGAAAAACAACGTCTACAAGAGGATTACTAAATGCCCAAATTGCACTCCAAAACTTCATTTACAGGACTTCAGAACACAACAAGGTGCCACTTTACTGTAAAATTTCAACATGAGTTTACAGAACTACTAGATGGGGGAAAAAAAATTATTTTTACTAACAAGGACTTAAAATATGCAGAAGTCAAATAACAAACCTTCACAATGGCATTTCCAGATTTCCAAACAATAAGCAGTTCAGATGGTAAATATGTGGTTTCATTTATCAACACGTGTCAGTCTACCATAAATGAAACTGTACAGGGATAATAAGAAGCCTGGCTGACTCTAAACTGCCGAAAGAAAAGACACATTGCTAGATCAACCACATTTGAACCTTGCTGGGGCTAGATGAAGCCAGAAGCAATAGCCTTGGCCTGGCAATCAAATTTAAACATAATCATTATCTGGCAAGCTTAAAATCATAGTTTAGGATGCCATCACAGCATGCTGACTATTCCCTCGCTGCACCTGCATTGGCACCAGGCAAGACACGGTCACTGTAAACAATGCTACTTTTTGATTTTCTGGTGCCTTCAGCCAGGAAGGTTTGAGGAAGTTTTGATAGCCGTGATTGGTTTTTTCCGTTTTATTCTTGATACTTGGGATATACATCCTTCAGCTGGATCATTTTTAAATCACTTCAGCACTTAAACTGTCACACTTGATGCATAATCTGACACCACAGAGTCATAGTTTGAATATTTCAGTTCTATTACTTTTAATACTGTACCAGTTAATCATATTTTATTTAAAGGTAAAATGTTAATCTTCTGATGTTAAAAATCATCATACTTTACCTTTTTATGGCCGCATATTAAAATAAGGATACTTGCCAATTACCTAGAGCTTTCTTCTCAGGATTCGAATTTGGAGTTGACCAGAGGTCAGCTCAGAATCTCTGCAGTACAAGCCTGCTCTGCATGCCAGAGCTGCTCTCTTTAAATTTCCCAGTATTTCACAGCTGAAATTCACACATCTCACCAATTGCTACCCAACTTTTGTGTGTCCTGTTTGAATCCTGAGTTTTTTGAATTTTATTTCAAATCCTGAGGTTTACCAAAAAGCACCTTGGTCCAAACTGTTTCCTATAAGCTGGTTGCAAGCACTATTGCAAGCTCAAAACTGTAACAGGAATACTTCAAAAAGGCAGCGGTTCTCTCCGAGATAATGAAAGCAAATTTTTTGTTGTTGTTTTAATATTGCTACTTCTTGTGACTTAAAAAATAGCTCTACACAGGCCACTAGAATGACGTCTTAGACTGCAAGCATTTCCCAGCAGGGATTTTTGTCTCTATACTTGTCTGCAAAGCAACTAGCAAATTGTTAATCATCTATAATTAAAGACACCTTAAGACCAGATCCCATCAGAGTACATCTCCAGTTTGCTCACATGGCCCTTTATGAATAAAATATGCCTTTTCATTTCAGCCCAGTACCCTTTTCCATTTGGGTGCCTCCTTCAAACATTCTTCTATGACATGCCCAAGAAGAGAGGCATTTTTTAACATTTTTATGTATAAAACACAATGGAAGTGACAAATCTGTGTGACACGCTCCACTCAGTCTTTTCCTTGACCCTATCATTTTTGGTTTTGTTTTAGATTTTCAGAGAAATACAATATTTGTATTGCTCACGGTTGAGGGTGTCCATGAAATGCCATAACTATGAAGAAAGACAGAGATCTGGGTCTGTTCAGCCTGGAGAAGAGAAGCTGAGAGGGGATCTCATCAATGTTTATAAATATCTCAAGGGTGGGTGTCAAGAGGATGGGACCAGACTCCTTTCAGTGGTGCCCAACGATAGGATGAGGGGCAATGGGCACAGACTGAAACACAGGAGGCTCCATCTGAATATGAGGAGAAACTTCTTTACTCTGAGGGTGCCAGAGCCCTGGAACAGGCTGCCCAGAGAGGCTGTGGAGTCTCCTTCTCTGGAGACATTCAAACCCACCTGGACACATTCCTGTGTGATCTGCTCTGGTGAACCTGCTTTAGCAGGTGGGTTGGACTAGATGATCTCCAGAGATCCCTTCCAACCCCAGTCATTCTGTGATTCTGTAAGCAATGTGCATACTTTTAACACTTCATGTCACATGAAGGCCAGCAAGCAGTACCCCAAATTTTTAAATAGGTAAGTAGAAGACAGCAGAGCTGCCGAATGCTACATACAGTAAGTCAGTAAAAGCACAGAACTGAGCTGGAAGTTCACTGGGTTGCCACGCGCATTCATATGTGTCATGTCTGGCTTGTAAGCAACACACTATACATCTTGATCCTCACTTTTTCCTGTGACCACAACTGTAAACTGCAGGTTGCACTCATCTACTTTACCTTTGGCACTGTACTTACAACTGTAAGCAACACATCCTAAGATAAAGTTCAGACAGAACGAGACATGATATATTAATTTCATTTTTTAATGGAAGAAAAGTAATGCAATGGTGGTGTTGATTTTATATATGTATTTATTTATTTTTATTCTGAGATTTCCACATTCAGATCTGCAATTACTGGCACTATCTCCTAGGTTTTTGATGCTCTGCTTCCACTGTTAACTTCGGTACAAGTATCAAACCTCCTACATACATATAAAGAATCAAAGCAACACTGATCACACATCAACCACCATCCTCACTTAGTTAAAGAGAGCTCATAGACCTCTGCCTGTCTGCAGAATTACAAAACAAAACAAAATCTATTCTAAATGTAAAACTAAAAACCTGACAATGCACAATCTCAAAATTCACTTCTGCTGAGAAGCACTAAGTCCAGCAGCTGAAACTTCTCCCTTCGTGAACCTTCTCTACAACGATGGTCTGCTACCAGGAAAGCCAGTCCACGGACCATTGCCTAGTTAGGCAACTTGCTATGTGCAGCTCCATGCCTCACACATGAGGCTATCTCAAGGTTACAACCTTTATTTTAACACATCATTACCTCGAAGACTCTTCCTCCTTCATGCGGAGAACAGTCTCCCACCCTTCATAAAGAAGGTATCTGTTACAACATTTGGAAGTAACTAGAAGAGCTAAGTTTCATTTCTTACAGATTCTTTAGAATGAAACAAACTATATCTAAAAAGTGCAGATATGCTTTTTTATTTCTTTTGCAGTTCAGGGGAGGGGGGAGGGAAAAGCATCTCTGATTTGTATATTAAAGCACAAGCATCTGTCCTACTGATGATATTCTAGGGAAGCACATTAGCATAAAATTTAACGATGTCAAATAAGTGGATGTGAAATAGGGACTGCGTAAAGACACTATTTCCAAGCCTGACAGAAACATCACTGTTTAGAAATGCAAATGAAACCATTATGTTCAATAATTATATGAAAATATGAACAGTTCAGCATGTTTTCCAGCCCTGATGGCGGTTAATGGGATGTACGCTTATGTAAATAACTACTATTAAAGCTAATGCTGAAAAAAACTAATAAATTCATACTAAAGCAACTGATTTAGTACGCTTTTAAACCCCAGCAGTGCTCACTTATTAGAAAGGAGTGCATTCTTATGTTTAGAACTCATTACTGTTACAAGTCACTGCAACTCCATCAATTACCATGCATTAATGAAAATGGGACACATACAAAAAAAATTATTGCCTCTCAGCAGTTTTCTTTAAAGACAAAATATAGGGGTATTACCATCATGGGGCCTTGAGGGGAACTTATCAGCAACATAATCTTTATTACTACAACAGTACTCCCTGTGTTATAACCCTGGGGTATCTTTGTCCGGAGACAGGGCTAACCTTTATGTTAAAACTCTTGACATGTATACAATGAAAGTGACCATTCTGCCATCAGTAAATCTTACCATTTTCACACTTTAAAATGCATTTAAATAAACAGATACACACTGGTACAAGAACTGAAAACTGTAGATGTGAAGTGAAAAACCACAATTCCTGAAACCTACAATTCCTGAAACTAGAGGAAGGAGGAATAACGCAAATAGAATTAAGGATAAAAGATACAGATGGAAGTCTTCTATGACGTTCTTGTATCTGGATAAATTCCATCCAGTTTTACACTTACACTTTTAATGGCCTCATAGAGCCACAGAATTAAGACTTCAAGGACACTATTCATGCATCTTTGGATGTTTTGTCCAATTCCTCAGTAATACTTGAAAATCCTTAGCCCTGGTTAAACATCACAATTGACAGAGGGAACAAAACCAACAGACTATTGTTATAGCAGTGAATCCCCACAGAAAATAAAAGCTGGGATTGATTGAATGTTTCTAACTCTACAACTAACCCACTTTCATTTTCTAAGTAGTCTCTGAAAAGGAGATATTTATGTAACATCAACTTAGATCCTAAGAAGTTCAGCAAGACTGAAAATGCTTTTATATTAGTTTGCATTGACTGGCAGTTTAAAACTAAGGATGGGTCCAAACAACCTTACAAGGGACTGTGGACAAAGAACTAATGCCAAACAGAGAAGATTCACAGAGGACAGTTATCTGTCCAGTCTCAGCTGCTGTAACATTTCAGTTCAAGATGGCATTCTGCTACTAAAAGTGACGGGAAAGACTCACAATTCATCTTACAACCAAAGCATTGTCAATAAGAGCTATGAAACCCCATAACAATAGAAAGGAGGAGGAAAAAAAAAGTTTTCATCATAAATGAACAGTGACAAAAGCTCATATACGCCAATGTCCAGTATAATAGCCAGTGTCAAACTAATCCTTTGTTTAAGTTCAATGGACTCTGCACCAGAATGGGGCAAAAATAAAGGCTACCTCAGCCTGAAAGATTTACGATCTAAAAGCAGGTAGCAAAACCAGCCTTTCAGAGGGCCAGCATCTGATGGCATACAACCGTAAACACACACACAATGACAGTCAATGTGACAAATATTTGATGAGGGGATGGTGGAAGAAAAAAAATACAAAAATATCTGATTGCTTTCACTAAATCTCTGCTGAAAGAGAGGTATGAAGTCTTTTGCTATCTAGACCATTAAAACTATTTCATGAGTGAAGGCCACTCTAAGGTTAAAAACAGTAAGACAAATTTGCTACTGATTAATAATAAAGCCATTCATTTTATTCTTCAAATCTAAAGTAATTACAAGCCAGAGCATGGCAAATAGATTTAGCAGAAGCCATTACGTCAGAAGAATCCTTTAAAGAAGAACAGTAATTTAAAAGACTAAACTGAATAATGAACTCTCCTGAACAACAATTATTATGAGATTGATTTATTGAAAGTGTATTTAATCATGCAAGAAATGTTTAAACTTTCCAAAATAGTTCAGGAAGACAGAGGAACCAATAGCAGAGTCAGCCCAACGTTCTCATTATAGTTGAGAAGCCGAAGCAGATGGAGAATTCATTTACTTTGGAAGGATAAAGTACATCAATTTCTCCGAATCCACATTTCTAGTCAATTTGTTACAGTACCAGCTTCAACAATTAATGATCTCATTTTCCCATTTGTGCCTCCTTTTAAGGGATCTCAGTCTTTGTTTCCAAATGAGCCAAATGTCATAAAGGAAAATTTAACTCAAAAAAACATCAGTTTAAAGCTCACATGCTTAAAACCAAATGTTTCAGCAATAGCCACAAAAGCAGGGGGCAAATTTGGCCAGGTAAGTACCCTGGTCAGTCTAAGTGCCTGAAAAAAGAAAGATCTGCCTTTCACCTGAGACAGAGCCCTTCTCACCAACCTGACTTCTACAGAGAAAGACTTTCCACCTGGCCTACAGGTTTTTTTCATTATGGCAACTGACGTCGATATATGAGATCGCCATGTCTGAAGCTGCATTTCTACTGACAGGTCTCTCCCATTAATTTCAGACGGGGGCACCTCATCATCATATCCAGTTCTGAGATCCACACAAGATAGTAGGGATAATATTATGACTGTGCTTAAGATACCACTCATCCTCTCAAGCTAGAAGACAAGTCATCTATGAAGCATATACCTACCAGTGGCTACCAACAACCTGGCAGGGGGAAACTCTGGCTCTTTGGCCAGTAAGACTGCAGGTCAGCAATATCAAGACTCCAGTACTGGAAACAGACCACTACAGTATAAAAATGTCACGAAAGAGAGGAGACGCAAGAATGCTACTAGCCCTTAACATCCACGCCAGTGGGCTTCCAAAACATTATGCCAGAGCTGCAGGGTGGGAAAGTCTTCTACTCTTCAGGCAGTCACACACAGAACAGTGCCATCCCACACTTCACCATGTAAATTACACAGCAACTCTGCTTCTGTTATCCCACAGTTATGCTTCTGTATTGGCAGCACCACTTCACTAACCATCCTGCACCACTGACTGTGAAGTTTTAGGGCAAAAGGCCTGTCTACTTCATATTCTACAGAGGCTGATTTTGACTGTTTAGATGTTGCTTGTTGATGCTGGATAACTTCATAACATGGACAACGTGGCTAACTTGTGCTCTAAGGCACTAGCAAGGATTAAACATGCAAAGCTGAGCTTTAAATGAATCTCCAGTCATTGATCCATTTGAACACTCAACATTACAATATGTTTCACCTTGTTTTAGTTTAGAAGTTCATGAAAAATTCAAAATATCTTATTTACCCAATAGTCCTTGACTGATTCTTCTACATTTAAGAACTTCTTAAATACATACATTATTTAGCCAATACTGCCATTACAGAATAGCATATAAATATACAGGGACTTTTTAATAACTTCAGCTTTTATTCAATAGACCATAATGGTTGCTTAGAAACATTTACTAGTAGGAGACCTATAATAACAGTAAGGGAAACACCTTCGAAGAGGGAAGCAGTTAGATAAAATAGAAGAAAGGAAGAAAATACTAATTTTTTCATTTTCCTCATGTGCCTTCAAGCAAATTATGATGCACAAAAAGAAATATAGTATGCATTCGCATATGAAAAATGGGAAGGAAAAAATTTAAAACTAAAAGTTGAGGGAGCCAAGTTGATAAATAAAAGAAAAACTATGATGGTCACTCCAATCCCTCAGTTTATAACTTATCAGAAACTATACTGTCAGAAACTGTACTACAGAAACTCTAACAAAAGTAAAACTCACCCTTAGACTTAGTCAAAGTTAAGACTTAGTCGAAGTTAAACTCTAAAATTGTTAGAGTTTTAAATAAACAGCCTGACTTTCAAAAGCACAAGGCACAAGTTTCCTGCAAACAGCAAATCGTTGTCTATATAGAAATTTTCTTCTTATCTTATTATTGGAGGGAGGGGTTGGCAGGCGACAAGGCAGGGATTCAACTTTCATTTATAGGTACTTAACTGTACTGTTGATTTCCCTACCCCATTTCTCTATGACACTGTTGTCATTGTGGGTTCAGACTGACTGTCCTTTTGCAAAGGGCAGCCCTGGGGAGGTAAACATGCACACACGTCTGTTAAGCAGGACACAAGGACCACACATTGAACCAAGTACATTGCCAAAGGCTTTCTGGTTGAGACCTTTTGTTTCGTTTCTTCTCCTGTGATGGCAACTTGGTGGATCGGATTAAAAAAGGAAAGGAAACAGAAGTGCCTACTTCTCTCTCCATTTTCAGAAACGCAAATTCAACACTATAGAGAGAAGTAATCATGACAGAATGAACAAGTAAATTCTGTACTCTTGATACCTGCTTTTCTATTGTTAGGTTCTTTGGCATTATGCAAGTCAGCAACTATTTTTCTTCTGAAAAATCATACTAATCCTGCATTAACACAGAAAGATAGGAAAAGGACAAAATATGTGAGTAGCACCCATTTATGAGAATATGCAAGAGTAATGTAATGAACAGTACTATGGCACAACTAAAAGCATTTTACTGAAGACTCTAGATAATGCTTATAAAGAGCTCATTATTCTTCCAGTAAATTAATATTCTGTGTCTCACTAACAATATCAGCAAATGAACTGTTTTAGTTAAATTAATATTCATGTTAACTGCATGCAAAATCAACTAATTAAGTAGTCCTAAGTTACAATATTAAGGACATATGTAAACAGAGTCTGTGATCATTTTAAGACTAGCCAAGTAAATCATATGGGATTTGTTGTATGAACTTGGCTGGGTCTTCAAATCAACAGATCATGTGCAGTCAGAAAATAATTCCAACAAAAGGTTTAAGTAATCCAGGTACATTCTAAACATAAACAAAATCAGCAGTTCAGTAGGGCTGATGATTTTACTTTTACAAAAAGAAATAAATAAGTTGGTAATAAACAATCTTTTTCCCTTTCCCTCCCTATTCTTTATCTCCAAAATTATAATTTCAGCATAGCTGAGAAATCAATAACCAATTTTTCTTTTAAGAAGTTTCCTCTTCCCCAATTAATAACTCTTCAGAAACGTTAAGGCTGTTTTTGCTTCTTCATTTATGCAACACCATCCAATTTAGATGAAAAAAATCCTTAATGATGATAACAGGAAAAGCTAAAGACCATAACATAAGTTCTTTGGGCTTTGAACTAACAGTAGTATTTGTTTCTTAATAATCTCATTATTATCATTTTTTCCCTAAAACATTTATCATGACAGTACTGGGGCATCTTACAAAAGACGATTTAATTTATGAAACAGGAAAATATATTTGGGAACTCAATTAATAACAGGTGCTTGAAAATATGCCAGGAAAAAAAGGAAAGCTGGAAGCTTTTCTCTTAACAGCTCCAAGCAGAAGTGGAACAAGGGGCAGCACAAGTAGCCTAAGAGCATAACATGGTGTGCACTGATAATGCAAATGAAACAACAAAACCAAAACATTGAAGTTGCAAGCCAAACACTCCAAAGGCAATGCCAGAATTTAGACTGCCGCCAGAAGCACCCTTCAGTCACCCAGTATGTATCCGTCATGACCTGGGAACACAGAAACAGAGAGGACAAATTCTAAGAGCAGATGCTGAGGAAGACACAGAGGCAGATTACACATGATGAGACTCTCACATGAGCTTAGTCCCAAATTCTGTTTCAAAGTTTGGAGGGTGCTAGATTACACTAAACAGACACATCCTTGCTTTCATCTGCTGTCTCACAACTGCCTCCATCCTGACTCTTCCTTAACCTCAGTTGCTTATCCCAAACACTTTCGAACTTGTTAGTCACAAGCTTTACTTCTCTCACATCAGCCATGCCCAGCCCATTCTCCAAGTCCTTCCTTCCAGCCAGCCACATTCTACTTCTCACTTCCCCACTGCAGTCTCCACTTGCGCTTTCTTTTGCACCTCCTGCTTTATCTTCCCTTTCAGAAGGCCAATTTTTTCCACCACTTTCCCATCCTCATAGCTATAAGATGCTTTCATTGTGGAGGGCAATAAAAGAATGGGAGCACATGTTACTAGATTTTTTCAGTTTGGCCCAACTCAGTAGATTTTAGTAAAAACTGCAAAAGATGTCATCACAGCATGCATGCATTTCACCACCAAGCAGCACATGTCCAAACAACAGCAGCACTAGAGCCTTTTAGAAAAAAGGCTAAAAGAGTTTGTTATGGATAAAATAAAGATTTGAATCCTCTTTTGGTTTTGGAACTGGTTGAAACACTTCAGATCAAGTTTCTTTTGAAAGAATTTGGCTTCAAGCAGGAATTGCCTTTGAAAAACTAAGCCAAAATATCTACTTTTGACCAAATCATAACATAAGACAGGTCTAATGATACAGCTTTAGGGAAAAGCAGTAGACTGGACGACTACCTGAAATCCCTAATTTTCCTTAAATCTGTGATAAGATCTGGCAGCCCTGACGACAAGCTGGCTTGTTTATGATTCACAGTGTGCTCATCAGGGTTGTCCTCCATTAGTTGCATGCCCTAGTAAGAACCACTCAACTGTCAAAGTTTCAACTGCAGTGGAAGGATAGAATTGACTTTTAAGTTTGCATGAAAGTTTAGTTGTTGGTCCCTACCCAGACAGCACTGACCAGTTCCAAAGCAAATATAAGCTTGGGCTGCAGATAAATATTGTTTTTTCAATACTTGTCAGTTACTCTAAAGTTTTGCAGTGAGATCACTACATATCACCTACTCCCTTACCCCCCAAAGCAACATAAGGGTCCACCATAGCTTCTCAAAAGAAAAAAAAATTAAGATAAAAAAGCAACCACAGCAAAATGAGGAAAATCTGCCTTTACAGAAGGGATTTCAAGCACACAAAGCATATCTTTGCTGCAAGAGTCTTAGTAACAAAAAACCACAAGCAACGACACGTTGCTGAAAAAAAAAAACACACACATCACAACACACTCCCCTTGCTACCCAAATTAAACTTTTACCAAGTTGAAATTACACTTCACTAGATAGGTGCAGTTATATCAGAAGCATTGATATATTATTGTAGGGTAATTTTAAATACTGGGCTAGATAAAGTAATTTTATAGAGAATAAATTAGCTCTGGGGAACAAAAAAGAAAGAGTAAGTAAATTTTATTTTATCAGTCTTGAAGGTGTTTGCTTATGCTATTATACCCCTGGTATCTTATTTGCAAGTGAACTCTGTACATTTCAGAAGAATTGAATAATTTCAAGTTGCTGTACTTTAAAACAGCCAGAATCTGTATTCAACTTCGGCAAGTCATTTCTACCGTTTCTTGTCTCTGCAACAAGCGTTAAGATAAAAAATTAACTGAGGATACATTGAAGATATTGAATCATTCATGTATGATAGGCAAGTATTGCAGTAGTTAAAATTATATTGTTTTAAATTATAACCTTGTTTTATATTTCTAGGTTTTACAGAGTTTTATGAAGTGTAAAATTGCATGCATTAACCCTTCTGCCACGTCTACCAGACTTCTGAAAAAGTATTAATGCATGTATAATCTGTTTCTAGTAAAGGGAAAAAAAAGAAAAAAATAAACCACACACACACCACAAACACAACACCACTCTCTCCCCTCCAAAAAACAACAAAAAAAGAAACACCAAAAAAACCTCAAGCAAGCATGCCTGCTTCCCAGTAGCCAAATAAACCTCAGATGAATTAGTGAAAGCTTTATGTGCATAAATTGAAAAATATTAATCAGGAACATACATCCTATCCACATTCATGAGCTGACTGAATACACAAGACGTAATATACAAAAAAATTACTTCAGTGAAATCAGTGTAAAAGAGTTGTAGTCACATCTAATGGCTCTTAAATACATCAGATTTAATATTTTCCAGGAACTTTTCCACATCTGGCTAAGCTTGTCGATGTGTATATTATTTAGTACAAACATACTAAATTCTTTCTGTCAATGTAAGTGCTGCTGTGCTACAAGGGATCTTCTGGGTCATCAAGGGCAATCCCTTGCTGACAGAGCGAACATATCACCGAATTCCTTTCATAAGCCAACCAAGCTCTATCATAAAAAGCTTTTTTTTTTGTTAAGTCTTCCAGTGCTAAACTGTGAAATATGATTTCTCAAATTTTCAAGAACCCTACTTTCACTTCATGCTTAAGTTTGTGAACTGTTTATCTTCTTTTATTTCTGTTCCAACACTGGCCAATGGCTTGAAGAGTCCCTTTTTGTCTCAGCTTTGTCTATCCCCCTATTCACCATCACCTTGACCTGCTTCTATATGGTCAGTCACTATTCGTAAGCATACGCACACACACTTTAGTCTCTTCTCAGAAAATAAGTTCTCCGTGCCCCCAATTTTAAGTAGACCTTCTCCACAACATCTGCCTCTAACTTAATTTTTTACTCAAGCAAGGAATGACCCAGGACTGAAAATAGTATTGCACAACAGGTTTCATCAATGCTTTTAAAAATAGTATTAGTATTCTCCCTACTTGAACTACAGCTCCTGATGAATCACATACTATTTGCTTTTGCCATAGTTGCAGCACTGGTTGTTCCATATCCCACTGTGGTCAATCGTTAGCCTTCTGAGGAATTAAACACGAAAGCATCAACGTCGAAAATTTGGAAGAGAAATGAACAAGAGAATTTTGTAAAGGTCTGTGACACCACACTGAAGGAAAATTGTAATTCCTGTGACATCAACTTTGCAGGTAATATTCCAGGACTGAGACTAAGCATATACAGCTTAAGAAAAATAAAAGTCACAGCCTGCAAAAAGAGACAAATGGCTAACTTCATATAAAACGAAACAAAGGCTACACCAAAAGAAGTTTGAACTGGGCTAAACCTCCTAGTACATGGATACCATTTAAATGCCTTCGCTGTAAGTTGTCTTTCTCTGGAAACAGAGAGCACTGGAATACCATGCAAGTTTTAGACCTCAATTATAAAAACCTAACAGGATTAAGAAAAAAAAAAAACACACAAAAAACAAAACCCAAACCAAACCAAACAAAAAGCACTATAACCATATTCTAATGCATAAATTCCTTATTGTCGTTTTTAGTTGACAAATATCTATTTCATAGCAAAACAACATCATAGAACAGCTGGATGGCAGTTTTAAGCTCAAATGAACCAGCATCACATGCTGACAAGTCATCTCTCTGATTGTTTTTGAATGGCAGCACATGCAGATTTATTCTCTGCCATAAATTAGAACAATTATTTCTCTGTAGTTCACTTTTTATTTCAGACCGTGAGCCCCTGCATGTATTTTTAAAGGATATCTTCCCTTTCTTTGATGATAAGTTCATTCTGTTCCTCTAGCTGTCTGATCTTCTTCTCAAATGACTCCTGTTCAGCTTTCAGACGTTCTTCTGTCACCTCCTTTTCTTCACTTACCCTGAAAAGAATTTGAGAAAAATAAGACAGATATCCATACCCACAGTGCCTGACTTCCAACTCCTCCATTTTCCAGTTAAATGGATATCACCCTCTCCACCTTTAAAACAGGTTAGTTCCTCATAATGTTTATTTTATTATATTACACTGGAAGATGCATATGACTTTATGCAATACATTATTTTTTCAAAGACACTGGTCTCACTAGAGTACATGCATATTAATGGATGGCATGGAAAACAGAGTAAGGACCTAAACCCACAATTAGATTTGTGCAGTCTGATCCCCTGCAGCCATAATGAAGACACACCGGGATTCTTACAAGCCCAGGGCATGTAGACAGACAACTCAAATGGGAGAGTTTAGCTGCGGAGACAGGCAGGAAATTAAAAAACTTTTCTGTTTCTTAATCTATAAACCAACCCTTCCTTCACATTTACTGGTCAAATATAAGTCCAGGAAAGGAATAATTTTTCTTGTTTTCTCCAAACAAAACAGCTTGTCCTCTTCTGGGGATTTTAAAATATCAAGCTGCAGAAGTAAATCTTCCTGTCTGTCTGGGCCATGGCAGCCTGTATCTTGCTGCTCAGTGTAAATAACTGGATCAAGATTAAAAGATGACAATGCAAGAAATGTTTACAGTGATCATTTATTCTGCACCTCAAGAACAGGCTGTAAAAACAATTATTCTGGTATCACGTACACAAGATGACCATTATGCACAGATGATCCTGTAACTCTGCTAAAAAACATGGCTCAGAAATCATGGTTCTATAAAAGCTCTACAAAAATTTTAATGAATGAGCTTAGACTAATAAATATCATTGCTCTGCACTTAGGCAATTTCTGTTGCTGAAGGCTCTTAAAGTTCAGTCTTTTATGATGATGAACAGCTGCCACAACACAGGTGAGAGGAGAACAAAGCAGTACAACTTTCAGAAGACTTCCATTTTAACTTCCATCAAGTGGAACAATCCTACAGGAAGAGGGAGGGGAGGGGTGGAAATATAAAACATATATCCCAGCACTGAACTAAGCCTTTCACTCATCCCATCAGACTCATTGACATTCTTAATAAAGACCACCATTCAGGGAGTGAGCCATCCATTTGACATCAGGACATTTCCCTTAAGAGAGCAAGGATTTGTTTTGATATTCCAGTAGAAAAATCATAAATATCACAACTGGGTAACCTCTCTGGGTTGAACTATAGACAGGCAGTATCCCCCATTTTAAGATCAACTCACAGCCCTTCCCATGGCAGCACAAGCAGACTGCATGAAGTTGGAAATACTTAATAATACTGAAGCTCACACCTTTTCTCTACAAATCTGGAGGGAGAAAAATAACATATAGCATATAATCGAAGTCTATAAATTGGAGCAGCTTGAAAGCTTGGAACAAGCTATTAACTGGAAAGTTTCTAAATTACACAAAAAATACACAGATTTAGCGTAAAAGCATTCTATTATTCATATGCCCATGGTCTCATTTACAGTCCTGTCCCCAGCAGTGTTCATCAGCTCCTTCCTGAGCACCTTTTTCTCCACTCAAAGGCAGTCAGAAAGGGTGTGCACACATCAGAAAATAAACAGTGAAAAGGGAACCAGTTGAATTAAGTCTGGATCCATCCCAACATCTACGTACTCCTTAGTTAAGCAGGCAACAAACTTTTGAAAATCATCTACCATACACCCTTGCTTCCAACACAGTTACAACTATGGTACATATGCCACAGGTGGCAGACCAGGCCTTGGTATTTAACCACAAGCAGGTTTTTTTCCTTGAATCAAGAGCAATCAGATAAGTGACTATACCATAGATGAACCTCCCTTCACGTAAGCCATGTATGACCTTGCTTCATGTAATCAATGAAAGATGCAAAAACGCATCCTGTTTCTTAGGGTTTAAATAAAAAAAAAAAAAAAGAACAGAGAATCAAAAGCATCAGTTAGAAAAAGACAATGAAGACAGCAGTGACCATGTAGATGAAAGACAAGAAGGAAACAAGAACAGGGGAAAAAAAAAAAATCATAAAGGAAAGGGAGGACAAGTATCATCTCCAGGGCACTATATAAGGAAGGAAGTTTGTTTACAAACTGCAGGAGTGATGCTGCATTAGAAAAAATTTCGGGACAACTGAAACACTGGCCCATGATGGCACTTAAGAATATTAAAATAAATAACTGTATAAGAAAATAAGACAGGGTAAGACAGACCAGAGCACTGGAGAAATGAGACTAAACCAAGGAGGTTCTACCCATCTCTAGATTCTGTGATTTGCTGCTTGTATCAGTCTGCATCACATTCACATGCTGTGTTTGTATTTAACACAGATCACAGCAAGCTGTCATAGCCCCAGACACATGAATATATTGTGCCACACATCTTATGCAGTAAATGACTGAGAACAGTAAGTGATCTTAGAAGAAACGTGGCAGTATGTGTTTATGTATCACAAAGCAGGAGACAGCCCATAAAGGGCAGGCGAGATATAGAAGACAGTTCCTCACAGGAGGTGGTAAAAGGAAGTTAGAGTACAGGAATACAAGAATGTCATCAGATTATGCCTAGTTTATGTCACATCCTATATATAGCTCAGAAAGATTTTTTTATATACTTAGTTCTTTGCCTTATGGCAGTAAAGAACAGATTATTCTTAGCAGAACTAGGAGGGACTGATGCCAAACAGACACATTACAAGGCTCATAATGCTCCTTAAAAGGATTTTCACCCGCTTTTCATCTGCTCATGGTCAGAAAAGAGTAGTGAAAGAATAAAGGCACCACAATGACAAAGGGCACAGCTGCTCCATTGGGCAACACACTGGTGTCCAGCTCCATTTCCATTGTTTCCAGGAACAAAGAGAGGACTGACAGCCCTGAGCGAATATGACAAATCAGTAGAACTATTCCTGCTGTTAAGCGTCTGCAACATTTCCTTGCATACAATTTAAATTCACCTATCTTGTGCCATAGGATATATACCACCTTTGTTCAAGATTTGTTTTCAATTCAGCACTTCAAAGCTGATGTAATTCTATATGCATCTAAATAAAGATTTTAGTGTTATTTTACAGGAGCCTCTACAGGAAAAGAAAAATTCATAATGTAGATATATTGACAAAAAACCCTCCTAGAACATCAGCCTTAGGGTTAAAATTAATTCCTAATTCAGCAGTTCCAATGATTATGGTACGCTCCCAAGTCCACTGCTGATACTAGTATAATAGTTCTGACTGATCTGAAGAAGGTATTGATCAACAAGTTTGCTGATGACACTGACTTATTCCACTGACTAAGCAGGATTGATGCTCTCCAGGAGGAATTTTTGAAGTACTGCACAGTTCAAGGGCACTTGAAGCTTTATTTGTCAAATTAAAAACTGGCATGCACAAGAAAGAGCTGTGATTACACATCAACACTCTACTAGGGACAAAGCTCAAAAGTAACTCTTCCTGACCGAAAGCACTTACGGTCTTCAGAAATTAAAAGTAGAACTCAAAAAGCAAATTTTAAATAGTATTTCCTATTTTTTTTAAATGTTAGGAAAAATTGAGGTTTTACCAACAGAAAACTGAATGCATTAAGAACTGTGGCTGAGCAAGTTAAGTCAGAAGATAAAATAAGCGAAAAGCAAACACTGGAAACTTCATTGGTCAGTCCTATACTCATAGGGAATATTTATCTTGTAGGGAACACTCCCTTGATATTAGTCTGTCAACTAGCTAGCAAAGATGAAAACATTTTGCTGTCCATTCCCGAAAACCACAAGTTTTATATCCCAAGCAAAGAATGGCATCTGAAACAGGCAAGACCACAGCGGGATGGAAATTGGAGCAAGGACCAAAATAAGGGCAGCATGCACAGCCCAGCACACAGATGATCCACGGAATGAAATCAGGTATTCCAAGGGGAAGATGCGCTCCAAAAAGACGAAAGAAGAAGTTTTCATGCCGGAGTTGATCACAACATGCCTCTGCCAGAACTGAGCTGCAAAACGACTTTTAATACTGGCACTGCAGGAAGAGAGAATGGCAGCATTTTTTGTCTAAGGACATTGCTCACAAATCTGATACATTTTACTCAAGTATCATGGGCAGTTTGTATAAATTAAAATAAATAACAAACAACCCAAACAATCCCAAAACATAATTGAAATTGCTGCATAATGGATAAATTTTATGATATGCAACTTGCAAAATAATACAAAACTAGATCTCACAGCATGGATTCATAGCTACAAACGACTTTTTAAGCACAAAAGGTAAGTGTGATTGGTGATACAATAATCCTAGGCATGCTTTACCTATCAACAAAAAGTAATTTCCAGATAAGCTTAGGGATCTCTCATTTGCAGTCTCATTGCCTGACCAATTAAGAGAACTGCAGCACAATATTGGCTCCTAAAGTAGCACATAAAAAGAAAAAAAAAAAATATTTTGACATTGAAGTTAAAGCCAGGTAAAAATTTGGTTAAATATGAGGCAGAGTAACCCAGGAAAGAAGGCAACCCAGGAGGCCAAACACTGCATACTTGTAATATGGGCTTCCACAGGCAAGTTGTCCTTCAAAGATCCTAAGAGCTGGAAGAAAAAACACTTAAACAGCACATATACGCTACAATAGTTTTACTGTCCTCCTTAGTAATGGTTTCCAGCTCTGTAACCAAATTAACCTTCTGTTTTGATTCCCATTTTCACTTTTTGTTGGAAAATTTCAATTTTAGTTGGTCAATTTCACCTTCACATCAGGCAAAAAAATCCACATAAAGCAATGCCACTGGAAAAGACTAGCATCCCAGACTGTCAATACCCTACAAAGGGTTTAGGAATCCAAGGTCTTGGCAAGGAGGAAGCATTTTCCCAACAAGGGACAAAGTGCTGTCTCAAGGCTGTTTTACTGGCTGCTGGGTACAAGTCATTTTTGGCATGTCAGTGGTCCTTGCAAGAAAGACACTAATTTGATAGCAAAAAACATCTTGTATCTCATTCGAAAAGGGCGATCACTCCCTCCCTTGGGTGCATAAGGGCATTATGATACCTTTCTACCTAAATTGCTTTTGAAGATTTGTTTGCAAAGACAACAGGGAGCCAGCTTTCTCCATGTTTATCTTATCTGAAGAAAGAAAGAATACGAAGTAGTTAAATAGCAATTCTCACCACTAAAAGCAAAAATTAAACTTTCATGAACCATGCTACATCACTTAGTCAATGCCTCTGCTCATCCAAAAGCAAATTGTGAATGTGAGATACACAGGCATAGACAAACTGTGCAGGCAGGGAAGAAGTATTTATGATGTACATGTCCTAGTAGAAGACAGAAAATTACAGAACTATAGCTATACATTAGTTAGGAGCGAGGTGAATGCTTGCGAGCACACACAGTCTCTACAAAGGAAGCTATGACCCTCTCCATTTAGCCAAATGCTGAGACAGAGAGAGCTTTCAAAATCTGCATATCACTTAAAATATTTCACTACAGAATACTTTTTAACCATTCTCAGTATGGTGTCCAGCCAATCATTAATACTCAACAGTCAACTGGGTAGTTCTCAGAGGACCTTGCATTGCTCCCTCTTGGCAGAGGCTGATGTCTCCTGATGTTGGCACAGAGCACGAGCATCTTCCAGTGTCTTCACCATGTCACTGCTCATTTCACTACATAAGCTGATCACTCCTTCAGGAGCAGCCTGCAGTAATGAAAGCTCAGAGAAAGGCCTTTTTTGCCTTGTAAAAGGACTCTACTTGTAGGGAGGGCTAAAATTTGCTCTTACTGTGCCTGTCACTTTCACCACCATGCCAGCAGCACTTTGCTGAAAACACGGAGGTGCCATGTTGATTGCTTTTGAAAATAACGGCTGATGACACTTCAGAATTTCCCATTTACTTACAAAGCGCTTTGGCATTCAGAGACATGACTCATTCTACTCAAAAATTCCCCTACAAGAAAAATTTGAAAAGAATCTGATGACACAAGAAAAAAGTTCAAATTTATAATATTCAAGTCTTTTAAACTTCGGATCTAGTTCACCTCTCTCTTTTCACCTCAAAGTCGAAGACAGACGGGATATGTTCAAAGACAAAATAATCGCTGGATTTACAGGTAGCAGCGTAAAGCAAAAGCTAAGATTATTTAGCCTAGAAAGAATGATTAGAAAGGATACAGCTGAGTGCTTTCTTTTGACCCTGTCACAAAATTCAATTTCATAAAGTCCCTAACAGCTAACATGATGTCAGTCACTGGAATTCCCAGCAGCAGGGCGTTAGATTTTCTCAAAGAAAAGGAAAATAATATCGCCAGTGCTAGAATTTACTCACACCAAGTCTCTCCCTGCAGCATATTAGCTAATGCATAGGCACGCACCTTCCCATTGTTCAAAAGGGCATTGGGAATGAGAGTTGGAGGAAGAGAATTAAGAATAGGAAGAGAAAGAAAAGTACGGTGCCTCTCCTTTAGCAGTTGCAAAAGTCAGGGGAAAGACCAATATCCTGAACTGCTCACACAAGACTTGGTTGAAATACAAGCCCTAGGAGTTAAATCATACTCTTGATACTGGTTTCCACACAGACAGAATTTAACCAATTTAAAACTGTCTTCATGCAGATAGCTGTTGACCAATCTATTTCTGTCCACCATCCCGCAATAAATATACAAGAATTAGCCCAAACTATTATCATTTTCATTCATAAATAGGAGCAAAATAAAGAACAGTGAAGTACAGCTCTGGTCAAGTGACATCTCCACTATTCCAATTATTTACTGCAGGACAGTCTTCCTGGAAAACTTTCATCTTTCTGCCAGTTCTTTTTCTCCTCTGAAATAGCAAAGGATGTTCTACTGCATGTAAAAACCCTCCATTATCACACAACTAGGGATGAAAATTATGGAGAGTTTTAAAAAAGTGACAAGGTGAGCGGAATTAAAGTTCAACTTCCCTATTACTCTGCAAAGGACTTTTAATTACATCCAATAAAAATATGATTAGGTTTAAAAATAAAAGAGAACTAAGTATAAAATAATACTGTTCCACTAATTTTACTTTTCAAAATTAATGTTGCTGCACGTTCTATTTTTCTTCAAAGAAATGTCAGGCAGAAATATCAAACTGTCCTCAGGGAAAAATCACAGCATCTGAGATTTAAGAAGAATCCCATGCTCAAATGAGTTAGTGTACTACTATTCATGAGGGAGCAGTGTATTATGAGGAACAATGTAATAAAAGGCTTTTTTTAATATTAGAATATACCACTATATATCAACAGTGGCAACAGTGTCCGAATAGCTCCAACATCTGACAATTTGTAACCAGGCTTCCTAGCAATCTACCCTTTATGACAGCCTTAACTAGACATTTTCTAACACGAGCTAGGATAAAATACAGTTGCAAGCATGAAGAACTTCAGAAATTACTGAAATACTGTATAGCAGGAAATCCTATATTGATACAAATTATTAGCAGGCAAAATGGTTCACTGGATGAGGATAATCAGAAAGAAAATATTCCTAGTTGCACCAGAGACTTATTGCATGACCTTGAGCAAGTAACTTAATTTCTCTGCCCAAACTTTCCTATATAAAAAGAAAAAGGATGGTAATGCTTGCCAGTTATTGCACAGACATATAAAATCTATGGCAAAAAGCACTTCATTAATACCTGAGAACTTGCATTTTGTTCTAAAAAAAACTTTGCCTTTATAAATTCTTAGTATGGATACTAACTTTTAGTGCAAAGGACCTCAGATGACCTCACGAGACTTTCCCCTCTGATGTTGTACAAAGCCTGCCAAAGTCCCATGTGCTCCTTCACAATTTTACAGCACACACCCAGAGATTCTGAAGTGTTAGGGATACAGAGGGGGAGAAAAATCTCCTCGCTCAGATTCAATGTATTTTTTCCATTTGTCTTCATCAATGCAACTAGCAGCGTAATGAAACTTAGAGAAAACCTTTTGCTAAAGCTGAGAAATCTGCACTATTTCTGTCTCTCCTTTCAAAGAATGGGGACAACTTGAAGAAATTAATCAAATCGAAAGAAAGTTTGGCTAGATAAGTTAAATTTACACTGGACTCTTTATTGCTGGATGTGTCCAAACATTGGCAAATATTGATTAACATGTTTCAGCAACAAGATCACCAATTGAACTTTAACGTGGCATTCCATATAAAAGCTTAACCCTGACAAATAAGCTTCACAAAGTTTCATATCAATAAAGTTTCGTTCCTGAAAGACAACGTGTATTTAAAGCATAATACAAGCAGGAGACAAAACCCCAGCCCTATGACTAGGTTTGTATGGATGCACTACTTCAGGTCACAAAACTCTGGCTCTTGTTTTCAGTACTTTTAGGGGATTTTGGATGAAAAAGCAGCAGGGAAAAACCTATCAGGCTGCTTCATTTTCATACTTCTTCCAGCAAGAAAAATTACCTTATGCAAATATTCAGTTCCATAATGCAGTTCTAGGTTGCTTGATGTTAATTAGAGCAATGATTCTCCTTAAACATAATGCATTTTCAGTTGATGCTTATTCTTACCTGGCAAGTTCTTTAATTAAGTTTGCAATGCGTCTCTTGTCCTCAGGACACAAATCCTTTAAAGAAGCACTCTTCATTCCTCCTTCATTACTGACCTGAAAATGTAAAGTAACATTTTAGAATGTACTCTTTAAAGGAGAGCGAATATTTCATAAGTTATTAATAGCATTTCAAGACCTAATAATTATAAGTTGAAAGCAGACAAATTCCAACTGGAAATAAAATACGTATTTTTTAAAATGTAAGTACGGCTCAGTGAAACAAATTACCAAATTGCAGAGAATATTTTAAGAGACTTGCAATTCAAATGCAAGCTGTTAGTTTCAATACTACTCATGTTGGGTAAAGTTTTAAGACATACACTATTCATTGATTCATACTAGATAAAGGGCAGTAGGTTCTCACAACTTAGAAATCTAGTTCAGCGATATCCAAACCCAAGTTCAAACTTTATTACGTTAGGATCCTAAAACAAAAGAGTAAGAAAAAAAAAATCCGCCTTAACAGATTTATAACCAAAGCATACAAAACAGCAAGAAATTATACAATATATCGTTAGTAGATGGTAAGTCCTTATTTCAAAGGATTTTTTTTTTAATACACAGAAAAGTACACACCCTTTCACACATCACTATCACTTGGTTTTAATCACTTATTTGCTACTTTTATACTTCTATTCCTTCTGAAAACAAACCTTTAACATACTCCAGTACTTCAGCTCTTTAATGCAGCCTTTATCACAAAGAGAACTGCAGTATTTTTATCAATGTCCACCAGAGGGCATATTGCTGCAACAGTCCCTTGCTTATTGATGGCTTTACCTATTTCGGGTGCTTCCAAATAGGAAATAGTTCTAAGTTTTATATTGTTTTAATTTATCAAAAACTTCTTTCATTGGTGACTCAGTTCTCCAGTGCTAGCAACAAGCACAAACTAAGAATCCCAAGATGAAAGCAGCAATAAGAGCTACACTATTCTGTCCAAGATTTCGGCAACTTTGCATACTTTCACTAAATCCAACTTACTTATTTCCAGTTTAGACTCTTACAAACCTACAAATATTACAAACGACCACGAGTGCATACAGTGCTTAACATTAAAGACAAGAATGCTACCAAATGCCTTGCAGTTTGGCCAAGTTAATGCAATACAGCACAGAACAACCTCTCCACACAGAAAGCAAACACTGGGCTTCTCTCCCCTCATTAGCAGAAATGGCAGCTGATCTACACAAAGAAAGTGACCCCTTCCATTCTTAGCTAATTGCTTCTTCAACAGTGGCTTGAAACAATTAAAGGACTATGTTGCTTTTGAAAGAGGTGATGATTTTATACGGACTCGGGTTCGGACTTATAAGGACTCAGGTTATGCCCACCTGACCCTTCAGTAGAGTCTTATTCTAACTTTAATGTATTTCCCTTGGGGGAAAAAAAAAAAAAAAAAGAAAAAAGGAGTTTCACAAGGCAAATCAGAATTCAGGGCTACTTAAGGGGACATTTCATTTCACAGTTTCCTTTGCAAACATATGCTATTTACAGTCATGCACATGAAGAGAGAATGTCTTAAAATTAGCTGAATTTAACTTCAACTAAACATATGGTTGAAGGATTTCCATTTCCCATGCTAAAAAATCTGATTTTTTTTGTAGCAGCTAGATAATGGAACTTCTTTAAAAAAAATAAAAACTTATAGGACATTTTTCACTCAAAAGAGAGGCAGAAGCTTGATCACATTAGTGAAGGAGATTTTAACAGAAGGTATCTCAAGCTATTACCCAAAACTATGTACATACTGGTAGACAAATATTTGTGGCATGAAGAGGAAAATCTGAAAATTTAGTCTGTGATTTTTTATATCACCCACAGGTATGGATAGATGGCACACAAAAAGACAGGCTTGTACCATAAAACATGTCAAAATGAAGCTGTTGAACTATGCGCAGCAACAGCTCCACCATCAAAACAAGATGACAAATGAGACAGAGGCCAAGACTGTGTTGTCTCCTTTTTCTGGATTTCTGTCCTTTCTACATAGCTCAGGGTACAACAGTTTTGTAACTCAGTATTTCCCGGATAAAATGTACTACATAAATGGAAGATTCTACCACTCCATAAACCACACCTTGGAAGATGACAATTTGCATGAGAGAAGCAGACGACTTCCGTCCAACAGGAAGTATGAAGATGGGAAATTTTGGTCAAGACCAGTATAGCAAACCACTGATTTATTGAAAGTACTAGAAAAGCTCCAGAGCTAACAAGACCTTTTTGAAGTCTTCTCCAAAACCCTCATCCTCCTCTGGGGTACACAAGCCTATCTGAACAAAGATAAGGTAAATCAGTTCTACCAAAATGTATATTAGAGCAAAATTAAATCCATTCTCTTCAAAAGAGGATTCCGTAATGGCAAGCTACGCCCCAGGACAACAGTGTAAAGTATGTTAAAGTAAAGCACTCAGCTCTCCCTAGACATGCATACAACACCTTGAAGAAAATGAGTTGTGTTGATGATGAAAACTCCTGGCAAAAAGACTTTGTGAAACCTTCCTCTTCCCTAACAAGTAAATGTATTTGTTCTATTTGTTTCAAGTAATACAGAGCTTCTCTTCTAAGTTAAGAGTACAAAGTATGCATGAGGATTTGGCAAGGTAAGAGAAAAACAGGTTAAAAAAGACAGAAAAGAGAAAAAGCTACACATTTTATTGCCAATGTTATAAAAGCACATCTGAGTCGCAAATTAAGATCTTGAGTGTTAGGCATTATATAAAAATAATGAAGACCATTTCTACCCCAGCAGCTCTCACAGGGAAAAAGGAGTAAAAATCCTCTAAACAATAAGTAATGCAAACAAAACACAATACCAAAAAAAAAAAAAACCCACCCACCACAAAAACCACAAAACACACAGATACACAGATTTTAACACAACATACTAAGGCATCTATGAGATAGGAGGCTTGTAGACACTTATGAAGAGATGCTTCTACACAAAGATTCTGCATAATCAGGGTTATTAGTGAAACCTCTCTGTATGTCACCTAACAGCATCATTTGCAAAGTGGAGGTGCAGACCCATTTCCTAAAAGCTAATACTGATAAACAGAGAAGTGGAAAGGGACAAGTCCAGGAGAGGGCCTAAAAATGAATACTAGTACTTAGTGTCATGCTGAAGGATTCGAAGGGCAATGACAACTGTCAAAGCAATGAGAATTACCTGATCTGTCTTCACATCAGTTTTGAATGTGCATGTGAGGCACAGAGCATTTACTCAGCACACAGAAGACACAGAGAAGGACAACTTAGTCCAGATGAACAAGATTTAACTGCTTGATAATACAACTGTGATTCAGAAGCAGTCTAAAGTATAAGTGGGAGGATACCAAACCCTAGTGACTTACAGACTCACCCAAGATGACTACTAGACTTACCAGTACTCAAATTACTTACATAATCACTGTAGTATACAAATTCTGCCAGAAAAATGTGATCTCTCAACAGATTTCTGAATATCACAATACCTATCATAATACAGAATAACCTTCCAAAGGAAACCCACCTGCTTTGAAATTTCTAATGAAATAAAGTGTAAGAAAAGTGTCACCTATTGTCACAGCAGTAGACCAGACAATTCAAAGCAGAGTCAAAGATATTGTCAACTGGCAAAGCTACTCCTACTACTCAGACACATTTTTAAGATTTTTAAGTCTTACTATCAAAAACAGACAGTGATTTTACCCTACTAACACAAGCAGCTACAGCAAGAAGGTCTCTAAATAGAATTTTACAAGTCTTGTTCCTAAGTGATATGACTAAAGCAATGAAACTGAATAGCCTGAAACAACTACTTTTATGTTTGGCTAGTAACATATAGGTTAGGGACTACTCAAAGCTGCGCTCACACTCTCTCTGTACCCACACACACACACAGAAACACGTACAAGCTGTTTTACGTAGCTCCAGTTACATACCACTTACACACATTGGCACATTCAGCCTTTATTTTCTTAAGGTGGGCAGTGATCTCAGTGAAAAAGTAACTTTTGCCAGCAAGCCACCATGTAAGTGGGCAGAAAGTGTAAGAGATTGTAAAAAAAATAGTACTCTAAAACCATTTAAAAGTTTTCAATCAAAAGATTTTCTGCCATTTTTCTCCTATGTGCACTCTTAAGAGCAAGAAAAATTCGCTTTTACTGACCTGCTGCCCTGTCAGATCTCCCACGCTTCTAACAGGATTCACGGAAACAGGAGCAAGGGCTACAGGCGCTTTTAGCTCAGTTTCATTTTTTTGATATTTTGGCAAATATCTTGTTCTTAAATTTCCTTTTGTAGATGCTCCTGTAGATGAAAGACAAGCAGAACATACAGATTATAAAGTTAAAAGGCACCTTTCTCCTGCTTCCCACAACAGGATTTCCACAAAAGCATCGTTGCCTTAGCAGCTCTTTTTGAAAATAATGAGCGTTTCAGGTACATGGTTTGCAGTTCTCCCAGCCTCTCACTCCACACAAAATTTTATTAAGATGAACATATCAGCATAAAAAGAGGTGCACAGCACTGAAGTGCACACAGCCACAACGAACAGCAGATTAAATTCTGAAATGCACATGTTGTCTTCTGATTGAAGTTCAATGAAAAAACTTGTGTTTAAGATGCAAAAGCATAAAATTGAGCTTCTGCTTTGACACTCAAAGACAATGAGGAACCACACAGCAGTAATGCTGTTAGAAGTACCACTCACATGACAAAACATAACTTTTTTATGTTATACAGCCAACCTACTGATTACTCAGACTAATTGTTTGTTCCTCTGAGTGAGGCAACACTGCAGTGCACACTCCATAGACCACCTGTAAAAAGATTCCTGCCATAATTAGAATTATTTCATCCCTACCAACAGTAACATTAAAGCACTGAAAGCCCTGGTGCTGCAATTATAAAGTGCCAACACTGACACTAAAACGTCCCAGGGTCAGATGAAAGTAAATAGCTTCTTAGTACTGCCTCAAGGTTTGAGTTTTGACTGTTCAGAAGTGCAAGAAGTTTTGAATAAAAAATACTGAGTTTCTAAAACAGACAGATTGAATTTATTTGGGTAATGAATTTCAGAGGCATGCCAGCAATTCAAGTTAAAGAACTACATTATAAGCCTTAAAATTTCTGTGCTCATACACAAGGGAAACAATGTTTCTGAAATTCTTTTCCAAAGAAGTGGAAAAATATTTCCCAGAGTAAATCTATTTCCATCACTTAGGATCATGCTTTCTTTCTGGAGCACAAAGTATAACAATCTGACATCACTTGGCTTGAACTATGCTAGCTACAGAACACACATGGAGACTTTTAATAGAGCTTTTTGGCCATTAGTTTTGAATGGTAACCATACTATTCCAGACCTAGAGAGTAGGATTCCCCAAAATTAATAACTGCTGGCCATGCTCTGGATATGTGCATAATTTTACTAGAGTTAATCATACCCAGATACGTTTTCAGGACCTGGTATCATTGTAAAAGTTGTGTTTAAAAAAAAAATAGAGCATTCTGAAGGGGGAGTAAGAATAACCATCTTTTCCCCAGGTAAGAATACAAGCACACACTCAGTAAAACAAGGTCAAGAGAACTAATGATTTTTTTTTCTTTACACAATGAATCTTCATTTTAATTGTTCTCTTCAAAATCTGCAAAAGACCTGAACATCCCTAATGCTTCAACATTCTTTGGAGATCACATTAAAAATACAGTTTACCTCACAGATTGGATAAAACTACATTTCTATTGCTATACTTGCCATAGAAACCACTCCCCTGAAACTGTTCACCTTATACTATATGCTTATCTAAACAGCAGAGCATAAATACTCTGCTATAATCCTGTATGTCCCATTACAACTTGTGATGACTCTGTACCTTAAACACTTAAGTACACAAACCACATACCTGAAAAGACATTGCAAGATTTAGCATTCACAGGAAAAATTTTGTCTACAGCTATTAGAAGGTCATACCTGAAACAGATACCATGGGCTGTTCTTCATCAGAAACTACATGTGGCTTTGTTAAAGGTAATAAACAAAAAAGAAACGTGCTTGGCCCTTTCAACAGAATTATACAAATAAGTATTCTAGCTCTTAAAAGACTGTTGATAAGAAAACAAACTGCCAACACTTTGGGAGCACCAAAAGTAAAAAAAACTTGACTATAAAAAAAAAGCACAGATTGCTAAAGCAAAAAGTGTTAATCCTTCACTGTGCATCAATTTTCAGCTTGTAAAGATTATCTGAAAGGTCACCTCCACAAAAGATCCCAGGGACCAGCCCCAGTTACAAGTGCAATTACTAAGATAATGAAGTAATAATATTTATTTAAACTAGAGCAGATTTTTATATAAGGAATCCCTTGATACGTAGGAAAGACAAATTCTGAAATAATGTATATTCTAACTGCAATGAAATAAATTTTATACATTATATTCTAAGAAACATAAATGTGGTTTCAAAGGAAGTTGGTCATTCTCATCTGATCATCAGATGATGAGTAACAGATGAAAGCCAGAGGACTGATTTTCTTTAAGAAGGTCAAGATTTGTTCTGAAGCAGTTCCAAAAATAAACCTTCAAATAACCTTGGGCTTTAACTATTAAATTACTTGACTGCAGAAAACACTTAAAAATCACAAAGGCATGAGCACCATATTATTTGTGCTGTTAGAAGTCACTAAAAATATGTCTAAACTCAATCCAGGGAAAGGTGTAAACTATAGTGTCTTCCTTAAAGTAACAGTTTCATTTAGCTGATTTTTATTCCCACGTAAGTAACTAGCATTATACTAAAGTGAAAAACAAAAGCACAGGGCATAAATTTCTGTTCCACTATCTTTTGTTCATACCTCTTTATTTTCCTCCGCCTCCTAAGGCTGGCAAATTAACTCGATTACTTAATTTATGTACTGCTTACAGATAAATGCCTTTCAGGTTTTGCAGTTGTCTTCATACAATAAAGTCAAATTATGAAAATACGTCAACCTGTATAAACTATTTCTCAAAATTATATTTTTTGCTAAAATTTTATTTTGATAATACCATCTCAAAAACTCAATTTAACAAATTGCCACACAGTTCAGAAAATTAGTAACAGCCTAAAACCTTTCCCCTGTGGACAGCAACTTCAAACTCAATCAATACGCACTATCCATAACACAAATGGAACCTGGTACACTTGGAAGGGCTCGCTTGTGATCTTGTGGATCCACTTTATCACTTGTAAGCGATTATCACGCACCGGTCTTGCACCAGTCTGAGAATATGTTCACTCAGTACTGCTGTCAAAGTCATCTCTACAAATGCTGAAAGCACTTCTGTTCTCACCTGTAAGCTGCAGCCTCCTACCTCTAGCTGCCACAACCATTAGGTCATGCTATAAATCAGGTGAGGAAGCTGAATAAACTCTAAAGTGAACTGTAAAGCACCATGTCCCCTCTTTCCTAAAAGCACCAAGGCAGATCAAAAGTCCAAGTCTGGATCACAGCGCAGCCCAAACAGCTGTGTCAGCACAACCATGACAGCAACCTGCAGGATACGGAGGACAGCATCTTCAACTCAGACTGCTACAGGAAACAACAAACTTCAGCACAGGCGATTGCTTTACAACTGACATGTGGTTAATCTGTGTGTCAACACACGGCTATAGGAAATAAAATATTTGCCTAAACAACATTTGGCTTTTCAAGTTTGCCTCAAGCATTGGCACTGTTGTGGATAGATACTGAATATCAAGATGAAAAAAATCAGTCAAAGCTGTTGCTGCTTCTCCCCCCAGCTATTCGGGCCACTCTCCCATGAAAGTTTGCAGCTTAGTGTATTTGAATAAATGAAAGCCAGATCAGGTTACCTCAATCAGCTGGACTGAAAATTGCAGTGACTCAGGAGCTGATTCATAAACAAGTCCAACATCCTTGTCTAAAAGTCTCAAAGACTGAGGACAAAACTAGTATCAACCATTTAACATTAGTCCACTGCCATATGCCTCTCAAGATTCCTGAAGTGGTGACAGTACACATTACAAACCTTGTACCACCACAGCTGACATTCAAGGCAACAACAGAGAGAGTCATCACAGGCATCAGAGAAACTGAACATCTTATGATGACGTATGGCTCCCCTACAGCAAGCTAGAGATACACAACAGTGCAGCATGTTGGAGTCTGCCTCGCCATGCTGCATCTGTCCAGCGATTAGAGAGAAGCTGTTTTCCAAAGCTATTAAAGCAACATTACCAAATCTCCCATTCCCCTTTTTTGTAAAACATCCCCTATTATTTGCTTTTGTGCCACATGCACTTCCAGGGTATTTAAACTTTTTCAAGATCAGAAGCAACACCACCTACTTGCAAAAACATGTAAAAGGAAATGCTTATCAGGAAGACCCTCATTCCTTGGAATATCATGACACGTGAGGCCGCTGCTGGGACAGAGACTATATTTAGCCATGGGAAACAACCTGTCATTCCAGTGGTTAATTGATAAAAATGTACTGTAATTGTAAATGCAATGTGCCTTCCGAGCAGGGCATTGGATGGCTGGCCCATTTCATTTGTGCGTTGTTTTGTACTGAGTGTGCAATCAAACATAAAAACAAGAGTATACACATACACTCTTCAGTAACTTCTACCTGATGCTGGAATCCTAGCTAAATTGTCAGCTCCTGAATTTCTGCCAGGCCAAACCGCCAGTTCCACCCTAATGTTTTCAAGCAGCTGAGCCTCTAACACAATTGTGTGAGCCCAGACATCAATGTCAACTCCTTCTGGTTCTCTGAACCATGCAAGTGCATGTCTCTTTAGCCAAGCTTTTACAGGCTGAATCCCCAGCACCACAATCACCACCTAATCCATCTACAGATCCAGCCCCACACAGTCGCCTACAACTGGAGCTTGCAGAAACAGACAGAGCCACCACAGCCTCCCACCTGTCCCTCACGGATAGAGTCCTCCAGCCTCCAGGTCCCCCACGGCCCCACCCTAAATGTTACGGTTGCAGTCAAGCTTAGACACTAGTTAGGAAGGACACATCTTTTTCTTGCTGCTTGAAACTCTAGCCTCAGTTTCACTCTGTTGATTCCTTTGCAAGTTTACATAAGCTGAACCCCGTTCCCTCATTTCCCACACATTTGCCTTCCACAGGACTTCATAGTTAAGTCACACCAAAGGTGGACACCCAACCCTTCCCCCTCCGGCAGGCCAACTTCGTTTTCAAATCCCACGTACCTCTCCACTCCCTGCACACTGGCACATGCCCAGGCTCTCTCCCTAGGCCCAGCTCCCCCACACTCGCGAGTGGAGCCGCCAAACCTCCTGTGCCACGGCCACAAAACGTCACCCACCCCACGGCCCCCACTGCCTCCAGCCTTCTCCACACCAAAACCCCAAGGAAGGAGACCCCGCCACCTGCCCTGACAGGCCAAGCTCCCGCCTCGGTTTCCCCGCAGCTCGCAGCCTCCCCCGCCAGCGCCCTCCCGGGCGCCCCACACCGCCCCCCGGGCATCGACCCCCGCCCCGGCCACCCCGCCGAGGGGCTGCCCGCCTACGGCCCCCCGCCACGGCACAGCCCTGGGGCGGAAACCCCGCCGGCGGCGCTGCCCCCGCCCTGCAGAAGGATACTGTCCCGGCTCCAGTAAACACCTCCGCCCGGCCCAGCGGCCATCTCCGCCATCTTGAAACAACCGCCACTCCCAGAGTGCCCCCCGCCGCCCCCCCAGCGCTCGCCGCCCATTGGCTGCCCGCGCCGGCATCTCCCTGCCGCCGCCGGCACGCGGAAGAGCGGGGCATGCTGGGAGTTGTAGTCCTCCCCATGCAGGCTGGCGAGAGTACTGCGCTCCGGCAGAACTACCACTCCCGTCAGGCCGCCTGGCGCTGCCCGCCCGCCATAGGCTGACCGCGGCATCGGCCGGGGGAACTACTACTCCCGGCGCACCTGTCGGCGCAGCCGCCGCTACAGGGTGGGAGGAAGGACAATACGGGTCACTCCCCCCGCCTCGCACACGCCCCCAGCGCTCTCGCCTGTGCGGCGGGGTGTTGGCGCTGAGGGGAGCCGGGCAGGGCCCTGCGGAGGATGGAGGAGAAGCCCTCCGCCAGCATCAAGCCCTACCTGGACAAGCTCACCCTGGGGGTCACACGGATACTGGGTGAGTAACAGCCCCTGGAGCCTGGGGTAGGGGGAGCGGTTGCCATGGGAACCGCCCGGGGGCGGGAAGGGAGCGCCTCTCCCTGCGTTGACGGTTCGGGTCCCGGGGCCGCCCGGGCCGTGGCCCCGAGTGGGCCTCCCCGAGGGGGCCTCCCCGAGGCGCTGCGGCCGGGCCGGGCGGGGCAGGGCCCTTGGCCCAGGGCCTGGTGCGACGCCCCGGCACCTGCGGCCTTGGGCTCACACGGCGTTTGTGCAACGAATTTTGTCAAGGCCCCTCCTCTGGGACTACAGGTTGCTCACACGCACAAGCACCCCTGTCTCTAGTGTTTGAGTCAACAGCAAAACCCCTGAATCTCTAGACTTAAGAAAGCCCTAACGGTTCAAAAAAAAAGAAAAGAAAAGGCGGTGTTTTATTCAAAACCACATGAAATTTTTATCCCCTGCGGTAACACAGGGTCAGCAGGTAGCACACCCAGTGGAAAGAAGTCGTGGTCAATGGGGCGGAGTCTGGTTGGAGGCCTGTATCTAGTGGAGTGCCTCAAGGGTCAGTTCTGGGACCAGTACTGTTCAATATATTCATCAATGACTTGGATGAGGGAATTGAGTGTACTATCAGCAAGTTTGCTGCTGACACCAAACTGGGAGGAGTGGCTGACACGCCAGAAGGCTGTGCTGCCATCCAGTGAGATCTGGACAGGCTAGAGAGTTGGGCAGGGAAAAATTTAATGAAATATAACAAGGGAAAATGTAGAGTCTTGCATCTGGGCAGGAACAACCCCAGGTTCCAGTACAGGTTGGGGAATGACCTATTAGAGAGCAGTGTAGAGGAAAGGGACCTGGGGGTCCTGGTGGGCAGCAGGGTGACCATGAGCCAGCACTGTGCCCTTGTGGCCAGGAAGGCCAATGGCATCCTGGGGTGTATTAGAAGGGGGGTGGTTAGTAGGTTGAGAGAGGTTCTCCTCCCCCTCTACTCTGCCCTGGTGAGACCTCATCTGGAATATTGTGTCCAGTTCTGGGCCCCTCAGTTCAAGAAGGACAGGGAACTGCTGGAGAGAGTCCAGCGCAGGGCCACAAAAATGCTGAAGGGAGTGGAGCATCTCCCTTATGAGGAAAGGCTGAGGGAGCTGGGTCTCTTTAGCTTGGAGAAGAGGAGACTGAGGGGTGACCTCATCAATGTTTATAAATATATAAAGGGTGGGTGTCACAAGGATGGAGCCAGGCTCTTCTCGATGACAACCAACAGTAAGACAAGGGGTAATGGGTTTGAGCTGGAACACAGGAGGTTCCACTTAAATTTGAGAAGAAACTTCTTCTCAGTGAGGGTGACGGAACACTGGAACAGGCTGCCCAGGGGGGTTGTGGATTCTCCTTCTCTGGAGACATTCAAAACCCGCCTGGACGCCTTCCTGTGTTACCTCACCTAGGTGTTCCTGCCCTGGCAGGGGGATTGGACTAGATGATCTTTTGAGGTCCCTTCCAATCCCTGACATTCTGTGATTCTGTGAAGAAGAGGAAATGGCCTCAAGTTGTGCCAGGGGAGGTTTAGATTGGATATTAGGAAAAAATTCTCTACAGAAAGGGTTGTTGGGCATTGGAACGGGCTGCCCAGGGACGTGGTGGAGTCACCATCTCTGGAGGGGTTTAAAAGGCATTTAGATGAGGCTCTAAGGGACACGGTTTAGTGCTAGAGTTAGGTTATGGTTGGACTTGATGATCTTGAGGGTCTCTTCCAACTGGAATGACTCTATAAGTTCTGTATTCTGTCAGAGGACTAATCTGTGAATGTGCTCAGGATCAGCTCCACATGAAGTCACCCTGCAGCTTATTCCGCTCCTTGTGACCGCTTCCACCACCTGCCTTGCTTGTCATCTCCATTTTTTTTGCTCAGTTCTTGAGCTTTCCTGCATCCCTGCAGTTCCCTTTGAAGTTCAGCAGGAGTGCAAGGCATTCAACATTTAAAAGCCTCCTCAGACAAAACTTCACTTGTGGCAGTAAATTCACAAGAATTGGTGAAAGTATTTGCATATATAAAGGATTTTAGCATCAAACCTTTCATCTGTCAGCAGCTCGGGGCACAGGACTGTCATATTTATATGGCTGGAAAGCAATATATCTGTCACAAGCCTTGCATATGACAACATTACAAATTGCAGTTTCAGAACTTCTTCCTATAGTTTTTAAAGCCCAAGGTAACCACTGTAATCACCTCACCCAGCCACTGTATTGCAGAACAGTGAGTTTCATCTGGTAACCTAAGTGTATCCCTAGCTGCACATTTCAGATAGCTGCTCAGACAAATGAGATTAAAAGATCAGGCCAGAATTCTTGCTAGGGACTTCAGTGAGGACAGAACTTCATCTTCAATCTCTGTTCAGTGAGTGTTCTCTTACTGGACTTCTTGGAGGTTTTTTCAGATTTTTTTTTTTTTTTAGGTTTTTTGGGTTGGTTGTGGGGTTTTTTGTTGGTTTTTTTTGGTTTTCCAGTTGTGAGTTCAGGATAACATCATTCTACTCTGCAAGAGCACAAAAAAGGTGAAACTACTAATGATAAACTATCATGGCAAATGCTTCTTTAAAGTAGCTCTATTTAAAAAATTGTTAGCCCTACCAGCATTCTCACCACCCAGGGTCAGATATATGAGATCTGCATGACAGTAACTATGTCCAAAAGTAATGTTGCCATATAAACTGTTTTGGTGGGTGTGTTATTTACACCAGCAAGACACAGCAGTGCAGGCTTGGCTCTGAAAGTCCTGTAGCATCCCTTTCACATGGAAGGTGTTTCCTGGTTTGTGTTTGGGTTTTTTCGTTTTTCTCTATGTATCTCTGATGACTTATATTGTGCAATATAGCAATGCACACCCCAGTCCATTGCTGTGATGTTTTACTCTGGTTCTTTTCTCTGTCTCTCCACTCCTTCTGGGAATTTAATGCATTTTTTTTTTCCCCAGTGAAGTAATCCAAAGCATGTAAATTGTGCCACCATACTAATAAGAATTGTTGAACTAATTGGGAACCATTACCAATCTGCTCAGTGTTTGTTTCTTTCAAATAACAAAAGGTATCTCATTCAGAAAGACGCCTTACTGGGTAGTTTGCAGCACTATAAACTATCTTATTTCACATCTTCTTTTGGGAAGTCTCGTGAAACGAGTAGGTACTTTCCTGCCTGCCATGACATTAAAGCTATAGTAGATTTTTAACTCTGTTGCGTTTGTGAAGCATTTTTTTTTTCAGGATATAGAAAGGATTGTGTAATGAAACTCAACACTCAACATACTCCTTTTAAGCAAGAAAATTCAGCATGTACAGTGTGTGGGAGCTTGAGGCCAAATTTTCCAATACCTTTATGAAGTGTGCCCAGGTGGCCAAAAAGGCCAACAGCATCCTGACTTGTATCAGAAATGGTGTGGCCAGCAGGACCAGCGCAGTGATCGTCCCCCTGTACTGAGCACTGGTGAAGCTGCACCACAAATCCTATGTTCAGTTTTGGGTCCCTCATTACAGGAAAAACCTTGAGGTGCTGGAGAGAGTTCAGACAAGGCAACGGAGCTGGTGAGGGATCTGGAGCACAAGTCTGATGAGGAGCGGCTGAGGGAACTGCAGCTGTTCAGCCTGGAGAAAAGGAGGCTGAGGGGAGTTCTTACCGCTGTCTACAACTACCTGAAAGGAGATTGTAGCATGGAGGGGGTTGGTCTCCCAATTAACAAGTGATAAGACAAGAGGAAATGGCCTCAAGTTGCGCCGGGGAGATTTAGATTGAATATTAGGAAAAATTTCTTTGCAGAAGGGGTTGTCAGGCATTGGAACAGGCTGCCCAGGGAAGTGGTTGAATCACCAGCCCTCCAGATGTTTAAAAGATGTGTAGATGAGGCTCTTAGGGACATGGTTTAGTGCTAGAGTTAGGTTGTGGCTGGACTCAATGATCTTTAGGGTCTCTTCCAACCAAAATGATTCTATGATTCTAAATGTTCATCGCACCATTTCGAAAACCCTCCTTTAAACAAATTCTATATATGACGTTGGGGGTTGAGGGGGTTGTTTTGTTTTTTTTCCAACTTGTAGTCTCTGTAGAAGTCCCTACAAGCTGGGAGACTTCTCACAGCATTATGAAGGTTATAATTTGAGGAAAGAAGAGAGGCATCTTTCCCATTGCCAGTATGGCTCATTTTAGTTCATTTAGTTACATGACTAGTAGCAAATTCCAGAAAGGCTGATGGCTCACAAGTGAATCTGAATGGGAGGCATTAGCTACTCTGGACTTCCCAGAACAGGACCGTACTTCACTATTTACAGTCTTTATTAGATAAGAATATAACTATTCAGACATTTTAAAAATATGCTGAGAATTTTTCTGACTTGCAGGCAGTTTTAGCAGTACCGTAAGAACTGAAAATGCTGTGATTTCCTGCTTCAGCTTTTTGTCAGACCATTTGTCCTGGTTTCAGCTGGGAAAGAGTTAATTTTCTTCCTAGTAGATAGTATAGCACTGTGGTTTGGATTTAGTATGAGAATAATGTTTATTACATACTGATGTTTTAGTTTTTGCTAAGTAGTGCTTACACTAAGTCAAGGACTGTTCAGCTTCCCATGCCCTGCCAGTGAGGATGTGCACAAGCACCTGGGAGGCGGCACATCCAGGACAGCTGATTCTAGCTGGCCAAAGGGGTATTCCATACCATATGACATCATGCTCAATATATAAATTGGGAGGAGTTGGCCGGGGGCCTGGGATCACTGCTCAGGGGTGGGCTGGTGTGACAGATGCACTCGACCCTCCTGCCAAACCAGCAGCAGTTTGGTACAGGCTCCGAAGGAGGTAAAAGCCTGAGCTGCAGCTGGGCCAACAACTCCTGTTAGGAAACCCATGAGGAAGCAGAACGGCACACTGAAGACTGATAAGTTGTGGGTGCAAGGAGTCTCATGCAGACCTTTCCCACTGTATGAAATTCGACTATGAGCCAGCCACTTTATTCCATAAATATGATGCCTGGATGAGCCCACTTTGAGCGAGCTCTCCTAAACAAGCTGGCTGTACGGCAATGATCGTTTAATACTCACAGATCGTCGGATGAGCCCAGTTTAAGTTTTGTATTAATCATTTAGCTTAAGTAAATGCATATTAAATAGAATTAATCACTTAGAATTATACAGTCATGTGATTTTTAATATGCTGTCTGCTTCACATTACTAAATTTGCTGGAATCTTAAGCTGTATATTGTAAAGTTCTGCTCATATTCACCAAACTTGTATCTACTTAATGAAAACAAAAGCAGCTACAGACCATAATGGACACCTGCGAGATAAGGCCTGTTTTGCACTTTGCTGAACAAACAGGATTCATTCAGATAAAACAAGACCTTTAAGGCTGGCATAAAGCAGCTACGGGCTATAAACAATATGCACAGCTAAATAAAACAAGGGCCTGCCTGAGGTCAGTGAAAGAATCCAATGAGAAGCAAGAAGACCCCAGACTCAGATATCGCTGTTGGACTGAATCATGGTGTGAGGGGGTGGGTAAATTGTAAAGGTGTAATTACCCAGGGATTTCTGTGCTTGGGTGTGACCTCTGCGAAGGCACCCAGCTGGAGCCGACCATGCTTTTGTACTACTCCATTAACTTATTTATTCCTGTGAACTTTGATATCTGAGAGTTCACTTGGAGAGACTTAGGGTCCCATCAGCTTCTGAGCAACTTGACACCAGGCCCCTAGAGGGGAGCTAAGCAGGCTGAGATGCAGAATGACAGAACTTTGAAATCCTAGCCAAGCGATGTAAAGAATCAGGTGTGCACATATAATCCTTTGGCCATAAATACATACAATCCTTTACCTGTTTTCCCTTACCCTGCATGTTTCTTAGATGTGAACCGCTGACCACTCTTGGACGACACCAGCCACACCAAGACTCCTCTCTGAGAAGTTTAGAAAGCAAGGGGGTACATTCAGAACGTCCTGACTCAATGCGAGGGCCTCCCCCTACCTTTTTGCATCTCCTTTCCTCATAGAAATCACTCTAAAACAATTCTCCCTCAATTCTATTTGGCATATTTCCTCCATGCAGTAAGTAACAGAAGGAACGTTGCCATCAAATGAGTTGTGCTTGTCTTTAAGTGATCTAAACATTGCTCTGCAGCAAGCAGGACCCTAAATCACTCATCTGCAACAGCTGAGCATCCATCAATGGGTGGTCAGCAATTGCACTGTGCATCACTCATTTTATGTAGTAGGAGGAGGACGAGGAGTATTTTAGTATTCCATTACTGTTCTATTAAACCGTCTTTTATCTCAACCCACAAGTTTTAGGTTTTTTTCAAGTCTCCGCCCCATCCCACAAGGGAGGAATGAGTGAGTGGCTGTGTGGTGCTTTTGGAAGCTTTCAGATGAAATGTCCTAAAATAGGACAGAGTTTACTGTGATCTTGATACAGAATAGTTAATAGGGAGGAGCCTCCTGAACTAGTTAAGCTTTATCCTATACCTTTTGTCTAACCTAGGTGGCTACTTTATTTCTTACATCTAAAAGAAAAAGCAACCCATAGCAGACTACTTCTTTTCCTCATTAATATTTAATGGGGCTCCTGTCCATACCTATGCACATCTGTTAAACATGGTCTTCAGTTTACCCGCAGGATATTTTTCTTTCTTTTGATCTTGGATTTGCTTCAGACCTCTTCAGAAGCTGCAGTTCTCTCGTTCCTAGACATCTTCTTTAACTGACATGATATTTAATCTTCCGTCATCCCAGCCAAGCCGTTGTGCATGATGAATTAAACATCCCTGAGGTTTTCTTTGATCACAGAAATAACAATTACTCTGTTATTATACTCTCTTAACTTGTCATAAGGCTAGCATAGCTTAGATGGAAAAGACCGGTTAGGTCATTGACTCCACACACTTATTTAGAAGAATACATGTGGACGGCTTATATTTGAGCAAGAGACAAATCCTCCTGCCTTGCACCCACCTATTTGAAGTGCGACTTGGCAAAACATCAGTGTCTTTTGTATGTTGGGGTCAGAAAGATTACCTAAGTGACCTACTGTGATTTTTTTTCATTTTTTTCTGTCTTTAACTTGGAGTTTGGTTTTCTGGTGCTACGTTTTGTGTTTCAAATTTTCTGACAATGTAACAATCAATGCTTCCAGTTAAAGTCAAGTTTACACTTCCTGAAACTGAGTGCTGCTTTTCCACCAGCAGGACAGAAAAGGGCAATGCGATTGCTATAATTATAAGCCCGGCACTGGAGACAAAAACCAAACCAAAGCTCTCTGGTGCCTGCCTTTCCTGTCTAGTGCACTGTGTATGTTTTCCCAGAAAGCAATTATAATGTGTATGACTGCTTTGAGAGCCAATACTTTCACAGCAGAGCCGGTCTTGGAAGTCCTGCATAGTGATCAGTTCTACTCCGCAGCCCTGTCTGCTGGGCCTGCAGTTCCCACAACAAGAAGTTAGTAGCTTTTCTGGACACATTCCAGAGTGAACAAAGTCAGTGGGAACTATTTCAGTTGGCTGTAGATGAAGTAAAACATCATAAAATAATTAGTGCAAGTGAGACTGTTCTGCCATCACACACCTGCAAGAATAGCACTGTGCAGATTAATATCTTGTGTTTATATAGCATTCTTTCCCATAAAATATTCTGATTATTTTTATAAATTATGAGCTCGTTGCTCATAACGGATTTGCATGTGTCCAGCCGGGATTCCAGGGAACCGATATTTGCTCGTGCAGGTCTCTTCTGCAGGATCAGATTCTGCGGCTGGTCAAACCCACTGAATCCGGAGCTGAAGTGTTCCCTTCTCAGTGGAATACAGTTGTTAGCAATTTACAGCAACACTGCACAGTGGCTTGTGTCAAGCTGAGAATATCCTACCTAACTGAAACCACAGTGCATGCTTACAGAGAAAGATTCATCTCTCTTTTAGAGTTTGCCAAGGAACCCATGGTTGATTTTTTTTTTTCCATGAATCATCTGCAAAAGATCACATCTTGAACACAAAAATGTCTGTGTGTGTGTATATATCTATAAAAGCCATCAAAGGATGCCATCATGTGCAGCGCTAGGCATCCTCATGCCAAGATATGCTGAGTAGTTACACACAAAAAACTAAGCAACTGCTCAGTTACCAGCACGATGCATGCGGTCATTAATGCCTTTCCTCAGTTGTCAGTCAGGTTAACTTGCATAATTGTCTGGCTCACAGTGTTGGTGTCTCCCGTGCCAGCTGCAAACATGCTCCTCTTTTCCTTTTAGAGACTTCTCCAGGAGTTGCTGAGGTGACATTTGTGGAAAAGGAGCCAGCTGAACGCCATGCCATCATTTCATGGGAGCAAGTGAGTATTTTTGTGATAATACTGCAGTGCCGTCAGTCTGAATGTGCCCCAGCTCGTGGAGAATGTCAAATGCAATGGCTGCCTTGTGTGTGTTTGCGAGACAGCCCGTTACCAAGTTTGATGCACAGCGGAGCCTAAACAGATTTTTTTTTTTTCTTCTTTTTAATCAGATGTTACTCTGTCTTTTAGGCTATCACATGTACCTGATCTGTTAGGGAAAATTAATCAGTGTGGATATATTCAGAATGAGGACTCTAAGAAGAAATCACATAACTGTAGTAGGCAGCAACAGCGGTGACTCAGTGGAGAACAAAGATTGTTGTGACTCAGTTTGGAAACCATTTTCCAACTCCCTTTCAAACAAAATGAAGCAACTCTTTATAATTTATGGCCATTAAAGGTAAAGACCTCAAGCTAGAAAATAGCACTGAGCCACATAATTTGTTCTGGTTATCTATTTATCTCTTCAGTCTCAGCTATTCACTTCTATTTCTCATAACCCCTCCTTCCACCTTCTTTTTGCCTAAGCGACTCAATCTTTTGGCCAAGGTATGTCCCATTGCCTGTTGTAGGAGACTATGAAGGGCATGTCCTATATCGACTCCACTGACCTTGCTGCATCAGAGTGTGTAACCAGAGGGCTCCTGAATACTGTTGTGTGATGCTGATGGGCAGAGATGGCATTTTTGATTCCCTTCTTGAATATACATGTGGTTTTCTGTCCCATGGCCATGGGGGAATCACTGCTTTCTAGGTATCGCTCACATGTAGGAAAGGGATAGTAGAAGCTGACCGGCCTTTGGAAAGGGGCACGGCAGAGGATAAAGTTGAGTGAATCATCCTCCCCTGCTCCAGCCCTGGCTATGCCCTACTGCACATGCTCCCAGAGACGGAACTTGTTACCACTACAGAAAATAACTACCCCTTTGATGGCACCTTGCCATTTACAGTTTTTCCTGAGCAGCAGGGAAAAGTCTTGTGCTAGTTTTGGTAACGCCCTATCCCAATTAGTGATGTTTATCAAGAATTTATAAATCCAGGACAGAATGTATGTGATGTAAACCTGCATTATTTACTGAAACTTGTACAGTAGCCAACAAATGCGGTCAGGCTGAAATGTCCAGTTTTTCTGGTTTGTGTGAACTGATTCTTGGTTTCCTGTAGCTGTTGTTCAGGTGTCAGATTAACTGGGCTGAGAAGTCTGAGGCACCTTGACTGTCAGCCAGCTTAGGTCTGGGAGCAGCAAAGTGACATTAACTCGTTCTTCTGTTAAGTGGAGAGGACCGTTTCTCCTGAACACGGTATTGCTCTCATTTTCGGGTGCTGCCATTCCTCCGAACTAGACTGCATTTGTTTCAAAATTGAGCTGTTCTCATAAAGCCAAACTCCGCAGTGCTGTAGGCAAAGCGCTTTGCTCCAAAGACGTCGAATCAAAACTTCAGCTCAACGGTCTCCCACCAGTGATGGACTAAGCTAATTGTGGAAGTAAATGCTGAAAATTAAGTAGATACAATTGAGCTGGATTGCTAATTGTGAAGGACATCAGTATCTATTTCTTTGCTTTTGGCTCCAGTTGCATTAACAAAATGTGAAATCTCCCTTCTCAAGTGAAAAGATAAGTGGTTTGGTTTTTTTTTTCCTTTTTTTCCTGAGCTTTAGGGATGAGGTCTGGTATCTAACACATTCGACACAACTGCAGCGTGTCCTGCAGCAATGATGAGGTGCAAAGCACTCAGCACCGCACAAGGCCCTTGCAGGATTAACTTGTACCTCACTTTTCCTCAAACTCATCCTGCTTGAATTTGAGCACAGGTTTATGTGTACGTGATGTTCACTTTTATCACTGTGTGGTTTTTTTCGTAGCCACTAGGTGGCAATACTAATGCACATAACCATTTCTCCATCGTTGAGATTTTAACAAGATCTTGTCACAGTCTGTATTTTTAACTCCCTTCTAAGTCTTTAGTATTTGCAGGGCTTTTTGTGTGGTGTAGAGAAAACTGGTCATGCTATTCCCAAAATTACATTATTTTTCCGAAAACCTCTTTTCATTGAGGCTCAGCAAATAAAAGCTCTATTCTTAAGTGTTTTCTTTACCTTTTTTTCTAGAAGCAATTTTTCCAGTTCTGTTTAAGTTTTGCAGTGGAAAGGTATTTCTCCTGAGAGAAAATCTATGGTATTCAGAAACTCTTAAAAAAAGTCAATATTTTTAAATTATGAATTATTAAAATTATATTCTAGTAATATTTGCAACATCCATTTATTTGTCTCCAGCACAGCATCAGATGTGTTTGGTAAACTTGTCTGTGCTCTGTTTGTGCTAGTATTTAACTGGATACTACGATGGAAGTTTTAAAATCTTAGGTCAGCTTGTTGAATGTCATTAACTGCTGTGAGGCTTTGCAGGGGAAGGTGAGGTTCGTGACAGGAGACAGTGCAGGCATTCGCATCCACAAGGGACCTTTTTGCCACCCTCCTCATAATGTCCTCCCTCAGCGTTAGGCAAGCCTGCCATCCCTGATCCCCAGGAGCACAGGATCTGCCCATCTTGAACCTGTCTTGTGGCCCTGACCATGGGAGACGCAGAGAGGTGGATCCAGCAGAACCAGGGCATGAGGAAAGGTCTGTTTCTTCAAGCTGCATAATGGGGAAGAGGCTGAAGGACTTTTGGGAGGTGGGTAGTGTTTCTGACACAGTGTTCCCCTCTGTGGAGCCTTATGTTATGATTTAAAAACTGGCTACACAACACTGTCTTCAAGATAATTGCCAAATTCTGTTCTCTGCAGCGGGGGATCAGGTCTGCCCCAGCCCTGTGCCTTTCAGGGCAGGAAATCATGGGGCTCCTGGGAGCCCCCTTGCCCGTCAGATTTATAAAAGGTACAGCAAGAAGGTCTCAGTGTGTTACATAAATTGACATCTGTGTTCACTGGCAGCTAGGGCAGACCAGTTGTGAAACAGCATGACATTAGGGAGAAAGGTGGCTGCTTGATGTCCTTTGCTACTTGGAAGGCCTGAGAAGTGACATAAATCCCATCCTTCTCTCCCTGGAAGTTGGATTATACTCATTCAGTTTTCTCGAGAAGTCTCTCTAGAGCTTTATGTTTTGATTGCTGTCCATTTCTTAAGGATATTTGCTTGGGAGGCATCGCTTCAACAGTGCTTTAAGTGAATTGCCATATGTCAGTGTTTTAGCTCTGGATTCAGAGCTGATCAGGTCTTGGCAGCAAAACTACCCTGGTTTTAATATTCTTCTCTATCCTCAACAGACTGTGCTTTCTTGGGAGACTATTTCGGGATATTATGGACAATAAACAAAAGAAGTAGACCTCACACACCATATTGGGCCCTTGGGATATTTTGTTTTATGAGCTGATGAGTGTAACCAGATGACTGGAGTGAAAACAGCTGCTTGCCAGGGCTGTGGTTAAGCCACTTCTGGCATGTTATTAGGAATATTGTGTTTTATGGGGCTGGAGATCACAACCCTGGGAACTACCAGTTGAGCAAGAGGAGTACAGAGCTTGAGAAGCCATTTTTAATATATATTAATAGTAGTGGCTTGTTTCTCTGACTCCGATGTCAGAAGACTATTGTTTTGACATCATAGGGTCATGTGGCTGAGCATAGTATGTCAGATCAATCAATCCTTTCTGTCAGGTGGGAGAGATAGGTGTTAGTGGAGCTTTCTATATAGAGGGCTTTTCCTGTAGACGCCAGATCTGCTCTGGTGCAGCATTTTCACCTGTGTGTTCTGCAGCATCGTTTGGAAAGTCACGCAAAGGGACATGGTTAGGAGAATCATAAAACACAGTGGGGAGGGCTGTTGGCGCTATTTGGGGAAACACGTACATGTTAATCTTTCCATCCAGAAAAGGCGGACTGAGAGCGTAAGGCCTATCCTGATGTGATTTGTTTTCCTTGTCTTATTCAGATATGTTTGTTAAATTGAGCTGCGCCTGGTTCGTAGTAGTATTTAACTGGATACTATGGTGGAAGTTTTAAAATCTTAGATTGTGTCATCCCAATGGATGTTGTTCTCCTGCTTAGAGGAGGACACCCACTGAAGTCAAGAGAGCTGTTTGCCCATGTATTTTTACTACTGGGCTAGATTACTTGAAATTGAGGAGTTTGTAATGGGCCGAAAGTGCTGTGTAAACATTTGTACTCTTCTGTGGCTTTGTAGCAGGTCTGTCATATTCTCTTTCTTCATAGTTTTAAACCTCGTCACTATGCCTACAGCTACAGCTTGAAATTGGAAGTGGTGACAGTGCAGCATGAAATGATAAATATTTAGGACTGAGAAGAACCCGCAAAAGAAGGTGTGTTTGTTGAAGGCATTTGAAGAACTTCAAATATGTCCATGTGGTTTAGTAGTCCCCTGAAACTTACCAGGGCCTCAGCCATCAGTGTACTCTTATCAAAGGATGATAAATTCTTCTCAAAACAAAGTTTCTACAGTATCAGATTCTCCTGTCAGATTAACACCCGTTGCCTTTGCAGACTTTCCCTGCCTGGGTTAGGAAAGCACAGTGCTAGCGACTAGGCTGCTGACGGGGCAAGTAAAGGGACCTGCCCTGCTACAATCTGCAAAGCCATTAATATCTGGGACTTGTCAGTAGCAGTCTGTCAATATGAACGGTTATGCTTAGAAAGTGAGTTCACACACAGGAGCAAAGGTTATGGGTAGGTTGGAGTGTCCTGCACAGCGTGTACACCATGGTTTAGAGAACAGAGACTGAAGCAGCTCAGAGAAAGTGACTGTGAGTAAGGCTTTAATAGGTGAAGGGCTGCCCTGATCCTGGGGGAAGGAGAGGACGTGGACAGGAGGGGGCCAGCACCTTCTCTTGCTTGTGCCAGTCACTGATGTCCAGAGGCCAGTGCTGCAGGTGGATGCACAGGTGGCAGGTAGCTCCTGCTCGATAGATGCATTGAGGCAACGTCAGGGCAGATAACTGGGTACGCACAAGTTGCAGGCATGGGGATGAATCTGCTCACCATCTCATGAGATGTCACAGATTTGTGACCCAAGAGAAGCACAGCAACATGAACTCTATGTGCATGTTTCTTTTCCTTAGCTACTGGCTACCAGAATATTCTTCCTTTATTTTATGAGACTTCGAATGTTACATTTTCTGGTAGCTGTAGGGAAGTATTCCCAGCTGAGGCACAATATTGGAAAGGTATTAACATCTTACGTCCCTTCTGTCCCCAAAGCAATTCTGTAACTGCTCCAAAACCCACCCAGGCCTCTGAGGCCAGGCTGGAAAAACATCTGGATCTGCAGCAGGGTAAGCCTATGTGAGGAACAGCACTACTGACCTATAAGTGTTCTTAAATTTTGCAATTCTGTCTTTTCTTGCTCTGAGTGTCATACTGCACAAAGAGCAGACCATGTCCAACAGCATGTCTTTAAAACTGGCTGAATGAAAGAAATGCATGTTTTTAGAAAAGGCTGAAAATCTTGTCACAAAAGTACTTGAATGATCAGACATGCTATACTGCGAATCTCACATTATTTGTCCATTTCCTGTGTAAAATGTAGCTCCCAGAGTCATGTGATTATAAAGAGGTCTCCGATCAACATTTTAAAGAAGTTGTCTATCCTCCTGATTTAATTACAAAGTTTGACCCTCAAGGGGCTTATTTGTGGTCATTCTCCCTTTTCAGTACCATAGACACAAGTTGCAACTTGGAGATTGAGACTGCAGTTAGGAGAACTTTCACAAGGAGAGTGGCACGGCCCCGGGAGACAAGTCAATGCAGAGGTTGTGGAACCTGCACCATCAGAGACTATCCTGAGTTTTGGGGTCTGATTCTTTTGGAGTCTTGAATTTGACAATATTTTAAACGCAAACTCACTTCGGTCTTTCTCAGTCGTTTTTTTCTCTAAAACAGTTACAAAGAAAACAACAGATAACTCCTTTAGTCATACATGTCACTTGTCTTTTTAAAATTGACAGGCTTCTGTACTGTTTCGTTTTGTGTGCTTGACACATCAACAGGAACGGAGGGTCAGTCCTGTCACCAGGCCTGCAGTTGCCTAAAGCTCTTTGGGCTTCTCGTTCTCAGGATTAAGACTTTATCCTCCTTTCTTCAGGTTTGTTGCTTAGCTGTAGAGTCTTAAGTAAAGAAAGGCCCCTTCCACAACCAAGATAGGTGTAGGAGAAGGGTCCTGGTTCTTAGATGCAGTCTCAACAGCTCACTGGAGTTGCTTCTTTTACTGTTGGCTCAGAAGGAAGGAGGCTTAGGAGCCCCAGCCAAGCGCTGAATTTTGGTGGGATGAAGCCAGACCAGCATGTTCGTGAGACTGACTCTATACGTATTTGCAGATATACTGTTTGTTTAGTGAAACATCAAACCTGCTTGAGTATGTGCAACTATTGAGTCTTTGCTTCTCTCACCTGCTTGGAACTGAAATCACTCAGAAGAAGACAGTCCTTGTGCTAATATCCATACTTTAGTGGAACAGTTAGGTTTAGTCTGATTTCACTTAAAGCAAACTCTGCTTTTGTAAGCCATATATATATATATATAAAAGCTAATTGGTCTTTCATATGTGATCTTGGAGTGGCTGTAAGTGTCAAAGGATGATACATCATCTCAGCTGAGGAACAATCCTGTAATAATCTTATGATGACTGACTGCTCATTGTGAAATTTTCCCAAGTGATCTTTGTCAATACAGTAGCACAGACCCAAGAAATATGCAGTTTTCTCTTAAGGTTTTAGGACGAGATATTTGAGCTGATTTGAGTCATCTTGGAGTTGAGCAAAACATTTGGTGGCAAATATTTCTGTACCAATATTCAGTTGTTCTTTGTGTTTAAGGGACATTCTGCGTTTTCCCATGACACTTGTGATTGTGATTTGCAGAAAAACTCCTGCATATTACCAGAGGATTTAAAGAACTTCTATCTGATGACTGATGGCTTCCAGATGACCTGGAGTGTGAAGACCGATGGTGAGTCCATGTATTCCTTTCCACCAATACCCTCATTTCATTGCAGCCAGTCCTTCCTTTGCAGAATCTCTTTAACTTCAAACTTACTTTCTGCACAGTCAATACACATCTATCAGCATCCTGCATTAGTCTAAAACCACGTGCACCAGGTCACTTTGAATGAAAGAATAGCACCATTCCTTAACTCACGAAAAAACAAAGTAGTTTGTTTCTGTTAGGCAGTTTGACCCGTGACTACAGAAAACTGACGTCTGATTTAATAAGTGAGTGGGTTTCTGCCTGGGATCATAGACTTTTTTAGAGATGTCCTGATGAGGAACAAAATGTGAGTGCACGTCAGTCGTCCCTTCCTGATGGAACAGGGTAAAGCTTATTGCTTGCACGTGCTGGACTCCCACAGAAAAGATGTGTAAGCTGAATACTGGCTAGAACCCAAACAAGTTTTCATGACATAGATACCTTTCTGTAATACACTGGCCATCTGTTGACACTCACATTTGGATGTGTGGTTTAAATCTTGTACCTAGACTTCCTCTATAGTTTATGGAGAGAGGGGCAGCTCTAGCACGTTATCCTGTCATGAAGCAATAGGAAGAGTCACCCTCTGATAGTGCCTCTTTATCATTAAAAAGTATATGTACATGCCGGAACCTGATTCTGCTTTCCACCACCTAAAGTTCATTCACTGCAGTTATTTCTGGAGTCAGTGGTGCAACTGAGAACAGGACTGAGCTTTATTGTCCATACTTGTTTGGCAAGAATCAGGTGGTCCATTCACTCTGCGTGGGAGCCTTGCAACTGTTATCCTGGCTTTCATTGCCTTCAGGCAAGGTTTCCAAATTGAGCTGTGGATGCTGCTCACTTCTGGAGGTGGGTGTCAATACAGGGTTTTCTTTAGGAAGTGGAATTTCATTTCAGAGGTGGTAAACATCAGGGCTCTAGCACCTGCACTGAGTCCCATTGTTTCAATGGCACTTAGTGTGTTGTGACCTGCAAACTGTTTGTTTATTCTGCAAAATTTTATTCAGGGAACACAAGAGCACAGGCCCTGAGGCAGCTCAGTTAACTGTTGTTTGAGCAAGCACCCAGTAGTGCCCTCTGAGGCCCTTCATGCTGGCATATGTCTGAACAGAGTGCTTATTGACTTGATGTCTGGTAACAGTACTAGTCCTCGGAGAGACAAATGACAGATCCTCAAGCATTCATTCTGGGATGCCCACATGCTGATACAGTGATAAAATTCAGTGTTGCAGTGCGAACCAAGAGGATGCACCCTGAGCAGGTACATAGGTTGGAAGAGGACAAGCTACCCAATAAGCTGTGAATGGGTGGGGTTATTCTGGTAGGAAGGACAGCAGCAGATAAAATGCTTTTGAGGAGGTGTCTGTAGCTAGCCAGGATTTTTAATAGCCAGTTTCATGGGACTTGGCTAACAGCTGCAGCACAGACTTAGTCAGCAGTGTAGTTCTCTAATGCTGCACAGCTCCGAGATGGTGTCTTATCACCTGTAGGTGTGATTCTGTGTTTCAAAAAGCCTAATTTTTGCTCCTGTGGAGCCTGACTTGGTTAAGTGTCCAGGCCCACTGCATATACCCATCTCTTCCCCCACTCTGTGTTTTGGAAGAGTTTGAGTTGACGTGTGGAGGAAAAAGAAATACCTCCTGTGCTTTCCTGACACTGGATGTGATTAATGATCAGTCTTATTGCAGATACCACAATGCCTCTGGGCTCCATGGTGATTAATGGTGTCTCGAAGCTGTGTCGGCTTGGGGGTTCCTCTATGTACACTCTGCCTAATGCACCTGGTCTCGCTGACCTGGAAGATGACACAGACGAGGAAGGTAAGGTCCTATTAACAGGCTCTGTCTCATCCCTTTTGCTCTGTTAATGTTACGATACAGCACATGGATGTAGCAACAGAAAAGGTTACCCCAAGTGGATGAGGTTTTCAATGTCTCCTAGGCTGCATCTACTAGGTGTCCTACTAGTCCCCTACAGCCTTGAGAGGACCAGTGTGCTGTGAATCTCATGGGGATTGTTAATGGTGCTGGTTGCTAATATTATTTGCATACTCTTTTTATCAGCCTGGCAACCCTCCTGTTCTGCCTTTTCCCTACTTAAATTTTTAACTGAGGCTACCTCCAGTGATTCAGCCTCTAGACTCTTTGTGTGCTTATGATGTTATGTGAACAAAACATAACAGTTTTTGTTTTGGTAATGAAAATACATCTGGATATGCTCTTTGGAATTGGAAAAATAACTCGCAAAAATACTTGTGAGTGTGAGGTGGCACTGGAAAATATGTGTGTCCAGACTACTTAAAAATCCTGGGCACCCTGCAGTTTGTAAAGAAAAAGAAGAAAAAAAGCCCACTTTTTCTCAGAGCTCTTACAGTCTAACAAGGCTGGAAAACGTAAGAAGAACAGAGCCAGGTGTCATGCTGACTCCTTAAAAATTGCAATTTTATTTCAGGTTTATCTCTGAATCTCTGTAGCTCTTATAGCTTCTAAATGTGGCTGAAAGTTTCTTTTTCCACATTCCAGTGATCTTCTAGCCACAATAATGAAACGGGCCAGATTATTCGACCACTCAGACCTCCACCAAGGCACTTATAATGTACACTGAGAAAAAGTTACATCCTCATCAGTGTTCTCATCCTGACTTTCATGTAAAGGTCTTCTGAAGAGTACAGTTCTTGTGTCCTCCTTCTTCCTGAGCAGCATTAGAATTCAAAATTTTATTCTGCAAGAACTTGCAGCTACACAATCCCAAAATGGTCCTGTAGGAAGGCTATGTGGTGACTGTGGGTCAGAAGTTCAGTATGAGTCAGAACATGTGGCTGTTGAGAAGGACACTGATACCACACTGGAATGTATGAAGAACTGTGTGTGTCTCCAAGTTCATCAAAGTCTTCTGTAAAGACAAAAAGAATAAACTGTTCTCCCTATCCTCCTTAGCATAAAAAAGAAAGTAGGGGAAAAAAAAAAGAGATGGATAGAACAGAAGTAATGGGCTTTAATTGCACCAAGGAAGATTTAGGATCCACATGAGGGAAACTTCTAAGTGATAATAATGGATTTGGGTTGACTGCCTGGGGATTGTGACACCTACAACACTGGAAGACGTTAGGAAAAGACTGTACAAACACCTCTCAGCTGCAAAGCTGAAGTTGCTTTATGTTGCTTTATGCCAGAGAAGGACTAGAGGGCAGTTTGATGTCTCTTTTCAGCCTTCAGATTTTGACTCTGGTTTGTTTTCCTACCAGAGATTAAAATTTTTCTCACTTTTTTTTTAAACACAAGGAACTTAATCCTTTCCAAGAAGTATAAACAGTTTGATTAAGTTCTTCCTCAGCTTATTTATTAATAAGTATCAAATAGATTGACTCTTTGCAGCTGAGTCACAGTCAATTTTCCAAACATGTTTCATGAACATTTTTTTCTACTTTCAGGTAACGGAGACAAACCAGAGAAGCCACACTTTGATTCCCGTAGTCTTATCTTTGAATTAGACCCATGCAATGGGAATGGGAAAGTTTGTCTTGTTTATAAGCACGCTAAACCAGGTAAGACTGAAAGGAGCAAAGTTAGCCATCTTTTATTGTGGATTGTATCTGAAGGCGGCATGCATGGAATCATCATACATTCCTGATCTTCTTTGCAATTGTAGATGAATATTTACTGGGACGTCCTGTCTCTGCTGAAGTCAGGGCCTAAGCCTTACAGAGGCTTAATTGGACATAATATTTTCTCTCCTTTTAACGTCTGAATCTGAGCTATAACTTATGATTTCTGCATGCATAGCATACTTGCATACTGAAACAGGAAAGCATTCACATATGACCTACAGACAATAATGCTGAAATAAAGCAGAAGGCTAGAGTTCACCCACTAATATATCTCTGGTTACTTGCATGTCTCAGAACAATTACCTTACGTTTTTATGAGAAAGAGTGTAACACTGCTTAGAAGCAAAAGGTAGATGCTTAAAAAGGTCCTTAGCTGATTGAGGTAGACTTAGACTGGTTCTTACTCCTTGTGCATGGATGCAGAGCCTCCAGATGGTAACTAGGTGAAAATTTGGCAGGGAGAGTTGAACAGGAGAGTGAGAATGTGAACTGAGCTGTTTCTTCTGACAGCTACACAGAAAACTGTTATCAGTCAGTGGTTAGTGAAACAACTGAGTCATTTGAAAAGTAGTTGTCATCTATTAATAACATATCTAACACAGTGCACAGGTCACTAGGTGTATGTGTATACGTGTATGTTTGCTGTGTGGGGGTGTATGATTCTGATATATCTGTTCTTAAGAAAAACCTTTGGATATTATCTTTTTAATTGTGTGTAACTACAACTCCCAAGGCAGAAACTTCTTACTTGTCCTCTTACCTTCCAGTGTTGGTGATTTCAGCACATGCAGTGGATAACCTAGGCAAGGGGAGGGAGCATTGTTTACAGGTGTTGATGTCAGCACAGGGGGCAGGCAGTGTGTTTAATTGACAATGTTCAGCATCTCAGTTTCCCAGGTAAAATCACTTTTCTTTGTGCTCTAAAGAATGTCACCACCGGACAAATATTTGATCACCGTGGAAAGATTTTGCAAAACGTGTTTTTGTTGGCAGCACACACTCCCATGACTTCCAGACTGGACTCTATTCAGTAATCTAGATGACTGACAATTGAGTTAGTTGCTTTTTACTTGGTGGGGTAGATAAATGTTTGCCATAATTGTACTTTGAACTTAGACTACAAAGTTGCTCAAGTCCAAGCATATTCCACGTAGCGCATCAGTCCCAGGTTGGGAAGGAGTGGTGTTGCATCCATTGTACAGTGGGGAAAGTGAGTATAATGGCTGTTGCATGAGTATTTTTAGTAAGGCTGGGAGCAGAACCAAGTCCTTTTCAGTCCCTGTCATCTGGCCATTAAACTTCATTGCCACTGGATAATCATCTATGTTAGTCAGGGATGCTGCATTTTAGAAGCTGCAACCTTTCCAATAAGTGTATTTTGTCTCCCACTTGACAATGGCCAGGGGTTGATCTTATCACTGCAAAGCAGCAGTGTAATTTGTGTTTATTTTGTTCTAGATGTCTCCCCAGAGACAGAGATATGGTTCCTGGACAGAGCTCTGTATTGGCATTTCCTCACCAAAACCTTCACAGCCTACTACCGCCTGCTGATCACCCACCTGGGTCTCCCACAGTGGCAGTATGCCTTCACCAGCTACGGGGTCAGCCCCCAGGCCAAGGTAGGACAGCTCATTGGTATTTCATATAAGTACAGACTGGAAAAACATCTTCTTCCCACCTTTTGACAAGCAGTCTGTAGGCTGAAGTGGGCCTCCCTAGTGAGAGCCATGGAAGGGGCTGTGAGTCACAGAATCACAGAATGGTTGGGGTTTGAAGTGACCTCTGGAGATCATCTAGTCCAACCCACCTGCTAAAGCAGGTTCACCAGAGCAGATCACACAGCAATGTGTCCAGGTGAGTCTGAATGTCTCCAGAGAAAGAGACTCCACAACCTCTCTGGGCAGCCTGTTCCAGGGCTCTGTCACCCTCAGAGTAAAGAAGTTTCTCCTCATATTCAGATGGAGCCTCCTGTACTTCAATCTGTGCCCGTTGCCCCTCATCCTATCATTGAGCACCACTGAAAGGAGTCTGGTCCATTCTCTTGACACCCACCCTTGAGATGTTTATAAACATTGATGAGATCCCCTCTCAGCTTCTCTTCTCCAGGCTGAACAGACCCAGCTCTCTCTGTCTCTCCTCATATAGTGTGTTAACACCATAGTGTGTTAACAGTCACGTGTTTATGTTAGAAAATTCACTAACATTGTGTTAACCCTTCTTTTATGGTGCCGAACAAGAGGCTGCTGCTCTCTACGTGGAGAGGAAAGTTCAGGTAGACTTGAAGCAGAAGCCCAGAGGAGGACGAGCTTGAGCCTTACCAAGAATATTAATTCCTTTGCATCCTCCACAGTCATGAAGGGATGCCTCCCTGTTGTACTGTGCTCTATTTATCAGTCAAGGCTGTGTACGTGGTACTCTGGCATATGCCTGTGCTCTGCCTTTCTGTAGCTTTCCTGCTAGAATATTTTATTATGTTCAGCATATTCACAAACCTTAGTGAAATCATGTATTCCCTAATCATTTGCAGCCTGTGTTAGTTAAAATCCTCCTAGTATGTTAACCATTATCATTTTTAAAGGTCTTCAAGGGTGGTATATCAAAGCCATTTTCTGTTAAGCAGTACATGAATAGATTGCCAGCTACATTTTGGCATTGATCTTCTGTTTGTCTTGTTCCACACTGCTGATGGTGGTTTCGGTGTGATTTGTAATAGCATAACCCCTGCAGTTTTATCTCCAAAGTTCACCAATCGAAAACTGATAGAAAAAAAAACACTAAGAGATGAGAACTGCGGGGCATAACATTATGGTGGAATCTGGGAACAAAAATAATTGTTGTGGTCACTTCTAGATGTAAAATTTGGCTGAAGAGAAACAAACACAAAATCCTTTGTGTAAAGAGTTAAAAAGGCTGGAGTTGTTCCTTACATGCAGGAAAGGTAGTGTTAGGTTTGTGTCTGGTTCTCCTCTTCTGTCTGGAATGTGGGGCAGTTCCAGGACTGTAGCTGTAGCTGAGCCTTGTATATCCTTATCAGAAGGCCTTCTGCACAGTCCTGTAAGCTGCAGACTAAAAAGTGGTGTATGATTAAAGTCAGGTCTCAGGGGTGAGGGGAAACAGTGTGGAAAAGTCTAATTGAAGTTTGAGTTTAACCTCTTTTTTCTCCAACACCCTGATTTTCAGCAATGGTTTAACATGTATAAACCCATAACCATCAACACAGCTCTCCTCTCTGAAGAAGCTGATTCCTTTGTGAACAAGCTGGACCCCAATAAGGTATTTAAAAGCAAGAACAAAACTCCAGTGATCAAAAAGAAACCATCTTCCCAGCCAGCAGGCTCCCAAAAAAGCCACACAAGCGTGACCTCCTCCAAGACATCCTCACTAGCTGGGAATTCTTCAAGGAAATGAGACCCCTGCCACGATCTGACCCTGGACAGCATTTGCAACACACTTCGATGGTCTCTGACACAGAGTCTCAGTGGTTCAGACCAAGTTCCTTCTGCATGAATAGATACTGCCCATCTAAAACACATCGCAGCATTTGCATGAAATACAGCCACGATGTACTTTGACATGGGAGGGATGTAATTCCTGGAGATTCTGAGAAAAAAGCTTCAGACGTTGATTTTATTCCCTTCTGCTACTTGCAGTATGTACGTCTCAGAGGGCGTGAGGAAGCCCTTGATGTCACTGCTCTATAAAGAAGCTTTTATTCCTGTGCAACTACAGCAGTGAAATGAAAGCAAATATAAGTTGCTGTTACTTTAATAGACCCATGCTGGAATACAGTGTATAAAGATATTTTTGCCATCTCCTTTGAAAGAAACCTGTCCTGACTTTGCATGCTGTGGGAGCAGGCTGGAACCCACTGAACAAAGAAATGTCTTCCGCTTCAGACAGAATCCAACTTCTCACTTCCCTGTGCTCCTTCCAACTTCTGCTCTGAGATTCACAGTACAACAGAACCTGGGGCTTCCATGTCTCTGTGCTGGCCCAGCTGCTTGCTCTACAGCCCAGACAACTCCTTGGCCTTTGTGCCATATCTTATGGGATAGCGACATTGGTCTGATGTCCTTCCCAATAAGTCTGAAACCAACCAGAAGCTGCAAGATCCCTCATTTGCCTCTGCTTTCTCCTGTTGTGGGAAATGTGAAGCCAGGGCAGCTGCAGGTAGGTCAGTGATGTTTAGAGTCCCTAAGCCAGGAGGACCCCTTGGTTTGTCACACTTTCATTTGCAAAGTTTACCATTCGAACAGCCTTTGTCACTTTTCAATTGGGCAGGATCTGACCGGGGGACACTGAATCCTCAGAAGCCTTAGAAGCCCCTGATGCTGTTCTGTACTGTAAGTTTTCAGGTTAGAACTGCACTTTAACCCATTCACTGCTGGTTTTCAGTTACAACTGATTGATTCCATTACTTTTCTGTGTCATTCTCTCTTTTTAGGTGTGCTGGAAACACATGGTAGCAACCAATACATTTTGTGCCTGAGCAGGGAAGTCAAAGTCACAATCTTCAAATAAGCATTGATTATTTAAACAACATAATCTTTTTATTTATGAAACAGTCACATAATTACATAAGACAAACCTACCTCACAGGGATGTTGTGAGGCTTTCATGAGTGTTTGTATGGCCTTCAGGAAGATGAAGCCACCCTGTAAGTGTTTAATAGTATTTTAATAAAGATTTTAATATTTTCCTCCAGAGTGATTGAGTATTTGAAGATGATTTTGGGAGCAGAGGCACAAGGGTATATGGTGAGAGAAGGATGCGGGCTGTACTGTTTGGGGTATTTTTTTAATGCGGTGGAGAATCTCTCACTGAGAAGGGATGGGCTACAGTATCTTTCAGCTAGTCCCATCTTGAGCTGCTCTGATGTTCCCAGTTTAGTTTACATAGAGGAAAAGACTCAGCTGTGTGACAACTGTTGCACTTCTGTCCCGTGCACACTGTTCAGAACCTCTGCAGCCATCAGCCCCAGCTCTGCCATGCTTTGCTGGCTTTCTAGCACTGGCCAGGGCCCACATTCAAGTCTAGTTGCTCAGGAGCCCTGCCAAGCATTGCTTGGCAGCTGCCCTCTGCCACCCCAAGCAAGAGAAAATCCTCTAATACTCTTCGGCCCTCTTAAGCTGATGTGTGTCTTGTGCCATGTGAAGATCTGCTGAAGTTTCTCTACTAATTTCAGGTCAGCTCTCATGAGGAAGCAGAGATGTCAGTACCCACCGCCCCATGCCACAGTAATACATTAGTAATCCTTTTAATAGAAGACATGAATGATCATTAAAGCAAATAAATGCCATTTTCTGGAATTTTGTGTAGTAGTGATGTGCTGTCATGTCCTACCCTTCAAGATCTGTGTTGTGTGTTCATGGTGCCCACCCCTGGGACTGCAATCACGTGCTTAACATACACACCGTACTTCCTTCAGCACTTTCTAGGAGAGTTAAGATTCTTGTCACCCACCCTGGGGACAGGCAGCTTCTGATACTATTTTACTTTGATGATGCCTCAAACTTGTAAATCTGTTGCAGACCCACTTTCTCATTCAGCTGGAGGTGGAAGGATTACTGCGGAGCATGGAAGCCTCTTCCCACGTTTCTCGTGCATTCAGAGTGGAGAAAAGGGTGCAGGTGTTTTTGTTTAAGTATTTGTAGGTCCCACCATAGAAGTTGTCTGAATCCTTTCACATCAGTACCAGGATTCAGGAGACCTGGTAATTCAGTTTAGTAATTTGCTGGTGCTTCCCAGATGTCCAGAGCAAAATAAAAATTAAAAAAAAAAAATCAAAACCAAGGGGACACACAAAAAATCAAGTTCAGGTTTCTATTTCAGACTGTCCTTACTCTTCTCTGTGCTCTGCCAAACTGGGTGTTTGTTAAGGTAGCAGATTAGCAAATGGAAGCAAGTCTAGGCCCCTCCTCCATCACTGTCATACCTGCCTTTTAACAAACAATATTCCAGGTCAAAATTTGTTTCATTAATTATTTCTGCCTCTGTGTAAGTGTTCCCTGGTTTTCACTGATGTTCTCCTGACTAAGTCTTATTTCAGCCCTATTGGACCTTGTATTTTGATTGCAAAGAATGGACAGGTATCTGGAGTCCTGCAGCTGTACTTTGCTTTTCTCCAGAGTGACTATATTTTTTGGTAGATTTTTACACAAGGAGATTGAATGATTTCTTTGGGTCACAGAGAGGTGTAGCCCTACCCAGGTCTGCCCAGTGTCTCCGAGACCCGGTTTGTCTGGTTAAGCAGAGCAGGTTTATTGAAAACAAGTCTCTCATTTCTCCACCTGCATGGTGGAAAAACAGTGTTCTCCAGCACCACCATTGCACATGTCCTTATCCCCTTGGGTACCCTTTGGCTGTCAATCCATATGTCCATGTAGACTTTGCTGTCAGGCCTTTTCCTTGGAGCACGTGCCTGTCACAGTGTGGAAGACTCCATGACTTGCTGTCCTTTCTCATTTCCACTTTCCAGGACAGGTTGGTTGTGAAAATCAATGAAGATTTTGTGGATGAAAACACCAGCGAGACTTCCTATTAACGGAGCTGTGATTGGGACCCACCACCAGTGATGTCCAGCCCTAAAATGAAACATGAGAGAGGCAGCCGGTGAGGCAGATGAACCGCTGCCCTGCTGGTACACGGCAAGTCTACTGGGGCAGGAGTGATCTGTGTGAGCAGAGGTGTCTAGTCCCGCTTCAAATACTGGGCTTAGATAAATTCTCTACCCACCAGGATAACTGCTGGAGGGAGGGTTGCTTTCCCCATCGCCCTGGGGAAGCGGCTCAGCACTGCCTGCTTGTTTCATGTTATACAGAAATTGTGCGATCCTGATGAGCCTGAGTGTCAGACACACACACACCCCTCTCTTCCCCCCCCATTTCCAATAACGTCTGCACCTCCTTTATCAAGCGCTCAAAGGTATTTTCTGGAAATTTAATTAAAATCAGCAGCTGGGACAGGAGGCTCTGTTAGTGCACTCACCATAGAATCATTTCAGTTGGAAGTGACCCTCAGGATCATCAAGTCCAACCGTAATATAACTCTAGCACTAAACCATGTCCCTAAGAACCTCATCTAAATGCCTTTTAAACCCCTCCAGGGATGGTGACTCCACCACTTCCCTGGGCAGCCTGTTCCAATGCCTGACAACCCTTTCCGTAGAGAATTTTTTCCTAATATCCAATGGGAAAACCTGTAGCAGGGGCCATCTTACCAGATAGGGGAGGGTAGGTTTCACCTCCAGGTTCAAACATCCAAATTTAGGAGAGCTATTCAGCAATCCAGCTGTAAGTACCTGCTTTCAGCTGAGCTGAATTGCTCTGGTCACCTCAATAACCTCCAGCTAACAGGTAGCCAATTTGGTGCCCAAATTGAGGTATCAGAATGTCAAGACCAAATCCCATGCTGGAGAATTAGTGCACCCCAAATTATGACTACACAGTGCATGAGGCTCCTCAATGCACAGCCCTTGCTCTATGAAAATGGAGAATGCGCTCTGTGACAATAGCATTACTAGGTCAAATGAAAAAGGCTTCATGACCATTTTATCCTGGGTTTATCGCCTATCCTTGTGAGCATGGAAGTGTAAAACCAAAACAGCTCACTCACGTGAAGACTTCCATTCCCCAGCCAGAAATTGCCGTGAAGAGCCTGGGGGGCAGGTCCCGGGAGGGGTTTATGGCGTAGCCGGTGTTCAGCCCCATCCCCAAGCCAATGCCCACGACCAGGAGACCCGTGAGCAAGGCCTGTGTGCCTTTCAAGGCTTCGTTGTTCTTCTCATCATGGATGACCAGAATGCCCAGGAGCAGCATCGCTGTCGCCACAAACTGCAGGAGCAGGAAAGGGAGAACAGGTCAGGAGACTGAAGGGTCTCACTCAGCAGAGAGGAAAGACACTTCCCAGAATGGGAAAGCAGGTGAGATTTATAGTCTGATCAAGTCAGGGAGGACCCCAATGTTATTCCCTCCTCACAGGTGGACTGAAGAAAAGTCTTAACTCATTTCCCAGCATAAATCTCTCCACCTCATCACTGAAAATGCTCTGGAACTGATGTGAACTTCTCAGCACTGTCATTTCCCTGAACCTTTAAGATGGGGACATGGGTTATTTTAAGTACATTTTGTCTAACAGAGGCAGAGCCGTAACAAACTGCTAAGGAGACAAATCTGAGCCTCCCTAGAGGGAGTGATGTTTTATATAGCCCTTCGTTGCATAAGCCCTTTCAGGACTCAAAGCAGATATCTGATGCTCATCTGGGAAGCTGCATCTCCAATCTGTGACAGTAAGTAGCTGGCGTTTGTAGATCGGCAATGCCCACGACATCAGGAACAGCGGTTTGAACAAAGATGATGACTAATGTCTCTTTCTGCTTCAGAAAATGCAGCTGTAGAGCCTTGAGCTGCTTGCAGAGGTGGCAGCAAAAGCAGAAACTCTGCGGCTCTTGGCAATGTGCTGTAATTGTCATTTGCTTTCTTGTGCAGCAAGGTCTTTGCATGCTCCACAGGAGGCCAAGTCATCATGCCCAGGCAAGAGTTTTGTCAGGTCGGAAACAAAAGCATGGGCTTCCTCTGATTTGAATTGACAGTGAACCCTCCTTCTCCAGTGTCCTAGTGCTCCACATCCCCTGAGGCATCCCTTTCCTATTTCTGGGCATCTGGACATTTGTTATATTTTGGGAATCAACAGTGCACAGTCTAAATTGAATCGTTCAAACCCCAGAGGTTCAATCCACACAGGCTGTGTTCATGTGAAGGTACTTGCAGGCCCTCTGTGCCAGTGAGGAGCAGCCAGCAGAGCTGCCTGGGAGTGTGGAGGGGGTGTAGGATCCAAAAAGGGGAATAACAGCTCGGAGAAGTGTCCAGAACCCAGAGGAGATGGTTCATGACATAGCTCAGCTTCTCACTGCCTGCTGCGTTAGCTGTGTGCAAGGGAAGGTGCCTGGAGGGCACTTGGAGTGAGCTGTGAAGCAGCCTGCAGGCGTTAGCCTTTGGGCTTGCTCAGCCACCAAGGTGCCTTGGATCCTACCTATCAGGCACCTGCCTGGGCAGTGGGCTCCTTGAAGGAGGGGTTGTGATTCTGTCTGCACATGTAGTGCTGAGTGCCCTGCAGCAGACCAGCACCAGCGCCTGTTACCACCCACCTTCTCCACAGATGTCCCCACTGACCTCTGAGAAGAAGCCTCCAAGCAAGGACATATAGGGAGCAGGGTAAGTGGAGAAGATCGACGCCGTGGCAGTTGGTCCTGTCACTGTAAAGTTCCCCTTGGTATAGTCATACAGAGCATCTAGGAGAAATGGGAATTATAGGATCACAGAACCATTTTGGTTGGGAAAAGAACTTTAAGATTATTGAGTCTAATCATTAACCCAACACTGCCAAGTCCACTTCTAAACTATGTCCCTAAGCACCACGTAGAGGTGTTTTAAACACCTCCAGGGATGGTGACTCCACCACTTCCCTGGGCAGCCTGTTCCAATGCCTGACAGCCCTCTCCATGAAGAAGTTTTACCTAATATCGAATCTAAACCTCCTCTGGTACAGCTTGAGGCCATTTCCTTTTGTCCAATCACTTGTTACTTGGGAAAAGAGACCAACACCCTCCATGCTACACCCTCCTTTCAGGCAGTTGCAGACAGCGATAAGGTCTCCCCTCAGCCTCCTGTTCTCCAGGCTCAACAGCCCCTGAGCCACTCTTCATCAGACTCGTGCTCCAGGCCCTTCACCAGCTTCGTTGCCCTTAGCACAGAGTTCATCCCACATGGCCTGTACACAAGTCCACCCATAGCAGCCAGCATGGACTCCAAGGGGAAAAGAAGCAACGGGAGATATGAGGGAGGTGACACACCCCTCACAGGGCATGATCTCACCGATATCTGTTACCTGCAGACTTTGGTCTGCAGTTGCTTATTTGTGCCTGCCAGCTCCCTGTCCCTGCTGGGGGCAAGCTGGATGCACTGTGTGCACTGGAGGCCTCCCCCCTCTGCCCTTCAGGGGCTGAGACGTGCTGGAGCCAACGGGTGGTGGGTCCTCTGATCACAAGTCAAAACCACAGCTGAAAAAATAACTGCTGTCCTGCTTCCCACGGACCAGCAGAGTCCTCCAGAGCTCCAGCTGTACCTAATACATGGTAGTCCATCTTACTCAAGCCCTTGCAGACCCTGGAAGCAAAATGCTGACAAAACGCAGCCACTGGCTTTGAGCTGAGGACAGGTTGTGGCAGTGGGAATGGCCTGAGCAAAGGAGGTATGTTTTCCAGGAACTGCACCTCCTTCCCACAGATATCTGCGCCCTGCTCTGGCCTTGAGCTATGAAGGCCTGTCCCACAAACCAGGAGCTCGCCCTCCTCACCCAGACATCATGCTGGATACTGTAAAACGAAACATTTCTGCAGTACTGTAAGTTAAGACTGAAATGGTGCCCACAGCAAAGACCATGATAAAGACACAACCATACCGTAGTACATGGCAAAGACAGTGGCTGATGCCACAAAGGAGCCCAGGAACTGGCCGATCAGGTAAGCTGGGAGCTTTCTCCAGGGGAGGTTTCCTAAAATGCAGTGTGTGAGGGTGATGGCAGCATTCAGATGAGCTCCTGCAAAATCACAGCAAAGGAAAGTGGCCTCAGCCTGGATCCAGCTGTTTTGAAGCATGCCCCACGCCCCACAGTGACCAGCCAGACCTTGCTCCAGAACATCAAGACTCTCCCAGGTCAGGGTCTCCCTCCTGTACAGACTCAAAGCTGACCCCTTCTCCCTGGGCAGCTGAATAATGCAGGCCAGAGAGCTCCTAGCTTTAGTCCTTCAAAAATTACACAACCTCTGCTTTAGTCTCTGTGGACCACAGGCTGCCTCCAGAGAGTGGGTCATCTTGCCTGTCTGAGACACCTCTCTTGGCACAGCATGAGCGTCCCTCTGTGGAGCTTTTCTCTACCCGGCTTAAAGGGAGCCCAGAACTTACACTCATCACCCACCTTTCATACGGCTACAGGCAGATGAGGCAGATCTTATCCCAAACAATCTCAAAGCCTTCTGAAAACATATGATAGAGAAGGTAGGCCTGATCCTGGCACAGCTGAGTGCCCCAGCTCGTGGGAGCTGTAGGCTCTTAGTACACCTGGAAGGGAGATGCTGGGGAAACAAACTGCAAAATCAATCACTAATGCCCCGTATCTTCATGTCTGCAAAGCAAATCCTACACAGGGCTGTCAGCACTGACTCGGATTAGCTCTTTGATGTCACAGCGCTGACAAGGCATTACTGGGATGGTCAATCCATCCCAGAACATGGTTGCTCCCACTAGTGTGAAACAGACCCTGTCCTTCCCTTGCAGAGTTTGTAATCTTAGACTGTTTCCTTACATCTTTTAGTATGTGCCTTCCATAGAGTGGAAGGCCAGTTTTCCCTGTTTTGAGGGGGCGCTTTCTGTGGAGGAGGTTGGTGCTTTTGGAGAAAGACTAAGTGGATCCAGTTTTGGTGCCCTCGTTGCAAACTATGTTTGTTCTCCAAGCCTCATCTCCCCACAAGTACAAGGGAAAAGTTTGCTTTTTCCTGCCCAGTAGGTGTAAACTTGGGGAGCTGGTAAATGCTCCAGCCTTAGTGGACTTCTCCTACTCCAGACTCAGAAAGGAGTAAGAGCCAGGCACACACCACCTCATCGAAGTACAGCACAGGGTGAACTCAAAGTGCATGTACCGCCTGCTACAGTTCCATAACCACAACTGAAATGGAGGAAGATGCTTTTTTCTTCAATCATTTGATCCTTTGCAGGCATGACCAGCCATTTCAGAGATCACAAGAAATATATTGTGACACAAATTAGGCCAAATCAAAATGCCAAAAGGCCCTGAAGCTGGCTCCAGAGCCAGCCTGCGGCTGGCTGAGCTGAGACCCTTCCTCCCACCTCGCAGCCCTCAGCAGATCAGCTCCATCTCAAATGTCAACCGGGACTGCAGGGACTGAGGACTTTCTTCAGCCCACTTTCCTCTGGCTGTCTCTACCATCTCCAAAAGGAAAGGGAGACCAAAAGCAGACTGCTTGCATGGAGAATTTTTCCTTTGCAAGCCAGCCTTTGACATCTCCTTGCTCCAACAACTCAAGAGCAACCTCTTGCCTTAATTTTCTGCCCACTAGAGCCCTTAATCTCGTCTCCTGGTGCAAATGAATGCAGAAATTGCACAAGGCAAAGGTAATGCTCTGTCATGCGATACCACCCCATGGCCTTGAGACGCCACCTCCTGAGTTCACATGGGGCGTGTGTACATGGGTGCGGATCATAAGGAGAAAATTTGCATACCATTCCTTGTTGCAACATCAGCAGTAAGCTCTCATTTACAATAAATTATTTACTTCCCTGTGGGTCATCTCGGCAGTGTGTTTTCAGAGCTGCTTGTCTCCTTGGGCCATGATGACATAAGCCAAGTACCTAACGGAGACACTGCTAAAACCTGGCTCTGCAACAAGAGGGCATGGATGAACCTCCACCACTCTCCCTGTCCTGCTTGCCCCTTTCCCAGCTCAGAAAATGCTTTGGGGGTGAGCATACTGTAGGTACGCTGTGCCTCACTTGTCCCCTGCTTCTCCTGACCTTGCCGTGCCAACATAACTCCTTGATTTGACCTCAGACCTGTCTCCCCCCTACAAACTTGGCTGTGATCAGTGAGTCAAAAGGCTGACCCCTGGTTACAGTCACCAGATCTGCTCTGCTCTTCTTGCACAAGGACCCAAGGACTGCCTCTTCTTCCAGTGAGGGCACTGCCATTCCTTGCCATCCTATCACCTGCCCCTCCACCACCCACTCCTGCTGCCCCCAACACACGTGTCCTTTATGTGACAGAGAGATGTCCTGTGCTCGCGTGTCCTGCTCACCGGAGATTCCTCCGGCCGCATGGATGCCCAGAGTAACACCGATGCCAAATCCCAAATTGATGCTCAGTTGCTGCCCAAAGTTTCCTTTTCCTAATACCACTTGTGCCACAGAAGACAAGCCAAAGACCTAGTGCATGGAAAAAGAAAGAGAGAAAGGAGTGTTAAAGTAGTGTTATTGCTGTGATGGACGGAGCATCCTTGCCACTTTTTATGCAATAATAATAAACTCCTGAAGACAGTTTCCCATGGTCAGGAGATGAAGAAAGAATCACCCTCCCCTGCAAAAACTGAAGCAGTACCTGGTTTATTCCTCCTCGGTGCCCATCACACCAAACCAGGTGCTCTACTCACGGTTGAGTATGAGGATACAAACCCCAGACACCCACATTGAGGTCCCAGGCTCGATTAGGATCACTTACACAGCCACAGTGTCTGTGTCTGGGGACAGGGACGTGAGCCAGGGGAGCATCACGACAGACCCTCTGGAGATGGTGCCCGAGCTGCGTAGAAGGAGAGTGGGCAAATTCTTGCCATCTTTCCTTTCCTGGTGTACAATTTTTCGACTGAAAACATAGTTTGGGCAGCACACAGCTATTTGGCAAACTGCACTCTAATTTTGGTAACTTATTCCAGTGAAAAACAAGGAAGGAAACTCTGGTTTGACTTTTCCTTTCAAAACATACACTTTCAGTTTGAAAACAGCCAAAGTGTCAATATTTTTTTAGTGACTAAAGGGGAACTGGGAAAAAAAGATAAAAAGGAAAGTAAATATTCTCCATCAGGAAAAGACATATCCAAGAAATTGCTCTGGTCTGAAAGTAAATTCTATTTCACTCTTTTAATGTGGTCAGAGGGTGGAAAAATCAGTTCTTTGCACAGCTCTTGCGCTGAAATCTGGAGAAGGACAAACCTTCTCTTGAGGTCTCTGCCTTGCAAACTGCTTAGGGCTTGGAGAGTGGATCCTGCTCCTTGGACTATGGTGATGTTTATCCAGAGTGACATGCCTCTCCAAGACAAGAAAGTCAGTATGTTCTCCAGCAACTAAGTAGGCTCTGGCCTGTCCTGTTTTGACTCAGATCTTTACTGGCTGCTCTGCCTGGATCCAACTTTATCTCGTGTCTGCTCTCCCTCTTCCCTTTCAGACATCACCAAAATCCCCTGTTGCCCAGAGACACTGTTCTTATCTCTGACATATACAGAACACGCGCTGTGCTCTGCCCGGAGCTACAGCCTCCACAGTGTGGAACCTTCTGTCCATCTGCCACAGAAAAAGCCCCAAAACCCGGTGTCTGGGATGTCCCCCAGCATCTGCTAAGCTCTTAAGAAACTCTGACTACTCATCTCTGAGCTTTTCCAAAGCCACATCCAGGAGAAGCTAAACACATAAAGCACAGGTCTTGCAGAACAGCAGCAAGCACAGAGGGGTGCAGGTCAGGGGACATGGCTGTTACAGCTGAACAGCATTATCCTGAAAAAAAACCAAAACAGGCCAGAGTGACTATTTTTTAGCACAGATCCAAACCTCTGGTCTTTTGCTCTATTCTCAGAGCCCTAAAATAGTTGTGGTGTTTGTTGTTTGGTTGTTTGGTTGTTTTTTCCTATCTCCCTGCTCCTTTTGCTGTTTGCTCCTGCTGCCTTTATGAACATTGCTTGCCCACTAAAGCAAGAGGCCCTGGCTGAGCGCTACCATCCAGGTGTCCTGGAGATGCATCCAGCACATTCCCAGTTGCACTGAGGGCCATAGGGCTGCTGCAGAGCTGGATGCTACATTTGGATGCTGGATGCTGTTTGTAGCCAGCCCTTGGTGGGGGTCCATGCCCAGTGTCCCTCCTCCTACTCGATTCCTTCACAGGGATCAGTGAGGGAAGAGCCAACATGAGCTGCAGGCTCCAAAATCTGCCTTAGATTGTCAGAGTACAAAGAAAAGTCTCCTCCCCATGCTGCATCCCAGAGACAGCCCTGGCAGGACAACCCTGAACTTGTTCTTTATCATCTGGGAACTTCCACCACCAAAACGCAAAGGGAATGGAAAAGGAAAATGGTTTGCTCAGCTCCTGCTGAAGTCACAGCTGTATGTACTCTGACTTCCAGTCAGTGCAAAACTGTGTAGTATGAGTGAAATTCAAGGACCTAGGTGTGCAACCAGGTGTGATAAAAAACAAGCATCCTTTACACATGCAGGTATTGCCCTTGTAAATAAGCACATTTTTCTGTACCGACAGCTGTGTCAAAAGGTCCCCATCCTTACACAATCTTTCTTTTGTGCATATCTCCAAGTACGAGTTATTTGGATTATCCCCAGCCTTTCCGTGCCAGCCTCTGTCTAGTCCAAAGTGTCTCCCTCAGCCCAGAAGCACTTGCAAGCGAAGCCCTGGTGTAGTAAGTTGGCACGGACACTTGCTGGACCTTTTTGCTATTTTGATCCAACATATGAAGGCTCTGGCCCTGGTGGGCACCTGACCCCCACCAGGCATCAATTCTGACGGCAAAGATTTCCTCACCCTCTCCCCAAACACTTATGAAGCAGCCCAAGAGCTCAAAATCACCTCACTTTTTCTGCATTAAATGATCTGTTTATGCTCAGAAAAGGAGTGGGTTTCTGTATGATTTGGATAAGCGCTATTCATTTGGCAGCATAAGAAAAACAAAAGTAAAATCTTGACATACTTTACACTCAGTAATAACGTCTCCTAATGGTGGGTTGTGGCTCCAGAGAGTTTCACTGGCGTTCATTACCCTGGCAACCCCAAGCGGAAGATGGATGAATACTGTTCTCATGTGACAGAGACTGTCAGTGGTAGAGGAGTCAGGGTCTGCTCCCCAAACTGTGTAGGACCCCAAACCGCACCATCGCCTCTGGCACGTTGGGAAGAAAAGCCTCAATTCACTGCACAGGATCTCTCAGGGGGTTGGCACAAGCATTGTGTCACCCCATCTGACCAGACAACACTCTTTAGTTTCATTCCCAGACTCTTCCTCGGCTTTCTCCTAGAAGAGAACTGAAACAGCGGCTCAGCCCCACCTGCTGGTCCCTCCCCTAGCGCCCTCCTCCCACCCTCCACATTGCTTTTTTCTTCCAGAAGGGTTTTGACAGATGGTCTACCGATGGGAAACTGCCACACCACCAGAGCAGAGGGGTGAGCAGTAGCAACTAGCTCCAGAGCAACCCCGAGGATGTGCATGCTAAGAAACCACTGACATTACAGGCTGCTGCTGCAAACACCTTCTCACTCGCCCCGCACACACACACACACACACACATCTAAGCCCATGTCCTCCTTACCATGAGGATGAACATCCCCAGCGCTTCTGCCAGCAGCTGCCTGATGGTGACGCTACGAATCGTGAGCGCCTTCTGAATCTTCTCCAGCATTATGCTCTCCGGCTCCAGCCTGCAGCTACAGGAGCTCCTGTTGTGACAGCACACTTCATTGCGCTGAGCTAAGTTACCCTTTGAAACTTGGCACCCTCCCTTCACCCCCAGACACCTTCATTCATTTGGTTAACGATGAACAAACCAATAAAGTAGCAGCTAGCTTCGAAGTCTTCCCACACACACATGCCATCCTTTTAAAATTGTATGGTGAGGATTCAATATGTCTGCTACTGCAGCATTGCGAACTCTGTGCCTTCGCCCAGTAACAGCCTTTCTCCAGGGCAGTGCAGCTGTAAATAGTCTCGGTGTGCTCCTAAAGCCTCTGTCGTTCAACATAACCTTTTCCAGAGGCACTGAACAGGAGTTTTGGCTGTGCTCTGCATTGTAACCCACTGGCTGGTGGTGTGGTGCCATTGGTTTTTTAACAGGTGGGATTAGGACCACTTGCCTGTGCTTTGCAGGACTATTCGATGCCCAGTTTGAGGTGAGGATGCTCTGCCTGGAACTGGTGTGCACTGCTGTCTGAAGCTGGGAAGTGCACAACGCCTTGAGCATTGCTTCAGGTTGAATATTTGCTCCAGCCGTGCCCAGAGCTCCATTACATGAGTGTAGAGCCCCCCCACCAGCCCCCAGGCTGTCCTCTCCTGTGGGGCAAGGAAAGACCACTCTTGGCAACAGTTCCCATTGACCTTCAATCTCATCTGACTGCCAGAGCAGAGCCCTCACTGTCCTGATTCCTTCTTCACCTGCTCATTTCAGCTGAACATGAGCCAGCAGTGTGCCCAGGTGGCCAAGAAAGCCAACGACATTCTGGCTTGTATCAGGAATAGTGTGGCCAGCAGGACCAGCGCAGTGATCGTCCCCTGTACTGGGCACTGGTGAGGCTGCACCTCGAATCCTGTGTTCAGTTTTGGGTCCCTCACTACAAGAAAGACATTGAGGTGCTGGAGAGAGTTCAGAGAAGGGAACGGAGCTGGTGAAGGGCCTGGAGCACAAGTCTGATGAGGAGCAGCTGAGGGAACTGGGGCTGTTCAGCCTGGAGAAAAGGAGGCTGAGGGGAGACCTGATCGCTGTCTGCAACTGCCTGAAAGGAGGTTGGAGTGTGGAGAGGGTTGGTGGCTTCTCCCAATTAACAAGAGATAGGAAGAACTCAAGTTGTGCCAGGGGAGGTTTAGATTGAATATTAGGAAAAATTTCTTAACAGAAAGGGTTGACAGGCATTGGAACAGGCTGCCCAGGGAAGTGGTGGAGTCACCATCCCTGGAGAAGCTTAAAAGACACATAGATGAGGTTCTTAGGGACGTGGTTTAGTGGTGGACCTGGCAGTGTTAGGTTAACGGTTGGACTCTTTTATCTTAAAGGTCTCTTCCAACCAAAATGATCCTATGTTTCTATGATTCTATTGCCTCTGCTTATCTCCCTCATCACCAGCTTTTCTTACCTCTCCAATGTGAAAAGGTTTTAATACTTTTGCTTAATCACTAAAAAACTTAAACCTACTGAACACTCAAGACCTTTTTCTGCAAGCCTTGTCTGATTCTTTGCTAGTTTTCTTCACCTTTCTCTCAGCCAGCTGCAGCTTCTCAGCATGACTGTGGGAGGGACACAGTGCCCAGCCCTGGGGGGTGTCACCAGCAGCCTCCCCAATGGGGACGTGACACTCTGCTCACGCTGCCCTGCTGTTGCATCCCTCTGGCACTACTGCGTTGCAAAAGTTCACAAGCTTTTCTTTCACCTATGGGACACTCAGCAGCTGTATGGAACAACCTGGGAAGCCAATTCTTCTCTCTGCTCAAGGGATGTCTGTGTTGTGGCAGGGAAGGGTTTTACAGACTCAGCTAAGCCCTCCTCCAGCAACAGATTCACTATCAACTTCATTCAATGAACACCTGGTTAAATATGCGATAATTTACTAGTTTGTCTCTGATACTAAGGACCATCTCACCATGCTGTATGATACCCAAGCTGCTGGCAAGGGTGTTCTAATAGTATATTTCTAGGTTGGAAGGATTTTTGTCCTATGAGTCTGCGAGCCACGCTGTGGCACTGAAAAAGTGACCGATAAATTTTTCCAGGTCACTTCATTCTCTGCCGTGCAAATGTTTATTGATGGAGTACAAAAACATGGGTCCTAGAGCACCAGGTTGGGGTGCTGACAAGATCTTCAAGTTTCTTCTACACGTCGTAGCTCCCAGCTGACATGTAAAGCTGAGGTCCTGGCATCAGCGCATATTAGAGATCTCACAGCCTTTCTCAGATGGATGAGGTGCGAGTGGGTCAGTATTCCCCACAACGGGACCTACAACTTTGTTTTTCACTCCTAGATGTCAGGGAGCCTTTCAAGTTGATTCCTCCTCTGTGGGCAAACAAGAAAGCTGCTGTGTCTCCAAAAGACTTTGAGTCCTGTGTTCAAGTATTAACTATAAGCACCTCATATTCTAATCTGGGCTGAAAAACGTAATTTCTGGGAACACTGGTCTCCCATGGACTTGCAATCTTCTTGGGAATAAGGCTATCCCAGTTTGCAATAGAAATCCTTGATTTGGTGATAATATTTGCAGAATAATCCCTGATACCATCAAATTCCCTAAAACTCCTGCATGCTTGCAGGATGGCATCAGGGATCACTGCATATGCCTCTTGCCATTGTTCATCATTTTCACACAGATCATTCCACAAGATGGCACTGAGACACCAGTTTCCTGCTTAGAAGTGTTCAGATATGTTCCTCTCTTGGTTGCTGAAAATGTGAGAACCTTTTCCTTTCAGAGTTCCTCCAGGCATTCTTATACATTAAAGAAAGCTGATCTGCCAACGTTCAAGAAGTGTAACAACAACTAAAAACATATTTCTGTAAGTCCCATGGGGCAGAGCACCACTGCTCTGACAGCACACAAACCCGAAATGTGTGAGCCTGAGCCTGTTACCCCCCCGCTTTGTAATCAGCAGAGAAAACCAGGCAGCCCCAAAGTGCGGTTCATCCTGACCTAAAATAAGCATCTGAGGCCGGACCTGTGAGTCACACTGGATGCTGTTTCCTCCAGTGTCTGCAGCAGGACAGGGAGAGATCGGGTCCATCCTGCACACCCACGCGGAGGTACCTGCGCCAGGTGAGCTGGGCTGCCCTTCCTCCTTGCACCCAGATGTGGTGATCCCGAGCAAGCACAAACAACGTGAGTCAGACAAGGGCTGGAGCACAAAGATCTGCCAGTTGCCCAATGTGACCTGTTCATACTTGCATGGTTTCACTTACCTGTAGGGCTGACGAAGATCCCCGGGGTCACCAAATACAGTCCCTTACTGGCATAGGCAGCCAACCACATCCCTTTCGTGACCAGGCCTCTCTCCAATTCAGGGGTAAGTGCTTTTTGCCCCAACTCCTCCTGCTGGAAGCCTGTTACCAGAACTTGCTGCTCTGTAGATTAGAGACTTTCTTCTAATTTCCAGCCACATTCTCAAAGCTGTTTGTTTATTCATGAGTTAATTCATTTCTTACAGGTGCTATTAAGTTTTACTTTAAGTTTTGTTAGAGGATTAGCTTCTCACATTTAGCTTTGCATTGCCTCCTGATGTGTACCCTGACTTGCTCACAGGTTGAAACTTCACTCAACATTGACTCTGCAATGATTTTACCATATTTTCTACTGCACATTAAGACACCACCTGCTAAACCAAACCCATCTCTTCCCTAAGGCAAGTGCACTTTCCGCACTGGTGAGAAAGGCCTCAGTTTGAAGAGGAAAATTCTGGCACAGTCAAGGCTCACTGTGCTCGTGTTGATGCCCATGGCACTGAAGAGCTGGGGGAACAACCCTCCTGGGTCCTGCTAAAGCAGCCCTGGGAAGGATGAGTGCCCAGGGACTCCAGGACAGTCACACTTCTGACTCAGCTGGACAGTGCACACGTTTCCTCTGCACCCAAGAGCTCATTTATCTCCTAATTGCACTAATCAACAGCTGCAATGTCACCACTCCATTAGCTGCAGCCCTGCTGTTGGAGCATTAACTTCTCCCCCGAGGCTGAGAGGAGCATGAGCAGAGGAGCTCCTCACCGTGGATGAGAACAGCTTGCTCCTCCATCAGACCAAATGAACATGGCACGGAGACATTCCCAGGCCCCTTCAGGGGAAGCAAGGCCAGGTCAGAGAGACCAGCACACCACCGGTACGACCTTAGCTGTCTAGGACAGACCCCACTTGACATACCTAGAGCACCCACACCACATGGTCTCACATCTAATGCTCACGGGCTACCTTCTCTTCTCCTTTACAAATGGCAGGCACTGAGCACGTCGTGGACAGCCCTGTCAGCAGGCAGCTTTGCTCTCCACACTGTTACCCAACTCTCTGTTCACAAGACACCATCCACAACAGCATTTCAGGTCAACCCTTCCCACCATCATCCCTTCTCCTGAAGCTATTAGCTCTTACCGTGCTGGGCAGGAGTGGGAGCAGGAAGGAGCGCCGCAGGACTGTGGCAGCACAGTGGTGAGGTCCTGCTCTGGTCCACAGCCCTCCACTTTGCTCCCCAGGGACATGGTGCCTTCCTGCCCCAGACTGCTAAATCTTGCTCAGCCGGAGGTAATCCGTGAGGCGGTGGTGTCAGCAGGAGAGGAATTACATGGCTCTTGGTCATTAGGGGGAGAACAGGCCTGTCCAGGCAGGGGTCACCTGGGGCAACGCTGGCCCCATTGTTGGGCAACAGAGCAGAAGGTGCCTGGTCTACCCTGCCCAGCGACCTACCCAACCCATGCTGGGCCACCCTCCCCTCCTGCCCTTCTCTGTCTTTCCAGCCAGAATTGGATTGGTCTTACATGCAGCAAAGTATGATGGGTTTTGAGGGACCTCACTGGCAGAGCCCTGGGAAGTGTCTTCCATGTGCAGGTATGGGGCATTTAACTAGAGAGATACCAAGACACAGGGCACCTCAGGTCTCACAGGAGACTTGGGGTGCCTGTGGGATTCCCACTCAGGTCCTGCCAGCTCCCCACTTGCTGTCATCCTCCCATTCCCTGCCCCATCCCTGGCTCATGGGCACCTGAGTATCTTATTCTCCTGAACTGCTCGGGACCGGGTTCCCACCACAGCCCTCTGTGTGGGAGCATCCCCCTGCCCTCCCCAGGACCCCATGTGGGTACCGCGGATGTAAACAGCCCCACCGAGCTTTGAGCCACCTGCTTGGGTCTGCTTTCAATCCACAGATAAGGCGAAAGCGGGGAAAACCACAGGGCTCAAAGGACATCGTCACCCTGGTGATAAGAGGAGACAGGCTTTATCCTGGAGGATTGTGAACACCCGCACTCTGAAAGGAGAGATTAAAGGGGAAAAAGTGCAGGCTGAGGGGAAGACACTGGGTGAGCTGGATGAAGCCCTGAAGTTGCAGAGTCTGATGCAGCCAACACACTAATGTGAATGTTTCCCTTCCTCTGACCATGCCCCAGAGACAGCACAGTGTGGCTATGTCCTCACCTCAGGCTATGAGTTCACTTGTATAGAGGGTGCCTCTGCCTCATACCCCCTACAGATGCTCCAGTCCAGGACAGTCTGTGGGACCCGCCAGCCCAGCATCCCCCTAAGCAGCAATAAAAAAGCGTGAGCCTGTGTTAACAGTCCCAAAGAGCAAAACCAGAGCAGGGGACAATGACATGAACACAACCGTGCTTGTTTCCTCTGTGCCACTGGAGTTATGCTGAGCCAATAGTCATTGCAGTCCTCCTCCGCAACCACACGATGTTTGAGGGTGCCACTCACATAAACTACACCTGTTAACCCTTCAAAAGGTAATGCTAAACCAATAGGCAGACCACCTTCATTGCCAGCTCTGACGTGGATATTTTGTGGGGTGAGGAATCAACCAGCGCCCATATGTATAATCAGTGAATTACCCAAACCCCAGCTGTCAGTCGCACAATCGTGTTCTCCTACATCTCACCTGCCACGGGGTGTCCAAAGGCCATCCAGGGGCTGGCATGACTCATACCGGTGGTGAGCAATGCCAGCTGCATGGGATTTGTCCGTGCTGTCTCCACAGGGGAGGGAAAGGCCAGGATGCAGGCAGCTGCCTTGGCTTTCTCAGACACAACCCACCCTAGCCCAGAGGGCTGCCTCTGGTGTGGACGTGAAGGCATCCAAAGGAAACCCCCGATAAGCTCCCGCTATCACGGTGGGGAGAAGATGCCACAGATTCCTTGCAGACAAGTGCGCAAATCCCCTTGGAGGCTACCCAGCCTTTCTTGGGGCCCCAAGGAGCCCCACAGGCATTTCAAGTGGTGGTGAAAGTTTGCTCCAGCATCAACCAGACCCCAACACCCTCATGGTGATTGGCCTCTTATGCTGTTTTGGGAGAAAGAGGGACCAGGTGTGGTGCATCTGGATGGCTCTTTGGTCATTCCCATCTTATCAGTTCCTACGTGAAAAGCCATTGACCCAGAGAAACCTGTAGAAGCTGGAAATGCAACAGTTTGTGCCACCTGAACAAGATTCAGTTTTCTTTGCTCATGCGGTTTCTTGGCACAAGTCCTGCATGAGAGAAGTGGCAGCTTCACAAATTGGCCCATTTTAAGCAGAGCACCAACATGCAGCCTACTTCCTTAAGCACAGGGAACTACATATCAATCATTAATGGCACTGCACGTGTTCCTAAGCCATGGCAAATACTAAATATTGTCACTGGCCTTTACTGTCTCTATGTTTTTACATAGACAGAAAAATGCACACATCCATATCAGCCATTTCCTAGTGTAGAAGTAACTGTTGCATACCACCTTCTCAATTTTGACTTCGTAAGAACCTCCTTGAGGTCAATATATCAATTTATAATCTCATGAGAATAGCAGAGCATCTATTCCTTGCTCCCAATGTTAAACAGAGCTCTCTGGAACTATCCCATGGGATATGTGCACAGGACCTGACACAGTAGGCCCCTGATTGCAACACAGCCTCAAGGCTCTGCCACAAAAGCAACATATACACAAATCACAACAGGTCCGTGAAGCTACAGATTATTTATGTTTGCACCTGAAATGTTTATACATGTGTAAAACTACAGCATTAGGCACAGCAAGTGCCTGGCTGGTGATCTCACCTGCAGGAGCAGCCAATCCAGTTCATAAAGTCTACCGAGAAATGCGTTGCTTTGCTCACATGGCTTTGACTGCTCAGCCTCACAATAAGCTCAAACTGCTTTATATGCACTGAGCTGTGCAGTGCATCTCTAGAAGTCCTTGACACAGGATGCTGCCAGTGCTAAAAAGGGATCTAAAGATAGTTATACAAATTCATGAAGGTAAAAATCCACCACATTAAACATGGACACCTCTCTATCACAAGTGATCCCTGACCTGTGAGTTGTTGGAGATTGTAAAATAACTCTGGGGAAATACATTTGTTCTGTTCACACACTCTTCTCCCATCACACCTAGGATCTTCTCCATGGGCCCAACCCCTCTTGGTGACCACTGCCTGGCTGGCTGTGGTATCCAGCGGAATAGGTTTGTCCACCATTTCAGTTACATGAACAGAAGACTAGCAGCCTTCACTAGCATGTTGTAGAATTTCTCTCTTGTCCTGAGATGACATGAGAATACTCAAAATATATTCCTAGCTCTGCTGCTCACCATTGCGAGTCCTGATCATCCACTTCTCCTCCCTGCCCAGTTCCCCATCAACAGGGGATGACCAAGACACCCCATTCAGAAGCAGCTTGGGGTGGGCAGAGGATACATTTGGAACTGCTCACAGCATGCTGCGTGATCCTTACTAAAACACCAGCCGCAGCTTAGTGCTGGAAGTGCCATCAGCTCCTGGGTCATCCTGAATCATCCACTTCCTTGTTGCTCTCTCCTCCTGTGTACAATCCAGATAGTGACCTCTCCCTGTCCCAGGACAGCCAAGGACATGCATGTCTCAGCTTCCACTTCACCACCGGTGAGGGCATTGGTCAGAAGAGCAGGTAACAGTGTCCTTCACATGCACAACAGGTCAAGCCATTGGAACAGTTCCACCTGCTCACTGGAGCACTGACTGTGATGCCCACAACAGTGCAGCAATTCAGTGGCATTTTAGATACAGCAAAAGCTTTGGAAGGGGAGATCTGTTGCATTGGACTTTGACCTGTTTGGAAGCATTGCCAAAATAATCCATCACAAGTGCTTTGTAGCCATAGGCAACAGCCTGATGGAAGATATCCTGCCCTGATCAGCTTCTGCGCAGAACAAGATATGAGCTAGCAGTGACAAAAACATGTCTTGTTCTAGGTTGTTGACACCAAGGAAAAAACATGTTCCGAATATGCATTTGTTGATTCACACTGGCTAACAGGGCAACAAGATCGATCGAGACAGAGAAAGAGAGGTTAATAAGTTGTAATCATCTTTAAGTACTCAACAGACTGACCCTAATCTGTAATTCAGGGTCAAAGTCTAAAGTATTCTGTCTACATGTCTATTTTAGCACAGTGAAGATATGGACCTGTTGGAGGAGGTCCAGAGGAGGCCACAAAAATGATCAGAAGGCTGGAACAGCTCTGCTATGAGGACAGGCTGAGCGAGTTGAGGTCGTTCAGCCTGGAGAAGAGAAGGCTCTGGGGAGACCTTATTGCAGCTATTCAGTACTTAAAAGGGGTGTGTAAGAAAGATGGGGACAGACTTTTTAGCAGGGCCTGTAGCAATAGGACAAGGGGTGGTGGTTTTAAATTCAAAGAGGGGAGATTCAGACTGCATACAAGGAAGAAATTTTTTACCATGAGGATGGTGTCACACTGGCCCAGGTTGCCCAGAGAGGTGGTGGATGCCCCATCCCTGGAGACATTCAAGGCCAGGCAGGACGGGGCTCTGAGCAACCTGATCTCATTTAAGATGTTCCTGCTCATGGCAAGGGGCTTGGACTAGATGACATTTGAAGGTCCCATCCAACCCAAACCATTCTATGATTCTAGGATATTAGCTAACTCAATACACATCTGTTTCTTGGAATGAAGGCATACTCTTTGGAGAAGGCAGACCCAATGCCTGTGTATTTCCCTTTGCCTGCTGACAACCCACAACCTGGAAGAAAACTGCAGATTCCATGGAAGAGTTCTACAGCGTCAGCTGGACTTTGACTTGGATGACCACAAGTCATATATAGAACAAAGATGTTGCTCCCATGCCCAGTGTCCCACCCAACCAGCTCTCTGTCCTCAAGGAGCACACTCCTCCCCAGATGCTCTCACCATGTGCTGTAGCACTCAGCTTTAATCAGAGGTTTCCCTTTCAAGCACTGACCCGTCCTGCTGGATCAGTCCTGCTCAGCTTTCAGCACCCGATAGGATCATAAGCTGAGGCAATCATAAGCAAAGGATAGAAACAGTGGATAGAGATCTAGAATAGGCAGTTACACATACAGTAATGTTATGTTATGCACAAAGGTGCGTGAAATATGTTTGAGAAGAAATAAAAAAAGATCTGCATAGCTAGGAGAATTGCTCAGAGTCCAGGATATTATCAGATCTGGAAAAATGCCATGTGAATGAGTCACTGGAGCATCAGTCAATGGCTGTGTACAGAAAATGCCACAAAATTGGCTGTTGTATTCTGTCTCCAGCACTTGAACAGTATCAGTTCATGTTTTCCATAAATGAGTGACTAAAATGTACCACAGGCCACTTTCTTGCCTTATAGTTATCTGCCCCAATAGCCTGTTCCAGTCCGATCTCTACTCACACCCTTCTCCCCTTTAATAAAACTTGCTTTAATAAAACATCTTTTTCAGATCATCACTGGAGAGCAAATGAAGGCCCTTTGAAAACTGTTCTGCATATTCCTTCTACAGCTGCCCTCCAACTAAGCTTCTGGCACTGTTGTAGGGTAGCCTGATGCCGAGGAGGGACACCAAATGTGACTGATCCAGCAAGTTTAGAAATGCCCCGTTCCTCCAGGAGCTGAAGCAGAATACCTCAGCATCTCAGCATTTAGGACCCACACAATTAAACGCTAGGGAGCTGCAGATAAGGACAGGAGTCCTGCTGCCAGCAACAGGTCCTGGGGCACAGAAGACTTTCAAATCACAGGTGGTGCCTTCAACCCTAGCTGAGGGCCAGCACTCTTCAATGTCTTTATAAATAACTTAGACTCAGGACTTGAGGGGTTGCTTAGCAAGTCTGCTGATGACACAAAATTGAGGGGATCTGTCAACACTCTCGAGACCAGAGAGGCCCTACAGAGGGACCTGGACAAATTGGAGAACTGGTCAATCATCAACCGCATGAAGTTCAACAAGGGCAAGTGCCGGATTTTGCACCTGGGACATGGCAATCCTGGCTGTACCTACAGACTGAGGAATGAGATGCTGGAAAGCAGCCCTGTGGAGAGGGGTCTGAGGATTCTGGTCAATGGCAAGTTGAACATGAGCCAACAGTGTTTCCTGGCAGCCAGGAGGGCAAACGTGTCCTGGGTGCATGAAGCACAGCATGGCCAGCCGGGCAGGGAGGTGATTGTCCCGCTCTGCTCCGCACTGGTGCAGCCTCACCTGGAGCACTGTGTGCAGGTCTGGGCAGCACAGGACAAGAAAGGTATAAAGCTACTGGAGAGTGTCCAGAAGAGGCTACGAAGTTGGAGAAGGGTTTTGAGGAGAAGTCGTATGATGAGTGGCTAAAGTCACTTGGTTTGTTCAGCCTGGAGAAGATTCAGAAGAGACCTCATTGCAGTCTACAGTTTCTTCACAAGGGGATAAAGAGGGGCAGGTGCTGATCTCCTGTCTCTGGCAACCAATGACAGAACCCAAGGGAATGGCAGGAAGATGTGCCAGGGGAGGTTTAGGTTGGACATTAGGAAAAGGTTCTTCCCCCAGAGGGTGCTGGAGCACTGGAACAGGCTCCCCAGGGACATGTCACAGCCCCAAGCCTGACAGTGCTCAAGAAGAGACTTGGACAACACCCTCAGACACATGGTGTGAACTGTGGGGTTGTCATGTGCAGGGACAGGAGTTGAACTCGATGATCCTTGTGGGTCCCTTCCAACTCAGGACATTCTAGAAGCCAAGAGCTGGATTGCAGAGATCCCACTGCACTGCTATCATCCATTACATGTGCAACAGCTCAGCACATGGGTCTTGGCTGCCCATGTCTTGACTGCAGGATGGGTCCCTGCTCTGAGCTCTGCCCTGAGCTGGCCTCAGATAGGCAAGGACCTTCACAGCAGGGCAACTTTTGGCTCAGTTCCCATTTCAACCACTCCAAATTTGCAGGGGTAAAAAACCCCAAAAAACCCCAAACAAAACAAAAAAAACCCCAACAAAACAACAACCAAAAAAACCAAAAACAAACAAACCCCCCCCCCCCACACACACAACAAACAAAAAGGAAGCTAGGACAAAAAAAGGGGAGCTAAGGGGGAAAGGCTGGGAAGCAGGAGGCCACTGTGCCCAGACTCACTGTGATATGGCTTGTTCCTCAGGGCAATGGGAGGCAAAAACAACAGGACAACACTTGATGGCTCCCAGACCCTCTGCTCTGCCCTGGGAGCAGTGAGTCACACCAGATGCTTTTGCTTTGAGTCTCATGGGAGGATCAACAGGGAGAGGTGCTGCCTGCCACTGTTGGGCTTTGGGTGGTGTAGGTGTGGTGATGCCTGCTATGCTGCTCCTCAGAGCCCAGAATTACGGCTTTCACCACTTACAACATGCGTTTGGAGAGGTCTAGGACAGAGCCCGCCCTCCAACAGGTGCTGGGCTAGATAGCCTTCCCCACACCTGCACCCCATTGTGGGAGAGGCAGCAAGGGCAGGTCTGTTCTCCCAGGCTGCATGCAGCGACATCTCAAAAACTAGAGGTGCACTCCTCCATCAGCACACAGAGTCTTCTGGCCAATGTAGCAGGGAAGACCAGCTCCTGGCCAAGCTCCTGGCTCCAGGACCCTCCTCATGACTCCAGGGAGGAGTGTTTGATGTCAGTGTGCCTTCACGATCTATTTATTTACCAGGCATCTGCTTGGATGGTTTTAAATGACCGTGTGACAGCCATTTTCCCGTGCAAATGTGGATGTGGGCAATCTAAATGCCAACTTCTCTAGCCCTGAAATTAAAACACCCTTGTACCTTGGGGACTTGGCCACTCACTCAGTCACCCTGACCATCCATGCTTCACTGGCCAGATCACATCTTGTTCACCTTGTGCCATGGCAGCCTCCCAGCATCATGTATGTCTGACACTGACTGGGAAACCAGACCACATCCAGAAGAAAAGATGGGGTGAGTATTTCACATATACAAATCAGCTGCAAAGAACACGTTGCCCTTTGTGAGGCAGAACCGATCTGCTGACACTAGGAAACATTCAGACAAGTTTGACTGGAAAGTACCTTGGTTTTATTTGCACAGATTTCCTGCATATTTTGTGTTTGAGTCCAAATCACAACAAGAAATACACAATGTAGATGTGTTTGCACACACAAACACAGTACGGTGAAGGAGCAATCACTCTATGACTGTGATACTTTTACATGCCTGAATAATAAATACTTCCTTCGTTCTGTCTCCTTCTATAAAGGCAGTTGATGGAAAGCTCATATCTGGGCAGAGGATCTGCTTTCTATCTCTATATTACTGTTTTCAAATTGGTTGTAATAAGCTCTCTGGAACAAGGACCGGCTCTCATTTGTGTATGTCTGGCACAGCCAGGCAGAGGCTAGGGTTATTGCTGTAATAACCATCTGTGCCAACACGAATTGTAGTGAAGAGGATGTACAAAGAGATCTGTGCACCTATTACAAACAGGCGAGCATACGCCCCATCACCTATGCATGTTAGCACACTGGAGGAGCCACCACACACTCCAGGAAACATGTTTTGCTGTTGTGGCTTTGGCTGCTGGAGGAAGACCCCCACGGGCTCTCTCTGCTGTCATGTATTTTCCACTCAAAGTGCTGCTGCGTGATGCCATAAGGTGATGCCCATCGAGTGTGGTCTCCAGGCTCTAGCCAAGTGTCAGCCCAGCTCCCACTGAGCCCATATTGATTTTTTTACTATGCTAGCATTTTAAGAGACGGAAAGCTCTCCCTTGCTGCCAGGACATGATGGTTACTAAATGATTTTAATATTATTTCTTTTTACAGTCAGACATGCTTTTAGAATAAACTAGCTATGTGAAAAGTAAATCTTCTGTGCTCTTGCTCCACACTAGGTGCTTCAAGAAGTTGGAGGAGGAGAAGTTGGTAAGGCTTTATTCTCCCTAAAAAAAGAAAAATAGTTCATTAACACCCTCCTGTTCTGAAGGAAAACTCTCTTGTCTCATCCAAATGTAGGTTCAGGCTTTTGGGATGTCAGAAAGCACCTGGTTCCTTGCAGGGTCTGCATCCACTCTTAGTACATTTGTTAGGTATAAAAAAGGTTTCTTTATCTGATTCTTGAAAGATACTCTCTGTTGCAACAAAATTGGTGGACAAGTCCCTAACAACAGTAGCAAGGAGCTTGTAATCTGAGAGGCAAGTCCGATCTGTAAGAGTTGCGTGGAAAGGGAGGACACACTCCTTGGTCTTGTCTTCAGGACCCTGGGATGGGCTTCTTCTGACCAGGTGTTGGTGGCCCCCTATGGTGGGCAGCCATAGGGTCCATTTATTATCAGTGAAGGTCTTGGCAATACAGACAGGAAAAACTTGAGTCAAAGTAATATTGTTCTAAAACAGATGTCAAAATCACAGTGGTTAGATGCTTTCAGGGTACAGTTTATTTCTCCCCGCCAATATGTGTCTGCAATCTGGGCTTCTGGTGTGAATCTCACTCCCCAGGAATAATGATAGTCAGAGACTGAACTTGTAAGAGCCTTCCTGAAATACCGAATCTCACACCAGTTTTGGGCACTTGTGAGTCTGAGCATGCCATGTGCATCTCCAGCTCCAAGCCTTGCACAGCCTGTGAAGAGTGCCACTTGCCTTGTTTTGTGTTTGCACCAGCTTTTGTTTATGATTAAGAAAGGCAGATCAGCCCTACATGCCACATGAGGTTGTTCAAGAAACGAATCAACGCTGGGCTCCTGCAGCACTCTCTGCCTTGTCACTAAGTCTCCATGCTTTAATCCTTGGAGCACTTGGAGGCCCAGATGTACCAGGACCTTCTCCATCTGTCCAGCGCCACTGAGTGCCATACAGACAGGACTCACAAACTGAGCGAGACCCAATGTTGCCCAACTTCAGTCCTGTTCTGTCCCAACAAAAGTCAGATCCTCTACTCCTTATTCAGCAGCATTTCCCTCAAATAAGTTTCCCAGCTGCGCATGTTCTCAGGCCATTCCTGAGATTCATGAGGTGTTCCTGAGTTTATGAGATTTATCTGGTTGGAATGGGAGGAAATAGTTCAGAAGAGAGTGGATGAGCAAACTCATGGACGGATCCTTGACCTTCACAGTCGGTGTTGTCCTGAACAGGAAAGATCAGCAGCCTCCTCTGGCCAGCCAAGGAGACACCCTCAGTACAGAAGGTGCTGGAGAGAGGTTTGGAAACCAGCTCCTGAATCCCATCTGGGTCCGTCAGATGCTTCTTTTAACAACCAGGAGAGCAGGAGATTCTGGAGATCTCTTGCCTATCAAACATGTTCCTGCCAATTCTGAGGTGTCTTCAGGAGCTCTCCAGCGTGGTTTGCTGTTTTTGTCAGTCCTAGTGTTGTCAGACCCTATCACTTACTGCTACGTATTGCAATGAACTGTCACCTCCTCTTGCTGAACAGATCACAGAGAATCAAGTATTGACTTGAGCAGAAAGAAGGTCACCTACACTCCTGATAGACTCTGAGCCAAGCGCCCCCAAACCTGAATTTTGCTCTTCCCAATTCCGAAACTGCCACTAACATTTGCTCCTGCTCTCTACCTGGAGCAGACAATGTACTAGTGAGGCAAGGAGCCTTCTCGTCTCTGCCTCAAATGTACCACTCTGACCCATTACTCCCAAAATAACTCAGTGCTTAGATGGACATGGAGAGGGCAACAGCACCAGCTGCCGCCATGTTCCCAGAGAGCAGCAAATCACCTTCGCTCCCTGTTTTCAAAGGTCTTGGTAGCAGAAGCCAAAACTGTCTAAAAGAGCCTATGGCATCAGGATCAAGGCTGCTCTTGACAGTGTCTCTCCTTGGCTCCTTCGAGCTGTAATGAACTTTGTCCCTCTGTGTGGGAGGAAGAGTCTGTGTGGGGTGAGGCACATGCTGTGGAGCAAAATTTCCCCAGAGCTAAAAGCCATCATAAACCTCTCTACCTTCTGGTCTACCTCCACAAGCGTAAAAGGAGAGCTCTACGGGTGTGTCCACGTGTGCATTTCTGTGAAAAAGCAAGGGAGAGACTGACTGTGCAGTGAGGATTTCAAACAAAAGAATTTAATTACACATATTTTCCCCCCATGAGCAGGATGGGAACTAAACATGTAACAGCTGTTGTCTAATGCATTCCTAGATAGCACACAGATATCATGCTGATAAGCACCACTTAAGAACCGAGATAGCGAAGAGGAAGGGAAGTACTGATCTTAGTTACGCAGAGACCAGGTCAGATCTTAGTGTGACTTTGAAACAACCCTCCATTTATTGGAGCATTTACACTAATACATATGGTAGTGAAGCATTTAAATAGCATTTCAGAGGCAGTAAAAGCTTCAGAAACATGACATTCATTGCACTGCTGTACATCCTTCCCTGGAAACTGGAGGGAGCTATGTCCCATGCACCCTTTAAAACTTGACTTGAAAAAATACCCTTTGAAAATCAAATGTTGGTATGGATCCTGTGCTGGCTGAGAGTCTGGATGAGACTGTACAAATCACACCTGTTTCAGATCTTGGGCTTTTTCCAGAGCACAGCTTGCCAGGGGAAAGGCATGAGCAAAACGAAGAGGTGATCACCCCAAGCATCCCACAGGCTGGCCTCTCCCAGTGCGCTGTGACAATGCTTCCCACGCTGGCCTCGTCCCTTATTCCCCGCTCCAAGAGGTGGCAGCAGCACTCCTGCCTTTGGGAAACTGCTCCTGTGTGGGACTGACACCCTCTCTTGCCCTGGGAATGGGAGAAGCAATGGCACGCCAGGGAAAAGCAAGTGTACACTGACCCACTCAGACACCCTCAGCATCTCTGAGCTGACCCACCTGTTGCAGCGGGCCTAGCACTGTAGTCAAGCATAGCAGAATGCACAAGGAAGGTGTATTAAAAATAATAATAATAAAAAATTATTTGCATCTGGCTTAGTTTTTCATGTTAATGGGAGGGGGGAAACTCCCTCTGGGATTGAAAAGAGCCTTGAGTCTCTGCTCATCAGCAGAGGTTTGCTCATTACAAACACCTTTGCAGAAATATCTGCTGCAATGATTCTCTTCAGACATCTCTGAGACTAAAAGACAAAGTTGAAAGCATATGTCAAAAAAGAAATGAGAAACAAATATAATCCTTGTCTCAAAGACAATACGACCTCAACAGGCCAAACATGGGATGAGAAAAAAACAAATTAAGTGAACGAGGAATAGACAAAATCTCCTTGCGTCCTGGGACAAAAAACATCCCACCATTTCTCAGTACAACCTCATAGTGGTGAGACTTTCAGCTGAGAAAATTAGCAATGATTTGAAAGCCATGAGTGACAGGGTTGGTGACTCCATTACACTGCTGGAATGGGTGCGCAGGAGCAATAGTATGAACACAGATCTATGGATTCAGCAGACAGGGTCCTGTGGTCCCTATGCATGACAGCTTCTCATGTTTGGGGACCTCCCCTCGCAGACATAAGACACAACAATATTTGAAGGTCTATATCTGTGAAGGTACGGATGTAACCCAGTATGTACAATTTTTGAAATTGTTAGTGAAAGAGAAAATCTTTGGCATACCAGGATGTCTCCAGACTTGACTAGGACTGGTGTTAGTTTACTTTAACAGTAACTAGTGGTCAAGTACCTTCTGTATAACCTGTTCCAACTTTACCTCTGTGATCCCATATCTGGTAAAATGTCTGACGAACATAAGTAGTCACTGCATAACAAGAAATAGTCCTTTATGTTAATTGAGGTTTAGGGAAGCTGTTGAGCAACTTTCAAACTTTACTTGAAAACCACTGAGAAGGAGAAAGAATGTGATGAAAAAACACATAAAAATAGCCCCAAGCAGACTTCAAGACTGAGGAGGATGGGAACTCCACCATGAACATCGTGCTTCTCCCAGTGAACAACCCAGGGCACCAAAGACTCATAAAGAGAGCCCACCACTTCTCTGCTGAAGAATGCTAGTGCCACAAACCACAAGACTCAGAGGGACATCAGAAGATGAGGACAGAATTGGAGAACAGAATTCAATAGTAGTAAGTTTTATTTTATAACAGTTTAAAGAGTATTGTTATTAATGAGGCTTTTCTGTATTAATCTGGATTACAAGTGCTAGTATTATTGCAACCAGACTAATAATAATTGTTATGATTTGAGTAGATTAATACTTTAATTAAGCTCTCAAATGTACATTAATATAGTATGTTCCTCTTTGCCCATAATAATACTTTAAGCATAGAATGAAAGAAACTGTCAGAAACCCAATATTAATTGCCAGACACTTTCAGAGATGGGAGAGCCTCTCCATGCAGTTACTTCAAAAACATGAGTGAACCCTACACAAATCCTTCCCCTCGAAGTCTATCCTGCCCAGTATACCTGTTTGAGGGTGGATAGGACTAATTTTACTCTTAAAACAGCTACCCATCTCCACGTACTTCTTGCATGAGGAGCCAAAATTTTGGTGGACTCAGCACAGGCAGTAAGAGGTGAAGCTCTTCAAAGGTTCAATAAGGCCAAGTGATGGGTCCTGGCCCCTTACTACAAGAAAGACATTGAGGTGCTGGAGAGAGTTCAGAGAAGGGCAATGAAGCTGGTGAGGGGCTGGAGCACAAGTCTGATGAGGAGCAGCTGAGGGAACTGGGGCTGTTCAGCCTGGAGAACAGGAGGCTGAGGGGAGACCTTATCGCTGTCTGCAACTGCCTGAAAGGAGGTTGGAGCGTGGAGGGGGTTGCTGTCTTCTCCCAGGTAACAAGATAGGAAGAGAGAAAACTGCCTCAAGTTGCACCAGGGGAGGTTTAGATTGGATATTAGGAAACATTATTCCTGGAAAGGGTTGTCAGGCATTGGAACAGGCTGCCCAGGGAAGTGGTAGAGATCAACACTCCCACCCAATTTGGTGTCATCTGGAAACTTACTGAGGGTGCATTCAATCCCCTCATCCAGATCCTTGATAAAAAGATTAAACAGAACTGGCCTCAATACTGAGCCCCGGGGAGCACCACTTGCGACTGCCTGCCAGCTGGTTTTAACTCTATTCACCCCATCCTCCAAAGAATATTCCACACTTCCCAAGGACAAAAAGAAAACAATTCCAGCCTCTCCTTTCTAAAATAGGCACAGGGGGAATGGGAAAATGGAGAAGGAAAAGTAGGAGAGGTGTCATTGTTAGAGGCCCCCCACAGACCGCACAGATAGACTGCAAGGAGATAGAGGCATCCTGCTGGTTTCACTCATCTTTGATGTAGGAGTAAGCAACCATTTTAAGTCAAGAAAGACATAAAGGCTTACATGTTTCTACCTATTTCCACAAATGAGATCTAAAAAAAAAAAAAACAGATTTTTAAAAAACTAAACTTGCAATAAAACATTAAGACTTGGTCAAAAAATACTCTGCCCCCAACAAATCAATTTGGCTTTGGCAGTTTCCAAAGTCCCTCCCAGCCACAATAGTACATTGCGACTTGAGATAAGCCTCCGAATGTTTTCTGGAAATACTCCCTTAACCCCATAGCACATTCCAACAAGCAGCCCCAGAGGAAGGGTGTCTTTTGGTCAGCAGCTGCATCAAAACCTTTTTTATTTGCTTAAGCTGAAGGTTGTGCAAAGCAGCAAGCAGGACAGCAAGACTTTCAGCAGGAAAAGATGACTCATCTTCTGCTTTACTTGCTACAACAGAGAGCAAAATGACTCCTCTCCACTGGATGTACATTGCTCTCCTAGCATTGTCCTTTTACCTTTATGTCCTGGCCATGACTTGCACCAGTCTGATCCACAGTGACCAACAGACCCAAGGAAAAAAATTCACCTGCTGCCAGACAGGGAACGCAGCTGCGTGCCTTCTGCTGAAACACTGCACCCTGCCCTCAACAGGAACGAGGTGAAATATCTCAAGGGTGTGCAGCAACATCTGGATAGGCCCAAATTAAGCAAATAGAGGAAAATAATTTCCTAGCTGCCCAGTATGCAGAGCTGGAGCAGATTTCTCAAACTGATCAATTGCCACTCAGGCACAAAAGAAGCAGCCAGATGTTTGAAGTAGCTCAGCATCTGATGCCAAGAAGGGTCACAATGTTAGTCTTTCTAAATATGTCCACTGTCCTGATCCTCTGATTTTCTGCCCATCTCCCAGTTTGAAGTGCATGTATGTACGCAGGGATTCCAACAGGAGTCAGAGACAACAACAGCAAAAGGTGTGGAGATCAGCTCCAAAAGTGAAGGGGCCGTTTACAGCACCTCTGTGGAAGCCAGCATCTTCCTCTGCCTCCACTCCTCCTAGAAGTTCATTACAGCCCCCGCCAAGCAGCAGCTTCTCAACTTTTATGACTTTTCTCTGTGACCTGTGACCACTTTTGGCACTGTGCTGCATGCAACAAATGCAGCATCCAAGAATCCAGAGTAGTTATGGTATCCATGGTAGTTATATCTAGAAGGCCGAACAAAAGGAAACTCTTTCGAGCCTTCTGGGGAAAAACAAGCAAGCAAACAAACAAACAAACAAAACTATTAAAAAAATGTTCTGTGTCCAATGGAGTTAATAAAGTGTGCTTTCTTATAGTTCCCCCACCAATCTCCTCCACCGGAATACTCCTAGCTCCTTTCAGATTCTGCTACTAGTTTGGCAGGAGATCTGGGTCCTGTGCTACAGCTGGCCGGCTTGGAGCTATACTTGCATTGCTTCGTTAGCCTGGATACCAGTGCTCCCCAGCCAAAGAAGACAGCACCGCAGGGTATAGATTTTGTGTATATTGTGCTGAACTCTGCCATCAGCCTGCGGGAAGGGGGCAGGGAGCAGCAATAACGTGGATCTTTCTGCTCTATCCAGCTGCCAGTTTTCACAAAACTGAGTAAATTCCAAACTTGGAGATGTATTACGAGATGACAAATAAGGCAGGAAATATACTATGGTTTCAAAAGACTTATTGAGGCATAGTGGGGGAAGGGGAAAAAAATAGAGGGGAAAGACTGAACATAAAGCTTCATTTCACCAGGAAATTGGGATAAAAATACTGACAAATGGCACTACCATGAACTTTATACACTAATTTAGCACCGTATAGCCTACAGATTTCAACAAAAATCCATTAGGGGTACAGTGGAACTGTGTGGTCATGCTTGCTGCAACCTGTAACAGATCTGCTGGGCCCATTTAAAGTACCTTGCAAGCTAATTTCAAGCAAGTGTGAGTAATTAGCAGAAAGGCCAAAGAGAGATGAGAAGGAAAAAAGAAATGCAAAATGAAATCTATGCTGAAAGACAGATTTTAACTGGCTCCTTAATTTTGTATATTCCTAAGCAGGAAAAATACATGGCTGAGAGAAATGGAAATCCCCTTGCTCATGAGTAACGGAATGGGCACTGAGTTGGGGAATTTATCTCCAAGAGAGGCCAAGAGATTCCAGCCTCACTGGAGATGTAGTGTGACCCCATTCGAGAGCCCACCTGGTCCCCTGGGAGCTCTGGTTTCCCTGGCTGACAACTTTCTCAAGAAGCTCCAGAGAAAAACAATGGATACAGAGGAATTTCAACCTGTAGCACTGAAAAAGGGTGTGATTTCTGATGATTCCTGAGGTTCTTCCATCTCTAGTATGTTAGAAAGCTCCACCCTCCACATCTGCTGCAGTTACCGTTACAGTCTTTTGCTGCTCTGATGCAGGGCACAATAAGAAAAAGGAGAATAAGAATGGGGAAGGGACCTTTAGCACACTTAGCACATGGCATCAAGATCTGCCAACTGCCTAGTCCACATCAGACAATATTCTGTCTGTCGGGATGGTTTTTTTCTTGAAATTTTGAACTTTTTTTTTGAGATTTATGCCATATATTTGCCCCTGCTAATGAATTTTATTCCAGTTATTTTACTCATTTTCGTTTCTGTCACCGAGACCTGTCTACATAATAGATAGGATGTGAACAGTCCAGTTCATGGCACCAAAATCTCAGTTTCAGTTTTTTCATTTCTTCATGGACCTCCTGTCTCAGTGAAGGACTCCAACAGTTATTGAAACCCGAAGTCAAAATGCAGAGGGAAGAGATGAATCTGGTGCCAACTTACATCTCCTAAAGAATCCTCCTTGAGAAAGCTGAATTCCTTGTTGCAGTCAGCTAAAAACCACATGGGTATGGAGGTGCTGACACAAAACAGGCCGAAAAACAGAGGGATGAAACCTCCCATGGAGTTGCCAACAATAATAACAGAAAAGCATCTTTTCAGGAAAAAAAGAAAATCTATTTTTCTCTTCCTTGTTTCTCTTGGAGTTATCATGTCCATTATTTCCCCATGTTGAACTGGCAGTCAGCTCTCATTTCAGATTGAAACTCTACGCTAGCGTAGCTGTCTGGATTTTAAACCTGCCCTTTTCACTCCGACTCTTTCCCGTGGGTCATGTTGAGGCATCGGAGAGCTGAAATGCTGAGCTGAGGTGTTGTGGCAGTGCAGCTCAGCCACAGAGGGTTTGCTCCAGAGCTGGGACCAGGACAGCAGGATCTCTAGATGCAGGGGAAGGAAGAGCCTGTACCAGAAATAGCTGCGGTGTTCAAGCAGCCCCCACACCCACCCGCAGCCCAACAGGCAGACACCATCTTCCTGTAAATGACAGAAAAGGGAGCATTGAACAGTTCCTCATGTGCCCCAGATGGGCTGCGGAGAGAGGAACTGTCATGACCATGGTGTCAGGGTGGGTGGAGGTTGGGGAGAGGATGGATCTGTAACTGGGAATGTGCATCACAGAGCCCAGTAACTTCTGATTCCCGTCAGTCATTCCCATTCTCCTGCTCAGGGCTATCCTGAAGAGCGCACGAGTCTCCTTCTGAGTACCCTGGGTCATCATCCTTGTTGCTTAACCAGCCATGAAACACCAGGAGCAAGAACAGTTTTTCATGAAAGATGAAGGGGAAAGACATATGCAAAACACACAATTTGGGTCTGGTCCAGATTGGCTGGTTTTCTGCAGGGACTGAACTCCAACCATCTGGATGTAACCAGGAGTTTCCACAACTATCTGTCGTGGTTCACTCTTTAACCTCTCCCACCAGGCGATGTGAACAGAGCCCACAGGCAGGAGTTTCTACACCAAACTGGAGGGAAGAGAAGCTAGAAAGGGGAATGACGTCAGTTAATGCCATTGGTTAATGACATTTCAATGCCATTTGTTAATGACCAGGTCTATTTCTGCTGTACATTGCTTTTATATTTCGTGCAAGTCATGTCCTAAGCACCATGTGCTTTCAGTCTGGGGCCATTCATGGCACATGGTACTTATTAGCAGTTTTCCAGCTTATAGCAACTCTGGTGCATAACTTGCATTACGGTCCATTCTTGTAATCTGATGAATCTTGCAATTCTATAACTAATTTCTTACAGCACCCCTTTTCCCACCATGTGAAAATTGAGGATCTCAGCTCCCATTTTAGGAAAAAAGACTTTCCCATGCTTATGACTGCAAATTTCCCAAGTAAACCATAACGATTTGAGACAACAAGGCAGATAAATCAAGCCACAGCTGCAGTCTTAGACTGAGGAGAATGAGTCACACTTCTCAAAAACTTCTGATCAGAAGTGCTGTGTGTCAAACCACTGTCACCATATGTGAGTACAAGGCCATGGACTCAGTAACAGAGCAAAGAAAAAGCAGGGGAGAAACAGCTAATTAAAACATCTAAAGTCCATCATTTTACAGACACATTGCAAGGCACATTACAGACACATATCAAAAGCCTGAGCCTTACACTGATGCTATAGATTAGCATCCTCCAACACTGCCTGGTAAAGCTCCCACCTCTCCAGAGTGGAATCAGCTCCTACAGCTTGAACAAGCTCCTCCACTGAATCCAGTCTTCCAGCCAGACATTTTGTAGAGACAAGATACTTCCCAAGCTGCATCAAGCCCTTTGGATCCAACACACTCTACTAAATGGGTCTCCATCTAGAGGCTGCAACAGGGCTTGTAGTTTCCTACAGTTGTAACCTCACAGCTCCCTTCAACCTGCACCCAGCTACTCCTTTGGAAATCAGCTGCCAATAATTTTCAATTTTTCTCTGGCAAGCCACACCATCCCAGGAGGTCTTCAGCAGAAACCTGCTTGGAAAATGTGTACTATGATCTGATATTCCCTACCTGTTTCTTCTGGAGCAGAAAATCTGAATTTGTCGCTGCAACTACACAGGTTTCTAGGCAGGAGGCCAAGAGCTTGTTCCCTGGAGATTAAATGAGACATGAGATGTGGCTCTGGGAGGCAATGAACTGTGGAAGGAAACTTTCCCTTCACATGATCTGCAACAACCTAAACCAGAACAACTGTGTCTCCAGTGGCAGCAACCAGACCAGTCCCAGCACTGACTTTCACATCAGCACTCATCCTAGTAACTGGTAAGTCTTAGAGGTATGATTGCTCGGAGTGATTTGTTAGGTGACTCCAAGATAGGTGCAGAGGTGAAATTTATTTTCTTTAACTTAACTGCACAACAGCTCCAGCGAGTCTGAACAAGATGGTGTAGCACACTTCAGCTATGTATAGGGAGGGAAAAATGCTTCTTCTATATAACAGAAATAGAGATGTGTAGGAAATGTTCTTCACAATATGCAGTTCAGAGAAGAGCAAATATGTCTGAAGGTTTGGGAACAGCAGGTTTTCATCCAGTTTAGGTCTCCAAGGAGTTAGAAGATGAAAAAATGAAGCTTTTGACAAAAGATTAGGCTATTAGTTTGTGCAGTGGGCTGTGGAGCATTTGCTCTCTGTGCTCCACAGCTTTAAGTCTTTAATGGTAAGACCAGTTGTTCTTGTGGTACCAAGGACCCCCGAGCTGGAAGACAGAGGTAGGGAGCAGAATGAAGTCCCCATAATCCAAGGGGAAATGGTTAGTGACCTGCTACACCACTTAGACACACACAAGTCTATCTGGCCAGATGGGATCCACACAAAGGTTCTCAGATTGCTGACAGAGGTGCTCACCAAGCCACTGTCAATTATCAGCAGTCTTGGCTAACCGGAGAGGTCCCAGCTGACTGGAAGTTGGCAAATGTGACATCTACCTACAAGAAGGTCTGGAAGTAGAACCAAGGGAATTACAGGCCTGTCAGTCTGACCTCAGTGCCAGGGAAAGTTATGGAGAAGATCATCCTGACTGGCATCAAACAGCACGTACAGGACAACCAAGTGATCAAGCCCAATCAGTATGGGTTTATGAAAGGCTTGACTAGCCTGATCTCCTTCTATGACAAGGTGACCCACTTAGTGGATGAGGGAAAGGCTGTGGATGTTGTGTACCTGGACTTCAGTAAAGCCTTTGACACTGTTTCCCACAGCATTCTCCTGGAGAAGCTGGCAGCTCATGGTTTGGATGGGCGTACTATTTGCTGGGTAAAGAACTGTCTGGATGGCTGGGCCTAAAGAGTTCTGGTGAACGGAGCCAAATCCAGCTGGCAACAAGTCACGAGTGGTGTTCCCCAGGCCTCAGTTCTGGGACCAGTTCTGTTTAATCTCTTTATCAATGAACTGCACGAGGGGATCACGTGCACCCTCAGTAAATTTGCAGAGGACACCAAGTTGGGTGGGAGTGTTGATCTGTTTGAGGATAGGAAAGATCTACAGAGGGATCTGGACCAGATGGATTGTTGGGCTGAGGCCAATTGTATGAGGTTCAACAAGGCCAAGTGCCGGGTCCCGCACTTGGGTCACAACAACCCCAGGCAGTGCTACAGGCTCGGGGAAGAGCGGCTGGAAAGTGCCTGGGGGAAAAGGGTCTGGGGGTGTTGGTGACAGTGGCTGAACACGAGCCAGCGTGTGCCCGGGTGGCCAAAAAGGCCAACAGCATCCTGGCTCGTATCAGGAATAGTGTGGCCAGCAGGACCAGGGCAGTGATCGTCCCATGCACTAGGCACTGGTGAGGCTGCACCTCAAATCCTGTGTTCAGTTTTGGGCCCCTCACTACAAGAAAGACATTGAGGTGCTGGAGAGAGTTCAGAGAAGGGCGATAGACCTGGTGAAGGGCCTGGAGCACAAGACTGATGAGGAGCAGCTGAGGGAACTGGGGCTGTTCAGCCTGGAGAACAGGAGGCTGAGGGGAGACCTTATCGCTGTCTGCAACTGCCTGAAAGGAGGTTGGAGCGTGGAGGGGGTTGGTCTCTTTTCCCAAGTAGCAAGTGATAAGACAAGAGGAAATGGCCTCAAGTTGTGCCAGGAGAGGTTTAGATTGGATGTGAGGAAAAAATTCTTAACAGAAAGGGCTGTCAGGCATTGGAACAGGCTGCCCAGGGAAGTGGTGGAGACACCATCCCTGGAAGTATTTAGAAGATGTGTAGACTGTGGTGCTTAGAGACATGGTTAGGTGGACTTGGCAGTGCTAGTTTATGACTGGACTTGATGATCTTAAAGGTCTTTTCCAGCCTAAACAGTTCTGTGATTCTAAGGTAAAATATGTTCTCCAAGGAAAAGACAGACCCTGGGGATGGGATCTTCTTCACCTAAACTCGTGTGTCTACAATGGAGGTATCTCTGTCTGTGTTGGGCCTCTCAGTAAAAATGGGAACCTGCACTGTGGTTAGAACTGGAGAACTTGATCTCCAAATAACCCCAGGATTCTGATGACATGCTCGGATGGAGACACCTACCCACTGTAGGAACCCACATTTAGTCAGATGGCCCTAGTCCTTCTGTCCTTTCTTGAAAGAGGCAGGAAAAATCACAGAATCACAGAATGTTAAGGATTGGAAGAGACCTCAAAAGATCATCCAGTCCAATCCCCCGATGGAGCAGGAACACCCAGATGAGGTTACACAGGAAGGTGTCCAGGCGGGTTTGAATGTGTCCAGAGAAGGAGACTCCACAACCTCCCTGGGCAGCCTGTTCCAGTGTCTGTCACCCTCACTGAGAAGAAGTTTCTTCTCAAATTTAAGTGGAACCTCTTGTGTTCCAATTTGCACCCATTACTCCTTGTCTTACCATTTGTAGTCACCGAGAAGAGCCTGGCTCCATCCTCATGACACCCACCCTTTATATATTTATAAACATTAACGAGGTCACCCCTCAGTCTCCTCTTCTCCAAGCCAAAGAGCCCCAGCTCCTCAGCCTTTCCTCACACGGGAGATGCTCCACTCCCTTCAGCATCTTCGTGGCTGCGCTGGACTCTCTCCAGCAGTTCCCTGTCCTTCCTGAACTGAGGGGCCCAGAACTGGACACAATATTCCAGATGAGGTCTCACCAGGGCAGAGTAGAGGGGAAGGAGAACCTCTCTCGACCTAAATCGTTTAGTTTCTGGTATGCAACAGGGCACGTGTTCTTCCTGTCTGCCAGAAAGATTGCTTGTTCACTCACTGTTTGTCTTTATTTTGCCTTTGAAGAAGTGTAATCCGCAAAATACCTAATGGACCTGCTGGCCCACAGCACTGGACAAACTTCCTTATAAGAGGTCTGGTCATTATATAAAAGAAACACAGCAACAACTTTGCATTCCTTTGTAAGTACAACTCCAGGCCACGCTCTGGCCAGATAAACTGTGCCTTGGTGTCCCAAGCTCCTGGTGTGAAATTGCTGGAGGCAGGAATGCTTCTCAAAAAGTGGAAGGAAAACCATTCCCAGCTCCAGACATGCTGGGAAGGAGCCAAGGGGTTTTAGTATCTGATAAGAACTGCTTTGCATGGTGTGTGGCTGGACAGAGACAGAGCCCCTTCTCCCCATATTCTCCTGCCCTGCTCCTCGCCAGTCCACCCACAGAGCTCAGGGCTGTGTCCACCAAATCACAGCTCAAATCCTCACCTTCCCTCACCCTACAAAGTCACCAGTCTGTTGGGCAAAATTCTTGCACATCCATCTCCCTATCTCCAGTCACCAACTGTTTTTCTGGCTGCCTCTAGTCTTTCTGGATGGTTCAGCTCTCTGGGAAAGAGTTTAAACTTCAGAGGAGAGAGCGGGAATGGCAGGAGATGGCTATTTTTCTACTGGCCAGGGAGAGAAGACAATGACCTGAGTCCTCTATGCAAAGGGAAAGATCAAAGATATTGTTGACATGGTCAGTATTACAGGTAAGGAAGGCAGCATCCAGCCATCCAGGTCTGTGAACATCCATATCTCACATGCCCAGTAGCTGAAGTGTCTGCAAGATCTAAGGAAAGATCTGGTATTTACATACCTGCATGTGTGCGTCTGTGTGGGAGTAGGGTTTGTGTATATCATAAGGAGAAACTGCAGATGGAAACAATTCCAGTCTGGTGTCTAAGACCTGGTTCAAAGCCCATTAAAATCAGCAGAAGTAATTCCATTTACCGTGATGGGTTTTCACCGCATCTCTCCTTGCCCATCCCAAACATCTCTGTGAGCTCAGGGCTGCTCCCTGCTTCATACTCTCAGTTAAACTCTGCCAGCAAGAGGAATTTCCATGTTCACTACCGTGGCTCTTTTACAGTGAAAATCTGGAGAAGTCCCCTTTTCTGGTGTTCACAGCCTGCAGATACTTAGAGGCAAATGCTGCTCATTCATCACTCCTTGCTCAAGATACTAAGACTCCATTGTTTGTTTTGGTTTTGTAAATTGGTGCCACCAGGGGTTTTTATGTCCTTTGTGTTGCTTTTATCTGAACACACTCCAGCATCATGTCCCTCCCCAGGAGTCAGATCAGACGGGTTCATCATCTCATCGCGTTCCTTCATACCCCAGTCTCACACAGTTCTACCAGCTCTGCCTAAACTGCCTATAACCCGTCTGCAACTAAAGCATCCACTTCTGAAAGGCCTTCATCCTGGATTTGCAGACATCAAAAGTTGATGACCCTTTTGCTCTAAGGGCCGCAGTCTGTGCACAATGATGGTGAGACATTTTCTCCTTTGCATTTGTCAGGTTTCTGCTCTGTTGTCATCTACAAAAGAGCCCTTTAAGATCTTATCATTTCCATATGTGTGCTTGTAGCCTGTAAATGAGCCACCTGTTTATCTTCTTTTCAGTAAGATCACAGGTTTTTGCTCCTGAAGACTTTCACCGTAAGGCATTTTATATCAGAGCTTCATTTTTAACAGCCTTTAAAAATGTGGGTGCTGAAACAGGGCAAAACATTGGTGCGTAAGTCATAAAGATGCAGGGTTATTTCCACTCGTCCCTTCCCATTTATACAGCCACAAATGCAACAGCTTTATTTACCACAGCATTAAGTTGGAGGTCAAAACTGAGCTGCTTCTCCTCTCTGCACCACAAACCTTTGTCAGAAACACTGCTGTCTGCTCTCCTTCTCCTTGTTCTCCCCTAAATATCACTCCAGCACTGTGGTTCCCTGGACATGTCTCACCGAAGTCTTGACCAGGCTGAACAAACCCGTTTAGGTTTTACATCCTGATAACATCACAGGTCGAAGTGGAACAAACAGAAAGTGAAGGGTTGAGCTGTCGAAGTGGATCAAGATCTGCCATGGAGTTGCCACGGACAGTAATGTAATGTTCTGCATGAACGTGCAGGAGATGTGTTCAGGGATAATGTACTTGCATAGATAGAGAATTTTTTTAATTCCAGGGTGTTATCAGATCTGGAAAAATGCTGAACGAGTGCGTCGATGCAGTATCAGACTATTGCTACACTGTGAAGGGGGAGCTGTATTCTTTCTCTGACATCAACACTGTGATTGCTGCAAATAATTAACTGAGACTAAACAGACTCTTTTCCCTGCACTAAAGCTGTATTATCAGTTCACTTCCCACCCCAAAAACTAATTTTCACTGTCAGACCCACACCCCTGTATGATAATAGATAATGTGAAATTCCCTCCCTAATAATTTGGTGGGAATATTAGGAAGAAAGAAGTTTCAGCCTGTTTGGGAAGAAGAGGCAGTCTGCGGGGAGATAGAAAATACAAGAACATTCAGTCCTCATGCTGCAAATTAAAAGCTAATCACGTATATATTCATGTGTACATACGTAGGCATAGTCATCTCACTACTGCCACACATTAAGGTCTGGTTTCAGCAGCCAAGGATTTCTGTAGTGCTTTCTGCCACAGCATTGAACTGGGAGATAAAATTACATTGCTTGATCACTGTAATTTCATGTCCAAAACACTGCACTCTTGCATTGTGAGTCAGGTCTATTAAGGACAGACACAATCATGCACTTGACTTAGTAATCCTGTAGTCTGCTCAAAAAATGGGCCTCTCATCCAGGGACAGATGGATAGTGAATTGTTGATGCTTGCCAACACCCCTCCTGTGCACCCCAGCGTCTCCTGGAGCTCCCATTGCTTTATCCTTTTGCCCACAGCCCATACTACCTCCCAAGTACAGTGCTGCTGCCTGATGTGCTGGGTTTCTTCAGTGTCTTTGTGTGGGACCAATCCAAGGAGACACATCACAGCAGCCAGTGGCTGGAGCAGAACAGCCAGGTGGTGGTCAGTGTAGAAGAGGGGAGGCTACACCAGCTATGAACATAATTGGGCCAACCAAAGGGAAATAAGCATTGGGCTACAGCTTTCCATTACTTGGGGTCCCAACAATATGCCACCATAGAAAACTGCCTATTTTATTAAATTAAACCTTCCTAAGGTAAACATTTATTCCAGAAAATCATGAAGCCAAAGATAGAATGGGACAGGGTCTGGTAAGGCGAGAAGAACAACCATAAGGAGAAAGGCTCTTGCCAGTAGCATTTTCCTTGTAGCAAAGTGTTACTGACTCTTCTCTGAAATGGAGACTACTTCAGGGCTGCCAGAGGCCACAAGAAGCCCGCTGAGCTCAGGGACTCCTCCTGCCGTGGACAAAGAGGATACAAGGGAGGGGAAAAGGTGCAAGCTACCTCTCTGATTAGAGTGAACCTCTCAGCAACTCACCTTCAGTCCTTTTCAGAGCCTGGAAAAGTGTCTTTGAAACTCATCACTTGTCCTGACATGGTGGATGTAGACTCTAAGGCTGTCTTGAGAGCTCCTGCTGCCTATGCAGTGTCTAGGCACCTCTTGCAGTCTCCCCTGGCCCCAGTGTGGACAAAGCACTCAGTGAAACACAAAACCAACCACAGTGAACAGATGAAGCTTTAAATCAGATCAAATCAATGAGGAAACAAAATAAGTGCAAGTACTGTTTTTATTCTGTGAAATTATAAAAGACGAAGAGCTAATCTGAAAACAAGATCCCCACACAGGAGAAGCCACAGCAAACAAGACTCCATGCAAACCAGTGCTGGAGTTTGTTGTGGGCTTTGCTTAACCCAGTACTAAAGAGTTAGAAAAGTATCTTCTCCAAGATGAATCCTGACAGGACAGGGAGGAAAAGGGTGTCTGGAGAGGCAGACCCAGAAGAGACTCTGGTCAAAGCAGAAGCTGATCTGCATTGGAACCGTCTTAACTTTATGTCCATCACCCCCAGATTGTTTTTTCCATCTCCTACAATACTGCATTCAGAAATGGTGGTGCAACCCTTCATGGCAGCTTTCAGAGACAGTCCACCTACACAGGAGAAGAAGTAGATGCCATGGATCAGGGGAGCCAGTCTCCATATCTATTCCCTCCCTGGCCAATGAGGTCCCCATCTCCACTCCAAGAACTGCCCATTCCTTATGTCCAGTTTGCTGCGAACCCACCAGCCCAGTCCTGTTTGTTTCCATCCCCTGAATGTATTTGAAAAAGCAGTAAGGTCACTTTGGTTAACTTGAAATAAAAAGGGCCTAGGGTTTGTGTTTTCTTTCTTTCTTCTGAATAAAGATGATTTTTTTAAAAATCTAAACGTTTCAAATTTTAAAATTGTAAAGGTTTTAAATGGTTCTCTTTCTCTTATTTAAATATTCTTCTGTTCAAACTTTGCCCATCTTCCTAAAGAAACCAGGGCTGTGTGGCAATACTCCAGCTGTTCATTATCTCCTCTCTCTGACCTTCTCATGACATGTGAACTGGATGACTTTTTCCCAGCCAAATTTGACATGACGATGAGAAGTCTCAAAGACATTACAGATAAGCCATTTACTCAGGTACATCCATTATCTAAGGCCTTAATGGGTCTAGCCAAACCAACAGAGAAACCCCCCTCAAATGCCTACTGAGGGAAAACCTGAAACCTGAGCTTCTCCTTTACCAATGTTGGAACATCTGCCTAAGAAGGAAACTTGAGAAGGTGCTGGGTGCCTAAATCCCCTTCCAGATATTCTTGCTCCCATAACTTGCGTTTGCTCACACTGCTCATGTTTCTCTGCTGCATAGGCTATGGAGCCTAGAATATTCTGCTGCATGCTTTTGTCTCAAATTCAAATAACATACAAGGGTGCGTCATTAGTTCCTCACCTTCCTTTGCTCCTCTACACTGCTGCTACCTCTGCACAGCTCATCACGCTGCGCAGGTCTCCTCTATTTGCAGTGGGTGATCAATCAAGTCAAGATAAGTTTGGAGCATTTTTTATTCCAGTGGTATATTGAATTAATTGCACCACTCTATTTCCATTGTGGTGATTAAGAAAATGCTTGTTTTCCTTCATGTTTACTCTGCAAAACAGCTTCTAATGCAGGGTTTGGTCAACACAACTATGAAGTGTATAGGAAAGACCTTCAGGCATCACATCATCACCTGGCAATATTATCAACTCAGAAAAACTTTATCCATAACCATACATAGGTATTTTTTTTCCAGTCTGCTGCTACAGCAAGTGCCACTGCCCTTAATTTCCACCTTATCTTTTCTGCCTGCTGGAGCACAGGATGGGACTGCCATGAAACTTGGAAGTTTTTCACCTGCTCTTTTATCAGCTTCAAGCATGTTCTCTTTCATTTCCTGTCTCTTCCTCTTTTTTTCCTTCACACTGTTTGCCCATTTTTATTTCTTCATGATGCTTCGTCTTAGACTGATTTCACCCATTTAACCAAAAAGATGAAAGATAGACCCAAACAAAAGGCAGTTACCAGAATTCATTAACCCAGCAAGGTCAACACACTGGGTTTCGGATCCAGTGCAGTTTACAATTTCGTTACCACACTGGAAGGAGTCTACGCTGTAGCAGGCAGGACACTGGTATCCATTGGGCACGTTGTCCTCTGGTGGCACTAGAAAGAAAGAGATAGGACATAATTGGTTTTAAGGAAGGAAGAAGAGGGACAAGCCAGGTGATGGCTTAGCCTAGAAAGCCTCACCTCAGGTCGGGGCAGACAGAGAGGGGATGTGGTATAAGGACAAAGGGCACTTACAAGACACAGAGACTGTTTGACAGTCGTCACCCGTGCAGCAAGCCAAGTGGCTCCTTGCTTTTACCTTCCCATAATTCATGGTGATAGGGCCAAGGTGGCAAATGTTGGATGACAGGCAGGCCTTGATGGATGAAGGAATTGTCATCCCTCCTGTAACAAAGTGGAAGGCAGCACCAAGTCGTTAACCACAAGGTAACCCACTTCCCGTCCCACTAGGTCCTACTGCAGCTACTAAGCAGCCGTCCTGGGGCGTGAGAGAGGTCTGGGGACAGCAGAACTCCCCTGGGAACAGCACTGGTGACCCTGGTAATCCTCTCAGAGGAGCAAGGGTGCCATCACATCTGAGACACCAGTGAGGGATCTCTCCTTCTCTACGTTATGCTTAAAGGCAGGGGAAAAGCACGACTCCTCGCAGCCAGCTGGCCTTGTTGCAGATATTCGCCTTGGCCAGAATCCCCCAGCCACAGAGCTTATGAGGTGACCCACAGCCCACATTTCTTCATGCCACCCTCAGGGCACAGAGTCTATCACAGCCACAAGCATCCTGATACAGGACAATCTAGTCTTTCTCATGAACCAAACTCAAAATGTGTAACATGGGCAGATCAGTTACATTGCAGTCTACTGAGGCCCCACCAATGCTGTGAGGAGGAAATGTGGCTTTGCACAAGTGGAGGGAAGACATGCACTGGAGCTGCCAGCACCAAAGCTGGTAGGGTATGAGATAACCCCCAGCCTAAAAGCCAATGATCACATTACTGAAGGTGGGCGATGACTGAGGCCATGCCACGAACACAACAAAGCGTGCAGTTGTGTCAGGACTGAGCACTCATCTTTGGCTTATCAGTTGTGGGACAGGGCAGAAGCTCAGCCTTGGTGGTGCCACCAGGCCCCCTGGTATCTCCTTCCCTGCCTGAAGAAGGATGTCAGGTGCAGGCCAGTTTCTCCTCCACCTGTGGCCAGTGCATCTTCAGTGCTAGATGCCAGCAGCCTTGTGTCCCTCGCAGTCCAGACTCTCAACCCATCTACTCACCTTAGCCAGAATTAAAAGCCAATGTCTCCTCCTGCTGCCTAGGTCCTCCCCTCCACAACTAAGAACCAAGTAGGAAACTGCTCCTCAAGATAGAGGAATAGAGAGCTTTCCTCATCCTGGGACACCCTGATCTCTGAGTGCTCAGTCAATGAAAAGCAAAATGGACAGCTTATCCAAGGACCCTCCCTAACACCAGTGACAGGTGTGGAGAGAGAGACCCATCCCCTGGCCCCACTCCGAAAGATGTGCTGGCACACAGCCATGGTGGGTGTCTCACTTACCTATCATGACCTCATGCAGAATGATGCCGCAGGTATCTTCACCACCACTACAGGTTTTCATGGGGCCAGAGCAGCTTTTTCCTATGCTGTGACAAACCTCACACTGAAGGGAGGTCCCTGGGGAAAGAAGGAGGACACTTTCCTGGGCAGCAGTCATGAGGGATCTCACTTCCCCTTTCCTCGATATTTTGATTCAGCATTTGATCAGCACTTTTCACATTCTTCTTCCTTTATTTTCCCTTTTTCGTTGCTCAATCTGTGAGCTGTTTTGTTTTTTTTTTTTTACTTATTATTTCTATGATTATTTATTCTAGTATGAACTTGGATTTGGGCAAGTGAGAAGAAGCGATTTTGGGATAGCATTTTACATTTTAACCACCAATACCCACCCAGCTTCTCTCGTCTCCTATACGATGATGTTTGCTTGGTTTTCCTGAGGTTGCTAAGGAAAGCGTCCCCACAAATCCCTTTGGCCTGGCAGGAATTCAGGTGTCCCTGGATTCCCAGGCCCCAAATTCTCTCTTTGCAGTGAGCAGGGACAACCAAGATCTGGGGATGAAAAGTCTGCCAGCGGGTATTGACTGTGCTATGTACAAACTGGTGAATGGTATATTTCTTTGTAGGCATTAGGGGAAATCACTTTACCAACTGCCTGCTGGAACATCCCAAGCAGACCAGAATATCAAGTAGTCAGCAGGAAACCATTAGAAAATAATAAAGCATTTATCAACAGAGCACAAACAGCATTTCCTCCTTGACACACAATCTTGGGGACCCTAGGGTCCAGCATATAGATTAAGAGGTCCAGGGCATGTGTTAGTTCCCTAACCCAGGTGCTATCTAAGGCACCTCGTGGTGGCTGGGACATCTGCTAAGGTGGCAGGTATGACACAAGACCTCCAAGGCACCAGTACTCTTCTGGAGCACAGCCGAAGGACATCTAAGATGACATATAATGTCCAAAATCTCACACAGCCATGGGCATGAGCAAAATAAATGAGCCCCTAAGTTTGTGGTAAATGGTGGCTGGAGATCAATTCAGCTGACCAAAGGTCTGTCTGCCTCAGAGTAACCTGAATCACTCCTGTGACTGTCCCAGATATATCACCAGTGACCACTGTGGGAGCTTAGGCAGTTGGTTCAAATTGTAAATGCCTAAACCTTCATCTGCACATTGGCTCATAGCACCAAAGATCCTTCACGACCAGCCACCCCCCTTGCAGTATAAATCCCCCTGGACGAAGGGCTCCTATGGCTCAGACAGCAGGAACATCCCCATATGCGGAGCACCAATTCCCAGAACACATCCACATCTCGCAGACCCTCAGGTCCCACTGAAAACTCACCTGGGTCCAGGAAAGCCAAGAAGAAGCTGAGGCCGAGGGACACTTTCATGTCGACAAGGTGTAAGCACAGGGAGCTGCCAAGTCTTGCTGAACACAGCACTGTGTGCCACAAGAGCTTTATAAACTGGAGGGAAACAGGGTATTTTGGGGAAGTGATGGTTGGGGAAGTGCTCTGAAGAATATAGATACTGCAGAGCACTAGCACGAGTGTTTGGTTTTTTTTCATTTAAAGCACAAGTTCTGCCTTTTCCTCTGCACAAGGAATGCTGTTTGCCTTTCCCTAGTCTAGACTACGCAGCCTGTGGGGCAAAACTGGCTTGCCTGGGGTCTATCAGGTATGTCTCCGGCGCAGACTTTGTTTGAACAACTTTCAGCCTCCACCATACATATGAATGATGGAGAAGAAACCATTTGAACAGCCCTGTTGTGCTCCCACTATTAGGCCCAAAGAAGAGAAGTGTAGCAAGGGCCAGCTGGGAATTTTCCTCATGGCTGAGTTTTTGCTGGCTGGTTTCCCATCTCCCTTCACATCAGACAGTCAGGAGCTCTCATACCCTGAGTACAGCGGCAAACCAGGGAGCTTCCTCTCCAAGCTGGCATGAAGCTCCTGTTTGCGAAACAACTGCCAATGCACACCTTGGAGCAGGCTCAGTCAAGGGCTCCTGGGGTTGAATATGTCAGAGCTGCAAACAGGACCTTCAGGGTGCGGGTTTTGATACGAAACACTTGGAGGTTGATAAGGAAGCCTTCTATTCTATCACCGGGCTTTAAATCAAACCAGACAGCAGGGAGAAAGCATCAGCCTGGCTATGAGACAGCCTGGTCACAGCTCAGGTAATGTTACAGCAAGTTTTCCATGCACTGAGATCTCATGATGAGCTGAAGCTAAGCAGCATGGACCAACCTGTCATCAGCCCAAAAGTCCCCTGCCCCTTGTGCACGTGTTATCAGCATGTGCTGCCTCACTGAAACTGTTCCCCACTCTGAAGATATCCTCTATACTGTTGTCCTACACCAGATCAGACACAGACAGTTAGTTTGTGGTCCTCTGGGACTATTTGCATGAACAGCCAAGAAGAACTGAAATGCCCTTGTGGCCCCTCTCAATTGCCGTTTCAGTTCCTTGGGTGAGACATTGCTCCAGGTAGACTTTTTGCTGTGTAGCACAGCAGGGGTGCTGGGCTCATCTGGCCTCCAGACACAAGGACAACACAAACAATGAGTGTTCCTCAGCAGGGGCATGCAGACCACAAATACAGAGGGGTAATGAATCACAAATATGAGGTGCAAAGACCTTCTGAGGCTCACCCAGTCCTTCCTGCTGCCTGGGACACCTCTAGCACAGGACCGGGGCTGCCTGTGGAGATGTATCATGTATTATAGCAGGGAAATCCAATATGATGTGGAGGGAGTTTCTCCTTGAACCTGGTAGGGCTGGGTGTTTGGGAAAAAACAGAGAGGGTTTCACTGCTGAGGTTTCACTGCTGAGGTTTCCTGCTGATGTGCAAATAAGCTAAGTGCTGTTCTTGGCTCTACCAAAAACTTCCTGCAAATCCACAGAGAAAAATCACAGATCTTGCTGATGTTTCCACTCACTCTTTTGCTTTCTTTTTCTGTTTCTCTCTCCTATCTTACTATCTGCTTTTCCAATTTGTGACTAAGCTCTTCAGAGGAAAAGTGGTCTTGTGACATTTCCAAATACTTTGAGTCGTCCAGTGTGATCTCTTCTTAGCTAAGCCCACAGCAGTATGAGAACAGAAATTAGTACAATTACAATGCATAAAAGCCTAGATCCTCCAATGCCCACAAAGCTGGTATCACAAGAAGACAAGAGAGAATGGTATCACAGAATCACACAATCATAGAATAGTTTGGGTTGGAAGCCAATCTAGAGCAACCCCCCTGCCATAAGCAGGGACATCTTCAACCAGATCAGGTTGCTCAGAGCCCCGTCCAGCCTGGCCTTGAATGTTTCTGGGGATGGGGCTTATATCACCACCTTGAACTTCTTTTTTAGCTCAGAAAGTAGGTTCTTTTTTAGCTCATGCCACAGTAGGTACGTTATGATGAAGTCAAACTTCTGACTGCAGCCAGTCCAGGATTAATATTCATACCTCATTGATGTTAAACCTCAGACTGAACGAAAACCTGTCCCCAGGCAGGCTGGGGTACTCAGATCAGGGTGATCCTGCCATTTAACTACATGTGGGTCTGCAGATACAGATAGGGACGGAGATGGGTGGATGTGACTGTCTCTGGTGATTTTAATTTCATGCCCTTTCATGTGAGATGATTACTGAAGTGCCTGGGGGGTTTTCCCCGAATGACATGACTGCACTAGCCTCAGTGAATTATATTGTACTTACCTGTTTCCACCCTCTTATGGAGAGAGAGCGTGAAGCTGCAGACTTTTCTTGTGCTTTTTTAGAGATGAAAACAAGCGTAACAAGGAGGAGCCACAATCTGCAGCAATAAGAGACTTGGAAAATAAGACTTATGAGAGAAGATGGAAACAATTAAAGTGCTCAGGGGACACACAGTCATATCACTTATATCTGCAAAAACAAGAGGTGGATAGGAAAAACTATCATGGATGTTTACATTAGGCATTGGGGAATTTTCTAACAGTGACAATAGTGAAGTTGATTGCGTAGGAAGGTGTGCATCCTCCATCCTGGGTGGCTTAGAAAAACAGGCTAGACAAATACTTACTAGGGAATTATTTGAGTTGATAGGATCCTGCTCCAGGGCTGAGAGGTGGATTAGATGCCTTCTCTCAAGATTCTTTCTAAATTGGTTGCTATTATTTAATTTCATGGGAGTGCACAAAGCACCTGGTTTCTGCAGCACGTCCACGTTTCCAAAAGCAGAGGAGGGTGATAATACCATAGTCACACTCCAAGAGGAGGTGATGCAGAGGCTGGGGAGGTCACAGAAATTTGTGAGGTGAGAAAAGTTAGAAATCCAAACCTGGAAACAGCATTGGCAGGAAGGTGAGAAGAAAGGGATAAGTTCAAAAGAAAGATGTTCAACAGAAGAAAGACACCCATCTAGGCTAGAACATGGACAAAAGTTGTACGTGAATTTCTCATGCAGGTTTGTGGCAGAAAATACCAGTGGGTGTCATAGAATCATTTAGATTGGAAAAGACCCTTAAGTCATCAAGTCCAACCCTTAAACTACCACTACCAAGGCTCTCACTAAACCATGTCCCTAAGCACCATATCTACAAATCTTTTAAACAGCCCCAGGGATGGTGACTCAGCCACTTCCATGGACAGCCTGTTCCAATGCCTGACAAAACTTTCCGTAAATAATTTTTTCCTAATATCCAATCTAAACCTTCCCTGGCACAACTTGAGGCCTTTTCTCCTTGTCCTAAGAGCCCAGCCATAAAGATATGTCAACAAATCATGAAGTAATGAATCAGGTTTACATCACAGCTGAAGAACCCAGGTCAGAAAGCTCTGGGAAAAGTAAGGGAAGTGGCAACGGTGTGACAAAGAAAGGAAAATAGAAAGGGCTAAGGGTGTACAGCTTGCGTAGGAGATGCCAGAGAAAAGCCTTATACCTACCTAAGTGAGGTTGAAACAGAAGAAGATGACAAGGGAAAATGACAGAGGTGGCTTTAAGAAAGAAGAAATGAGATCAGAGCTAAGGATAAACCCTCCAATGGCGGGATCAGCTGGCGCCAGGAGGGGCACCCTGTTCCTGTGTTGAAACAGTTGAGATCAAGCCAGAAGCACAGCGTTTTCCTGGGTTGAGGGTGAAGCCAACACAGCCCTGGGACCAGGCACGCATGCTCGGCTGCCAGCTCTGCTCCCTCGCAGTCACTCTCACTCCAATGGACAGCAGCACCATGTCAGAGGGTCCCCTCCCAGCCACTGGGAAGCCAGCAAAGCACTTTCTGCAACTGCAAACAAAAACAAGAACCTGGGCAGAGGCTTTTGCAAGGCAACTACTGAGCTTGGAGATGCAGCTCGCACTGGCAATCTAACTCCAACTGATGTGTCCCATTTGCAGATACCCTGGTCTGCAGACACCCTTTGGGGAAATGGCTGTATTTATTTGAAGTTCACTGGGGATCACTAACTCTGTGAAACCACATCTGGCTCAGGAAGTCCCAACGCTGAAGTAGCTGAGGCTGGCAGAGTAGTGCAGAGACAGGAGTAACATACATAGAACCATAACAGTTGGAAGAGACCCTCAGGATCATCAAGTTCAGCCATAACCTAACCTAGCTCTAGCACTAAATCATGTCCCTAAGAACCTTGTTTAAATGCCTTTTAGCATGTTTGCTCTGTTCTTCCTCAGGGCATTGCTTATGTCCAATAGCTTTTTGGTTTGTCATTTTTTTTCAAGTTTCTATCCCCAGCAGACCACAGGTACTGCATCCTGCAGCCAGCTCTAGGGAGGAGCACCACTTGGGTAAGAGTCAGCCACTCAATAGCTGCAGCAGCAGCTGGACAGGTTTGGGGTGACTCCAGAGGAGCCGAGCAGCCCCCATCACACCTGCTGCCACTGCTTGTAGCTGAGCAGAGACGAGGAGCAGGTGAGGCTCAAATCAAAGCAGAGACCTGAGGAAGAATACGGTCAGGCACATGCTGCAGGTCGTGGATGATGTGGTCAGATGCATGTCACCATGTCAAGTTGAAGCCCTGTAGACAGGACCTTGCATGGCCTGGATGCTCAGCTCGGTCCACAGGGTCACCCATGCTGGTGACAGCCACAGCATTACTGTCCCCAGTGTCTTGACATTACCAGGACACAGCTTGAGTAGCAGCTGGATGGGCTATCATGCCCATAATATCCATTTTTAACTACAATGTGCCTCTTTTTCGGTTAGAGTGCAGTCCTGACTCTTAAGCCTCACTAGGCTAACATCTCTGCTGTGCTGACACGGGGCTGCCAGTGATCACAGGACCGTGCACACCCCTAACAGCTCTAACACTACCAATAAGAGAGAACAAGTCCAAAAATCCAAGGTGTAGCTTCTGTGGGAGCAATAGAACAAAGATATTTCCCTTACCTGTCTTCACCCATAGTGAAGATGACAGAGCCACAACATGTTGGGACATTTCAACAGTGAAGTCATCTACAGCCCATAAAACACCTGTAGAGGAAGAATCAAACCCACCCATTTTCTGAGCTGATTCCTTGTTTTCCAGATAAGAGATTGTCAAAACCTGCCAATCTGGTTAACCAGGCAAGGAAACACAAGGCAGCAACCCTAACCACAACACACAGGGATTAGTGCGCCTGCCCCAAAGGATGAGAACAGGAGGAATCTCACTGTTTGCTCACTGGCTACAGGCTAAAGAAGCTTTTGACAGTTGTTCGCTTCAACTGTGATTGCACAAATTAATAAACGAGCCAGGTGGTGGGAGGTCAGTATAAATCTAACTGCCAGTCCTGAGCCGTTTTTTCCCTGCAGTGCATCACCACCTCACCCCAGACCAGGGAGGAGGGAAGTTACTGCCACTCCCCACCTATTGTTGATCTGGGCTCAGTGCTTGGAGCAGGAGCAGGAGCTGGGGAGGAAGGGTTGGTGGCACCCAGATGCTTCCAAGGAGCAAAGCCATCCCTGCTGCCTACAGGAGACCTCACAGTCCAAAAGGTTTGTCGGTGAGGGAGTTAGTCCATGGCTGGAAGACCAGTGTGGCTGTAGTAGGGTGCTAATCGTCACACATTAATTTCCCATGAAGACTCCTGCATGCACAGCCATGTATTCACTTTGCAAGTGATGTTGCTGTTACTAACGGAGCACCAGCAACCTGACAAGGGGAGAATGCACCCCAAAATGGAGCTCAGGCAGAGAACTGCAGGGGGCTGTGACAGCAATGGGATCCCCCCAGGGTGAAGGTGTTCTCCAACAGCATCATGGCACCACCCGCTCCAAGGTGGCTGCACTGAGACCTGTCATTTCTCCCATCCTCAGCCGTGGACTTCATCCAGCCAGCACCTGACCTGCCCTACCTGAAAACACCCTCAGGTTTCCACCAAGGTCAGTCCCTTAAGGTGAGAGTTCCTGTCAGCAAAGGATTTGGGAATCAGGGAAGTAGAAGGCTGGAAATAATACGAATGTAAAAATCTAAGACGACTGCTTAAATGTTTTCTTTCATGGCTAAAAAAGATGATATTTAACATGTTATTGCATATGCTCAACAACACGTTAGTGAAAACACAGACACTCAAATTACTGAATATTATCAAATCATGTAGTTTCATTTTTCAAAAGTTCAAGACGTTTAAAAGAGTACAAGGGACATTTTATTTTACCTTTGAATCTATACCAGTTATGGCAACGGTGGCATTAATACTGCTGAATTTTTGGTAGCCTGGCCAGCAATTACATTTTCAATTTAAATAATTGTAAGGAAATCCAGCTGCTTTTCAGGCATCCTGGAATGAAGATATTTGCATGCACATTAGCATGTTGAACAAGCTTTCTTTTCTGGCATGAATGATCAGCAATGTCATCTTCAAGAAATCAATAGAACAGCAGCTGGGAAGCACAAGCAAGTCCAGGGAAGCACGAGCAGCCACCTTTTGCATCATGCTGGAATTTGTGAAGGAAGCAACAAAGAGAATGGGAATTTATAAACTTCCCTTAAAAGCCTAATTTTGTGGGCTAAAAAAGGATCCAGCTAAAGCCAACCCGGAGATGAGGCTTTCATGGACTGCAGATGCTAGGCTGGTCTGGGGGTTTTGGAGGACAAAGATTCATTCAGACCTTTATTCATCCACTCCTTCCCTCTGGCTATCCACTGTTCCCTTTTGAGCACCTCTGGCATGGGAAGCCTCCTTAGAACAAGGTATTTGGAAACAGGAGATGTGTAATGAGTAAAGCTATTAATTTTTGCCCTTAATTGCATTTATTCTTAAAAATGTGACTTTATTACTTTCCCATCGTCTCTTCCCAGTCATTCAATTACTAAGTAAGTCCCACCAGCAAGAAATAAGCTCTTATCATGAAAAGTAGTAGTCTGCATTAAGAAGTAGTAAGATCTGCATTAGAAATGGGCAGATGCAGCCAATTCAGAAAAACGAAAAATAAATGTGTTACCAATAGGTTCAAGACAAAAGGGTAAGCTGTGGCTACAAACTCTCTCCACAGTTGGAAATATTTGCATTCAGGTATTTCTTCGAACCATCACACAGATGCAGAGGCTTTCTTTATATCAGAGGTCTTTGAAGTCTGAAGATTCAGACAAACTCATTTACCACTTTTTCTTAAATCTCCAGAGTGATCTGGAGCTGATTGAACCCTCATTACAATTTTTGGCATCCCATCTGTGAGACGTGACTTCATTTCATCAATGCTGTTCATTTCTGTTGTGGGATTTTTCCTGTGTGTACAAAGCATATGTCATTTCTAATTATTCCAGGTGTCGTGTCAGGTTCTGCCTCCTCCTTCCAGTCCCTTATTGTGAAGCGTGACACATTGCATAAGGAAGAGCCTGGAAAGCCATGCCCTGCAGCACTGAGAGACATGCTTCCAGCTTTCCGAATGATTTTCATCTTTCCCATCACTTTCTAATTCAACATTATTCATTGTGTGATAAGCATAATAAAATAAAGATATTCCCAGACAAGCCTGTCGCACAGGACTAAGAAGAACACATTTGCTCAAAACCTGCATTGGTCTGGGCAGATTTTCTAGTCAACAGTCACTTTCAGAAAGCAAAAGCTGTTGTTGTGTTTGCCTGGTTGTTTTTAAGACCTAAATAAAACATGTTCTTTGTTCTTGTGTTTTCTTACACATTCATGAGGAAATGCATCCATTACACAAGGTAGGGTGGCCCTCCAGGCAAAACAACCACTCAACAAGTTCTAATACTGTGGGATGTTCAAATATTACAGCAAACATCAGATGAATACTCAAAACCAGCAAACAATGAATATCAGGGTGAGAGATCCAAGCAAACCTCCACAGTACCCAGTGTGGACACACCTGTGGTAGCTCAGCAGGAGCTGGTACAGCCTGTGGCACAGCACCACGTGGGAACATCATCTCAGGCCCTGCAAACAGGTTGGGTGTGGAGGTGCCGTGCTGACCTCCAGGATCCGGTGCAAAGCATGCTGCCCTGTGCCCCATGGAGATGCTCATGCAGCAGCCTCACTGACGGGGGGGTCAGCAACCAGTGGCAGCTGCCGGTGGCCAGTGTACAGAGCTGTGCACGAAACAAGGCAAGTGACTTTGTCATTGTTTGCCCTCAGCTGGGCAGATAGGAAAGAGCCAGGCAGAAGCGAAGAGCAGAAAAGGATGAGTGACCTTGCAAGGGACAATCAAACTCTTCCATGGATGCCTTGCTCCTACCTATTCAGCCCAAAAGAATGTGAACCAGAGTTTCTCACTCCCTAACAAACACCCTGGTTGTGGGGATAAAAAACATTCTGGCAAGGAGCTTTCTCCAGTATAATATATGATAATAAATACATTTTCACATACAGGCACTCACTCTGCTACACCAACCAAAAAGCAACTAGTTTCAGCAAGTCAGACAACTAAGCTGCAAGATGTCTTGGGGTCCTTTGCAAACTGTTTGTTTATGTGAAATCAAAGTTTTACAACAAGAATATACCCCAATAAAAATTTTCTTAACATATCAGTGATATGGGTGCAAAAAAACATCCCATAAATCTGGTCTTTAATTGGTCTACCCCACATCTTCAAACATGGGATATTGCAAATACACCAGATAGGGGTGATATACTGATAAATGGTTGGGGTTTGTGTGTCTTTTAGGCCTTAAGGAATCATCTGGGAAACCACAAGATTTTAATGAGTCTGCCCCAGAGACATTAGGTTTTATGGGAACAGATTAAAAGAATTTTGCTTAACAACTTAATCATGCAATATAATGAGTAAATAAAAAATAATGCCACACAGATAAGACATGGGAAATTCCAGCGCTAGTGATATGAAATGTATGGTAATTTTAATTAGGTGGCTACAGAATGAAAATAAAAACAAATGTGAAAGAAGAAAGACAGATATGTAAAACAGGGATTATAAAATCATTAAAAGACTAAGGCAGTTCTCTATTAGAGCAAAAAGTTCTCCCAAACATAACATTTTTCAGGAAAGTTTTTGTCATCTTCATATTTCAACTTTTGCATGAACACAGAGTGAAAGATTGAGGAATACAACTGGGACCCATGTCTCTACACTGTCTTAATGAGGTCTTTAAAATATCTATATAAAGATATATCAAACAGAATCCTCACCTTTTATGTCAGATTAAGAAAAGCCAAAATCATATTCGCTCATTACATGGAAAACCTTAGTGTGAGGGTGACACAAAACAAAAACTATAGCACGGTAGTGCTGCCTCCTCAGAAAGGCTCTAGGGCAGATCTGTGGTCTACGAGAGGGGACATATTGCCAGAAAGCACCTTGGTGAGACCATGGGAGCAATATTCCTCCTCTCCATGACAGGACCTTCTTAAAGTCATGATCCCAAGGAAGACCTGCGGACAACATGCAGATACCTGACATCTCTTGAGCTGTGTCTGGATCAGAACAAGCCAATAATGAAACTAGTGGAAAGACTGTTCTTTCTATTCTTCCACTTCATCGACCAAACGGATGAAAGTAGGAAGCAATGCCTTTTGGATCTAGAGAGAGATTCCGTTTCACTTCAAAAGAGTATTTTTACACTTTCTCCTTTTTATAGTTTTGGCCAATTGTGAAGTGAAACAATTATTTCTTAAAATAGTCTCCAAACCATTACCTTCTCAGCTGTCCTGTCCAATGCCATGCCAGCATACACCAGCTCTGCATTTCTTCATGAATGTAAAACACATTTGTCCCCTGGGACTTTTACCCGATGCCCACGACAACTCAGGTACTGGAAAGTCTGCACCAAGCTCCGAGAAAGTGCTCTGAAAAGCAGAATATATTTGGATTTCTGTAGCTCCTGAAGAAGCCCTCTGGGCCCTCTCAGTGGAAAGGCAGAGTGACATGTAACCAAACCCTAGAACTGTGTAGAGTGAAGGCAAACAAGGAAAAACGTAATGAAAGGTGTTCCACTTCTGTCTCCTCCAGCAGACAATTAAGAGAAAGTAATTACATGTGGTGGGCAAAGGGGATTGGTGCATTATCCCTTTTCTCTTGCAAAAGGAGATGTCCAGTGAAGGAAAAGATGAGCTTCAACAGGACAGTCACACACTGTCTCACGGGATGACAGCACTTAGGGAGCTGTGGCCATGGAGAGAGTGTTGGAAATTATCATCATGATCCTCTTGCCAGCCAGATCAGGAATAGGATTGGAGAAGACCAGCCAACCAAAGACAGGACAGTGAGTGGCCCAATACTCAGATCTGGTAGTTCAGTAATTCAGCTTGTGTTGCAGGGCACAGCTCAGGTCATCAGGACCAATTTCTGAGGAATTGTTTCTGATCAGACTGAACACTGAGAAATGCTGCTTCGCTCATTCCCACTTGCCTGCCTGACTCAGACATGGGAGTTCGGCTTAATATAGGTGGGCAAAAAGCTCAGAAAATGCTGACATGAAGCACCACCACTTCGTGATCTGTCAGTTATGGACACATCTGCACTTTGAAGGAGTTGTCTGAATACAGTCACATCCTGAGAAAAGAGTGTGCCACCAGTGGTGAAAAATTCACACATGCAGCTCAATGTGCAGAGGCAAAAGAGGATGCAAACAAACATGAAAGCAAAGATGAAGCTGGGTCTTTGAGAAAGACTTACACACACTCTGCCTACCAGACATCTCAAGACCTAATGGAGAAACAAATGAAGCACAGACTCTGCACACCCCAGCAATGGGATCCAGCCTTCTCTGTCAGTTTTGTGGCTGAAGATCAAGAGAGGTGCTCAGTTTGGGAGCATCACAGAGATAGTATGGGAACCCGAACAGAGTTGTTTAGTCAGGGCTCAAATCTGCTGCACGCTCCCTTCAAGACGCTATGCTAAGCAGCTGTTACTGGTTTGCTGTAGTGCCTGTGCCAGCTCTGGTAGAGACAAGAAGATTTTTCAGATACTGCAGGGCATTTCAAATGGCACCTAAATGCATCGGTCTTGTCCTGCACGCTGAATCCCATCTGAGCAGCCTATGTATTGCATTGTGCCTGGAGGCTCTACAATGTTCCCCACATTAAGTGACGCAAAGTTGTCAAAACCATGGATTCACAAGATGCTCTGATAGTGTTTTGCTTTATACAGTCCCTAGGGAAATATAACTGCAAGAAGATCCAGTTAGGCCAGCACTGTGTGCTTGCATAGAAAGAGGCAACACCAGGTTCTAAACGCTTTAGTGAAGAGACCTGAACACAGAGAGCTGAGTGACTTGCTCATGGTCTCGCAGACAGCACAAGTGCTCTGCCAAAAGCGATGCTGCAAAGGCCCTGCTGCCTGTACTTACATCTCTCAGTCCCCATGACAGCATCATTGCTGTGACAGCCTCCCGTGGCAAGAAGTCTCCTGCTCAGAAAGCAATGCATAGATGAGCCAAGACACTAGAGTTGCTCCAGCTACCCCGATCTAAACACGTCTCTCGTTATACCACCTGTTGCTAAGGGAATAGCTTTTGTGTTTCTCAGGGGTTTGTACCCATCAAGACCTGTTATTTATGAACCAGGTGGAAAACAGCTGTGGGAATACAGGTCTTGACCTGCCTTTAGTCTGTGCCAAAGAATAGATTTTTCCTGTGATACTGTCCTGTCAGAGATGAGTTGATCTTGAGGATGGAGCTGGGCAAGCAGAAAGCCTGTGCCCTCTCTGTGCATCCAAGGGTTCAAGAGGGTTCCTAGTACCAGAAAAAGAAGCCATACTCATGTGAAGCAAAGTTCTAGTGCAGCAGAAGTTGACACTGTTGGCAGAAATGTATCCTGAGGATCACGTCTGACCTGGCAGGTCTTGTTCTTGGTCAGACCCAGCATGGTCTGTACTACTCTGTCTCTAGAGCAAATCAGATGTCATCTGACTGCACTAGGCCCATATAGTATCACACCATGGCAGTTAAGCCAAGATCACCACTTCCTTCTCCCACACTGTCTGCTCTGTGTGTCCTCCTCCTCCTCCTTCTGTTTCCTCCTCCTTCTTCGCTCTTGCACCACTGCCAGTGGCGTCATCCTGCCCCAGCAAGGCAGTTCAGGGAGCAGATCCATCAGACACTCACCCAGCAATGCAGAGGGCAATATGGTCAGGCCACATGCCCAAGCAGGTGAGGACCAAGAGGACAAAGTAGAAGGAGCCCAAGTCTGGCTTGGTTGACACTGACAGGGAGTCATAGACTAACTCTGTCTCAACACAGTGTGTGTGCTGGGTCAGGCATTTACAAAAAACATGCCCATTGACTGAAGTTTGTATTATAGAAAGACACGGACCTGTTGGAGAGGGTCCAGAGGAGGCCACAAAAATGATGGAACAGCTCTGCTGTGAGGACAGGCTGAGAGAGTTGGGGTTGCTCAGCCTGGGGAAGAGAAGGCTCTGGGGAGACCTTATTGTGGCCTTTCCATACTTAAGTGGGTCTTAGAAGAAAGATGGGGACAGATTTTTTTAGCAGGGCCTGTAGCAATAGGACAAGGGGTGACGGTTTTAAACTCAAAGAGGGAAGATTCAGACAAGGAAGAAATTTTTTACCATGGGGCTGGTGACACACTGGCCCAGGTTGCCCAGAGAGGTGGTGGATGCCCCATCCCTGGAGACATCCCAGGCCAGGCTGGACGGGGCTCTAAGCAACCTGATCTGGGTGAAGGTGTCCCTGCAGGGGGTTGGACTAGATGAGCTTTGAAGGTCCCTTCCAACCCAAACTATTCTGTGATTCTATGCATCCTGTCTAATTGAATTTATATTTATTCAGGATTCAAACCTATTTTAGTTTGTAGCCATGTTGTGACATGACACAGCAGCATACAGACCTGGTAATGAGGGTTACAGAAGCACAACCCCCATTTCCATCGTTTACGCTGTTCCTGGCATTTTTGCTGAGACCTCTTGGTTCATCTTTAGAGATGTGAGCACACCTCCATCATGGACAGAACAACTCAGTGGCCCTCCTGCAAGGGAAGCTAAGAAACGAATTCCTCATCACATGGGGCTGAACTGAGGTCACTCAACATATGTCACTCAAATATGTCATAAGCCTCTCATTACACCCCCATTCCAGTAATGAACTGGTGATGCCGATTTCCTAGATTTTTCTGTGACCCAGACTGTCCAGGGTTTGGTCTTCTATACATTAAAACTTGAGAAGATGATACTTAAGCTTATCACCAGTAGCACAAATGTGCATATAACGTGAGATCCCCTCCTGTGCTGTTCTGGCTGGGCTGACATTCACACCAAGAGGTGACTTTTCCTTCTCCTTTTGCTCCCCACTGTGTATCCATAGCGTCACGGCCAAAGAAAGCTGCTTTTTCCTCTTACAGGCTGCAGACAGAGGAACTGCTTTCCATGAAGGAGGGTGAAAAACTGTGTAAAACCAAAGCCAGGGTTAAAACATAGTAATCACAGAATGGTTAGGATTGGCTTCTGGACAATAGGCCAGCGCTTGCAGATTCAAAATTCCTTTGGCCCTAAGGAAATGGCCATCCAATTAATGTCACTAGAAGGAAGGCATGTGCCTGGCTCATATGTGCTGTCTACAAAGGTTACAGCTGGCAAGAGCACACTTTGCCAAGAGCAGCCTGCTGGCAAAGGCCCATGTTTCCACAGCCTAGGAGAACGTGCCTCTCCCCATTTCAGAGACACCTTCCACCACCAGCAGGCAGCTCCTGCCATGTCAAGAGCCATGGCCCAGGCACACTAACCCCTCCAGAGTTAGCCTCTGCATCCACTAGAAAAGGGAGCTGAGTCCCTTTATGCAATATTTAACAAGCCCTCAAAGCCAGAGATGTTTTTGTCCCCGTTGCAGCCTAGAGCATGGGTGCAAGACTCAACTAGCCCAGAACTTTACCAAGGCATCACCAAGATGATTCATTGCTACCAACTTATGTGATTACATAACATTCTGTATGCATAACTGGATAAAACAAGCTCTCTCCCCTCTCTTCTTTCTCCTTCCTCCAATCTCCAATTATTTTCATCTGTTGAAGCCAAGATCCTTTCAATACCTCCAGCTTGCCAGGGAGAGCTGCCCCAGCATGCTAGCTGAATTATAACACACCCTCTAAATAAGATTCTGGCTCAGAAATCACTTAAGTGAGAATATCCCTTAAGTGCATAACAAGGAAAGCATGGTTGGATGAGTAATTGATACAATTTGGATTGAAATGGAAAAATCTAGTTGGGTCCTACCCTCTGTTTTCTCCTCCTGAACCTGCACAGGATACAGCAGGTCTGCTCTCCAGGCTCAGAGACAAGTTGAATACTCTGGGCTAACTCTTTCACAGAGGTTGACTGGCTCAGGGTCACCACTTGGGATTCACAAGCAGCTGTTCTCTTAAATCTGGGAGAGGGAACCCCAGGGCTGGCTGGATGGATGGAAAAGAGGCAATTCTTCTGCTTGTGGGCTTTTCTGAAGTGCTGTTTTGCAGTGGGATGACGCTTAGACTTTTAAGACTTAACTGTAAGCTGTAAAGTTGGGAATAACCGCAAGGTACAGCTTAGACATGGCTTTTGGAAAGGAGACTGGGTTCCTGTCAACTGGGGAAAGGGATTGCCAGCAGGGAGCCAGGTACCTCCCAGGGGACAAAACAGGATGATGTCAGCAACAAGAAAGTTGAGGAGATCTCCGATTTTTCATTCAGGACAGGAATTGCAGTGGTATAATTCTTCACACCAAAGATAAGGGAAAGTAACCTGCATCCCTCTCTGCCTCCATTTAGCACCCAGAGTAGCTAAAAGCAAAGATGGGAAGCCAGTATGAAGCAGCTATCACTGTCCTCTTGTCCTGCCTTGACCTATCTGGGGCTGTAGGATCTCTCACAAATATTTCACTAAATGTATGTGCAACACCTGAGGAATCTGGAGCCTGGCAAGGCTGCCGAGAAAAAATAATAAACATAATAGATATAATCTCAAAGAATGCAGAGCCGAGAGAGCAAGCCTCTGCCAGGGCAGGGACCTTTTCTTCTGCATTTCAGGGGAGATCTTTAGTAAAACCAACCTCTCTCAGTTTGCTTAACGTGTGGGGTGGAAGGACTGTACAGGAATGTGCAACACAGGAGCAACTATCAGCTTAGCCATGTCCCTCTGATATGCCTATCTCCAGCTATTCTAGCAGTATTTCTGCTTTTCCTCTGCAGGTAACGTGTTTGAATATATTAAGATCGACACAGGATGTAAATGGTGTCAGTTCTGCAATGCAGAGAGCCAGCACCCATAGCCACATTACAAAAGTGCTGTGTGCTCACATTATTGCTGCTCTCCCACATATGGTGGCAAGCTGCACACCTTCCTTTTTCCCTAGGAGGTTCAGCAAGGACATGGAAACAAAAGTCCATGGTCCATATAACACCTACAACAAGATCTCATGAGGTTTGTGAAGAAGAGTTTTGATGAAAGAATTGTGGCATCCCTGCTGGCACCGTCCAGGATGTAATCCTTCATTACATCACCCTTCTAGAAGAAGAACAACCCAAGGTTTCTTTCCATACATTCAGGCTGGCAAAGCTCGGAGCGGGAAATTGGCTCAGGACTTCCTGGGGCAGGGGAGGAGGAATTTTCCCCAAACATTGATTCTCAGTGGATTTCCATCTCTATTTCTTAATCTTCTTTCTGTGCACTCTTGATTCCCACCACTCATCTACCCTGGGGGCATTCACTTGAATGTTGCCACTCTGTTAAATGTCAATTGAGTTAGGCAGGAGGCAATTATCTGTGCTGGAACTTTCCCAGGGTATCAGAGCTAACATCCTCAGCAATATCTGATGAGATCTTTACAGACCACAAGCAACATAGGCATTATTTAAAATTATGGTTCTTCCCACACTACTCCTTAAAATTCTTTTGGGACACTGTGCTGTCTGAATGAAGAGTTAAATCACATCTCTCTTCACAAAGCAAGTAGGATTTTCTTTGAGATCTCTTTGAGTGCAGGTTGCTGCTGTGGCTTTTTTTTCACAGCTGGAAAAGAGTCTTTTGGCATAATCCATGTTTGGTGTGCAAACTGAGCACCCATGTCACCACACTGCTGAGTCTGTGGGGAAGGGTCCACCATCAGCGCAGGTGCTGGTGAAGGACGTTCCTCTCCTACCCTGACCTTACCATGATATCTTACAATATTGTCAATGCCAGGTTGAATATGAGCCAACAATGTGCTCTCAGCACAAATTACATAAACCACATACTGGTCGACGTTAGGACAGTTGTGGCAAGCAGACCAAAGGAGTTACTGTCTCCACTGTTGGGCCCCCACAGGTGACATAACAAGGGGCAACAAAGCGAAGTTTGGGAAGTTCAGGGTGGACATCAGGAAAAGCTTTATAGGTGGGAGGGAAGACCAGCCCTGGGCCAGGTCACCAGAGATTTCTCCATCCTTGGAGCTTTTCAAGACACAAGTAAACAAAGCCACAGACAATCTGATCAAGTATTTGGGATAGCCCAGCTAGTCAGAGCAGGAGGTTGGAGGACAGGTCTCTAGACACCTCTCAGGACCAAAGCTTCTATGGTAGAGTCCTCCCATCAGCTTTGCCAGCTTTCCGTGGGGACACACAAGGGGTCAGAAAACTGCTTTAGTTAAAAAAGAATGATTTGTTTCAGGCAGATCCATTATAAGAGTTCCCTTACCAGACTAGGAACACAGATGAGTGGTCTCTGGCAGATGTTGGCCAGGTTGCCACCACTACCAACAAAACATACAGGACCACTAGTAATCTAAGACACAATCTGTCTCAGAGAGGTTTATCTTTTGGGCTTAACAAAGCTTTGTGGCTTCCTAACTGAGGCAGTCTCATGTCCTTGCAGAATACAAATGAAAGGCTGCAGCCCTCAAACCCTAGCTTAGAGATCAGTCTCCCTCAGCCAAATCATCCTTGACTTACTGCTTGTCAGTCTCAATCCAGTGCTTGTAATGAGCCATGTATGTGGATCTGTGTGGGAGAACAAGAGTCCTGTCTCACCGTACATTAGCAATTCAGCATAAGTTATTTCACAGGTAAAAGACTGACTCGTAATCATCAGTAATCAAAGAGGTCATTTACGGGGAGAGGGAGCAAGAGCTGAATCTGAACAAAACTTCACATTGAGTTTGGGTATAAAAGGAAGATAAATATTGAAATGTGTGTTTGGTCCTATGAAGGGCAACAGAACGCTGCAGAGTTTGCATAAGAAAAGTGCAACAGGACAGGTAGAGAAATGTGTCCTGGGCCAGCTGTGTGATGCACAGCAAGAGAGGCCATGCAGGCCAGGCTTAGGACGACCAGTACAAAGTGTTTTCTCTCATTCATCCCTTCTTCCAGCATTTCAACTCTTCTGTGTGTTTTGCTTTCATAGACAAATTCTTCGTTTATTTTAGCTTAGCTGGTATTGCAGTTCTTGTCAAATTAATTGCCACTCCAAGAAGACAACACCAACGGGTGTGATAACACTCTCTCCTGCCCATGATATTATGGTAATCCAGGAAACTAAAGGGTTATGGGCTGTACTTCACCCACCGGAATGGACCACATAAGGCATAGGTAATGGAGAGTGCATGTGAAAAGACATGTTATCTGGGAAAGTTTTTCTCAATTCATCAGGACAGTGGAGAGAGCCCCTGAGAGGCCCAGGGAGGCTTTACTTGAGTCTTATAGTGCCTGTGACCTGCAGTGGTTCTGGCTTCATCTAGAACAGCATCAAGGTACAAAATGTGGGTTTCTGGTCTGACATCCTTCCTCAGTTTAAGCCAACTGCTCTTCTTTTCCCCTCGTTTTGAATAATAGCATTGCCTAGCCCAGGAATAGTGGATCATTTGTAGATGTTATGAGTTCACAGCCAAAGAGAGGGTGACAAATGATGTCATGACAGATGGAAGAGACCAGGGCCAGACAGTTATTCCAGCTCACCATAACTCATTAAGCTGCAGTATCTTAGTTGCTACTGTTCACGTGCCCGTAGACCAGGATGTACCAAAAGGGAAAGGAGAAAGAATCAGGAAATCTGAATTCTCATCACATCTCAAGTCCACTACAAGACCAAAAGCATAAGACAACAACAACAAATGCTGCACTATACAGTGTGAATAACTGCTCCAGAAATATTTTTCCAATCTAGATTTCCAAGGAATAAGTGTCAGAGCAAGGCTGGAAGAGCAAAAGTCAGTGACGAATGAGCTCACCAAAGCCTTTGTATGGTAGCACCCATTCTGGCTGCACTTTCAAGGACCTTCACAAGCACCATGCCAAGAACTGAGCACAGAGTTGGAAGGATCTATCAGACATTGGGGTGACAGGAAGTGATAGCAGTTACCAGGATGTGTGTTCATTTCCTCCAGCTGGTCAAACCCCATGTAGGAAGCCATCAGTGGTCACCACAGGGCTTTGGCTCCCTACCCTGGGTAGTCCAGGCAGCCTGTGCCATCACCTGCTGGTTTTCAAACATATGCCGTTATCTTTTATGGTATAGTCCTCATTCCTGGGGGGATTTCCTCCAATACAATCTCGAGAAACCTCACAACCCCTGCCCCTCACCGTCTGGCATCCCTCTGTATTAAAACCACCGTTTGTCATTCTGATCCTTAGGGTCCCACTCGTTTCTTCTGCCCTGTGGGTCTTCATCCATCTGTCAGTTCTTTTCTGGTATTTGCTGCAAGCACAATAAAACAGAGATGTGTCCTTAAGCACCGCAAGGCACAGGGGAGTCCACGTCCATATTTAGGTCACTTTTTCTCTATTGTGGCAACAGAGAGGAGGAGGTGAGGAAGAATGCACAAACATTATAGCAATCATCTAGGGAAATGGACTCTGGAAGAATCCCAAAGCCTCCCTGATTGTAGAGTCAACATCTAAGAGTTGAGTCAGTCGATGTTTTTATCCAAATCATTTTTCAGCCAGATGTGGTTTTCTTAGGAAATGGGAAAGTTCTGCAAAAAGATTAACTACACCCACACCTCTGGATCTCAGTGCAGAGGGAGCCGGGGTGATGCTCCCCAAGAACAGTCACGTTAGGTAAACCACCAGCTCCTCTTAGCTTGCAGGTCTGGCCCATATAGCATCCTACCAAGCCCTGCTGGGAGGAGAAGTGCTGCCTTGGACACAGACAAGGCTGGAAGACACAGTGTGAGTCATCCCATAGCTGCCTCTGCTCCAGGCTCTATACGTCATATTCATTTTCTACAAGACACTGGAACCATAGCAGCTGATAGATAAAAGATAGTCAAAAGCCAGAGACAGACCTGCTCCAATAGAAAGCCTGTCCAGCCCCGAAGGCAAAGAATAAGAAGGGAGATCAGGTAAGAAAATAAAAAACAGAGGGTGAAGGGGAGCACAAAAGAACAGCTGTTACCAGATCTCCCTATCCTCACTGAACCATGGCCACAGCTGTCGGCCAGTAACTAACTGTAGACATCACTGTATTTCCACTTCTAGACCATACATGTGTCTTGTTACAGATCTAAAAAGGTCTTTTGGCCCAATCTCCCTTTGAGCTGAGAGCTGGGGGACATACCTGAGGGTGTTGCCCAAACACCTGGAGCAGGATGCCACAGGTTTTGTACCTTGGACAGAAAGATTGAACACCCTGGAGCTGCAGCTCTGCAGGCCGTGGACCGAGGCATCCCGTAATGGGAAATGTGCAATAACCACACACCACCCCCCAACAAAACTATTTTTCTGCTATAAATTTAGCTGAGAAATAGATGTGGTTTATACTCATGACTTTCATACCTTGGAGACTGCTGTGCTCCAACACTAACCATACCTTAGCATAAAGGCCATGTAATTTAAAGGTTTGCATCACCCAGCTGCACTCAAACACCTTGGACAACGGGTCCATTAGGGTGACCCATCAAGTCCACAGCTCCGCGTTCCTCAGACAAGTATCACAACAGGGATTTGATGAGGAAGCAGCAGCAAGAAAGTCACTTTCCTTCCCCACACTAGAGTTTCATTTAACTTCGGCCTCCCCAGAGAGTCGCCCCCTTACTGTCGTGATCTCTGCAGCGCCCTGATGACATGATCTGGAGAGGATCTGTGTGGTTCACCCACGGTTCCTCCAGGGCCTTGAAGCTTTGATCCTTGTCTTCATTGCTCATTTTTGTTTTCTCACAAGAGAGAAAATAACAAAGATGACTGACAAACATGCAAGAGGAGTAACCTGCTCCATTGCCACCAGGTGCCAAGGATACAGGCTTGGGCAGCTAACAGCACTGCGTGTCGGGCAGGCGGGCGCAATGCTGTTCCTGAATCTTACAGCAGCATCTTCCACGAGCCAACTCTACTCCCTGGAACAGCACACATTTTCCTTTGAAACCAGAAAGACCAACGTAATTGTCTTCTCCTTCCCAGAGATGAGTAACAGCACAGGATCACAGATATTTCTGAGCTGACTTACAGCAGTGAGTCAAGGCTCGGTGTTTGGGCCTGGTTTGCCCAAGGGGTAAAATGACACCCTGAAACAGTCAAAAGTGTCTGGGGACTGGAAGGATTTGGTGCAGAGCAGAGGGGCAGGCTGATCAGCACAGAACATTGCTTTTGCAGCTAAAAGTAAAATAAAGTCCTTAAATAATAAAATGAATAGAAGTCAGCCAGCACTTTTAATTTGCAGAGCTACTGAGAAGCTACCATAATTTTTTTTTTCCACCTTTGCTATTGCCTCTTTTTTCTCTTTTTTTTCTTTTTTTTTTTTTAAATAGGTGTATTTACACATAGGGGAAAACAAGCAAGAACTGAGCTTCTTCAGTCAGCAGTGTAATATGGAGAGGATTGTGTCTAACCAGACATGTCTAACCAGATCAGAGCCCTGGGCCACAGGAGCCTGCATAGTGAAAGCAGGTTTTCCCCTCTGAAAAGCCCAGCCATTTTTTCATCCATTTTCACCAATTCCATTTTAAACAGGAGAAACTTTTAAAAACAATATCGTTTCCAAAAACTATATATATATATGTGTATATATATACATATATATATCTTTCACGACTCTAGGATCCTGTTATCACAGGTGACTGCCTCCCAGTACCAGCCATGGGGACTTACACAAGCATGATGTGACTACTTGGTCTTACCAGTTCTCCATGACTTGAGGAGATCCAGTGTCCCTGACTGAAAATGAGCTTTTCTGTGCACGGCAGAGATGTGTTTTCTGATGGCTTGCATGCATACATAGTCTCTGTCATCCATTAATTTAAATGCTTACTAATATCCCCCTCAGTGGGGTCAATAACACCATTTCAATACTTAATACAGGCAGAGACTTTTATGAAATTTGTAGAATTCATCATTTCTGCTGTGTCTGCCACTCTTCCACGTTTGCCTGCAATGGGCCAAGTGGTTCAGCGGTGTCAGGGGAACAGGCAGACACACACACTCACCTGCTCACACATCCAGACTGTGTGATCACATAGTCCTGGTCTCCCAGGGAAGCCTGACAGTAGCAGGTAATCATGTCCTCATTGTATAACTTTAAGAGTAAAATTATCCCCTGCAGGAGAGATCACTCCTTGTGTGGGTAGATTTCCCTGCCTGCGGAGTGCCCAAACGCTAAAAACATGAGATGAAAAGTACTGTGTGAGCTTCGGATCCAAGGCAGAGATGAAGCTTGTTTTGAAGCTGATAGCTTGTTTGCACACGTATCACACTAGAATATTTTCCTGGACTTCCTTTGAAGAAGCTAAACCAAATCTCATAGGAAAAATTACTGAGAATTGCCTGCTTATCTACCTAGTCTACAGCTGATACTGCAAGGTATAGCCAAGAGCTCACCTGCAACACAAACCTTCCCCCAGAGACACCTCCCTGCCCACTTTGAAATGGGACATCGGTGATTATAGAAGGGAACAAAATAGGAAAGCAAAGCTACTAGCAAGAGCACACACTGTGAAAGAAGATCCTCATCCTCTTTTTATTCGTTTCCTAGTTCATGCTTTCTCCTGGCTTTGAAGCAGAGTTTCTCAGCGATGTGCTTCGTGGTGCTCACAAATTTGCACAAGGGAAAGAAGGCAAGGAAGGAAAAAAAGATGATACAGGAGAAAATAGCAGAGAGTTTCCAAACTGCAAGTCCTCTCAAAGGACCCTGAGAGCCTCCTGCTGCTGTTCTTATACATGTGCAATACTTCCAGGCATGGTGACAGGGAGACAGATCTTCAGCAGGAATACATGATTCAGAAAGGGGCCTGGAGGCTGAGGGAATGTGGGAAGTGTGTTAGGAAATAGAGATACTAACACAGAAGCAGAAGCTCCTTCAAAAACACTGGGAGAGTGCAAAGTGACCGAGCTGCACACCAAGGGTGGAGAAAAAACAGCCCAAGGGCATCAGGTGAAGGAGGTATGGTCTTAGGCTCACGTGGTGCCCCAGGCAAGGCCATGGCATGGTACACGTGTGGAGCAAAGGCAGGGACAGGCAGACACCAGGGGATGGGAACTCACCTGCCCCTGTCCCTTTATCTGCCTCCACCACACAGAAGTCTCTTGTGCACCCCTGGCCACTGAAATCCACATTGATGTAGGCTTCAACAGGAGAGGAAGAGGAAGGAGGAGGGAAGAATTTGGATGGATTAGTTCAAAGATCAGCTAAAATAGCTGAAACTAATTGCACTGAGTGGGACGTGAAGAGACAGTGACGACCCTCTCAGTGGGGAAGGTTTGGGTATGGTAGGAGGAGAAGCCTGGTCAAGGTCAGGGATCTTGGAAGGAGATGGAAGGATGGAGAGGAGCAAGTGGAGGAACAGAGCCCAAAGAGTCCACGGGACAGCTGTGTCCCTGATCCTCTGCCATGGCTCTTTCCTCCAGTGACCACCTTCCAGCTCAGTGTCCTTGAGAGCTGAGCTCAGTTCCCACATTTTTAGGGCATAAGTGACCATAAAGCTGTGTTACCTTGGCTCAGGAAAAGGCTCTCATTACCCCTGCTCCCTTTGTAGCTGACTTTCCTCCCAGGGGCTGACAGAGCTGCAAACATTTCCTCCTCAAAAATGAAAGGAAGAAGCTGTGAAGAGACCAAGCCCTGAGGGGAAATAATAAACAAACCTGTGACAGCATCACCTCTTTGATAAAATGCTGGGAATATTTTACAAGAGCTCCTCAGAGAAATGCGGCTGGCTGCTAGCCTGGAGCAAAAGCTCCCAGATCTCCTGCACCCCCAGATTCCCGGCTTGCTTCATCGGTGCCGGTCCTCTTCTCCCTGTATCCATGACCCACAAGTACCAATGGGGCTGTGGGGCTCTGCTAGGATCAAGTGGGAAGGAAAGGGAAAAACACTGAAGAGGAGAAGAGAAAGAGTGCCTTAATGAAAGATAGGAGGAAGACAAAACCTGGAAGACAAATTAATCTCAGCGATGCTGAAACAAGGAAGAGGCGTATAAAAGGGCTGAGTGGACAAGAGGTCATGGGAAGGGAAAACACTGAGCCACTTAACCGAAATGACTGAATACCAAATGTTGGGTACAGGTTGTCTCCACCGGTGCACGACACTCGAAACTCTCTTTGGAGTACACGTTTTCCCCTCCTGCCCAGGGGCAGGGTGGTGTTGATCTCTCTGGTTTAAAGACACACAAAGGCTCGTGCCCAGACCAGCAAAGGGTCTCTGGCGTGGGAAAGCTCTGCATCACCACCCCACACTTCCAGGCACCTGGCGTGCACACTGCAGGAGAGACACCAGTGCCCTATAGCACAAATACAGCGACAGAGCCACCCCTCCCAAAGTCAGCTCCCATCTCCCAAGACTTTCCGTCCTGTGTTAACCCCCTCTTGGTTATACACACAAAATGTAACATATTTTCCTCAGTTCTACAGTTCAGCATAGACCCCCCTGAGCCCTGTTTTTTGTTGTTGTTTAAACTCAGCCATTCTTTCTGGGAGTGCGATTCAAGACTTTAAAGTCATTGAAGTAAAATCAAGTAGAACTATTGCTGTTCTCACCCCTTCAGGGTCAGGGTCTCCCTTGCTTTCATGCTCTCTTTCCCGTGGGTTTTCTTCCCAGTAAGCCCAGGTTCAAAAGAAGGGAAGGTGGGAGACTGCATCACCCAGGCGAGCACCTTGCACTTGAGGCAAGTGGGAATCCTGCAGCCCTTCACAGGACCACTTAACTTATGAAGCTCAGCAGGGCTGGTACAAGAGCCAGGTTCTTCTGGACCGGGATCCTCCAGACGTGCTGGAGCAGCTCAGCTGGGATTTATTTGGCTGTGGCTCTCCCATGTCTAGTTCTTCGGTTCCTCTGGCTTAGTGGAGCTTTGTCATCATGGCTTCTCCTCTCCCATCGGCTTCTTTCTTCCTGAAGGGCCAATACAGCTGCAAACATTTCCTGAGTGGGCACAAGGTAAATGAGAGGAAAGGACTGAGACATGCAACCATTTGGCTGGAGACTGCTTAAGCAAAGTTAAAGGGCAACAGAAACTCTGCACTTCTGTGCTGGGTGGAGTTCAGAGGTTGCAAGTGAGCCCAGGAGGTTTAAGTGAAAATGTAATTGTTTCAGGGACTGAGCTGACACCAGCCAAGACACAAAATTCAACTATTACAAGTTGTGCCAATGACTCATACCTGAGAGGTGAGTGTTACTAGCTTTTAGCCATTCGAATCCATGCTCTGGGTTTGCATCTCCTGGCCAGAGACAGGGCATAGTCCTATTAAGAGCCCAATATCTGAAATGACATGTTTATGTGGTTGATGCCTGAGTGTGGTCTGTTCGGGAAGGAATGGGAAGCCGGGTACAGCCCTCACCAGCCATCCCGCCTCTTTGACTCAAACTACATCTCTCTCAGCTCCAACAGCCCTGTCTGAGCCTTACCTGCTGCATCAGGCAGGGAAGGACCACCTGGGGCCATTTCCCAGCAACAGGAGCCAGAAACCTGAGCACCTGGGGAGTTCCCTGCAAGGTTGTCCAGAAGGGCATTGCTGTACTCTCAAGTACAACTTAGAACAGGGGAAGATCCCCTCAGACAAGCAAAGCCTGTCTGGCAGAGAAGGTCTCTCCCAATGAGAAAACTAGAGAAGGAAAAGCGCTAATTATGAGAAATCAGTGTTTCTCTTTGGGACAGTAAGCTTGTTCCTCCCAGTATAAACCAACAAACTCCTTCCAATTACTATGTAAATGCAGTGTTACTCTGGCTCCTCGAGAAAGCTGGTTTCAACCAAGTCTGTCACAACTCAGACCAAAACAAGAATATCTGGGAGCTCTGGGAGTCACCTCATCCATGTGGTTTTCATTGCTTCCTGTTGCAACATTCCTAAAGAAGGCATGGAGGTGCAAGTTGCTGTTGTTGGAGACAGGGTGCAGAGGAACACAGACCTTTCATCTTGTCTCTGCAGTTCTTAAGCCTCTATGGCAACGGGCATCCTACCACAAAGGAAATAGAAATACGGAAATTTGATGAGCTTCTGCCTCTGTCCAGGCCATAGCTTCCTGGAAAGGAATTCAGCTCCAGTTTGATAATCTCGAGAACTTGACCCGGTTGCACACACACGGGAGACCCAAAGGGCCTGCAGGAGACCTGAGCCCTTCTGGACTGCCAGCTGGAGCCAGGATATCTCAAATGTCACCAGATACTCCTCAGGGCATCTTAAATGTCTCCAGACCCCTACATTTAGGCATCTAAATTGAGCCCATAGTCAGCGTAGGCAGCTAAGCCGTTCAGCTCCCCTTTGCAGATGTACTCAGTGAAAGTTCATGCTGTCACCTGCCAGACTGAGCCAAGTCACGGGCTCCCAGAGTTCCCTCAGCTGCTATTCATCCGTCTTGCACTATGCTTATCTCACAGTCATGGGCTACAGAGCTCAGATACGATCATCGCCTGTACACATCCCCTATTCTAGGTCTTCCTGCACTCTTGCTCACGTGTCCCTCCACCCTCTACTCCCTGGAGGCAGCACAGAGGTCTTCCCAGTGTTTCACTTTTGCGCCTGGAGTCTTCGTCACCTGTCTGGAGGGACAAACACCATCCCAGTATCAGGAGCATTCGTCACCGTAATGTGTTTTTCAAGCTCAGCTGTTCACCTGGGTAGGCACAGGGCTGGGCTGCAGTGCCTGATGTCTGCTCAGTACTTGGAGCATCTGGACTAAGAGGTAGCAAACACGAGTGGCAGGTTTGGCAAGATGTCACTTCGTGTCCTGTTGTTCAGAGATAGAGGAGACTCAGTTATCTTGCATTTTCACCAGTGACAGAGTAATTAATTTAAAGAGTTAGTGGTGTTCCAGGCACTGAAAAGTGGGTAAATGCTGAATGTCCCACATTAAAAGTATGTAAGTCCTGTCAACAGAGAAATACCTAACCTGCACTCAGTACTTTTCCTGGAGCAAAATAGTTTTTAGGACGACAAGACCTGACACATTAAAAGAGTGTAAATCCTGTCAACAGAGAAATACCTAACCTGCACCCAGTACTTTTCCTGGAGCAAAAGAGTTTTTAGGACAACAAGACCTGACCTGTCCCCCAGCTGTCTCTCTACCCCATTCCATTCTTGTGCATTACAACCACATTACATAGAGCAAGGGCCAGAGCACTCAGAGACACATTTTTCCTCCTGGAGGTGGTTAGGTGGGAGCACACTCTAAGTTCTTTAGTCTCATGGCTTACATTTGGGTCTCACGTCTTATATCTGGACTGCAGCTCTTCAGCAGCCACCAAACAGCATAAGACAAGAGGGGCACCGAGTCACCCCACAACACCCAGTTAACTGATGTGGGCACCCATGGCACTGACTGATGGGCAAGCAGAGGCAGCGGGTAAGGTGTCCTTATCTGCCCTGGCGTCTAGAGGAAGGTCGCACCCCAGTCTCCAGGCAAGAACTCTCCTCCTCTGCTCAGGATGGGTCAGGATGGTTAGCTGCATTCAAAGGGCACCTGTTCCCTCATGTGCCACCAGCTACGAAGTCTGGTGTCACTTAGCCACACAGGTCCCCTGAGGCAGCTGGCCTGGGCTGAACTCCTGGACTTAGACACAGATGAGCTGTGTCTCACCGCTTAAATTAAAACATTTCATGCAGCAAGAAAAAGAAGTCGAAGACACTTTAATTTGAGACAATCAAAGGTCAGGGGAGCGGGGGACATTTTAGAGAATGTTTCCCAGATCCCAAGGAAGATGTTTCAGCCAGTTGCATGCCAGCAGAAGAAATGAGAAGAAAGTAAGAGTATATCCCAGGCTGGGGGAGTAGAAGAAGACATAGGTGGGAACTGTGCAAATTCCCTACAAAGAGTTAAGGTAATTTGTGATCCTGCAACCACTAAAACCACCATCTCAGGTAGCACATTTCTCGTTATGTTTTCAGAGGTGTATTCTAATTGGCAATCTTTAGCCTGCAAGCTTGTTCTCCTTGTTATCCTCCTCCCATTTATTTAGTTCTCTTTCATTCACCTCCTTTGCCAGATTCTCAGCCCCAGCTGGACAGGTTCCGCTGGGGAAATGCCTTGTTAATAGCTGTTTCTCCTCTGATCAGCCGGAAGATAGACATCGAAGAACAACTAACTCAGGCTTAACTAAGCTTTATTTTCTGGAGCAGTTCAATGTAAAGGCTGCAAGACTATTTTTATGTCCTCTGCCACTCCCTATTATCTCTCTGGGCAAAGGAGGGAGGTGCTGCAGCTGGCAGGGCAAGAGCTCAACCACTCAGTCCCCCAACACAGGTGTCAGGGAAGTTTTTCCTTCGTCGACTATAAATGCCACTCAGCAATTAAGAAAGTAGATAAGAGAGTAGAATTTGTTGCTGTACAGGATGAAGTCTCCATCGCCCTTCCCTGACACTCTCGCAGGGCATTTAGCAGTTTCCCAGCCTGAGAAGGGACTGAGTGTCTGGAGAAAGTATGGAAGAGAGCACTGGTAGGACGGAGAGAGGACTGGCTCTTCTCACTGAAAGGAGCAATTCAAGTAGTGAACCCCTACAAAACGCTAATGCCCATTGCCACAGGATGTCCCCAGAGCCAACATTAAGAATGGATCAAAAAAAGACCTTAGGGCAAATGTATTCAGGAGCGGCTACTAATTTCCATACTCTTGACACAACCTCCTGCTAAGAAAGGGTCTGACATGCGGTTCACCAGATGTAGAGACCCCAAGGAGACATCACAACACACTTGTCCTACGTCTTAGGCTTTTCCACCACAGCACCGGGCTGCAGGAGCTGGAGGGGGAGATGTTGTGTCCCGGCAGCATCCTCCAAACCCGCAGACCGTGATGTGGAGGTTGGCAAGCCAGAGCTGCAGGCAGCAGGGACAGACAGCTCAGGCACTGAGGGGCAAAGCTGAGCATGAGAGAACCTGCAGCAGGTGAAGGGCACCTGCATCCTCCCACATAGGAATGGGGATGAGGAGGAGACTGGTCTCCAAGACAGGCTCCCCTGAAAGAAGGACTGTTTTAAGAAGACATCTCAAAATTCCCAGTGCAACTAATGAGTGATGGCAGAATTAGAGGAAACCCCAAAACAACTTAGACTTTCACGTAATTTGCACCCAGGTTTACCAAGGCACTTCGCACAAGTGCAAGTACCCACTCAGTGGGATTTGCAAACACATCTACAGGCACAGGGCCACATACCCATGGGCTCCATAGGTGCAGAAATCATGTTATTTTCCACTTGCTTCCCCATAGGTATAGCTGACGTACAACTGCGTACCTTTTCCTGGTAAGGGAAAGGATCCAAAATTGACTCTGTCTTCTCATTCATGTTGATGTTTCTTTTTAATAAGTGCTGTTTATTTTGGATTTCATAACCTGCCTAATTCAATGTCATAAAGTTTCTCAGGTATCTGTATATCTTGCTCAATAACCACTCTGTGCAGCTGGTTTTACTTCCAAAATATCAGACACCTCTGTACACCTACCATTCGTTAAAAAGAACTCAAACAAACAAACAAATACCCCAAACCCAAGGGATACAGGTACTGCAGGGTTGCCTGAAACTGCGGCAAATGAGATCAAGAGCTTCATTCAGTGGTGCAGCAGCTCTTGGCTTAGATGTGTTTCAGTAGAGTATCTGCACAGACCCATCCAAATGTGAATGTGGACTTCGAGATGTTCATGCAGCCCATGAAGTCTTACTTGCAGGGGGAGGGCTCTGATGCTAGTGGAGATGTGCTGCTTTAAGCAGCCAGGACAGTTGGATGTCAAGATGTGTTTACCGAGACGAGACACTGATTTTTTTTAAGTTCCTTAGAAATTTTAGGAACAATACATCAAAACCAACTGTTTAGCCCTGAGCTTGTTACACAGTTTAACAAGGGAATTCCCATTTTCATTCCCTCTTTAGACTGCTATTAGAGGACTGGAGAAAAACCTTAGTCAACTCCGTTTTGAGAGTAAAAAAAAAAAAAGAAAAAAACAAAACCAAAACAAACAAACTTGAAATCTTTCTTGACTTAAGTTTGAATTCACCTCCACACTATAATTGATAATGATAAATAAAAGCCACATCACAAAACTTTTCTGGCAGAATATTTCAGCTACTTCGTAAATAAAAGTGTTGCCCTTTAAAATGATTGAGTCTTTCTGTCTGTCTGTGTCTTTCACAACTATGCCATTGACCTTTTCTTTTTCAGTGGGGCTTTTTTGTTATTAATACATGGCTAGATATGAAAATATTTTCTATCTGATAAGCTCATTTGGCTGTATAAACATTCTCCAGCCTCCTCGAGTGAGATGGTTGTGCTCACTTCTCCAGCCAAATTAATCCTTTGCAGTAGTGACAAGCCACATGACAGCAGCCACATTCGCCTGGAGTTCCTTGATGTCCTCCTCACGTGCACACTCTGTACCCAGAGAAACCGTCATGTGGGTTCCTGAACTGGAGCTTGAATGGGGAAGAGTGAAGAGGAACCTCCTGCTCAACAAGGAGTTTGTGGCACCAGGAAGGATTTTTATTGCTCTTTACACAGTAAATAATAAATGAGGTAGTTTAATTAGAACCATAGAATCATTTAGGTTGGAAAAGAACTTTAAGATCATAGAGTCCAAAACACATGTATCCAAGGATCCTACAAGATTAACGAGGCTCCTAAAGACTTGAATACCCACAAACCAGAGGCCCTGCAGACACCAGGACTTTCTGCCTTGAGATATAGGATAAGGGCAAAATCCTTGGCCGCACAGAAGAGCTGGGAGTTCAAGCACAACCTGAGCATGCAGAACTACCAAGGACTTACAGGAGACAGCGGGGAATATAACAGCCTTCATGGCCTGGTCTATGCCAATGTTGTCCCTCAAGAGAGTCTAGTCCTTCATCCTCTTTCTAGGAGGGCGATCAAGGAAGCTGTCCTCAGCTAGAGGCAGTCAAGCAAGTGCCAACCTGCTCCTGCAGCCCCATCACCCACCACTGGCAGACAGAGAGCTGAAACTCACTTTGTGATAGAAGTGCACAAAGGGAGGCTGTACTATTCTCCCATCTGCACTGCAGTGCCCAGCAGCCTCGGCCTTTTGATTCATGATGCCACCTTGCTCCCACAAGGAGAAGCAGAACAGGATCTGGAGGAGCTCAGTACTACTGCTGACGCTGCATGGACAGACAAAGCAAACAGAGCTGGAAAAGCCTCCTGAGGCATGCGTCTCAAGGCACTGGGAGAACAGGGAACCAAAAGCAGGTTTCCTCAGGTCCCAGCTAATGTGCCACCATGTTACGACACCTGCAGCGAAGAGCTTAGACCAGCTGAGAACCCAGAGGAACTGAATACTTGGCCACTTTCAGCCTGCCTTATAAATTTTGTAGGTTTTGAAGTCAGAAGGGACAATTCCTGTCAACTTGACATTCGGTAATATAGAGGTCTGGGAACTTCCTCTAACCGGACTTGCAGTTAAGAAAATGGGTTGCAGTTTAAATGAGAAACCTTTTTGCAAGCCTTAATTTGAAAATCTCACACAATAGAGAATCCACAACATCTTTTAACATTTTGTTCCAGCAACAAATTACTCTCCCTGTCAAGCATGAATAGCTTAAATTGTAGATTTATTTCTTCCTACAAAGTAAGTCTATTTAAATAACTTGACAGCTGGAGTTCATCTGACCTAAAACCCGGATGACTGTATTTGGCCAGATGAGACTTACCTCTCTGGTGACTCCAAAAGCAAGGCATTAACTACGAGATGATTCATTGCCTTTGAAATTTAGGTATGGAGAAAAAAGAAAAAGTAAAAAAAATATTTAGTTTGCATGGGCCTGCCAGATGAATAACGCCCAGAAGCTCACTCAAGGCAGCTATGTTGAAAACAAACAGAACCACAAGTTGCAGCAATTGAAGGGTGCCTGCTGCCAGGGAAAATGCCATCTGCAGTTAACTCCATCTTTCCCTTCCCGCACTTTAATAGCACTTTTAGAGCTCTTGAAATCTGGCATATCAGACTGTCCTGTGCACTGCCCTCCTTACACATTTGGCAAAGAGCTGCCCTAATCACGTCTCATATGGGCCATAGTCTTCTGGAAGGTGATGCTAAGTTCTCCACTGCTCCTGCTCCCCTGACTGCAGGCTGAGCCTGCTCCTTTCCTCATGGTAATGGATATAGTTAGCAGTGCTTGGTGCTTTTCCAAAAGAAGCCAGAAAGGCTGAAGTTTTACACAGTGGAGATATGGTTAAGACAAAAATTCTGACCTGAAACTGGTATTTTGTTGCAGTTTCAATAAGGATAGTAACATATAACCACTGAGGCACAAGTAAGGCAAGGGTACATGCCAGGTGGAAGCAGGAGGGAATGCAAAACAAACAAACAAACCAACCCACAACAAACAAACAAAACAAACAAAAAACCCCCACCACACCTTGAATCAAAAGTCACAAGGTCTGTAGTAGGAATTTTAATACTTTAGCCAAGTCAGTTGAACATACCATGTGGTAGAAGAGTAGAAAAAGGACTAGCAGTCCTGAAGGAACATGAGAATTGGCCTCTACAAGAGGTCAAGACTTCTACACAGATTTTGAGACATAAGCATTCAGTACAGACATGGAATAAAGCAGCATGCTGACTGCAGATAGAGCACACCAAATAAATTTGGCAACTATCTTGCTAAAAGACATCTGATTCCTAGTTGGTGAATTGGAGGAAACCACATTCATCCAGACTTCACTGAATTGTTCAGTATGGCACCATATGGGAAATTATGAGTTATTTTAAGGCAGTACAATTAATACAGGAAAAATACAGCAGGACACAAATCAGCCAAAGAACAACAGTAATTGTATTTACAGGGGACACAGACTGAAAGAAAGAAGTTTGTGTAATTCTGCGAGCACTGGGTTCAGGTCTGTGATAGTTTTTGTTGCATGTTATGGATAACACAAAGTGACAAGTGAAACGTGCTGGGCGATGCGGGGCAGTATGCGGAATGTGGAGTAGGTTTGCATACTCAGAACTACATTAATTGAAAGAATAGTAAGAGAAGTTAAATGGTACGAAGAGCAAGGGAGAAATGCTCACCTCTTGTTCCTTTTTCCTGAAGAATAAGATGCCTGACAGCAGGACACCCCCACCTGATAGCCAATACCCTGACCTTTGTACTGAGCGCAGGAACCCCATCTCCTCCCACCTGCCCCAAAAGCCCAGCCCCAAAGTGAGAGAAATAAAGCACAAACGGACCTTGTAGATGAATTGCCTGAAAAGGTTAATTCCATTTTGCTTTTACAGGCTGAAGAGGAAAAGATCTTGAGGATGCTATTGCTATGGATCACTTCCTTTCCATAGCAAGGTTTACGACAGCTGCTTAAAAATACAACGAACACTAGCATTTTAGAGTGCGAGTATTGACATTTTATTTTTTAAAAAGAAAAAAAAAGCATACATCATCTTAGTGACTGGAAATGTATATAAAGTAACATATTTCAAGGCATTCACACATTAAAGAAACAGGCTTTGAAAGAGTTTGTCTAATGCAGTGGCATGGGACCTACAAATTCTTTCACAACCGATACTGCTTATTTCAAATATTCTGTGATAATATGGTATTGGGCGAGCCAAAGATCCCCTGTGATGGCAGCACTGCTAGTACAGGAGGTGCCATGAATACCTGGGGTATCCTAGTAATTCTGCAAGGTAGGAAAGGAGATGCTTCAACAACGCAAGGCCATAGTCTAAGGCCACCCCAGGAAAATCCAACAGTACTTCAAAACTGTCAGAGACTAGTCAGTTGCCACACATCTTTAAATTAACTCATCCCAACCCTGGCATTTAGTAACAGCTTTAAAGAACATATTTATATATAAACCTACGCTAAAAAAAAAAAAAAAAAAAAACTATTGTGAAATTTACATGAACACACACAACTTTAGCAACACCATGTTTCCAGTGGAACTTGGCTATTAGCTTCTTGCAGTTTATATACAAAGCTGATTAATTAGAAAGGCTGCTACAGGGAGCCAAGATTTCTTTCTAGGTTAGCCCCTGGCTAGCACAAGGATTTCTTGTGTGTTATCATCTAGGAGCTGGCAATATTAAAAATTGTTATTAGAACACCAGGGTACAGTGGTTTGTAAACATTTTTTTCTTAATATTAGATTAAAATCCAGTGCATTCTCACTTTCTATCTGACATTATGGATCAACTGATTCAAATGGTGTTCTGGGAATTCATGGGAGATGTAAAAGTTTGGCCAATAAAAATCCTTTAGACAAGTTCATTCCTGGTGCCAAGTCATTGATTTTAGAGCAACACCAAGCATAAATTTGATCCATAGAACAATCACAGGCTTTTTTTTTTTTTTTCTGGGATGTAGGAGTATTCATTCCATGCTAGCAAAATATTTTAAGTTTTGCATGATCCCCACTCTGCGGATGGGGACACGGGTTTGGAGGGAAACAGTTTGCCAAGGTCACAGGCAAGGCCAGCAACACAGCCCGAAAGGCTTCCAGATTCCTGAATAACTGGCCCATGATGGAGGTGTTGGACAGCAACGCATAATTATCTTCTGACTTCTAGAGTCCTCAACCTCCTTCTACTAGGGAAAGATTACATGATACTGCAGCTCACAGAAAAATGCCTAAAGCAAATGCATGAGGGATACATTAAAAAAAAAATTTAAAAAAGCTAGGATATCTCAAGACAGGAAAAAAAATTCTTCCTGTTCTTCTTGAAGCTCTTCTTAACTCCTTCCTCCTCTTTGCCAACTGCAGTCCTGAGCAATGAATGTCTGCCAGATCTGGGTGGCAGCTTCCTCAGACCCTTTCCTTGTGCTTCACGTTAGCCAGCTTGACTGTTTCCTGCTCAGAGGCAGGTGGAGAAGGCTCATCATGGCATCCAATCATCAGCTGATAGACTATTACTCCCGCAATGGCCCCAAGGAAAGGAGCAACGATTGGAACCCACCACCACTGTCTACCAGTCCTGGAAAACAAAAATAAAAGATACAAGATAAGAACTACAGCCTATGCATTAGGATATTCATATTCAGATCTAGAATAATGCAAGATCTGGTCATCTCCAAACCATTCACTTACACCATTCACTTACAAAAGACAGCAGTACCCGCATGTCCACAGCAATTTCCAAGGTGGATATTACCCCCCCCACACTGCAAGTTCTGGTGATGAGCAATTCAGAACAGGTAGTTCCAGGACTTCCAAAGGAGAGAAGCAGTTGGAGTGCCTGGACTAGGCACTTTCACATTCCTCCGATTGCTTGCATGAAAGCATCACTTGACAGCACATAGTCTGTACTGCTCATGGCTCTCTTAATTTTCTCCAGCAAAACCAAAATCCGAATATGACAAATGCCCCACATTTTCTACTGCTAAAAAAAAATTACTATATACTCAAGTTTAAGGTGCACCTGAACTTCTCATGGATGCTCCTAGATTTCCTCCCTGATAGCAAAGTTAGGTCATTTGATCTCACTGCTGGAAACTGTGGAGTTTCTATGATTTTTAAGAAATCAGAGCAAACAGTGTCTTTTAAAAACGTTTATAAAATCTAAAAGATACCTTAGTGCCAAGATATGGGTTCTAAGGCTCTTTATGATGCCAGAGATGCCACCTACTTGGACTTGTAATGTTTTTTACCCTTGATGCACAAGGATTTCATTGGCAAGAACTTACGAGAACACTTCAGTGCCCCAGCCAGCAATGGCTGTGAAGAGACGAGGCCCAAAGTCCCTGGCGGGGTTGACAGCGTAGCCAGAGTTGAAGCCCATGGAGGTTCCAATAACGAGGACAACAAAGCCAACTGTGAAAGCCTCCAGCCCCGTGGGGACAGGGTTGTTGTACGGATCGACAATAGCCAGGACACAAACAATCAGGGAGGCTGTGCCAATGAACTGGGGAGAGAGACAGAAGAAGAAGAAGAATTTAATCCAGATTAATCTTTGAACCAAATTATTTAACTCCTCTGAAGTCCTGTGCATTTAGGACTCCTTCTCTGAACTGAAAGACCTGCACAAAGTCATCCTATGGCATTATCAGACCACAACAGACTGAGCACCCATGGAAATAGAGGACTGGAACGTGCTCCTCCTTACACATCAAGCCCACACCTTTTTCCCTACCCACAGGAGAGCTGTGAATAACTGTTTCAGCAGCCAGAAGGGCTGAAGACATCTTCCTGAATGTGCTTCCAACCCGCCAAAGCTGGGTGGCTGTTGTGCCTTTGTGGTTGATGGGAACTTTAAGGAGGAGACAGTCACCTCCAACACCGACACCACCCCACAGCCAGTTGACCTCTGGGCTGTGCCACAGCCACAGTAGTAGAGTGGGCGTGAGGAAGAATTGTCCCTCCTCATGCTATCACTCTTTGGGGCTGAGACCAAGTGGAGTCCTTTTCACTGTTGGCCAGTCTTGTGAGGCTGGTAAACCCCCTTAACACAAGCCTTCTTGCTGAAGGGTACTCTCTGGCTTTGCTCTTCCTATGGGCTAGTGAGATACCTGTGTCAGCTCTGGATATCTTCTCTTTAAATTTTAATCCGTTCTCTAATGAAAGGAGTGGCCCAGAACCACCCCAAAAGATTCCTTTTCAAAGGCACCTTCATCCTCCCAGCACCCTCTTACCTGGTCAAAGAATCCGTTCACAACGTTCAGATGTTGAGATGGGTAGGTGGCAAAGATACCAGCAGTGGCATTGTCTCCTGTTACATACAACTGGTTGTTGCCAAAAGCCCAGATGGCATCTAGAGGTGAGGGGGAGGTGGGGTGGAGAGGAAAAAGAAAATGAGAAAGGTAGAGAGGTCAGTCATTTTCCAGCATGCAGAGAGAGAACTCTGCTTGGAAGATGTCTAAAAGGCAGTCTCCAAAGAGCCATGAATATTGAGATAGAATTCCCTGAGCGTGCCATTGCTATGTGTTGCAAAACCACCTGCTATAAAGCACCCATTTGGAAAACTTAGGGTGTGATCTACCACAGCGTTTTACCAGTCAGGCTCAGATGCAGATGGTCCAAATCCCTGTTCCTAACATTTCTTGTTTGCCAGGCACCAAGAAAAAGTCAGAGCCAAAAAGTAAACAATAAGCTGACTCCAAATCTCTCCCAAAAGGTACCCAAATGCCTGTGGTATCGCTCTTGGTGTCAAAACATGAGATATTGCTATGGATCTGATCTGCAGCAAACACAATTTGGGCTGATCTTGCAGTTCTCTCTAAGCCAATACACAATTAGCTTTACCTCTCAAGGCTGCCTTGTAGAGCAATCTGCCCCTTGTCTACCACTGTGTAGAAGTGGAATAACTAACATGGGTGAGCTGTCTAGATTCCCTCCATGGTTAGTAAGAGGGAAGTTAGGTTAGTGAGAAAAACAGACACTTTCCAAAGGTAGCTCTTCCATGGTTTAGACAGCTAAGATGGGATTAACTCTTCTGAAGAGGGGACTTCAGCCCATCAAATAGAAAGGTAACAGGTGTTGAACTGGAGTCCTGATGTTTACAGAGATGAAGGTAGGTGCCCTTTCTTCTTTCTAAAGTGAAAAGCAGTTGGTGCTAGTGCTTAGGATGGCAGTTTCTTCATTTCAGGTGCAAGCTACAGTGACTCAGATGTTCTGCTCAGCTACAGGGAACATTGCTCTTATTGCCAAAAATGGACACCAGGAGGCAAACTCCGAGTCAAAATGTCACCCTTGATATTTGAGGAAGAGCAATTTCCAGCACAAAGAGTCAGTTCTTGCCCACTGAATACTGCCCTATGATGGGAAACACCACTCGGGAAGAACAGAGGCATGAGGAACTGGGTTTCTAGGATGCTTTCCACGGTACAGAATAACTCTGATAAGGGCAGCAAAAGCTGATAGAACTCCTGTTGTCTGGAAGCTAACACAAGAGAATGCAGAAGACAAGGCAGATAAAACAGATCTGGAACAATACACTGATATAAAATCTCTATTACTACTAGTGTTTCATCAGCATTCCTGAAAGATCTGCTCTAATCCAAATAGTACCTACAAGAGAGGCCATCCAGTGGTCCATTTAAAGTGATCATTACTCAAGGACAAAAACTTGCGCACATAGATAATGCTGATTGGCCTTCAGATTGACTTGAACCCATTGCCATCGAAAGAACAGGAAAGCCTTCCCAGGAACACAGTAAGGAAATATCTCACATCTCTGCTCTGCAAGAAAATGCTTCTTTCTGATTTAGGAACCAGCCTCCCTGTGCTGAGTCATGAAGAGCATCCATCTCACCCCAAAAAACACAGAAAGTTTCTGCACTTACCATAGTACAACCCAAAGACTATGCCAGCTCCCAGGAAAGCCCCCAAGGTTTGGGCCAGGGCATAAATTGGTAGCTTGATCCAAGGCTCTCGGGCCAAGAAGCACATGGCAAAAGTGACAGCTGGGTTCAGATGTCCACCTGCAGAGAGGCTGATGGTTATTGCACTTTCATGGGCAGAGATGTGGTCCTAGGGATGTGCCAAGTAACACCAGTTTCAATACCAGTGCCGCACAGGACAAGCGCAGCCATCTAAGCCTACACAACCATTGTCACAAGCGAAATCCAGCCCACATGGAGCCACAACATACCTGATACCTGTCCCGCAATCAAAATGCCGAGCGTCACAGCGAAGCCAAAGGCCAGGTTAACAGTCAGGAAACCTCCATGAGTCCCTCTGCTGAGCACGATCTGTGCAACGGAGCCGCAGCCAAACAGCTAGGAGGAGAAAAAGAGATTTAAATTACCCTCTCTGCTTCACATCATGGCCAGCTGCTGACCAGGGCCTGCAACTGCTCCACTTACACTTGCGTGCACCACCAGAGCCCACCCATGAGTCAAAGCCTTGAAAGCTTCAACCTTCAGTTGAAGTATCTAGATGTCTCCAGGGTCAGCAAGGGAGGAGAAAGGACACAGGACAAGCCTGTCTCCTGGCAGGAGGAAACAAAACCAGGGCCACAGTTCACTTCTCCAGGACACTGGAGGTCTTTATCCAATCATCTAATTTTCAGGTGGTAGGTGAGAAGAATCAGCCAGACAGCACCTTGGACTGAGATATTTACAGTGAAACTGTTCAGATGAGGGATGTGAGTACCTTGTTGCTAAAAAGGTTAATTGTTTGACAGACTAACACATGGATTGGCCATGGAAAATTTTTCTAATGCCTGGAAATACAGACATGAAGGTTGTATACAGCCTGACTTTCATGGAGTCCTCTTTCAGGTGGCTCTGGCTGACAGCAAGGGATTGGGGCTGCTCTCTTGGGCTAAGGTACGTGTATTTGTCTCAGCCCCAAGCTACAGCACCTGCTGTGGGCACTGTGAGCACAGCCCACACCATCCCAAACCAACCATATCCCTCTTATGCCAAAATCATGTGAGAAAGGATCAGAGCAACACAGCTGTCCTGCTTCTGCAGCACCGACATCGCACAGGCACCATCAATTGAAAAGCCCGTGCTCTACAGACAGCCTGCCACCAGCACAGCCAGAGGCTTGGCCTTCTGTCCAGGATCAGGGGTGCACTGAGCACTTTGCAGGACGAAAGTTGTTTCTGATGGGTGATACGGGGTGTTTCCTAGTAGCTAAGAGAGGCATGTGCTCTTGCTCATAGTTGTTTGCTACAAACGGGTGATTCTTCTCTTCCCAACCACATTCAAATGCCGTCCTTCCTATGCTCACCCTTAACAGCTCAGACCAGTTTCCCCTGGTAGTTCAGTTCATCACTCATCCAATTGGAGACTTTCTGCCTGGCCAAGTCTCTCCACTACCCACTATGTAATTTAAGGAACCCTAATCTTCGTCTTCTGTATGTTTTTATCTTCCACTGACTCCACCTGAATTGATTCTTTGTGTATACCAGAGATTATCACATGAGCAGGTACTGAGACCATCCTTAAACTAGGACAGGGATTACAGTTTGCTCCTGACATCCTCAAATCTAGGGATCAAGGCTTGCCTTGCTTCTCCTGACCCCAAGCCTATATTTACACACTCATCAAGACTTTCTGCTTCTGTGATCTCCATCATCCCAGAATTACTCAACTGCCATCAAGTAGACACCAGGGTAGTAGGGGTGGCTCTTTTCACGTCTCCTGCCGATGCTGGACATGCCCATTGAACAAAGCACAAACCACATTGGGGCAAAGCCAAAATGTACCCAGCTCATCCCCTCCCATCCCCTTGACAACTGATGAATTACTAATAAAGCAAACATGGCACTCAGTCTGCTGGGAAAGAAGAAGCCAGGTAGGCTGCAGGCTAACTAATGAGGTGGACACTCTGTACACAGGTGCCACTTGACAAGGAGCCAGGTCCCCAACACAAGACCTTGTGTAGAAAGAACAAAGGAACCTGCAGAACTTGTTAGTTGATGAGAGGAGATGTCCAGCACAGGTCTCTACCAGGTGCAGTCAGAAGAGTCCCTTCAATGTCCTAACCGTGAGCTGCTTAGCTGGGAAACCATGGCAGAGAAGCCATCAGGCAAAGGCAGAAAAGATGAGTCTTCTTTATTGTGCAATAGACAGAGCCATCATTCCCAGCTACACCCAAACCACTGAGGGAAATGTAGCTCCAGCTGAGCAAATAAATACTGGCTAAAGACCAGGGTGACAGCTGTTCCTTCCCTTACCCCACAAGAGCCCCCACATGCTCTAACAGAGGTCTGTAGAGAGTCCTTGGCCATGGTGTTCACCTCTCTAATGCCACACCACACATCAGTCTGACCAGGGAGGGGGTGAGCCCACAAAAAGCTGCAATGGGCATCTGAGTTTGACAGGGTTGGCCCCAGGTTCCTCCAATTGATGAAGGTATTTGTGTTATTCACTCTGAAAGAACTGGCAGTTCTGCAAGTGGATGGTGGTTGGCTTGCTAGCCACATGCCTTTTGGTTGCAGAAACCACAGAGTAAAGCTTCCCCCCTCCACCCACAAAGGTCTTCCCTTAACCTGGAGGAAGGCCAGATCTGCCGTTTCTCAAGAGGTTGTTCCCCATCCTCCTCTCCCCCCATCCTATACCTAGCAATACCTCTCCAGCTTTTCCTCAGAATAGAGTCTATGGGCCATGCAAAAACATCCTGGAGCCACTCCACAGCACCATTACAATTATTTATCAGATGAGCCCGGAGCACTACTTGGCTTAATTCAGCGTAACAGTAGAAAATTTGACTCGCAGCAGATAAAAAGAGTAACGTGATATTTAGGGACAGGTTTGAACTTTGATATGCATGTGTGCAATTCCATCCTGCACCAGTAAAGTCCACTAAGCATGAACAGATATTCTTATGCATGACATCCATCCATGGCATTTGACCTGCAGGAACCAGTTCAAATCATGCTCACCCATGGTTTTGTGGCAAGCGGCTTGACGTTATACAGTTTTGTTGTGGTAGTGGCTGTTACGGTTTTTAATCACACCATTTCCACTTCTGCTATTTGCTAGTTTTCCTTCCAGTTGCTTTTCCCAGGCCATATGAGACAAGAGACCCTCAGCATACATTTTTTTGAGTCTCTTTTTTCCAATGCTCACAGAGAAGCTTTTAGGAGCAGCTATCTTTGAGTTGAAAGGCAAGGAAGTTCAAAGAAGAGCAATTCAGCATTTATCTCGGTGGCTTTTAAGTTCATGCAATGGACTCACTCTCAGTTTTAGAAACCTGACTCCAACACACAGAAACATTACTGTAAGAACATCCCAGCCAACAGAAAGCCAGGTTAGCACCTCACACGGCAGCATGTGCAGCAGTCAGTTTTTATAATCCCATGATCCACTAGCCAAGTCCAAAAGCAGTTTTAAAGTGCTCTCAAAGTGACTGCAGCAAAGCATTATTCTGATGCATTAAAGCTATTCTCCTAGGAACTGAGGTCAAGGCACCCATTAACCAGGTTAATGGAAGCGTGCTCCTTAATGTCATCTTACTGACTCTAGCAGATCTAATGGTTTTCCCTGCCAACAAGGAGGCTTCTCACTGCTCTTCCCTCACAAGCTGATCCAAATCCTTGCCCGGTGGAAAAAAATAACAAAATCGATGTTCTGCAGGAGCCATAAGTTGAACTGGTTCAAGCGTGGAGGTGTTGACAAACTCCGAAGTCTGGACAAGGAAGGGGACAGCCAGAAGCAGCAGCCACTCCAGGAAAAAGCAGCAAGTTGCTGGCTGAAACTTCACACTCAGGGAAACCTTAAACTCCAGGGTGTGTTTGGAGACCAGCCATGTGGCTTTATCACCCAAGGTAAAAACACCCTGTCTCAATGTCTGGAGACAAGAAGCTCCAGAGCTAGTCAAGGCTGGTAGGAAAGGGCCCTGGAGGATAAAAGAAGTTGAAAAACCTAATGAAGAAATTAGGCTACCTAAGGTTTTAGGCACATGTAGTGAAGAGCAGCTCCGCACATGAACCTTGGAGGAAGGCATTGCTCAGCGCTCCCCTGCACAACAGCCAGGTTTCCTCCCTCGCTTGCCTCCACTTTTCTTTGCCAGCGCTTTTCCACACCTTCAGGTGCAACACAAAAGGCCTGGATGCATTTGCTCTTGGACTTCAGGCAGACTGATCTCTAAATCAAGATGGGAAAGTTTTGCTGGCATAGCCCAGGAGTGTTATTACCTGAGTTACAACTTTCCTGCTCAACCAGCAAATAAAGCAGGGATTAGGCAAGGAGCCTGCTGTAAACCTACCCTAATCACCTCGGTGGATGGGAAAGGCTGCTCAGCCCTCGCTGCCCTCTGCTTAGTGGGGAAGATGCCAGAAGGGCAGTCAAACCAGGGGTCTACTCTGGAGGAAGAGACCCTGAGAGACTAATGGAAGGTTTTAAGCATTAAACACACAAAGGGACACCTCTTTTCATATCAGAGTGGAACTTAGGACTATCCTACAGGCCCTTCAAGGAGGAAGGCTGAAGGGAGGGAACAGAGAACTATCGCTTTACAGGCAGTTCAAAACAACCTCCCAACCCCTCTGTTGCTCAGAGCAAGGAGTGGTTAGCGGCACTGCACGTCTCCCCCATGGTCTCTTTCTGCCCTCCCTAAGGAGTGGAACCCAGCTGGGTAGACCTGAAGACAGACCCATCCCCATTCCTGTTTCTGCTCAAGCAGCATGTGGAGATCTTCCTCAACTCCATGGCCCGTGTGGCCAAGACAGCCTCCGCCAGCCACAAAAGCAGGGCAAGGAGCGCCATCATTTTTGCCTTTCCTCAAAGCATGTCTCGAACAAGCAGGCTGGTAATCATTTACAATTTGCAAAGTAAGGAGAAGCACTAGAACCTAGAGGCAGGTTTCTTGTCCAGCATGGCTGGAACCAGCCTAGACAGAAGCAGACCTATGGGGAAGGGCAGCAGCAGATGGCCTGTCATGTTATGGCTCTTTCTGCATCACACACTGCCCCAGAGCCAGGCAGGGCTGCAGGACACAAGACATAAGAGGGTCTGAGGAAAGTTCTGTCGCACAAACACCACGTGCTACAACAGCGCTGTGCAAAGCTGGAGAGACAAGTGGCATGCAGTGCAAGAAACCTGAGTAACCATCAGCAGAGGAGCTGGGCATAGAGAGGAAATTCACTATTTTAGCTTGTTCCCACACACAGAAGCGAAAATGCTTGTTCTCATACCCCTGGTATCCCTCAGATGAGGAGTCTAGCTCTTAGAAAGACCTGTGCTTCTGGTGGGGTTTTGGTCACAGGATTGGGCACTGCTGAGGAAAAGCTGCCTTCCCCCTGAGGGCAAGTCTTGGTGCCTGAACTGTCATGTTTGTAGAAAGGGGAAACCTCCTTGCTCCTGCACAGGGGCAACAAGGAGAAACAGTTCTGAACAGTTAATGAGGAGCTTCGAGCTCTTCTGATGGACGAACCAAGGGAAAGTAGCAGCAGTGCTATTGCCCACACCTCCACACCCAGCAGCACAAGAGCCGTGGCAGAGAAGGATGAACAGCACTCAATATGCTTACAGCAAAGATTTCCAGCCCCTTTTAAATCCTAGCAAAGCATTAACAAAGAAAAAAAGTTAAAACAATTGGGGAAAAAACAAATCACATTTTTCAAATGCAACCAGCTGGGTTCAAGAAAATCAGCAAAAAAATCAAACAGCAACTGTGGGAACTGCTGTGCCACCCTGGATGGCTGTGGGATGAGTGACAACTGCAAGTTCTGCACTGCCAACAGTTAAATGAAGCTCTTTGATCATACCAACCACTTCGCTGTTTTGGTTTCTGTGGTCTGCAGCACACTTGTACACCAAAAAGCTCCCACCTGGCCACAAAGTCAAGGCAGCCCTGATTGAAAAGCAATTAGGAATTGTTTTGTTCCTTCTTTGTGCCTCAAGAGCAGTGAATCACAGTTAGTCCAACTTGGAAATCAACTATAAACAGTAAGTTACTTCTCCTGCGAATGTAAAAACCAAACAGAGCCCAGCTTTGGTATTTACAGCCAGTAGAGGAAGGCAAACAGATCAAGCCTTTAAGGGAGGCACAGAGGCTGCTGAAAACTGGCTTTAGAGAGTTGCTACAGTAATAACACAAACAGCAAGTGACTTGGAAAATGCCTTCAGCGTCTGCGTTGCTTAACTATTGCCAGCAAGTGGTGCCTCCGACATAGGTATAAAGTTGAAACCTAAAGTACCACTCAGAAAGCGCATTTTGAAAGGAAAAAAAAAAAAAAAGAAAGTCATCTTAATTATCAGAGCAAAGGTAGAATCAGCATTACTGTTCTTTTAACAGTAAGGACATTACCCACGGACTAAAAGCACATTGTATGAGGTGCTGGTTGCAGCGAACGCAGTTTGCAAGCAGAGAGCACCTCGCCTTTGCGCTATTCAGAGCTTAGCTCCCTTAGTTGGATTATTTTTCTTATCTTATCTTAAAAGAGGCACTGTTTTGTTTAACATTCTGCTACATTTATGACCGCCTTTAAAAAAAAAAAAAGAAAAAAACACACAAAAAAATAAAATCAAGCATTAGGTTAATTCTTACAGGCAAAGACACTTCGCAGGGGTCTGAAACAGCCTGCTCAAGAAGAGTTTGAGAGAGCTGCAGTCATTATGCAAGTGAAAGGGAGGAGGGAAGAAGCTGAAACTGTGCCAATATCCACAGTGGGACAAGTTTTACATTACACAGTGAAATGTAAAGTAAGCTGCAAACTTTAAACAGTCTCACTCCCTTCGGCTCAGGAAATTGATTTCAGTGTGAATGATATCAAACCTTAAATCCATCCCTAATATTGTCCTCTTCTAGACGTATTTGTGTTCAGTAAACCCCATCTCCCATGAAGACAGTTTTATGGATTCTAGGTCTTTCCTCAAGTATTTTGTTGCCTGAAGCCCATGACAGCTATTTACCAGGCTCGAAGGCAGCTAAATGCATTCACACCCAGTTCAGCCTGCTGGCAGGGTGAGCAGCAGGGACTTTTGCAAGGTATAGAATCTCTCCTGGGATTCTCCAGTTCGGACTACTACCCAGATCATCTGAAAGGGCTAGAAAGTTGACTTCTAAGCTGTGTTTCAGGGAGACCATATAATCAAAAATGCAAAGGAATCCGCGTGGTAGGGAGCAAAGAAAATTTTTTTTTTTTAGCAAAATGAAGTCTGTAAGCACCACTTCATTAACAGAAGAATAGACTGGGGCAGCTCCAAGGGACTGACGCCCAGCAAAGCCATATTCAGGCTTCCTACTCTGGAACTCATTTTCCTCTCTGTGTATTCTGGTTTTCTCTGCTGATAACCCAGGAGAATTAATCATGTTTGGGACTTTCCTGTTTCTCCCACCAGCCCACCCCATCTTCTCCCACATGGACACAGAGCACCCACAGCCCTCCATCCCCTGCAGAATTGCTGCGGGAGATCCGAGGTGAATTTTACAAGACCTATGAGATGGAGTTGAGTGTGCCACTAAACCCAGCATATTCTTTGCCCCTAGACGCTAGCTCAGGACATCCTGAACAAGGTGAGGGATCTGCTTGCACACTTACACACAGTTTAAAATACAGCAGGTGTTGTGCTCCCAAGGGTCACCACTTTCACCAGTGCAGCAGCCAGCCTGGTTGATGGGCGCTTATTACCACGCTCATTTTGGAGGGTGGTTATGCTTTTGGCCCAAATGCTTCCTCAGTTTCTGAGCCCAGCCCAGGTCTTCTCTGCCCCGGAAAGGCAAGGTTGTAGGGAAAAGTAATCTCTGTTGTAATGGCTACTATAATTGGAAAAAGAGATAATGTTTTTTGGATCATGAGCCCTTCTGAAAGCTCAGATCAACATGGCTAAAGGCTTGACTTGATTCTCCAGTAATACTAAGTTTGCTAGCGGGAGACATTATTCCTCCTTACAAGTCTTACCTTGTTTCTATCCTGAAACTGACTGCAGCAAGGTCAGTTATTCATAGGCAAGAACTTTCTACCTGTTAAACACTTTCCTATCGGCCTCCACCCGCCTTAATCCCAAATAACCCTTCCCTGAAAAATCAACAGGACTTGTTTGCAACTCACCAAAGCTGGGTCACCCTGAAGATAAAGCCATTGCACTGTGCGAAGCTGCTTTCTTTTAAGAGTGGTAGCATTTTATGGGAACTCAGCTGATCCCCCTGTCCTCCCACAAAAAACCCAGTACCTCCTTTTTCTTCATTTGTAAATGATCTTATTTTTTAAAGTGTAAGACAATGTGTTGATCCCTTTGTGTTGTCCCCAAGACCACATGCGTCTTCATCTAGCCTTCCTTTGCTTTCAGCTCCTTCAACTGTTAGATTTCTCCCCGAAGAGTCCTGCCATCAGTTACAGAGAGACATAAACCTGTAGTGACTCCACTGAAACCTACAGGATTTCTCTGGATTTACACCACTTCAGAGGGACTTTCACCTGCAGATACTCACTGGGTGAACATCAACTCCTTTCTTCTGCAATATCAAAGCACCAGACCCATGGCCTGCTGGACAGTCCTGCGTTTGTGGATGCAGATTCCCAAAGCCAGATATCGCTGTGCCAGTTTTGCTATACCAGTATTTATTCCCCACTCATCATACACAACTGTCTGAGCTGCTTGCATCTGCCTTTGACTTCAAAGCAAGCCAGGGCTGCTCAAAGCATCTTCAAACTAAGTCACTTATGCAGATATCCACCCCACTTCATTCCTTCTATCCCATCCCTTTGGAAAATGAGCACTAAAAGAGGCAGGAGAGGGGATTTTTGCCATTCACCACTTAAAAACATGTCAGCTGACAATGCAGCACTATCACACACATGGTGAGCGCAAGCTCCCCATCAGCTCCTGGCATGGGCCACCGCGGTGTCGTGCAGCCCCGCTGATAAGACCCTGGGGAACAGCAACCAACAGCAAAAAAAAAAAAAAATCACAGAATCACAGAATGCTAGTGATTGGAAGGGACCTCGAAAGATCATCCAGTCCAATCCCCCTGCCAGAGCAGGAACACCCAGATGAGGTTACACAGGAAGGCGTCCAGGCGAGTTTGAATGTCTCCAGAGAAGGAGACTCCACAACCTCCCTGGGCAGCCTGTTCCAGTGTCTGTCACCCTCACTGCAAAGAAGTTTCTTCTCAAATTTAAGTGGAACCTCCTGTGTTCCAGCTTGAACCCATTACCCCTTGTCCTACCATTGGTTGTCACCAAGAAGAGCCTGACTCCATCCTCGTGACACCCACCCTTTATATATTTATAAACATTGATGAGGTCACCCCTCAGTCTCCTCTTCTCCAAGCTAAAGAGCCCCAGCTCCCTCAGCCTTTCCTCATAAGGGAGATGCTCCTCCCTTCAGCATCTTTGTTGCCTTGCGCTGGACTCTCTCCAGCAGTTCCCTGTCCTTCTGGAACTGAGTGGCCCAGAACTGGACACAATATTCCAGATGAGGTCTCACCAGGGCAGAGTAGAGGGGAAGGAGAACCTCTCTCGACCTACTAACCACCCCCCTTCTAATACACCCCAGGATGCCATTGGCCTTCCTGGCCACAAGGGCACAGTGCTGGCTCATGGTCATCCTGCTGTCCACCAGGACCCCCAGGTCCCTTTCCCCTACACTGCTCTCTAATAGGTCATTCCCCACCCTATACTGGAACCTGGGGTTGTTCCTGCCCAGATGCAAGACTCTACATTTTCCCTTATTATATTTCATTATTTTTTTCCCTGCCCAACTCTCCAGCCTGTCCAGATCTCGCTGGATGGCAGCACAGCCTTCTGGCATGTCAGCCACTCCTCCCAGTTTGGTGTCAGCAGCAAACTTGCTGATAGTACACTCAATTCCCTCATCCAAGTCATTGATGAATATATTGAACAGTATTGGTCCCAGAACTGACCCTTGAGGCACTCCACTAGATACAGGCCTCCAACCAGACTCTGTCCCATTGACCACGACTCTCTGGCTTCTTTCCTTCAGCCAGTTCACAGTCCACCTCACTACCCGATCGTCCAGTCCACACTTCCTCAGTTTTGCCGTGAGGATGCTGTGGGACACTGTGTCAAATGCTTTACTGAAGTCAAGGTAGACCACGTCCACTGCTCTGCCATCATCTATCCACCTGGTTATGTCCTCATAGAAGGCTATGAGGTTGGTCAAGCACGACTTCCCCTTGATGAAGCCACATTGACTGCCCCTAATGACCCTCTTATCCTTGATATGCCTTAAGATGGCACCAAGGATAAGGTGTTCCATCACTTTCCCAGGGATGGAGGTGAGGCTGACCGGTCTATAGTTACCCGGGTCCTCCTTCTTGCCCTTTTTGAAGACTAGAGTGACATTTGCTTTCCTCCAGCCCTCAGGCACCTCTCCCGTTTCCCAAGACTTGGCAAAGATCATGGAGAGCAGTTTAAATTCTAGCTAATTCTTCTCCATAGGAAACATAAAGAAAACAAAGTGAGGTGAGGAAAAAGCTTTTGTTTCCCTGGGTGATAACACTTGAAGTATTTCAGTGCCAAGAAAATATTCCAGGGCAGACAGAAAGGAAGTTTCACAGGATCTCTATCAAAATATTTGTTGCTTCAACAGAGGGTCTCTTGCTCCCTGCACTATGTAGACACATAAAAGCCCCCAAACACCCACTGAGCTCTGCAGAGCTCACCCTTTGCCAGCAGTACCAAATCTCATCCTATGACAACTTGCTTTCATTTTTCCCTGTGGATAAGGACTTCTCTAGTCCTCGCAGGGCAGGTTGCACTGGAGCTAGGCTCATGCCCATGCAAACCCTGGCAGCAGCACAGCCCCTTCACCAGGACAATCTCCCCCTTCACCCAGGAGTTAGAGAACATCCTCACACCACAGACTCACCACCAGGATCAGTGTCCCCAGGCACTCGGCCAGCGCTTGCCGCACTAATTTGTTCCTGATCCTCAGGTGCTCTTCAATAGTAGCAAGAACATCCTTCTGCCTCCCCATCGCAGTCGAGGAGCCCTTCAAGCAGTGTCAGGGAAAAAGCAGCAGCTGACAAAGCTTCAGCAAGGTTTCTTGCCCAGCAGAGCTGCCTTTGCTTATAAATAAGTTTAGCGATGCCTGACACACCTCCTGGATAACCACACCCCTTCCACCCTCACTTCAAACTCAGCTTTTTTTTTTCTTCCTTTTCAGCGTAAGACAGAGTGGGTGGTTTTCTTCATTTTCTTTATTGCTTGCATCTGTGAGCAAAAGATTCAGGAGTTTCATAAAAAGGAGGAATTAAATGTGGCAAATATGTCCTGCTCAAACCCCTGCTGTTTTCATCACTTATTATCTAAAACATGCGACCATATCTGCTCCTCTCCAACTTCATCTAAGGTCCTAAGAGTTAAATGTACGAACCGAACAGTGTCTTAAGGCATTTATGTGACTACAGTAGCCTGCTTTCTTCTTTCTTTCCCTTTTAAGCTCCTGCAGGATGGCAAAGTGGTGAGCACTCCGGTGCTTTTGCAGCAAAATTGTGGGGCAGGAGGGCTTGATCCCCCACACCTGAGCTGCGGGCTGAGGACAAGGCACCTCCTGACTCCAGCAATTACCCAGCTGAAGCTGGTATCAAGAAGCAAGTCCAGACCTCTCTGCATGAAAATCTGCATTTGCGTCCAAACTCTTGTGTATCGTTACAGCTTGTCTCACCATCCCAGGGCTTTGGGAGAGCTTTTGCACCCCACTTCCCTGAAAGCTGTAAAGAAAATCCAGGAGAGATCCTCAGTGCAGGACCAGTCCCCTGTCATAGGACCTTGACAAGGGGACCACTGACTCACTGAGCTTTACAGGAACCAACCTTTGCTGTCTTTTTGTCTTCAGTAACATCCCATGTCACTCTGGCTGGTTCTACGGGAAAGCCAGAACAAAAGCTGTCCAAGTCCGTACCATCTGGGGTAAGGGCTGCTAGCAGGACGCTTGCCACTAGTGGCATCTGGTTTCTGTTAAGTGAGCAGTAAAAATTCCCCGGGCTCTTTGACTCACTGGGGCTTGACGCAGAGCAGCAGAGCCGAATTTGCAGGACTGAAAGGGACCCCTTTCCTGGATTTGTTCCCCCGCCTCCTCTGCAAAGCCACAGATGCCCGGCTTTACTCTTCCCCTTATTTAACCATCAACCTCCCTGTTGGAAAAGCAGAGCTTTTCAATGCAGTGGTGAATGGGCCTTTATTTTGTACAGAAAGGGCAGCCAGCCTGAGGAGCAGAGTCAGGAATCTGGTTAAGAAAGCAACAATGTGTGAGGAATCAAATGCAGGGAAACACTCGGGTCCTAACTTAATTACAGGGGCAGGAAAATTTCCTCATTACTTTGTGCTCAGACCTGGTCTGGTATCACTGCTCCTCTTCCTCCTGCACTACCTTCTCCTTCCTACTCCACTCTGCCCTTTTCATCCTGACTCTGCATCAAAGTGGTCACAGTCAGAAATCAAGATGTGTGTTGGGTTTTTTTCCCTTTTGGTAGTTCCTAAGCTAAGGCTTGTGGGCTGTTTTGCCTAGATATGAGAAAGAAATTTTTTACAATGAGTGTGGTGGAACACTGGCCCAGGTTGCCCAGAGAGGTGGTAAATGCCCCATCCCTGGAGACATTCAAGGCCAGGCTGGACGGGGCTCTGAGCAACTTGATCTGGTTGAAGATGTCCCTGCTCATGGCAGGGGGGTTGGACTAGACGACCTTTGAAGGTCCCTTCCAACCCAAACTATTCTATGATTTGTTGAACCACCAATGTGCAGATACGGTGTTCTGTAGTGTAGGTTTATTGAGGTGTGTTTAGACAAGGTCCTGGGTCCTATTCCTTCCCTGGTGATGGGAACAGCACTAAAAAACCAGAGAGAGACAGGTGAGGAGCAAGAGGCATGGGGAGGTGTGATGTTCTCCAGGTAGCTAAGCACATGTCTCCTGATTGCAGCACCGGAGCCCTTCTGGCTATGAGTTGAGGATACAGAAATTTCCTCATGGCTGGTAAAGTGAGGGGAGATGTCTAGGCTCCCAGGTTGATGATAGAAGATGGTGGTAACACCTGCATCAAAGCTGGTGCTTGGAAAAGTCTAGACAGACGCAAGCCCAAGGAGCCGGGGTGGGGTGGGCACACTGACACCATCTCTGCTGCTGACTCACTACCTGACCCTGAGGAAATTCTTCACCTTTCCACACCTCAGCTTCTCCATCAGTGTGTTAGAGAGAGTGGCATCGAATTCCCTTCCCGAGGTGTTGTGAGGGTGAATCACTGAAGCTTGAGATCCTATGACTTAAAATGAGCAACAGGGACTTATGCAATTGCTTTCCTGACAGACAGCCGTGTTATTATCTAGGAAGGATCTTGGGGAAGGGACAGTGATGCAATGCTGGAAGAAGCAGAAGATCTTTTCAGAAGCAATAATCAATCAAAGTCTGGGTAAGGGCTGAAAGACCCCACTTCTGGAGCTTCTTTGTGCCAAGGTAGGAATTGCCCTGCCACACCATTCAGCTGGACTCCAGGGACACATGATCTAAGCACAAAATAGTTAAAGACATGTGTCAGCAGCAATAGGTTTCCAAACAAGCCCATCTCCTGCAGTAACTGGTCTGTAGGGTACTAGTGCCCATCCTGATTGTTAGAAGAAGGCCCCAGATCAGTAGAAGTAAACAAGGAAGGATTTAGCAGCAAGACTAGCAAGGTAGGACCTCAAGGTAGGACCTGAGAGATGCTGGGCTTTCCTGGTGTTGTGTGGACACAGTAAGATGTTCATGCCTTTAGTATTGCCTTGTGTGGACATTCAAAGATGCTATTTCACAGCACAAAAGATTGAAAAAAAGGAAATTTCCAAACTTCTATCACAAAAAATCATGCCTGACATCCTGGTGGTTGTGCCAAAGCTATGGAAACGCAGTCAAGGAACTTCTGTTGTCCATCATGTCCTGATTCAAACATCGGGTGTTAAAGTGCCTAGAGTGAACTACCCCTATCAATCTGTACAGTGCCAAAAAATCAAGGCAAGGAAGCAAGGAGGGGGAAAAGTAAAACTTTAATATATAGAAACTGCTGATTGCCCAGAGGAATACTCAGAGAGAAAAAGGAAGCTCAGCTCAAAAGGGAAATCAGAGACAACACTGTTCTGATCTGCTCCTTCCACAAATCTCACTCTTTTCTTCCAGTATCTCCTGGACCCACAAATACGGGAATAGCTGGGGATAAACCAAGATTTGAACCTATGCCCTCTGAGCCTGGTCCAACAGAGCACTTGTCTGTTAATTTTTGTGACTTTCTTATTCCTTTCCTTTCTCTCCTGCAGAACTGTGCAACACGCCACAAGAAACTCGCTATGCTCAGGCTGTTATTTCTAGACATGATCCAAAACCAACACCCAGGTTCCAAGTTTGCTGTTTGCATTTCAGCCTTGCAGCTTGGCTCCCTCCCTCAACACTCCACTCCAGGGCAAAGACACAGGTGAAATTTCAGAGGAAGAACCGATCCTTGGCTGCTCCCCTTCAGCTGTTTTCCTACTGGCTCAAGTGACACAAAATAAGCCCAGGCTCATGAACTCCTTGGCTTCTGCAGAATGCTGAATCAGCCTCCAGCAATGTAATTTTTCCTATTAAAAAACAAGTTTAACAAAGTAACCAGACTTTTCCTTAAGCAGCTGAATAGATAAATCTGGACTGATGGGTTCCATATCTTGTCCAAGCCAAACTGATTCACTCATCTGGGATGGATGGTGCAATACAATAAAGAGAAAGGTGTGAATCACGCAAATCTGTAATGACACACTCATTGCTGGGTCACCTGGTGCAGAAGCCGTTATGCTGAGAGGTCACTGGGTGAAAGCATGATAGGATTCATCCTTGTGAAATCTCCCTTTGGAAGATACCTCTGATCATGTCCTTCCCATGATCTACTTGACAGAGCAATATGGTGACATGTTCAAAAGATTTCATTAAAAATCAAAATTATAGCTTGCCTAGCAAGGTAGAGTAGGAAGTGAGTGGGTAGGAAGTTTATAAGCCTTCTAAATGATTTTAGCTGCAGGGCGAGTGCAGTGATTTCAACATCCCGCCTCAAATCTCCAGATTTGCAGAGTCAGGTGCTCGTTTCATGTCTGGGTCTGCTTAGCCCTCCACCTTGAGTTAGAAAACTGGAGAAATTTCTCCAGGGAAAGGGGTAGTCTGCACAGCTGAGCATTGTTGATGGCATCTGTGCCTGGAAAAACTCTAAGGTGAAGCTGCGATCCTAATTCAGACTCCTCAGACATCTAAAAGAGGCCCAGAAGTTGGCAAACTGGTTTTAGACTTTGCATTGCAATTTAGTAATTGAAATAATACTTCAAATCCCTGAAAACAGCTCTTCATTAAGTCCACTGCTTAGGACAAAGTGGAGCATAAGGTGACCCTGCGTTGAGTCTATAACTCTTGTTCAGAAATGTCCCATAGGGATGTATCCCCCAAAGTTGTGTTGGAGCATGGCCCCAAAGCCTGTTCCCACTGGCGGTTCCTTGTCATGCGTTATTTCCTCCTCAATCTTAAAGCTGGTCCCAATTTACAGGAATAAACAGCATTCATCACATGCCATTCCTGCAAAGAAGCCATATTCCAGTATAAGCAGTTGCATACCAGAATAACTATTGTACAGTGGAAAAGCACCAATTGCTCCAGAAGAAAGCCTTTTAATAACACATCTGAAAGGAAAGCTATTACAAACAGCTCTCCTGAAATATAGTTTTGGCAGGAGCTTCTCCCATAAACTGCTCTGTGTAGACAGTCGTTCTTCTGAAAGTTGCAGAGCCAGTCCTGACTTGGAGACACTGCTGCTGTTACGCACCGCAACAGGAGAGTTAGAAGACCCTGAAGGTACAGACACATAAATGGGGTGAAACTCCACCAGCCCAAAGTGTGAGTCAAGAGAAATGACAAGAACTTTCCCTACCAGGTGAGGACATGTCCAGGAATGGAGAGTGAGCCCACTCTCCAACCTAAACACAGGTACTCCCAGCACAGATGTCCCTGGGCACAGAAACAATCCCTTTAAGAGAAAAAACACCTAGATGTCATTTTAGGTGTCTATACCATGGGATCATTTAAGAAGCATCTCTTTATCGGCTATAAAGGAATCCTGAAACAACTATCCCAGATGGGAACAGCTACACATAGTCAGTGTAACCCATCCTCAGTCTCTAAGGAAGTACGGACCTGCGAAATGCAAGGGTATTTGTACCATAGATGAGGTGAGGTATTTGCAGTAGGAGCAGGGAAGTCTGAATACAATTCACAGCAGGGGCTCTCTCTGCATTACCACATGAATTTCACATCACCCATGCTCAAGAAAGACAAACTGAAAGTGGAAGAACTGCAAAGAAATATCAGAAGGACAAGCAGGTGAATGGAGGCTCTCCATTCCAGTATGGGCCAAAAGTGCTCAAATAAGTTAATGGGCCAAAGCCAAGGCCAAGTTGGGACATACCACAGTCAGTAAGTACATGAGGAGGCAAAAGAACTGTTTGTGTTGGCACAAGTGCAACTAGGGATGAACCAGACATGGATAATTTTAGGCTAGAGAGATGAAACATAAGAGCATGGATGTTCTGTAGATATTTTCTATTTCCAGGACGATATTTTCCTTTCCCAGGAGATGCAAGGATAGAAAGTACAAGATGGTTAAATCTTGAAGGATCCATGGGGTTCCCTGAAGTAATTAACTCTTTTTCCCTGATTTCTGTACTCTGGCCCAACTCTACATCCCAAGTCTTGCTTACCCTCATATAGTCTCTGCAAGGGAATTGCTGCTAACCTGCACCCTCAGAGGAGAGAATTGGGCTCCTGAACTGTAAAAACATCTTTGGAGCAAACTACACTCTCTGTCTCTTAGGGCTTCAGGGCCATCAAAGGATTTTAACTACCAGTTCACTTGGACGCTCTATAAATGTAAAGTGAGCTTGCTTGCTCTTGGTGCAAGTGAGAACAAAGTCTGCTGTCCTCTTTGGGACATCCATTCCCTCAGCTAGTTTTAAATCAGCCTGAATCCCAGGGGGATTTCCATACTGGCGGCTTTTTTTTTTTTCCCCCCGGTAGTTTATGTATTAAACATCAGACTTAAGCAAACAGGCATTAAGGAACTGCATTGTAATGGGCATTTCTGAGATTCCATAATGCAACAGGATTTGGCATGGACAAGCCACCTGAGACGAGGGCCTGCGGCTGTGCAGATAACAGGGCTGTAAACAGAAGGGCTGGGCAGTTCAGTGGATGCAACACCCAAAGTCTGAAGAGGTATAAGCACCCACCCCACAATCCACCCGGAGAATCCCTCTCCCAAAGAGAGGGAAAATGTCCTTTCCCTGAAAGATCCTGCACAGATACACACCAGCAGGCAAGGGACATGAGCTGGTTTGGGGCCTTGGCTTTTAAACTGGATCTGGAGGCTTCAATGAAGGCTTGATCTCGTGGGTAGGGAAGAGCAAAGAACTTGAACGCTGTTGTGATGAGAGCCACTATCTTCCCCTCCTTCCCCTTGGGTGGAGTCATGTTGGTTGACTGATCCTATGGCTTACCTGGAATGTCGCAAGAGTAAAAAGCCAAAATTTGCGTAGAAAAATGCCCTGACCTTTTCTTCTTGGCCTGCCCAGGAGAAAGAAAAGTGGGAATTCACACACTGAAAGCCCTAAGGAAAGTCAGCCCAAGTAGATAACAAAATAGGATGTAGGAGATATTCAGAATTTCAGTCCTAAACTAGGAACAGTGAAACAGGGCTAATACTATGCCCAGAAGTACAAGTCCTAGTTTGCTTCATGACCCAAGGCATGAATGGATTTTATTGTAAGAAATCCACTGTCAAATCAAAATGGTTTATGGAAGCAGAAGAGAGGACATGGCAGGGGAATCCCTCCTCAGACATGCCTGATCTCCCCATACCCCTTACATTTGAGGGCAGGGCTGGATGTTGAGAACAGACAGCCCAGAAGCCACAGGAGTTGCCTGCCCTGGCACAGGACCATGGGTCTGGGGATCACAAATTGGCAGACAGGAGCAGGCACTTTGTGGTTAGTTACCAGGGCATTCATAGCCAGCACTAGCAGCAGCTCCCGGCTCCAATCGTGTCCTCCTGGAGCTGGACATCCATTTTCCCTTGGGCAAGGAAACCCCCAGCTCTGCTGGCTGCCAGCACTTGGGGAGGGCAGGATGAGACCTGAAAGCAGGACCAGGTAGAGGAAAGCATGGAGCGTACCTAAGGGATGAACAAGCGATCCACTCCTTCCACACACAGAGAACCCTTGCATCTCCCTCCCCTTCGGATGCCGAGGGGATGGATCCCACCATCTTTGCAGCCTCACATCTCCCAGCTCCAGCCCTCCCAGCAAATCTCAATAGTGGAATCCCATCCCCACCACAGCTCCTGTTCAATTCCAGGATGGAGAAGGAGCAATGGGAAGGTGACAATAGCAGCAGTGGTCCAGGGACCTCAAAAAACAGAGAAGAAGAGAGGTTACCCCTCCCCAGGCGGGCAGCAGCTCCAGGTCTCCCCATCACAGACACTTTGCCGCACCGTGTGTTTTGTGCGGTGGAAGGAACAAGGCAATACTGCCAAGGTACCAAAATTCCCACCCTGTAGCAACATCTCTTGCCACACACCCTGCTTGGAAAACCATTTCCCAGTAAAATTTGTCAATGAAAGTCTGTTGTGAGTGGCTGGGGCTATCCCTGCAGGAGCTCTCCATCCTCTGGGGACAGGCAGGATCTCTTTTGCTTTGCCTGTTAACCTACAGGCCAATGTACCCATTCCCAGCTCCAGGCTGGGAATGTCAAACCCCTCAGCCCCTCCTGGGAGGCACAGGTGATGGGTCTTTGATGCGCACCCGTTTCCTGAGCCCACCACTCAGACATTGAACCCACCCTTCCTGCCGCCACATCCTGCAGGAAGCCCACAGAGTCCTGAATCAGAGTTGAGTTTGGCAACTGGAGTCAGCAAATTGGATACCTATTACTGAACGGTGAGATAAGATCATTTACACTCATCCCGCTTGTGGCTGGGGGAGTATCTATTGCAGGCACCCACCTGGGGCATCCGCTCCGCCTTGCAAAACCCCTTGTGAAGAGGCATCAGCCCTGGCTCCACACCTGCTCTCCCACCCCTCCCACAATGAACACACTCAGCTGGCAGAAATGACGATGCACGGAAGGAGGATGTGGGGCTTGGCACGGCCATCACGCCATTCATTCATCCCTCCACCTGGCACACTGAGTCGACAATGACAAGAGAAGGGTGGAGAGTCAGAGAAAACGTGGTGGGACACCCCAGTGTGGACCACTGGGGATAAATAAGATATGTTTGTGTTTTGTGGGAGTTTTCCCTAAAGGATGTGCCAGGAAGATTTGGTCCCAGCAGCTGCCAAAGAAATCACGAGAAACCTGAGCTCAAGGCTATTATTAACCTATATAGGAAACTTCTTGCCTTGCTTCTCCTCTAGAAGAGCAAAGGTGGGTGTGAGGGGGAGGAGAGGTGGAAGTCTTCCTCAGGTGGGGTTTTCCATCCCAGCATGTCTGAGACACCTGAGAGGCCGGATATGTGACACCCACAAGGCCACCGCTGCACAGCTTTGCAGCATGGAGCAGAGCACCCTGCAGCTCTGCCAGCGGCCATCCCTGATGCCCTGTGGACACAGCAGCCTGGCGTAAGGGTGGTGGCTGAGCTCAGCAGGCCTCTGAGCACAAGTTGTCTGGAGTCAGCTCATGCAGAGACCCAGCAAACACTGCTGGGATTTCAGCCAAGGGTAGTGGGCTCTGAGCAGCCCACAAGCATCCAGACCCAGGGCATGCAGGACGGAGAAGCTGCAGCAGAAGGATTTGCCTTGATGGTGGTGGTGGGACCTGCTTCTGGGACTGCAGCCCTTTGCTTCTGTGTCTTGTATTGTCCCCAGGAGTGGCAGCAACAGCCTGTCCTGGCTCCTTCGGAAATGGGCCAAGACTCATTGTTAGCTTCAGTCGAGAGACAAGAAGTCTGCAGCAGTCTGTACCCATGTACAACCCATGCCACCCATGATGGAGAGGCGAGGTACCCCTCAGCTGAGATGTACCTTTCAGAGGACATCAAATGGGGGGTAAAGACCCATGTCCTGGAGGAGGCGCCATGCCTGTACTCGAGTGGTGTCCCAGGAGGGAGCTGCAGACATGCTCTCAGTGTAAACAGCCTGGCGGGTTACTTCAAGTTGGACCACAGCAAACCCTGCTGAAAGTGAGCCAGGAACCCATTGCTGGTAACTCTTCCCAAGGCTCCATATCTAGAAATAAACTAATTTTTACTCACTGAAATGGAGTTTCATCAGAGGCCGTGGAGGGCTCCCTTGACACCAGCCCTGATTGTTTTCTGCTCATTGCCATTTACCGTAAGGTGCTTTGAAGACACTTCTGCAATCTGCAGTGCCCTGAGGATGACTCTGGGCCATGAAACCCTAAGCAAGCTCATGGACTTGGATGGTAAATGATCGCATCTGTCATTATTACCTCCAGCCGCTGGAGCTGTTGAACTTGGGTCGCTGCTCTGTCTTTCATCAGTATTGTTTTTGCGGCTTGGTAAACAGGTAACTTTCCATCCTTGTTTCTGGGACAATGCATCATGCAATGGATGTGCTCCAAACCAACACCTTAAGGTTATTGTTAACTTATATAACAAGAAATGCTGGGCTAAATCCTCTGTGTGTGTAAACCAGAGCGTCTTTGGCTTTCAGCAGCAGAGATTTTGGCCCCTAAAACTTAGTTGCCCTGGGGCCCGGGATGCTCCCCTGTTTGTGCTCTCCACCGTTGGCCTGTGAGCACACTACAGGTGGTTTAAGACATGTTTGAGCTCTGCCCTAGCATGTGTAAGAGCCCTGGTCACTGCCGGGGATTATGCTTCAGCTATTGCCTCCTTTCATGGGAAAGAAGGTGGAGGAAAGCAGAGACACGATCTGTGTACCAAAGCTGAGTTTCGCTGGCCACGAAATTTAATTGCTTATGTAGTAGATATCCACAAGTTGGAGGATAGCTGGAGAGTGTAGAGGGAAGGGGAAGGAAACCTCGCATGACAGCAGATCAACAAGGTGGGAGTATCTGCATCCAGCCTTGACAAGTGCAGGGCTGTGAGGTTTCAGGTGGTTTTGTCTTTTTGAAAGATGTTAAAAAGTTAAAGACAGTGAAGACAGCACCAGGAAATTCACCTGAGGGCTAAAGCAAATACCCATTGCAGAGAAAAGCTGAGAGTTCAGTATGTTTAACCTTTCAGAGAGAAGAAGGAGAGGCAGTTTGATTACAGGGTATAAATACCACTGTGGGGAGAAAAATACAAGGTCTTTAATTTCCAGGACAAAGGCATGTCAGGCCAAATGGCTTTCAGCCTTGAGCCAGACAAATACAAATGAGAAGCCCAGGCATGGAGATTCTCACTTCCCAGTGCCTTGCTGGCCATCCTGGTGCAAGTGGACTGGTGGGTTCATCAGTGGGGGGACTCTTGAGGGAGAGAGAAGTCGCCAGTGTAAACAGCTGGAAGATTCTTCCAGCTGCTCATTGACCGTGGGTGCTGCTGCTCCAGAGCATGCTCCATCGTGTCCCCCTTCGAAAGGAGCGTACACCTCAGTGGAAAGAGAGAGAGACGCAAACAGAAGCTATTTGCTAGCCTGAGGCTCAGCCGGGCTGAGCCTGTGCTGCTCTAGTCACGTTGTGTGGCATCCTTGAGCTCCAGGGATCTGGAGCTGAGCCAGAATAATTAATTGTGCAACACTTTTATGACTGGGAAACCTGCCTCCCCTCTCTTATATAATGGCAGTGCCTGGGGGCCAGTCATCTCTTGCCGACTGTGGATCTGCACAGAATGGAGCAGCCTCCCGAGCCAGGGGACAGGCACTGCCCCAGCACGGGGCACGGATGCCCCCCAGTTCCCCTGCATGAAGGATGGGATGCATTTGCAGGGCCATGTCTCGAGAGAAGAGACACTTCTCTGCTCCCACAAGGGAATGAGAAATGTGCTTAAACACCCCATCCAAACCCAAAACCAGAACTTCAACCAACCCAACAGGTCTAGCTGATTTCTCTCCTTATACCCTCCATTGCAGCCTCCTACAGTCATTTTCCACTCATCCCCCCTTCATGCCACGCTGTGTGCCATCAGACACGGCCGGACTATCCACATCAGGAGGATGCAGACGGGCAAACACGTCCCCACGGTTCCCAGGGCACAGCCGGTGCCCAGTGTCGCATCCACGCACCGGGTGCACGCACTGCACCGGGCGCTGCCCTCCTCCTTCACCGGCTGGGCACACACATCGCAGGGCCACTTGTCCCCCTGCCCAAATCGGGCAGGAGTGGGACAGGAGTGATGCCCAGGGCAGGGCAGGGGCAGGTGGGTGTCCTGCCCGTGGCGGTGGGAGCCGAACTGTGCCTGCATCCTCAGGGTGGGAGTGGGATGCGCGGGGTGCTCGTGTGCCGTGGGGGGCAGCCTGGATGGCACGGGCACTGGAGGCACCTGCCGCAGAGCAAGAACTTCTGGGTAAAGGAGATGGGGGTGCTTTTGCCTGTGAGGCCCAGAGATCTGCCCACGCAAGCGCTTCTGCTGTGCCTTATTGGCACGGCTGCCAGCACAGCCTGTTGCTCTGCTCCCAAGCTTGCCTGTAGCGTTGCCAAACAGGCACTGCTGGGGGCTGAATGTTTTCTACCTTGTTTGTTTGCCTCAAGCATGTATATATAAACCTTTTTGTGCTAGAGGCAATCTCAAGCACTTTCCAAAAGTAGGTTAGTAACAAAGCTATGCTTTTGCCCGTCTTAAAATAATATTTGTAAAAGCCTTGGTGACCTTGTCTTGGATCTGGGACTTGAGATGTGATTAGGAGGCAGAGATGCAGGTAAGTGCTTTTGCCCACTGGTGAAAATCCACCCCAGTGTGGTCAGGCGCAGCTCAGGTGGCCTCAGCAAGGACTTGGCAGGTTTTTGCTGACAAGACTCCTCTGAAATTTTGGCATTCATCCACCTCTTTTCTGAAAATTTCTGCAGCTCCTAGGGAGGACAAGAGCACTCACCACACTGTCCCCAAAAAGAAAATGAATCTGGCAGCTCCTGTGGGCTCTAGGGCAGAAGGTGGGCAGCAAGGATGAAAACCAGGGAATGATAACCTTCCCTGACCGTGCTTTTCTACATGAGATGGTGTCTCCAAGGAAGGAAGTTTATCTGAGAGACTTTATCTGAGGCCCTATGTTGGGGCAGAGGGGCAAGTACACTGTGAAATGAACACTAGTGACAACAGGACCGGAAAGGTGGAGAGAATGTCTGGTACTTAGAGAGGGTGACAAGGCAAGGAGATGGAAAGAGAATGCATGAGCATTGAGATGGGGATTGTGATGCGATGCCAGGTAAGAGCTTTCTTGGAGAGGCCACCTCATGCTTCCTCAGAGAGAAACCTAGGCAAATGAGGAAGCAGCGGGACCCAGGGCCGGCTGGACCAGGTGACAGGGACTGACAGGCTGTGGAGGTCATAGGAAGGGATGTGAGGTGGGTGGGATGGCTCTGAGGAGACCTGGCATTGGAGATGCAGCATTTGTGACACAGGGCAGGGAGGAGGCATGTGTGCAGCTGATAAGGGGCTCAGGAGACACAGCAGAGGGTCTGGAAGCAGCACAATGTGCACAGAGGTATTTTAAACCATTAGCTTAAACTGGGAGTTGAGACTTGGCAGATAAAGGGTCTGAGGTTAAGAAAGGGAGAGTGGAAAGTGTCTTCACAGAGAGACAAAGAAAGGAATAGGCACTAATTTAGGGCTTGAGGGGCTGAGAGCCTTCAACTGGGTAAAGCGATGTGGAGGAGGGCAAAAAGACTGAATCAGCCAGGAGGAGATATCAAAAAGGAATTAATCCAGGGAAACGAGTATGTATCAACCGCAACACGCTCTGCTGCTGAGCCTCAAGAGAGCCATGAGTCTCACCCTGTCCTCTGCTGTCAGCAAATACTCAGGCAAAAACCTTCAGGCAAAGTATGTTTCAACCCCCCACTTCAGAAAGAGACCAGGGCCTCCCAACAACCGGTTGTCCTGGGCTCTCTCCATGCCAGTGGAAGGGCAGGGGGTGTAATGAGTCAGGAGGACTGAGTAAGACCTGGGTTTTGATCAGCTGGGTGGGTATTTTTGACCACAGAGAACTGCTCCAGATGCATGCATTAAAAGAAGGTTGTTAAGGCTTTAAAGTCCAGCCCTCTGCTAAGAACCGCCAGCCTGAAGTTCACCCACACAGTCTTGGTTTAAAAAATACCCTTTGAGTTTACACATGAAGATATAGTCCACGATAGAGGAGACCTCACCGTGGTCTACAGCTTCCTCACAAGGGGAGGAGGAAGGGCAGGTGCCGAACTCTCCTCTTTAGTGACCAATGGCAGAACCCAAGGGAATGGCAGGAAGATGTGCCAGGGCTGGTTCAGGTTGGACGTTAGGAGAAGGTTCTTCCCCCAGAGGGTGCTGGACACTGGAACAGGCTCCCCAGGGAGATGTCACGGCCCCAAGCCTGACAGTGTTCAAGAAGAGACTGGACAACACCCTCAGACACATGGTGTGAACTGTGGGGTTGTCCTGTGCAGGGACAGGAGTTGGACTCGATGATCCTTGTGGGTCCCTTCCAGCTCAGGACATTCTATGATTCTATGTTTCCTTCCTTTGGGGTGTGCAACAATCAGTGCTCAACTGATGAGGGGAACGTGCATCTTCTGTTTTGCTCTTGCTGCTCTTCATTTGCCTTTAGACTGCTTAACTCTGCTCCAAAGGGCCATCATGACCCCAGTTTTCTTGGGTCATTCACTACTCTCCAGCTGGAGCAGTTCATTTAGATCCCTTCACTCCTTGGGATGGGAGCATGGAGGGAGGCATTATCCCTTCTTCAGCTAGACACAGAATAAAATCTTGTAGGTCCCACATTTGGTGCTCCCCAGGTCCATTGTGTGAGAGCACCCAGTGATGTACATTCCAGCCCAGCTCACATTGCCATCCAGCCTTGTACACTCTCAGTGAGACCATCAAGATAAAGAGTTGTCAATTCAACCCTCTTGGAGGAGGTCAATCACTGAAGTCACTGGTGAGCAAGGTTAACACTGTCCTGCAGACCTCCTCTAACTGGGCAAGGCATATACACAAGCAAGTAGTGAAGTCAGTTGGCATTAAAGGAAACCAGGACCACAAATGACAGTCTTGAGGTTGTTAAATCCAACTTGTTGGTGTTAAATCCTCCTGGTGATACTGATTTCAATAGAGCAAACATTAGAGTGAGAAGGATACTGGAGGGAAGACACCGTGTGTGTTATAAGCCTTATGATAATAACAGGGGGTCTGAGGGCTCTGAGAGGAACAGTAGGTCCTGCAGTGACCTTGTTCCTACTGCACAGGTGTAGCATCAGCAGGCAGATAGAGATCTTCTCCAAATCTCCTAAATGACTTGGGTCCAGAAGTGGGAGGAACTGGGTCCAACAAAGTCTTTAGGCTTCTCACCCAGAGAAATTCAAAGACTTTTCAGAGTGTTCACATCACCCTGTCCAGTGTCTGAGGTAGGGTTATGTCCCTAGAGAAACAGACTTCGATATTGTGAAACACGTGCTGGATGTGCACTAACAACATATGCCATTAAGCTGGACATCCAGGACACAATTCAGTTATCCAAAACTAGCTGTCTCTGAGGGGCCCTGGGGTACCTAAACCGATTACCAGATCTGACATAAGACCTTCAGGAGAGTCTTGTCCTTCCAAAGAGCAGCTGGAGGTCAGGAAAGACATCAGGTCATCTCAAAGAGCGCTGAACATCTACATTTAGGCAACTGAATCAAGGCCCAGATGTGAGACATTGGTGTGAGTTTGTAAACTCTACATGATGTCTAGACACATATTCCTTTACCCAAATACTTTGATCTATATCTGGTCCTTCTGCTGGCCGTTATGCACTTTTGCAAGGACCTTGATTCCTAAGTTATTCGGATGGTTTGGCAAATGTTATCTCTGGGCAACTGAAAAGATATCTCTAAGATATCAGGCCAGATCCAGCCAAGGTCTAGACCCACCTCACTGTTTTGGCTCTGTTAGATGCCCATCTGACCTGTTGCACTGGGGTCTCAGTGATTCACAAAGTATCGAACAGCAGCAGAAGTAGGAAGATCCGAGGCAGAGAACAGGCACAACCTGGCAGGAATCAAGGTCTCAATAATTCCATGGGGCTCTGTTCTGAACATCAAGGAGGTAGGATTTTGCCCTCTGGGTTTTAGCCCCAACTTTGCATTTGGTGTCTTCAAAATGGGGCTACAGCAGGTTTTGAGAAGCATCAAGGCACTGCAAACCCTTCTGACAGAAGTTTGACCTGCCTGATCCTGGTATTCCTCTCTGCCTCAGTTTCCCATTCTGCACAATGAGACCTTATCTACCTCATGTGGGCTATGCAATGATGACTAATTAATGTTAAGTAAGTGCTTTCAGATCATCCAATTCAAGGAGTTATAGCATTGCAAAATATTAATTACTGTTTACTTATTATCATGAAGTCAATAGCAAAACCATGTGCTCATCTTCCTCAGCCGTGACACAGAATAAGGATGATGACTGATAAAGACAGAGGTGTTGAGTCCAGTTAATCCTGTACAGTGACACACGTGTATGTGTGTGTGTGCATGTGCAAAGGCACCCAACACAGCAAGGCCAAATTAGTCCCTACTCATGTCAAAGCCATGCAAATTGAAAGTCTATGGCGATGAGAAAAAACTCATCTTGCCAAAGATCTAGTTGGGAAAACGGATATCTAACGATGATTTACATGTTTGAAAATCATGTTCATGTGCCACAGAGAATTCGAATAGTAGAAGCTGTAATAAATTACTGTGAATAACTACAAAGCTATAACAGACTATTCTCAGAGTGTGTTTGAAAACCTCATTGTCAAAGATAACAGACCATACGTGACAGGTGGGAGAGAAAGAAACAGGGAGAACAACATCTGGGAATGGAGAACTTAACAGACAGATGGAGAAGAAACTGACCTTAGTATTTTGTCAGATTCTTGCAGGATAATAGCAATTAGTTTTGGGTTCTACTTCAAGCCAGCTGTGGATCAGAGGACTGGAGTAGAGTGGGTATTCCAAAAACAAGGACCACATAGGTGACACCCTCTGATTAATAGATGTTTAAGGCTGACCATGTTGATGGAGCAAGAGAGACTGACTCTACTGGAAAAGGGACGATTCTAGGAAAACTCTGGTAGACAGGTTTAGGAAACACCCTGAAGAGAGATGAGGGATACTGAGCTTGTTGCAGCTTGTTGAGGCCTGTTGAGGGGTGCAGGGCTCACACTGCTGGATCAAGAGGAGTTCTGCTTTTCAAGGAGCACCAGGGAAGGGAGGAGGAGAAAACACAGAGGAACATAGGAGGTATGGGAAAAGGGTGGACTGTGTCTTACAGATTCATGAAGGAAAGCAGAGGCTGGGTTTGGGAAATCTATGCCATGGATGATGAGGAGCTTTACATTACAAAGGTTTTCAGGCATTTACAGGTGTCTCCAAATTACCACCTGACCTCAGAGGACCTACCAAATCCCCTAGGCATTCTAGCATCCTTAAACACTTCAAATTGCACTCTAACATTTACACTGACATATAAAATTATCTTCCCTATGAGGGCTTGAAGGAGTGACCTGGAAGGCTCTGGCTGTGTCTCCTGCTTGGCTGCTTGCAGAGCACCAGGTGCCTCTAAGCCATGGTGATGTTCTCTGCAGGTCGGTTCAGAGCCAGGTACAAATACTGTCAGCAGCCTGAGCAGCTCTTCTATGCACACACCCAGGGAAATACACACAGGGAAGCTGGATGAACTCCCCTAAGTAGGTCTTCAGGAGAACAGGAATGGTTCTGACCTACAAAAGCAGGATCCACAAGTCCAATCTATTTGCTTTCAGGGGTCTTTAGTGACTATAACATACTAGTTCAAGGGAGTCATGCGTGTTGATTCTACTCAGTAACATGAATGGGGCAGCTGATGTGCCATGAAACCAGATGCAGAGCAAGAATGTGCTCAAGTCAACAGCAACAGCCAACAACTCTCTTCATGAGGAAAAGTATCAGCAGGATCCAAGCTGGCTTATGGCTGGGGGCCCATGGGGAGCTCAAGCGGTTTCGTCTCTTCCACCCAGAGCCCCAAAACAACCAGGCCTAATCTAAAACGTGCAGTGATATTATGTCCTCCACACACTACAGAACAAAGCCAGAGGACTCCCTAGAGCCCATATATTGTGGCCTGAAAATGGTGATGCAGCTCTCAGTGCATGACTCTTATTGCCATTCACCATGATAGACAACCAATGTCAAAGCAACCATCAAATACTATTTTTTTTCTCCTGCTTCATGACTTCCGCCTAACTCCCCAGGAGAGATGTACAGCAAACAAGCATCTTCCGTCAGAAAATCATTGCTGTTCTCTGAGACACAGAGACATGCTGATGTCTCCTCTAAGATCCTGTTGTTGGGATATAGCTCCTGTTTCTATCCCCATCTCTAACAAAGAGGTCTAGCCCAAGGAAATACACTTAAGCTTCAGGGTGTCTCTGAGATATGATCAGTCTGGAAGGCCCCAGTCTAATGGAAAAGTCTCCTTCTTATATTGCAGATGAAAGTTCAGAGTCAGAATATTTGCCCAAAGCTATTCAAAGAGTCAGGTACTAAAATGCCTTTGTCTTACACCTGAACCACCACACTGACACCTCATGTGTCTATCATGTCCATTCTCCTCTTCATAAATTGCTCCCCAGTGACTCCTGGCTATGGTGGAGTCAGTTTGTGCAGCCTGAACATCACAGAAGTTCGGCGATGTGTTTTGCTGGTGGCTGTGGTGTTTTCAGGAACACTGTTTTCTCTTGGTTGCAACATCGCTTTCAGGAGTAATATTATTCCTTATTACTTTCCATCATCCGTTGAGATTCTATTGAGTCCTTTGAACCGTCAGGATCCCATTGTGCATTTGGGATGAGCTTAACCATTCAGAGTATGGACTGATTTTTCAGGGGTATTATTTTATACAGCTACAACCCTTTTTGTTCACATCTCTCAAGATCCTGGAACCACATATTTCCAAAACATCTCAAAGAACCAACATTTAAAGCCTTGCCAATCATGTCTGGGCCCAGATTTCCAAAGGAACCCACTTTTTTTTGGTTGCCTTCTTACAAAAACAAGCGGCATACCTTCATGTTGAGTGCTTTTACCAGTTTTGACTGAAAATCTAGGTCTTAACAAGCAGAATTTATTCTTACAGCCTCTTGCAAGATCTGTTTTGTAGCCATGAATAAATCTGGGTCATGTCCACATTATAACACTAACTCAATCATAAAACCTAAACCAACAGATCTAATGGCTTCTGTATAAATCAGACTAAACTGTGCTAAACAGAAATAAATTTATTAAAAGGTAGAGTTTGTGCCCCACTCTAGTCTGGAATCTGATTCTTTTCTGTTCTTCTGTTTGGAGGTCCTGAGAAGAGACATAGCAGTGGCTATAAACATTACTATCTCCAGGGTGGAGAACTTGGGATTACGGCAGGGATCATTACAGAGGGACCTTTTCTGGTACCCCAATGAATGCAAAATCAAAAAAATAAATTGCAGACAGACAATCTGTCTCTTACTGTCCAACGAGAAACAAAAACAAATAAATGATGAGTCACAGCATCTTCCTGTTTATGCTTCTGTAGCTAAGAGGAGGTAGATTTCCATCTGAGCAACTCCACCTCATCTGCATCTATTGTATTGTTTGTCTTAGCTCACTACTTTTATACTACATCACACCCCCCTACAGCATTGTATCTCCTTCCCCATTTCTACATTTGCTGAATGGCTGGCCTCACTTCATTGCAGAGAAGCTACGCCCCCTAATCACCCTTGCAAGGGAACCTCATCAGAAACAAGGACTCATCAGTGCTACAGATTCAGTCCTAATAGTAGACTTACTTTTAGTGTTCCTGTGTTCCCCAACACAGATCTGCTTATGAGGGAGGACCAGAGGTAGTCACATTTTATCAAATAACATCTGCAAATTGCCCTAGACCCTTGGATAAGTTGAGATTGTTCAAATGTCTGAACTACTCATGACATGAATTTCTCCTCTGAGTTCCCTGCCCCAGGGAAAGTTGTAAGGTGAATGTGCACCAAGATGAAGAAAGGAGAAGAAAGGAAACACAAGAGGCCTTGTAAAGGTGAGGCCACTTAATCCCCATCTTCTGCCATCTATGAGATCTCACGACTTCCTCCTCTATGAGATTTCTACTGGATCTGACAAACGACTTCACATTGGAAGATGCCTTTGTGTCAAAAGGGACAGGACTGACTGTTGCCCTCATGGTGTCAGGTAGGAACTCTCCCCTGTGTTCTGCAGGTTGGTGGAGGCCATAGAAGAAAAGACAAGGTGGGCTTTTTGTTCCCTATACATACCTCAGTTCAAACTGAACTGTCCTCCACCAGCCTTCCCACAGCACTTGTATTATTGGATCTTCTGTGGCAATAGCAGAATAAGGACAGTGGGTCCAAAAGAGGGAGTTTCAAATGTGGATAATGGGTTTCAAAAAAGGGAGTCGTCATCAAACTTGGGGAATTGACATCAGGAAAAAAAAATCTAAAATAATAACACACGTGAAAGAAAGCCTGTGTGCTACAAAAAGAGACTCTGGATGTGTTTACTCATTATAGGAGATCAATTAGTGCATCGGAAGGTATTACTGCCAATTAACTGATGTGATAATTGACCGTATACAAAAGACTAGTCCATTGCAAATGCGATAAAAAGGGTTTGCTTAATCCATCCATGAAGGTGTTTAAACTAACCCATTTAATTTCACAACCAGGACAGGCTCAAACAGAAGGAGAGAGTCAGTTACTATGTTTCATCTGACAGGTAATAATTTCTTATGATGTGTTGACTTAATTCTCTTGCAGTTACATGAACATGCCCTTAATTAGGCACACAGAAGCAAACTGTCTTGATGTGCAGGGGAGAGAGGAAGCACAGCAAGAGATGACAGTGACAGCATCAAGCGCTGGCTTGTGACCTGGGAATCAGAAAGGAATTGTACAACAAATGCAAATACTGTCATACAAGTAATGATGAGCAGGATGGAAAGGCAAGGATAAACTCAGGCTGAAGAACCTCAAAAGGACTAGAAGCTAAGAAAATATATAGAGGGCCCTGTAGAAAAGGTTCTTGAATTACATTGGAAGCGGAAGATGAAGAAATGCAGAGCTGCTATTTACAGGAAAATAAAACAAATAGCGAGTAAGTGAACACTGGTATGTCCTGTGTCATGCTTCAAAAGTAGGAAAAGGTTAACTGGGACGAGGTACCAACAATGGAAAGTGTTAAAAAGAGGTGCGAGAGAAGTTCAGAATAGGAAAAACACAGGTTGAAGCCCAGTGGGCAGAGTCTAATAAACCAGGGGTTCTTAAGGAAGCAGCTAGAGACACTTCGGACCCATTAGTAATTATCTGCGAGATCTCTTGGTGTTCCCATAGGACTGGTGCAGGGTAAACACAATATCTACCTTTAAAAAGCAGGCCCAGGAAGACGGCGGGAATCACAGCTCTGTCAAGCCACCTTCTGTACCCGGAAAATCCCCACCTGCCCTATTAACTGGTCCAGTTGTAAGTGCTGGGAACGTAATGAGGTGCAGCCAAGATGGGTTTGTTGAGAAGAAACCACGTCAAAGCAAACCTGTTTCCTGGCAGATTACTTCGGGGTCTGGGAGGAATCAGGAGATGAGATAGCACTGTTGGCACTGTCCTGCATTAAATCCTAATACAAAATCAACAGAGAGTGGCTGCAGTTCTGGTTGAAAATAGTCTGCGCTCACACACTTTTTTGTGCAAAGCATGCTCTCAAATCTGGGAACATCTCAAAAGGATGCTCAGAGAGGCCAGCCTTGTGCATACTTTTATTCTGTGTTTTTATTGGGTCCCAGACAGAAAAAGGGAACACTTACAAGTGGGTCTGGGAGGGCTTTGGAAAACTGACTCAGGTAGAGTATAAATTACTTTAATAAACCAAACTAAAAGGCTGTAGTGCCCAGGGCAAAAAAGGGTGGCTATTGTGTGGGTGGTAAGAACAGGAGAGCCAGAACTGGGGGATGGGAAGTAATTATTTTGCTTTTTCCAGTGCTGATGGAGCCGGAGCTGGAGTCCAGTGTCCAACTACAGGCACTGCACCTCTGAAACAGCACAGACAAGCCAGAGGTAGTCAGGACAGATCAGCGAGAAGGGTTGTAGGTTTCAAATGGAGAGGTTTGGTGTGAGTTGCAAGCTGCCTGGAGCACAGCTCCCAGCTGCCAGAAGCCCACCATGAGGACCACAAGCATTGCACATGGCAGGCTTGGGGCACCCACTAGAGCGGGGGATAATGAGGGTCCTGCAGGCATAACCAGGGTGCTGGTGCCAGTATTTGTGGCCTCCATGTGCTGATACCACTGACCCCCTTTCACAAGACCTCCCCAAGGTTTCGTGCCAGAGTAGCTCCATTCCCCAGAGGCTTTGCAAGTTGCTGCTGAGTTTAGGGCGAAACAGCACTGAGCATGCAAGGGCTTTGCATGGGAGAGATATCGCTTTTGCTCACATAGACATGGGCTTCTTTGTTTCCAGTAATCACCCATTTATAGCACAGATCTTTCTCCCAGTGCTTGACCAGAATAAACCCGAGGATGTGAGGCCTTGGCTGGGAACCAGAGGGATGCACGTGTTGAGCAGCAGGCATCTATTAATAACAGGGGCTGATGGAAAGCCCATAAGAGCAAGGCAAGCAGGGTGAAGGGAAGAAGCAAGGAGTCGCTGTCACCCCATCAGTCCAGTTCCCTGGCTAATGTCTCCAGCTGACACGATGCAGGTGATTCAGCGAGGAGGGACAGAGTCAACACACCTCTGGCTGAGCTCCCCACGAGGTCCCTGTCTCCCTTGCCACCCCCGGTTCTTCTGCCAGCCCCAGCTGGGCTGAGACACAGGACGCCCAGGACCAGGCTGCCTCCACACACCCATCCCCTCCCCAGCACAGTGCTGCCTCAGCTGTCCTCAGACAACCTGCACTGAAGGGACCCGGCCAACTCATGATGCAACAGAGTTATTCATTGGCAGATGGGAGAAAGGGAAGTTGTGTTTTACTTTCACAGTGATTTTAAATTTTTTATGCCATTCCCTCCCCTAGGGACTGCCTCCACAGCTGGCATTGAGTAGGATAAGCCAAGACCGTCAAGCAAAGATTCCCATCTTTGTGGGGCCGAAAGATGTTTTCCTAGGCTAGGGATGCTCACCAGTCACATCAGGCTGTTGCTGCAATAGACTAAAGGGGTTCATAGAATCATAGATTAAAGGGGTTCATAAAATCATTTTGATTGGAAGAGACCTTTAAGATCATCGACTCCAAACATAGCCCAAATCTAGCACTAAACCATGTCCCTGAGAGCCTCATCTACACGTCTTTTAAACACCTCCAGGGATGGTGACTCCACCAGTTCCCGGGGCAGCTTGTTCCAGTGCTTCACAACCCAAAAAGGAAAGGAAGGAGACCTACCCAAATGGTGGGCATGCACTCAAGGAATAGGTTCATACCAACATTTAGGGCCAAGCCTCGTGTCATTTGCCCCCAACCTGAGCCACCCCTCACTTCTCCATTTACTTTACATAGCCTGCACCCAAGCCGCCCTCCCATGCACCTCATTGCTGGAGCAGAGTCCTTCAGAGATGGGTCTGTCTTTCAGAAAAAACCCTCAGCCACCACAGGCTACTCAGCACAAAGATAGATGGTTTGCTGAGCCTCTGCTTATGAGATGGAAGGAATTACAACCTAATCCAGATTATTTCCCAGACTTCCCCTAATTTGCAGGCATGTGAGACACCCTTCACCATTTGCTCCACAGCTAACTGCTCCTGAGTTTGTACCTTTCCTCCTCACGTTGTCTAAAAGTAGAGTTTTTGTCATTAACGCAGAAGAGACAATTCATCCCTAACCACCCAGCTAGCATGGCTGCTGACATTTCTTTCAGTGACAAGCTAATCAGGCCTACCTCCAACATTTTTCATGTTCCCCATGTTCAATCCAACATATCTCTCCCCATCCCATGCAGGGGGAGGAATTAGCACCGCCAGCCCCAAAGTCTCTAGAAAGCTGCTTAAAGAAAATGCCTCCCAAATCTATTCCTGTTGCAGAGAGACTCCTCCATTGCTCATGCTTCCCAGGGCAACCACAGAGCCTCATCTCCAGCTCCATCCAACCATGCACGGCTCCATGAGGTTCCTCAAGACCTCTCACCTCTGCAGCATTGGGCCCACCAGGACAAGGCACTCCCTGGGTCTCCAGTGCTAAGACCTGCCCTTGCTGAACCTCTTGAGACCAGCCTTTGTCCCAGCTCAGAGATATATACTAACTGGGGCACTGCTGGGAGAGGGTTAAAAACCCAGTGCTCTCATGTTGGTGGGCTATTTTGGAAATCATAAGGAATTCATGCTACTTTGTACCAGGGTAGACAAGGAAACCCAGACAACTACAGGGAGCTTGAGATGTGGTTTAGGAAGCTCTGAGTTAATTGCCACCTCCCAGCTGAAATGTGGTGCTGGCGTGCATAGTATTTAGATGCAAAACAGCAGATCAAGATGTTCACCTGAACTCGATCACAAGCCAGAAAAAAGCCTTTACATGCAACTTAAGACCCTGCTTTTCATAGCAGGTTATAAAAACAGGGATCCTTTGGTCTGAAAGGTGAAGAAATAATGTCTTCTTATGGGAAGACAACTCCTACACATACAAGACACCAGGTTTAGTGTAGACCCAACATATACATGAGGAAAGCAAGCTTTGTAAGTTATGTTTTTTAATGAGGCATTATTGTGCAAGAAATATTATCTAGCAAGTTGGCTGGGAGCAAATATGTAGGAGGGTGTTGTTAGAGCCATTACAGCCATTAGCTATGTCAGAAAAACACAAGCCTACATTCTGCTTGAGAAAGATGCTACTTTGAGAAAGTACTAGTTTAAGTATGGGCAAAAGGGACTGAAGATTTTCTATGAAAAGTATGTTCTTGTAGAGGCAGTTCCTATCCCCTAGATATCTCAAACCAATAATTAGCTGGGAAAGTTTCTACAGGTGTTGGCTATCTTTCCAATTTAAGACTCTAACTAGCCTTGGTTATTCCTTAACTGATTGTAATGAAAAAGCTCTTTGAAGAAGTTTAGTTTGAATTTTTTTCCACCTTATACAAACCTTTGTGTAATTAGCCCTTCATTGCTTTTTTATGTAAATCTGAAAGGCTTTATATTGCATGTGGTAAACTCCCTAAAAAAATTTTTTTGCATGATCACCACCAAAATACAGAGTACCTATAAGAATCAGGAAATTATTTGTCTGGCAGCACAGAGACATATTCCTTAGAATATTCAGAAAGATCTGAAGGATGTAAAGAAGAAAAGATGGTGGGATTTTTAAAAAGAAATTTAGTGTCGAGAATTTCTTCAAGAATTAATAGAATTAAAAACACAACTTGCATGCTGGAAGACTTTCATACAAATAGTAAAGTTTGCCTAGTTTATCTGGAACAAAATCTCCACTCCTGTAAGACCCTAGAATGGCATCTCACCAAACTGAAATCCATTCAGATAATTTTTCTACTCAAGAAAAGAAAGAAACAAAAATATTTTCTGTAAGAATGAAAGAGACCACAAAGCCATAAGCTGAAAATTTCAACAAGTTAACCCCAAGAGGACAGTGACTAATCACAAGGACATGGAGGTAACACAACATCTTGCTTCAAATCCGGACAAGTATAAAAGATTTGTGTTTTTTTTCTTCTTTGGGCCTTTGGAAAGAAGTGATCATGAAAAAAAGCCTCTGAAATGAACATGTAAATGTGTCCTCTATCCTCATCTCTCAGCACCCATCACACCCTCTCTGCAAACAAACTCAGCAAGAGCAACAACAGAAATAAAAGAGTTTACCAATCACATAGCACAATTGTCAGACTTAGCAAAGTTTCAGCAAATTGACATATCAGAAACTTCTGTGCTCTGGGTGGGGCAAAGCATTTAAACCACTGCCCGTGAATCAGACCAACACCTTTATAGATGTTAATGGATCTTTTTAAACATTCTGGTTAATTCAGTATATCCTTGTTAATCTTATGATTGGAACAGGTTTTCCTGGAGGTGAAACACAAACAAAATTTCAATGGGAAAGAAAATCAGTAGGATTTGAGTGAGCTTTGGCTAGTTACTGGAATTTGCTATCTCAAGACAAGTCTTTAGATGACTTCTGAGTAATAGGCTTAGAGGATTTCTTTGATTTTATAGGACTTATTAATAGCACTTGTGTTTGTCCTTTCAACCTTAGAGTTTATTCTTGACATGCCCGTAAGTATTTTCTGACAAGGAAATGGTACTGCTGCCTGTGAAGCCTCTTAGCTACTGATGACACTTGCAGCAGCTCTTCTACTAATTTGGGCAAAAGGGTGAGCTCGCTTAGATCTGTAATCCCTGCGAGGCCTTTCTGCAAAGGGGTTGCAGCTAGCTTGAAACACTGTTTGCTCTCTGCTTACTTTAGCAACAAATCGCCCTATGAAATAACTTTGCCTTTGCTTCTGCTGTCTTGTAAGTCCTGGGCAAAGACACCCAGGAAATCCTCCCGAGTGGAAAACTCCTCTCCACGAACCAGGATTAAAATATAATCTATTAAGAATAATCAGATGGCACATGTAAGTGCCCTGAGTGTTGTCTGCAGTGAGGTGAGATGCATTTTCATCAAAGCCATGAAGCTAATGTGGGGCAATGAGTTATTGCATGCTAGAGACATAATGACTGCCCCACTTATAAAATGTGCCTCAATTTACCAAAGCCTTTTAGACATGTCAGTCAAGGATGTGAGAGACAAGAATCTTTTAACACTGTAAATAAACTGCAGTGAATGTAACTGGAATAGAATCAAAATAGAAAAAAAGAAAGTGAAAGGGAAAGAGAAAGGAGAAGAGGAAGGGGAAGAGGGAAAAGGGGGAAAAGGGGAAAAAAAAAGGAAAGGAGAAGAAGAAGGGGAAGAAAAATAAAAATAAAACAAAAAACTAAAAACAAAACAAAAAAAAAAAAAAAAAGAAGATAAAAAGAAAAAGAAGAAAGAAAAAGAGCAGGCACCTGCCCTTGCACTGCAATTACAGAGGTCCTGAATCTGCCCAGGTGGAATGCAAGTGGCTCATCCTCATTAAATACCCTGTCCTCAGACCACTTTGCAAGTCCATCAGCTCTTCCACTCTTCCTGCCACCTCTTAGTGAGGTCCTCTGCAAGACACTCTGCCTCTGTAAAAAAGCTATATATACAACACAGCTCTGACTGGCTTCAAACCTCTCTTCTCTGAAGCAAATAGAGGTATTGTGGTGAATGCCTGCAGCTCTGGCTTTCAAGCCACAGCAAGCGTTTTCAGAAGAACTGGATCCTTGTCAAGCAACAGCAGTAGCATCACAGCCAAAGTTTCTGACTGCTGTTCCTGGAATCAAATTTTGTCTCACTGCTACCAGGTAAAATTCAAGACAGTGCTGATTATGGGGGAAGTGGATAATGTTCAGGAAGGTTTGTTCATCAGCACTTTGAAAAGTTAGGATCAAATCAGATGCTGTAAAGAAAGTCTACCTGAGGTCACTGCATTTACCTCCCAGAATCAACATGCCAGTCTTATGATGTAGAAAAATAATAGAAAAATAGACTGGGGGAGGTTTGCCTAGCAATTCATTGATTCCTGCAGCTGGATTGGTGGCTTAGTATTGCTCAATATACTTCTACTAATCCAGAAAGGGAAGTGAGCCATTAGGTGACAAGTGGTTCATTGCTCCCTCCCTTCTCAACTGTGTTTATAAATATATTAAATAACAGTGACCATGAGTTAGCACTAGTCGGTTACACAATCGTAGCATATTGGGATGCAAAGTGACCTTGAGAGAGCCAAGAAGGGGTCAGTCCCACTCTTGTGATTACAGAGAGATGTTTATCTAGCCTGTTCTTTGAGATTACCTGCCAGGAGTCTCAGGCCTCTTCAGATGACACATTCCAGCACCTGGCAATCCTGCTGTCTGTGAGATTTCAATCCCTCCATCACCGTTGCTACAACACACTCTACTAACTTCCTGCCCCTCCAACTGAGGGAACGGCTTCTTCCTTCAATATTATTTTTTCACGCATTTGAAAATTGGCACTGGGCCTCTTTCAGCCTTCTCTGTGCAGCAGCAGTGTTTTGCTGTGTCTCACGTCAGTGTAGGAGCCTAAATAAGTTCTCCTGCAAGTGTAGACATTTTTAGAGATATTTTATTCATAGGCAGCTCTAAAGTATATAGAAAATTGCTTTTCTTACTCAAGTCTTCCAGATCCTTTAAAAATAGACCAGAAGACAACGGACTATAGTACTCTAGACTAAACAGCCCTGGTCTCATCAGTCTTTCTCCATGCGTCATGTTTCCTCGCCCTCCAGTCACTTCTGTTGCATTCCCTTGGACTCTGTCCCACTGGTACATATCTTTCCTGGAGGGCAGTGCCCAGAGCTGGTCATATTGCTGCTGTGTAGGCATGGTCTACGCTAGCAAATTGTTGAAAGTATGTCATGTGTCCTGCAAACAATGCTGCTGTTTATAAGTCCCAGGGATGTTTAACTTTTCCTTTTCTTTTTGCAACACCATGGCACTGTTGACTTACGGTCAACTAATAATTACTATAACCACCTGCAAAGCCTTTTCTATACAGCTGCAGCCTACCCAACTGTTTGTCTGCCTCTCCCATGTTTGTCCAGAGGACTATTCCTGCATCTGTACCGAAACCTGCGCCATCCTCCTCAAATTGCATTCCTTCTCTCCGGGCAGAAGCAATAAATACAGTGAGCAAAGAGCTGACAGGGCTGGGCATGGTGATGGTACAGTGGTCTATTACACTGTCAGATGGAATTTCATAGAATCAGAGAATCATCGAATGGTTTCTGTTGGAAAGGACCTTCAAAGCTCATCCAGTCCAACCTTCCTGCAATAAGCAGGGACATCTCCACCCAGATCAGGTTGCTCAGAGCCTTGTCCAGCCTGGCCTGGGATTTCTCCAGGGATGGGGCATCCACCACCTCTCTGGGCAACCTGGGCCAGTGTGTCACCAGCCTCATGGCAGAAAATGTCTTCTTTGTGTCTAGTCTGAACCTCCACTCTTTTGGTTTAAAACCATTATCCCTTGTCCTTTTGTAACAGGCCGTGCTGAAAGGTCTGTCCCTGTCTTATAGGCCCCCTTTAAGTACTGAAAGGCTGGAATAAGGTCTCCCCGGAGCCTTCACTTCTCCAGACTGAACAACTCAAACTCTTTTGGCCTTTCTTCACAGCACAGAGCCCCACTTTCTGCTCTTTTTCTCTTGATTAATCCTTTTTGTTCATCATTTACATAAAATAATGCCAGCTGCAAGGAAAAAAGTTTGAATTATTCAAAACATTACTTAGTTCAGCGTCTCCACAGAGACATCTGACCACCACAGTAGACATCTCACTGACAACATCTATTCCATCTGCAATGAGTCACATCATTTATTTTTTAGCTAAATCTCTGTCTCTGAGTGGGAAACTCTCCCAGCACCTCCTGATTCCTCGCTGGTGGTCTGCAAGACACAACCCAAAATAGGGCAGGTCTCATAACAACCTGCACAAACGAGCGTGTGGTTGCAATGCTGGCACCATGCAGCTCCAGTTACCTCTGAGGAACAAGGAAGTTCTGGCAGGGATTCCCAGCAGCAAAAGTGAAAATCACAGCTTTCCTAGTGCCCAAGCCGTTACCCAGCACAACGTCGCTGCAAAGATCTCATCTTGATGCAACACCCATTTCCACTTCACATTTCACCCATGGAGGGTAGTGACCCTGTGAGCTCCCAGCAAGGCAGAGCTTCAGTGTCTACCTGGGGTTCTACTCCTTGGCTGCTTGGTGGGTGAGATGCATAAAAGAAGTGATGGTGTCTCTTGAGAACAGTGACCAGGAAACCCACCAGAGTCATCCTGGCCTTTCATACGTGTTTCAACAAAAGCCAAAAACAATACAAAACAGCCGCAAGAAGCGAGAGGATGGATGAAGGGGAAGTCACTGGAAATTTTCTAGCTTTATCAAAAGAATTAAGTCTGGAGACTTTTGACCAAATACCTTTACTCTGAAAAGCCCCATGGACAAGAGTTTTGTGGGGCGCCTCACTATAGTGTCCTGTACAGACCATGCTTGCCAGTGAGGCCAGGTAGTGAGGACAAGCCAAGCAGATCCACAAAGGACCTGGTAATGCCTATCTCACTAAATTTCCCTTTTTTATTTGTCTTCTTCTCAGATAAAGTATATTTGAACTACCATCAAGCTTCTCAGCCAGTTCAAGGTCACAAATTAAGACAGAGGTTCATCAAATTGTCTTTATATGATCTTAGCTTTGTATCAGGATCTCCTAATCACTAGAATTTCCCTTACTAGTTAGACCTCAACTGAATGAAGAGCAAGTGCTTTTGCACTCAAAAGCTCTACAGCCTTCCGCACTGTAGTTTTTCATGCAGGACATTGTTCACATGCTTGACAGTCCTGTTAACCTCCAGGCTCACACACGCCCAGGTGTCAGGTTCTGCTGCCATTGTGGAATACTTATAATTTAAATGAATGCAAAAAAATTGAAGATCCCAAGTTTTCCTGCATGCACAGCTTCTGTAGCATGGAGGGCCCTGGTACCCAGGGAGATGGATGGGACAGTCCCACCTCGCTGGGCTGTGCAAGCTCTGCCATGCCAAGGCCATGCTTGCAGCACATTCCCAGCAATCTCAGCAAGGAGGACCTAACTTCTCCTCCAACAAGAGACGAGGAAGGCTGGAGATTACTAACAGGAGTCTCGGGGAGGCTCTGGGATGCTGCCATGCCCCTTCTCCCCCATCCCAGGCCAACTGAAGCACTAGTCACACAAGGACCCAGTGGTGTTGCTAAGCCAGAGTCTGTTTCATGAGAGGGCCCCATAGCTATTTTTCTTCCATCTGGCATCTGCACCAGGTGTTTCCAGCCCATTAGCTGCTCCACCACAGCCTGGGTGTGGATACTTCCACTCCAGGGGCACGGGATGAGGCCCCATTCGTGGATTAACCACCTCAGTGGGCAGCGTGAACGGCAGGCATAATCTGTGCACGCAGGCTGCAGATGCCAAGAGGAACTGAATTTTAATCTCATGCCGTGGAGGTCATATCCTCAGCTCACAGCCTGAATGAAATCCTCGCCTCACATTCCTGACTCACTTCGAGCACGGTCCAGCCCCCTTGGCAAGAAAATGTTGAGAGGTCGCCCCGAGTACATCACTGAGGCATCAGAGGGGCTCCCACTATAACCAGTGGAAAGTTGGGGGCAGCTGAGCCTCCTTTAGGCCTGGCCCTCAGGAGGATGATCACAAGCCCCACGTTCTTGCTTTTCAAGGAGAATGGAGCGAACTTTTTAGAGACGAACGTGGACCAAGAGCTATCTGACCCAGAGCTGCGTGGATTTGCTTTCCTGGCCCTCTAACTCTACACACTCCCAGGCAGCAGGCAGCCCAACAATGGCAAACCCGTCTGTGCCCCTCCTGCTAGCCTTCTCCCATGTAATCAGGTCTAGTCATCGATTCAGTGAATGCCATGCAAATAAATTACACAAGAAAACTCTGATTACATAAAGTGCATTGCACAACACATTATATAAAGCTCAGGTCATGGCCCAATCAAAGAGCACTCAGCTCCCTTACATCAAGCAAAATAAATTAATCCAGGGAGCAGAAAGTAAGAGAAAGAAGGAGAAGGATGCTCTCCTTCTCTTAAGGAGCTTTGCTCACGGAAAACGTGCCCACCGGGTGCACCTCCACCCCTGAGCCAGCCCAAGAGAGGCAGCTCCCAGCCAAACCCTATCTTTCGGCTTCAATCCTGCCTACAAGGCACCCAAAGTGGAGGGAGGGTTATGCGTCCTGCAGACAACAGACCTACAGATCGCTACCACCTCACCGTCAGCCTCGTCTGGCTCTAATCAAGTTTCCCGGAGGTAAATGGTGTCCATCCATCACTGAAACACACCTTGAAGGAGAGAAAAGAGAAAAGTCTCTTGAATGCATTGCTCAAAAAGGACTGGTTTTCTTTTCTGACTCCTGATTTCAAATCAGCTGGAAATAGCCATGGAGAACATTCAAATGCTCACTGTAATAGAGCAAGTTTCACATCAGAAGGTGGAAATCAAAACAAAGTGGTAGTGCTCTGCCGAGTCTGGAGCCAGACATGCCCCCAAGATATACAATGGAGGCCAAAGGTCTCATTTCTGTGCCCCAATATTCAGATTTTTCCAGGGAAAAGTTTTGGGATTCATAGATTTTAAAGCCCAAGAGCCCTGTTAAATTAGACCAAACATTTCCAACCAAACCACCATAAGGGATGGCAGGTGGAACTTCCTTCTCCTCTTGGAAAACCCAACTCTTGGAGATCACTGAAGCTCCCTGTGGTTTGAGTACAAGTCTTTCAATCAGCTTCAACAGGTCTTGGGCAGGATTTTGAGCTTGGAAGCACTTCAGGGCAGGAAATGTCTGCAAAAGTTTCCCCGTGCCTAGCAGGGTCAGATCAAATCAGCAGGGATCTCAGTGAAATTAATTTCTTACTGCTGCTGTTTTAGTGATAATAGTGTATATTACAAAGGAAAAGCAATAAATCTATAAGGCAGATACACTGAAAATAAACAGTGAGGTTTCAGCTGCGCTTTGAAGTACCATGGAAAGGCCCAGAGGCAAAGAAACACTGGGAACTGCTTGGTCCATTATGTCAGATCTGCAGAGAATAAACTTATTGTACCAGTGGGGAGACTGAGAGGTTTACAGAGAGGTGAAATGCCCTCTCAAAGGGCTGGGTTTGCTGCTGGGCTGGGCTTTTAAGCAGAAAGTGATATTCTGAAAAGCAAGGTGTGGATGTAGGAAACAGCAAGGGTGACGCAGAGAAGTCCTCATGGGACATTTCTGACCCTTGGAGAGAAATGGTTTCTAACAGCTCTTCCCAGAAGAACCACCATAAGGGAAGCCAAGTGGAGCTGGGATTTTGTGCACTGACACGATTTCCTTCAGTCACAGAAACACCAGCTGTCAACATGGGAACACAGAGGCAGGCCAAATGGATGACAGCCAGATGGACAGGTGTTATACTTCTCTGGTACATCTAAAAACAGCTGGCTGGGGTAAAAAAAACCAGAAACGCTGCCCTGTGTTGTAAAATCAAAAGGGAAATTATGAGGGGTAGAAAGGGAGCCCAAGCACCATTCCCTGTAACCAGTCCTCTCCAGAAAGGGAGTTCTCACCATGTCTTCTGCAGGAATCAATGAGTCAAGGAGAAGTTACCACAGGCATGACAGGGCACGCGGGTGTGCACAGGCAGAGCGGGGAGCCGTATTTCTTCCTTGGGTGATGGGAACAGGGAGGATCACTCAAGAGATCTTCTTCACAGCCGAGGTCTCCATGGGTTGAGTCAAGCAAGTCCTCAGGAGTGGAGGTACCACAAACATATTGACTTGTCGAGGCCTGCATATGGGACCAGGAGAAATTCACACACTAGGTACTCACCTGACCTCAGTGACTGCTGCAATAGCAAATAGGTTTGTGTTGGGGGCCAGAGGCAAGGGGGTTGCTCCTAGCTACTCCTTCCACCCATCCTCCTTTTCTTCCAAAAATGGTTTTATCTAGGAGTTATTCAGTACATAAAGGCTTTTCTGTTTCAAGGGTAGTTCATTGAATCACCAGATGGAAAGCAAACCCATGCCACTGGGGAGATAATGTGTATAATGCAAGAGCGAGAGGGCTGTTGCACAAGGCACTGGGTTCTCAGTGATGAATGGCCCCAAGACTGGCAGAAAGCAGTGGGCTTTTATGCTTCAAGTAAGATTCCCTGGGCAGACATGAGATGTCAACCCGTGGGAGGCTCAGGCTGGCCTCACCTCCTGCTCGTCTGCTCGGGAAACTGGTTCTGCAGCATGACCAGGGAAACTTGGCCCCAGCGGTGCCTGCCCCAAATCCTCCGTTTCTGTGAAATGGCATTGAACATGCACTTCCACTCATGCTTTCCCCAAAAAGACTGATGTGCCACCTACACCTCTGTCTCACACAGACGGTGCTTTCAGGAGATCCCTGCTAATTACCAATACAAACAGACTTTGCACTGACACCTGCACAAGGCAAGATAATCACAGGGTCACGATATTTTTATTAGGATCAGGCTTTGAAGCTCTTACTAACACAAAGCTCTCACCGAATTCAAACAAAAAACAACAGCGTTTGACAAAATTTTCTCATCATTGGTCCTGGCAAGCCTCAGCTATGGTCTGGTAATCCAGATCCCCATTTGATATCTATGCTGATGCCTTTCAGGGGATTTTTGTCACTGTGGGTAGCAGCCCAAGGTTGCCCATATGCACACGGGAGGTGCAACGCTCTGGCTGCAGACGAACCCTCCATTGGCCATGACAGAGGCAACACAGACCAGAACTGATCAAACTGCACCAGGGATTTCCTGCGTCAGGGAACTGATGATGATGAACACACTTCCACCAAAGAACAAGGTTCAGAGGAGAATACTGCAGACTCTCAGGGTCAAAACTTTCACCAAAGCCAAGCAATGGAAATTCCTAATGACACATCCTTGGCCAAGCAACAACTCGGTTGGTACAAAACAGGCAGTGTATGAGAAGGGTTTCTGGTAAGGCACTGGCCCATCAGTCCATTTCCCAAGGTTTTGTCGAGCCTCAGATACAATGTAGAGGAGTAAACGCTGACCTTCTTCATCCAATGTTCTTCACCTGATGATCAGGGGAATCCATACTTCAACCCCTTCTCTCCCTGAAGAAATCAGATCCAAAACTGAAGACATCAGCCCCCATGCTGACAGCTACCCTGAGCATCAGATGACCACAGGTGAGATTTCCACTTCTCTCCTTTGGAAAGCTTTCCCACTTTTCATTAAATAATCCAGAAAATGGAGTGCAAGGTACCTCCATCAGGAATGGCATGGCAGAGGGCTTTCAGCAGGAGAGCTGGTGAGAGCCCTTCACCTCAGCGCCCTCTCAAGTCCACTTGAGCTTTCATGAGAGACTTGGATTCAGGTCTCTGCAGGGAGGGAGCTGGACTTGGGTCTCCTGCAACAACAGGGTGGGATAGAGAGGTGAAAATGTAAAAATAAGAAAGCAGCAGGTGAAGAATCCAGCTGCAGGAGAGAACAGACCAAGACTGTGTACCCTGCCCAGAATTAAGGGTGATTGGAAATGGTGGGTGTTTGGCTTAAACAATTCCATACTTGGATTAATGCATTTGGGGAATTTGGGTAATTTCCTGGCTGTGCACTGTATAGAGGCCAGAGCAGTTAATACCATGTTTCCTAGAGGGGAAAGGCCGCTGGGGTTAGAGGGCTATGAATTTGGTGAAGGGTTTGGAGAGGAAGCCGTATGAGGAGTGGCTAAAATCCCTTGGTTTGCTCAACCTGGAGAAGAGGAGACTGAGGGGAGACCTCATCATGGCTACAGCTTCCTCACAAGGGGAGGAGGAGGGGCAGGGGCTGATCCCTTCTCTTTGGTGACCAGTGATAGGATCCAAGGGAATGGCAGGAAGATGTGCCATGGAGGGTCAGGTTGGACATTAGGAAAAGGTTCTTCCCCCAGAGGGTGCTGGACACTGGAACAGGCTCCCCAGGGAGGTGTCATGGCCCCAAGCCTGACAGTGGTCAAGAAGAGACTGGACAACACCCTCAGACACATGGTGTGAACTGTGGGGTTGTCCTGTGCAGGGACAGGAGTTGGACTCGATGATCCTTGAGGGTCCTTTCCAACTGAGGACGTCCTGTGACTCTGTGACTCTAAGTGTCCCTGTCCCACTGCAGACCCCTTCCCCTCGCACAGGCTTGCCGTGCTTCCATTGAAAATTTCCACGATGGTGCTGCTCTGCCTCGGGCTGTGCAGGGAGGCTCTCGGGGCAGACGACCACAAGACACAGGTGCAGCGACACTCGAGTCACCTGCAGTGCAGTGCAGAAAAGATCCGGTGGCTGCTGCGGGGACACTAAAGCACCCACTGGGGTCAGGGTGATCTATGGGCAGCTCTTAGAGACCAGAGGCAGCTGTGTCTTGCAAGTCCAAAATTGCCCCCTGCATGGGACCAGCTGCCCCCCAAGAAGCCTTATAGTTCACCCCTCCCTGGATGCTACCAGAATAGGTAAGGTGTTTCTTCCCCTCCTTGTTTCTGGGGTCCAGTAATTGGCTAAGGAATGGCTATGGAAAGTGAAATATGTATATGTTTTGAGAGCTAGATAGCAGTGACATTCACAGTGATAGTTATCAATTATACAGACATCATTGTATAATTCTTGCCGCAGTTAAATATTTGAAGCATTTTTTCTCTTAAATTTATTGGTTACCACAAACATTAAGGTGTTTTGGGGGCTCTGATCTACATGCACAAGGTCAGGCACAGGGTAAAGCCATGATGGGAATGGTCTACACCACCTGGAGGGAGGAAGCCCAAGGGATTTGAAGCAGACAAGACCTTGGCTGCCTGGTCCAACTCTGCTGACAGACCTCTGGTTTTAGTGCCACTCCTGCTGCTCAGAAACTGTCTTACAGGGGATCCACTGCCTGGCAGACAATCTTTGACAAAAAGGTAGCGTGTTTGGTTTTGATCAAAGCAGAAGCAGCAGCATTCACCATGGAGCCCAGACAAGGGGCACTGCTGAGCCAACCTGGAGGTTTAGATTGCATCTTGTGAACAATTTCTTCCCAGAAAGGGCTGTTGGATGTTGGAACAGGCTGCAAAGGGCAGTGGTGAAGTCACCATCCCTGAAAGGGTTTAATAGATGCAGAGATTAAGTTCTTAGGGACATGGGTTAGTGCCAGGGTTGGGTGACTAGTTGGACTTGATGACCTTGAGGGTCCCTTCCAACCAAAATGATCCTATGATTCTAAGGACTTGATGACCTTGAAGGTCCCTTCCAACCAAAATGATCCTATGATTCTATGCCCTCCCTGCACATGGCATGAGACAGGCAAGGAGAGATTTCCCAGCACCACTCTTGCTGCTTTCCTGCGAGGGCACAGGAGAAACACCAGCGCAGTGCCTAGGGCAGGGGGAAGAAGGTTGTCAGGCAGTTCAGCAAGTGGGTCTCTTCCTTGTCACCTTTTTCAGCCTTTTGCCTTTTTCAATCTATTGCTCATCTACTGATAGAGCTTTGGGGCACCACTTGCTGCCTAGCCATGTCCTTATCTTCCTCTCTGTAGCCTCTTAGGCCAAGGCTAAGGAAGTGCTACAAAGCAAGGGAAGCTGACATCTTCTCAGAGGCATCAGGCATGGGCGGCTACGGGCAGGGTAGGCAGATCATGGATGCAACATGGGAGTACTCACTTCTCCTTCCTCAGGTCACCCAGGATCTCTTTGCACCCTCAACAGTTGCTGTGCACTTGCCTATCTCTGCATGTGGGGGCTGGCTCTTTGTCATATTGAGATCAACGATAAAAGCGGGGAATAAATAAATAAAGTAACTTGAGAAAGATCAGCTCATCAGATCAAGTGCAAACACTACCTAGTCATCCAGGGAGTATCTTGCAACGTGCAAATGGGAACTGATAGAGATCCTCTTCCAAAGGCTGAGCCCACTCATAACTGGCAGATTCCCTTGGCCAAAACCACCTCCTGCATATCTGGGTGTGTGTGAGCACTGCTATCTACCGCTGCATCGTGCACAGCCCAGATCTCATGGGCCGTGGGCAATTCTCAAATTAGAGAAAACAGAAGCAGCAGCAGCAGCAGATCTGTTGTCCTCATTAGTCCAGCATGTCAGGGAGCACTTCAGGATGAAAGCAGGGGGAGGAACATGCATTTTTATCTTGTCACATTCTTGCATGTGGAAGGGAAGAGCTGAATCCTTGTGATGAGCTCTGCCTAACAAACTAAGCCCAGCTGCAGGACCAGCCTGTGGATCTCATGCTACAGACCACCAAAATGCCACCTTGGGAACATCTCTTGGGGTTCACACCACAAAAGGCCTCAGTGCCTGGCAACGACAACTGCGGTGGTGGAAAAATAGCCTCACCATGAAGTCAAGGCTCTCAAGACACTGCAACTCTCTTCACAACTAGTCTCACATCCACCACTTTTTTTTATCCTAGGGAAGCTGAGCCATGGAAAGTCACCTAAAGCCCCTTATAAGAAGTGCTGCAATGGGAACAGTGCCCAACAAAGCGGATGGTGTCACAACTCATTTCTATTGCACAGGGCATTGCTGAAGGAAGGGACATTTTAGAATCATTCAAGGGGAGGTAAAGAAGCAAGACAGCAGAAGGATGATGCAACAACATGGGCAGCAGGTCCGATTCCTTAGGCCAGGCCAGGACACACAGCTATGTCCTATTCCAGGCACTATTGCTGCTGACCACTGTGGAATAGATATTGGCATCCAGAGATTTGCAAGGTAAGTGGACCATAACCATCAAGGCTGACCACTGGCATCACCCAGGCCAAATATCTCCACACCCAGCAATTCCTACCCCAAGCTTGTCTGTCTAGCTTGGCGTGCTTTCAGAACCACACTGGAGGAGCATCTCCCATGGCATAAGAGACATGCAGCCGTTGGGGACTGCATGAGCCAAATTTCAGCCCAAACAGAGCAGATACCATGCCACAGCTGATACATGGCTCCCAGCTGCATGTCTTGTGTGACACTCAGTGACATCCCTTTGAAGTCCCAGCTTGATAGGATCACGACAAACCTCTCCGCAGAGCCAGGACCCATCCTGCACGTAGAGAGCACAGGCAGCATCTGACCGTCCCTCCTTGAATGTGTTACTGCTGAAATCCCAGGTGGACTAAAGATGAATATGGGAACACCACAAAATACTGCTACACTCCTGTTGGAAAGAATAAACACAAACCTCCTCTCTGAGCAGCCCAATGTCCTTTGTGTTGCTGCAGAGAAAGCACCATAAGTTTCCACCTGCTCTGCCCTTCCCGGCCTTTCCCGCTGTATGCCAGGAGATGTTACAGGGCGCAGAAGCAGCATTTGGGATGACAGTGCTGTGGAACTCATGGAAGTTAAGGGCACAGCTAGGGCCACTCTGCTCCCACCCCAGGACTGGACGGCGGTCACCCAGTCTCCCCAGAAGGTTGATGAGAAGGTAGATGCCGACCTCCAGCCCTCCTGGCTGCTTCAACAGCCAAGGATGGGCTCAAGGCAAGGGCTGGATGGGCACAGCTCATGCAGAGGGTTCTCCTCTCAGGGCTTTGCAGACCTTTTCGGGGGTAATGCAGGTTCAGGCTCTCCCAGTGGGCAGTGCAAAGGTAGCCTGAAGCCCAAGGGTTTAGCTGGAGATGGGTAAGCTACAGAAGGAAGCCTGGAAGCAGCTTGGGTAGTGCAAGCTCCACGCTCCTCTCGGTGCTACAACTATGTTCACCACCCCCACTCCCTGGTTAGATATTGTTGGCAATGTGCACAGCCTGGATTCATGTCTTCTTGATAACTCAGTGTGGGTGATCCCCAGACGGATCTCAGCAGTCCTGGCACCAGCATGTTGCAACACTCCTGCTGTGCAGACTGTGCCCCTTATTGGAGCTGCTCAAAACCCAGCAATTCCGGGATAAGCAAAACAGTTTTCTCCTCTCAGGAGCCTGAATGGCTGCTCTGGAGATGAACTTACCTTTACTGTCTCCGACAGCTTCCAGTGAAGGCTGTTGAGTTTTTTTCCAGGAAAGCACGACCTTCCCAAGGGCTGCAGCACATGCACTGGCACAGCCAAGGTCTGCCCTGGCTCACGCTGGGACCCGTTTGCCCCAGGGGTACCAGTTCGAGCTGTAAATATCAGCCCAAGTGAGCCACGCCGGTTCACATGGCCTAGCCAAAATTCCTGGAGAAAAACTAAGACTAATAAATAAAGGTTTACTGGCAGTGCTGGCACAAGCCAGAAGGAACTTGCTGAGGTTTGCACAGAAACCTACCAACAGCATTGTGGTTTCAGATGAAACTCAAGACACACGAGTCCATCGGATGAGTTTCGCCGCCAGGATTCGGTGTCACCCCCAGCAGCAGGAGCCAGCCACCGCTGCGGGACACGGCCGAGGCAGCACCGGGACACAGGGGTAAGGGCTGAGAGCGTGGCTGGCCCCCCAGCCCCTCCAAGGTTGGAGCAGTTGAGCTGGTTCAGGAGGCAGAGGGGAGAGGGTCCACCTCATAACTGCAATAACAAGGTATCCTGGCAGCCTTCAGGTCCCAAATTTCAGGTCTCTCCCCATGAGGTGACAGGGAGACAGCCCGGTCCTCTCCAGCTTGCACCAGGGATGCAGCAGAGACGCACGGGGTGGCCCCTGGCTCACAAGCGACAAAACCCAGCTGGGACTGGGCAGGCAGCTCATGCACCCCTCCACTACCAGCCTGACCTGCTGTGACACCCACGATGCCTGACAGCCCCCGGGGCACCTCCACGCCAACCACCCTCTCCCTCCCCATCGGCAGCGCTGCCACTGGGACCTGCAAGCCCAAAGCATCATCCAGCTGCTCCATCTCTCGCCCTGCATCCCTGAAACGCTGTGGCTTGTGGATTCAGGGCTGCTCACTGCTGAGCAGGCTGTTTTCTTCATCCTTTCCTCCTCTACCACCACCAAATAAGTTTTCGCCCATGCAAAACCACAACATATTGCCAGGGGCAACTGCCTTGTAGGGGAAATCGCCCCACTCAGGCGGGGCTCTTCTGCCCTCATCACATGAGGGACAGCAGCTTCGTGGGGTCCCATTTCCATGGAGCTGCCCCACAGCTGCATGGCAGCACCCAGAGGTGCAGAAGGGGCTTCACAGAAGTCTGTCATGGGCTGATAGTTTATCTTGGATCATGTCTGAGTGCCAGCAATCCCTCACCCCTTGGAAGGAAACCCTCCTGGCAGCTTTGAACGTTATGCTTCAGGAGTAGCAGCAGGAGCATAGAAATACTTTCATGCTCGGGAACAAGCTGTTAGTGAGATGCTGCTCTGCTCTTCCCAGCCTGCAAAGCTCCAAAGCAGTGTCAGGTCCTCCTTAGAAGAAGGGATGAGAGAGGCTGGAGCCATGTCCCCACTCCCAGCCCTACCAGGGGCTTGCCCTATGGCTTTGGCCCCGCCACCTCCACAAGCCTCAGAGCAGCCAGCTGAGACAGGAAGATAAAGGCAGCTGTGTCCCCACACTGCCAGACCGTGGCTAAAGGTCATTTTTATAGCACTTTTCACATACGGGTGTCAAAGAGCGCAGCCACGCACGGGAACTGCCGGGCTTGCTCGCTGTCACCGCTTTTCCCCAGCACGGCGGCAGCATCGGTGTGGCAATCCCACCGTGGGACGGGCAGCACGTTGCCAGGGCAAGCAGGGATGCCAAACAGGCTTCTGGATGCTTTCGTTGAGGGGTGAAATAAGGTCCAAGGAGAAGGGACCCATCTCACGGCAAGCCAGAATGAGCAAGAGAGGGAGCCAGGTGGGGACTCTGCAGAGTCCAGACAAATTCTCCTGTCTTGGATGACAGGGACAGGCTTCTCCCATTTTGGGGGTAATTCCAAGGCTTTTCTGCCACAGTAGAACCCACGGCTGTGGTGTACCACCCCATCCCTGCCCTGGACCCTACGCTCCCTCAACGTTCCCTCCTCAGCAGCCGCTCACACCCTGTGTCTCCTCCCACCTCCCTCCAACCGTTGGTGCTGCAGGGCAGGGAAAGTATCTCATTGCCTCTTCCCGATGGGCCGTGGCAGATCGCTGGCGTTAAACAAATCGCAGTTTCTGATGAAAAACATCATTGTCACGAGACAGCAGCTGCAAGTGTTACTCACTTGGAGAACTGTTTTCGTCTGGGTCGAAAGAGGCCAGAGGCAGGAGCTGCAGGGATGGAGACCCAGAGCCCTTGGTCTTTGCTGCTGGCTGGTGACAGTACAGTACAGGCCATCCAGTCCCACAGCCACCTGTGCCAGGGAAAGGAGTGTGGTTCCCAGCACCTCACCATGCCCCAACGGGTACCTGGGCAACTTCACAAAAGTGAAGGAAAAGGTGCAGGCATACCTATGTAAATACAAAGTATAGGGCAGCTATAAGGCAGGGCAATATATTGCCTTGTGTCCATGCAATGCAAAGCAAAGGGAAAGGTCCTTGGCATGGGACTACCAGAGGAAGAAGGAATGAGATCTTGGGTCTCAAGCCATGGGAGGAGGGATTTACCCTTCCAGAGTGCCAGGTTGGTGTGGGAGAGAGCCTGGTATTCGGTTTCCCGTTGTTCCACCCGACTGAGTCTTTAGCAAAGCTAATCCCCACTGACAAGACCTAACAGCGAGACCTGGCTCAGCGCTGCACTTTAGGACACCCCTCGCATTGGGACATCACGCCCTGTGAGCCCTGATCCCACTGAATGGAGAAAACCCACCACCACCTACTCCCACCACTCGGTCTTTGGTGTGCAGGGGTCTCCTCAGTCCAGGACAGGGTCTGATTCTCACTGGTGTCAGTAGGGAGCTGGCTGCTTGCCCCTCATTCCTCACCCTGTAACACCACCAGGGTTTCTGAGCATGCAGAAGGACATGGTTACGCCATGGCAGCATCTCCGGTGGCTCAAGCGTCAGCAAAACCAAGCTCGGCTTCCATGTGTAGGTGCATTAGGAAAAGTGTGACCAGTAGGTTGAAAGAGATTATCCTCCTGCTCTACTCTGTCCTTGTGAGATCTCATCTGGAGTATCTGTGTCCAGTTCTGGGCTCCCCAGTTTTAGCAGGATGGGAAACTACTGGAGGGAATCCAGTGACGGGCTACAATGACGGTTAGGGGCCTCGAGCTTCTTTCTTATGAGACTGAGAGAGATGGGTCTGTTTAGTCTGGAGAAGAGAAGCTGAGAGGGGATCTCGTCAATGTTTATAAATATCTCAAGGGTAGGTGTCAAGAGGATGAGACCAGACTCTTTTCAGTGGTGCCCAATGACAGGATGAGGAGCAACGGGCACAGACTGAAACACGGGAGGTTCCATCTGAATATGAGGAGAAACTTCTTTACTCTGAGGGTGCCAGAGCCCTGGAACAGGCTGCCCAGAGAGGCTGTGGAGTCTCCTTCTCTGGAGACATTCAAACCCACCTGGACACCTTGCTGTGTGATCTGCTCTGGTGAACCTGCTTTAGCAGGTGGGTTGGACTCTCCAGAGGTCCCATCCAACCCCAACAATTCTGTGATTCTGTATTTTGGCAGGGAAGAGACAGCAAGACAACTTGCAGCCCATCACTGTAGTTTTCCTCCCAAACACTGCAATCCTCAATATTTTAATATGAACGGAAACAACAGGAAATTAAGCCAAAGGGAGAGACTCCAGCTAGTAAATCAACACCTGCTGTCCTGGTTTCAGCTGGGAGGGAATTGATTTTCTTCCTGGTAGCTGTTATGGTGCTGCGTTTTCTATTTAGTATAACAAGAATGTTGTTAATACACTGATGGTTTAGTTGTTTCTGAGCAGTCAAGGACTTTTCTGCTTCTCACACTGTGCCAGTGCATAAGAAGCTGGGAGGAGGCACAGCCAGGACAGCTGACCCAAGTGGGCCAAAAGGATAGTCCATACCATACGATGTCATGTTCAGCATACAAAGCTGGCGAAAGAAGAAGGAAGAGGGGGGACATTCAGAGTGATGGCATTCGTCTTCCCAAGTAACTGTCACATGTGATGAAACTCGGCTTTCCTGGAGACGGCTGAACACCTGCCTGCCCATGGGAAGTAGTGAATGACTTCCTTGTTTTGCTTTGCCTATGTGCATGGATTTTGCTTTACTTATTAAACTGTCTTTACCTCAACCTGCAAATTTTCCCACTTTTACCTTTCTGATTCTCTCCCCTACCCCAGCAGGGGAGCGTGGGTGAGTGGCTGCGTGGTGCTTAGTTGCCGGCTGGGGTTAAACCACGTCAGTCTTTTTTGGTGCCCAACATGGGGCTCGAAGGATTCAAGGTTTGACTGGAGTGTGCTAGATTGAATTTATAGCTGTTATTGCTGTTTAGCAGTTACTCAACAGGCTTCTATGGTTTGCCACAGGACTTGCTTGCCTTATTGTGAATTAGAGTCTTGTGCTGGTTAATGGCCACTTTTTACTTTCGTTGCTTGCTGTACTGCTTATCATCTTACTCTGCTATGCCTGGGAACCTTATGATAACAGCAATGGGTGCCTGGGCTGGCAGGTAGCCAGGGCATTGCTGCTGTTTCTGTGCTGCTGTACTGGACAGGCTGGAACTCCAGTGTGAACTCGAGTTGAAACAGCCCAGCAGACACCAAGGTCGGCGAAGAAGGAGGAGGAGAAGGTGCTCCATGCGCCAGAGCAGAGATTCCCTGGCAGCCCACGGTGCAGACCGTCTTGAATCTGGCTGTCCCCCCGCAGCCATGGAGGTCCACAGTGCAGCACATCTCCACCTGCAGCCCATGGAGGACCCTGCACCAGAGAAGGTGGATGTGCCTGAAGGAGGTTGTGACTTTGTGGGGGACCCAGGCTGGAGCAGTCTGTTCCTGAAGGACTGCACCCCATAGAGGGCACCCACGCTGGAGCAGTTCGTGAAGAACTGCAGCCCATGGGAAGGACTCACGTTGGAGAAGCCTGTGGAGTGCTGTCTGCCATGGGAGGGATCCAACACTGGAGCAAGGGAAGAGTGTGAGGAGTCCTCCCCCTGAGGAGGAAGGAGCAGCAGAGACAATGTGTGATGAGCTGACTGCAACCCTCATTCCCCATCCCCCTGTGCTGCTTGGTCTGGAGGGAGGAGGTAGAGAAACTGGGAGAGATGTTAAACTCAGGAATTGAGTTGCACGTTATGGGAATTACTACAGCAGGAACAACCTGACCCAGCGTAGGATGAGCCTCACAGGAGGCAGTGCGAGTGCAGCAGTGACAACCTGAGCTGGCTTTGGTGCCCAGTAACTCCACACAAGACACCACCTCTGCTGTCCTGAGTGACCACCATAACAGATGGAGCCCAAGGTCATTGACTAGATGAACTCTATGGACATTTGTGGACATTGTACAGACATTTCACAGAGGTGGTCCATTGACCAAGGGAATTATATCTGTGTATTATATCAAAGGATGGGAGGGGTGGTGGTGGGTAATGAGAAAGTATTGGAGAGTGTGAGGCCTGAGCATGACATGAATGGTATAGAACAGCTGGATGGAGTTGATTTTCTTCCTGGTAGCTGGTACAGTGGTGTGTTTTGGATTTAGTACTACAAGAATACTGATAATACACTGATAGTTTAGTTGTTTCTGAGCAGTCAAGGACTTTTCAGCTTCTCACACTGTGCCAGGTGCACAACAAGCTGGGAGGCGACACAGCCAGCACAGCTGACCCAAACTGGCCAAAGGGATATTCTGTACCATATGACATCATGCTCAGTACAAAAGCTGGGGGGAGAAGGAAAGGGGATGACATTTGGGGTGATGGTGTTTGTCTTCCCAAATAACCGTTACACATGATGGAGCCTGACTTTCCTGGAGATGGCTGAACATCTGCCTGCCCATGGGAAGTGGTGAATTAATTCCTTGCTTTCCTTTGCTTTCATGCGTGGCTCTTGCTGTACCTATTAAAATGTCTTTATCTGAACCCAGAAGTTTTCTCACTTTTACTCTTCTGAGTCTCTTCCCCATCCCACTGGGGCAGCAGGGGACGGGGTGGGGAGGTGGCGCTGAGCAAGTGGCTGCATGTTGCTTAGCTGCTCGCTGGGGTTAAACCACGACATCCTCCCAAGCTCCTGCCATGCCCTTTGCTGGCACCTCCGTCAGCCCTTCCAGGCACAGCCAGAAGTAACACAGAATCATAGAACAGTTTGGTTTGGAAGGGACCTTCAGAGGTTGGTCTGTCTGGGACCTTCAGCAGCACACGAGCCACCAGCACAAGCCATGGTTACTTCCATGCCAGCTCACGGCAAACACAAGCCCTTGGCAACTTTGTTAGTGGCTGTAAATGAAGCCCTGAGGAGCAGATCCCCTCTCTTTTGCTCTCTGCTGGGAAGAGGCAGCAAGTTTGCTGAACCTGGTTGCAACACTCAGCAGGAAAGCAGAGGAGATTCTTGATGCATCCCCAGTTTGTTCCTCTGCAAGACTCCACCATGGCATTGCCAGCCATGCAGCACCTCCCTACCATGCTCACAGCCTATGCTTGTCTTTCTCCTAGTGGCTGCTGAGCCTTTATCACTTGGGTTTGGTGCAAAGACTTCACAGCATCAGAGGCTGCATCTTTGCACCAGCCAAGGCCCATACTCTCTGAGCAACCTGGAGTTTCCTCCTGGTCCCACAGCACAGCCCCTGGGGTGACAGCAACCATTATCTCTACCCCAGTCCCTTCACAGACTACGTTTCTCCTGTTTTTCAATTACCTCCCACAACTTTTTGATTTTCCCTCCCCTGTGTGCACCCCACACATATTAAGCATTGCCCTCACCCCTGAGCAGCATCACTCTGCCTTCCCAAGGAGACCATCCACACGAAAGCTGCTGCTCGCCAGAGCCGCTTCACTGCTGGTGCTTCCAGAAAGCTGCTGCCTTTGCCAGGAAAACATAATTTCAGGTCCAGAAGGTTTTCCTCATCACAGAAACCCTGACAGACAGGCCAGGCCCCAGCCAAACAGCATGGCTGCTGCAGCAAACTACGGAACAATATTCCCTTTCTGTGCCATAAGAAAAAAGGCTGGCTCATTCCCCAGCCAGCCATGGAAATTTAGCGTAAGGGTTTTCAAAAATAAACAGTGCTTGTGGGTGCCTGAGCAAAATGCTCCCTGCAAGTGCCTCTATTTCTAAGAAACACATGCTTCTTGCATTCAGGGTGTCAGTCTAAAGCTAGACAGCCAGGAAGACCCCAAACTGCCTCCAAATTATCTCAGTGGCCCTGATCAGTGAGAGCTGAACAGTTCAGTGGGCAGGAAAACCCCACAGCACCCTGATCATCCCATCATCCCAGCTGTCTTTCACCACCTTGTTTGTCCAGCTTCATTTCGTAAATCTTGGGATTGCCACTCAAAGCTGCCAAGGGTACCTGGCAAGCAGGGGTCTGGTGGCAGAAGAAAGGCTCCATCACCCATCACCCCCTCTCCTGAGACACCCCCTTTTCAGAGAACACCCTTGCAAAGCACAAGCTGACCCTTTTAGGAGAAAGCTGTCCAAACAGTGAATCAGGAAAAGACCCCAGAGGACACACTTAACTTTTGGAAGTGTCTGCTAGAAAGCAGATACTGCTGAGCCCTGTCTTGGCTGACTCCATCCACCCCTAAGCAGATCAACATCGCTCCACTCTGGCCTTGCATTTGGAAATACCTCCCCATTTGTGCTCACCCCCCATGCATGGGAGACTCACCATAAATAGCTCCAAAGTTCTCCTGTCTCTCTACAAAATCAACGTGGTGGCAATGCCTACACATCCAGAGTGGTAGCAACACGTCAGATCCCACTGCTATCGCCTCAGCTCCGGCACTTCCCTCCCCTTCCCCTGCCTCTTGGGACATGACAGGGCATGGGGTCTCCAGGGCAGCTCTGTGTTTGTACAGCTCCTGTTTGTGGACGGGACCACAGCTAAGCAAACACCTGCAAGCCAGCGCGTGCCCACTCGCTGCTCTGGAAGTGGAAACCCAGCACGGATTGTCAAACAAGCGTGCTCTGAACAACCCAGTCTCCACTCCAGCTTTCACAATAGAAATTAGTCACTGTACACCAAGAAAAGCAGTAAATCGGGCAACAGGAGATAAAGTTTGCAAGGGAGAGCTCACTTGTTGTCTTGTATCTACTTGAGACACCACTTTCCTTTGGCTCCTGCCTTTCCAGAACCATTAGAGGCGCAGGGACCCTCTGCTCCTGAGGCAGAGGTGCTTTGCGTTTTGCTTTAGATACCAACCATTGCTGAAGAAGTCAGGTAGCACCAATAGCCAGTCCCTAAGAGCATCCCCAGGCTTTACCAGCTAAATTTCAAGATGTTGTTTTTCCACCCACATTGTCCACAGGAGTCTGATTTTAGCGGATAACAAAACACAACCCAGAATATTTGCAATGTTCGATCATACAAACAAGGGCTCCAGAATGGCTAAGAGGTGATTTTAAATATTTGGATACTGGGGGATTTGGGTATTGAGGAGTTACTCTTCCTGATAAAGACGAGGCAGGAGCCCAGGGATCAACCAAGGCTTTGGCAACATGAAAAGCACTGTGAGCACAGCTGGGATAACACATTACTTGGGTAACAGTTGCTGACACAGATGTATCCCCTCCAGGAGATGTAAGCTGGGTTAGCAGTGGTCAGTTTTGCCAGTCCTAAGTGCATTTATTTCAAGGCTTTGCTGAGGTACCATTATCTGTCACCAAAATGGAGCTTTACGCCAGCAAACATCTGCAGCATAGGCCTGGCCTCAGCTCACATCTGGCTGCCGAGCAGAGTGGCGTTACCTTGTGAAACACCAACAGGTTGGTACTTGTATGAGTGTTTGATTACAAGTGAGTTCATTTATCATCAGCTATTTTTGCAGAAGGCTAGCCTGGACACTGCCCAACCTTTTTGCTGCAAGCCGCAAATCACAGTGTTTTACCAAGGATGGTGGAGCAGAGAGGACACCCAGGACACAGTAGACTGAAGTTTTGCAGTTTGTCATCTTTTTAAAGGCAAAAAGGAGAAGGAGCAGCCATATAATACCTTACAGCGTAACAAAAGCAGATAAGGAGGTGCTGCAGGGGTACACCTACAGAGTATATCCTTCGCATACCTCACAAGATACCCCACCATGGGAGCTGGGCTGGGCATGGACTACATCGCTGCTCAGCAGCAAAAGCAGAGACCGCCTCTCTGTAAATATTGCCAGGCAGAGGATGAGCCAGTGAGGGGCTGCAACCATGACAGCCCTGGGGAAGGGGGAGCAGGACTTTCCCATCTGCCTAGTGCAGCAGTGGGGCTGAAGGAGCTCTGCTCCCCTGCAAGCCAACACGGGGTTCAGCGCACACCTCTGCCCTAAGAAAAAGCACAAATATACACAGCGAGGAGAGCGCCCTGCCCAAAACCATCTACATCCACAACATACAGCAAGGGGAGCAGCAAGAGCAGGACAGGGCGTGGAGGGAACAGGCAGAGCTCTGGCACAAGCAACCGGTGTGGCAACTGGAGTGGTGTCCAACAGATGCGTTGGCAAATTTACAGGATCTCAGTGTCAAACTGCAGATTCGGAGAAAAGGCAGATAGGCACAAAAAGCAGGGATAATCTGACTACTGAGGAAAATTACAGCCATCGCTGAAGGCAGATTGGGTGATTCCAACATCTAGAGGATAATAAAACAGAACAAAGAAAAGCTTAAAAATTAATCCTTAATTAACTGCTTCTGAAACCTGTCGAAATCAGTGCCTGCATCTTATTTGCTAATGGACCTGTCAGCAGGTTCTTCGGCTGCAGGGGTCACGGTAGCAACACAAAGTGCTGCTTGTTCTCAGGTTTGATAATCTGTTTTGCCCACTAAGTGCTTTCAGTGTTTTCACTTCAGGTGTACTCAAAAAGCTCTTGCAAGTAGTAGATGGGCAAAGGACTTCACCTGCAGCCTCCCTCAGCCACCAGCACAGGGAAGAGAGAAAAACATTCATTGTGATTTTAATATTGCAGATATATCCTAAAACCAGAGATGCTGCCACACATATCTACCCCACAGGACACACTGTGTGTCCAACCACTAAATCAATGGGCACCACGTAGGCAGCATCAGCCCAGTGCCACATCTCTGCCACAGCTCGCTTTCAAATACTTCAGAGAAAATATTTGAAAAATAAGTTGTGAAGTTCCACCACAAAGCCTCAGATCTGCTTCCAACAGCTGGAAAGGCCAGTAGGTCTGGAAGCAACAGACTTAACATCCCATCTGAAATGCTCTTTACCAAGTGGCAACTGTCTACAGTTATCAAATTGCCTGAACGTCCACTTGCTTTTCCAAGCCTGATCTCTTTCTGCTTTCTGCAGTATCTGTTGTAACCAAGTTTGTTTTATTTACTCTCTATATGATTCACCCACACTTTGCTGTTGGAACATGCATGCCACTTCCATCAGAAGAGGGAATAGGATTAGCGCATTCGCTCCCTCTTATTTTCCTCTGTTTCCCCATCAGGAGTTCCCATGATTATTGCACATGAAAGAACTAACCCAACACCCCTGCTAAGAGTAGGGGCACCTAAAGCAGGCTGCACAGGACCATGTCCAGTTGCGTTTTGAATATGTCAAAGAATGGAGACTCCAGCACCTCCCTGGTCAACCTGTGCCAGTGTTCTACCACCCTCATGATACAAAAAAAGCGTCTGAAGTAGAATTTCCTGCATTTCAATTTACTCCTCTCATAACATCATTGAGTACCGCTGAGAAGAGCCTGACTTCATCTTCCCTACTCCCCCATCAGGTATCTATACACAATGGCGAGATCCCCCTGAGCCTTCTCTTCTCCAGGCTGAACAACCTCAGCTCCTGCAGCCTCTCCTCACATGACAGAGGCTTCAACCCCTTTATTATTTTCCTTGCCCTTCACTGGACTCACTCCAGTGTGTTCATGTCTCTTTTACTGGCAAGCCCAGCACTAGACACAGCATGCCAGATGTGTCTCACCAGAGCTGAGGGGAATAACCTGGTCATTTTTAAATGGCTCAGTGTTTCTTTGGTTTTGTTAACAGCTGCTATGAACTGTCTGTTGAACTAGGAAACTGCCTTCCTCACTGCAAACCTCAGCCAGAATGTTCAGGCCTCGACATTTTCATGGGAACAGAGCTTTGTTTCCTACAATGAACAGGAATACTTTCAAAGACTTTATCCCAACTTTATATTTTCTTCAAAATAAAAAAGACATTTGTATTCTTGTAAGCCATACCAGTCCCATCACTTTTCTCAACAGGCGTATAAGGATAAATAGAGTAAAATACACAGTTCTGGGATTTAAAAAGTTGAAAGCCTTTCCTAGGACTTATATATAAAAAGGAACAGTCCCAGAGTGAACAAACTTTGCTTCAGGACAGGTCCCTCTGACACCTCTCGGTGCCCTCAGATAGTCCATTTCTCCGTACGAGCTTCCACGCTTTTGACCAGGCCTTGTCCTAAAACCTCAAAGTCCTCCAGAATTGCCTCCACGTTGGGAACGCAGACCAGCTCATTGTTCAGAGTTGTCACCATCCTTCCTTTCACGTTGGAGACCTGCAGGACACACACGAACATTGTGCAAATGGGAGTACCTGCTCAGAGCTGCTTCACAACCTCTGCAAGCCACAAATAGAAGTAAATTGTTCTCCTGCCTCATCACATCCAACCCCTGCCACACCCAGTTTTCTAAGCTTCATTTCTCAACACCATCATTGCCCATTATTAGAGCTAATAAGCTGCAAGAGTGGACTTTCCAGCCCCTTTTAGTGTTTACCCACAGTCCAAAGACCACAAGGCAGGGAGAGAAGCAATGGCCAAGGGCACAGTGGAGATGGGAAAAGAGTGGGCAGGAGTATGGTGGAGCCTGTGTAAGCAGAGCAGACAGGGTATGCAAAAGGGACCACACTGTGACCCTGAGTGACAGCTGCCTGGGCTCTGCTCTGCTGTTGTTTGGTGTCAAGACCTTGAGTGGGAAGAGATCTTTGGCTCCATGAGTGAAAAAAACCCTTATGTTTAATCAAGCCACACTCAACTCAGATGCAAGCATCTCATCCTCTCATTTCACCCCTGTGAATAACTGTGTTTCACAACTGCAGCTGAACTGAATGGCCAATGCCCTCTGGCCATGAAGAGAAGGGAGATAAATCACCCAGAGACTGACAGCAGAAGAGGCTGCCAACTCTGAGCCATGAGTCACTGGTTTCTTTGCGTCTTTCCTTCATAGAAAGCAGCATGAATCACTCCAGCATGCCTCACACCTAGCTTAACCACCCTCTAGAGCTTGCCAACCCACACAAGGTAGCTGGAAAACATCTCCGTACATCGATAAGACTTGGGCAGTATGAACCTAGGCTTGCAACCCCAGCTTCTTGCAGGTTGGGTATTTCTGGGTAAGACACCCAAAGCCACAAGAACGGGATGGCCTGCTGCACACACCGAAAGTCTTTGGCAAACAAGGCATCCTCTGCCTCCCAGGAGGGACCACAGAAGAGCACCTGGGACAGAGAGCCCTGTTCTGATCCATGATCATGGTGCTGGGCCTCATCAGGGAACACATATTCCCTTCTCAGTTCTGCTGATACTGGGGGCACTGTGGCCACAGCCCTTTCTTGGTTTCACCCTTTCTAAGAAGGGACAGAAATATGAGCTCCATTTGTCAAAGGTCTTTGCAGCTGATGAGAGTTAGACAAAGCAATTACAAGGCAGAAAAAAAGTGCCACAGGTTTTCAGGGCATAAAGGCAACACGAAGCTTAAAGTAGAGTCAGGAACTCACCTTAAAAGGCTGAGGCTGAAAGCTCAAAGGTTTCCACAAAACTGCAATCACTTCCCCACCATGCTTGTCATAGAAGAACAAGGCAAGATCGCTGAAGGCATCCTGGGTAGAAAACAAAGAGAGGTTGTGCCAGACATCCTGGAGCCAGAGCCCATCCCTGATTCGGTCTCCTTACACAGGGACACACAGTAGCTCCACACCAGCCAGGAGCAAAACTGCAGCTCCTCCAGGGGATTCACAAGGAAAGCAACTGGCAGCCCACAGATAAGTCATAGGTGCCTCCTGCTGCCTCTTTCCCCCAAGCCTTGAAGGATACAGTGCATTGCCTCCAAGTTTTTCATACAGACCTCATTGCTGACTGCCTTTTGCTGTCCCAGAGAGCAGAAACAATGACCCACAACCTCCCACAGACCTGCAGGTGCACCCAGAAACCAGCATCCAAGTTTAGGACATTGGAACCCTTAGGTGACAACCCACTGAGTGTTCCTCACCATGGTCCCCCACCAACTGGACCCGGCAAAACCAAGCTGTCCTATCCCAATGTCCAACAGCCATGCCCAAGATCTCACAGTGCCTCAGATGGCAAGAGGTGGACCCTGCCCAACAGGCAATCCTGTCACAATATGTTTCACTCCATGGCAGTGAAGACCAGCCCAAGTCAAGGGTCTTTCACTGGAGGCCAACATTTCAAGCTCTGCAATCTGTGCTACCACAGTATCAAAGTGCCTTCTTCCCCCAGGAAAAATCCTGCATCTGCTGTCAGTACACAGTGTCCAAAAGGAAACATAACAGAAGAAATTTTAAGTAACACAATGTCCCGTGAAGTGCAAAGAGGTGGAATGCTCAATGGAGGCACTGCAGGAATCTGCTCCCCTTGCCCCTGTGTTCCAGCAGCTGTGTCAATGAGTAGCTCCTCTGGCAGAGCTGGGCAGGAGAGCTCAAAGAGAGATCTTGCATAAATAGATGACTGAAGCCCATAGGCTGGTCTCCCCAAGCCCACACAAGCTGGATTCCCAGCACTGTAGAAGGTAGGTGATGAACACTGCAGCAGAAGTAAACAACACTGTGTGCAAGCAGCTTTTCAAACCCAAATCTATCCCTACAGCTCAGCACCCAAGACACTGGCACCTGGAGATACGCATCTCGAGTGCAGCTGAGCAAGACGGCCAAGAAGCTGCTCCCTTGGTGGAGATTAACATCAGGCAATAGCACAGGTTTACTGGGCAAACAGCCCCCAGCATCAGCACAGGACAAGTTTCTGCACATGGCCTCAGCAGCTTTGGAGCAACCTACTACAAGACATACAGACCCTCTGCTCCTTCTTCATCCGTCTCCTCCATCCCCTTAGTTTCCCAGCTGCAACTCAGTCACACTCTTACAAAGCAAAGGTCCCTGATGGCATCATTGTATCATGAGGTTTTCATGAGGATGTGTGTGAAAGACTCAACCTCCAAGGCAAGCTTGGAAGGGGTCTTGTATGGACCTACCAGGATTACAGTAGAATGAAAAAAAACGTGGATTAGGTTGGTATTACCAGTGATCCCAAACAGTGGGATGGTATTTTAAGAGTAAAAACCTCATAAGCAGGGTGTTGCGGTGCTGTCTGCAACCTTCAGAGCCACATTTATGAGTTCAGACTTGAAGTATCATGAACAGTCGGCAACACGGTTAGGCCATCAAGCTGGGAAGATCCTGAGACCTTCCAGCTCATTCCACTTCATGGGATCTTCATGGGGGCAATGCTGGTCAAGGTATCATCACACCAAACTGGCAAGAAAAAACACTGTCTAAAAATATATTGAGAATGAGGTAACCCGCCCTGGCATTTCTCAGCTGAGAGGCACCAGTTACGCTCAGAGCCCAGTCCACAAGGATACTCCTCTTGCCTAAAAGCAAGCAGCAGGAGGGAGGGAAAGAAGCTCAGGGCATGCTGACTGCCAATGTGCTGCTTTCTGAACCAGAGGGGGGCACAGCATGTGAGAACCTCAAAAAGCCCCGCAAGTCTACAGGGCAAGGTTGAGTGCCACACGATTCTCCCTACGAGAAAGGTAATTTTTTTTACAGGCACGTCTTGCTGGACAGGAGCCAGAAGCATTTGCGGAAAAGGAGCCCTCCTCCCAGGCTCAGCTCATTTCCCAGTAAAACCACTGTTTGGCCTAATACTTGGCACCTTTTAACCAGATAGAGGGCAGATGTTAAAAGAATGACATGCCATTCAAAACCCCAGCAAAAGGCAAGCTTCTGCACTTGCGCAGCTCCCAGCACCATCCTTGTGACAGAGCTTCAGGGCAGCCTCACAGAGCTTTGGAGACGCACATTCATCTCGTGGGAAACTGCAACATTACAAGGGTCTGGTGTGTTAGTCACCGCACTTCTGTCTGTACAGGGGCTCCAGCAGTAAAAGCAAACAGTTCACCTCTCTTTCCACATCCCATGCTCAGTGCCACCGGCTTGCCTGAGCCTGAAAACACCTTCCTCAAGGGAAAGTTTAAGAGAAAAGACAGGGAGCTCATTTGAAGCCCTACTCCCTCCACAAACTGCTGTATCTTTGGTTGCAATCCAGTTCTGAACACCCGGGGAAAGCTCTCCCTGCTCAGGAGGATCCCTGCCATCAGCAAAACCTACAGCGGGCTCCCAGCTCACAGAAGCACAAGGGACCTGCAAGCTCAGGGCTGCGATTCGGAGCAGCCCCATTGTCCTGGGAAAGGGTACACGGCACCTGGAAGATTAGCTCAAGGTCTGTAAGGAGCCATCTGGGTTGCAAGAAAGAAACGATGGAGAATGGTATCAAGTAATGCAAACCCCTGATCTAAAATGGGATTAGTGGATTAAGCCGCTTGGACAGAAGCGTGGATTTTGCAACAAGGTAAGCGCTCATTATTAGTTAAGCAATCACGCTGTTGTTGTTTAGGGGTGTGGTTTTTTCACCTAACCGTTTATCCACCCATTTTTTTTTCACTGCTCCTACTTATATCCAGAGATCAGGCTCATTGCATCACAGCTGCTGGAAAAAGAGGAGCCATTTGGGGAGCCCTCTGCACCCGAAAGGCACGTAGCAGCTCTTCCTGCTGCAACAGCAGTTCAAGTGGCACATGCATCAATCAAAACTCACTCAGTACATAAAACATTTTAAGTGCTCTCAGCGAAGGATCTACCAGTATGAAAACATATTAAAATCTACTTACTTGCATCGAACTACTACATTTTTGGTTAATACTTCATGGTCTTTGTCATCCTACTATGACCTAGCCCTGATGCTCACAGGTTACACAATACAGACAAAGCCTTCCCCCACACCCAAACAGAGCAAGTAACACTGTCAAGAAAACCAGGCTGTGGTTACTTCTGTGTCAGAGGGGTTTTAAAAGAGAAAAGAAACCTGGGTGTAAGGTTTGAGATTCAGCTGGTAAAGGGAATTTCAAACCATCCAAACCTTCACATCTCTGAGTGCCTCATCAGAGCCACATGCACATCCTTGTCTCGGGCTTCGGGGCAGCGGCAAAGTGTGGCAAGGAAAAATGACACCGGTGCTGCGTTAGCAAACATGCTGCGTCCACCCATCTGCCAAATCATCTGAGACTAAAGTTTTCAGTCACTTCCTACAGGACAAATCCCGCAGGACCTCTGGGAAGGCATGAAGAACAGAAGAAATGCAGCCACAGGTGCCCTCTGAGGTCACCCAAGGGGCACAAAGGATGATTCTTCAATGCACACATGTATGTCTAAACGTGTATGCACATGCATGGGCATACACCTGCAACCCTGGGCACTACGCTAAGGGTCAAATAGCTGCTCCACAGCTCTAAGATTGGGGAATTTTCTGCCACCTCTGCCTCTCCAAGGGCACAGATCCAGGCAGGAAGGTTTCTTCCATGCTCTGAGAGCCCACACAGCTTTTCCAGTTTGTCTCTGCCTGTCTGGAACTCGCCATAGGAGGAGTCAGCCCTGTCAGTCAAAACAGGAAGGGAGTAGTCTGACCTGAAAAGATTCCACCAGTTCCAGCTACATCCCATAACCACAGCTTACATAGTGTAAGAGACCGGGAGCTTTTAATATCATTAATTCTTTCCTAACATGCAGTAGCAAGAAACACATTCCTGCACTGTGGGAGGAAGAAAGGAAAGGGCTGTAAGTCTTCCAGATCAGTCTTGTCTGAAGGTGCAAGAAATGCAAAACATTGCTTTAGAGGGAAGGATGTTTACAGTAAAGCAGGAAACATTTTCTTGCCCATCTGCACAGGACAAGATCTCCCATGTACAAGATGGGCATCTCCTCTGCCATGAGGTCTCTGACACACATGTGCAGGCAGAGAAAGCTTAAATCTCAGTGGAAGAGGGCACTTCGCACTCAGTGACCCACTGAGATCAAATGCACAGTAAGAAATGTCAGGTCTTTTAACAGGTGCTACAGACACACAGATGGACAGGGCTCAGGCAGCTTCACTCAATGTCCCCTGCTATGACAGAACAACTCTGGACCCTGTGGAGGTGACCAGAGCCTTTGGGCTTTGTGAGCTCCTGAATGCATGGAGATGGGCATTGCAACTGTATCCACAAGTCCTGTGTCCTCTGGATCATCCATTGAGCTCTAGAAGACAGTCAAACCACCCTGGAGCAAAGGTTGTGCTGACCAAGTCTTCCCATGCCATGTCCAGCAAATGCCTGGAGGTTCTGCAGCTCGACAGCCATCATGACACAGACCAGCCATCACAATAGAGGTCCCACAGAAGCCTCACTTGAGACACTTGCACCATAATTTAGCTTTTCTAGAGAGTGTCCACCAAGATCAGACCCAGGGTATGCTCACCAAGGTGCTCAGAACCACAGGCACTGGGGAGGCTGGTGATGGGCTGAAGCTCTGGGGAAGCCCTCTCTGCAGGACCTCTGGCACCTGCTTTCCCTCAAAAGTATCTGTCTGCAAAGCCTTCTCATCTGGATAGACTCCCAGAACAGGCCTTTTCTATCTGTCCTGAAATCGAAGACATTGCCATCTGAATTCCAGGACCAGACTTTCATCTCTACCCAGAGCCTCCCAGGAACCAGAGCAACTTGATCAGACCAGCTCCTGCATCATATCTCCTTGGAGCAAGAAAAAAGTCAAGGCAGTAAGAGCTCAACACCTCCTCTCCTTTCATTTTGTCCTCTGATTAGGCTCCCTGGGGAAGGCATGTAGCGATCCTCCAGCTCCAGAGTGCTCCTGCCTTGCTAACCCCTTTGAGAAGAGACCTCTTCTTCAGGAGTAAACAGCTTGGACAGGAGAAAAATGCATCTCCTGGTTACTGGGCAAGACACTACTCTCTGTCCCCTTCAACTCAATAGCATTTAAATCCCTTTTTCACATGGCGAGCTCAGAAAAGGGCAATGTTTCTTTTTTGACCACAGAAGAGAACAAAATCCCACAGCTTCGCTGCGTGGCAGATGTCTCCATTGCTGTAAACCCACCACTGCTGCCATGTCAGCCTCAGCTACAACCCTGTTTCTCAATTCTGTGGTTTGTGCTATTAAAGGAGAGCAAATTACCCTGAGTCAAAGCCAGCCAGTTCTGCATCCAAGTTGCCTTCTCATCCAAAATTTCTCACGTTCACTGCTGTCACTGCACTCCTTTCCAGAACCAGCTTCTCACTGCATTTAGATTACCCCCAAGGTGACCCAGGGTGATCCAGGGGAAGAGAAATACAAGGGTGCTGGAGAGGCTACCAGCCAAAGCCAGGTCAAAGCACAAAGCACAAAGGTCTTGCCTTTAGGCAACAACACTGTACACTGCAAAACAAAACTGGATGATTCTGATGGGGTAGTTTCTACCGACAGCTCTGCATCACCCGCTTGCTGGTGACTCCACAGTGCAAAGTCAGCTTTTGAGGACTTTCAACGGAGGTGGACGCAGCTGAGTTATCGGAAAGCATGTGCAGCATCACCTCTGTGACTGTTCCAGGAGAAGAAACACCTGTTTTCCCAGAAAGAGGTATTCATCAGCCCCTTCAGGTCTGGCTGCTACTGATCGGGAAGCTACAAGAGCCAAGTGAACTGGTACTGCAAGATATCTTGAATATGATGGCTGCAAGGGAACACAGCTGTACCTATCTCAGAGCCTTCAAGAGGAGGAAAAGCTGCCCAGCCAGGGCTGCCAAGGCAGATTTCAGGCTCTCTACCCCATAGCTTGTCCTTCAGAGAAACCTGTGACCAGTTCCTGCTCTGTTCCTCCCTGAGCACCCTCAGGCCAAAGAGACATCAAGGAAACACAACACTGCTTCCAATAAGGCAATGTGTCCTTTGCTCATATTCATGTTTCTGACATGTTCTGACTAGGATGTCAGTATATTGGATTTAGGACCAGTTGTAATTTGTAACCCAATCAAACCCTATTCCAAGTCTATTATTACCTGCATTAGAGAAAACAGGCAGTAAAAAAATCAGTTTTGATGTCATAATTGACTGGATCAACTAAGTCATAATTGCTTAAAGGATAATAAAAGTTGCTTTCCAGGGAAGTCTCTTCTACACCTTTCACTTCTGAAGCCATTTGCTGACACCAAGTTTACCAGAGGCACAAAGAAGTCCTATAAGCTGCAACACACCCTGATGAGTTTCCTGCTGAGATGTACAGCCACATTTGCTGCAAGCCTGTTAACAGCCTCCCCAAGGAGCCTGCTGTCCCCATCGGCTTGTCCAATGGTCTCCAGCTCCTCTTCGCACACCAAGTCAGTGTCCTGTCAGGTCCCCATGAGAGTTGCTTTAGCCTTGACCCCTCCAGAGACACGGCGGCTCCAGCCCCGTGCACGCAGGCACCTCCGGCGCCTTGGCAGCTGCAGAAATGCTCCATTCAGCTCTAATCCCGGCTTTCAGCATGAGGTGGAGGAGGACTTCAGGCTTCAGGAACTCACTTCCTACCCAGATCTGTGCCTCCTGGTTGAGGTTTCACGGTGGCAGGTTAAATCTTCATCATACAGGGAACAGAAGAGAGGGGCTGGTCTTGATATTCCTCCTCAGATAGATGACAGGAAAGACTGAAATTGTGAACGGTTCCCAGCCGCTGTGCTTCCTGCTCCCTTTTAAGTCTTGTGCAGGGTGCTCCTCCCCTCCTTCTTGCATATCCTGGACCTCAAGAAAGCCCCACATACTCTCAGCAATGTGTCCTGTGGGACCTCCAGCTTCAAAATCACCTTCCTTCTCGAAGGCAGGAGAGCACTGAGCACCCCTCTCCTCTCTCTTCTACTCCATGACTTTTCAGTTAAACAAGCAGCGCTACTTGCAGGGAAACTGCAGGACAATTTTGAGGTCCTCCTCAATTTAAAGAGATCTTGTGCACATCCCCGTCTCTCACTTCCTTGCCTCACCCCTCGATCTGTCCCAGACAGAAGTACCAAGCTCGCACCTTGCTAGACCTAGCAGCTCTACAGAAGGTACAGCAGATTCCCATAGACTGGGCAGAGATCAGCACGAACAGCAGCTGGCAGGCAGCGTGGGAGGTAACGGGTCTGTGCCTAGGCTTGAGGAAACATTCAAAGAAACCCTTCCAAGTTTTCTGCGGCCACCTCCTGAGCTACCTGGTTAAAGTGAAAGAGGAGCCCAGCATCTTCCATTCTGAACCAGAGTTTTAATTCAAGTACCTCTGCAATTCCTTCTACATACATGGAGGCAAGATCTGACTCTTTCTGCTGTTCCTCCTTGCAGCTGCCACCACTGCTGAGCCTGGCAGCAGCAGCAAAACGTTTGGTGGCTGTGTAGCATTAGGCAACTTGGAAGCCAGCAAATGCTAAACCCTGCAGAGCCTGCACAAGGCATCCCAGGAAGAGATGCTACCCAAAAATATATTTTTCTTTTGCTGGCACAACTCCTTCCCCAGTGCAAGCTTGGAGAGAAGCTGATACCAAAGCTTCAAGCAAGAGAAGCATATGGGAAGGTGGACAAAACCCTCCTGGTGCATCAGTCAGGAGAAGCGCAAGAGGAAAGCCCTCTGACCTGCCCTGCTGCCTGGGAGGACCAGCCAGGAGCTGCAAGAGCACAGCTAAAGCTGGAGCATCCCCAGCTCCAGTTCTGCCTTCCAGCAAGCAGCCACTAGCACAGTCCAGCTGCCACAGGGACCCGAGGAGTCAATACTTGCTGCAACAAGGGAAATCCCAGTCAGATAATAGGAAAAAAAATATTCACAGTTGTCATCAAACACTGGGTCAGGGAGATGGGAAATCTCCATCCCCGGACACAGCTGGCAGTTAACAGAATTGGGCTCTGCACAGCCCACACTGATGTCAAAGCTGGCTCTGCCCTGAGTGGGGAACAGGGGGCAGAGCCCTGTGCAGCACCTCCCTGCCAAAGCCAGCCTACAGTTCCTACAGCAGTTCTGACACTGCTCACAGCACTTCTGTGGGTAAGGGATGGTGGCACTTGAAAGTCGAGCCAGGTTTTGAAAAAAGGGCATCACAGCCCCACCTCTCTGCACACCAACATTTTATTCAGCTACTGTACACAAAGCTGGGAAGGGACAAAGAGGCAGAGGCTGCACATCTGCAAAGTATTGCCTGTCCAGATCCAGTGCGGATCACCACTGCCACCCTGCATCTTGTGTATATCCGCAGCTTGCTAAGACTTTGGCATGGCTACACGGTGGAAAACCATTGGGTTGATAACTTCGGGTACTGATGTTCTCCATATACCCACATACCAACTTCCTCTGCCATCATGCATGTAACCATCCCCAGAGAAACCACTCTGTGACCAATATTCAGCCTCTACGGCTCACACAACCATCAGCCTAACAGCAGGAGCCCTGCTGGTATCATGCCATGGATTGCTGTACCTCCTCCCAGAAAATACAGGTACTTACCATCCATCAGGCATCCCAGTTGGTACAAGAAGCCATGAAAAAAATCAATTAACAGACTAGAGACCAACGGCTTAAAGACAATTTTGCACTGAAATATCATATTCTTCAGCAAAAGCTCCAGGTGCTTTGTATACATGGTCATTCTCACATCAGCAGCGCTCCCATTTCCATGGAACGCATGATGCAATCACCAGGTCTTTTGCTGAAGAAGTGATTTCAGATGCACACAAAGAGTGACCGTCTCAGGCAAAATACATAAAAGATGTCACCAACAAGGTCCTGCAGTGGCAGGCAATTAATGACACGAATAACAGAAGGCAGCTCCCCCTTAGGCTGTCCCCTGTGCCTCCCCAAAGGGCTGTGCTTACTCTCAGCTCCTGGAGGTAGCACTGTACAGGGTCATAATCCACCACAGGGAAGAGGATCTTCACTGCAGTGCTGTTCTTCACCACACCCCGGGTAAACGATTTTAGTGGCCGGTCCACGCTCTCAAGATGCCGAGGAATCTGGTTTGGATTCAGGTGGATCAGGACATCGTAGAGGTCCAAAGGAGGGCGGAAGACCATCTGCAGGGAGAAAAGACCAGTGCTACTCAATATGGAACACAGGAAAGCAGGAGAGATCACAGAGGTTTCCCAAGTCCTTGCTTGTATTTTATACTTTTCTCCTTACAAAGCAGTAAACCAAAGCCAAATTTTTTGTGAGATAAATGACAAAAGTTTGCCAAAACATCCACAGGAAGAACACAGCTGTGGCGGAGCCACAGGGAGCTCCAGCCCATACAGGCCACCCCAGAGTGGTGGGCTCAGGCAAGTCCCTGATCCAGCATGGGCTCTGCTCACATCACAGGGATGTGACTCTCACTCCCCTACACCCCATGCAAGTGCTGTAACAAGGATTCTGTGGCTGGGCAGGCTAAATATTCTCTGGACCACCAAAGTGCATCAGGAAGGACACGCTCATTTGCCACAGCCCAACTGTACAGCAAGCTCAACCCTTAAGAGAAGGGAGACACTCCCAACCCACATCAGACATCTTGCCACAAGCACTACGCTCTCTACCCTATTGCTTTCCCAGGTGAGCAGAAAAATCTAACCACTGTTTCCAGGACTTGGGGACAGTCCCTGGGGAAGAACCTTCCACAGGTCCAAGGTGGTCCTCTCCGGCCGTGACCAGAGAAGCCAGGAAGCCCACCTGAGTGTATGACCTTTGGGCAGGCAGTCGAGAGACGGACAGATGGCGAGCTGAGACAGGTAACCGTACTGCATATGGCAGGGTCTCAGAATGAAGAGGGGAGTCAAGAAGCTAACAGGAGCCAAACAACACTCAGAGAACACAAGCAGTTGCACAACAACAGGATGGTCCCATCTGTCCAGCAGGAGCTGCCCCACAGGGCAGCAGCATCTTCCATCAAGCAGACAGAGGATGATGAGAGCAAGCCCCTTTAATGGATGGGAGCAATCCCAGACACATAAATATTTGGATAGCAGGATCTGGCACTGTGGATAGAGCTGCATTAAAATGGAAAAAAAAACCATAAAACTATGTGTATGTTTTCATGGGATAAATGATGCAGGGACACGATCGGAGGCATGGGACACCGCCCAACATGGTGCTGGCAGAAAACCCACCTCTCAGAGCTGCTTTATAGTCAGGCTGGGGAGAACACACATGTAGAACATCAGTCACCAGCACTGAGTCCCAGCTCCGGTCCACACAGATTCCCTTTCCCACCCAGCTGACCAAGTCCATGGTTTATTGTAACCCCCTGGGAGCAAAGAAACAGACCTCACAAACCCATGTCTGCATCCACATGAGAGCCAACATGTCCCCAGGGAACCCAAATGCAGACAAAAAAAGCTTGGAACACCCTCTTAGATACATGGGAAGAGGAGCCAACTCCAGGTTGCACTGGAAAGGCTCTTCCCTCCTCATGTCCCCACGCTCTGCTTACAGATTAGCAGCCCTGGAAACAGCATCCTGTGTTTATCCCTAAGGAAAGTTGCAGGCCTGGGAGGATGCTGGTATGGACCAGAGGGACACCCTGGGTATGAGAAAGGAGTCCACTGCAATGGCCAAGGGGAGGGGAGGGGGAAGGAGGACCAAGGAGGCTGAGTCGAGGGGTTGGGAAGATGCTACAGGCAAGGATAGCTTGTTTCAGGAGCTAAATGCACTGCCCAGCTCACACTGCACCTCTTGGGTTTCGGTCTTGGGTCTGCACTGCGACTGCAGCACAGCGGGTACGTCTCAAGTGTGCAGCATCTCACCCCATCACATCCCAGCAACACACACTGCTCCCGCCTCAAGCAGATCTCACCCCTGAAATACCTCCAGAGCAAAACGCAGCAGAACTGAAAGCAACATCAAAAAATCCATTTTATATTGCCTAGGTAGGAAAAAGAATAACACTATATGTGGGGTATTTTTCTAATGTGAATCTGTCATATCTAACCGTTGTTTGGCTTATTGAGTCCTCTCAGCATCAATTACCTCAGCCACTACTTGGTACGTCAACCAGCTCCTCTCCAAAACACATGTATCTCCCCTCAAAGGGCAAATAACTGTCTGCATCTCTCAAGTCTGAGTAATGGATGCTTTAACTTAAAACAGAAAATGAAGAGGGTTAAACTATATAAGGCCTTGCTCCTCTGCTCAAATCAATATAACATCTTCCTAAAGCGCCTGCTAGTGTCCTACCAAAACCTCTGCCACCTGGGCTTAGTTAGACTCAAGCACACGAGCCAGATTTGTAGAGTTACACCAGGAAAGAGTATCCCAAAGATACCACTTGCTCCAGCCACAGATGTGTGACCAATTCAATTAAAAATAAATTTTCCCCAATCAATTATATTCCACTCCAAGTTGCTATCCAGAGCTGGGTCCACCAGAAGCAGGGTAGCACAGTGGTGCCCCAGCCTCGCAGTTCCCATCTTTGCTGCTCTTTGTCCTGGGCCAACCACATGTGGCCACAGCCTGAATCCAAATCACAGATCCCAGCAATCACCATCAAAGACCAGCATATTTGCCAGAGCCTGAAAATCCTTGTGCTGGCACCCTGGGGTGTTACCTTCACATCCTGGCTGTTGAGTGGGTCCATGAGCTGCTCCTCCAAGGCACGGAGAGACTCTGAGGCCAGCACGAGAAGGCGCTGCAGGATCTGGGGAGGGAAGAAAGCCAGAGAGTGAAACTCGGCAGTCCTGGATGTGGCAGGGACACAGCTCACGTAGACACCACTGCTGCTGGCTCCAGCACTGGGAGCAGGGAACTGCCCCAAGCCAGCAGCCACCACACGGCAAGGACAGAGGGTCCAGCTCACCTGCACTGAGGGTCGCTCTTGGGTCCACATGGAGCTCCACTGGTCTTTGGGGGTGGCGATGAACATGACGGGAAGGCGAGAGCGCGCAGCCACAAATTTGTTCTTGATCTCTGTGCAGTCAGCATCTGGGGATCACAGGCAGATGGGTGAGATGCTCTGCCCCAACCATAGCCCTCCAGCCTTCTCGCCCATGTATCGCAACCCAGAAAAGGGCACAACAAGAGGCTTTATCCTCTCCCACCCTCTGATCCCGCGGTCCACATGCAAACAGAGCTCTATCACCATGGGCTTGCTCTGCTCTCACGCTTCCCTCAGCATCCTCCTGCAGGCAGTTTTGAAGATAAGATGGAGTGCTAGATAGACCTTTGCTCTTAACCCACCCAGGCAAGCCCAGACATGGCTCAAGACACAGCAGGCACTGGGACTGACATTGACTGGGAACTCATGTCATAAGCTAGTTAACAGAGTTTGTACCCAAAGAGCTTTTTGCTTGCCTGCCCCCCACCCCAGATGTGGAAAAACTAGCTCTTGGCCAAAAACACTTCCTATTTAGTTCAATGAAAAAGCTGAAGGGTAGAAAAGTATCAGGTTCCAAAACTCAATTCTCTGTCTCAGAAAAGAAGTTGAGGGAGTGCTGAAACCCACAGAAACAGCTGCTCCCTCCAGCACTGTACACACCACTACCAAGCAGCTTTACCTTTTCTTTTAAATCACCTTTAAAAGCCAGCCATAGCTAACTCCCCCATCTCACCACTACCCAAAGCAAAGACAATCCCATGGTCTCTTCTTGCTCCTGGGAAAGACAGCACATGTCTGAAAGGTGGTCAGCAGATAAAACACAAGGAAGAGAGGAGGATTGCAGGTCCAATTGGATGCACCAACTTGCTCCTTTGGAAACCAGAGACCTTCACCAGGAAACTTTAAATGCTTGGGAGGTAACAAAACCTGGAGAACTGCAGCCCTTTTCCCTTGCGGGTTTTGAAACTGAGGACCGATAGATCCTCCCCATGATGTGAGTGGTGCAGCAGTGCTCTCAAAGCAGACACAGCGCAGCAGCCTTGAAGCTTCCCATTCAAGAATCCAACTGCTCTCCCAGCACAAATGAAGGTTTGGCCCCCACGAGCCAGGCCAAAGCCTCAAGCACAACCAGCAGTTATGAAGGAGCAGAGGGCTTCCAAAGCAAGGCAGGACAGGAGGAAGGGAGGCAAAAATCTTCTTGCCCTCAGCAGAAGCTGTTACACCCCCATGTATCCAAGACCCCTAGAGCCAGGCACTGACCAAAGAGGGCTCAAGACCCTCATGCCACGGCTCTCCTGCATGCTACCTGCTCACCTGTGAGGCCAGCATTCAGGTTGATGATCAGAGGGTTGTTTTTCCAGTCAAAGGTTGCCAGCAGGTTGAGGAAGCGCAGGAACCCGACCTGGGGAGAGCTGCAGGCGAGATAAGAGAGTTCAACACCAGCATTTGCTCTCTTGGCAGCAAGAGGGGCTTGAGGGTGACATAGCAATGCCCAGCCCACACGTAGTCCAAGAGATGTCTGTGGTGGGAAAGGGAAATCCAGAACAAGCATGAGTCCCTCTCCCTTCTCTAAATCCCCAGGGAAAGCCTTTCACCCTTGTTCCTCCCTCCTCAAGTAAAGGAAACTGGCAAAAAGCAGAAAATTGTCCTGGTCACCCCATCTCCCACCACTCCCCTGACCCAGACTCCTGGAGTTGGAGCAAGAGGGAGGTGGAAAGAGGGCTGCTCACATCTCCAGTGCAGCTCTGAACAACACCAGCCAAGCTCCCACTGTGCGTCTTCCCCTATGACACAACATGTATGTGAAAACAGATAGTTGGGTCAATGCAGCTCCTGCTAGCAGGGTATTTTAGGAGAGAGGAAAGCATTCCAGGCATCAGGCTGTTAATCCTGGCTACTTTGGGGAAGGAAACCGGACCTCAAGCGCAGGGCAAACTAACCTTTTGGCTCCACATGGAGCAATAACACTCCCTTTAACCTAATTTTGCTCCCTCTGGGCCAGATTCCATCCACCTGCCAGGAGCCAGCAAGCAATTGGCACGGCAGGGTTATTTACCAACATGCTACCCCAATGCAGCTTTTAGCAGCCAACCTCCTGCCCTTCCCTCAGGAGTCGTCTCCAGCAGAGAGGCTGCAGCCGCCAGCACCACAGTAACATCCCTCCCAGGGAACCCAGTAGCCCCAGCATGCTGGTAGCCACAATGCAGCCCTCACTCCTGCTTCTCCCAGCCATTCCCCGCAGGACAAGGGGCCCCGCCAGTCCTCAAGAAGGTACAAGACACCCCACAGTTGTACCACCAGCACCCAGAGGCCATGACAAAACATGCTCTCATTCTTATCTCCTTCCCCTCTCTACAGTACACTGGGCCAGGGAAGCCACAGCCCCACAGCACAGAGAATCTCCATCTTCTCCGGCCAACCACTCCCAACAGGGCTTGGAACAGTGTTTTGGAAGCACGGTGGTCTCATGCTCAGTACTGTGCACCCTCCCAGCACCTCCTGCCCTAGCAGCATCCCATCCCTCCTCTGTACCAGCTAAGGAAAAAAGCATGAAATCCACATCAGGCCAGCCCAGGCTCCTCATCCTCACCTGGGCGGCGTGAAGGGGGCCGGGTGGAGGAAGAGAAACGCCACAAGGAGGTCGACACACTCCTCAGAGATGTTGTCGCTCAGGAGCTGGGCACTGACCCAGCGCTTGGCCAGCCGGCAAGTGCTGCCGAAGACAGGGTGCTGCTGCTGGAGCCTGCGAGGAAGGAGACAAGCCACTGCACAACCCACATATCCCAGGACCCAAAATGCCCTCTGGCATTCAGCAGGAGGGAAGAGAGAGGCAAATGTGTGTGCAGCATCTCAAGCACAGGGCATATTCTGTGGAGGTTGAGAGTTTGCAGGAACAAAGGGGAAATTCTGCCACGTGCTCCTCTCTAACTATGCAGCTCTTTGGTACCTGTCTCCCCACACCAGTGACCTCAACAAGGACAACCAGTGCCATCCTCACCCTCATTCATCCCCTCCATCCTCCCGCAGAGCCTCTCAGGAGGTGAGCAGAAGGGCCACTTCCCACAATGAGCTCCTCTTCCCACTATCATCCTGCAACTTCAAGGACATCTCCAAATTGGTTTCCAGCCACATCCTGTGCCCTGGTCTCTCTGGGACCGCCCACCTCACCTACCCATGCAGGGAGCTGGTTAGATAGGGCAGATGCAATGTCTCCAGCTCCAGCTGCCGAGACTCCTCTGTGTCCTGGTACTTCAGCATCCCTTCTGGGGTGACCACTTCCTTCAAGATCAGGGGCTCCCGGTGGTAGGCTACTTGGAGACGGAAAACGTAGCCATCCTGAGACAGGAGCAGAAGGTGAAGTCAGGCTTGGTGGTAACATAAGCAGGCTGGTGTGCTACGCTGCACCTCAGGGACGCAACAGCAGCATCCTGGCATCAGCACAGTCTCATTATGCTCTTTTCTATGCCCTCCAACCAAATCTTGGTTCTGCCCAGTGGGACCATGCCCACAGACACCACCTACCTCTTCAGTAACAAGTGAGGTCAGAAGAAGGTTCCTGCTGTGCCCCTACCTTGTACACGTCGGTGTGGGTGACAGCAGGTCTGCAAACCAGCTGGTGCTGCTGCTGGAGGAGCTCAGCCAGCTGGAGGTGGAAAGCTGCCTTGATGCGCTTTATGGCTTCTTTGTCCTGCGGCCACTGGCCACTGCCTTCCATGTGGCAGATGACTGGGGACAAAGGGACAGCAAGAGGCCAGTGAGCCCCACACAGGAATGAGGTGTAGAATGGGGACAGCTGGGATTAGAGGTTGCAGCAGGAAAACAGGAAAAGCCAGGGCTCTGCTCCTGCCTGCAGCACACCAACATTGCAGTATTGGAGCCAGCATCGCCACCTGCCTCTGCTTCCCCCCCCACATCATCTCCCACTCACACTGCTCCCCACTTACCCGTCAAAGGGGCTATGTAGGCCGGGCAGGGCTTCTCCTCTGAGGGAAGCAGCAAGTGCTTGGTCTTGATTTGGGTATGGAAGGAATAAATTGGCTTCATGGGAATTGGAGGGAAGACCTGGGAGAGAACAGCAACCCAGGGACTGAGGCCAGGGAGCAGAAACCCCACAGCACCATAAACCCCCTCATCCCAAAACTCCCACTCCAGCAAAGCCGCCCGGCACAGAGGGCTTGGCAACTTGTTCACAGCCAGCACCCGGGATCAGACAGCAAAGAAGAGACACTGTACTACCCAAGGGGCTCTCAGGAGCCACAAAAGCAGAGAGTGACTCATCCTCTGTTCCCCCTCAGCCCAGGGCCTCCCCCCAGCTCCATGCAGACCCCCATGCACGGGCTGTGCCCGCAGACACTCACGTCTGTGTACCGGAAGGCTGGGTGGACGCCCTGCACAGCAGTCACTGTCAGCGGCAGCCCCTTCAGGTTCCACAGCTTGCGGCTCAGGTCATCGTAGGAGCAGACAACACTGACCATGGCCTCCTCACCTGTCCCCGACACCTGCAGACACACAGGGAGCCTCTCCATTCATCTCTCCCACTCCTGCATAGATGCCCACCTTGCCTCCCTCCCAGGCTGGCATCACAGCCAAGCTCCAAGGAGCCAGGACTGACACCCCAGGAAGCAGCTTCTGGCAAGAGCACTCAGCAAAATGGGGAGGTAAGAGAGAGAGAAGGAAGCCAAGGGCAAGACTATGGCTCCCCAGCAGCCACAGGCCTCCATCCCAGAGGCTGTGTTTCAAGCAGCAAGTGAAATTATTTCCTGTGCAAGACACTTAGGCAGTGCGAAAAGCTGTACTGCCAGCATTCTCCCTAGGAAGAGTGATTTGGGGCTAAAGAGACCACACACTGGCCAGGTGAGAGCTCTGCTAGTGCCTCTCAATGCCAACGCAGGCAGCAGTTAACAGAAAACTGCTCCAACTACATCCTCAACCAAAGTAGAGCTGTGAAGCATGGCAAAAGCAAAGACTACATATCCAGCGCATCACAGGAGCCCTGGGGAGGGTGAGTGAGAAGCTCCAAAAGAAAAATTGCTGCTGCTCTTGCTGCTTGCTTCTCCCAAAGTGCAGCAGAGGAGCCTGAATGAGGAGGAGACATCACTAACACCAAACCACTCAGCTCAGACACAGCTGAGAAAAGCCGCACGCAGCCAGTCAGCCTGTGCTTTATGGCAGAGCAGCAGCACCCTCTGCAGGGTGTGCCACAAATGACAAACTCCCATTCTGCCTGTCTCTGGAGCTGGCTGTACCATTCACCTTCCCTTATCCCCTGTGTCTCTCAACCATGGCAGACTCCCCAGCTGCCTGGAGGAGCAGACACAGACACTCCTATCCACTGCCTTGCACACAAGAGTGAGTTTCTCCTTCATTCGTCAAGGATTGGCAACAATCAGACTCCTAAATGCCCCTCCGGCTCTGGGAAAGCGCATCCCCTCTCAGCGTGGGATTCATCTACCCTGCTCACCCCAGGTTAGCTTGCAGGGACATAGCACACACAGATTTTGCTACCTCACCACACAGCAAGCTGTACAAACCACCATCTAATTCTAAACCTGACATGTGGCTCTGTCCAGACCACAGCTGGTCCTGGCACAGGAGACTTTCAGTCAGATTTGGTCCCCTTTGCTCTTAAAAAGGAGAAAGGAAACAATTTCCTTCTCCATCCAACAACCAGCTAAAGAGCTGCTTTCACAAAAGACCAGTAAAGTAGTGCCAAAGTGCCCACGTCTCATTTCCAGGCTTTAATTTTACAAGCTGGAGAGCAGAAGTAGGGAGGGGGACATTTCCCAGCCTTCAAGATGCATCTTTTTCTTTGTTTCAGATACGCATTCAGCTGCAACACTAGGGAGGGCTCAGTGGGCATGATCTTGCACTTTGCAGCATGACAGGAAAGATCCTTCTGGGTTTCTCAGGTGGGCCTACAGAATGAAGGCACAAGAGTGTCTGGCCCAAGACCTGAAGGATGCAGCACCTGAAAGGTGCAGCCAGAGGAGCACAGCGGGACAGCGATATATCCTCAGACAGTGTGGACATAGTGGACAGAAGCAGAAAGAGAAGGCCAATGGGATGCTTGCTGGAGAAAACGGGTGGGCTACCAGAGCAAGAGGACCTTAGCACCTATGCCTTGGTTGGCACAAAAGGCCCCGAAGATCCAAGGAGAACACCATGCTACCCATCCAAGAGCCCACAGGCAGGCATTTTCCTTACCCTTGCTTCCTGCTCTTGGGAACCACCTAGCTGCCTCAGGGCTACAAAGCCTAAATGACCTTCCCTTAGCCCTTCCCATACCTCTCTTCCCTGAAAAACCCACAGCCCCACTGGGGGAACAACTGTACCTCTCGCCCAGGCCTGATCACAGACTCCAGCAGGGCCCCAGTGTAGCAGATGGAGGATTCGGGAATGTCCATGTGGCTACATGGAAGAAGACAACAGAGGATCAGAGCTGTGACACATCAACTTATCTATCCTGACACCGCATGCTGCACCCACAGACAAGGGTCTGTCCAAGACCAGGGAATCCCTCCACACAGGAAGGTCATGGTGAGGAGACCAACCTGTGTGTTCCTCTGATGCCCAAGTTATCCACCCAAAGCGGCACAACAACTTGTTCAGCTTCACAAGATTCAAAGCTGAAACTGCCAACATGCAGCCTTTCCTCACAAGACCCCTCCTCGAGTTGGGATAAGGAGGTGCAGGCAACCCCTTTGCTCTGTGCAACAAGGTCTTGTTTTTGGCAGAAGGTCTAAACTGCTACAGGGAGGCTTTCCAATGCCATAGGGAGACCCAACCTTGTGAACCACTACAGGGTCCCAGAGGATTTCACAAAGCATCCTGCAAAGTCCAGATGGCTTTTATTCCAGCTCACCCAACAATGACTGTCCCAACATCCCACCTGTACGTAAGGGCAGAACAATGCTGCCTCCTTGCCCTTGGCACTGCCATCAGCAGAAGCTACAGCACCATGTGCTTGTCCTCCCCACCTTCTTTTGAGAAGCACCTCGCAGCATCAGGACCACAACTGAACTGAAATGACTGACAGATTTCACAAAGCCAAAACAACCCACAACGTCCCCCAAAGCACAAGGCTGACAATGGGTTTTCCAGGGACGTGGCGCAACCCAGGAGAGCAGCAATGACCACACACAGCTGCAGCCTCAGCTGCTGCTCGGTACAACTTACAGTTTCAGCAGGTGTTTGACGATCTGCTCAGGAATGAGGCGTTTTTGGCAAACAGTGTCAGCCTCCCACACCACCGCTTCGCAGATGCTGCCATCCTGGAACCGTCGCAGCTCTGACTTCTCCCCCCAGAAGGTCCGGAAGTCCTGGGCCTGCAAGGGGACATTGGCCAAGCCAGGCCAGTGACACAGGTCACCACTGGGACTGGCCAAACCATTTCCACAACCACCAGCCAGCCCCACAGCCATCCACAACCACAGCACAACAGCAGCTCTGCTACACACCACTCAGCACAAGCAGCGCAACCCTCACCTCAGGGAGATCGGCCTGCGGTCCCTTCTCCAGCATGCTGGCAGAAAACTCAGGGACAAACAGAAGCCCAAACGTCAGGGGCCCGACATCCTTGTGTTTTGGGGGCTCAGCGTCAATCGGCCACTGTGGGAAAATGGGGAACACAAAGCAAAAAGAGAAATGAGGCTGCTGGGATATCAGGCTGCTAGACAAACCTCCAGCTACATGCTCTTGGTTCCTGGACAAGCACAGACAGGAAAAGCCCTTGCTGGGTCACAAATTCTCAGACCAAGCCTCCCAGCTGCACCCCACACCCCAGCATGCAGAGCCTCAAATCCTGTATTCCCCACAAACGGGTCAGGCCTGTTTCCTCCCTCAGCCAGCAGAGATGTCCTCCCCATGCCCAGCAGCAACACAGGGGACACATAAGACCCCACATGCTGCAAAAGATACAGTGCCATTGCCAAGCCACATTACCTCAGGGATCTGGGGCAAGGAATGAGCTACGAGCAGTGCTCTCCCAGCCAGCCCACGCGCCAGCAGCGAGACAACAAAGGGAAGGGCTGCGGCCACGTAGTTCCCACCCCGATCCATCAGCTCATTCAGCAGCTGCATCTTCTTGCAGGCACCCTGCAGCTTGGAGACATGCTTCAGGCTACGGGAGGAGAGAGAAGCTGGTCACCAGGGAGAGAAGCTGGTCACCCACCTCTGCCGCCAAATCCTTTCTGAGAGAGATGCTAGAGGATGGATAAAGTGGGGAACAGAGGGTCCTGACCCAGGATGGGGGCTACAAGAAGAAATACTGCACTTTGGCATCTCAGGATGCACCACAGGAGATGCTGGTTCTTGGGACATTCATCATTCTCAAAGACCAAAGAATTTCCCCCCTCCTCCTGGGAGGCTATCTCGACAGTAAAAGCAGAATGGCCAAATGCAAGAAGCACCAGTGTCTGTCTCAGAGCTGGCAGGGCCACCTCCCACCAGGTAGAACTGAATCCGCTCCAGTCCAAAGCCAGAAGCAGCTCACTCGTCTCTGAACAGGCTCCTCAGCATCACCCCGCCAGCACAGCAAGACTCACTGAAAGACATGGTCAAAGGTTCTGAGCATGGGCTTCATGGTCATGAGCAGCGCCTGAAAGCCATCCACCATCCGATCATCCAAAATTTCCATGGAGCGCTTGGCTTCAAACTGGACCTGAATAAAAAGTCAATACAGAGCAAGAGCATAAATGAGAGGGGAAAAGGAAAGCAAATCCCTCCAGCAGTGGTCACCAATGCTCCCCCATCAACTACAGACAGCCCAGCTCCATGGTCACCAGCAGACCCTGATCCCAGACAGCCTCTGTCCTCAGCATGAAGCCAAGTCACCAACAGCTGTCACTGCTGGCCAGACAGTCCCTCCCGGATATCCCTGCCATCAAGACGGGTCTTTTTCTGCTCCAAAATAGTTATTTCTGCTGAACAGCTGCGTGGCTTCACCCAAAAGTGGCCAGGAAAACAACTTTTCTCCATCATTCAAGCGAGACAGGTAAGGCAGCAGCACTACATCCAAGTCTTAAAATTAACTTCAAACCTTCAGAGCTGGAGATGGATGTCAAAAGGTTAGAAAGCAACACTGAATTCCTCCACCATGTCCAACGTCCTCCTCCAAGAGGTCTAACCACCCTTTGCCTGCCTCAGCTTGCTCCTAAGATGGCATCTCAAGAAGCCACCACAATCTGCTCAGTACCTGGTGGTATTTGCTGGCAGTCATATCAGCACAGAGGTTCACCAGCCCAGAGGGATCCACAAAGACCACTTCAAATGCCTGGTGGAAATCATCCAGGACAGGCTGGAAGAGCAAATAATAGTCCTTAGTGTCACATGGCAGCACAAACATTAGGATAACACCACCTCCTTGCCGTCTGATATCCCTGTAACAAGCACATCCCTGCCTGGGGAGCACTGGCAGCATAGCCAGACACAGGCACAAGCCCTCCAGGAGCGTTGCTCACCAGGGAGACATCTGCATCCTTCACCAAGCTGATCCCCGTCACACTCAGGTCAGTGGTGGCTGTGGACAGACAGGAAGGAACAAGTCACACCACCATCCACATGTCCATCTCTGGTGAGGGTGGTACAGCTACGCACCAATACCACTGTGGTCTCACAACATAAACAGTGCTACAGCATGATGCTGACCTCCAACAATATCCACCTCTCTGCAAGCTGCTCCATCCAGCCCTGCTCTGCTGCCTCATCCCTTTCTGTCCACCCCACCCCACTCAGCGTCAGAGGGAGAAAAGCCACAATTCCTCCTTCTCTCTGCCATTTTCAGGCTTCATACAGAGACTGCTGACACCTGGAAACTCACCCAGGAACTGCAGGGTGCTTCTCAGCACCTGGTACCCACTCATCATCTTGACAATCTTGCGTTTCATCAGCAGGTAGCCAACCAGCATGGAGACCAAGAAGCCACTGAAGCACCCCAAGCCCTGTGAAAACAAAGGGCTGAGTCAACAAGAGTTCAGTGAGGCACCACAAGCCCCAGAGCCCATCCTACATGGTTGCTTCAGCCACCGAACCCCCAACCCGACCAGGAAGACATGGAGGCAAAGCCCTATATGACAAGCAGAGATATTGATCCCCTTGCAGCAAGGTAACACCTCAAAGTTCTTTGGGAAATGGAATGAATTCCCCTCCCAAAAACACAAACACACACTACATCATTCCAAGGATCTCAAAGAAGCACAACCGTCCAGTACACACAGACTCATTGCAACCCACAGTGCAGAGTGGAATCCCTTGACACCTAACATAGATCAAATCAAAGTCACAAGCCCACCAGCCCACCCACCAGGACCAAAACACCACCTTTCCACCCCTAGAAGGGAGAGAAGGCCTAAGAAAGGTCAGCCAGGCGAGTAGAGCCTGCCCTGTCCTCTGGCACAGGACATACCTTGCTGAGCTGCCGCTGGTTCAGCCAAACTTTGAGAAGGGCCAGGCCATCCTTCATGCCTGGGAAGTCAGTGGCTGCACTAGACAAGAAGTGCAGGTGAGAGAGCAGCACTGTGTCGCACAGGATGGAGTTGTTGTAGTGAGGGGTCGGGGGCTCAGTGGCTCCTGTGTAGGGAGACGACAGCATGTTGGACCCAACCACAAACCTGCTGTTCACACAAAACAGCTGCAGCAAACTGGGTGCAGCCTTTGGTTGAACTGAGCAGCATCATGCTCCTCCAGGCCCTACCTTCTTTGGGGGTGCTCTGCTCCATGAACCAGGCTGTGCGGACATTGTTCTTGCTGGGGTAGAAGCGGCTGGGTTTGAAGAGACCCGGGGCAGGACAGGCATGGAGTCGGACAGTGACCATCTTCTCATCCTTGCCTGTAAGCACCAAGGAACAGATATGCAGGAGAAAGAGATGTCAGAGACTAACATGAAAACACAGGGAGCATCCCCACCTTGAGAAGAGGAAAAAGCTCCTTCCCAACAAAGCTCAGCAGCAGTAGAAATCATCTCAGAGCAGAGAGTGACCACATCCCGCAGCCGACAATAACCCTGAGGTCATGTAATTCATGTCCAAATCCCATCTTCATACCCGCTGGCCAGCCTGGTACACCAGCACCTTCCTGTCCGCCCTGGCCTTGCCACTGCCTGTCCCAGACCCAAACCCACTATCACCTGGGGTCTGCGGAAACCAGCAGCACCCGGCAGCCCGTGCATTCCATGTCACCTCCAAGAAGAGCCAAGTTGCGCACAGCTGCCTGGGAAAGGCCAGAGACGGCAAGGAGCAGGGATGGGGAAAGCAGAGAGGACAGTACTAGACACAGGCATGTTTTTGTAGGGTCTGCTTTACTCTCTGAAGTACCTACAGGGTGGGCCAAGGCTGGGGAGTCCAGCCAAATTACAGAGGAGGATCAGGAGGGAAAGAGACTTTGAGAACTAGGCTCTGTGTGGAGGGAAAGCAGAACTGGGAGCATCAAAACCCCAAAATTTATCACCAGTTGTGACAACAGCCCCAGACTGACCCATCTCCAAAGGGAGATGGTATGAGACCACCATCACCATCCTCCACCTAACGCCAACACCCACTCACAGTCTCCACCAGAGCAAGGCTCAAGTGCTACCTTGAGGCCTCAGGAGCAGGATGGGCTTGAGATGGTTGCTGTTCATGTAGGCAAACTTCACGCTGCCAAAGAGCTTCTCCTTGGAGAAGTGTTGGGCAATGTGGGCCAGGTAGAGAGCTCTCTTCCGGTGGTAGCGCTGGTTCAGGTTGTCTTTGTCCTGGAAGATTTCCTGGGAAGAGAGGGACAGGGTAAACTCATTTCACATGCCTGCAGAGCCCAGTAAAGGACCCATCACTCCCCTAAGCCCCACAGGCAGCCCTATCTCAGACATGCAGCTGAAGCCCCAAGGAGCTCCAAGTCGGTCAGGAGCTCTACTTTGCTGCTGGTTCACCAGGCTCCAGGATCACAGGAGACAGAGCAGAGCCATGCAGCTAAACAGGACATCACTTCATCTCAAACCACACTTGAAGTCTGGGCAGCAAAGAGAGGGAGCTCTAGAGAGGTAAAAGCCTGCAAACAAGTCAACAATGTGCCCTTGTGGCCAAGAAGGCAAAAGGTACCTGGGGTGCATTAAGAGAAATGTGGACAGCAGTTCGAGGGAGGTTGTCCTCCCCCTCTACTCTGCCCTGGTGAGGCTGCATCTGGAGTATCAGTGTGCAGTTCTGGGCTCCCCAGTTTGAGAAGGGATTACTGAATTACTGGAGGGAGTCCAGCGGCAGGCTACAAAGATGATGAGGGGTCTGAAGCAACTTTCTTATGAGGAGAGGCTGAGAGAACTGGATCTGTTCAGCCTGAAGAAGGCTGAGAAGGGATCTCATCAATGTTTATAAATATCTCAAGGGTGGGTGTCAAGAGGATGGGACCAGACTCTTGTCACTGGTGCTCAACAATAGGATGAGGGGCAATGGGCACAGACTGAAGCATAGGAGGTTCCAACTGAATATGAGGAGAAACTTCTTTACTTTGAGAGTGCCAGAGCACTGGAACAGGCTGCCCAGAGAGGCTGTGGAGTCTCCTTCTCTGTGGACATTCAAAACTCTCCTGGACACATTCCTGTGTGATCTGCTCTGGTGAACCTGCTTTAGCAGGTGCGTTGGACTAGATGATCTCCAGACGTCCCTTCCAATCCCAACCATTCTGTGATTCTGTTCAATATCACCCCCGCTGCAACACCGACTTGAGAGCTGGAGCAGAAGTGCAATGGGGTAACAAGCTGTACAGTATCTATCTCCCTGACAATGTGGAAGAGCTTCAGCACAGACAGAGGGAAAGAAGATGCTCAAGAGGAACTAAAATCAAAGCAGCTGAAAACTTTGATTAAGTGGTGAGACAGCACTCCCCAGCTCCTCATGGAGTCACCACACTGCACATCCGGATACCGCAACCTCACTCAGGATTGGAGAGTACAGGGCAGGGGACAGAAGGGGACAGAGCTCAGCCAGGCCCCAAGCCACTTGGAAGCCAGACTCACCCGCGGCATGGTCACTGCCACATCCACGTTGATCTCTGGCTTAATGCAGGTGCCCAGCAGGTAACTGCCCACCACTTTCAGGTCAGCCGGGGGCAGGAAGCAGAACCTCCCCTTCACACTGAACGGCACCTGCAGGAACGGGACCTTCACGCCCTTGGGGAGCCAGGCCTGGTCGGTGAGCTGGGGACAGACAGAACATGTGAAACACACCAAATATCACCAACAGGTGCAAGGACCAAGACCCCTTTCACCACACAACTGCAGGCACAGGCATCCAAGGCTTAAAGATGGGGCATTCCCCTCTTGCCTCCAACATGAAGTAAGTTAATATTTTTTCAGTCCCTAAAGGAGACACTGCACCGGGACCTCTGCCCCTACAACAAGAGCAAAACCTGTTCCATACAGGGTCTTGCTGCCTCCTCCATCCCTCTGGGACATACTTCCATTTCTGGGGTCTCTGGGATGGCGCTCAGCAAGCTGTTAATTTCATGGAGGAAGGCATCAATCTTCTTCTTCTTCGTCTCCTTCAGTGTCACTTCCTTCAGAAGCTCTTCAACCTGTAAGGGAAAAGGAGACCCTAAAAGGCAGCTGCCACACTGGAATTGCTCCTGCTCTGTATCTTGTTCTCCAGCACCCACCATGAGCCTGGTGAAGAGGGCAGCTGGTGAGTTGGAGAACATATCTAAGCATCTCCACAACCCATGCCCAGAGCTGGGAGTCCAGTCAATCCATGGGCAGAAAGATAACACAGCTCCTGCCATCTCTGTGAAGTGCTGGATAGAAATCAGCTCCATCCCACCAGCTTCTGCCTGATACTCAGTCATAAAAAAGTGGAGTGATTCACGTAGTCTTTGCTCTCAGAAACATTTTTAGTATGACAAAGTATCAGCCCCAGAAAATGACGTTGCAGACCATAGAGATTCTGCCACCAAACCCAGCAGATCTTCAGGAGATCAAAGGCACTCCTCAAAAAATCACCAATATTGCAACCATGATGAGTCATCTAGTCAACAGCCAGACCTCTTCCCAACACAGACAGTTTGCTTTCCCAGGACATGAATAAACTCTCCTGTCCCATCCAGAAGCTGGTCAAAGACAGGAGCCAGGTGCACCTGTTGATATTACTTTCTCACCCAAGTAAGCAATAAACCAACACAGCAAGGGATGCAATGACCACACTCCCACCATACTGCAGTTATGTGCTGGAGGGGTTCAATCCTAGTAGTGTAAGAGAGGCACAGATGGTAATAAGAATTACAGCGGAAATAACAGTAATAAGCTGGGTGCCTCGTACAAGCCATGCCTTCCGTGCCTAATGTGTTCATTTTTGGGCCTCTGTCTATAAGAAAGACCTTGAGGTGCTAGAGCGAATTCAGAGAAGAGCAACAAAGCTGGTGAGGGGTCTGGAGCACAAGTCTGATGAGGAGCTGCTGAGGGAACTGGGGCTGTTCAGCCCGGAGAAAAGGAGGCTGAGGGGAGACCTGATCACTGTCTGCAACTGCCTGAAAGGAGGTTGAAGAGTGGAGGGGGTTACTCCCCGGTAACAAGTGACAGGACAAGAGAAAATGGCCTCAGTTGCACCAGGGGAAGTTTATATTGGATATTAGGAAAAGCTTATTCACAGAAAGGATTGTCAGGAATTGGAACAGGCTGCCCAGGGCAGTAGTGGAGTCACCATCCTTGGAGGGGTTTAAAAGGTGCATAGATGAGGTTCTTAGGGACATGGTTTAGTGCCAGTGTTGGGTTCCTGGTTGGACTCGATGATCTTGCAGGTCTCTTCCAACCAAAACGACTCTATGACTCTGCCACGGTCCTGTGCCAGTTCCTGCTGAGGAGCAGCCCCTGCCCGGGACCACCGGCTCCGGAGCGCTCAGGGCCCGGCCACGGGCCCAGGGTCTGTTCCGCAGGCGCCTCCCGGGAGCTGCGTGCCCGGGATCCCGCCGCTCCCCGGCCCCCCACCAGCCCCAGCCCCCGCTCCCTCCCGGCTGACCTGCAGGCGGAGCAGGCTGGAGTGGAAGAGATCCTCCGTCTCCTTCAGCTGGCTCAGCTCCTCGCTGGTGGGCGGTTTGTAGAGCTCGGCCCGGCTCAGCTTCGCGGGCTGCAGGGCCCCGGCCGGGGCGGCCCTCTTCCCGCTCCGCGTCGCACGGCCCCGCGCCGCCTCCTCCTCCGCCGCCTCCGGAGAGCCCTGCGAGAGGAACACAGCTCGGTTCGGCCCGGAGCCCGGCGGGACCCGCCGCAGGGCCCCCGCGGCACCGACCCCCGGCCCGGCCGCGCCGCCTCCTCACCGCCATGGCCGCCGCCTCACACGCGCGTGCGGGCACCGCCACCACGCGCGGCGCCGCTCACCCCGCCGGCCGCGGAGCGCCGCTCCCCATTGGCCGCGCGTACCGGCGCAGGGCTCCTATTGGTCGCGCTGGCTTGCGCCCCGCCTTCCCGCCCCGCCCGCGGAGCCGCCCACGGAGGCGAGTGCGCTTGAGCGGAAAGAGGCGGGGGGCTGTTTCCTCGCTTTGCGGCGGGTCGTGCTGGGAGCTGTGCTTTTTGCAGCGGTTGCGGCGCTTGGTGGCAGTGTGGCTGTTGCCGCGCTGGCTTGAGGGGCGGGGTGGGTGGCCGGGCGGGCTGTAAGCCAAACTCACAACTTTTAACCCCAAAACTGCAGTCCTCAGCGCAGCCCCGCGTGGTTTCGCGTTCTCGGGGCCTACCTGGGGACGCTGGTGTGAGCAGCGCCGCGCTCGTCACATCGTGTTCGAAAGGGGCCTTAAAAATTATTGGGGGGGGGGCGAGTATTGGGGTTTTAATAAACGCACAGGACTGTGGTTTTCAGCCTGGCATGTGTTTGTGCTCTGGACATGGGGAAGTTTGGGGCTGTTGGGGTGTGGGGTTAGATGGGTAACCAGGGCACAGGCTGGTGCTGGAGCTGCCAGATGTAAATAAGCGCGCAGTAAAACAAGCTGCGGTTTGCGCAATGCACATCGTTCTGGGGGAAAAAAAAACCTGAGCCAGCACTTGAAAATCATAGAGTCATTTCAGTTGGAGCAGACCCTCAGGGTCATCGAGGCCAACCATAACCTAACTGGCGCTAAACCATGTCCCTAAGAGCCTCATCTACACGTCTTTTAAACACCTTCAGGGATGGTGACTCCACCACTGCCCTGGGCAGCCTGTTCCTGTGGCAGAACAAATGGCTCTTCTTTAACGTAAGAACCCCCAGGCCCAAACAATTGGTGTCAATTGACAAATTTCTGGGCTTTTCTTTGAGTGTGTATTTGGTCAAAGATACTGAACCAGGGGGAGGTGACCACTGGATGGACCAGCTGGTGATGCCTGGAGATATCCTGCAGGAGGACATTCCCATTGCAAATGCTGATGAGGATCGTGCTGGGGATGCTGGAGAGGTGGTGGACAGCACAGAGCTTGTGGAAGCGTCTCTGCTCCTGGAAGGTGTCGCTCACTTTGGAGAACAACACGCAAAGTGCAAAGTGGTAAGAAATGCAACTTCTTGCATCGACAACCTGTTAAGACCCATGGCACAAAGCAGCAGACTCAGGGTGTAAACTGATAGTAACACTCAACCTCGAGGCTCTGAAGGGGCAGCGGGTGGTGTTCGGTTCTGCCTCTGCACTCCACAGTGTCCTGTGCTCCCCGACCCCAAACAGCCCAGAGCAGTCATGTTAGGGGAAAATCCGTGCAGGTGCATTGCTTTCCGGTTTTGAGCCCTGGGTGGCTCAGCAGTGGAGCCACATATGCCTGCTTGGGTGAGGATTGTAGAACAACCCTGAGTTATTTGACATTTTCAAGGCACAGCGAACACAGAGAACCGTTCCTTGCACCCAGAAAAAAAGAGGTTTATTTTCCAGAGCAGCCAGGCCGATCCTGGGCAAAGCCAGCACAGAGCTGCCCACATGCCACAAAGCTGGGCTCTGGTGCTCGGTGATTCACCGGGATGGACATCCAGTGTGTGACCTGCAGAGAGCACGAGGCAAAGCCACCACAGCCTGACCTGGCCTGGCCAGAACCGCAGGGGCTGAAACCAGCAGCAGGCTGGAGGCAGGCTGTGTGTGGATTGCCAGAGCGAGAGAAATACCCCATTTATATATGCCTGTACGTGTATATGCTTTTACGGAGCAACTCCAAGCCTCAGGCCTGACCGGATTTGAGTTGTCAGGGTGTTTAAAAGCCCACCCTATGTGTGTCCCTGACTGAGGGGCCACAGATTTGGGACTCAGGTAACTTTAGAACTCTTTCCTGCCCTTTGACTGGCTTTTGTGTAACTGTAGGCAGTCTAATTCACTTCTCCATGCCTTGCTGTGGGGATGTTGTGACCCCAGTGAGACTGACATTCTTCAGGAGGGACTCTGCTCTAGGATAGCATCCCAGCCTGGAGTGTGTCATCTCACCTGAAGCACTGTGTACAGCTCTGGGCGCCACAGTGTAAGAAAGATATAAAGCTGCTAGAGAGTGTCCAGAAGAGGGCTATGAAGTTGGTGAAGGTTTTGAAGGGGAAGCTGTGTGAGGAGTGGCTGAGGTCACTTGGTTTGTTCAGCCTGGAGAAGAGGAGACTGAGAGGAGACCTCATCGCTGTTACAGCTTCCTCACAAGGGGAGGAGGAAGGGCAGGTGCCAAACTTTTCTCTTTAGTGACCAGTGACAGAACCCAAGGGAATGGCAGGAAGATGTGCCAGGGGGGTTAGGTTGCACATTAGAAAAAGGTTCTTCACCCAGAGGGTGCTGGACACTGGAACAGGCTCCCCAGGGAGGTGTCACGGCCCCAAGCCTGACAGTGCACAAGAAGAGACTGGACAACACCCTCAGACACATGGTGTGAACTGTGGGGTTGTCATATGCAGGGGCAGGAGCTGGACTCGATGATCCTTGTGGGTCCCTTCCAGCTCAGGACGTTCTGTGATCTCCATGTCAGGTCCAAATTCTTCTCCCTGAGCCCTGGCTACCCTCAGTTCAGGTTTTTACCTGCACTGTGGGAACACTACAAGCAGTATCTCTTCAAGAGCAAATGCATGGGCATGTTAAGACAGAGGGTAGAAGATCACATATCCATCCTGAAGATAAATGTAGGAGTTCAGAGAACTCTCCAGGTGAACTGGGCTGAGCTTTGTCCCCCGCACAAGACCCCTAAGCCAAATCCAGCCCACGAGCAGTGCTCACAGAAAGCAGGAGTGGGTTTGAGGAAAAATAAGCAGGGTGGGTGCTGGAGGGGAAAAAAAAGAAGAAAAAAAAAAAAGCTGTGTGTTCAGAGGCTGTTTGCAGCTGATTTTCTGCCCACCCTGCAGGTCTTTGCTGCACCTGGCGTGCAGCGGAGCGGGGCAGACTCTCACCCCTGTGTCTGCGAGGGAAAGCAAAGCAAAGCCATGTCCGCGGTGCCGGCGGCCGCCTGGCTTTCACCCCTCAGAGCTGGGATCCACCTGCTGCTGCTGTGCAGCATCTCTGCCTGGAAAATGCTGGGCTCCTGCACAAGGCTCAGCGTTGTTTCTGTTCCCGAAAAGGCTGGCATCAGCCCCTGTGTCGCCTGGCCTGCTGTCTAGGTGGGCACAGTTGCCAGCATCGTTGCCCAAGAGCCCCTCACGCTTCACATACTCAGTATTTAACAACTTCCATGCAGGAAAACCTGCTGGAAGTGGGTTTTCAGCCTGTGTCAACCAGGGAACCAGGACTCCTGCAAGTGAGTGTTTGACACCTGGTTTCCAAGGAAAGTCTCCTGAGACCCTTACTGACCCTTTGTTGTATTTGGAGAACACTTCCTGCACACAAGTGCTTGTGGTGGGGATGCAGGTGACAGCTGTAGGTGTGAGATGAGGCTTCTGGTCGCTGTTACTGCTCCTGCCTGGTTGCTGCATCATGGCCTCAATCTCAGCCAGCAGCAGCAACACCCTCAGCCCTCTCCAGAGCATCCCAGGGAGGATTTTTGCCCATTATAACCTTCAAATTGCTTATTCCTCCATCACAGTGTCCTGGGTCAGGTTCTACAGGCTTACCCCTGTTCCCTGAGCTGGGGAGACAAACTTCCTTCACCCATCCGTGCCCGTGCACATACTCCCTCGCACACCCTTGTATGCCAAAGTTGCCTCCAAAATTGACTTCCAGTTAGCGCAGATGTTTAACTCCCAGCTGGTTTCACAAGTAATTCTTGTGGACAGCCCCAGTGTCTCTGCTGAGTACGAATTAGTGTCAGCTCCTAATTCAGGAGGAATTTATCCTCCAGGTTCCCAAAAGAAACAGCTCCTTGACCATTCCTCCCCCTTCCCTCTTGCCCCCAAGGGGACCAGGACCCATGTGTCCCAGCTCCATTCCTCTCCCCCATTCGCAGTTCATCGTGGCCCATCCCTGGTGTGCCGCGCTGCTTCCCAAGACGTGATTTGCCGCCTGACACCTCTGGGTGCTGCAGGCACACCTGCGGTGTCAGGCTCCCCTCTTATTTAAGGTGAGGGTAATTATAGCCCTGTGCAATATTTTTTTTTAAGGCTGGGAAAACCAGTTTGGTCATCTCTGGCCAAGGACACATCCCAGTGCTGCATAGAAGGGACATGGTCACTTGGGAGATAAATGTCAGGTCCAGGGTGGATTGTTGGGGTGCCCATTGTGCAAACCCCTCAGCAGCCACCTTTACCCTCCAGGACAGGGTGTAATGCCCAATTGGGGTGACGGGGAGGGCTCAGGGTCTGGCTCTGGGTGGGGGCTGGATAACAGGGCATCACCTGGAACCTCCCTGGCCTTCTGCAACCCCCCGGCAGCCTGCGTTCCCCACCTCCAGGGGAAAGCCCTCGTGCCACAGCCTCCAGGATGGGATATGCATGCCTGCAAACACACACAGATACGTGTGCATATATGCACACACAAACAAGTATATACACATACATCTGCACGCCTCACCACACACGAATACCTCTAGACACACATGTCCACATATGTGCACACATAAACACAAACACCCCTGTAGATACACACATAGACTTATATACACATATATAGGAATGCATACATGCACACACCCTCCTACGCATTTCTACACACATACAGACAGGCACGTGCGCATGCACAAACATCTATGCATACATACACAGTCATATGCTCACACACATGCAAGCACTTACACACATACATGAGCACACACAAACACACACATACACTCAGGCATGCACATACATATGAACGTACAGAGACGTGCACACACAACCACAGCAAGAAGCTGCCAGCTCTGCTGGAGCCAGGGAGTCTGGGGGACCCGGGGGTGCCATGTGGGGCTAGGGGGACCTGGGGATGCTGGGGTGGGTTAGGGGGACCTGGGGGGGCATTAGGGGAACTGGGGGGGCTAAAGCAGGCCATCTCCTGGAGGTACCCCGCCAGGGGCAGCCAGGCAGCCTGGCCAGCCCTGCAGCAGGGAGCAGGGTCAGTGACGCCTTTCCCAGAACAAGTTATTTCATAAAGTATTTCAGCACCTAGTGAGTCATTAATTGCACCCCATCTTACCATGCTAATACTAATAGTAAAATAAATATTTTACAGCATTCCACACCCTGCACCCACCCTGACAGGTGACAGGTGTGCCCATCACACACTTCCCACCATCCCACCTTGGCCGAAGAGCTGCAGTGTGACCCCAGCTGCCCACCCACTGCCAGGCTGCAGCTTCCAGCCAACCTTCCTCCTCACCACCCAGAAACCCCTGGGAAATCAAAGGAATCCTTCTCCTGACTCCATCCCCAGGAATGTGCAGTTTCCTAGCCCAAGTGAAGCCATTCCCAGGTGGTTTCTCACCAAAAGTGAGCATCCCCAGATTCTGTGTACCAGCATCTTCTCAGCATGACATCCTGGAGTTCCTATTTTATGAAGAGGCATAGACGGACAGCAAGCCAGCATCAATGCACCCCTACGAAATCTCACATCAGCGCCAGCTATCCAGACAACACTATCAAAATTCAACTGTACCATCTTACAAATGGCAAAAAACCCCAAAATAATATGCATACTTCCTTTAAAACATCTACATCACACTAAAGAAGCCATGACACAGCTCCTGACTACCGTCACATAGACAGCCAACCCACCCAAATACCTCATGCTGTATTCTACAGGCAACCTCAAACCCCAGAAGGTCCACGACCACCTGCCCCAGAGCAAACTTGTGTCCCCTGCGACACAAGGAGGGCCAGGGGTGGTGTTGAACCACTGGTGAGAATCTCTGGTGTCCTAAAAAGGGAGAGCTGCAGAAGAAAAGAGCAGTTGCTGCTCCCCACCATCCCTTTACGCTTGGGAAAACAAAAAGCCTGATGGTGATTTGCAGACATGGTTCCTGCATGTTTTTTTTTTCTGAGGGGACCCAAGTGCCATTGGCCTGCCAAAACTCTTTGCAAGTAGGGTGCTAAATGGTTTGTTAAGTAGTTTGGCATTTCTCTATCATTAGTCTCATTCTATCATTAGGCCCATCTCCTCCTCTCCTCATTTCAGCTGAAAGAAATCACTCGATAAACTGAAGGAACACTAACAAGGATTTATACTGGCCAATACTGATTTTTAATATGACTTTTTCTCTCTCTTCATCCATTTCTGGACATTGACTTCCAATATCCTCTTACTTTCATCTTCTCTTTACCAAATTTGTTTGTGCACCTTCTTCCTTCTGCATGTCTTTCACCTTCTCATTATTCTACTCTTGGAGTACTAAATAGTCTGAAGTGATGACCATGAGAAAGGAATCATGACACCAACTAGCTCAGCAACTGCGTGCCCACAGTCTTTGAACCCACAGAGCTGGTGGAGAGGCTGTCAGGAGCGTGGGGAGGCAGATGGCTCCTAAAACATGGAGCTAAAACCTCGGCATGTCCCCGGGCTCAGCATCATCATCTTCTCCCGAGTAGCAAGTGATAGGACAAGAGGAAATGGCCTCAAGTTGTGCCAGGGAAGGTTCACATTGGATATTAGGAAACATTTCTTCACAGAAATGGCTGTGAAGCACTAGAACAAGCTGCCCAGGGAAGTGGTGGAGTCACCATCCCTGGAGGTGTTTAAAAGACATGTAGATGAGGCTCTTAGGGACATGGTTTAGTGCTAGAGTTAGGTTATGGTTGGACTCAATGATCTTAAAGGTCCCTTTCAACCAAAATAAATCTATGATTCTGTGATACTATGATTCTGTCACCTGTGGATGTCTCATGCTTCCCATGGGCAAAGCCAGCTCTTTCCCAGGGCCCTTCCCATCAGGGCATCCGTCTCTAATCCTCTTTGGCCACAGCTGTTTTTTTAACAAGCTCCCCAAAACCTGACCTCAGTGACAGTGCCTGAAGAGAGGCAGAAGGCCACCGTCTGGCCATGTAGGGATGTGGCACTTCTTAGTGCCCGTCGAATCCCTCCCAGCAGCTTTACCCAGATTTGATGGGGTTTCTTGCTTCTACAGAGAGGGCATTCTGTTCCACCCCAGCAGAATCTGCATTTCATTGTAAGATTAAATAATTCCTCCCTTTGGTTTCTGAAGTACTAATACTTTCAAGGGCTTCAAATTCTCAAGTATTAAGACATGACAGAGGCATTCATAACTCCCAGACAAAAATAATCTGGTACATGGGGTAATGACACAAAAAAGCACTCCTGTAATATTTGGCTGCCCATCCAAAGTATGGCCATATCACAGAAACACATGCCTAACAAGCAATCTTCACAATCACCAAGAAGTGGAAAACCTCATCAGGGCAAGGAAATGGGGTAAAATACAGATTTCTAGCCATTGAAGCTTTAAACAAAATGCAGTGTCACATCGATTAAAATGAGCCTCAGTTATCACTTGTTGCTTGCATGGATGATGTTTTGTTAAGTCTTGCCTGGTTCGTTAGGTCTCGCCTGTTTCATTAAGTGTCACCTGTCTGTATGGGGATGGAGCAGCCACTTTGCATCCCCCCACCAGCGGCAGGGGTGGCTCTGGGGCTTTACAGGGATAAAGCCGATGTTCATGGGGTGGTACAACAGCCAGAGCCCTTGTCAGTGGGTCATATGCTGGGATGGTGTGTTATACACCCTGCCTTAGGAAAAAAAAAAGCCTAAAAGGTCAAAAGGACAAGGGGACAAGAGGACTAAACCCATCCATACATATAGGTCAGGAGTGGAGAGGGAGAGGCTGATATTGGCTGTCCCAAGTCAGTGGTTCTGGTAGCTTTACCTCAAAACTGTGGTAGCCTGAATTACATGAAGACACCTAATGGGAAGTTTATATGCTTCGTAATGTGCTTGCTGTGTTTTGCCTCCTTTTAAATCACCCATTTGTTTTTTGCATAGATTGTTTTGTGCCCTTGTTTTTATTTTCCAAATGCTTTTGTTTGCTTCCTGCAACAGGCAAGAGAGCAAATTTATCTGATTTCCCAGCTGTTGCTGTGGGCTTTATACATAGTAACGAGGAGAAGAAACCTTTTTTTTTTTTTTCAGATAGTAAGGAACAACCTGCAACCTCCAAAAATCGCATCGGAGGCATTGAAAGAGGGGAAAATTTCTGCTCCCTTTCCTCTTGCCATCATGCTATGTTTTATCAGCAATTGGTTTGCCTTGTCTGTCCCACAAAACAGCCCTCCCTGCAGCAGAATAGTGCTCTGTTTTCTCCCCAAAAAATCAATATGCAATCTCTGGGGGAGCTCCTGAGACTATATGTAGTGGAGAAAGCCAGGAACATGCAAATGTGGTGTTTATTCACTCATGGCTTAAAGCTCCGAGTGCCAAAGTGCCTGGCAATGCATGTGCCCTCCCTCCCTTTCAGCCAAACCCAACCTGTGTGGTGCTAGGCAAACGTCAGCGGAGGTGATGATGATGATTACTTCATTAATTAAAATCTTCAGGGAAACCTGGCTCAGATTCAACAGCTCTGGCCTTTTTTTCCTTTGTCCTGGCCCCTCCATCCCAATGACTCTTCAAGACAGGTGTGGTCCATCCTTGTTCACCCGATGGGGAAACCAAGGCAGAGCAGTGGCAGAGTATGACAGGGGTCAGGAAAGCTGAGTCAGAGCTGATATGGGCATTTGAGAAACTCCCTCACAGTTCTCCATTTTGCTCTAGCTTCCCACAGAAACAGACATCATGCAACTGTGTTGTCTGTCTCTGCCAGACTCCTCCTAGTCCATGGTTTTTAACCCACAGAGACAGCTTCACCCCATGGTGTAGGTGTTTCAGAGATGTTTTGTGGAATTAGCAGCCCAGCTGGGAGGAGGAGAAAGACCAAAGTCTTCCTTCACTGGGAGGAAGATAGCGGGGCATGCTGAACCCCATGACTAGCCACCTGAGACTCCACACAAGAGGGTGCTACCAGAAACCAGCTTCAAAGCTCTGCCGCTCCAGGAACGTCTGGTGAAAGTCTCAACCTGTGGGTGTTGAGGCTGTTCTCCTGGGCCTTCTCCTCCACAGGGATGAGTCCCAAGTGTGTGGCCTCACTCCACAGGGTGCTTTGGGACTGGAAGGACAGAGTGGAGCACCCTGGCTTTGGGCTGGCATGAACTTCTCTTCCCTGGCCCCTACAGCCGCTGCACGGCTGCTCTGTAAGCCAGATCTGTCATCTGCTGGGGTCACAGATGGCTTCCTCATCAGGGAAGATCTCTTTGAGGTCTACATGAGGTCCTTCCACCAAAACAAAAACTGGACACCAGCTCTGGGGAATCTGGGCAAAGCTGCTTTAGCCTGGTTTGACCTCAAAGGGTAGGAGTTACCTGTCCTTGCACAGACACTCAGGAGAGACATTCGTCGAGATGAGTCAGGGGAACATGGGATGAGGCCAGCTGCCTCCTGAAGGTGCTGAAGGCTGCAGAGGGAGCTGAGGGCTTTGTGCTATCTAACATCCAGGTGGTTCCAAAAATCCCAAATGCCCAGACCCAGGGGCGACAGGCACTCTTGAAACTCCCAGCTGAATGCTCTCACTCGGATACCCCATACTGCCATGCTGTGGGTTACCAAGCCATGAGCAGGAGGCCTCCTTGCCTCTTGGGTGATGAGCCTCTGTCCTGAATAGGCTGGTTACTTCAACCAAGTTTTATGCTGGGAAGGAATGACTCTGCTGTTGTTTGGGGTTTCCTCTGCGTCCTCCGTGCCCAGTGCAGGAGAAAACATGAAGAGACAGATCCCTCAGGCAGCAGGTCTTGCATTCCGGGTGGAGACAGCAGCAGCACCCAGGGAACAAAATACAGGCATCGGACAATTTGAAGTCACCTGGGAGATGGTGGACATCTCACTGTGGGGCATTTTTCTTTGATTTGGGGGGGGATGGTGTACCCAAGACTCATGGTGCTTACTATGAAAGGGATGGAGTCAAAAGGAAAACCATCTTCAGCTGAACACCATATGGTCTCTGTGTCCATAGGGGGAACAGTTGCGCAGGCTGGGACTCTTCTGTCCACAGAAGACATCAAAGGGAAAGGTTGTGGTAGAGCCTGCAAAATTACAAAGGGCTTGGTTGGATAGACAAGACCACTCATCATCTTCTCCACCATGAGGATGAGGGCATTAAAAAACAAAAACAAAACCCAAAAACCCACTAGCAGGTGACAGGATCAAAACAAGCCAAAGGAAATGATTCTGCACCCAGACAATTCATTAGAGTGGGCAGCTGTTTGTCACAGGATGTTGCAAATGCTTAAAATTTACCTGGCTTCAAAAATAACTAAACAAATTCATGGGAAAAAAATCTGAAGACTATTAAAAAGAACAACACCTCTGACTCAGGGAGTTTGAGTCACAAAAAAATGTCAGAGGTCAAGGAAATATTCTGGGGAAGTATCACTTGTCCTTATGCCCTTCCAAGAGTGGACTTCCATGAAGACAGGTGCATGGCTAGATAGGCCATTTGGGGCAATTTCTATATTTAAAAATATAGAAGCACCCAGCACTGAAATGCAGTGTCAGTCATGATAAAATTTTTACCTATTTGTATGAATCTGCCCCAAGATATCTGCTGAGCATCTCCCAGAGGCAGAGGGTCTGGGGGGGAACACATGCCTCCTGGCAGGTGGGGAAAGGAGATAGTGGCCAGTGGGACCTGTGCAGGCAGGTCCATGGAGATAGGGTGACAGTGGGGGAATCACTCACTGCAGCGCCTTGATAGAGCACCAGCAGCTGTCTCTTGAGCTGAGAAAATAAGCCTGAAGGCCATGAGATAAGGGCAGAGAGAGACCAGCCCATGACCTGCCAGTGAGAATTTCCAAATCTCCTTTTTCGTTCCTGCGACGCAGGAAAACAAGATCAAAAGGGAAAATATTCTAATCAATTAATACATACTCTGAGCAGACACAGCCCAACCCAGCTGTCCCAGACCCAGCCACAGCGTCAGTCTCCAAAGGGGTGAGCAGGGCACGGCACGTGTGATATCTTCACAGTCTTCGTGACCAAGATTCCCTGAGAGTTGGACAGTGAAAGCACTGGTAAAAGCTGGATTCAGAGTCATCCCAACGGGTAGTAGCACCTTCCCATCCTTTGGGCTGCTGTCACCTTTGCATCAGTAAAAGAGACCAGTCAGTTCCTCCCAAAACAGCCTCCAAGTCTTCAAGCCATCCATTACCCCAATATTACTGTGCATCCACTGAGTGGAAAGGATACCATCTCCACACCAAGGGCTTTGCAAAGTGTGACCATCGCACTGTCTGTGTGCAAAGTGTCTCCTGTGAAGCCAGTGTCAGCGCTGGCAGAGAGCCTCAAAGTCTTGGGTCTCACTCTGCAGCTGTCTTCAATGTCCATAAAACACTGCAGGCCACATTGCCAAAAAGATATCCGTGAAATATAGTCAATAAGTGAGAAACCTCTTGTCTTCTCCTGCTTTGCCAAGCCTTTGAAAATACCTCCAATGATGAAAGCAGCCAGGAATGCCACAGGTTATATATATTCCCATGTCCTGTGTTCTGTGATCCCCAAATAAAATATTACTTGAATGTTTTCTATTATTCATTAATAATCACAGTATTAAGAATAACGGCAGGTTATTTTCATTGTGCTCTTTTATCAAATGCTTTGACAGCTTTCGTGAATTTTTAGGCAGCAAGTAGATGTGAAAGAAGCACATATGTTTATATATTTCATATATACGTGAAAGACATCATGTTGATGAGTGTAAACAAAAACGAGAGTAGGACAGCAAAATGAATGGGACAATATTTTTACATATATGAAAATAAAAACAGAAAAATGCCATATGATCAAGTCAAGCTTGGAAATGGCTCTGGAAATAATAGCTTTATACTCTCAGAGGACAAGCTACGCATGATGTTACTAAACCCTTCCTTCTAATGTCTTCTACTCAGAAGTGATCAAGTAAATGAAAATATGTCTCACTCTAGTGAGAAAGTCTGCATTTTTAAAGCTGAGCACATGTTTTGCAGAACATGACAAACTGAGGGACAACCTTGTCTCTCCTATCAATAAGTATAAACATCAGAGAGTTCTTACATTCTTTCATTCCAAGTCCCAAACACTGAAGAGTTACCAGAGGAAAACATTAACTCTATACCAGGGTGATATTCTTAAACGACATTCAAAAAGAAAGGACCATGATAACAACAAAATTAACCAACCTAGTGGAAAATTACCTCAGTTCAGCCAAACCAGCACAATATTAAAAATGAATGCTGAAAGAAGAACACATTTGAGGTGGTGAAAAGCTTTTAACCAAGTTGTGTGGCCTTTGCAGTATTTTGGTTGCCTCTTTGCAAAGAGGAGGATTCACTCCCTGTAAGGTGCTCGTTGCTTTCTCTGGTTCCCACTTTGCAGCCCCTGCTCCTCAGTTTTCCCTGTGGATGGAGATGCTTTCAGGCCTCCACTCCACAGGGTTTCCCTGCTGTGCTCCACTTACCCCCCTCTCACACCAGAGGAGCACCAGGAAGAGGAAAATAGCTAAAACTTGCTCTTTTTGGTCCTTCCCAACAGCAGGCAAGAACATTCAGCTGGTTTCTTTTTCCTTCTCCAGGGCGAGAGCAAGGCAAGGTCCTTTGATTATCTTGGAGATAAGGAGAACACAGACCAGACAGGACCCGGCTGCAGCCAGCTCAGCCCCTGCAGCAGCAGCCGATGCATTGCCCTCACCCACCCCAGAGACAAGAACAGGAGCATTTTAATGTAAAGCACTGTGCAAATGAAAGTACGGATGCAAAGGCTTGGGTTGGCTCTTAGACTCCCTTCCTCCTACTATTCTAAACCCTCCAGACATCCATGTGAAGACAAAACAAACCCATTTGAGATAAAATCAACAGCTGATAGTTTGGGGCATCATCAGAGCCTTCTCCACCTTTAGAATGGGGATGCTCCTGCAGAGAGGACTGGCCCTGATGCAAACATGCAGCCAGCCCTTCAATTGACAGCTAAAGTTTGGAGAAGGGGAATGACCCATCCTATAGGCCAGGCAGAGGATGCTGAGGTATGCTAGATGGGACAAGGATATGGGATGTGCAAAACCCATTATGCATTGATAGCTTCAGGTTGGTGCAGCCAAGGGCTTTCCTGCAGGATGGAGATGTGGATAGTTAATGGAAATCTCCCAGCAGGTGAACAAGTCTGAAGAAGGGTCACCTGGCCCTACAGGCAGCTGTGGATGGGGACTGAGATGTTGGCACAGCACAGCATTGAGGCACGGCACCTACAGGGCACAGCTACCCTCCACCCTGTCCACAGGTCCCCCAGGGACCTTCTTGCAGGCCTGAGCCCTCCAGCCACAGCCACAAAACCAGGGCAGGGACATAACTGGGGTTGACCCAAGCTCTGCAACAGAGTGTGGACTGAGCAAGAGGGACCAGCAAGGGGTGGCTGGAGGGGACGTGGGTGCAGGGGAGCTGGTAGGGTCAAGGGGTGGACATTCAGCCCCCAGCTATTGCCTCCCGAGTCCTCATCCCTGCAGGCTGGTGTTGATGCACTCGTCTCTCCATGAGCTTTTCTTCTGCTGGAGGACACATGAGCTCTGCTTTCCCACACGGACAATGCTTGTGAGACCAGGCCAGTGTTTTTCTGGTTGTTTGATTTCCCAGACCCCTTAGAAGCTCTCCCAAATTTCCAGGGTACAGCAAGCCCAAGGGTGGAGATGACCGTGTCACTCAGCACGTCCAGGCCAAGCAGTGAGGCTTCTTCAGACTTGTTCACCTGTCTGGGAAGTTTGCATTAATTACCGTCCTGGTGACTCAGCCTTCTGCAGGAAGAGTTCAGCTTCATCCTCGCCATGCACAGGTGCACAGAGCAGTTTGCAGGGCCAGTGCAATGGTCTTCCCCTTCCCAATGCTACTTCACACCCACCACGGTGTGGTTTCCAGAGCCCATAGCCTACCTGTGCATATAGAGGAGGGAGACTTTGCATCTGCCACATAAGCCCTGCAGACAGTTTTTCAGAGGAACATCTCATTTTTAGGAAGATGGACGTGGAGACTTTAAGGGAACATCTCCTGCCCCAACCCCTCTCTGGGCTGTCTCACCCAAGGGAATCTTTTTACCATTCAACCACCAAGCCTGTTGCCTGTGCCTGGGGCTTGGTGCTTATGCTGTAGTTTGGTTTCCTTCCTCTGAATCTATTCATATTTATTGTGAGAAGGGTCATGAAAAGGCCAAATGCAGCCTCAGTAAAACAAGGTCCAGCTCAATTCACTTGGCTTTCCCTCTATTTCCTAATGGAAACTCTTCTTTGTGACCAGTTTCAGCTACACATCTTCAGCTAAGCCTAGCTGGCCATGCATTTTAGTGGAGCTATTGGCAGAAGATGACTGCATTGCTGCTGGAGACCAGCCCACAGTGACCACCAGCAGTCCAGCAGTGAGTGGGAACACTCATAGGTTCAGCTGATAGTGGCCAATAATGTGCTAGATGTGAAGGATCTTGGCCCCACACAGATCATGGTGTTGATGTGCACCCAGCTCCTGAACCAGGAGTGATGTGAAACCCAGAAAAGCTTCATCCTCCCCTTTGCTCGACTTCTACAAAATGCTGTCCCTTCTCACCATGGCTTCTGCCCAGATACGAAGAGCTGGCTGGTCTGGGTGAAACCAGGGTCTGATGGACCCCCTCAGGGGTCCACTAGGCAGCTGGTCTGCGGGCCCCAGCTCCCTCCACCTGCTGCTAGGGCCTGCCCGTCCCAAATGGCTCTTCCCCAGGAACGGGGACAGCTGTGAGTCCCTGCTTGACAGTCACCCACTCTAGGGCAGGACACTCACTCTAGGGCAGGACTCCCACCCACTAGGGGCAGGACAGTCCTGTGGAGCTGACACTGCAGCAGAAGTGAAAGTAAAGAACTGGGGACGTCAGCCTGGGCTGGAGCCTCTTCCTGAGTGCACCCAGGATCCAACGCTAGGTCGTGCCAGTCATTGTAGAATTATAGAATAGTTTTGGTTGGAAGGGACCTTTCAAAGCTCATCTAGTCCAACCCCCCTGCAGTGAGCAGGGACATCTTCAACTAAATCATGTTGCTCAGAGCCCCATCCAGGCTGGCCCCATCTCCAGGGACGGGGCATCCACCACCTCTCTGGGCAACCTGTTCCAGTGTTTCACCATCTTCATTGTAAAAAATTTCTTCCCCATGTCCAGCCTGAATCTCCCTTCTTTTAGTTTAAAACCCCTTGTCCTACCACAACAGGCCCTACTATGTCCACACCATCTCAGCCACACTGTAATGCTTCGGACAGGGATGTCGTGTGCAGCAAGAATAACCTAAAACACTGGTCCCCAACACAGAAACTATTGCTGGGACCAAGTAATATGGATATCTCAGTTACATCCCCATCAATAAAGCAATATGTCACTCAGATTGCTGCTTTGGTGGATGACAATGGTCACTTCAGGCTTCAACAGATTAAGAGCCTCTGAGGACCAGAGCAAGTGCCACTGCTGCTGCATGCAGATGGGCGACTGTCCCTGTAGCTGGCAGGTTAAACAGGCTCAGATATTTCTGTGCACTGAGCCCAGAACAGAGGTGTAAGATGACCTGAACAGTCAGTTACACAAACTCTTTGGAAATGCAAACCACTGTCTGACAGGCATAAGGTCACAGCCATCACCCTCTCCAGGCCCTGGAATCACAGCTGAAATAGCATTCTAATGTGCTTATAATTTATTCATCAGCTGAATGAGAGCAGCAGCAGGCATTTTGATGGAAGTCTTTTATGAAATCCCTGTGATGGACTTCATCCATTTCAAAAGAGCAAACTAGAGTAGAATGAAAAAAAAAAAAAGACAACTTTATTCCATTCAAATTTAAACAAGCAGGAAAAAGGGCAAATCAAAATAAGATTTAAAAAACCTCCACTAAAGAACTTTTTTTTTCCTCTTCATTTTGCTTCTGCTTTGTTCTGAATCTTCCAAACTTTGCATTTCTCTGCTGGTGGCTACGCTGATGCAGGAGGCTCCAGTTAACCCAGGTGCTGCCAACTGATGCTCAAAAGCATATTTTCATCCCTGTGATGAGTTCTGCCTGAAGATCAGTGAATTGTGGACAGACTTCTATTCTCAAAAGATTCACAGTTGCTTCACTTAAGTACTCAGTTGCTCTGCTGCCCACATGCACCTATATAGGTGCCAATGTGAAGGTGAGGACTCTTTTATGTCCATTCTCTCTTTTGGGAGGTGAGAATAAGCTTGTGCAGTAACGTTCCAATGCTCACTTGGGCAGGAGAATTGATAATTGCACTTTGATTTCCTTTGTGAAAAGCCTGGGGAGTTTTTCAGGGGAAATCTTTCCTTGTCAACAGGGCATTGGTGTCTGGGCTGAGATCCACCACCACAGTGCTTATTGGCCCTCTAGTCTGGGACTGGGGTATCTAGTGTAAATAAAAGAAATAACCCCAGATTCCCATCTTGATGGTTCCTCTGGGGATAAGAAACCTGCCTGCAAAGCCCCAAGCAGTACCTCCCCCTGGCCCACGTGCAGTGTGTGCTGCTGCTGTGGGAATGATGTTCTTCCAACACCAGTGTGGCCTTGGCTGGAGATCTGCATCCAGCCTGGGCAGCAGCACTCCAGGAAGGAGACAGAGGAAATAATCCTGGCCCCTCTCTCTATGATCCATATCCCCATAGTAGTCTGGACAAGAAGAAATGGGATGACATTCAGGATAGGGGAACACCTAAAAGCTCTCTAACAGGGAGGTGAGCTGAGCCCAGAGACACAATGACCTAGAAGCAAGCGAATCTCCACTGTGGGCAGTTTGAAGGACAAATATTAAAGAACTGGTTGGGCAAATATGTCTTCAGCTGCTTAGAAAAAGTGATGCTGTCTTGGGGCAGGAGGGTGATGAGGCAGACCTCCAGATGTCCTGCTCTACTTCAGTACAGCCCAAGGAATAGCTGTCAGTGATTTGAGCTACAAGGGGGTCTGAGGGGTGCTGTAAGGAGTTTGTAGGGAACATGAGCAGAGCTCCTACCCCCTGCCTGATCTTCTCCATCACAGGAGCATCCATCTGATGTGCTGGGGGTGAGATGTTGTTAAAGCCCAGCCCAGACTTGCTGGGATCCCTGATGATGCCTTGCCAGAGCAGAGGAGCAGGGAGGAGGCAGCAGGAGAGGAGATGGTGTCATCTTTTAGCCCAGGCAAGTCTCTTTTCCCAGGGCAGGGAGCAGATGTCTCATCCTTTGAGCCACTCAGGAAAGAAATTGGATAAAGTACTGGAGGACAGAGTCACATAGGCAGGACCTGCCCCATCTTGCCAGCTCTTGTCCCCTCTCTCTTGCAGCTCACAGGGCAGTAACCCTCTAGTGTGACACCAAGACGGTGTTTGCATTTTCAAAGCTTCTGCTGTTGCTAAGCAGTGGAGTTAACTCTCAGTTTGTCATCCTTCATGAATGTGGCTCACAGAAAGGAGGAAACAGGAGAGGAAGAGAGATATTAAAAATAGATAATGAGAACAAAGCAGAGAGGACTTGAAGAGAAGTTTTCATCTCAGATTTACATAAGGTGCCGGTGGCATCCTGAGGTCCACTTTACACCGACAAGTTCCGCTGCTGGGGTTGGATTAAAGGCACGTGTAGCCTCCTCCTCTCCTGGTGAGAATTCCCCTCCCTGGAGCCACATGTTCCTACACCAGACCTTATTTCTTGTTCCCTAGTCCAAAAAACATACCAAGTTCTTCAGCTGAAAAAAAAAAAATGGAGATGAAGAAGGGACAATAGAGTTTGTGGCAGAGCACTCCCCATGGAGAATGCTGCTTGCAGGCAGGCAGTGACCACGGGACAACGGCTGAAGGAGGAGAGAACAAGGCTCCATCTTTTCTTTGTGATATATTGGAGCTGATTAGGGAAGGAGAAATGCCATATGATAAGTCAAAACGTTATGTCAGCCTCAGGGCAGCCTGGGTTAGGGGAAGGGGACACCAGGCAGAGCAGTGGAGCCTCCTTGGGAGCACGGGCAGAAATGCATGCAGGAGTTCTGTTGCTTCAGTGGTTTCTATTTTCTGTGATCAGTGGATATTTTTGTTGGAGAGGGGAAAAAAAGGTGGGGGTTAAAAAGACGAATATTCTCTCTAAAATCAAGCCTGATGGAAAAATTTCAGCCTGCCCTATTGAATACACCAGGGCTTTCTTTACTTTCTGCCTTGCATGATTACCTCTTTCATTAATATTCGAGACAGGCAGCAGGTGGAGATAAATCCTGAATAGCTCCAAACTTTGCTTCTCCCACCTCTGCCAGAGTTAGGCTGGTTCAGACAAAGCCTGTGCTGGAGGGTGGCTGCAAGGAAAGGTGTTTTGATTACCACCATAGAAATAGGGGCAGCACAATCCCAAAAGGGCTCATCTCCTGCACACTGAATCAATCCAACATTTTCATTAGAGCCTGAGCAATGCTGTGTTTCACCGGCGAGCTGGGAGGCCACGTTAACGGAGTGGAGCAGAGCAGCCAGGTCCTTGTCAGCTGGCATTGATGAGGAAGGTCACAGTGTGTCCCTCCAGGTTGAATGCGATATTAGGGTTGTTAGCAATGAAAATTAGGCATAGGAGAGGCAGCTGGAAGTGGGCACTGGGGCTGGATCCTTTGGGAATTATGTTGGCCATGACATTAAACCTCGGTTCTTGGGAGGTGGGGATGGAGGTGTGAATGGGGCTAATTGGTTTTGCAGAGAGCAATAATGAAGCATGGGCAGCTAGGATCAAGCTGTTGGGACTGGGAAGAAGAAGGATGAAGCCAAAGACTCATTGCTGACTGTGTCGTAGGGCTGGGTGAGATGTGGTGGGTGGAGACGAAGCGCTTTCTCCCTCGCAGAGGAAGCACTGCTGAGAGGATCATGTCTGGAACCATCCCAGATGTGGCCCAGATGTTGCAGTACTGAGATGGTTGGCCAAACCCAACGGTGATGAAAGCACCTGCCACCCAGGAAGCCTGGCACCAAAGTCAGAGCTTGGCTCCCGCCCACATGTCCTGCCAGTCACCTTGATCCAGTATTGATGAAACATTACAACTGTCAGCCCAAGACATAAATAAGAATACAGGTCTCCATTCCCACCGGAAAACACACCCATGGTACATGGTACAGCCCGGCCGCCAAGGAACTCCTCCAACGAACAGCATTTTGGCCATGCAAGCATTTGTGATCCAGCCCTCCAGCCCCCAGGCTGAGGACGTGAGAGCAGAATTGAGCAGCTTTCTGCAAATCTGAGCTCACTCCAGGGTGGTGCAGAGTGAGTGTTGGCAGCTGACCTGTGCTTTTCACACCACGGCCAGGCAAACCAGGGATGGACAAGGGATGTTCCTCCAGATTACCCCTGTGGCAGTGAATGAGAGCTCATCCCAGCTCACAAGAAAATCTGTGCCTGTCTCCGCAGGGACAGTTTCCTGGGTGAGGTGGGATTTTGCAAGGGCTTGTGACCTTGACATGTCAAACTGGAGTATTTAGAATCATAGAATCATTTAGGCTGGAAAAAACCTTTAAGATTATTAAGTCCAACCAAGTACAGCCTGGAGGCTGTTGCAAGCCCTGGACTGGGTACCAGTGCTGGTTCTGGATCATCCATGGAGGAGGTGATAGGGACCTCCTTGGGGAGAGCCCAAGAGGCAGGAGGAGAACGAGCGGAGCAGTCGCAGGGGTGAGCAGGAGGATGCCATGATCACTGCTGAGCCAACAGCAAATTAGTTCTGCTAACAACTGATGCTCGGGCAAAACCGTTTGCCTCCTGCTCTCCTCCCTGAGTGAGGGTCTGGAGAAGGAGCTGTGGCTGCCCAGTACCAAGCAGACAATGCAAGGTCCATCTGCAGCGCAGGCTGCCCCAGCTCCCACTAACACAGGGAGTCCTCGCTGTCAGTCCTGTGTCTTTGAGAAAATCCATGTCTCTGGAAAAGGCAGGAGACAGGTCTAATGGTCACCTGTGCCTCTGGTGCTGTCATCAGGATGGGACAGCAGTGAGAGGTGATGGGGACAAGGGAGAGGGTTAAAGCTACATAAGGATGTAGGGGTGATGGGGCACATCACCCAGCCTGTTTGTTCAAGGAGCTGGGGCCTCTATGAGGTAGAATAAGCCCTCCCACGTGCATAAGGATGAAAGAAATGCCAAGCAGAACTGGGTTAAGATATCTCAAACATGAGGTGTCCAATGAATCCCATTCCTTTCTACGTGGTAACTCTGGTACTCTTGTTACTGTCCAAATAAACGTCCTGCCTCTGTGAGCATCAACATGTTTTTGGATGGAGTAATATCCTGCAATAGTCTAATGAAATAAGTATTCCCCGTTATTGGTTCCTCTTTTCTGGACAGTCTCTATTGACTCTCCCCTTGTTCTGGCTGTCTTTGATCACTTTGTTAATTTAATTAATCCCTAAAGTGAACACTCCTCAATCCCTCTTTATACAGCACAATCTGAGGGTCTTTTTCCATTTAATCCCTGGACTTGATGTAATGCAATGCCACAGATTTATATTAAGGCATTACATGATTTTCACTTTTATTAATTCACAATTTTTGACTGCAAGTCCACAGGCAAGAGAGATTTCCTTCAAATAACTCTGACATTTTTGGGCAACAACTGCAATTGATTTAGAACTCATAATATTTTATTAGTTATTTAAATTATACCTGTTAGAAATCAACTCTTTATCAAGGAATACATCTCAGCTATTCTGTCAGGGCTGTTCATCCTCATTATTCCTCCTCTCCTGGCTGAGATAAAATGCCCAGTTTGCAACTACATCCATCCTGGGTATTTCTCACACAGCTGGGTGGTCCTGTGTGCTGACAGGCAGGTGCATCCATCAACGTTTGCAGAAGTGAAACACAAGATTTGCATTATCTGGGTTGTGCTGTGCTGTTTGTCCTCCTCCTGGATAGCTGCTTTGTTATTTTTCTTTATTTTTATAATGAATGAAATTTATACTGTTCATTGAAGACTTTCTAAGGAAGAGGTGCTTGCTCATGTTCGTGAGTCGATGTACCTCACCACCTCTGCAAATGTTTTTCTCCCTTACCCGGTGCAGAGAATGGAAGGAAGGATGGAAACTGCCTCTTCTACCTGTAGCACCTCACACATCCGTGGAGCCACGTGAAAGTGACACCCGTGGGAGGGGGGAAACTGCCTGTTCCTCTCCTATTGCAGCTTGTGGCTTGCTGCAGGATTTTTAGGGGACCCTGGGTCACGCAAGGTTGCTCCTCAAAAACCATCCCTTGAACAAAAATGTCTGTTTGTTGGTGTTTTTTTTTTTTGTCCATGGGTGTCTGTTCGCTCAGCAGCGCGGCCCGGTCGTGCCCCTCCCTACCCACGCGTGACACCCGCGCGGCGCCGCCCGCGCCGCCCACCCCACCCCGTCCCGTCCCATAGCTTCCCCCCGCCAGCCGCCGTGTGGCCGGGCCTTCCCGGAGGGGAATTCACCGGAGGGGAGATGCGGACCCGGAGGGGAGATGCGGACCCGGAGGGGAGATGCGGACCCGGAGGGGAGATGCGGACCCGGAGGGGAGATGCGGACCCGGAGGGGAGATGCGGACCCGGAGGGGAGACGCGGACCCAGGACACCCACTCCCTCCGCTGCGGTGGGGGAGCGCTGCCCCTTTAAGCGCGCCGGTAGGGGGCGGGGCTCGCCGTGCGGCGGGGCGGGGCTCGCCGTGCGGCGGGGCGGGGCCGGCGCGCTGAGGTCAGCCGCTGAGCGGGCGCCGTCACAAAAGGAAGTGGCGGCGGCGGCGGCGGCCGTGAGCGCGGGGAGGGGCGGGGGCCCGCGGGGCAGCGCGGCGGCAGCGGCGGCAGCGGCGGCGGGAGCGCGGGGCGGCGGCGGGGGCCGCGCCGCGCCATGGCCCAGCAGCAGATGAGCAGCTCGCAGAAGGCGCTGATGCTGGAGCTGAAGTCGCTGCAGGAGGAGCCGGTGGAGGGCTTCCGCATCACCCTGGTCGACGAGTCCGACCTCTACAACTGGGAGGTGGCGATCTTCGGGCCCCCCAACACCCTCTACGAGGGCGGGTACTTCAAGGTACGGCCCTGCGGGCGGGCCGGGCCTCCCGCCGCCGCCGTGGTCCCGAGGAGCCGCCGCTGGGGCCTGCGCCGCCCCCCTTGGCCGCGGACCGGGCCTCTTTGTCGGGCTCGGAGGGGCCCCGGTGGGGCGGCGGGCCCGGGGCCGCGGTCAGACGCTCGCGTCCCCCGCGGCAGCGCGGAGGGGACGGGGAGCTTCGGCGCCCGGAGGTGCTGCGCTTCCCCTCCCGCTGCCGGCGGCGGGGGCCGGGCGGGCTGGGGCCTGCGGGAGCTCCCCGGGGGCGGCCGGGGGAGAGGGGCCCGCGCCGCAGCCGCCTCGGTGCTGTCGTTGTCCTGGTCTAATCCCGTAAAAAGGCAGGTGCCTCACCGCAGGGTGCGGGTTCTGCCCTGCACCCCACGCTGTCCGCTTGGCTCTGGCCTGTGCACTTTGCTTTGAAGGAAGGGGCTTCCCAACCACTCCTCGATGGCTTCACGCATCGTGCAGGGGTGTCCCGTGCAAAACGACTAATTCAGGATAAAGGCTGTGTTTTCCTCAAAACTTCATGGTGCTTCAGGACTGTTTGAATTTTATTTTTTTTTCTCCGCTTTTATCCTCTTCTTCCTCTCCAGACTTTCTGGAGGGCAGCTTTCGAAGGGCTACAGCAATACTTAATTGGTCAAGGTAGATAAATGCTTTCAATTCCCCTCTCAGCTTTCCTGTTGATCAAAAAAAACTTTTGCGGTTGTTATTTCCCCTCTTGTAAATGCAGTAAGCAAGAAATCTGGCACTGCTGTCCCAGGAAGGAACTGGAGGGAGCAGACTTAAATTCTCAAAACAACTGGAGGAGGAATTGCATGCTGTTCTTAAAAGAAACCATTAAAAACCTTGGTGCCTGCAGAAGACACATTGCATTGGGTGTACCCACTTGATATCCGCTTGGTCTCTGGCAAAATATTGACCCCATCAGCTCCCTTCTCCCAGGAGTTAACCATTTTAGTTGCAGCTTCTTCATCCCCCATTTCATGCCCTTTGGCTTATGTCAAACTGAAAAAAAATTTTGGATCATCTCTGTGTTTGGCTAACATGCATCCTCAGTGCTTCTCGGCCTCTCAGGGTCAAGGTTTAAGATCTTCGTTCCACAAAAGACAAAATAACCTGTAGCTTGGAGAATAATAGATTTGATTCACATTCAGTTTGGCCTCATTGTTTTGGAGGAAGGGAAGGCTTTGGCACAAGGCTTGCCTTTTGTAATGAGTTGGCTGGCTTACTCATGTAGGTGTGATAGGTATATTCTTAGACTCACCTCCATTATTACTTATTCAGGAAGTCACTCTAGTCTTGGGTTGGTGACTGGGTCATTTTTACATCCAAATGGTCTGGCATCCTCTTCCTGCACTTACATTACTCATGCATTTTTTTTGAAGAAATCACAATGGATCAAAATATTTTTGTTTGGTTGGGGAGCTCTCTGGACTATATGTTTGTAGTTGTTCCTGGAAAGAAGCTCAAGCAGCCTGTGAAATAATCTGGGAATGTGCGTTAACAGGTGCAGATTTAGGCAAGATGGCCAGTTGCCTTACATCACTATTATGGATGTGCGATCTTTTTTGGTATTTGATGTGCTTGGGCTGTTGTGCTTTTCTTCTAAATTCTTCTGACTGATGCCGTGATACTTATTTTGAGAGTGGGAGACTAAGGTCTCATGGAGCCTTCACCCTTCCACAACAGAGGGATTTCCTTCAAGCGGTGTGCCTGGAGTCTGTATGTCATTTCCTCTGTGAAGTTTTTTGTTTTGGTAGCGTGTGATCTTTGCTTATGCATCCGAACTTCTGAGCCACTGAAGAAGTGGTCTTAAACCCTCGTTTTGTCTGTAGGGAGAAGGAGTCCTGCTGTCCTGAGAAGTGATGTTTCTTTGCTTTCAGGCAAACCTGTACATGTGTTAGGCTTGGCTCACTGAGTTGTTTAGAGGTAAGATTAATATGCTGAACTTTGTTTGGTGGGGTGACTTCTGTGATATATTCATAGTATATGCGAGGTGAGCACTAGTTCAGATCAGCATCTGGTTTATTTTTCAGATTTCTTGGCTTGCTGAAATATCTAGCTTCATCTTGATTTGTATTTTTAGTTTCCTAAGATGAGGTAAGCAGGACTAGAAATATGCAATTACAGGATGTAACTTCCTTAAACTTTGTGAGGATGAGAGTTTGGGAATTTTCTTCCACTTGAGGTGTGGTTTGAGGGTAGGAACTGGATGGAAAGTACAAAGGCTTCTAGTTAAGATCAAGTATAAATAATTTGAGGAAAATCTGTGTTTAATGTGACCTCAATAAAGTAAGTGTTAGTGATGGTTGATTGGGAGTGCAAATGCTTGATTTGTGCTCATGGAGCTCTTGGAGCTGGTAACATCAGCTTTTCACACCTTGTTTATCCTTGGAGAAATATGACCTTTCTCTCTGGGCCATCAAACTAGCTGAATAAACTGAAATGTACCTCCTTGACAGGAGCTACTGCTGTTAAAACCTGCTTCAACATTTCAACAGATTCTGGTTTCAGTTGCTAATCCTGTAATTCTAACACTTGATAAACTGAAACAAGTCCCCCTGACTGTTTGTTTAAATGGTAGGTTATTGATACCTTGGTGCTGGCTATAATGAAGTCAAGGACTTCTTAAAAATTCAAGCACAGCCTCTAAGCACTTTTTATCAACTAATATAGCATGCTGAGATCTGCTCTAGTGGTTCATGGTTTAGGACGTCCCAGCTGGGTGGAAAGGGCAGCAGCCTTCAGAAGCAGCCACCGTGTGAAGAGCAGCTTGTGTCAGCAAGGGACAGGAGCAGTCCTGAACCGCAGGATCCCCCTGTGCGGTCAGCTGAACATGCAGTGGAGGTTATATCAGCCTTTGCCTTTATTCCTGGTCATACTGAATAGCTATGTCATGTTTTGGACAACTCTGCCAAAGTTCTAGATTACCACCCTTAAGGATAGAGTTGAGCTATTCCATACACTGGTTGCCTCATTCCTTGCTGGAAAGGCAAACACAGCTCAGGGTCAGGATGTTAAGTCCTCCAAAGGGGTCCAGTAATAAGAGCAAATGCCTGTCCCTCAGCTGCTGTCAGCAAGAAGTTGCTGGTATGATGTTTCTGGCAGAATCAGTTGTGTTGGGCTACAGGTATTTGATCACAGTAGGTACACTTGATTTTTGGTCTCTGCCTCATTCTGAGTTCAAGGATGAAAAGTGGGTAGACCTTCTGTGTCTAAGATGTTGATTTGCTCACAGCTGGTTCAGTTATTGAGCTTTTTTGAGTGATAAAGGGAAGATTTTTATCAGAATGAAATGCTTCATGTCCACGTCATAGACAGTGCCTGTAGCTTTTTTAGGTCAGCCAGGAAGGACTTGGTGTGGTAGGACAGGTCCTTAGATCAGGCTCCACTGGGCTATGTGGTAGTTCTGAGTTGCTCTGGAAATTACGAGAATGTGTTTTTGTGACTTTTCAGGCAGTGCCTGAGCAGTAGAGAACCAGGCTGGGCTGTAGGCTGCAGAAAGACCTGTGAGCAGTTCTTCAATGCCAACTTTATGCTGTAGGCATCTTTTGTTCAGATGAGAGGGTTCTTTGCTACATGGCAGGAGAACTTCTTCACCTTTTATTTTGATAACTGATACTTGAAAGGGGACCACCACAACAAAGGTTATTCAGCTGTAATCTGGTGATGATATATTCCAGTTGGGGTAGATTTCAATGGCTGAGGGTTGTGTATGGTGAAACTTTCACCATCTCAGTTGACCACTGGTTGATCTCTCTGTCTGCCTTGAAATCCAGTGTCTTAGCTTGGTGCTTGGGCTTTGAGAGACTGGAAGTTGATAAACCTCTGCCCAATGCTTTGGTCAAGCAATGTTTTTGGGATACTTGCAGAACTACTAGAAAGTATTTCCTGATGACTTACTTAAAGCTCTGCGTGTTTGATGCAATTACATCTTAGAATCACAGTCACTAAAAAAGGAAATTCTTCTCATTTTTATAGTTGAATGGTATTCTTGTGCTGGGAGCCAACCTTTCGGGGAGGGTGCAAGTGAAAAATTGTAAAAATGTGAACTTCATTATTAAACACGTAGTACTGCGCAGAAGCATGGTTTGACCATGTATGCTGTGTGAAGAAACAGGTTTAATGTAGAGCAAGAGTCAATATTAAAAGCTCCTTCAGAGGTGATTTAGGCTGGGTAGATGAAAATGAATACACCTAAGATGAAAGGAAACAATAAAAACTGTGTTGTTAGAGTTGCTACTTGATAGTTCTTAAGGGAACTTATTTCATAAGGTATTTTTGCTACTTGAAGGAGCAAGTCTTGACACATAAGTCGAAGGGGGAAAAAACCCCAAGCATTATGCTTAGTTTTCTCAAGTAATGTGGGGGCTAAATACTTGTCAAGGCATTTTTCCTTGCTTTTTGTAACTCATTAATTGTGTGCTGTTTAGAGTTTTGTGTTGTTGGATCTCAGCTTCTTCCAAGTGGTTTGATTTCAAAGCAATTTGCCATATGTAGGAATAATTCTGTTTCAGAGCAGGAAATTGATCTGGAACTTACTGGTAACTGATGGCAAGAGTGAGCACCATGTTTAAAAGTTTGGTATTATAGGCCACTTCCCAGAAAGCTTAAAATTAACCAAATAGAAGTTCCTTAGGCACTTATAATTATGTAACTGGTAGAACATTCAGCTCCACAAAAATATTCCTTGGTGCCAAGGAAAAAAAATGTCTGGTGCTCTCAGCACAAAAGCTGCCTTCTGCAGGCCTCCGCGTTGCAGGGTGCTACAGATCTCTCACTGTACTTAATCTTCTGGTTTTTGTTGCCTTTAGGTATCGTTGGTGCTAATGAGCAAAGGTTTGATGCAGCCGAGGGATACGGAACTGTGGGTGAATAGAGCCTGGAGTTGCTTGCTCCGGCTCTGAAGAGCTCCTGCTCAGAGCAGGTTATCTCCAAAGCCAAAGAGCCCCTAAGCTGTCTGTAGGCAGGGAGGCAAGCAGCTGCTTCTGATGTTGGTTCTCTGATCACAAGCACAGTTATGATCTTGAACTCTCAGGTCTGAGGAATACCTGATTGACCCTCATGCTGCTGTTGCATGTAACTTTTTTTGAAGGCTGTATCTGTTGGTCCCACAGAACCCCCCAGACAACTCACCCAGCCTGTAGCTTGTTTGGGACAGCAGTCTATCCTCAGGAGGCAATGGGCAACGTAAAGATGATGGTATCCAGCGCCCTGTCCTTTCCCCAGGGCTCCTCTGATCCAGGTAGGGTTATTGCATGTACTAAGAAGCACAAAAGGTGATTTCCAGTTCTGATACTGCCTGAAAAGACAAGATCACATGCAATTGGGTCCTGTTGTATGGCAAGAGGAGAGATGTAGTATTCTTTTTATTAGAATAAAAATGGAAAGATTTCCATTTGGAAAGGCTGAGCACTGGTCAGTTTGCAGAACTTTTTCCATTGTTCAGCTCTATTTCCATGAGTTTGTACAGAGTGATCCCTGGGTAAGGTAGAATACAACATGAATCTTTTTCTTGGATAGCAATGCAAAGAACTGTGCCTCTTGAACTTTCTTGCCCATGTGTTGAAGAGAAGGTAACAAAAAGTGTGTAGATAGCTCTAGATCTGGTTCATATTATAGAAATTAGTGGAAGTTTTTGACTATAGTGTTAGACAGGTGTTCTTTCTTTTTTTTTTATGGTGTAAGTCCTTAAGATCTCCAGTATTGCAATGGTGTTATGCCAGTGTCCAAGTGTGGGACCACATCTGTAACTTCTCAAAAGCTCAAACTTGTTTTTACCTTGCTGTTTCTGAACTCATGTTTATGCTGCCTGCTATTTTACATAGTGATATGTTCATACTAGGTGTCTTGTCTTTAATAGCACTTTAGGTCTACTGCATGATGCTTATTTTGCATATAAAATAGAGGGTAGGAAATGCTAGACAAATGCTTGCAAAACCTTATCTCTTTGGCTGTGTAGCTTATTGCCATCATCAGGTATTCATAGTAATAAATAGTATGGACTAAATGGTGGAGGTTTTGTTGGACTTAAGTGTAACTGAGTTAAAGTTGGATATGTAGGTGAGTTACAGGTAGATTACAGTGTAGATGGACTAGAGGTTATGTGACTCATGATATACAGGTCCTCTTATAATTTGGGCTGTGTGACCAGATGTGTGCACACACATATGCACATGCACAAAACTAACTTGGTATTGCTAGAGTGCTACTTTATTTTTAAAACCTTAATGTTTCATCTGGCATTATGACTTAGAGGAATTACAGTTAATCTTAGTAAATGCTTGTGGTAGTGACTTACTGAGAATGTTTCATCTCACAAAGCTAGTTTAATAGTCATAACTTTGGCATTGTGTACCATGCCCTGAAGCACTAGTAGCCAAGATGAGCCAAATTGATTGATTGCCCGTCTTCATGTTTTCTGAAATACTTAATGCAAAAATTTGCCCAAAGTGACTTACAAATAGGATGAAAATGAAAAACCTGCTGAATTGTGGTACATGTAGGATATTTTGGAATCTTACTTGACTTGAAGAAATGTGACCAAGATTTCCTTGTTGTTTGGTTGTTTTTGTTGTGGGTTTTTTCTTGTTTTTGTATTTTTTGTTTGTTTGTGTGTGTTTTGTTTGTTTGTTTTTTCTAATTGAGGCTATCCTCTGGAGAAAAGGGGAATGTAAAGGGGCTGTTTTAAGTGGGTGACACTTTAGGATATCATGTTATTTGTGATTAACAGAGAAGGCTGCCTGGCAGGCAGGTTGTGTCTTACTATTAAAGGTTTTAGTACTAAAGCATGACATGATGTATTCCTATTGGTCTGTTTTGTTGTCTTAAAGTTCTACAAGTAATTCAGAAATTTGGGTAAAGGGCTTTAGATTGAGAGATGAAACTCAAGTTGATAGCAGTAGGGACATGTTGGCAATAGATGTGACTCTTCCCCAGGTTAAGACATGTATCCCAGTTGAAGTAATTAAAATATCTTTTAGTGTTCATTGTAGCAAAATATTTGGAGGGATTAAGAAGTAAAACCCTTTGCTAGAGTATTGGAACAGTGTAAGGGCCAGTGTTTAGCCACTTGTGCCACTTCGGTCAATTCTTGTGCGATAGACACTTGTCCATTGTGCAAAAAAATCTCTTTTTAAGTTACTCAGACACCTCTGCAGCTAGAAGCCTTTTGCTGGCAGACCTAGGCAAAGGCTGAAATAATATTCTCTTTGCAGCACCCTCTTTGGCCTTGTCAACACAAAAGCCATGCAATGGAGTAGCTTTGACTTACAATACATTTTGTGAAGACGCATTTGTTCTTGCATGTAAAGTCTGCTTGGAGAAGCCTCTAATTCATGGATGTAAACTACACTGGTGTGCAAGTGTTTCTTATCTTGGCTAGAATAAGTGTCTCTAAAAGCACTCACCTTTATTAAAAGAATGGAGTGTTTATAATGCATTGAAAAAACCTGAATTTCATCTCGGTGCTCATGATGACTTATCTTGCAGAACAGTAACCGTACCCACACTTAGTAGCAGAATGCCTTTCAGTGGCGCATTAAGCGGTATAACATGAGAGGCTGATGTCTCTTCTGTACCTTCTAAGTGTCTTGTAGCAATTATCTAAATACCTTCTAATTTGTGATTCATGTGGTAACAGAATACCCATACCCAAATACTTCAGATGAAGGTGTGTGGCACTTTTTGGTGAAGGTGGAAAGAAAAGGCCTTGTCTGTTCTTAATGATATTGCCACATTAGTGGGATCTCTGCATAACTTTATTTTGCTGTGACCATGTTACTCAGAATACTAAGAAACAAAAGGCATTGAGGCTCAAGTCTTGTTGAAAACTTAGTGTTCTAATTCAGTGAATAATGGTAACTTCTCTGGTATAATTCTGTAAGCGTCAAGTGGCTGATTCTTGAGACAACCTCTGTCATATTTATACAATTCTCTATAGAGGACCTGTTTTAACTTTATTCTTTTTTTAAAAAAAGTATTTTAAATGAAGCTAGGCATTTTATATTGCTGTATGATCTCCATTGGAGCAGATAAAAATAAGGTTTTGAGACCAACATATGGAATGATTTCCATTTCTCAGTGTCTGCCAGAAACCTGAAAGCTTATGTGCTTCAAAATTTGACTAATATACTTTCTGTGAAATTTAACTTTTTTTTTTTTTCCCCTGCTGGTAGCAGTCTTTCATTTGTGTGGAACAAGCTTGTCTGTCTTTGGCCTGAAATACAGCAATAGGGGCATTACTGAGGGAAGCTGGATAGATGGGGTAGACTTCACTGGGGCTGTGAACATTTAGGCTTCTATATTCCAGAATTGGTGGGCTTTATTTTTGAAAGTTTGTTAATAGTGAAGTTTGTTTTGACCATCAGATTACGGACAGACTCATTAGGAGCTAAAAACTAGCCTCAACAGGGTCATTGTGGCATGTCACTCTGGAGGTAACGTTTTAAATGGCAATAATAGCCACGTTCGTGGTCTTGAACCCATATCATCCATGGCTGTTCTCCAGCTGGAATGAGATCATAGTTGTATTGGCAGCTAGTAAGGAGGGATGGGGTAAGAAGGCTGCTGGTCTCAGCCACTTTCTTCTGGATGTTATGGAATGTCTGGCTTCTTGTGCTGTTAGAGGTGATACTGACTTCGCGTATTGGAAGCAGCATGCTTACTGTTCAACTTGGACAAACCATTGTTAATTTTCATCCAATTTGCAGGCTTATCCCATACCTACTCAGTATTTTGTTGTTCGCTTTGGTTCATATCTCTGGTGTGAGTGATGTGCTTATGCTTGGGCTCTTCATCCAGGGACTGTATTTTGCCTGCAGGAGACAATGAAGTAACATGCTGGCAACGAACAAAAGCTGTGAGAAGTGATACTGCTGGATGGTAATGTCCATGGAGACCACAGCTAGGCTGGCTGTAGGAATGTGCTGCTCACCTTGGCTGGGGAGCTTCCTGCTGAGAGTGGTAGGTGTGTTGTGAAGTGGTGGATCAGGTCAGGTTGGGGTAAGGGCAGTGAGTAACCATCCCAAAGCATGATGTTGCCTGTTCCCAGGACTCATGGGGGTGCAGTGAAATGTCACATGGGGACGTCTTCAGCAATTTTCAGCACGTGCACCATACTTGAGATCTTGACTTGTGTCTGGGTAGTCAATGCCGCGTACTGTAGGATCGGCTCTGTGCAACAGCAGAGGAATGGAGGATTGCTCTAGTATGCTTGGCTGCAAAAGACCTGTCACTGTCATGCTACCAGGCCTCTTTCATCTGTGTTGGGGTCTCTGGGGATCCAATCCTGTTTTGGGTGTCTCTTCCTTCTCTTTCCATACTGGACTGACTGTACTTTAGGGCATGACTGAGGGCTGACGTAAGGTCACCATGTGTGACCTGATCAGAGCTCCTGGTGTCTCATCCTTGTTCTGTTTCATCTTTCCCTCTGCAGCTATCAGCTTTGCTGAACATGTGGATGGCTTTCATCTGTCTGCAAGAGAGCAGTGAAGTATTTTTGACTTGCCTCCTCCTAACCAACATGTTGAAGATGGCTAGTTTCTGCTATTAAAACAAAAGTAAGCTTGCTGGTGATGCTAGGGAGAGCCTGTGAGTTATACTTTGGCAAATGTAGCAAAGCTCTGGAATGGAACTTAGTGGACAGAAAGAAACTCTTGAGGGCCTGAATAAGTTCTGTACCTTTAACTCTTTTATGCACCAATTTATTTGTGATCTCTTAGCTGTTTTGTTCAGCATGCATTAGTTCATGGCTGGGCATATAAGTTTTGTCATTTTTTCTTGCCTTTTGTTAAGTATAGAGCAGTGACTTCTGTACTCTACAAAGAAGAATAGATACAGTATGTTTCCTGGAACAAATGCTGTAAGAATAGCATTTTTTTTGCATTGTTGTAATGTAAGATCTATTGCAAATATTTTTATTAGAAGTAAAATTGTGAAGGTGGTGTGTTATGGCAGAACAGGATGATGACATGGAGGAGAGTTCCTCTGCTTGGAAGGGACTTCAGTGTTGTTAGACTGCTGTGTGATACATAACTTGTGCATGTGTAGTCATGTAGAAAAACTGAGGATGACAAAATTTAGGCTGAGCCTAAAGCCTACTATTAATGCTTTGTTGGTGCATTGAATTTGGATCTTAGTTTGCAGATTAATAACAAGATTATGTCAACTTGAAATAAGAGAATTATGGGAAATCAGCTTCTTCCTTCCAAGAAAGGTTTGTGTCTGTTACTAGATGCTCATATGGTCAACCAGATACTGTCTTCTACTAGGTAGCAGCCAACAAGCTTTCTTTGGTACGTGTTTAGTTGAGTTTTGTTTGGTAAAGCTATTGCTGTGTCACATTTACTGTGAATGTGGATTGTTATGATCTGGTGTTAGACTGGGTGAAAGGGACGCACAATCCAGAATTCATCATCTGTTAGGCCCTTTGTGTGGATGAAGCGTGGCACTTGTCGAGAACAGTCTGTGGATGCTACACAAATAGGATGAGAGCGCCAATGCAAAGCATTGTTTAGATCTGTTGGTGACTGCGAGAGGTGCTTGTGCGAAGGACACAGGGCTGTAATTGGGAGTCATGTAGAAGTATGGGGGCTTTGTACAGCTGTGAGTGCAAGATAGGGCCAAAATGTTCTTTGACAACAGTAAGAGGCAGTATAATTTAGTGAACAGGACAGGGACTAAAAGTCTTCTATCTGTAATGGGTTCATATTCATGATCCTGGATAAATTAACATTTTTATGTAAGATAGGTATATTTTATAATAGCATATTTGACTAAATCTGTAGGTAGAAGGTAGTTTGCTTTTTATAAATAGCACATGGGAAAGCTTTCTTCCAAAACAAACTCAACTTGTGTGTTTACAAGTACAGTATTTAAATTTGGAATTTCTGAAGAAATTGTCAAGTGAATAGCTTTCAGGCTGCTTAAGCACAAAAGCAAAGAGATTTTTTGAATAAGAACTTCTGCTTATTCTTGATTTTTAAAAATAAAAACCTGAGCAGTTTCCTAGCACAGATCCTGATGTACTGACAAGTCACACTCCTCTGCACAGACTTTGTCCGTGAGGCAGCTGCAGCAATTCTCTAAGAGCAAAAAATAAAGCTGGGGTTGTGTAACTTAACCTGGGGGAGGAGAAGGACATTCCTGGTGTTGAAGAGAAAGCCATAAAGTCAAGGCCTGGGTACACAGGCTTGCTGGGGGAGATGGATGCTATGCAGGCTTCACAAATAATTCTCAGAAAAGTGTATTGGGGAGAACTTGGATAAACGTTTCGATGGATGAGGCAAAGCTATGCCTTGGCTGCCTGTTTGAAATGTCAGAGGGATCTGCACTGATTTTGGAGCTACCCAGCTTTTTTACCTCCCACCTCTGGGATTTCTTTCTTGTACTGTCTTAATTCCTCCAGCTCCTGTGCTCTTCTGCTACAGCCACCCCAGGTCTTCTCTCCTGTACTTTGAAGATTAGGTTCAAACTAAAGCCTCTCAGCATAGCAAAACGAGCATGTGGGGTTTGATGTCAAATGTGGAAGTGTGACAAGGCTCGCAGCTCCATAGCATGGCCAGGGAAAGCAGCCTGGCATGGCCCTTCTGGAGCCAGCGCATTCGCAGGGCAAGGCTGGGCTCTAGTAAGTTCAGACAAGGTTTAAAGTGTATTACCGACATGCCTCCGAGTTCTCTTGTGCTTGTCACCCAAAGTGCAATTACCCAGGCTATGCCACAACACTGAGCTTGAAACATGTGGGCAGAAAGCCACATTCTACACTTAGCAAGCACTTTAAATAGAAAACTACAGCACAACTGACCTGCAGGTACCTTTCCTTTTATAAGGAAAGCTGGTGTTTCTAACTGGCAGGGGCTTCTTTGATTTAATTATAAAGGCATTGATAAATGCTATTGTATAATGCTTATTTGCTAAAATAATGTTTGGTCACAACTTGATGTGGTTGCCATGTAGAGTTTGAGTTTCAGGCAGAATATAAAGTCTTTTCCTGCTCTAGTTTCGTTAACCTTATATTAGTAGGTACAGTGAAAGGAATACTCCGAGCTTTCTCCAGTGACACTGTGTCAACCATGGCAAACCACCAAGGTTCACAGTACTAAACTGTCGAGATTATTTTATAGTGTTTTAAGTATGTCTGCACGTTCAACCTGCCTCAAGCACAGTAGTGGCCTGGTAGCGACAACACGATATTTAACAGTAGATGTGAACTGACCCAGCTTACAAGTTGGTTTTGCAGTTGGTTAGGCCTGTGCTTAATCCCATGTTGCCATGGTTAGACTGCTACCAGTATCCACGCTGATGGATGCAAAGCTGGTACAGTTGCAGCTGTGAATCTCTAAGCCACAGCAGTGAGGATCATGAAGACATAAACTTGAGAAGCTGCTCTTGAATGGCTTCAAATGCTGACAGTTCAAAGATGGTGGTAGTTTTGGCGGTAGAACTTAACCAAGCCTGGTTTAACTGTTTCTTTTGGCTTAACCCACACTTTATCAGATGCAAATTCTGATCAAAGCTCAAGTCGTGATGCCTTCTTTTTTGAGTCTAACATAGGTGGACTCTGGGGGAAGAGGAGTGCTATGCAGGATCTTATTTTCCTACTTTTACTGTTGGGGAGCTCCTAGAAACTGAATTCTATCTCCTTAGGACTTCGCTGCTTGCAGAGCTCAGATGAATTTGCCACCAGGTTTTGTGGTTGCCACAGCAGGACAGTCTGACAGCTTAAGCCTCACTTAGTTAAAACATGCATATAGCTGTGGGGATTATCTGGTTATTAATTTATTTGTGGAAGTTCTGTGATTTTTTTTTAAGATGACACGTATTGGGCTGTGCATTTCAAGGCCTAGCTGAGTTTGATACGTAATGTAAGAAATACTGAGTCACTCTCTGCTTCCCTTGGTAACAGAAAACAAAATAGAAGGAGACTTCAGTGAGTTACTGAAAGCGACAGCACAGACATGCATAAACCTGGTTTGGATGTATACCTCTGATCACATCTTCCACTTCACCTCAGTGCCCCAGAATTTAAGCTGTCAGATTTCTTCCAACTTTACAGGAAACCTCACTTCTGAGGGTATAACTAAAACAAATCTGGTCCTATGAAAGGACCTTGAGATCATTAGGACAGAAGATCTCAAAGGCCACTAAAAGTTTAAAAAAAAAAAAAAAATCAAGAAAAAGCCAGATGTCATAATGACTGTTTCTGGAAGCTGATTTCCTAGAAGTCATGGTGAATGGAAGGGAAGCCCAAGATAGATGAGCTGAGGTGCTGGTGTTGATGAATCAGTTGTCTTGGCAACTGCAGTCACTTAAATATCTCTAGGAAAATAGCTAGCAAATATTAAGATGGAGAAATGGTGAGGGGTTGACAGAAGAACCAGGAACAGTGAGCAGCTTGAGGTTTATACAGGGAATTGATTCAACTACAATGGGAAGTTGCTGTTTTCATTGTTGGGATCCTCGAGTGATGCAACCCTGATGGTTCTTCTCCTCCAATGACAGTGTGTCTGGCCATCTTCTTGCTGCACAGAGCAAGATCCTTGGGCAGAAACACTGACCTCCCAGGTTATATTCGGTCCCAAGAAAGGGGCTGATGAATGTGGTGTGAGTTCAGCTCCCACCAGAGCGCTTCATTTTGCAGCCCCACTGTTCAGTGTAGTCATACTAATATTGCAGCAAAAGCTAATGCAAAGTAAACCCTGCAGGCAAGCAGGTAGAAGCATGAGGATTGTATTCCTCATCAGAGATAAAGTGTAGAAGCTGCAGCTGTGTTGTGGATTGGTTTGGGTCTTTGTAGTGCCAGTTGTGGTGAGAAATTGAGACATCTTACCATGTGTGTTTTGCTAATCATGATTTTGTGTGCTGTTTTGTGGTACTGTAGGTAAAACTGGTAAGTTTTAATCTTTGACTTTCCCTATGGAGCACTTTATTCTCTTTCATGTTGGCACCAAAAAGGAGAAAAAAAATCAAAAACCAAACAACCCAGAGAAAGCCTGACTGAGTAAAATGAGGAATTTGAGCCAATTGTTTCCTGCTGCCACAAGCTTATTTGTAGCTGCCAGCTGTGACAGGTATTTCACCAGGCTCTGAATCTTAAGCAGAACACCAGGTGCTCACAGAAGTTACAGAACACTAAGTGTGCTCTTCCTGCCTCTCATCTAATAGCTGATTTCTGAGCTGCTCTTTGTGGAGTAACTTGAGAAAAGTTGTAGTCAAAAACTTTGTCCAAATGGGCATTAAACTCATAAGCTACTTCTTGCTGCAAAGGGCAGTAAGTGGTGAAAACTGGTGGCAGGATCAATTTCCTATCAGATTTTTTCTAGGGAAAATCCTACCCCACAGCTACAGCAACAATCACTATATACACTTTGTTTTTGTTTTTTAACCTGAGTGTTTGAAAGCTACCTGACTATACTGGTAGTAGTCAGGTTCCTAGGCAGACTTGATGTTTCTGTGATGCAGATCCAGTTTGGCATCTGATTTCGTTCAAAGCTTCAATCATTTGACCAGCTATTTCTGCTTAGCCACATTTTTAGCATAGGCAAAATCTCTTCTAACTTTTTCTGCTAGTAATGTAAGCCAGTGTTACAATTAATAGTTGATTTGACTTCTGTAAGCCTTGCCAAATTAGAGGGAAATTTTCCTTAGCAAGTGACATCAGCTTCTGCAGTACTGAAATGTTAAAGTAAAAAAAATGCGGTGCCTGCTGTAATGCAGATACTTATGGTAGGGTGTTTTATTTGTGAGTAGCTTTTGCTGAAGGAGCAATGGCAAAAATACTTATTTGGGCTTTTCCCCCCTCTCTGGCTTATAAGCTTTTAGCCTGTCTCACATCTCCCTCTGACCCTTCAAGGTGTTCTTACACTGTAAGTCCTAATCTTAGATGCAGGGCTTCAGACTTCTTAAGCCCTCTGAAACTTCTTCTGACACCCCTGGAAGTAGAGTGGTACATTTCCCAAATATTTCCTACTATGCCTGAAGAATATTTAATTTAAAAAGTGAGAGAGTATGGGATGAAACCTGGATCTCCTGATGTAAACTCTGTGAATTCTGTGCTTAGAGCGGACTGCTCTGCTGTTTGCATCTGCTATTTTATTTTATCTATTTTTCACTATTTTAACAGCTAAAAGTTGCAAAAAGGCTTGGTACAATTGAAACCACCCTCTTGTCAAAATGAAGCTCAATATAGGGAGCTTTATAGACTAGGCACATGAGGAGTCTGGGTTTTCTGAAGAGAGCATGTGGTAGCTGACACTTCAGCTGGAGATGACTTGGTAATTACAGCTCCTTTGTCTGAATCCCTCTGCCATTTCATGGGGCTAATGGCAAATTAAGCTGTTCTTTGTAGATGCAAAGAAGGCAGACTGCTAAAAATATTTGGTTTCTGCACATCTTTAATTATTCTGCCAGACTTGCAGTGGGCCAAAACCTTGGAGTCAGATGTATGAGGTCAGAGTGGTTGAACCTTCTAGAAGGGGTGAATTGTCCTACCACCGGTGACAAACCTTCTTCTGATTGAAGGAGGATCTTGATTCTCTGGTTGATCTGTTTTGGGATAGGATAAGGCAAACCTGTTGTTAGATACCTTTGGGTTTTTTTCTCTAGCCTCATGTGGCTGGTTACTGAGATCAGAGAATTGCTTACTTGTTTCATTGCGGTGGTCCGGGTGTTTAGTTGTGATCTGGCTTTGAGGGCGAGTCACGTCAACTTCTGTGACTTAAATGTCTCCATTCCAGTTTATTATGTTGCAAGTGTTTGTGAATATAAATCAGCTAAAGTTTGGCCTGAGTTGCTTTTATTCTAAGATAAATGTAATATACAGTTGAACAAGCTCACTAGAGAAGCTTGGACCTGAGCAAGTGAAATCTAGTTCGATTTTTGTTTTTTGTAGGCTGATCCTTGGTGTGATTTAGCTAACAGTTGCTTCAACAATGTACATGGTTTCTGCTGCTCTATGCTAAGCTAAACAATCAGAAAGAACTATTTATCTGTGACATAGTGTCTGACTCATGCCACAAGGCTTGGTATTCCTTTAATCCTTTTATAAACTGTTTCATCCTAGCTAATGTAACTGTGGATGTTCTTAGTACCCATATAATGCCTAATGCCTTTTGAATTCCTGCTAAACTGGCCTTAATGTTCCTTAGCAGTAATTAGCAAAATATAGGTGTCTCCTGTATTGTTTAACTCTTGATCAAACCTTCGAAATGTTGTTGTTTGTGCTGACCCATTTCGCTTTTATGTTGGTAACACTTCCACTGCTGAACAGTGAATGGGAACTCCTGTCAGTCCTGAGCTTGGATCTTTTCTTAAGCATATCTTCAAAGCTCTTGTGTTTGTGTTCCCACTTGGCATGGCAGGCTTTTAAGAGTGCTTGATAGCCCCCTTCCCAAAGTATGGAGTATTTTGTAGGAAGTTTCACATTCACAAAGAAAACAAAGCATCTGTGTCTCTTTTTGTGCAAATTTGAGAGTTGTGTTGCTGGATCCCATTCTGTTTCAGTTCAACTTCAGTTGAGATCCCTTTCAGTTCAACTTCAGCTCAGATCCCTTTCAGTTCAACTATGCTCTCCTTACGAATGGCTATAATAAAGGAGGAATGGTAGTTGTTCACACATTTTGGATGTCTGTTTAGCTTTGCTAGTGTGCTGGAGATGCTGTCACTTTGTGATTTTATTTTTTTTTTATTCCTTGTTCTTCCTTTCTCAGATGCATTTGTTCTAGGTGAGTTTGGTTGTTCAAGGTCAAAGTTCTACTGAAGGAATAGTACAGGCTTCTTAAATAATCCCTGCTATGCTTTTGTTGCAATATTTTTATCCCATATGATCTTGCCTTGTAACTCTATCACAGTTTTAGAGCAATCTGTGGTAAGTAGGGTAAAGAACTAAAATTGTGCAGAGGTGCCTGAAGTGTCAACAACTCCAGTACAGAAAAATGATATTAAGGGCCACCCCACTTATTTTAAGTTCCCGGCTTTGTAGTGGGTCTTGGAGGGGCTCTGACACTTCTTGTCTGGGGATGACTGTGCCCTCCTCAGGGCTTTGGCTTGAGTGAAGTTTGTGTGGCTCTCAACCAAAAGTGCTGGTCAGCCGTGGCTTGCTGTTTGGAGATGTGTTCAGTTCCCTCTTCATCTTGAAGAGACTAAGCCCATATCATGTTTTTGAGGGGTGTAAGGTAGTCATCAGGCTGTGAGTTTACACTGAGGAATCCTTCCTTACCCTTGTTGAAACTTTTGCCTCCTGGGGCATAGTGGGGTAGGGCCAAAACCCAGCGAGCAGGGAGGGAAAGCGTTTCTGGTAGCCCAAGGTGCTCAGCTGGAGCGAGGGATTGCTCCTGTTTATCGGCTCACTTTCCAGTGTGAAATATTTATAATCCTGTCAGCTTTTTCCAAGCTCTGTCCTCTGAGCAGTCAGGCTTCTTTTGTTTTCTGGCCTGTGCTTTTGCATTCCTGTCTGGGCAGTGGCCCCATGCCAAGAGGAAAGCTGAAGAGAGCTGTGCTTAATGCCCTTTAGGGTAGGGCACCCACCCAGAAGGTGGAGGATTCAAGTTATCATGCCTTTGGGCCAAATGCCCCAGTGCTAGCTGACTAAATAAGGTGTCCCAATTTAACTTTTTTTTTTGAGGAAAATAGGACAATCATCTGAACTGTAAAAGTGGTCATGTACAGGATTTCAGTCTCTGAGTCAGTCTCATACACATACGTGCATGTAACCTCAAGTTCAGTATTAAACTCACAGAGCTCAGTGTTCAGGACATGTCAAGGCATTTCCTTGCTTGTCATTTCAGTTGGGCAGGTCACCAAGCACTACTGACAAGGAAGGAACACGTGGAGAACCCTGGGTTTAGACCTGGCGTTTCCCAGGGTGGGTCCCTAGGTCAGCACTGGGTCCTGAGATGTACTTTGCAAGCCCCAGACTTGTCATGCTCCCCCATGCAATACTTATTGTGTCACTTATGTCTAGAAAATCAAAGGATATGGTACTTGTAAGTAGCTATTAATCTCTTCTGGAGAGTGCAGGATCCTTTTTTTTTTTTTTCCTGTTTAAACTTCTGCTCTTATCTTTTTAGGGGACACTTGTGTTACATGGGGTAAGAAGGCAGCCTCAGACAGTTTCTGTTCTGTGCTCAGTGCATGGTCATATATTCATGGGAGAAAATCTTTCCGTGTTAACAGGAAGATTACTTTAAAATCCACCCTTACACTTTGTCACTGACTTTTTGCATATTCCTAGGTTTTTCCAGTGAAATTTTCTCATTAGTTTGCTATAGTCAGTTGTCTCTTGGATGAAACTGTGATTATAAAGACATTATTTCACACGGGAAGCAACTTTAATGTCCTATCATAACATGTACAAGAATGTCAGATCAGTCGGTGTTTAATTTGCAAATGAAAAATCTTGCTGTTGTGGCTTTTTGTGTTAAGCTACTGAACTGTAAGAATAATGAACTAGTGATGCAGTTCATGATCCTTAATCTGATATTGCACTAGCTGTGTTTAAAGCTAACTGTTCACAGTAAAAAAGCAAATGAGCTGTGTGTTACCTTAGATATAATTAGGTTTGCTGCCTTGTATGTTTATTTTGGAGATTAGAGCAGAAGCATAAAAAACCCCTACAATACAGGCTGCAATGCCCAGTGCATAAGTCATTGTACAGTGGATGTAAGCTCTGCAGCACACAAATCCTAGTGCACAGGATGGGTTACCCTGGCTTTGGATTTGCTGAGAAATTCCACCCCCCTCACGCTGGTAGGAGAATGTCAGCGTTTTAATTCTGATGGCTGCTGCCAGTAAAATGGCCATGTGTGAAATCTGAAATCCGATGTCCACAGACATATTACCCTGAAAGGCTGGGCAGCATTGCAGCAAACACGAAGGAGCTTGTGCTGCTTATGTCATTGCTTGGATACTCCTGAGGTCATTTCCTCAGCATCAAACTCCTCGATTATTTTTCCCTCTGAGGAAGACGAGGAGTGTTAAGCCTGAAATGCCATCCCACTTGTTGCTAATGCAGGCTGTAAACAGCCGCTGTGTTCAACCTTTGTATCTCTGCAGGCTTCCTATCTTGAAAAGACTTATCTGGACAACATTAAACAATAGTTGATTATGTGGATGTCTTCCAGATAACTTGTTTTGAAATACTTTGAAGCCATAAAATTTATTGGATCTGCAGAAGAGCTGTCAGTATATTTGCTTCTAGCATGACATCTATCTTACCAGCAGAAGAAAGTACTCTGGGCTACAAAGCCAAAATTAACTCAAAGGTTTTTAGTGTGTGTTTTGTGTTTGGTTTTTTTTAAGCACCTGGATCTGACTTTGTAGCTAGTGGTCCAGTGTTGGTTTCAGCATCTGATTCTTCTTTCTCTGCTTTCATACATTGATACTTATTTAGACTGATGTCCTGTTGGGAAGAGGCAAGCTGAAAATATTGCAGACTAGAGCAGCAAGCAATCTAGTACTCAAATGAGACTGATCTCTGCATAACAAGAGTAAAAGAGTGTATTTTGAAACTTGTCTTCTTTTGCAGTGTCAGTGCTGTTGGCATATTTTAAGGGCAAGGTAGTGTAACTTCTTGTGTAATGTCCAGTACAATGAGGCTGTGACTTGCTAGGTGCCCTTAAACCTGCAAAGTTAACCCAGCCCACAAATGCAGTATGGGGTTTGTGGCTACTAATAAGCTGCAAAAATGATAGTTACTGTACAGCTTGTGGTGTGCAAATCGAAGAAATGAGAGCTCTCTTGAAGGACCAGCATACTCTGAAGGGTGGCAGCAGGTGATTTTTCAGCTGTAACTAGGCTGGTCTATGGTGAGTGCTTGCTGCTTCTGCTCTCCCAAAAAGTTAAACGTGGGATGTTAATGACATGCTCTGTAGAGGTACATGTGCTGCTGAAGCTGTAGTTTTAAAATCTACATAGTAGATCAGGTTATCACTAGGTCTGGTTGAAAATTGCTGGCTTGGCTATCTTTATCACTAAACAAGCAACTAGGTTGCTAATTTAACTTGCTTAGGTTATTTTTCTCTGCTGCCATCCCCCTGTTCTATAGCTGCCAAGATACTGCTCCAGTACCAGCATGAAAAAGGAAGGGAAACCCTGGCTATGTTTCTTTATTCCTAGAGTAGAAAAGTACTGATGGACAACATGCATGTATGCAGTTTTCAGATTATCAACAAATTATTAACACTTAAAAGCCCAACTGACAGTGTACAAAATTGTCCTTTTATGAGTTTTCTACTAGGAAAAATAACAAGTGTTTGTGCAGGATTTCAGTAGTGGCCAGAAGCTCCTGGCTGGGATATTTTCCTGCATATGCAGTCCCACACTTACTGAAAGAACCAAGTGGCTGATTGGTATGAGTGTGTCCTGCCTAAACTGTTGACACTTAACTTGAGAAATAAGAGTCTAAGAGGTTGCTTCTTCCAAAATAAACCTTTCAAGATAGAAATGAGACTTTCTGGCTATGGGGCCAGGATGGGTAGGAGGAGGAACCTCTGCTGTGACTTAATGCTGGTTTGCTCTTCTTGCTTAGGGCTTACTGTGTTTGGATGCTAAGGTATTTCTTAAGCTATAATACTGAGGATTTAACAGACCTATAATTGAGTAAGAAGTAGGAAACAACAGTTTATGCATATTTAGTTTTGAAGGGTTCAAATGACAATGCTGCCCACACTGTCATTATTCATCTGGTTCTTAATAACCTGTTTGACATAGTAATTCTGATTGCTGCTTGTGCCCTAATGTGACAACACGCTCAGTGGGAGCTCTGAGCTGTCCTGCCATGTGTTTAACTAGTTAGCTGCTCTTACAGTACCTGCTAGTCTTTTCTCTGTAAAGGCTGTAAATCTAGACAAGGCCGTGGACTGTTTGGCATTGAGTTTCTAGTGCTTTGCCCTTTCCTGTAGCAGCTGGTACTCTGCAGCTGTTTGTGCACAAGCAGAGCTGTACACGTGAGCATCGTTGTAGCTGCTGTCTCAAATGTCTGTTGTGGTGGAGAGAAGGCATGTTCTTCTTTCCTCAGGAAAAATACAGACACAAGTTCAGGTTTCTAGAGGTATTTTTGAGGTAGTTCAATACAAATTTATCAGACAGTGGTGTGGAGACTTTGTACCGTCATTCCTCCTGAACATCTGTAATAATAAAGTTTATAAGGATGCTGCTTCCTGTTTGCAATACCTTATTGGAATTTAAATCTCTCTCCTTGCCTGCGAAGTCCAAGCCACATCTTTAATCTCCTTTTAAAACTAGTCTCTACCTGTCTAGTACACTGAGCTTCCTTAGTGCTTTAATGAGCTCCCTGTAACATCATCTGTTGTTTTAAAATGCCTCCTCGCTGTTGACAGGCTCTTCGTGCTACGGCACAGTAAAGTTGACTGCATGGAAAATCAGCTTGAAAGTATCTTCAGATCTGGTTTTGGCACTAATGTGAGGTTACTTCTAAACAGTTGATATTTGAATCAAACTGCCATATTTTAATTTGTTGTCCTTCCAAATACTGATTTATGCACTAACTCCCAATTTCTTCTGTCTGCTCTGTCCACTTTTTTGTCCCTAATACTGCCTGGTAGATTTTAATAAAAAATACTTCAGGCAGCTGAACTTGCATTGTGTATTTTGATGGGGAGGAACAGGGCAATGAAAGGAAGGCTTTAAATTTGGCTTGGTTGTACCTTGTAAATGAATACAGGCATTTGTGTGAACGATTAGCAGCATGTGCAGATGAGCTGCTGAAAGTAATGTGTAGAGTGGCAGCCTGTCCCCAGAGGTGGACACTGGAGGCTCACCTGGGGTCTCTGCAGAGTGTTTTGGTTGAGAATAGCGCAGCGCAGCTTAGTACTCCTCATCTTTCATGTTAGCAGGAAGATAATTTACCCAGTTTCTCACTTGGCCTTGTAGATCTTAATGTCTCCCACAGACTTGTTTATTTTGCATTATAATAGTTTTGATAAGTAATGCCTGAACTGCGTAGCACATTAAGTAGTAATACTGGACTAAATGCGGCTTTTTGAAAGCATCCTCAGAGAAGAGTCCAGGAGTCTAAATGCTGACTTCTGTAGTGTGGGTGGTTGGTTTGGTGTTATCTCTGTATCTTTCCTGTAAGGACAGAGAAATGCTTCAAGGCTATGAAGTGGCACACGAAAAAGGTACGTATAGCAACTGAAATAAATTTGGATTTCTAGACTATTCTGGAAAATAAGGGCCTAGCAGCTTGCTTGGAAGAGACCAGGGCTGTTAGGACATAAAATTACAAACTAAATACTACCAGGTAGAAAACCTTCCAGAGAATGCTTTTTGCTTATGTTTTGGGGAAGAGCGAAATGTGTTTAATGAAATTAGGGAAGTTTTCTTGAGTTAGGTGACCGAGATGTTGCTGGGGTTGGTTCCGAAGGGAACCAAGTGACCATCTAGCTGGGGCTACCCTGGCCTTGCATGCTCCCTTCATTAGGCTGCTCTGTGCAAGTGAGCTGGTTTTATACTGATGTCTCTGCAGATCTCATGTAGTGTCTGACCCAGGCAAAGCGTTTCTGAGATGGGAGTGCCATGACTCCCCAGACATACCATGCTTCTGCATATGCAGTTCATGCTCCAGATTCTATGGAGGAGCTCTGCTTTATAAGCACTACTCAACAGTTGTAGAAATGCTGGTTATCAGAGCTGGATTGCAAACATTTTTGCCATAGTACACAACTTCAACCAAGCAGCTGGTTTCCTGGGATACCAAAGCAGAAGCCACAAATGGATTAGATGTTGCTCCCCTTTTGTTGCTCCCCTTTTGCTCTTGGACTCATTGATTGGGTTGTCACTGTCTCATCAACTTATGTTGTGGGTTTGTTTGAAGTGTACAATATTTGGAAGGGATTAGCAAAATCAATATGATGTAATTTATTTTGCAGCATGTGAAGTTGCAGGCATCTTCATCATTTGCTCTGCTTTCTATGTAGATGCAGGTCATACGCTTGTGTAGATCTCAAGTATCCTGTTAAGAAGGTTAAAGATTCCTGACAATGCTGTATATTAGTGTAAATGTTATCTGTCTTAAAATGAGACAGAAGATAACTTGTAGAGCATTCTGATATTAATTTGTTTATAATCAGAAGAGTTGTGTGCTGTCTAATACTGATACTGGAAGTTAGCAGATTTCAACCTGAGCACTTCAAATGTTGGAAATATCATAAAGTCCCTTGAAGAAAAGTGTTCATTTTTAGAGCTTCTCGTTTCATGTAGTGAACACTGAGCAGTGACTTCAGAACAAAACTTGCATGCTTTCTGCAACAGGAATTTGTAGGAAATCTCTTGCCATTTGTGGTTGTAATTCACAGGTGGAGGGGACAACTTTTCCAAACTTCAAAGCATAACATGCTAATCTGGAACCGTGGTGAGTGTCTTGAATTGCAGACTGTTTGGGATACAGATCCTTATCCTGCTGCTAAAACCTAGTGTGGTTTGCATGCATATATTTAATGTTGGTGATATTGATAACAGACTGAAGTTAATATACTTTAAAATCTGTCAGCAGCAGTGTGTCTAAGAGATGAGGAGACTTAAGAATCAAGAAATCAGTAGCTGAAGGTACCCTGTTTGGGGGAAATCCTTGTTGAGAAGTGGGTTTTTTCCCTCCCTCTGATTCTAAATCTGACTTAAAAGAAAAACATTCATAATTGATATGCGGCTTCTACTACTTCCTGGGATGGTAATGGCTTTGATTTTCCCACGCCCCCCAGATTCACGAGTGGTAAGTGAACTGTCTTGCTCTCCAGCAGATTTCAGAAAGCACCAAATTCTTCTGGCCTAACTGATGCCAAAGGTGGTAATAAAGCTTTCTAAAAAGCTCTGAAGGCAGCCGTGTTAGAGTAGGTATTCATGACTGTACTAATGGGTGGGTGCAAAGTGGGAGTTAAAAGGGATTCTCTTATCGTTGTGTAATTGCTTAGCTATTGCTATGCAGGCGAGGAGAGCTCCTCTATTACTGCAAAGCATCTTTGTAGTAAGGAGATGTTCATATTAAAATATAAGCATTATGCCTGGGTGTGTTCAGGTGCACTAAAGCATGTTTGTTTTAAAGCAGGGGATTGCAGTTTTAATTTTTACTTCCAATAAATTTGTCTGTTTATAAGAGCAGTGTGAGGACTTTCTTTAACAAGTTCAAGACGGCAGTGCTTGTGTGAATATTAAAATGAATGTTAACGATGTTACTTGTCCATGGGTTTGGTGCATAGGAAAAGATGCCTCTATTTTGTTAAACCACTTTGTCTTTTAGAATCTGATAGTTATTGAGTTTGAGGTGTTTGGCATTGGAAAAAAAGGCAAGCTGGTTGGCTTTAAGCTTTGAGTAGCGTGATGTAAACTTCTGTTTCCAGTAGGATGGTTAAAGTCAAAGTAGTTTTGGATGTCTGCAGTGTATTCTGTATTGCACCATAACCAGCAGTATTGGATATAAAGCAGTGTAATGCTGAGCAGGCAGGAGTAATTTTGAGGGTCAGATGTGCGGAGGTCTTTGGAGACAGTTGTGCTGCTTGGCTGAGTTGTTCGTGTGCCTGATGCAGAAAATGAGCGTGGTGGCATGGCCAAGGTCACTGGCTGTTTTGTCCTTCTTTGCACTGGGGATGTAGGTGTATCTTACGCTGCTCACTCAAAATCCTGACTTGGTGTACTTTATAGGCATTGATAGGGCTGTTCCTAAAAGGTGCATGATCTTTGTTTCACAGCACCAGTTCAGGGTTGGAGGGATGTGGAGGCGAATTGTACTGATGTGTGATGTGCATATAACCCTTTTGGTGCAGCAAGGGAGACTCTTGGGTCTGATACTCAACTTCCCAAAGTGCCTTTTGTGCTGGGGAAGGTTACTGCTGTTGCCGTCTCTGATGGAGACCATTTCTCTCAGCTGAACGTGCTTTTCCTTTGTGGCTATAAAAACTGGGATAAGGTGGGGTAGGAGGGACTGGGCGGTGGTTCTAGTGAATAATGCTGAATGTCCAAGAATGGGAACAAAGGGAATGTTTTTTTTTTTTTCTGGGAAAGTGCTTGGAATCTGTTCCTGCCGATGTCCCCCATGCCACCACCCTTGCAGTGCAGGTACTTCCATGTGTTACTTGAAACTCTTTGCAATGTGACAGGTTGCGTAACAGCTCACAAAACCATCTCAGGTTATGTGCCATTATCGCCCCTTGTGTGGCTAGATACTTTTAAAACTGGAAACGTGTAGCATAAGGCTTTCTTAGACTAGAATTTCCAGCATGTAGCTGCTGCTGTACAGAAACACAACCAAGAGAAAAGCAGAATAAAGCAGTGAGAGGAAAACATTTGACTCCTGTTGGTCACCTGGCAGTGTTATCCCATCCCAGTTAATACTGCGATCTCCCCCAAAATCTGCCAAGACATGCAGAGCTCTTCGATGCACATCATTGCATGCTTACTCCACAGTAGCATCAGGAGAACTCTGGAGTCTTTTTTTTTAGGAAATTTATTTCGTGCAGGAATATAATTGTAACCGGATAAATGTATAGCTTCGTAGGCTACGTAGCAGGGAAAGAAATTGTATTTGACTTCCAGTCAATTTGTGGAACAATTTTTATCCAGAGATCTAACACAGAAGCATTGTTTATTATATTTATAATTTAAGTAATATATGATGATGCTTAATTTTTTATATATGTTATTAGCCAGAGAATGCCTTGAGGGCTATCCTTTTTATTTCATTATTTCCAGGTCTTCTAAAGCAAACCCTGACAAGTGGCAATTACCATAAATGTACCCATCATGTGTAAATGGCTTTTAAGTTTGCAAACAGCTGTATGACTTTTGGTAGTACTTGGGGAAAAAAAGTCAACATCAATTTCCCCAATGATTTTGGGGAAATTTTACTCTGCATACTAGGTGGAGTCATAAGCAAGATAGAGACCTATAGTTGTCAGACAAATCTTTCAGCTGCTAAAACCCCTTTGAAGTACTTGGACAGTGTCTAGTCCGCAATTGTTGTTGCAGAGTGCTAAAACAACATTAACTTTTTCAGTGTCTGAATATTTTAGCTACCAACAAAAGCTGGCTGTTTTGTTAATACCTGATGCCAGATGAGCCTTTTGGTCCTGCAGTTCTGGAAAGTCTCTTATGGGAACGCAAATGATGTGGGGGTGGATGTAGGGAAATCACCCAATCTGTTTTTTGGTGCTTTTCTTTTGTGCTAAGCTGAAGAAAGCATTATATTGGTATTAGTGACTATCAGTTAGTGTGATGTTTCAGGTGTTGCTTAGTGAAACTAGCTTTCCAGTTTATATGAGCCACATCAGTGTGGCTGCAACAGGTTTCAGGGCTGGTGAAACTCGGTAGTTAATGATACATGCTCTTGGGCTTGCCAGATGGAGTACAAACAGAACTGCTTCCAGGTGATACTGTCAAACAAATTCAAGCTCTGAAAACGTCATTTTTACAGCAGCAAAGCATTCTCTAGGCTTGGTGCCTGTGGAGGATACTGCTCTAATGTCTGTCTAAAATTGCTGTGTTTCCGCAGTGCGATTCTTAAACATCCTTGCCTTCTGTGTGTGTGGACGTAACATTTAAAAATAGTGTTCTACCTGTGTCAATATATAACTTGGTGCAAATATCAGGTAGGGACACTGCTCCATGTTCTAGGAAATTTTAAAAATAATGTACTCAGTTTATGTACTAAATGTTATTTACACTCAGAAGAGGACAAGAAGCAAGCTAGTTTGTTCTGTTATTGAATCAAGGCGAGGTAAAACTTATAGGTAGAGCGCTATTTAAATCATCCCACTTGGCACCAAGTGTGTGTGTGGGTTTCAGATGCTGATTGCTGGTGACCTGGCAAGGAGTAAAGCATCTGTGCACTAGTGTGAATGCCAGCAAGGCTGTTAGCTTATACCTGAGCATCTGTTAATTCATAATCACATCTACTTTATCACCACTAGAGGCTCCTCCAAGTCATGTTTTGGATACATTTGTGTCAGGACGCAGCTCATGCTTTATGTAGCATGTAGATGTATGAATCTCTCAGTGTAACACCTCTTTACAAGCAGTGAATTAATTTTTAAATCAAAAAGTCATCCTCTTGATGGTATGGTTGAACCTGAGTCATCAATTTGAAATGGTTACTCGTCGTTAACTACTGCTGAACTTGAAGGCAACGTTGAATAGACGTTTGTAGTGTTGGTTGTTAATAACTAGAAAAAAACCCATGAAAATACTTGTAATTATAAGTGTGGATAAATAGTTTTCTTTTAACATCAGTGTATTTTATACCAGCATAGATAAGGCTGTAATCGTCAACACGTTATTTTAGGGTTCAGACACTTCCGTGTATGTCTGAGGTAGCTTTCCCATGACAGGGTTGTACTTCTCTTGGATTCTCAAAACACTGAACTTTTGTTGCAAACTGATTATTATGGCATTGTAAGATGCCTAGACCCTATCAAATTATATCAGGTGCAGTATGTCTGAGATACAGTGTCTGATCAAACAACCTAACAACATGAAGGCTATGTTTTCAAGAATTAATCTTATAAGACAGGATATAATGTCATAGTAGCATTGTGGCTAGCATACAGATATAGATGAAATTTCTGGGTTTTGCCACTCCTGGGTTTTGGTAACTTTAGCTTATTCCATATACAAGCAAGTCCTGTGCTCAGGACTTAGGTTTTTGCAGATGTGTAGGTATAATTTTTCTCTGAATGGAGTAAGAGATAATCCAGTTCCCAAACTGACCATGTGGATGCTACAATTTTTGAGTGCGGCAGTATGCTGGAGCTGTTGGACACCCAGTATGCATTTTTGGAGATTAAACATCAGTGACCTCTGTAGTCACAGATACTTACATGTGATGATCCTATTATTTAGAATGTGGAGGAGCCTTTAGATGAGTATTTGCAGGAAAGCAACAGGGCTTGTTTCTGTGGAGGCTTCAAATTAAGAAGGTGCTGTGTGGCTACTGGCATACACATGAGGACCTGCTGGAAGGCTATTTTGTATTATCTGTTTCTCTAGCATTCAGCTAGTGTTCTTAAACTTCAAAGCCTTAAAGGAAAGGCAAAGCTGAAAAATAAGTTGCTCAGAATTCACCAGAAAGTAAACACTGGAAGAGTCTCTGTAGACAGTGATGTCTCACAGCAGAAAACTTGCTCCGTCTTCAAGTTCTCTGCTTTTTTTTTTCCTTGAAGTATCACCTGTTCCTACAAATCTCCATAGCCATAAATACAGCACCTCTTGCAAGATCTTAGTGTCAATCTGCTACTGCAGTTTATCTTGCTGCTCAGCTTAGACCGCTTTTTTTTTTCTTTTCTTTTTCCCCCACTGTGTTTGGAAGTTTTTCTTCATCCAGACTCCACTTTTCACTAAAAGCAGATTTGATCTATCACAGATCTTGTCTTCTCCCTGCTATGCCACTTATGGGTGGTTGCTTATCTCTCACACAAATTTCTTCTAAAGCTAAGTCAGGTATGCCCATTGAAATCAAAAATAATATCTGACATGCGTAATACAGGAAGAAAAATTAAATAAGTTTTAATTCCCCCCCGGTTCCTTTCTTGGTACTGATAGGCAATGCTGCAGTGTTAGAGCTATTTAAGGGTTGGTTTTAGTCACACAATTGTACAAGTTTCCTCTGATTTTCCTACAAGATCCAGCTTTCTCTGTCTGGATGATCAGACCTGTTGCATTTCTCATCTTACATCTGTCTCATTAAACGTCTGTCTTGACCTTGAAATCCTCTTGACCTGCAGTAGTCTGCAATGGTTCTTCCTAACACTGCTCTTACTCTGTATGCCTTCACACTTACTGTGAATGGTTACAATTAATGAGATACAAGCTTGAATTTCAAGGGTGTTTGTTCATGTACCAAGCTTAGCTTGATTGCACTGGTTCTGGTTTTATCAGAAGTATAAAGGGTACCTGAAATATCTATACTGCACTGCAGATGAATCAGCCTGCTTTACACCCTTTTCCTGGCTTTTTCAGGAGGTATTTCAGCAAACCGATGATTCTAGCTTTATCTAGATGTTATATTAGTCATTGATATGGCAACTAGTTGGAACACAGGTAGAAATATCAATGTGAGCTTTCACTTCAGTGTTGTACTTTCCGTTGTATCTGGCCAGAAAGATGTCTATCTAAGCATCTGTGTATTAATGATTGTCATGAACAACCATTTTGCAGGTGGTTCTTGCCTAGCCATGTGTAATTAGCTTTTTAAATGAAGTATGGATGTTCTAGCAAGGGGCTGACTTCATGGTGATTGTGGTTCAAACAACAGTAGCACTTTGGAGCCACTGGAGGCTGAAGCAGTTGAGTGACTTGTCGTTGAGACTACAAAGCAGTGCTGTCTGATCTGGCTTTTTTTTAAGCAGACGTGTAGTGTAAGAGCTAGTCTTCTGCTTGGTATTTGCAGGAGCTGGTGCTGTAGCAGATATGGGCTGGCAGATGTTGCTTTTGCCCCCCAAACCCAGGCATGAGTTATTTGTGTGAGAAGCAGCAGCTTAATACCCTGCAGGCCTCAGTGATCTGCCTCTGTGTTTTGGTTTTTGACTTACAGTGGGTGTCTCTGTTTTGAAGTCATTAAATTAATTAAATGTATCGCTTGAACTGGGCTTCCTTTCCTTAGTAGGCCAAAGCTCAAATTGAGATTTTTAGCACTTGGGTAATGTTGGGGAATTTGAGGGAGTTTGTCTTGTTTTTGGAAGGATAAATCTGAGCTAGGATTCATCTTTTTTAGTTCTCTTCCCTTGCAGTGCAGTTTACTGGCAACCACGTCATTGCTGGTCATGAGTAAAGCTACACTGATTGTAATGCTGTGAGCTCCACATCATCTAAAGCGCAAGGCAGGGTTGAAAAGAGGTAGAGAATGACAGAAGGCTGAATGCTGCTTGAATTTGGCTCCTCACTAGCAAAAAACACCCAAAAACCTGTTACTGTAGAAACAATAGCCTGAGTAGCAAGGATGGGTATGTATCAGCTAATGCACCTATTTTAGCTTAAACTTTGAACTCTGTCTATTAGAAGCAGCCAATGGTAATGGAGCTGACAGGTGGATCATTATGCAATAATGTGAAAATATGCTTTTGTGTCTCAAACGCAGGCTTCTCACTGGCAAACACCTGCTGACAGAGCGCTGGTTCCTGCAGGGAGCTGGAGGATGCTGGGCAGGGAGGCAGCTTGCACCCGTCTGCCAGGCTTACGGACTTGCACGCTAGGGCGATGCATAATACAGTTGTAGCAGTATAGTATTATAAATCTCGACTAATATAATGCTGGTTGTGTCTCCACGCTAGGAGACAGCGCTGCTGTGTGTAGCTCTTTGTTTGCAAGTGATGCAGACTTGCCTAGTACTGCTGAGTAAGTGTTGCCTCCGTCTGCATAGATTTAGTGCCTGTGACCAGCTCCAGACAAGAGGGTTCATGATCAGTAATGCAGTGGATGAAAAATAAGTAGCAGGGCTGTATAAGTGCTTAGTTGGCTTCTGCGTGGCAGCCAGCATTGACTAGATTTTGACTGCAGTTCCTAGGTGTTCCCATTTAGTTTCTAGAGACCTATATCCCATGTTTAAATAAACGCTGGTATGCCAGCTTGAGAAATCTTGCTAGAAGAACTGCTGCCTGCCGTGCTGGGAAAGGCAAAGTTGTGTAACACTGCAGCACAGTGCTATGCTTTTACACTTACAGTGCTATAAATATTCCTTTCTCCTTGCTGCTTATGAAAGAGGTGACTGCATCAAGACCTGCCCAGTGTTTTTAGCAGAAATGTGACTGGCTGTCCCTTGGGGAGAGCTTTCCTCTTGCATCCAGCCCAGCTTGCATATGAAGAGAATCAAGGCAATTAGTCATTCACTGACTCATGAATGGTGCTTGTTTTAAAGAACTGTCTAAAAATAGTTAAAACAGGCTGAGGGAAAGGGTGTTTGTGTATCAAGCTAGCTTGGACATCTTCTTGCTCAGCAGTTGCAGACTGTGTGGCTTGCTTCACCAAACAATAAAGCAGTCTGCTGTGTCTTGGTGAGTACTCAAACAAGGGAATGAATAGGTGAGTTCACAGAAACTCTGTCAAGCTTGATGCAAAATGCTGCAAAACTGAGATGTGCTTTGGTTGTGATCACTTGAATTTGAGCAAACTAAACTGGAGGAATGAGCAAACAAGTCTGAAGTATACCATATTCTCATGCATCAACCATTCCAGATGTGCCTGTATGTAGATCTGCTTCAAGAAAGCAAATGAGGTCATGAAAGTTCAAAACATGAAATTGAACAGGATACTGAGGATGCCATAGGCTAATGCAGTTCTTGATAAGAGGCAATCTTCTGGACCCTGAAGCCTGGCAGACAGAGGCATGTGCCCAGGATATCAACCCTGTACACGTCACTTCCACACATGCTGCCAGAGATGCCAGTAATGTAGCATGATACTACTAGGGATAAGCAGCCTTGAATATTCCTGCCACTCTTCCAGCAAAACTCTTTATTTTCGCAAATAGGAAGAGTTGGAAAATTGCTTCTTCTGAAGTGGTCACAAACTGTTTCCAGAATAGCTACACTAGTGTTAGAGCTTTACCAGTTCACGTAGCAGCATCCTCAGCTATACCTCTCCAGGGGAGAAGCAGAGACCTAAGAGGAGATGTACAAATTGGAATAAACTTTAGGTGCAGTATTGCCAAGTATCTTTGTTTCCTTCAACAAGTATTATACACTATAGGAAGACTGAAGTTTCACACATTTGGAGTTATTCTTCTTATTTTGTCCAAATGGGGAAGTCGGTGAGTTTGGACAGATATAAATAAAAACTTGAGTCATCTGTTTCTGCTTGGAAAATAGTCACACAGACTAGCCTCTCTGCATTACACATACCCAGTGAGCCTGATTTCAAGCCACACAGTTCATGTACAGTCTACAGGCAACTGGAAGGCTTTAGACTCAGGAGCACAATATCAGCATGAGGCCTTCAGTGATGGCAGGAATTTCCTCACATCTGGCCTGTCAATCTCTAATACATTCAATCTTAATTTTTTTTCTCAAAATCGGGCCTGATTCTGGAATGAAAGTTGAATTGGGGGCAGAATCTAGTAATATTTCAGTGTGGGAATTCCTGGGAAAATACAGAAACCTCACTATGGTGTCAGCTTTCTCACATGGGAATCTGAAATTGCTTTAGTGCTCAGCTGCTGTGGTTGAAACTTGGTAAAGCTGTTGGGCTGGCAGCTCGCCATACAGAGGAGGACCAAGTAGTTCTGTTTGGTGTTAGGTCTTATATAGCTGCTGATAGTTGCCTTTTCTGTGGTAAGGTGGCAGAAAAATGCAGCAGTGGAGTGAAAATGGACAGGTTATAGAAGGACTACTTGGATGGCTCAGGATGGCACTGTTTCCAACTCAGTATCTCTAGCTGGATGCTACATCTGCAGTTGCTGCAAAGATGGTGTTTTCTGTAGCATCATGTAAAATCAAAGTAACAATAAAAGTGGACCTGGTGGTTGTTAGCCAGATGTAGGTGAGTGGTCCTGTGGTCTGCTCCTTTGCCTGAGCTTTGAGGGCACTGACCAGCAGTTTTGGGAAAAATGTAAAATCAACACAGATGTGTCTTCAGGGCTTATACTAAGGAGTTCAGAAGTCTAGCCCTGTCTGGAAATGCTCTTGCTTTGCTGTTACCAGCCTGGGACACAGAGCTGAGGCAGGCAAAACCTCTGTCAGACCCTGGGGACTGCAGGACTGACCTGTGCACAGCTGGAGATGGGCATCTGGCCCCGTGCTGGTGGGACTGTGCTTGGTTATGTGACGGGTAAAGGGAACAGCCCCAGGAGCGTGCAGGTGGCCTCTGGCCAAGGAATCTTCTTGCTCAGCTTCCAGCGTGCCCCCAGAAACCTCCACACACGAGAGTGGTAACAGCCACCCCGGTTGGAGCTGGGTGCTCCCTGGATCAAGAGCGCTGACAGTGAGTTTCTAGCCAGAGCCGTTGTGCATGGTTCGGACTGAATCACACAGTTAGCTGGGCAATACTGTAGACTGTCCCTGAAGTAAAACCCACTGCAAGAGAGAAATATCTTGAACTGCTGAGCTGCTTGAGACACTAAACACAGCAACTGCCCTGAGCAGTGATCATCATGAAGGCAAGAACCTCCTGACTGATCATCTAGGTTATCAAAGGGAGGCAGTATTAAAACAAAATACATACCCTCTTGTTCTTGAGTAATGTTATAAGAAAATGGTTTGGTTTCCAGGCACTGCTTGTCCTAATGGCATTGTTCGATGCGGTTTTATTTACTGAGATCCCCTGAGAGGTGGCCCAGGCAACAGGAATGTGAATGTACAAGATTGCAGGAGCTTGGATGCAAACCACTTTAACAGGGCTGTAATGAATTCCCCCTTATCATTCATCTCAACCCCCGTTTCATGTTTGTTGTTAGTCCTGACTTCAGGTCTAAGGAGCAAAAAGACTGATATGTGTGTCAAAGCCCATTCTTCAAGGATGTAATTGTAACTTTGACCATTGTATTGTAGGCTTGTTGCTTTGGTTCAGGTTGGGTGACTTAGCAACAGTCCTAGCTTTATGAACATAGCTACATGGACAGTGAAATATTTACAAGGAATTTACTGTTAAAATAAATTTTGGTAAAAGAAAACCTGTTGATACCAGAGTAGTATTCCATTAGAAATGGGAGCTTTTAGTAATGCTTCAGATAGCTAAATTAGGAAGTGTATACAAGATGTGATTTAGTGTGAAAGGGGAATGGGCTCTTGCCTGTCAAACCAGTCTCTGATCTTGTAAGTGAACCTCACTTCTTGAGTTATCTTTGCCCTACTGACTTACGGCTCTATTTTCTTTCTCATTTAGAAGCTTAATGTCCTTTTTATGAGATCTAGTTCATGCTTCACATTCAAGTCTTTGTGATTTTTAAATTCCTTCTGAAACACTGCAGGTAATTCAGAACATAAGGGGTTTGTTGCTGTTAGTGTTCACATGGCCATCACAGCAGCAAGGGAGTCTTCAGGACTCACATGAATTAATTCACCTGGTCACTCATCTTCTAATTTAGATCATAGATGTGGTCCTTGTTCTCTAAAAGCACAATGAATGTCAGTTAGCATTGATATGGTGCTGCTGGGAAATGAGCCCAGAACTGGGACTAAATTACCAGGCCAAGTGCCCAGCTCTGCTGCAAGAGATGGCTTGGGTGCTAAGTTATCATATCTGGAGCTGAAATAGCGGCTTTTTACCCTGTCAAATAGTCGACAACACAGCTGGCTAGCTTTAATGATGCTTTGTGGCTTCTGAAGCTGGACAAAATCAAGGTGCTTTAAACCCCATTGATGTGAGAAACAGGTTGCTAGTATATCTGACCACTACTGAACATGTTTTCTGGCACATAGGATTTAATTCTGCGTGTACTAATCCAGGCTTAATGTGGAAGAGGAGAGGCCATTTGATGAATTGCATAAATGCTTGATGCACTAGAAGCAGTAAAGGGCATTTTGTGGGATTAGATACAAACACCCCAGTAGTCATCTGTAGTTCTCCTCTTGGTGGCTTTCCTCTGTGTTAAATGCAGTTGGCACGCTGGCAGGAGGCATTCCTTAGGCGTGCAGCTATGGGAAGTGATGATTTGCACAGCAAGGAGCCTGGTTATGCCTGTTACAAGGAGAAACGGGGAGGCCCTGTGCCATCTGCAGGTGTGCTGGACCTCTTACTGCAACAGGGAGGGTGACCTGTAGGAGACCTTGGTGGCTCCTGCACACAAAATCAGTAGGAGCTTGTCTGTAGCAGATTGTTACAGAAAAGCACAAAATACTTAAAATCAAATGTTTCCTTTGCATCTGAACTTAAGCACTATTTTCAAAGGATTCTTAGTCTCACTGGTGTGGTGTTTTTTAACATTGAGATTGTGATGTTTTAAAATGAAAATTATCTCTAACTGGCACTTCCAGAAACACTAAATAGGTGTTTATATTGTTCTGTTAGCCATTGTAAAAGGTGCTTGTGCTCCTGATGTCCCCAAATCAGGTCAGTTGTGATCACACAATCACAGATGATGCTGGTGGCTTTCCAGGAAATGTGTGCTCCTGCTCTCGTTGTCTCTCTGCAGTGGGCAGATAGGATGGATTAATCATTCCTACCTTCGCTGCCTGAAGATCAGTGATCTAGGGTTTGTCAGCTGAGAAGAGTAGAATAAGTCAGCGTCAGACTACAGAGGTGTCATATACAGCTAGGCTGGAATAAATGCTGAATTTCTAGACAGCTGCAGCTATGAGAGTCTTGTCTGTGTTAGTGCTCCCCACTGAGAATGAGATGATATTAATATATGTGTCGAGTCAAGTGCATGGCAAGATATCCAGAAACAAAGTCACTGTAGTAGTTATTCATAGTGACTGAATCAGGACTTAATTCAGTGATTGGTAGAAGTGTTAGGTTTGTGTTTTCAGTTCAATAACATGATATCTGGGAAGACTTTATTTTTCTGTCATGCGTGGATTTCACTATGGCTTTGCCTTATCCAAAGAGAAGAAGAACAACAAACCTGAAGTGCAGTCGCTAATGAGGGTGCCAGGGAACAGGAGTAAAATAGGAAACAAATTGACCACACTGGTAGCAATATTCTTTAAATGTGTCATGGTGTAACTTAGAGGTTGAAGTTCTTGTGCAGTAGCTGTAAATGCCTATAAAGGACCGAATCTTCTGCCAGGCTGGTCTGTTCAGCGTAAATGCCTATAAAGGACTGAATCTTCTGCCAGGCTGGTCTGTTCAGTGTAACATCAGAGGAATTTATTCTTTTTCTAGGGACTACAAATATGACTAGTTATAAATTAGGGAAGAGGGGAATGGGTTGCTGACTGTCTTCTCTGCCTTCCTGCCTACTGAGTTTGTTCGGTGGTGTCAAAGAGGCTAAAGTCAGGACACTGGAATAGGATTATTTGTTTAGTTTAACCTCAGCTAGAGGTATCAAGCTCATGGTGAATGCAGTAACAGTTGGATGCCTGAAGGTGGGGGACTGAGCTGCATCTTTAATCCTCCTAAACTAGTTGGGCTGTAACTGAGCTAATAACAAGCTGCCTGAAAACTCTTCCACTCCTTAGTACTTAGCCGTGCCTGGCTGAACTTAGCAGGAATAAACTCAGATAGCTGATTTGCCTTACATCAGTGAAACTGTAGGGAGGAAACCTTTCTGGGAGTTTTGTTTAAAAAAAATAAGTTTATTGCCTAATTTGGTCTTTAGTCTCAAAATATTTAGAATTGGGCTTCTAGTGGAGGAAAAAATGGCCTGTAATCCTGACTGTCACTGCATCTTTGCAAGCAATCTTGCAGCTTGTCTTGGGAATTCATGGCTCGCACAACCCACTCCGTGCTGGTTTGACTGGACATAGGTGGTTTTCTATGAGGTTTGTTAATATTCTTGTTCATAGTTAGCATGGTCCTTTGTTTTGAATGTAGTTCAAGAATAAGATAATACCATGGGAGAGAGGTAAAGATTTCTTGCAGTAACTCTACCGGGTTGAGACTTGGCATGGAAGAATGTAAAAACTCACTGATATTGATACTTGCTGACAGGGAAGCCAAAGTTGTCCCTCAGTTTTTTGTGTTTTGTGAGTAAGTGGAGGAGAAGCAGATCCAGGACAGCTGACTTGAGATAGCCAACAGAAGTATTCCATACCATGAACATCACATTCCATGCTTAAGTGGGAAGCTGCTGGGAACAGCCTCTTTCCTTGATGGCCACACTCCTGCGCTCACGGTGTCTGTCTTCTGGCATTCATTACTGTGAGTATGTGTTCTAGGGGCTAAGTGGAGTGGCTGGAAGGCTGCCCTGTGGAACAGGATCGGGGGGTGTTCTTCGACAGCACCTGAACACGAGCCAGCAGTGTGCCTGGGTGGCCAAAAAGGCCACCAGCATTCTGGCTTGTATCAGGAATAGTGTGGCCAGCAGGACCAGGGCAGTGATCGTCCCCTGCACTGGGCACTGGTGAGGCTGCACCTCGAATCCTGTGTTCAGTTTTGGGCCCCTCACTCCAAGAAAGACATTGAGGTGCTGGAGAGAGTTCAGAGAAGGGAACAGAGCTGGTGAAGGGCCTGGAGCACAAGTCTGATGAGCAGCGGCTGAGGGAACTGGGGCTGTTCAGCCTGGAGAACAGGAGGCTGAGGGGAGACCTTATCGCTGTCTGCAACTGCCTGAAAGGAGGTTGGAGCGTGGAGGGGGTTGGTATCTTTTCCCAAGTGGCAAGTGATGGGACAAGAGGAAATGTGCCAGGGGAGGTTTAGATTGGATATTAGGAAAAAGTTATTCATGGAAAGCATTGTCAGGCATTGGAACGGGCTGCCCAGGGAAGTGGTGGAGTCACCATCCCTGAACGCGTTAAAAGGCATTTAGACGAGGTTCTTAGGGACATGGTTTAGTGCTAGAGTTATGTTATGGTTGGATTTGATGATCTTAAGGGTCTTTTGCAACCAGAATGATTCTATGATTCTGTGATTGTAAGTGTTTGCTTTGTATCACTTTTCTTTTACTATTATTTCATTAAATCTGTTTCTCTTTTGACCCATGAGTCGTTCTTCCTCTTTCCCTACCTTCCCTCCAGAGAAGGAAAGGTGAAGGAGCGAATGTTGTACTGTTTTGCTGCCAGCCCAGTGGTAAATGGCAACCCACTCAAACTCAAATGGCATTCAGTGAGAGCAGAGTGGGTTTATGTAATTTCCCGTGATTTCTGTTACAGAAGAGATGCAGAGTAATTCTTTGAGACTTGTTTGTAATTCTCTGGAAAAGCGTTTGGTTTCACTTTCAAATTCTGGATGATCTCAACATAGGGACCTGAAAGTGATGCTTCTTTGGGGGCTGGAAAAAAGTACCTTCCTGTAATGTGGGCTTTCCTGGTTTGGTGGCTCTGAAATAGGATGTGTAGAGAAACTTCACTTGCTTTATGCTCCAGTCTAGCATCTCAATGTGGTGAACACTTACAGGCTGAGATGAGAAATGGCTTATCAACAAGTAATGTGACTCTTTTTTTAAACATGTGACTGATTACAGGTAAGCATGGGTCTCATCTGCCTCCACATGAGAGAAGATTTCTCTAATTTCTCTCCACTTGCATTTTCTGGTGCCAGAGCATAAGAGGCTCAGAGCTTCATGTGGCAAAACACCAGCTTTATTTAATTCTGTAATGATTGTTATTTTGGGCAGGCAGATAGCCCTTTTCTGTCAAAGAGCTGGGGCTGCAAACCAGAGTGCAGAAGTCTGGAACAGTCTTCCAGGATCTCCAGCTTCTGCATGAGTCTGCATCACATACAGAGACTATAACTGCTCCAGCCTCAGCCTTTGCAGTGGTCTTCTTGAGACAAACCCCTCAGGGTTAGACGATTTGAGAGCAGAGGGTTTTTACTGGGGGAAATGAGACCTGTACCATCAGCTCTTTGAGCACGTATGTGGGATATAAACGTGGTTATGCTGGTAAACTACTAGCAGTATGCCTTTTCGGTCACCTAGAAACTATACCTGTGTAGAAGACACACTGATTCTCCCAAGAAATCTTGTAGGTAGCTCAACCCTGAGTTTTCGTTGTTTCTTGCATTTTTAATCTTGGTCCCTGGGCTGCTTTATGTCATGGATTTCACAAAAGTACATGTAAGCACAGGAATGGGCTTTCTTGGGAAAACTCCAGTGGCCTGGAGAGGAGTCTGCAGCTCCGGGATGGAAGCGCTCGAGCTGAAGTGAACCTGCTCTGCCCTGGATAAATCCCTGCTCTGCTCCCAGTGCAGGGTGGCACATTGCAGAGCCAGCTGTGTCCTCAATGCAGCAGCCACTCTCTTCTGTGGTGGTGTGCAGACAACAGGCATCCACTTGCTCTTGGAGCAATGCCATTCATGTAACTGACCTTAAGCTGTGGGCTGGGATTGTTTAAGTGGGTCATAAATCTCTTGCTTGTGAGCACGCCAGGCTTGGTGCTGCTGTAACATCCACACATATCAGTTTCATGAGCAGGCATGTATGGAATGTAAAGCCATGTGAGCTGCTGAATTTATTTCATAAGGGTGAACAGAAAACCTTTCTTTGGTTGCCTCGCACTCTGGCCCCATAAAATTTGGGTTGCAAGGCAAATGCATGTGCTGATCTGTGAGTAAAACTGTAGCTAGGTACTTAATCGCTCAGTAATCCAGTTAATTTGGTTGCTGCTTCTGTTTCTGGGAATGAAACTTCCCATAACTTGTCTCATTGAACAAAGTCGGCACCCTGTGGCTAAGTTGCATGGTTAGATGCTTAAGTGGAAGAAGGTGGCCTGGGATCCTGCTCTCGCCGTGTGCATCTTTCTTTCGGGATCTCTCTTGCATTCTCTGTCACACGTGAGCCCAGCTGTGGTGCAGGACCAGGAGATGCTTCTCTGGAAATCCCATGCTAGGCTGGTGGTGGGACTTTCCCAGTGGGTTGAGCAGCGCCAAGGGAAAGGTCTGTGCTCCTCAGTGCAGCAAGCAGCACATGAGTCTCCCCTTCAGAGGGGAGGGTTGTGGGGTTTTTTTTTTTACACTTAATCAGTCCAGATTCAGCCCTCTTTCCTACTGACTGGCTTTTCTGGCCACTGTGAATGGCAGGGCAGCACAGAGAAGTTAATATCCAGTGCTGGGATCTCCGTAATTTTCCCACAACTGACTCAGCTCTGAGAGTCTTGCCACACAGCTGGTTGCTGACCTCAGAGGCACTGGAAGGTGATGTTTGCTGTCATTGCTCATCAATATTTGGTTCGTCAAGTTGCAGTGACTTGTTAAACAGACACAGGTGGTATTCAGACTTGGGAAATGCTTATGGTGGCAAGAAATTTTATTAGGAACACAGGTGGATGGACCAGCTTAACTCTCACACAAGAAAAGTAAAAAACCTTGGGCCTCGGTAGGGGAAGTACCTAACAAGTGGTTTTTTCTACACAGAAAGAGTAACTTTAAATACTTGCACTGGCAAATGTAAAACAGGTCTAATCACCTTAGCAAACATTTCTAACCTGCTTCTGAACCCAGAAAGTAGTATCCTGAGTTGCAGCTTTTCAAATCTATTTTAGTGTTTAACAACTGTTGTTAGTTAGTGCTTCCCGAATTAGGATGTGGTAGATGCAGTTTCGGCTTGTTTTTTGAGCATTACCAGCCCAAGTCAGTCCTGGTGTTTCAATTTTTTTCTTGTTCAGTTGGTGTTTTGCTCATAGTAAACTGTGTAGAGTTGTACTGTGGGGCCAGATGGACACTGAGTTATAAAATGAACAATTTAATAGCCTTGATTGAATTTTTCCAGTTTTTCACTGTAATGGTTGTGTTTTGATCTCTTTTGTTCTGTTTCATAGCTAAAATATTTTGCTTTTTTCCAGGCTCACATTAAATTTCCTATTGACTATCCATATTCACCACCTACCTTCAGATTCCTGACCAAAATGTGGCACCCCAACATTTATGAGGTAAGCTGGTTTTTTAAATATATTTTTTTTTCTCAGGCATGTGAGAAGGCTTTCTATTTCCTTAACCTTCTGGAAGTATTGAAGGTATGCAATGTCTCTAGCCATAACTAAAGTGGTTAGCTGTTGGTGTTAAATGTCAGCTTTGTGGCTGAACGGCTAAATCTACATGTTGTAGGAAATGCTGTTCTTGTCATCTCATACCTGCAAGTGCAGCAGGCAGGCTCAACTGAAGCACGAAGCCATGAGCATTGGCAATTTTGGGGGATTCTTGGGGATTCTTAGAGATTCTTAGATCAAGGCTGGTGAGTGGGGTCTTACTCTGCTGTGATACTTAAGCAACCAGTCGTTTATACACAGTTCAAGTACACTTTAATTTGAGTTTCTTACCAAGTGGTGTGCTGAGACGAAAAACAATGGAAAACAAGTCTTCTGCAGCAGTTGACCTACAAATGAAGGGCTTTGGATTTGGGCTGCTCTGACTGATTTCCCAGTTTGAAGTGGCCCTTAGTTCAGTGTGTGTGGGGTTCACGTTCAGAGGGTAATGCTGTGGCTGTCAAGTCCATAATTGGATCCTGGTACAATGACATAGCAGGTCCAGAACGGGAATGGTTTTATATAGGAGCAATTGGTTCAAAATTACCAAGTTTCATACAGCTGTATTTGAAGGCCAAAGGCCTGTTTTGGCTCAAAACTTGACTTTTAGTGGAGGCCAGTCAAATCCTGCTAAACTTTTGGATATCCTAGACAAGTGTCAGCCTGCTGGGAGTACTGGTTGTGTACTTTGAGGAGCTAAATTTACTTTCAAAATGTTCCTGTTGATGTAGCTCTGTTGCCTTATCACAGGTCTTCCTGTGAGATATTTGCACGCTTCCTTTGGCTCCACATTAAAAAAGGAATGTCGCTTCTCGTCCTTGTTGTGAACAAGTAACGGCTTCAGTTGATGCCTTGGAAGGCCATTTTCTAAGAAATTTTTGCTCCTGAAATGTACAGCCTGGAATGAGTGTGCTTCAAATGTCATGGTGAAGACTGCACTCATGGCTTAGTAATAAATGGCTAAAAGCCTCTCCAAACTTCAGTGCAGAACAGGATAGTAATCAGCTTTAATTACTGGATGCTCAGGAGGATTGCCTTAAGCCTAGGAACATCTGAATTGAGTCATCTGACAGACTTCTGAGTTAAGTTTTGGACTCAGCACAGAGGCTTGCATGTAGCCAAGGATGGTGTTTCTCTTTAAGGCTCTATTTCACTTTTATGGGAGTTTGATCTATAAATAAAGACAACTTTGAGACCTGCAGATTATTGCAGATCCATACTGAGGTTGTTCATTCCGAATCCAGAAATTCTCATGCAGGAGGTGAGTGGGAAATGATTACCAAAATGGTATGTACAAAATGAGTCTTTGAAAGATCCTCTCCTAGTCCTGGTGGGAAAGAAGAAAAATTGGCTCTAGACACAATTGAAGAAACTAGCCCAAAGCTTGACTGGTGTATTTTGGGGTTACTGTTCAAACACTCCAGCTCTCAGCTTTGTACTTTGTTCATAGCAGTATTTCTTGGAGCTGAGGGAATCTCAAGCAGCTTGCAGGCTGTTTTGGAAACAACATTTAAGCAATGAAGATGAGGCAGTGGAATAGCTCCAGTTGAAACTGAGAATAAATCAGCAAAGAGCTTGAGGTTTGAGGGTTTGTCAGGAGGAGAAAAAAAATCTTTTAGTGCAAGGAAGATGAAAGAAAGTAGCGGTTTACAGAATCTGCTGGTGGGACCAGATGGAGAGATTGGGGCTGATGTTGCAGTTCTGTGCAATGGGACTTGAGTAACTTGAGTGTTTCCCCCTTCTCCAATTTACCTGTCATCTAGTTGAATTTTTGTAGAACTACATTCATTTGTGCTTTGTTTTTATGACATAACTGTTATCACTGCAGATGGAAGTATAGGTTATTTCCCATTGGCAGATAAATACTCGATCTTCCTTGTTTATATCTTTCAAAAATGTATTTAAGGCTCTCCTTGGCTACACTGATCCCTAAAACCTTATGCTGAACTCACCAGGCCCCATGACACTTTTACCCTTCCACATTCTGTAATCCAGTGCTGCCCTGTGTGATTTTCCAAATGTATAACACTGATTGTTGGATGAGGGAAACTTCTTGTTTTTCCCTCTGTAGTTTTATATTGCCAAATATCTACTAGTCCACACGCTGCTGACCTGATCGCTTGAGGAACTTCCCCCAAGTGCTGTGATGCTTTCTCCTGGCCATCAGCACTGTGTTTTCCCAGGAGATTGTTAAAGAATAAACTGGGTAAACTCATGGAAATTTTTAATAAAGTCAGAACAGGCTGGAAAGGCTGGAACATAAACTGACACTAGTTAGGTTAACTTCACCTTAGAATGATATTAAAAAAATATTTCTCGATTGCACAAGCCTGTTGGATGCATAAAGATGAAACTGCTCTGCGGCCAGCTGTTCCAGCAATGTAAGTGGGTGCTTGGGTGTTCAGAAGCTCCAGGTGCTACGTTGCTCTGTGTAGTTGTGTTCTTGACAAAAACCTGCTTCAAAATAGTGGGGGCTTGCTAGATCAGCATACCTGGGAGGGTTGGCAAGCCACTGAAATCTGGCTACTGATCACAAGCCTCCAATGTTGAAGTAGGATCTTGTTTGACTATGAAACAGATATCATTGTTAATCAAGGTGAGTTGAAATGTTTGGGAGGCCCCTCAGGTGAGCTGGTGCTGTCTGTAGCTTTGATCCCTGGCTGCCCCTGGGGGCTTGTATGTCATCCCAGGAGCTGACTGCAAGGGGCAGCAGGGCCTGGGGACACCAACATCTGCTGGGTGGCCTTGGGTTCCATCTGCACCTTCACCCCACCCTGCGGTAAGGCAATGGGACCCCACGAGCTCCCAGAATTGACTCCAACGGTGAATGTCCGCTGTGGTGAATACTGCCACAGGACTCCTGCAAATCAGTCGTGTCAGTGTGCTGTTGCTGATGGAGAGCTGGTTTTACAGGCTGTTTAAAGTGTTTATAAATGGTAGACATTGCGGAGCTTTAAATCTGTATTCAGGCTATAACACTAGTGAGTGAAACACAGATTGAGGATTATGTGGCTGTATGGCTTCCATATGCTGCCAAAATATTCTCCCTCTTGCATGCTGGAAGGGATTTTCAGTGAGACCTTCAGAGAGTATCTCCTGCTTTTATATTTCAAACAGCTGTGTCCTGGGGGAGCAGTGTAAACCTGCCCCACACCATCTGTGCAACTTCCCTGTGTCCTGGGAGGAGCACTATTTTGATACTTGAGCTACCAGAGAGCGCTAAATCCTTCAATTCAAAAATTCCTGTAGCTAACTGAGCTACCACTGGGAACAAAAAAAAAATTAACCCTACTTTGTGTCTCCTGTGACTAAAGCTTAGTTCTGTTACTGTGACAGCACTTGCTGTCTGGAGGCCAATTTAGTTTTATGTGACTTCATTACTATTTTTGCTTTCTTTGCTACATTCTTTAAACCTCTTGACTTGAGATTGTTTTGTCCCGATTTGCAGACTCACTCCGTTTATTAATAGCAAGGGAAACTTTTGAATGTATACATACAGTAGATCCAGGAAGAATTAAGAACAGTTTCTATTTCTTGCATATTTTTACAGGAACTTGAGGTGTTCATATCAACAAGGCTAAACTGCTCAGACATAACCAGAGCGGTGGAATTGTTGTGAGCCCTCTACCTCTATTCTCAGCTTTTGTTTTTCTCTTGCAGAATGGAGATGTATGTATTTCAATTCTTCACCCACCTGTAGATGACCCACAGAGTGGAGAGCTGCCATCCGAGAGGTGGAACCCTACCCAAAATGTCAGGTAACAGTGTGAATCCATGATGCACAATGGTGACCTCAAAGGCCTGTTGTCTCTCTAAGACTAAGGCCTGTGCTGGGAGAAGTTTGGAATGGAATTTAAGACTTTATGGGCTTTAGGGCTTCAGTCAGGTGGGAACCAGACTTATCAAGCCATCTAAAGATACCAGAGTGCTGTGTGTCCTGCTGCTGCGATAGCAATGTGGAGACTTGTGTTCACAGGGTTTCATGCTCTTGAAGCAAATTGTCTCAAATGTTCTAGTATTTCCCAGTCTGTCCTACACCTGCATTTTTCAAATTCCTCCAAGTTACCACTAGTGGAAAAGAACATTTTTGAGTATTCGGGCCCATTCAGGTAGTCATAATCCTACCTACTGTTTGCCTTCCAGTATTTGCCCATCTCCTGTCCTGCAGCATGTTATCTTGGGCAGTTAGCCAGGTGAGTTCCTGCCAAAATAATGAAGGATTGCTAAGTACCAGAGGCATTCAAGGCTAACCTGCCCACTTTTTTGAAATACCAGCTGAATTTAATTTTCATTGCAAGACATGGCCAATAAAGAACTGATAAAGCTCAGATCAAGTAGCAGCTTGATGACCCGTGCAGCTGGAGTAGTGAGTGATGTAGTAGAAAAACCTTAAAGATACTTCCCGTTCTAACTTATGATTTGGATAATGAATCAGATTAAAGTTAAAATAATTGCCTCTAGATTTTTTTAGTATATGTGTGAGCTGACACAGGCAGGTTGCAGGAACAACCACAACACATGGGTAAAATGCAAAGCGTAAATTTATTTTTGTTACCTTGATAACTCAGGGATCCCAAAAATGCACTGGAGCAGTGGGAACACAAGTGCACACAAGTGGGAACATGGCACTGCAGGGCTCAGTCCTTGCTAGAAGATGACAAAACCTGCTGGTTTTACCTGTATTTCAAGGATTCAAGCAGGCATAGTTTTCCACTGTGCTTTGATCTTTTTCGCAGCAAAGCAGGAATCTTGAGCATGTTCAATAAGGTGCCTTTGAGTCTCTCACAGGCCTGTTATCTAAACACAAAAGGCTCTATAGGTCGATGCAAAAGTAATTGTTGTTTTGGGCCATGAATTTTAAATATTATAACTAGGCTCGAACATCTTTAATCGGAATAGGAGCTGTTACAATCAACACATTTTTGCCATTAAGAAATAAGTTTGTTCATTCCTGTAGCATAAAAATCCATGCTCTGGGATTTGAACTCTTAGAAAGCGTTTTGTGCATCCTGCTGGTTGTGGAAGCACCTTCCCTGCAAAAAGTTGTCGATCCTTGAAGAAGTGGCAGTCAGTTGGCGAGAGGTCAGGTGAATATGGCAGATGAGGCAAAACTTTGTAGCCCAATTTGTTCCACTTTTGAACCGCTGTTTGTGCGATGTGTGGTCGGGTGTTGTCGTGGAGAAGAATCGGGACCTTTATGTCGACCGATGCCGGCTGCAGGAGCTGCAGTTTTCAGCACATCTTGTAATTTCCTGAGCGTCCTTTTCAGATGGAATGGTTTTGCCGAGATTCAGAAAGCTGTAGTGGGTCAGACCGGCAGCAGACCACCGGTGACCATGACCTTTTTGGTGCAAGTTTGGCTTTGGGAATTGCCTTGGAGGTTCTTCTTGGTCCACCCACTGAGCCGGTTATCACTGCCTGTATAAAATCTGCTTTTCATTGCATGTCACACTCCAATGGAGAAATGGTTTGTAGTTGTTACATAGAATGAGAGAAGATGGCACTTCAGAATGACGATTTTTTTTTAAATTTTTTGTCAGCTTATGAGGTACCCACTTATCGAGCTTTTTCACCTTTCCAAATTGCTTCAAATGCTGAACAACTGTAGAATGGTTGATTTTGAGTTCTTTGGCAACTTCTCATGTAGTTGTAAGAGGATCAGCTTTGAGTGCTCTCCATTGGTTGTTGTCAACTTCCGATGGCCACTGCTCTGCTCCTCATCTTCATGGCTCCCAGCTCCTTTGTGAAGCTTCTCGAACCACCACTAGACTGTACATTCATTAGTGGTTCTTGGGCCAAATGCCTTGTTGGTGTTGCGAGTTGTCTCTGCTGCTTTGCCACACATTTTAAACTTGAACAAGAAAATAGCTCAAATTGGCTTTTTGTCTAACATTTCCATAGTCTAAAATATAAAATAAATGGCAAGTAATAAATCAGTACCAAAAAAAGCTAGAAAAGCACATTAAAACATTTAAGAATGTATTTCAATATCAAACAGCAAATTTCAACAATGCAAAAACTGCAATTTGTTTTTCACCAACCTAATACTTGTCAAGCACACAAGGCCAAAAGACAATCAGTGTGATATATGTGGGGGTTTTTTATACCCCCGCTGCAGTCACTGGAGTGTGTTTGCACTTCTCCTTCTTGCTAATCTTCCAATGCATTCATATGAGAATGGTGCTCATTTTCAGAGTGATTTATTAGATGTTGGTTCCCCAACTTGAAATCTTAGTTATTTATTGATTAAACCCAGATAGACATCTCAGCACACCTGAGGGAGTGCAGTGATTTGAAAAGAGTGGTTGGATAGCAGAGATCTAGCAAGGGGGATTTATTGGATTCTTGACCCTTGGAATGGGATTGTAACACACACACACACATTCTGCAATGTGCTGAACCAGAGCTAACGCAGCAGGAAACTAGGAACTGTAGCAGTCAGCAAATTATAGCAAATAATGTTCCTCCTGGAGCATGCTACTTCAAGGTTAAAAAGGCTCAAGAGAAATGGTGCGTCTTAGCTGTGTGAAGTCATGGCGGGTTGGTAATCTGACTTTCTGAGCTTAAGGTAAACGTTGTCCAATCCATCTGTACCAAGTGCAAGTGGGTATGAAGCAACCTCTCAAACTTCTAGTTCAGATTTTAAAAAGGGGAAAAAAAAGCACAAATATTTTAAGCTATGTATTGCTAAGTTATCACCTGTCCTTCTGCTCACATGGCTATTAAGCTGTTTTTTTCATACATGTGATATGGCTAGGAGTTGGTGACAAGCCCCAACTCACAGTTAGGAAACAGCTTTGGGCATTAATTACTCACCTCACACACATTTTGAGTATTTCATTATATGCTGCCCTAAAGATTGACATGGAACTTCTCATGATAGGTTATGGCTGGACTTGATGATCCTGAGGGTCTCTTCCAACCAAAATGATTCTATGGTGCTAGTTCTCCAATTTCTGCCCTCCCTTACCATGGAGCAGTTTTTAGTGCTCACTTTCTTGGAATGTATTGGGCTCAAGGGTGACATTTGGGGAGAAAACATTCCTCAGCAGCATCAGCAAGTGGAAATAAACCTTGCCCTTAACCACACACCCACCACCAGCATCACCCCTTGGGCCAAGTGCCTGCCGAATTGTGTCCTGCCGGGGTCCCCTCTGGCTGTGCAGGCTCCAGAGGGAGGGGAACATGATTATGATGTCCCAAAAGTCATAGAGTTGTTCAAAGATAAAGCTGAGGAAGTGATGCCAAGGCTTAAAGTTGAGGCTTTTTTGACCATTTTAGTTGCTTTTCTTCCTATCTCCCCTCACCTCACTCTGTCTCAGAGGTGCACAGGCCAGAACTGATTGCAGTATTTCAAGATCTTAGTGCATCTGTATCTTGTGGAGACAGGTGAGATCACAGAATGTCAGGGATTGGAAGTGACCTCAAAAGATCATCCAGTCCAATCCCCCTGCTGGAGCAGGAACACCCAGATGAGGTTACACAGGAAGGTGTCCAGGCGGGTTTGAATGTCTCCAGAGAAGGAGACTCCACAGCCTCCCTGGGCAGCCTGTTCCAGTGTCTGTCACCCTCACCATGAAGAAGTTTCTTCTCAAATTTAAGTGGAACCTCTTGTGTTCCAGTTTGAACCCATTACCCCTTGTCCTATCATTGGTCGTCACTGAGAAGAGCCTGGCTCCATCCTCGTGACACTCACCCTTTATATATTTATAACATTTAATGAGGTCACCCCTCAGTCTCCTCCAAGCCAAAGATCCCCAGCTCCTCAGCCTTTCCTCACATGGGAGATGCTCCACTCCCTTCAGCATCTTCGTGGCTGCGCTGGACTCTCTCCAGCAGCTCCCTGTCCTTCTTGAACCAAGGGACACAATATTCCAGATGCGGTCTCACCACGGCAGAGTAGAGGGGAAGGAGAACCTCTCTCATCCCAGCTCACTGTTGCTCTGTTTACTGAGGATGCCCATTTTTACTGGCTTTTTTGGCTGCTTTAGTGCATTGAGCTGGTTGCAGAAACTGTCCAGATCCCTGCACTGTCCCTAAGCCAAGACTTCTTCTCTTATATTGGAGAGCAAAAACATGGTAGGACAAATCTGTACCTTCCTCTAAAGGTGGCTCTGAGAGCCTACAGTGTAGATAGTAGCTGGAACAAAAAACCAAATTGTTTTCAGCAGAGTATATAACAGGGTGTGCTGATTGGGAGCCCCAGCTGCTCTATATGATAGAATAGAATATTTCAGTTGTCTGACAAACTGGCTGACCATTCCAGGGCTGACCAGAAGTTCAGGCATGTTAAGGGCATTGTCCAAACACCTCTTAAACACAGGCAGGCTTGGGGCATCCACCACCTCTCTAGGAAGCCTGTTCCAGTGTTCAACCACCCTCTTGGTAAAGAAACACTTCCTAATGTCCAGTCTAAACATCTCCTGGTGCAGCTTTGAACCATTCCCATGTGCACTATCACTGGATACCAAGGTAGTGTCTGTTTTGGATGAAATTCATCTGTGTCTGAGCCTTCTGTTGAAACATGGAGACAAAAAGGCACTGAACAAGTCTGACTCCTCAAGCTTCTGATGATAAAGGGATATATAGGGGCTTGCTCTTACCAAGGCAACAGCACTGTAGACGCCTAAAGTGGCATGACAGCTGAAAAACTTGCTGCTCCACAGGATGATTCGTGGGGGACGTAAGAAATCAGAAAGCAGGCTTGATATCCCCACTTGTCATGCGAACAACTTGAATGAAACAACACAGTAGAGCAACCTCACCCAAGGGAGAAAAAGACCCCTGACAACATTGCAGAGGGTCAGTCTGTAGCCAGTCCAGTGCAGTTTGTATCTGGTAATGCTGAGGATGTTTTCTGTCCTGCGTGGTTCAATTATTTTTGTGGTTTTAATCCTGCCCGATCCCACATGCCGGGGTTCTCTTCTTGTTTGTGTACCTTGTTCAGCTTCTGACCCACCATAGGGAGGATTTCGGTCAGTGCAGGATGTCCAGCACTCAAGGTATCGGCAGTGATGGAGCTGAACTAATGTGCTGATTGGGAATGAAGAGTGCAGAGAGCTTCATCTCTGAAAGACAATTACCTTGGTGTATTTAAATAGCTTTAGACTTAACTTTAGGGCACCACAGTGGAAATAAGCTTCTCCTTGCCTTGTTGATGGAAGTGTGGTAGAGCAGATGTTAAATCCAGACACTAATCCCCGTCCTCGGCCTTCCCTTGCTCTGCAGTGAAGCTGCTGCAGTGATGCTGGAGCTGGCATTCTGGCTTTGCAGCCTGTTTGCTGAGAACCAAAGCCTTTAAAATGAATTGTTGAGATGAAATAAAATATTATCTCTCTTCTGCCCATCACTCCAGTCTGACCAGACAGTCTTTTCCAGAGCTGCTGTCCTCATTTCATCCTGAATTATATCATTTGGAAAATAAATTGTAGAAGACTCTCCTAATAGCTGTGCTGAACAGTCTGGCCAGACACAAGTGTGTTGTTTTAAAACAACTTTTCAAGAAGCTCAGCATCCAAATGACCAAGCATTTCCTGGAATTGTATCCCAGATACATGATGTGGTAGATGTGCTCAGGGCATGCTGCTCTGAATGTGCCCCTAAATCAATGCCAGTACAGCTGGGGCTGTAGTCTCCTCTAATCCAACTCTGCAAAGCAGCTGCTTTGTACTGCCGTATTTCAAGACTTACTCCTTGCCTCTTGTTCTTCCATTTCATTTACATCAAAAGCCGTTGCCAGCAGATCCACCTCAGACACGTGAAGCTGTTGTGGTGGTAGCTACAGCCAGGTGTGTAGAGCTGCCTGGTGAGACTTGCTGTTGAGTTTTGTGCTGGTGGTGGCCCTGTCAGAGACTCAGCCCTTGGCTCCTCAGAAGTGCAATGGGTGGTAGGAAATGCAGGAGAAGGGTCTGGGCGAGGGAGGTGTTGTTTGCCCCTAGGAAATGCCAGCAGAGCGGAGCAGCTTGTGGCTCTGCGCTGCCGCTGGAAATCCAGGAAGGCTCCGTGTCTGCCAGGAGTTACGTGACTGGCTCACGCCGGCTCTGCTGAATCCTGCTGGGCCCTTGGCAGCTGAGTCCGGGTGTTGAACCATCTGCACTGCCTTCCCCTTGCCGTGCTCATGTTCGGTTTCAGCAGCCTCACCTGTGCTTGGGCTGAGGAGTGGAGTAATCAGATACAGCTCCGACCCCCGGGCAGCCGGTGGGGCCGGGAGGGCCGCGCAGCCTCATCTCGTGGTTTTGCATTGTAGTGATCTTCCCCCCGCACGGGGGCAGGGGAGAGTGTGGCTTTCTGCTGGGATGCCAAATATTATATCACAGAATCGCAAACTGGTTGGGGTTGGAAGGGACCTCTGGAGATCATCTAGTCCAGCCCACCTGCTAAAGCAGGTTCACCAGAGCAGATCGCACAGGAATGTGTCCAGGTGGGTTTGAATGTCTCCAGAGAAGGAGACTCCACAGCCTCTCTGGGCAGCCTGTTCCAGGGCTCTGGTACCCCCAAAGTTTCTCCTCATATTCAGATGGAACCTCCTGTGCTTCATTCTGTGCCCGTTGCCCCTCATCCTGTCGTTGGGCACCACTGAAAAGAGTCTGGTCCATGCTCTTGACACCCACCCTTGAGATATTTATAAACACTGATGGGATACCCTCTCAGCTTCTCTTCTCCAGGCTGAACAGCCCCAGCTCTCTCAGTGTCTCCTCATAAGAAAGATGCTCCAGACCCCTCATTGTCTTCACAGCCCGCTGCTGGACTCCCTCCAGTAATTCCTTGTCCTTCTTAAACTGAAGAGCCCAGAACTGGACACAGAACTCCATTATATCACCAGGAAGAGGCTCACCAAGCAGGTTTCCAGTCCTGCACTATCCATGGGTGGTGTGGACAAGCTAAATTTTGCCCGATCTGAGATTTAGCTGCCACCCCTTTACAAGCATGTGCACAGACGTGATGATCTGTAGTCAGAGGTTAGGTCCTTGAGGTATGTTTTGTGTCGCCTTCCCTGCACTGGTGGCCGGGATCTGAAGTTCATAAATACCTGCTCTCACTTCAACTGTTATCCTTAGTTTAAGTTTTTGACTTTAAACAAGTTTGTAATGCATGACGTAAAGAAGTCATCAGCACCCAGAGTCTGTGAATGTGTTAGCTCTGACTCTGCTCTTGTGGTTATCTTTTTCAGGACTATCTTACTGAGTGTAATCTCTTTGCTTAATGAGCCCAACACGTTCTCTCCTGCCAATGTGGATGCGTCCGTCATGTTCAGGAAATGGAGGGACAGTAAAGGAAAAGACAAGGAGTATGCCGAAATCATAAGGTAAGCTGTGCCACGTAGGATGCTGTGCTACCAGCCTCCTACTTTGAATCCTATAAAACAGGCTGCTTGCAGAATTTGCTGTAACCAGCTTCTCACTGTGGTTGCTTCTTTGGAAATGAGTGTTACCATTTTATTCCAAGTCCATGCTTCTAGTCCCCCTAGGTTTTTCAGCACACAGAAGCAGTGCAGACTTCTGGAGCAGAACTAGGCTGATCTCTCTTCAAATTGTTCTTTTTTTTGGACTAATCTGGCATGATGTTCTGCAAAACCTATTGGCTGCTAGTAAAATACCAGTTGAAGTCTCCGCTTGCCTTTGCGCACTGCCCGCATTGCTTGAGATGTGATTCGGCCTGACTGCATCCCACTAATTCTGCACTCAATGCACTTGTGAATCATAATCTTGTCCCTCCAATTTGTGGGAATATCAGCGGGATTTGGCAAGTGCTTGCAGAGCTGGGTTTGATTAGCTGGAAGCACGGTTCAGTCTAAGACTGTCCTTTGCTGAGAAGTGGGTGGTTGGTTCATCACACGCTAGAGGGAGATGATGTGAACTTGAGCCGGGGACGGGCAGCCTGCGGGGCCACTGTCACGCTGGGCTGGTGATGGGCCACATCTGCACGGGCTCCGCGAGCTGGGCAGGCAGGTTGTACCCCCAGGAGGAGCTTTGCAGGGCGGTCAGTCTGTGCGAACAGCCTGGCTGGGAGGTTCTCTCAGGCCCCTCCGGCCCCCTTGGCTCCGGTGGAGCTGGATGTGCTCTGTAAACAGAGAACGAGTCTGAGCGCACAGGGGCGAAGGGCCCGGCTGCGTCTGCTCGTGTCGCTGCTGGGAGGCAGCAGTGGCCACAGTGCTTCGCAGCCCCAGAGCCCGTCCTGGGCCGTGGGAAACGTCGTCTGCTGCCAGCTCGGGCTGGGCTGCGTCCCTGACCCTCCAGCGGCATCTCGGTGCTGCCACGTGTGTGGGGGAGTTGCGGTTTCGAGCGCGCCGGGGTGGAGCCATCAGTGGTGGAGTCAAGAAGTTATCTTAGGAAATCCCTGACCATCCATTCTGTAGCAAACGTAGTGAAATTTACTCTGAGCTCTGGCTGCTCCCTCACGCCGGAGCCCTGTAGAATAACTGATTTCATATGTTGCTGAGAGCGTGCGTGCTGCAAACACCCTTGGCGTGCTCCCAAGCCTGGGGCCCGCGGGAATTAAATCTGTTTCTAGTGCTGCTTGTGGTGCTTCAGCTGAACATCAGCTGTCCTGGGTCGGAGCTGCGGGAAGGTGGGGGAGCTGACCCAGCACACGGCCCCGCTCACATCTGTGTGTCCTCCCTGCAGGAAACAGGTTTTGGCTACCAAAGCCGAGGCAGAGAAGGATGGCGTGAAGGTCCCCACTACGCTGGCAGAGTACTGCATCAAAACTAAAGTGCCTTCCAATGACAACAGTTCAGATTTGCTTTATGACGACTTGTATGATGACGACATTGACGATGAAGATGAGGAGGAGGAGGACGCCGACTGTTACGACGACGATGATTCTGGCAACGAGGAGTCGTGACCTGCTCCCTCTATACCCCTGTACTGCCCTGCCGACTCAGGCTAGAAGGGAGCAGCGGTAACCTAGCAGCAGTCCAGCAAAAAAGTGTGGGGGGGGATCAAAAAAAAAACTTTTTGTCTCCTGCTGTCTCCTGTTGTATGGATCTGTTTGCTCCTTTTTTATGGACCTCTTAGAGACCCTCCACAGAATGTCTGAATTCTTGCATTCTTAACCCTTTCATCACTGTATCATGATTTCTTTTTTTAAAAAGAAACTCCCCTTTTCACTTCTCTATGAAACGCTCACAGCGAAACAGGTTTGCTCGCGTTTAGATTCTTGAATTCAATACAGTCTTGCATTGAGATGTTTAATGTATTTAAAGCTGGAACAAACCCATTGGAAGCTGAGTTTTTGGGAGTTCAAGCGCTGCATTTACTGGGAAGAAAAAAAATCCACACAAAGCAAATTGCCAAGGTTTAGCTGCTCCATTTACAATAATAGCGTGTGTACATTTGTTTAGCCTTGTGGTGGTGGCTTTTCCTTTATAAGGTGTGGGGCGGAGAAGTGTAAAGCTACTGTGTGTTGAGCTTGGTGGGATGTTACTGAAAGGTACAGTATTCCTTTTCAGCCTGCTCAAGTTAGGAAATAGCTCTGGTCCCTGGAGCCCTGGAGGGCACAATCAGCTTTGTCTCTGAAAAAGGCTTGTGATATGAACCCTAAAATAAACACTTAACACTTCACGTCTGTACAACTGAGCCCTGGGTTGCTATTTTTTTTCCAGACTAGGTCGGGGTTGAGAAAGTTCAGTTTAGCCACACTGCTGAGAGCTGCTGCCAGCTGCCCCTCTCCAGAGGGAGAGGAACAGACGTGCATCCTGCTGCCCAGTGTGCCAGCGTTCATCCCAAACTTGTTTTTGGCGGAGGGCGAGCGCGGTAGCCCCTGCCCCGGTGCTCGCTGGCAGCCCTTGCTTCCCGCAGCCCCAGTCCAGCCTGAGCCTCCTGTCTGCTGGTAAATGTTGGTAAACGCAGCCCTTCCCGGCTGGGCTGTGGGGTGAGCATGTGCAGCTCCGCTGGTGAGGGGTACGCGGTGCTTGCAGGCTGGAGAAGGCCAGTGCAGGTTCGACAGGCTATTTATTTAGCAGCATGCTTCAGTGGGTGCACCCAGCTTGGCCTCCTGCATGTCTTTTTTGGGAGCCCTTGGCAGAGCTTAGGGCCCTCCCTCGTGGGCAAAGGGGATCCTGCATGCTTGTCTCTGCTGAACCTCCTTCCTTGGTCCCTGGGCATCCTTGCCCCGTCGCGGTGTGCTCTGCTTGCTCAGCTGTGGTGCAGCGGCCGCAATTCGCGTCCCGTGTGGTCCCTGGGTGAGCAGCCAGCCCTGCCCTCCCGCGCTGCGCCCCGGCCCCTCTGGAAGCAGATCCGAGGTGCTGGGGCAAGACCCTGGCCCCTCCATTCCCACAGGTACCCTGAGAAGAGCTGCAGGTGTGTGTTTGTGCCTCCCCTTGTTGTATCTCAGGCTTTTCAATGGTACGTCTCCAGCTGTGGTGCCTCCGAGGGTGTTTTGGTGGGAGTAAACTTTGTTCTGTGATCAACCCTGGGGTTGTGTCCCCAGTGCGGAGCAGAATGAGAACGAACAAGCTCGAAGTGCTGCCTGGAGGGAGAGGAGGGGAAGGCAGCCGTTGGGGCGGGGAGGAAGGCTGGTGGGGCTCTGAGCACGGCAGGTGTGTCTTCAAAATGTTGCCCAACAGCGATTTGCTGCAGCAGGGACAGTCCCTGCTCCTTCTCCCTGCCAGGGTGTGCTGGCGGTGGGTCCCTCTGCCCAGCACAGGCTGCCCAACTGGTGAGACCTCACCCCAGTGCTCCCCGTGATGCTCTGCCCCCCGCCTGCGAGTGACCAGGGGACGCAGCTCAGCCCCTCCTCAAGTGTCCCCACATGGGCTGCGTCACCTCCTCCTCACCAGGGACTGACTCAGCCCCTGGTGCTTTTTGGAGCCGCAGCGGGGCTGCCCTGCCTGGTGACCCCCAGCCCCGCGAGGGCAGCGACAGTGTCAGCAAGTGGGCCCCTGGCACCGTGGGGCTGGTCTGGGGGCTGTTCCGGGATGGGGACACCGACCTCCGCCTTCGGGGGCTGCTGTCAGGGGAGGAGCAGAGTGTGGTACCGCCGGCTGTGCTGATGACTTGGTTTGAAATGAGGATACTGCATCTTTCAGGGTTTCCCTTGTACGTTTGACCGTCTTCACTGTATACTCTCCAGTGACTTGTATTTTCAAGCTTGGTGTTGTAAGATGGATTACCATGACCCTTCTGTCACTTTTTTTTGTTTTGTTTTTTGTTTTAAAGACAAAAGGCAACCTATTTTGAGAGCTCCTACATTAACCAGACTAATTCCTCTTCCCCACTGTCCTGTGCAGTGTCATTGCTTGTTGACTTGCTGGTTTCCTTTTTTGAGATACGAATTGAAGTATGATTTTTATTTTTTTTTAACTGATCACAGAAAAATGTTTACCTGCTCCATGTATTCTGTTTTTTTCTTAATCTCATTCTCCTGTCTCAGCCAATATTAGTGTTTACATTTGCAACTACAAGCCCTTTCAAATGCAGTTTTCAACCATTCTGAAACCAGCAGGGTACACTAGATTTCTTAGTAGTTTTCTTAGCTGAAATCCCAGATGTTTTCCTTTTCCTTTTTTTTTTTTTCTTTCAGTATAATTTACCAGAAAGAATTAACTGGTGCATTTTTGTGTTCGTCTTCCCCTTCAGTAGTTATATTTTGTCTTTTCTGCACATCTGTCTACTAATAAAAATGTGAAATGAAAATAGCCCTTCCCTGTTAATGGAGATGTTTTATTTGCATGGGTTATTTAAAGCTTTGAGTAACAGCTGTTCACAAATCCAGTGCTGCTCCCATATCAATGCCTATACATATTGGAAAATAAAGCTGCTGTTTGACAGCCGCCTGCCTGAACCCAAGACTAAAGAATGAACTGATTTAGATAAGTACTTTGTGCAAAAGCTGTGGGCTTTGCTGTTACACAGTGTGTTTCAAAAAGATGAATCTAGTTAGAAGTCACTGTATCTCTGCAAACACAAACCGCCCATGAATGCAAGTGTTGGGGTCTGTGCAGCAGGTGGAGGGAGCATAGAGCATTTATAAAAAGGCTACTAAAATTTAAGAATTCATTAAACTGTCAATTTTTGTGTAACTATAAGATGTTGGGGCAGTCTTTTTGAAACACCCTGTATTTAGTCTTCCTAAGTCAGGAAGGGGCAGATGTCCCCTGGTCTCGCGTGGCTGCAGGGGGATGTGGGGCCGGGGTGCTGCTGGCTGGTCCCTGGCGGGGCAGGACCGCGGTGCTCCCGAAAGGGCCAGACAAGGCGGGGAGGGGAGGTGAGACCTCATGCAGAAGCCTGGCAGAGGAATTGCGGTCGTCACTGCCACAGCTGCCTGTCCCCTGGTAGTCCCTGCGAGCTCGAGATGGGGGAGGTTTGTTTCATGCGGCGCCCTGCTGCTACTGTCAAGCTAAATTTAGCAGGACAAGTTTGCAGGAGCTGCACTGGGCATCATTTGCAGGGCAGCAGCTGCTGAGTCAAAGGTGCTGGTGGCCTGAGCGCTTCTGCTTCACCGCAGGAACGGTGGTGGCATTTCAGAGCTGCAGTCCCGGGCAGCCTGTGTGCGGGGATGGGACTGAGAGGGACGGCGCCGTCTGCTCCTTCTGACTGGCATCAGGGTTGCTTTCGGCTCCTGCAGCACCAAGGTGCTTCACCCAGCAGAAGCTGTGGTACCAAAGGCAGGACTAATGCTCATGCACTGGGCAGACCCAGCTGCCACTTGCACAGGTGGGTTTTTGTTGTCGTTACTGTTGGTGGTTTGTTTTTTTTCTTTTTCTTGACGGCCAAGTGCAACTGAACAGCCTTGTCTCTGCCATCAGCCCATGGAACAGGGCATTAGAGAGGAAATTGCTGCAGAAGACCCCAGCTGGAACCAACAGCACAAGGAAATGGGTACAGAACCTGTTTATTCTCGCCTGGAGAGGAGGCTGCGCACAGCTCCTTCACCGTGCGGGCAGTGGGGAACGTGCTGGCGCTGCCTTTGCTGCCTGGGGCTGGGGAAGACGAAGGTGCTGGACGGCAGAGCCCGTCGCCTCCCATGTGGAAACTCTGCCCTTTGCAGCTACAGCCGCTGCCGAGGGCAGGTGTTCAGCTGGGGGAAGCGCTGGCTGAAGTGCTTGTGATGGAGGCTCCTCACTGCTCTGCAGCAAACCTGCGGCCCAGGGGCGGCCGTGCCCCAGCACTGACTCCCGGCTCTTGCTTTTTGCCGTTTCCAGCTGCATCTGGACCCTGACTGACCTAACCCTGTGGGGAAGCAGTGGATTTCTACAAACAAGAAACGAAGTGTGTGTAGATCGCTTTGGGGGCATTTTTCAAAGACTAGCTCCTGTGCAGCAGCAGCTCTGTGGGTGAACACGGTGCTGCGAGCCATGCAGGCCCAGCTGCTGGTGCTGTCCTTGTGCAAAACAGCAGCAAGTCAGCAGCCTGCAGAAACATTTCTGCCATCCTTGACATTCGGGCAGTGGGACAGCAGCTGCCAGGGGCTTGTAGCAGCTGCTGGAGATCAAGCAGCAGCAAAACTCGATCTGGGACAGAAGAAGGCCAGTGCAGGTCACCTTGTGCTGCTGGGAGGCAGGGGGAGATGACACACAGACTTCTCCAAGCCAGCTGGGGCTCACAGCTGCTCCAAGTGTGACTAAGAAAGAAAAATGGCTCCCACAGTAGATTTTCTTTTTCTTATGGGTCTCAAAACAGAACTAAGTGGTGCAAACAAAGGCCTCATCTGCTATGTGGACACTTTTACCCACCTCGGCTGCCGTGAGGGTCCAGGATGCTCAGGACCTGTCCCTCGGGAGCCCCAGCACTGACCTTCCTCCAGGGGGGCCACGGACCCCCTGAGCAGAGCAAACTGCACTCACCTGTGCGTGTTCCCCTGCAGACCCCTGTGCTGCTCTTGCACTCCCAGCTGAGCTGCAGCAGGAGCAGGTGGAGAGGGAGAGGCTGGGAAAGCAAAACTGCTCCAGGAGCCTTTGAAAATGCAGACAAACACCAGCGGTATGTTCAGATCTTTATTAGGTGGAGGAAGGGCTAAAAAGAAATGAAACTCCTAGAATATTCACTGCACTTGTGCAGGACAAGGACAGCCAGGAGTTGCCTCCAGGGTCTTTGTTTTAAAAAATGTGGGGAGGGACAGGTGAAGTTTCCATCCAGCAGCTCTGGCTTTCCTGTGCAGGGTGGCTCAGGGCAAAAAGAGGTACAAGACACAGCTTATACTTTTATTTAAGAAACCGCTACATAGTTTTTGCTTCTAATGATGCAAAGGAGGTTCCAGGACACAAGGAGCCATCTGAAGTCTCTTGCTAGAGAAACAAAAAAGAAAAAAAAAAAAAAAAAAAAGAAAACCACAAACCAACACAAACAGAAAAGAAAACCCTGTCTTTTTTATTATTATTATTCAAAAATTGAAAAACAAAAAGGTGAGGCTGTAGCTCAGGGCCACAGTGACCAAACTGCCCAGGAGAGTTCATCTTCCACAGCAAGAGTGAGGGGGGAAACGAAAGAAAGGGGAAGGCCCACAAAACATTTTTTTTTCCTTTTTTTTTTTTTTTTAAACACCTTTAAAGCAACAGCTATATTGGGGGCTGGAGGCAGAAATCAAAACAGAGGACACCTTGATTCTTTTTTCGAGGGGGTGAGCAGGCCTCCTTATTTGCCTGAATTTAGAACTGCATTAAATATATGGGCTCCAGCTCCAAAAAAAGGCGCAGTTTGTCTTTGACAAAGGTATAAAGCCCATAGAGCTCAGAAAAACAAGGAAGGATGCCCTGGTTCAGATGGGAAATGAATAATTAGTTTTCCTACAAAGAAAATAAAACAGGCTGCAAGATGCATAAACCCACATTTAGGCTCTATTACATTTACAAATACATACATAAATATATTACATACAACAGCAACTCAAAGAGGAAGCGGGTGAGTCACACAGAGGATGGCTGACTGGCTGCAGTTCTCCCCGCACAGACGTTTGGCTGAGCAGTTACTTCTTCTCCTAATAATTCCAGGAATGGGCTACAGCTTTTTTTTCTTTTTCTCCTTTATTATCTTATTTATTTATTTATTTATTTATTTATTCTCTCCTTCTCCTCCTCTCCTTTCATTCTCTCCCCCCTCCCCAGTTTTGGATTTAGTTTGTCCAGTATGGAGAAGTGCCATAGGCGGTTTTGGTAGCCTGAGACTTTTGCTGCATGGTGCTGGGTTGGTTGCGTTGGCCAGATCCACCCTAGAAATCAGAAAAGGAGACACGAGCATCAGCACTCCCAGTAGACGAGCTGACACCCACCAACGCAGCGATGCTCCCCCAGAACAGATGTGTTTCTGCTCTGTAACAGCTCCACGTCTCGTGATCCAGGATGAACAGCCACAGACATCCCAAGCAGGAGCACAGGGATGCACCATCCCACTGCCCCCCACCCAAGACAGGCTGAAGCACAAGAAGGAGCGGAGCAGGACTGGGGACAGAAAAGGAGGTCTCTCAAGGTGAATGGAGGTGGTGCACCAGCCAAGGACGTCACACATTCAGAGAGAGAAGTAATTTCCTATTTCTGGACTAAGGCAGAACACTGTTTTTTCAGGGAGGAAACGCAAGGGCTGGTGAAACTGAATCAGAGCCAACATGCAACCTGCAAGGTCTGGCTGAGGCTGGCAGGGACCTCTTGAGGCACCTTGTCCAACCCCTCTGCTAAAGCAGGGTCACCTAGAGCCAGTTGCCCAGGACCATGTCCAGACAGCTCCAAGGACAGAGATGCCACAACCTCCCTGGGCAACCTGTGCCAGTGCTGGGTCACCATCCCAGTAAAAAAGTGTTTTCCTGATGCTCGGACAGAACCTCCTGTGCTTCAGTCTGTGCCCATTGCCTCTGGTCTTGTCACTGGGCACTGCCAAAATCAGCCCGGCTCCTCCACTTTGCACCCTCCCAAGTATTTATACACACTGGTAAGATGCCCCTAAGCCTGCTCTTCTCCAGGCTGAGCAGTCCCAGCTCTTTCAGCCTTTCCTCAAAGGAGAGATGATCCATTCCCTTCATCATCCTTGTGGCCCTTTGTTGGACTCTCCAGTACACCCATGCTTGTCCTGTACTGGGCAGCCCAGCACTGCACACAGGACTCCAGATGTGGCCTCACCAGTGCTGAGCAGCTCCCTTGACCTGTCAGCAACACTGTGCCTAATGCAGCCCAGGATACCATTGCCCCTCTTTGTGGCAAGGACACATTGCTTCCTCATGGTCAACTTGGTGTCCACCAGGATGCCCAGGGCCTTTTCTGCCAAGCTGCTTTGGCCACCACCAAATACTGGTGCATCAGGTTGCTCCTGGCAGGGGCCAGACTCTGCACTTTCCTTTGCTGAACTTCATGAGGTTCCTGCCCCAAGCTGGTCAATGGCATCGAGTCTGTCAGCCCACAGTGATTGTCAAGGCCCTTTCCCAAGGAGCAAAGGAACAATCTGCCCTCAGGCATGCTGTACAAGTGGAAGGGGACAACTCACCTGCCCATCTTGCTGAAGATGGTGGTGCAGCATCTGGGAATGAGGCTGCTGATGTGCGGGCAGGATATGGAGGAACGGGGCTGGAGCATAACCCGGGGCAGCACCAGGGTTCAGGGGCCCAGTTGATCCGAGAGCAGAGGGCAGGCTGAAAGGAGGCGGCGTGCCAGCGTGGAATCCCTGCTTGTCAAACGTCTGCACAGGAGGCGAGGGGGACAGCGTCAGAGACTGGTGTGAGAAGCCCCACTGTGACCAAACGAGAACAAGAGTGGCCCAAACACACATCACCTGAACCTTTCGCCAACCGGTGAGCAAGGCAAGTCACATCCAATACCTGCAAGCACTTCAGCAAATAAGTTTCAGCTCCTGTTCTCACCCATATTTCTGCACTAATGCCTCTGACATTTTATTTTATTTCCATAGTTATTTGGTTCGTTTTTACCCTGACCTTTTTTTACTCAATAGGACATGGGATGGCAGCGGCTGCCTGAACTCAGTCCTTCACACGTTGCCCGGGCTTAGTGTGGAATTACTTGACCTACCCAAGGCAGCCCAACAAAAAAAGCAAGAACAACTTGCAGTAAGATTTTCCTCACCCTGGCCAAAGCTTGGCCGCTAACACTGAATGTGTAGCTGAGAGCTGGCTTCCTGCCTGTAAGCACAGACAACAGCCAGACACCAGTTCTCCCAACTGAGGTTGCAAGGATGGGAAAACAAGAGCTGGACATAAGCGCACGCCCGCCACAGCTTGTCAAAGCGCTTTCTGCTTTCCCTGAGAAGCTGCACACTGAACAACAGCCACAGGAGAGTGTGGGACAGGGACCCTTGAGTGTTAGGGGTGGGCACTACTGACTGGTCTCTGGTGAATAGTGAACGGCTTCCTGACTCACCCACTCTGGGGGCTATTTTGACTAAAAAGATCAGTGCCATCGCATTCATTTGCATGCACGGGGCCGTGTAGAGTGCTGTGCCTATGCCAGCAGCTGCCGCGGGGGGCTGACACGGCAGAAGCAGTGGGACAGACGGTGAGACTCCACTCCAGCCGCAAACATCCAGCGCAGAACTGCCGCAGCCAGCTGACCCCACGGCAGACGGGCCTGGGAACAGGTGGGGCCATCGGCCTTGGGCTGTGAGGGAGAGGAGGGTCCAGCGCTGCTCACCTGAGTCTTGTTATAGACTGAGCCACTGATATCAGGCACACCTGTGTTACTTGAGGTCACAGAAACACCTGGAAAACAAAAAAACCCCACCAACAATGAGAAAATCAACCACCACCCAGCATGAGCCCCGGGCTTTGCTCCCAGCACCTCCGGCAGCCTCAGAGGATACACCTTCATCCACATCTGCTGCAGCAGAAGCCCTGCTGCTGGCCATCCCCAGGGGGTTCTCCGTGTTCTCAGACCCACAGCACCCCACATGGGAACAGAGGAAGGGGCTTGGTTCCTTGCTTCTGCTGCAAAGTGGGTAACCAGCCCACTGGGATAAATTCAGCTGCATCCATGACCCAGCTGTTACCACCTGGATTCAAATGCACTTGACCAGGCAACAGCTGGCTGCACCAAACACCCATTTAAGCTCACAAAAAGCCAGCTTTGCCCTAGGATTAGGGACACATTCGGCTCTACTGCAGCATTCAAGAGCTTTCCAGTAGTGAGCTGAGCGATGAGATTCAGCATCTGCTACATGTTTGAGCCCTTGTCCATTTACATCCAGCAGAAGGGTGAGGTCTGCAATGCTTCTCTGCCCTGAGAGAATTAATGTCACTAATTCAGCCTGACTTCCACCTGGACCAGCTGGTGCCACCAGAGTCTCAGAAACACTCACCAGTTAGGTGACTCTCAAACGAGCCACTTGTTCAGTCTTATAAAAACTGGCTCTAATCATGTCACTTGGATCAGCATAAAACCAGTGGTTCCTTTGGCCAGTGAATCAGAGGACTGGACTCGGAGGGTGTGCACTGCTCTAAGGTTGTGCCCTTCCTGGGACACTGCTCCTTTTTGGATTGCTCCTCCACAGAGAACAGCATGATAGGCTCTTGGCTGAAGACGGTCCAGGTGGAGTTTCAAATGCACGGCAAATGCTTGGTATTTGCTTAAGCCCAAGGATGATCTAGTTAGTGCTAAGCAGTTCAGGTCTAACCAGCATGTGCAGAATAAAGCTTTCATATAAGCTGTATAAATTCTTCAGCCTTTACAGTCACAAAGGAAACATCTCCAGGCATGAAACAATGCGATGAGTTACGGGGTGGACAGACAGTAGCTGAAACAACAGCCCAGAGGTGTGTGAACTGCCCTGCTTCCTCCTAACACATGGCTATTTCAGGTGCCTACCAAGAAACTAAAAATCTAGTCATCATTTGGCTGAGGACCATTTCAGCAGCAGCATACAACTGCTTAGGCTTCAAAAACATGGCACTGCTGCACAACCACTATTCTTCATGAAATAAAACTTCGACATATGAATAAACTCACCATTTCTCCCATGTATAACTGTGGGCAAAGCTGTGCATCAGCCACACAAATCCTGATGCAAAGTTCAGCCATGAGGTTTACAAGGAATACTTGAGCCTTTAAAAAAGCATTTTATACACGGGAGATGGAGAAACAGCTTGGATCTTGACCTTGTTCAGAGCTGGCTGCTGTGTTGGCTGCACAGCACTGGCAATACTGGGAGTTCACCCTACTAAATCCTACTCAAGAGCACCCTCGAGTCTCATGTTACCTTTCCCAGGTCCAGTGCCAGCAGATTTGTTTTGTGCTTGAGATGACCCACTGTAGCCTCCTTTGCTGTAATCTCCAGCTGCCGTTCCCTGCGTTAAGTCATCATAGCCTGCCGGTGTGGTACAAGACAAGGTGTTACAGTGTGCAAGCAGCTCTGCAGATGCTCACGTGAAAAGCGCAGTGGTAAGCATACCTGCTCCATAGCCGTGCTGCCCGTAGCCACTCGCCTGCTGGAAAGGAGTCGAGGCAGTGTTCAGGTTGACTCCATGCTGTTTAGCAGATGCTGGAGGTACCTGGACAAAGGAAGGGAACAAAAGGCGCTCTAAATGGGGAATAGCTGCATCTGCCATCTAGTGGGGGCAGCACCTCCACCTCATGTGGGAGATGCAGGCTGGAGCTGGGAGCACTGGGATGGCACGGGACACTCCAGCAGCAACTTGCTGCAGTGGCCTTGTACAAGGCTCAAGTTTTCTGCTAGAGCCACCCCTCTGACTGCAGTGCAACCTCGTCTCAGAACAGGCTGCATATTTCTTTCATACACTGACTGTAGACAGAAGATTCTTACTAACAAACTCAAGGAGCAGCCACAGTGCTCTCCCTCCAGAATCAAATGAAACGCTAACTTCTGCCTGAGGCTGTTTCATAAAACAGTGTCCTACAGTGCCCTAAAATAGACTCATTGGAGCATCACCTCTTCCCAAATAACTTTCCTCTTCCTGAGACTGCCAGACCCTGTCTCTGACTTAATGGGGTCTCCTCCACTCTCAAAAGGATTTCCCAGGCACTCTCAGCTCACTTACTCCACTTTGGGTCTCCCCTTGACTCTCCAGAGACTGTTAAGGGCTTTCAGGAACAGGGATTCCATGAGCTGCAGCTGTCTGCTGACCACAGTAACCTGTGCAGCAGCCCAGGAGCTCTGGCCTTTTAAATTTCCCATTTTCTTGGGGAAGGGACTGCAGCTATTTTCTCCTGCTTGCATGTTTTTGGAGATCCCTTGCAGACAGGGGACGACAACACTAGTCCATTCTGGTGAGACCCCACCTGCAGTCCCGCGTCCAGCTCTGGAGCCCTCAGCACAGGACAGACATGGACCTGTTGGAGAGGGACAGAGGAGCCACAGAAATGATCTGAGGCTGGAACGGTTCTGCTGTGAGGACAGGCTGAGAGAGTTGGGGTTGTTCAGCCTGGAGAAGAGAAGGGTCCGGGGAGACCTTACCGTGATTTTTCAATACTTAAAAGGGGCTTAAAAGAAAGATGGAGAAAAACTTTTTACCAGGCCCTGTAGTGACAGAACAAAGGACTATAGTTTTAAACTGAAGAAAGGTAGATTTAGATTGGACATAAGGAAGACATTTTTACAAAAAGGGTGGCAAAACACTGGAAGAGGTTCCCCAGAAAAGTTGTGGGTGCCCCATCATTAGAAGTGTTCAAGGCCAGGCTGGACAGGGCTTTGAGCAGCCTGATTTAGTGAAAGATGTCCCTGCCCATGGCAGGGTAGTTGGACTAGATGACCTCTGAAGGTCGCCTCCAACCCAACCATGTTATGACTGCATGATATAAGAAGGTTTGGGCTGGAGAGACCAAAACCAGAGGCATGAAGGGAGGGTTACAGTTTAGGCTGTCACACTTACAAACATGGTTGGCCCATACTGGAATGCGCTGGGTACGCCGGGCACACCAGCATAATAAGGTAACCCGGTGTAGCTGTACCCCGGGGGCAGGGTGGGGTTCAGGAAGGGCTGCTGAGTTGTATGGTGAGTCTGTGTCTGGTTCTGCTGCGGCTGGGCGAGTGTGGTAGCAGGAGCAGGAGAGGCAGAATCCCCACGGCCAAATTTTGTTACGTCACCTGTGAAAGAAAGAACTGATCAGAAAAGCTATCAAAGCCATTCCAAAAGTGGATTCAAGTCCTCTAAATACAAGCAGACAGCTACAGAAGAGAGCACATCCTACACTTGAAAGCCTGCGGTTGTTCATGGGAAGCGCTCTCCTGGTCTCTGCTTCTGACAGCCACAGGGCCATTGCCTGTTCATGGCACAGAACTCCATTCCATGGCTAATCCATTGACAAAATCGAGATGCCAATACTTACCTATCATCATATGGTCTGAGCAGATTACCATCAAGTCATTGCAATAAAACATGCTTAAAGCAGAAGTATGGTAAATAGCCAAAGAGCAAATGGCTGTTGGGTTAAAGTGTGACTCTCCGGGAGGTTAAACTGATTAGCTAAGCTTCATGGGCTGAAAGCAAGTTAGGATTTATGGGCAGTGATGGGCATATTTTTGTCAACGTCAGTCTGTCAAGCATGACTAGTTAGATGTCTGGTTCCTCACACCACCAAAGTTCTGGAGACAGTAGCTGAAGGCCAGGAAAGCAAGGCTTGCATCGCGGGCCACCTTATTGAAGAAGGGAAATTTGGTTATTAACCCAAAAGCAGTCTCCCAAGCGAAGTGATTACGAAGCAGAAAACTCACGAACACTTGCATTTTCCAGCAGCCTACAGAGCAGCTTGTTCACCTATTTTTTAGGGAGGTGACATATATCAATCACATCTATCACATGCCCAACCAGTATTCCTTTATGTTGGTTACCAAGTAGTATGACAACACTTAGTACCATCATTGTAGGAATTACAACACCTGTGGCTACAGCTTTAGGCTGTAATCAGATGGCAGTGGAAGAAAACCACTGGCTGAAAATCCTGGATGGCATTAATGTCATCTTTGCATGCTGATAACTGAAAAGCAAGAGCAGGAATGAATAAGGGCTTCTTAGACCACACGCTTCTGGGAATGAAGTCCATTAGATTTGGGGACCGTGAGGGAGATTCTGCTAGATGCAGCTCCTGCAGGGAATGCACAAGTGCTAAAATAGCAGTAAAGAAGTATGAGGAGCTGCTGAGGGGAGTCTGTTCCAGTGTCAAAAACAGGAAAGCCAGCCAGCTGAATTTCCAGAAGAATGATTAAGGTATTGAATATTTTCCAAGCACCTGTATGTGCTTGGGAAGGGCACTAGATGACATCAGCATTTACATTTGTAACAATTTGGCACTTATTCTCAAAGGCTACCCAAATAAGTCATGTATGAACTATTGACCAAAACCATGAAGAAACATTAACATCAGGGTTGAGAGGGAGTTGCTCGCTTTTGTTTGACTAGTTTGGACTGATGGATTTAACTGCTTAAAGAAGGCAAAAAATAACTGCTATTTCAGCAACAGCAGGATGACCTGCATTTATAAACCAGCTCATCTCACTTACCATCCTTGTCTTTAAATAGCACTCACCTGAGTATGGGTTGTTAGCAAGGCTCCCCTCTCTGCCTGTCAAGGTTGCAGGAGCAGGGAATGTAATTCCGTAGTAATCCTTGGAAAGATAAAATATCATTTGTTAATAGTTGAAACTGCCACAGAGCTGGACAGCTTTTATGAACCTTGTGTTATACACATAAGAAAATTTTAAAAGAAAGAATTAAAGGAAGCCTGAGCAGAAGCTGACCTTATCACTTACAGCAGAGCTGAGGGTTTACCTGCATCCTCAACTTCAAAATAAACCTACTTTACAGACATTTTTCATATTATATACAAATACTTCATCTCTTAATGCTAAGTTACAGACAACGGACTAGATGCTTTCCCCTCCCAATCCTCAGCTCTGAGCTGTCATCTTCCAGCAAGACTTTGTCTAGAAGAGCAGCAAACCATCAAAGGGCAAAGACCTGGACCTAATTGCAAAGGGGATGTAGTATAAAGGTTTTACCCCTATAACACACCCTGTTTTCTAAAAGTGGAAACATCTGCTAGGAAAATAGCACAAATATTAAAAAAAAAAAAAAAAAAAAAAAAGTTGTTACCTGATGACTGGAAAATTTATTTAAACCACATTACAGGAGACCTCAAATCAGTAGTCTCCAAAGTGGAGTGTGCAAGACAATCCATTGGAATGCGAGAAGAAAATGGTTTCCATATCATTAATAAATAATATTTTAAAAAAAAAAAAATGAAGTGTTTGTTTAACCTTTCTCTCACGCTGTTTTAAATTTCTCTTTTTTTTATATGTCTTACATTAGCACAGTAGCATATGTATGTAATTTAGAAACAAAAATACATTGGGGGAAAGCACTCAATTTTTTTTAGTGATGGGGGGTGTGATCAAAAAGCGTGGGGACTGCTGCCTCAGATCATTCTTCTAAGTCCTCTACAGGAAGGTAAGACTCCTCACTCTAGAGAGCTCTCACTCTGAGATGGCAGGACATGCCAGAAAAACCAAAGCAGCATTTTGTCTTCAGCATCTTGTCCTTCCCTCTCTGGGTGAACGCCACACGCGGGGTTGGTATTCTACTAAGCATTTTTCCTCCAAATTCTCATGTTTTACTCCTCACCACTTCCAATCCATCAAGAGCTAGTGCTTTAACCACAAATGTATCCATTTCCAAACATTCTCCAACAGCAGGAAAACAGTCTCCCTCATACCCATCTCTGCAAATCCACCAGCACCTCAAATTCTTTCTCTGAGTTGATAGCACTGTCCCCCTTGCGCATTTCTGTGCATCACCCTCCCGTTTCCTACACCCAGCCCTCCATCACTAAATGTGAAATAATCCAGCAAAGATTTAGTACTGCAGGTGCCTTCCGTAACTTGAAACAGTGGCATATTTCATCATCCTTTCCTTCCCAGGTAATTCCACCTTATCAACTCTGGTATTAATTACTTAACAAAACACAACCAAATTCACATTAAAAGTCTTAGTAAGTCACTCAAAAGCAGTGCTCCCATCTCCTTCCGACAAAAACGCCACAAAGAGCAGATTTGGAGAAGAGATCTGAACAAGATTTGGTGGATATGAACTGGAACTGACACACTAGCATTTTCCCCTATATAAATTGGACAAAATACAACCAAACCTGCATGCAAACAGGGCATAAGGAATGCAATTATTCCCACTATAGGGGAAAACAACATCAGCACTGCATATCCCTATGCACACACACATTCAAAAGACGAAATTATTAGAAAATACGAGTGCGAGCCAGTTATCTTTGCATTTCATTCCCGTCCATAGGAAAACATCAAAAGAGGTACTGCGCTCTTCAGATAACATGGCTATTTCCTGACCTACAGAAGGCATGCAGGAGAATGTCAAAACTGAAATATCAGGAATACACTCAAAAAGTGGGAATGGAAAAGACTGAAAAAAGATAGGTGATCTGACATCATAGATTTAAGCTCCATCAAGCAGCTTGCTAGGTACTGCACACACCAGCTAAGGCATTTGTAAGATCTCCGCTACAGAGGCAGCCTGCAACAGGCTAACAGAAAAGATAACATTTCCCAATGTAATACACACAACAATAATTTTTTTTTTTTAAATTAAAAAGCGTCACAGTAACACAGTGAGATTTTACGGCATCAACATACACATGAATTGAGCTTAATTAAAAAAAGAACTCCCTCCCAAGTCTCAGGGGAAACCCCGGTTCCTGTGGTGTCAACAGCCAGCGGCAGCTCAGCATCTCTGGCTGCTGGAAGCCTCCCAGGAAGCAGTGACGACTGCACTTGAGACTCTGCCCACTTTCACTTTCTAGATGTAAGCGGGCCAGCACCTCCAAGACAAATATTCCCACGCACTCCTGCTTCCCAGACACCAAACACAACAACAAAACCCCAAAATCTAGAAAGCACAATCATTACCTGAATTATGGATGAACAATCGCTTGCAGCAATTATGCATTTATTTATAAATAACGCCACACTGGGAACAAATAACTCAGGGGGCAAAACAGACGACGCCAGAAATATTCTGCAAGATATTTCCATAAAGAAAAAAATTCTCCCAGCTGCAAAGCTGCACATACTAAAGAAAAAAAGAAAAATAAAAAAAATCTCATAAAAATGTGTCTTGCTGGCAGTTTTCCTCCCATTAGCCAAGATTTCAAACCTGATTCCTTAGTGGTCGCTGTGGCCAAGAGAGTCACCAGTTGCCACTTTTCCTCACGAGACCCTCTCCGTTACTGAGAATTAAATCTAGGAGGCACCTTTCCCTGTCGGACCCCTTAGTACCCATAACAAGACTTTATCGTCCAGATGCTTTAGGAATCTTCTGGACCTGTTGGTGCCAGCTGTGTGATATGCCCAGTTGACATCTGGCAAGTTGAAGGCCCCATAAGGACAAAGGCAGATGACTCGGAGGCTTCGCTTAGTTCCTTAAAGGACAACTGAGCAGCGTCATCATCCTGCTTGGGTGGCCTATAGCAGATTCTCATGATGACATCAGCTTTATTTGTCTGTCTGTTAATCCTGACCCAGAGGGTCCCAACTTTGCCATCGCCAACTGCCAGCTCCATGCACTCCAGCCCCTCCGTTACGCACAGTGCCACCCCCAGCTCCTACCCCGCCTGTCCCTTCCCAATAGCTGTACCCGTCCACTGTGGCACACCACTCACAGGATACATCCCACCACGTTTCCCTGCCCTCAGCTGCTCTCTCCTTGGCGCTGCTTGAAAACCACCTTGTGGCATCAACCGCTCCACGGCAACACGGACAAGCTGCAGCCACGGACCTCCAAGGTCAGCTACCTGCTGCAGTGACAGCACCCAGGGACGTCACATCATCCTGCACATCACAGCGCCCCAAGCACAGCACCCACCAACACAACGCTGCCTGACAAGACCGGGGCTCCCAGCCCGACAACACCACGCACCTTTCCCCTGCTCCAAATCCCTTCATGAAACTCATGGCAGCCTCTCTCAAACCATCACCGCCACAAGATCCTTGGCCCGGGAATGGACACAAATACCACAGTGAATGCAACCCCAAAATATTCTGAAAGATATTTGCAGAAAGGGGAAACATTCTTCCACCTGCAAAGCTGCAGATGCTATAGAGAAAAAGAAAAAGAAAGAAACAAACCAACTCCATTAAAATATTTCTCAATAAGAAATAGAAGGAAAAGGTGCATTAGCTCCTATATACATATACTATCAGGGCATGCCACAGGAAAAATACATGTTGGTAGGTAGAGAAACTTGAAAATAAAAACCTAAAAAGACAACTCCCAAGACAGACGAAAAGGAAACCCTGAAGTGCATCCCCAGCACGGCTGCCCCAAAAGCCTCTGCCGCACTTTCACATCCCCCGCTGAACCACAGCAGCAGCGGAGCCAGGCTCCCCCCGCACCCCGACAGCAGCCCTGGGAAAAAAACAGCTCTTCTTCCCTAGGGCAGGGCCAACCCGCTCACACCTTGACAAGAACAACCAATGCGGTGAGGAGAAAGCAAACAGAAAGCGAAACCGAAAATGGAAATAGGGAAATTCTGCTCAGATGATGAAAGGAAAGCCATGGCGCCACATAAAGCCATGCACACAGCAGCAGCCCAAGCACAGCGCCCACCCGCACCACCAGCCAGCCTGACCGGGCTCCTGCCCAGCACCACCCAGCAGCACCCACAGCCCCACCATGGCTGCGCCCGACACCCCACGGCCCCGCCTGCCGCACGGCGCCCCGGCGCTCCTGCTCCTCCTCACGGCTCTCGCCACCGCCACCGCCTGCCACCACCTGCGGCCCCGCCACGCCACCTTCCCCTGGGACAGCCTCCAGCTCCTCCAGGCCATGGCTCCCAGCCCCACACAGCCCTGCCACCGCCAGCACGCGCCCTCCTTCCCCGACACCCTCCTCAACGCCCCCCGCTCGCAACAACCCGCCGCCGCCCTCGCCATCCTCCAGCACCTCTTGCAAATCCTCAGCAGCAACAACATCCCCCAGCACTGGCACCACCAGCCACGGGACCACCTCCTCAACAGCCTCCACCACTTCATCCACCACCTGGAGCACTGCCTGACACACAACAGGACGCTCTTCAGAAGGCACGGGCCCCGCAACCTGCTGCTCACCATCCACAAATACTTTGGGGACATCCAGGACTTCCTCCGCACCCACAGTTACAGCGCCTGTGCCTGGGACCACGTCCGCCTCCAAGCTCACGCCTGCTTCCAGCTCATGGACGAACTCATGGGGCAGATGAAGAGCCGAACCGCTCCTGCCCTCCACCAAACCCGCCTGCGCCCAACGCCCATTCCCAGCCAACACCAGCGGCTGCAGACGGAGCAGAGGCCGCAGCAGCCCGGGCTGGGATGGCTCAGCGCCGCTCCCACCGCTCCCAGACAGGAGCCGACGGCGACACGGGCGTGAGCACAGGGGGGTCCAGGCTGCAGCACGGCCGCACACCCACCTCCGCTGGAATGGAAGGAGGAGGAACCTGCTGTGCCGCTCACTCACGGAGAGCCGCCAGGCGATGGGGATACGGCTGGTACTTATCACCCACGGCGTTATGGGGCCCGTCTGGACTGCGACCTCCCCTGAGGGAGGGGAAGGTCCCTATGGACACTCTGGGACTCTCACGCCAATGACTATTTATCACAGAGCTCTAACTATTTATTTATTTATTTATTTATTTATTTAGCTGGCCATTGATTTATGTATCGATATTATTCACAGAGATTATTTATTCCCTTGTTGGAAATAAAGACTTCTTGCATAAGCAAAAGAAGAAAAGAGATCGTCATCACGCATGCACTTGACAAGCAAAGACAAGGTCTCTGCAGGCTGCCGGGGATGAGCCCCCCTCCTGCACCCTGTCCCACTGACGCCTCCTGACCCAGCAAAGGCTCCGGACAGCAGGACACTGCTGGGGACACACCATGGGCCTCCAAGCCCACAGGCATCTCCCGCTGATGCTGGACCCGTGGAGCACACGCTCACCCAGACCACAGGACGCCTGCCCGGCGCGCTCCTCCTCTCCCACCACCCACCCTCTCTCTTCCCAGCCCTCTCCCACTGCCAACACATGAAACCCATCCCCAAAACACCACCCATCACAAACAACCAGTCAGCAATGCCACAGCATGGCTTGGGTGTCCTGCTTTTCTTAAAAACAACACCGGTTTCTCTTCTAGTGAACTTTCCTTTCGGCCAAGTTCTTCTAAATAACTGCACTTTTCGGAATTTGGATGCGTGTTTTTGCAGACGCTGTTCGCTCTGGAGCTGGTAACGGTAGCAATGATATGCAGAAGAGTCCCAGGTTTAGACTTATTGCTTTGGCAGCCAAGCTTACTGAGAAATTTTGCACGTCCCATAAGTGACACGGGCGTATTTGCAAGGAGGGGCGAACGGAACAGCTGACTAAAATTGACCAACTAAGTATTCCACACCATATACGTCGTACACCCGAGAAAAGTGGGAGATGACGAGGGTCTCGCTCTCTTCGACCACGGCCCGCATCTCAAGAGGACCCTCCCTGTTGTGCCCGCGATCCCAGGCCTGGCTCCAGACCCTGCATCCCTGAATCCAGTCCCGCTTTACTGCAGAGTCCGGCCCAGGCCTTCCGGGTGCCTGCCCTGCAGCCGCTGCAGCAACGCCAGCTCCGCCCCAGGCAACGCTGCGCTACCCCGGGAAATTCAAGATTGCGTTTCTATATTTGGTATTATTTTCTCTATTTATTAGTAGCAGTAGTAAAGCATTTTTAACTTCTTCCACCTTGCAAGTCTCTCTCCCTTTTCCTCCTATTCCCTTTCCTCAGCGGGGAGGCTGGGAGGTTAACAGAGAGCATCTGCCACGGTTTATTGTCGCCCTGCAGTAAACGGTGACATTGGGCCAAGCAGGGTGCTATGGACAAGGTGCACCTCAAAGAGGCAAGAAGGGGACACATCAAGGCCTGCGGACGCTTGGACAAGAAACACCAGCCCAGTGCTACCAAACACCCCAAAACACTCCAAAAACACTAAAAAACACAGGAGATGCCCAGGACTGCTCATTGCTCTCCTACAACCACCACGACTGGCCCAGGACACTCCTGCCTGTGCTCGCACAGCGGTGCCCATGGGGACCTGCCTCACTACACAGAGCACGTTGTCCTGGGCCTTCTTCATCCCAACACAGCCTTAGAAAAAAACAAGATGCGTCCACCAAACGCCAACACCCAACATGGTCCAAACCAACCAGCACACACCAGCACAGCATTCACCGGGAGAAAACTACCCACGCGTCACCAGCACCAGCTGCTCCTTCGCCCTCCAACCACCACCCCTAAAACATCTGCCGTGGGTGCTTTGCCCTCCCCAGGTAGCCTGAGCAAGACAACACACAAGTTCAGCAGCTCTGGGCTCCTCCTAAACACGTCACAGAGCTTGTCCTCCATGCTGGTCACACCATCTTCACCACCACGTCACTGCAAGGACACTGCTCCGTGCAAACACACATGGGGAATTCCCATGAGGCTGCAGAGTAAGAAAACAAGCAGGACCAGATGTATTCAGGTAAACAGCACGACCTCTCCAGATGCAGCTTCCAGGTTGTCCTACAGTCCTCCTGATGTTCCCTCCAACCACAAAGGCCCTGTGATGCCAGGTAGGGGGAGCCGCATTTATTCTGCTTTGTCTGAGGCGGCTGAAGAAACGAAACCCTCCTCAAATACAAACACAGAGGAGGAGAGGTACTGACGCAAGCTGGAACACAGGGACATGCAGCACGAAAGAATAAACGCAGTATGAATGTCTTTACCATGAAGGTTATACAACACCACAAGAGGGATCAGGGAGGTTGTGTGATGTTCATTGCTGGAGATATATCCAAAAGCATCGCTGGACAAGGCCATGAGCAACCTCCTCTGACACCACCTGTCCTCAGCACCACATTGGTTTGGGGATCTCCAAACCAAAATAGACCATGGAAAAATATAGCGAAAACAATGGAAAGACATGAGGCATGAACAGTAATTAAGTAACGACCAAACCAGACCCCACCAAACAACAGAAAAAGAACTGAGAGGGAAATAGAGAAAATGCAGTAGTATGAAGGCGTAACAAAACAAAGGAATTTCACCACGCAAACAGTAAAAATTGGAAAAACTGAACTTTTTGCAGAGGACTTCTTCCCCTGTGCAGCAGAAAGGGACCGTGGTCATGAGAAACTTCCCGACTGGAAAACAGAAAAATCATCCTATATAGAAAACTTCTGGGTGCATTTCTTTCACTGTTCATTAAGCAATAGCTTAGAAAAGAATTCTTATCCCCCATCACAATGAAGTTCAAACTGAGGAAAGGGAAACAAAGACATCACAGAAGCTTCATCAAGAAACACTCGGTGTTCAAGTCCTCAGACCCACGGCCACCTCCTCAAAGGACATCTGGACAGAGAGAGCTCCTGAGATTCCTGACACACATCTCGTAAAACCCCAGAATGAGAAAAGTAATGATGTAATCATACAAACCAAAAAAAAGGACCAAGACACCGAAAGTAAAAAAGCCACAAAAACAATTGGAGTGTTACACAAGGAAAAGAGACTAAGAAAGAAAGGGAAATTCAGTGAAACACAACAGGCACAAGCGCTCACGAGAGGAAAAGGAAAAACCACAAACACATCACCAGCAAGATGGCACCACGTGTCACCACCACCCCAGCGCTTTCGCATCCCCCGCTCAACCACCACTGCAGCCAACCTGCCCCCAGCACACCACCAGCAAAGCACCAACACCGCCCGCCCCACGCACGGACACCCCACCAACGCACTTCCCCAAGACCACCACAGCCACCAGCCACCGCTGGAAACCACAGCCGGAAACTCGCCGCCATCAGAAAGCCAGGAAGGGAAACCGCGGCAACACATAAAGCCAGCGAGCCAGCAGCAGCCCAAGCACAGCGCCCACCCGCACCACCAGCCAGCCTGACCGGGCTCCTGCCCAGCACCACCCAGCAGCACCCACAGCCCCACCATGGCTGCGCCCGACACCCCACGGCCCCGCCTGCCGCACGGCGCCCCGGCGCTCCTGCTCCTCCTCACGGCTCTCGCCACCGCCACCGCCTGCCACCACCTGCGGCCCCGCCACGCCACCTTCCCCTGGGACAGCCTCCAGCTCCTCCAGGCCATGGCTCCCAGCCCCACACAGCCCTGCCACCACCAGCACGCGCCCTCCTTCCCCGACACCCTCCTCAACGCCCCCCGCTCGCAACAACCCGCCGCCGCCCTCGCCATCCTCCAGCACCTCTTGCAAATCCTCAGCAGCAACAACATCCCCCAGCACTGGCACCACCAGCCACGGGACCACCTCCTCAACAGCCTCCAGCACCACAGCCAGCAGCTCCAGCACTGCCTGACACACAACAGGACGCTCTTCAGAAGGCAAGGGCCCCGCAACCTGCTGCTCACCATCCACAAATACTTCGGGGACATCCAGGACTTCCTCCGCAACCACAGTTACAGCGCCTGTGCCTGGGACCACGTCCGCCTCCAAGCTCACGACTGCTTCCAGCACCTCCACAACCTCACCAGCACCACCCCCAATTAGACCAACGACCCCCAACAACCCGCACGGCCCCACGCACACCAGCCTCGCCACCGCTGGACCACCGCCCCATCCCACCTCCATCCTCACGCCCCCTGACCCACCGCAAGAGCTGCTGCCACAACGGCCCTGCACCCCCAGCCTCCACCCACCGCCCCCCTATTTATACACCTCCCTCTATTTATTTGGACAATGCTTTCTCTCTATTTATTCAACACTAAATAAAGACCTGCTGCAAAAAGCTTGGTGGTGCCTCTCGTCTCAGAAGCACAGCAACAAACCTTTGGGCTGGGGGAAGCCCCCTCCACTCAACACCCAGCCCAACCCCACTCCAAACTGGGCTCTGCACAGCCCCTGCCCACTCCCCTCTTTGGCACCTCCCCAAGGAGGCGCTTTCATAGGGTCGCAGAATGTCCTAAGCTGGAAGGGACCCTCAACGATCATCGAGTCCTACTCCTGTCCCTGCACAGGACAACCCCACAGTTCACACCATGTGTCTGAGGGTGTTGTCCAGTCTCTTCTTGAGCACTGTCAGGCTTGGGGCCATGACATCTCCCCTGGGGAGCCTGTTCCAGTGCTCCACCACCCTCTGGGGGAAGAACCTTTTCCTAACATCCAACCTAACGCCCCCCCCGGCACATCTTCCTGCCATTCCTTCGGGTTCTGCCATTGGTTGCCAGAGACAGGAGATCAGCACCTGCCCCTCTTTATCCCCTTGTGAAGAAACTGTAGACTGCAATGAGGTCTCTTCTGAATCTTCTCCAGGCTGAACAAACCAAGTGACTTTAGCCACTCATCATACGACTTCTCCTCAAAACCCTTCTCCAACTTCGTAGCCTCTTCTGGACACTCTCCAGTAGCTTTATACCTTTCTTGTCCTGTGCTGCCCAGACCTGCACACAGTGCTCCAGGTGAGGCTGCACCAGTGCGGAGCAGAGCGGGACAATCACCTCCCTGCCCGGCTGGCCATGCTGTGCTTCATGCACCCAGGACACGGTTGCCCTCCTGGCTGCCAGGAAACACTGTTGGCTCATGTTCAACTTGCCATCCACCAGAACTCCCTCAGATTTCTCTGCAGAGCTTCTCTCCAGCCTCTCGTGCCACAGTCTGTACGTACAGCCAAAGTTGCCGGGTCCCAGATGCAAAATCCAACACTTGCCATCGCTGAACTTCATGCGGTTGGTGACTGCCCAGTTCTCCAGTTCATCCAGATCCCACTACAGGGCCTCTCTACCCTTGAAAGCATCAACAGCTCCTACCAATTTTGTGTCATCAGCAAACGGACTAAGTAATCCCTCAAGTCCTGAGTCTAAGTCATTTATTATGACACTGAAGAGCGCTGGCCCTAAGATGGATCCCTGGGGAGCCCACTAGTCACTGGTTGCCAGCCCAACATAACCCCAATTTACTAGAACCCTTTGATCCCGGCCCGTCAGCCAATTGCTCACCCACTGCATTGTGTGCTTATCCAGCTGCGGGCTGGACATCTTGTCCAGGAGGATGCTGTGAGAGACAGAAGAAAAGGCTTTACTGAAATCCAAAAAGATCACGTCGACAGGCTTCCCTTGGTCAGCTAGGTGGGTAATCTTGTCGTAGAAAGGAACGAAGTTTGTCAAGCAGGACTTTCAACTCAAGAACCTGTGCGAGCTGGGACCAACGACTGCGTTGTCATTCAGATGTTTTCCAGTAACTCCCAGAACAATCTTCTCCATGATTTTGCCGGGAACAGAAACGAGGCTGACAGGCCTGTAGTTGTCAGGGTCAGCCCTTTTGCCATTCTTCTAGATTGGGACAACATTTGCCAGCTTCCAGTCAACTGAGACCTCTCCAGATGCCCAGGAACACTGAAAAATCACAGACACACGTCTCGCTATGACGGCAGCCAGCTCTTTAAGCGCCCTCGGACGAATCACATCGGGTCCCACAGACTTACAGGGATACGGCTGGAGTAGAAAATCCCATACCACTTCCGGAATGATTGGGAGTTTATTGTTCAAGCTGCCACGGTTCTCAACCCAGGGCTGTGGGGGCCCCCAAGTCCATCTTCGCTGTTGAAGTCCAAGGCGAAGAGAGCAATAAACTAACAAGGGGACCACGCTCATTGAGTAACGGCACAATGTTATTTCTAGTTTGCCTTTTGCCGCTAACATATCTTAAAAAGCCCTTTTTATTGTCCTTACAGTACTGGCCAGCTTCAATTCTAATTGAGCTCTGACCGTGCAAATTTCCTCCCTACGAGGGCGAGCAACATTTCTGTAGTGCTCCCATGACGCCTGACCTTGTTTTCGATGACCATACAACTTCTTTTTCCACCATATTTCAAGAAGATCTCTGCTCAACCAAGCTGGCTTTGTGCCTCACCTGCTACATCTTCGGCATTTTGGAATTCCCTGCTCATGTGCTTTTAGTAGGTGGTACTTAAAAACTGACCAACACTGATGCACCCCAACACCTTCGGAAGCTTCTTCCCAAGGAATCTTACTCAGTAGCTCTCTGAGCAGCCTCAGTTCTGCTCTCCTCATATCTAGGGTTGAGGTCTTGCTGGCAGTTTTCCTCCCATTAGCCAAGATTTCAAACCTGATTCCTTAGTGGTCGCTGTGGCCAAGAGAGTCACCAGTTGCCACTTTTCCTCACGAGACCCTCTCCGTTACTGAGAATTAAATCTAGGAGGCACCTTTCCCTGTCGGACCCCTTAGTACCCATAACAAGACTTTATCGTCCAGATGCTTTAGGAATCTTCTGGACCTGTTGGTGCCAGCTGTGTGATATGCCCAGCTGACATCTGGCAAGTTGAAGGCCCCATAAGGACAAAGGCAGATGACTCAGAGGCTTCGCTTAGTTCCTTAAAGGACAACTGAGCAGCGTCATCATCCTGCTTGGGTGGCCTATAGCAGATTCTCATGATGACATCAGCTTTATTTGTCTGTCTGTTAATCCTGACCCAGAGGGTCCCAACTTTGCCATCGCCAACTGCCAGCTCCATGCACTCCAGCCCCTCCGTTACGCACAGTGCCACCCCCAGCTCCTACCCCGCCTGTCCCTTCCCAATAGCTGTACCCGTCCACTGTGGCACACCACTCACAGGATACATCCCACCACGTTTCCCTGCCCTCAGCTGCTCTCTCCTTGGCGCTGCTTGAAAACCACCTTGTGGCATCAACTGCTCCACGGCAACACGGACAAGCTGCAGCCACGGACCTCCAAGGTCAGCTACCTGCTGCAGTGACAGCACCCAGGGACGTCACATCATCCTGCACATCACAGCGCCCCAAGCACAGCACCCACCAACACAACGCTGCCTGACAAGACCGGGGCTCCCAGCCCGACAACACCACGCACCTTTCCCCTGCTCCAAATCCCTTCATGAAACTCATGGCAGCCTCTCTCACCCCAGCTCCACCACAAGAGCCTTGCTCTTGGAGGGGACACAGATACCTCAGCGAGTACAACCCCAAAATATTCTGAAAGATATTTGCAGAAAGGGGAAACATTCTTCCACCTGCAAAGCTGCAGATGCTATAGAGAAAAAGAAAGAAACAAACCAACTCCATTAAAATATTTCTCAATAAGAAATAGAAGGAAAAGGTGCATTAGCTCCTATATACATATACTATCAGGGCATGCCACAGGAAAAATACATGTTGGTAGGTAGAGAAACTTGAAAATAAAAACCTAAAAAGACAACTCCCAAGACAGACGAAAAGGAAACCCTGAAGTGCATCCCCAGCACGGCTGCCCCAAAAGCCTCTGCCGCACTTTCACATCCCCCGCTGAACCACAGCAGCAGCGGAGCCAGGCTCCCCCCGCACCCCGACAGCAGCCCTGGGAAAAAAACAGCTCTTCTTCCCTAGGGCAGGGCCAACCCGCTCACACCTTGACAAGAACAACCAATGCGGTGAGGAGAAAGCAAACAGAAAGCGAAACCGAAAATGGAAATAGGGAAATTCTGCTCAGATGATGAAAGGAAAGCCATGGCGCCACATAAAGCCATGCACACAGCAGCAGCCCAAGCACAGCGCCCACCCGCACCACCAGCCAGCCTGACCGGGCTCCTGCCCAGCACCACCCAGCAGCACCCACAGCCCCACCATGGCTGCGCCCGACACCCCACGGCCCCGCCTGCCGCACGGCGCCCCGGCGCTCCTGCTCCTCCTCACGGCTCTCGCCACCGCCACCGCCTGCCACCACCTGCAGCCCCGCCACGCCACCTTCCCCTGGGACAGCCTCCAGCTCCTCCAGGCCATGGCTCCCAGCCCCACACAGCCCTGCCACCGCCAGCACGCGCCCTCCTTCCCTTCCCCGACACCCTCCTCAACACCCCCCGCTCGCAACAACCCGCCGCCGCCCTCGCCATCCTCCAGCACCTCTTGCAAATCCTCAGCAGCAACAACATCCCCCAGCACTGGCACCACCAGCCACGGGACCACCTCCTCAACAGCCTCCACCACTTCATCCACCACCTGGAGCACTGCCTGACACACAACAGGACGCTCTTCAGAAGGCACGGGCCCCGCAACCTGCTGCTCACCATCCGCAAATACTTCGGGGACATCCAGGACTTCCTCCGCACCCACAGTTACAGCGCCTGTGCCTGGGACCACGTCCGCCTCCAAGCTCACGCCTGCTTCCAGCTCATGGACGAACTCATGGGGCAGATGAAGAGCCGAACCGCTCCTGCCCTCCACCAAACCCGCCTGCGCCCAACGCCCATTCCCAGCCAACACCAGCGGCTGCAGACGGAGCAGAGGCCGCAGCAGCCCGGGCTGGGATGGCTCAGCGCCGCTCCCACCGCTCCCAGACAGGAGCCGACGGCGACACGGGCGTGAGCACAGGGGGGTCCAGGCTGCAGCACGGCCGCACACCCACCTCCGCTGGAATGGAAGGAGGAGGAACCTGCTGTGCCGCTCACTCACGGAGAGCCGCCAGGCGATGGGGATACGGCTGGTACTTATCACCCACGGCGTTATGGGGCCCGTCTGGACTGCGACCTCCCCTGAGGGAGGGGAAGGTCCCTATGGACACTCTGGGACTCTCACGCCAATGACTATTTATCACAGAGCTCTAACTATTTATTTATTTATTTATTTATTTATTTAGCTGGCCATTGATTTATGTATCGATATTATTCACAGAGATTATTTATTCCCTTGTTGGAAATAAAGACTTCTTGCATAAGCAAAAGAAGAAAAGAGATCGTCATCACGCATGCACTTGACAAGCAAAGACAAGGTCTCTGCAGGCTGCCGGGGATGAGCCCCCCTCCTGCACCCTGTCCCACTGACGCCTCCTGACCCAGCAAAGGCTCCGGACAGCAGGACACTGCTGGGGACACACCATGGGCCTCCAAGCCCACAGGCATCTCCCGCTGATGCTGGACCCGTGGAGCACACGCTCACCCAGACCACAGGACGCCTGCCCGGCGCGCTCCTCCTCTCCCACCACCCACCCTCTCTCTTCCCAGCCCTCTCCCACTGCCAACACATGAAACCCATCCCCAAAACACCACCCATCACAAACAACCAGTCAGCAATGCCACAGCACGGCTTGGGTGTCCTGCTTTTCTTAAAAACAACACCGGTTTCTCTTCTAGTGAACTTTCCTTTCGGCCAAGTTCTTCTAAATAACTGCACTTTTCGGAATTTGGATGCGTGTTTTTGCAGACGCTGTTCGCTCTGGAGCTGGTAACGGTAGCAATGATATGCAGAAGAGTCCCAGGTTTAGACTTATTGCTTTGGCAGCCAAGCTTACTGAGAAATTTTGCACGTCCCATAAGTGACACGGGCGTATTTGCAAGGAGGGGCGAACGGAACAGCTGACTAAAATTGACCAACTAAGTATTCCACACCATATACGTCGTACACCCGAGAAAAGTGGGAGATGATGAGGGTCTCGCTCTCTTCGACCACGGCCCGCATCTCAAGAGGACCCTCCCTGTTGTGCCCGCGATCCCAGGCCTGGCTCCAGACCCTGCATCCCTGAATCCAGTCCCGCTTTACTGCAGAGTCCGGCCCAGGCCTTCCGGGTGCCTGCCCTGCAGCCGCTGCAGCAACGCCAGCTCCGCCCCAGGCAACGCTGCGCTACCCCGGGAAATTCAAGATTGCGTTTCTATATTTGGTATTATTTTCTCTATTTATTAGTAGCAGTAGTAAAGCATTTTTAACTTCTTCCACCTTGCAAGTCTCTCTCCCTTTTCCTCCTATTCCCTTTCCTCAGCGGGGAGGCTGGGGGGTTAACAGAGAGCATCTGCCACGGTTTATTGTCGCCCTGCAGTAAACGGTGACATTGGGCCAAGCAGGGTGCTATGGACAAGGTGCACCTCAAAGAGGCAAGAAGGGGACACATCAAGGTCTGCGTACACTTGGACAAGAAACACCAGCCCAGTGCTACCAAACACCCCAAAACACTCCAAAAACCCTAAAAAACACAGGAGATGCCCAGGACTGCTCATTGCTCTCCTACAACCACCACGACTGGCCCAGGACACTCCTGCCTGTGCTCGCACAGCGGTGCCCATAGGGACCTGCCTCACTACACAGAGCACGTTGTCCTGGGCCTTCTTCATCCCAACACAGCCTTAGAAAAAAACAAGATGCGTCCACCAAACTCCAACACCCAACATGGTCCAAACCAACCAGCACACACCGGCACAGCATTCCCCGGGAGAAAACTACCCACGCGTCACCAGCACCAGCTGCTCCTTCGCCCTCCAACCACCACCCCTAAAACATCTGCCGTGGGTGCTTTGCCCTCCCCAGGTAGCCTGAGCAAGACAACACACAAGTTCAGCAGCTCTGGGCTCCTCCTAAACACGTCACAGAGCTTGTCCTCCATGCTGGTCACACCATCTTCACCACCACGTCACTGCAAGGACACTGCTCCGTGCAAACACACATGGGGAATTCCCATGAGGCTGCAGAGTAAGAAAACAAGCAGGACCAGATGTATTCAGGTAAACAGCACGACCTCTCCAGATGCAGCTTCCAGGTTGTCCTACAGTCCTCCTGATGTTCCCTCCAACCACAAAGGCCCTGTGATGCCAGGTAGGGGGAGCCGCATTTATTCTGCTTTGTCTGAGGCGGCTGAAGAAACGAAACCCTCCTCAAATACAAACACAGAGGAGGAGAGGTACTGACACAAGCTGGAACACAGGGACATGCAGCACGAAAGAATAAACACAGTATGAATGTCTTTACCATGAAGGTGATACAACACCACAAGAGGGATCAGGGAGGTTGTGTGATGTTCATTGCTGGAGATATATCCAAAAGCATCGCTGGACAAGGCCATGAGCAACCTCCTCTGACACCACCTGTCCTCAGCACCACATTGGTTTGGGGATCTCCAAACCAAAATAGACCATGGAAAAATATAGCGAAAACAATGGAGAGACATGAGGCATGAACAGTAATTAAGTAACGACCAAACCAGACCCCACCAAACAACAGAAAAAGAACTGAGAGGGAAATAGAGAAAATGCAGTAGTATGAAGGCGTAACAAAACAAAGGAATTTCACCACGCAAACAGTAAAAATTGGAAAAACTGAACTTTTTGCAGAGGACTTCTTCCCCTGTGCAGCAGAAAGGGACCGTGGTCAGGAGAAACTTCCCGACTGGAAAACAGAAAAATCATCCTATATAGAAAACTTCTGGGTGCATTTCTTTCACTGTTCATTAAGCAATAGCTTAGAAAAGAATTCTTATCCCCCATCACAATGAAGTTCAAACTGAGGAAAGGGAAACAAAGACATCACAGAAGCTTCATCAAGAAACACTCGGTGTTCAAGTCCTCAGACCCACGGCCACCTCCTCAAAGGACATCTGGACAGAGAGAGCTCCTGAGATTCCTGACACACATCTCGTAAAACCCCAGAATGAGAAAAGTAATGATGTAATCATACAAACCAAAAAAAAGGACCAAGACACCGAAAGTAAAAAAGCCACAAAAACAATTGGAGTGTTACACAAGGAAAAGAGACTAAGAAAGAAAGGGAAATTCAGTGAAACACAACAGGCACAAGCGCTCACGAGAGGAAAAGGAAAAACCACAAACACATCACCAGCAAGATGGCACCACGTGTCACCACCACCCCAGCGCTTTCGCATCCCCCGCTCAACCACCACTGCAGCCAACCTGCCCCCAGCACACCACCAGCAAAGCACCAACACCGCCCGCCCCACGCACGGACACCCCACCAACGCACTTCCCCAAGACCACCACAGCCACCAGCCACCGCTGGAAACCACAGCCGGAAACTCGCCGCCATCAGAAAGCCAGGAAGGGAAACCGCGGCAACACATAAAGCCAGCGAGCCAGCAGCAGCCCAAGCACAGCGCCCACCCGCACCACCAGCCAGCCTGACCGGGCTCCTGCCCAGCACCACCCAGCAGCACCCACAGCCCCACCATGGCTGCGCCCGACACCCCACGGCCCCGCCTGCCGCACGGCGCCCCGGCGCTCCTGCTCCTCCTCACGGCTCTCGCCACCGCCACCGCCTGCCACCACCTGCGGCCCCGCCACGCCACCTTCCCCTGGGACAGCCTCCAGCTCCTCCAGGCCATGGCTCCCAGCCCCACACAGCCCTGCCACCGCCAGCACGCGCCCTCCTTCCCCGACACCCTCCTCAACGCCCCCCGCTCGCAACAACCCGCCGCCGCCCTCGCCATCCTCCAGCACCTCTTGCAAATCCTCAGCAGCAACAACATCCCCCAGCACTGGCACCACCAGCCACGGGACCACCTCCTCAACAGCCTCCAGCACCACAGCCAGCAGCTCCAGCACTGCCTGACACACAACAGGACGCTCTTCAGAAGGCAAGGGCCCCGCAACCTGCTGCTCACCATCCACAAATACTTCGGGGACATCCAGGACTTCCTCCGCAACCACAGTTACAGCGCCTGCGCCTGGGACCACGTCCGCCTCCAAGCTCACGACTGCTTCCAGCACCTCCACAACCTCACCGGCACCACCCCCAATTAGACCAACGACCCCCAACAACCCGCACGGCCCCACGCACACCAGCCTCGCCACCGCTGGACCACCGCCCCATCCCACCTCCATCCTCACGCCCTCTGACCCACCGCAAGAGCTGCTGCCACAACGGCCCTGCACCCCCAGCCTCCACCCACCGCCCCCCTATTTATACACCTCCCTCTATTTATTTGGACAATGCTTTCTCTCTATTTATTCAACACTAAATAAAGACCTGCTGCAAAAAGCTTGGTGGTGCCTCTCGTCTCAGAAGCACAGCAACAAACCTTTGGGGTGGGGGAAGCCCCCTCCACTCAACGCCCAGCCCAACCCCACTCCAAACTGGGCTCTGCACAGCCCCTGCCCACTCCCCTCTTTGGCACCTCCCCAAGGAGGCGCTTTCATAGAGTCGCAGAATGTCCTAAGCTGGAAGGGACCCTCAACGATCATCGAGTCCTACTCCTGTCCCTGCACAGGACAACCCCACAGTTCACACCATGTGTCTGAGGGTGTTGTCCAGTCTCTTCTTGAGCACTGTCAGGCTTGGGGCCGTGACATCTCCCTGGGGAGCCTGTTCCAGTGCTCCACCACCCTCTGGGGGAAGAACCTTTTCCTAACATCCAACCTAACGCCCCCCCCGGCACATCTTCCTGCCATTCCTTCGGGTTCTGCCATTGGTTGCCAGAGACAGGAGATCAGCACCTGCCCCTCTTTATCCCCTTGTGAAGAAACTGTAGACTGCAATGAGGTCTCTTCTGAATCTTCTCCAGGCTGAACAAACCAAGTGACTTTAGCCACTCATCATACGACTTCTCCTCAAAACCCTTCTCCAACTTCGTAGCCTCTTCTGGACACTCTCCAGTAGCTTTATACCTTTCTTGTCCTGTGCTGCCCAGACCTGCACACAGTGCTCCAGGTGAGGCTGCACCAGTGCGGAGCAGAGCGGGACAATCACCTCCCTGCCCGGCTGGCCATGCTGTGCTTCATGCACCCAGGACACGGTTGCCCTCCTGGCTGCCAGGAAACACTGTTGGCTCATGTTCAACTTGCCATCCACCAGAACTCCCTCAGATTTCTCTGCAGAGCTTCTCTCCAGCCTCTCGTGCCACAGTCTGTACGTACAGCCAAAGTTGCCGGGTCCCAGATGCAAAATCCAACACTTGCCATCGCTGAACTTCATGCGGTTGGTGACTGCCCAGTTCTCCAGTTCATCCAGATCCCACTACAGGGCCTCTCTACCCTTGAAAGCATCAACAGCTCCTACCAATTTTGTGTCGTCAGCAAACGGACTAAGTAATCCCTCAAGTCCTGAGTCTAAGTCATTTATTACGACACTGAAGAGCGCTGGCCCTAAGATGGATCCCTGGGGAGCCCACTAGTCACTGGTTGCCAGCCCAACATAACCCCAATTTACTAGAACCCTTTGATCCCGGCCCGTCAGCCAATTGCTCACCCACTGCATTGTGTGCTTATCCAGCTGCGGGCTGGACATCTTGTCCAGGAGGATGCTGTGAGAGACAGAAGAAAAGGCTTTACTGAAATCCAAAAAGATCACGTCGACAGGCTTCCCTTGGTCAGCTAGGTGGGTAATCTTGTCGTAGAAAGGAACTAAGTTTGTCAAGCAGGACTTTCAACTCAAGAACCTGTGCGAGCTGGGACCAACGACAGCGTTGTCATTCAGATGTTTTCCAGTAACTCCCAGAACAATCTTCTCCATGATTTTGCCGGGAACAGAAACGAGGCTGACAGGCCTGTAGTTGTCAGGGTCAGCCCTTTTGCCATTCTTCTAGATTGGGACAACATTTGCCAGCTTCCAGTCAACTGAGACCTTTCCAGATGCCCAGGAACACTGAAAAATCACAGACACACGTCTCGCTATGATGGCAGCCAGCTCTTTAAGCGCCCTCGGATGAAGCACATCGGGTCCCACAGACTTACAGGGATACGGCTGGAGTAGAAAATCCCATACCACTTCCGGAATGATTGGGAGTTTATTGTTCAAGCTGCCACGGTTCTCAACCCAGGGCTGTGGGGGCCCCCAAGTCCATCTTCGCTGTTGAAGTCCAAGGCGAAGAGAGCAATAAACTAACAAGGGGACCACGCTCATTGAGTAACGGCACAATGTTATTTCTAGTTTGCCTTTTGCCGCTAACATATCTTAAAAAGCCCTTTTTATTGTCCTTACAGTACTGGCCAGCTTCAATTCTAATTGAGCTCTGACCGTGCAAATTTCCTCCCTACGAGGGCGAGCAACATTTCTGTAGTGCTCCCATGACGCCTGACCTTGTTTTCGATGACCATACAGCTTCTTTTTCCACCATATTTCAAGAAGATCTCTGCTCAACCAAGCTGGCTTTGTGCCTCACCTGCTACATCTTCGGCACTTTGGAATTCCCTGCTCATGTGCTTTTAGTAGGTGGTACTTAAAAACTGACCAACACTGATGCACCCCAACACCTTCGGAAGCTTCTTCCCAAGGAATCTTACTCAGTAGCTCTCTGAGCAGCCTCAGTTCTGCTCTCCTCATATCTAGGGTTGAGGTCTTGCTGGCAGTTTTCCTCCCATTAGCCAAGATTTCAAACCTGATTCCTTAGTGGTCGCTGTGGCCAAGAGAGTCACCAGTTGCCACTTTTCCTCACGAGACCCTCTCCGTTACTGAGAATTAAATCTAGGAGGCACCTTTCCCTGTCGGACCCCTTAGTACCCATAACAAGACTTTATCGTCCAGATGCTTTAGGAATCTTCTGGACCTGTTGGTGCCAGCTGTGTGATATGCCCAGTTGACATCTGGCAAGTTGAAGGCCCCATAAGGACAAAGGCAGATGACTCGGAGGCTTCGCTTAGTTCCTTAAAGGACAACTGAGCAGCGTCATCATCCTGCTTGGGTGGCCTATAGCAGACTCTCATGATGACATCAGCTTTATTTGTCTGTCTGTTAATCCTGACCCAGAGGGTCCCAACTTTGCCATCGCCAACTGCCAGCTCCATGCACTCCAGCCCCTCCGTTACGCACAGTGCCACCCCCAGCTCCTACCCCGCCTGTCCCTTCCCAATAGCTGTACCCATCCACCGTAGCACACCACTCACAGGATACATCCCACCACGTTTCCCTGCCCTCAGCTGCTCTCTCCTTGGCGCTGCTTGAAAACCACCTTGTGGCATCAACCGCTCCACGGCAACACGGACAAGCTGCAGCCACGGACCTCCAAGGTCAGCTACCTGCTGCAGTGACAGCACCCAGGGACGTCACATCATCCTGCACATCACAGCGCCCCAAGCACAGCACCCACCAACACAACGCTGCCTGACAAGACCGGGGCTCCCAGCCCGACAACACCACGCACCTTTCCCCTGCTCCAAATCCCTTCATGAAACTCATGGCAGCCTCTCTCACCCCAGCTCCACCACAAGAGCCTTGCTCTTGGAGGGGACACAGATACCTCAGCGAGTACAACCCCAAAATATTCTGAAAGATATTTGCAGAAAGGGGAAACATTCTTCCACCTGCAAAGCTGCAGATGCTATAGAGAAAAAGAAAAAGAAAGAAACAAACCAACTCCATTAAAATATTTCTCAATAAGAAATAGAAGGAAAAGGTGCATTAGCTCCTATATACATATACTATCAGGGCATGCCACAGGAAAAATACATGTTGGTAGGTAGAGAAACTTGAAAATAAAAACCTAAAAAGACAACTCCCAAGACAGACGAAAAGGAAACCCTGAAGTGCATCCCCAGCACGGCTGCCCCAAAAGCCTCTGCCGCACTTTCACATCCCCCGCTGAACCACAGCAGCAGCGGAGCCAGGCTCCCCCCGCACCCCGACAGCAGCCCTGGGAAAAAACAGCTCTTCTTCCCTAGGGCAGGGCCAACCCGCTCACACCTTGACAAGAACAACCAATGCGGTGAGGAGAAAGCAAACAGAAAGCGAAACCGAAAATGGAAATAGGGAAATTCTGCTCAGATGATGAAAGGAAAGCCATGGCGCCACATAAAGCCATGCACACAGCAGCAGCCCAAGCACAGCGCCCACCCGCACCACCAGCCAGCCTGACCGGGCTCCTGCCCAGCACCACCCAGCAGCACCCACAGCCCCACCATGGCTGCGCCCGACACCCCACGGCCCCGCCTGCCGCACGGCGCCCCGGCGCTCCTGCTCCTCCTCACGGCTCTCGCCACCGCCACCGCCTGCCACCACCTGCGGCCCCGCCACGCCACCTTCCCCTGGGACAGCCTCCAGCTCCTCCAGGCCATGGCTCCCAGCCCCACACAGCCCTGCCACCGCCAGCACGCGCCCTCCTTCCCCGACACCCTCCTCAACGCCCCCCGCTCGCAACAACCCGCCGCCGCCCTCGCCATCCTCCAGCACCTCTTGCAAATCCTCAGCAGCAACAACATCCCCCAGCACTGGCACCACCAGCCACGGGACCACCTCCTCAACAGCCTCCACCACTTCATCCACCACCTGGAGCACTGCCTGACACACAACAGGACGCTCTTCAGAAGGCACGGGCCCCGCAACCTGCTGCTCACCATCCACAAATACTTCGGGGACATCCAGGACTTCCTCCGCACCCACAGTTACAGCGCCTGCGCCTGGGACCACGTCCGCCTCCAAGCTCACGCCTGCTTCCAGCTCATGGACGAACTCATGGGGCAGATGAAGAGCCGAACCGCTCCTGCCCTCCACCAAACCCGCCTGCGCCCAACGCCCATTCCCAGCCAACACCAGCGGCTGCAGACGGAGCAGAGGCCGCAGCAGCCCGGGCTGGGATGGCTCAGCGCCGCTCCCACCGCTCCCAGACAGGAGCCGACGGCGACACGGGCGTGAGCACAGCGGGGTCCAGGCTGCAGCACGGCCGCACACCCACCTCCGCTGGAATGGAAGGAGGAGGAACCTGCTGTGCCGCTCACTCACGGAGAGCCGCCAGGCGATGGGGATACGGCTGGTACTTATCACCCACGGCGTTATGGGGCCCGTCTGGACTGCGACCTCCCCTGAGGGAGGGGAAGGTCCCTATGGACACTCTGGGACTCTCACGCCAATGACTATTTATCACAGAGCTCTAACTATTTATTTATTTATTTATTTATTTATTTATTTATTTATTTAGCTGGCCATTGATTTATGTATCGATATTATTCACAGCGATTATTTATTCACTTGTTGGAAATAAAGACTTCTTGCATAAGCAAAAGAAGAAAAGAGATCGTCATCACGCATGCACTTGACAAGCAAAGACAAGGTCTCTGCAGGCTGCCGGGGATGAGCCCCCCTCCTGCACCCTGTCCCACTGACGCCTCCTGACCCAGCAAAGGCTCCAGACAGCAGGACACTGCTGGGGACACACCATGGGCCTCCAAGCCCACAGGCATCTCCCGCTGATGCTGGACCCGTGGAGCACACGCTCACCCAGACCACAGGACGCCTGCCCGGCGCGCTCCTCCTCTCCCACCACCCACCCTCTCTCTTCCCAGCCCTCTCCCACTGCCAACACATGAAACCCATCCCCAAAACACCACCCATCACAAACAACCAGTCAGCAATGCCACAGCACGGCTTGGGTGTCCTGCTTTTCTTAAAAACAACACCGGTTTCTCTTCTAGTGAACTTTCCTTTCGGCCAAGTTCTTCTAAATAACTGCACTTTTCGGAATTTGGATGCGTGTTTTTGCAGACGCTGTTCGCTCTGGAGCTGGTAACGGTAGCAATGATATGCAGAAGAGTCCCAGGTTTAGACTTATAGCTTTGGCAGCCAAGGTTACTGAGAAATTTTGCACGTCCCATAAGTGACACGGGCGTATTTGCAAGGAGGGGCGAACGGAACAGCTGACTAAAATTGACCAACTAAGTATTCCACACCATATACGTCGTACACCCGAGAAAAGTGGGAGATGATGAGGGTCTCGCTCTCTTCGACCACGGCCCGCATCTCAAGAGGACCCTCCCTGTTGTGCCCGCGATCCCAGGCCTGGCTCCAGACCCTGCATCCCTGAATCCAGTCCCGCTTTACTGCAGAGTCCGGCCCAGGCCTTCCGGGTGCCTGCCCTGCAGCCGCTGCAGCAACGCCAGCTCCGCCCCTGGCAACGCTGCGCTACCCCGGGAAATTCAAGATTGCTTTTCTATATTTGGTATTATTTTCTCTATTTATTAGTAGCAGTAGTAAAGCATTTTTAACTTCTTCCACCTTGCAAGTCTCTCTCCCTTTTCCTCCTATTCCCTTTCCTCAGCGGGGAGGCTGGGAGGTTAACCGAGAGCATCTGCCACGGTTTATTGTCGCCCTGCAGTAAACGGTGACATTGGGCCAAGCAGGGTGCTATGGACAAGGTGCACCTCAAAGAGGCAAGAAGGGGACACATCAAGGTCTGCGTACACTTGGACAAGAAACACCAGCCCAGTGCTACCAAACACCCCAAAACACTCCAAAAACCCTAAAAAACACAGGAGATGCCCAGGACTGCTCATTGCTCTCCTACAACCACCACGACTGGCCCAGGACACTCCTGCCTGTGCTCGCACAGCGGTGCCCATGGGGACCTGCCTCACTACACAGAGCACGTTGTCCTGGGCCTTCTTCATCCCAACACAGCCTTAGAAAAAAACAAGATGCGTCCACCAAACGCCAACACCCAACATGGTCCAAACCAACCAGCACACACCGGCACAGCATTCCCCGGGAGAAAACTACCCACGCGTCACCAGCACCAGCTGCTCCTTCGCCCTCCAACCACCACCCCTAAAACATCTGCCGTGGGTGCTTTGCCCTCCCCAGGTAGCCTGAGCAAGACAACACACAAGTTCAGCAGCTCTGGGCTCCTCCTAAACACGTCACAGAGCTTGTCCTCCATGCTGGTCACACCATCTTCACCACCACGTCACTGCAAGGACACTGCTCCGTGCAAACACACATGGGGAATTCCCATGAGGCTGCAGAGTAAGAAAACAAGCAGGACCAGATGTATTCAGGTAAACAGCACGACCTCTCCAGATGCAGCTTCCAGGTTGTCCTACAGTCCTCCTGATGTTCCCTCCAACCACAAAGGCCCTGTGATGCCAGGTAGGGGGAGCCGCATTTATTCTGCTTTGTCTGAGGCGGCTGAAGAAACGAAACCCTCCTCAAATACAAACACAGAGGAGGAGAGGTACTAACGCAAGCTGGAACACAGGGACATGCAGCACGAAAGAATAAACACAGTATGAATGTCTTTACCATGAAGGTGATACAACACCACAAGAGGGATCAGGGAGGTTGTGTGATGTTCATTGCTGGAGATATATCCAAAAGCATCGCTGGACAAGGCCATGAGCAACCTCCTCTGACACCACCTGTCCTCAGCACCACATTGGTTTGGGGATCTCCAAACCAAAATAGACCATGGAAAAATATAGCGAAAACAATGGAGAGACATGAGGCATGAACAGTAATTAAGTAACGACCAAACCAGACCCCACCAAACAACAGAAAAAGAACTGAGAGGGAAATAGAGAAAATGCAGTAGTATGAAGGCGTAACAAAACAAAGGAATTTCACCACGCAAACAGTAAAAATTGGAAAAACTGAACTTTTTGCAGAGGACTTCTTCCCCTGTGCAGCAGAAAGGGACCGTGGTCAGGAGAAACTTCCCGACTGGAAAACAGAAAAATCATCCTATATAGAAAACTTCTGGGTGCATTTCTTTCACTGTTCATTAAGCAATAGCTTAGAAAAGAATTCTTATCCCCCATCACAATGAAGTTCAAACTGAGGAAAGGGAAACAAAGACATCACAGAAGCTTCATCAAGAAACACTCGGTGTTCAAGTCCTCAGACCCACGGCCACCTCCTCAAAGGACACCTGGACAGAGAGAGCTCCTGAGATTCCTGACACACATCTCGTAAAACCCCAGAACGAGAAAAGTAATGATGTAATTAAAAGGAAAAAGAAAATGATATAGAAAGCTAAACAGCCACAAAAACAATTGGAGTATTACACAAGGAAAAGAGACTAAGAAAGAAAGGGAAATTCAGTGAAACACAACAGGCACAAGCGCTCACGAGAGGAAAAGGAAAAACCACAAACACATCACCAGCAAGATGGCACCACATGTCACCACCACCCCAGCGCTTTCGCATCCCCCGCTCAACCACCACTGCAGCCAACCTGCCCCCAGCACACCACCAGCAAAGCACCAACACCGCCCGCCCCACGCACGGACACCCCACCAACGCACTTCCCCAAGACCACCACAGCCACCAGCCACCGCTGGAAACCACAGCCGGAAACTCGCCGCCATCAGAAAGCCAGGAAGGGAAACCGCGGCAACACATAAAGCCAGCGAGCCAGCAGCAGCCCAAGCACAGCGCCCACCCGCACCACCAGCCAGCCTGACCGGGCTCCTGCCCAGCACCACCCAGCAGCACCCACAGCCCCACCATGGCTGCGCCCGACACCCCACGGCCCCGCCTGCCGCACGGCGCCCCGGCGCTCCTGCTCCTCCTCACGGCTCTCGCCACCGCCACCGCCTGCCACCACCTGCGGCCCCGCCACGCCACCTTCCCCTGGGACAGCCTCCAGCTCCTCCAGGCCATGGCTCCCAGCCCCACACAGCCCTGCCACCACCAGCACGCGCCCTCCTTCCCTGACACCCTCCTCAACGCCCCCCGCTCGCAACAACCCGCCGCCGCCCTCGCCATCCTCCAGCACCTCTTGCAAATCCTCAGCAGCAACAACATCCCCCAGCACTGGCACCACCAGCCACGGGACCACCTCCTCAACAGCCTCCAGCACCACAGCCAGCAGCTCCAGCACTGCCTGACACACAACAGGACGCTCTTCAGAAGGCAAGGGCCCCGCAACCTGCTGCTCACCATCCACAAATACTTCGGGGACATCCAGGACTTCCTCCGCAACCACAGTTACAGCGCCTGCGCCTGGGACCACGTCCGCCTCCAAGCTCACGACTGCTTCCAGCACCTCCACAACCTCACCGGCACCACCCCCAATTAGACCAACGACCCCCAACAACCCGCACGGCCCCACGCACACCAGCCTCGCCACCGCTGGACCACCGCCCCATCCCACCTCCATCCTCACGCCCTCTGACCCACCGCAAGAGCTGCTGCCACAACGGCCCTGCACCCCCAGCCTCCACCCACCGCCCCCCTATTTATACACCTCCCTCTATTTATTTGGACAATGCTTTCTCTCTATTTATTCAACACTAAATAAAGACCTGCTGCAAAAAGCTTGGTGGTGCCTCTCGTCTCAGAAGCACAGCAACAAACCTTTGGGGTGGGGGAAGCCCCCTCCACTCAACGCCCAGCCCAACCCCACTCCAAACTGGGCTCTGCACAGCCCCTGCCCACTCCCCTCTTTGGCACCTCCCCAAGGAGGCGCTTTCATAGAGTCGCAGAATGTCCTAAGCTGGAAGGGACCCTCAACGATCATCGAGTCCAACTCCTGTCCCTGCACAGGACAACCCCACAGTTCACACCATGTGTCTGAGGGTGTTGTCCAGTCTCTTCTTGAGCACTGTCAGGCTTGGGGCCGTGACATCTCCCTGGGGAGCCTGTTCCAGTGCTCCACCACCCTCTGGGGGAAGAACCTTTTCCTAACATCCAACCTAACGCCCCCCCCGGCACATCTTCCTGCCATTCCTTCGGGTTCTGCCATTGGTTGCCAGAGACAGGAGATCAGCACCTGCCCCTCTTTATCCCCTTGTGAAGAAACTGTAGACTGCAATGAGGTCTCTTCTGAATCTTCTCCAGGCTGAACAAACCAAGTGACTTTAGCCACTCATCATACGACTTCTCCTCAAAACCCTTCTCCAACTTCGTAGCCTCTTCTGGACACTCTCCAGTAGCTTTATACCTTTCTTGTCCTGTGCTGCCCAGACCTGCACACAGTGCTCCAGGTGAGGCTGCACCAGTGCGGAGCAGAGCGGGACAATCACCTCCCTGCCCGGCTGGCCATGCTGTGCTTCATGCACCCAGGACACGGTTGCCCTCCTGGCTGCCAGGAAACACTGTTGGCTCATGTTCAACTTGCCATCCACCAGAACTCCCTCAGATTTCTCTGCAGAGCTTCTCTCCAGCCTCTCGTGCCACAGTCTGTACGTACAGCCAAAGTTGCCGGGTCCCAGATGCAAAATCCAACACTTGCCATCGCTGAACTTCATGCGGTTGGTGACTGCCCAGTTCTCCAGTTCATCCAGATCCCACTACAGGGCCTCTCTACCCTTGAAAGCATCAACAGCTCCTACCAATTTTGTGTCGTCAGCAAACGGACTAAGTAATCCCTCAAGTCCTGAGTCTAAGTCATTTATTACGACACTGAAGAGCGCTGGCCCTAAGATGGATCCCTGGGGAGCCCACTAGTCACTGGTTGCCAGCCCAACATAACCCCAATTTACTAGAACCCTTTGATCCCGGCCCGTCAGCCAATTGCTCACCCACTGCATTGTGTGCTTATCCAGCTGCGGGCTGGACATCTTGTCCAGGAGGATGCTGTGAGAGACAGAAGAAAAGGCTTTACTGAAATCCAAAAAGATCACGTCGACAGGCTTCCCTTGGTCAGCTAGGTGGGTAATCTTGTCGTAGAAAGGAACTAAGTTTGTCAAGCAGGACTTTCAACTCAAGAACCTGTGCGAGCTGGGACCAACGACAGCGTTGTCATTCAGATGTTTTCCAGTAACTCCCAGAACAATCTTCTCCATGATTTTGCCGGGAACAGAAACGAGGCTGACAGGCCTGTAGTTGTCAGGGTCAGCCCTTTTGCCATTCTTCTAGATTGGGACAACATTTGCCAGCTTCCAGTCAACTGAGACCTTTCCAGATGCCCAGGAACACTGAAAAATCACAGACACACGTCTCGCTATGATGGCAGCCAGCTCTTTAAGCGCCCTCGGATGAAGCACATCGGGTCCCACAGACTTACAGGGATACGGCTGGAGTAGAAAATCCCATACCACTTCCGGAATGATTGGGAGTTTATTGTTCAAGCTGCCACGGTTCTCAACCCAGGGCTGTGGGGGCCCCCAAGTCCATCTTCGCTGTTGAAGTCCAAGGCGAAGAGAGCAATAAACTAACAAGGGGACCACGCTCATTGAGTAACGGCACAATGTTATTTCTAGTTTGCCTTTTGCCGCTAACATATCTTAAAAAGCCCTTTTTATTGTCCTTACAGTACTGGCCAGCTTCAATTCTAATTGAGCTCTGACCGTGCAAATTTCCTCCCTACGAGGGCGAGCAACATTTCTGTAGTGCTCCCATGACGCCTGACCTTGTTTTCGATGACCATACAGCTTCTTTTTCCACCATATTTCAAGAAGATCTCTGCTCAACCAAGCTGGCTTTGTGCCTCACCTGCTACATCTTCGGCACTTTGGAATTCCCTGCTCATGTGCTTTTAGTAGGTGGTACTTAAAAACTGACCAACACTGATGCACCCCAACACCTTCGGAAGCTTCTTCCCAAGGAATCTTACTCAGTAGCTCTCTGAGCAGCCTCAGTTCTGCTCTCCTCATATCTAGGGTTGAGGTCTTGCTGGCAGTTTTCCTCCCATTAGCCAAGATTTCAAACCTGATTCCTTAGTGGTCGCTGTGGCCAAGAGAGTCACCAGTTGCCACTTTTCCTCACGAGACCCTCTCCGTTACTGAGAATTAAATCTAGGAGGCACCTTTCCCTGTCGGACCCCTTAGTACCCATAACAAGACTTTATCGTCCAGATGCTTTAGGAATCTTCTGGACCTGTTGGTGCCAGCTGTGTGATATGCCCAGTTGACATCTGGCAAGTTGAAGGCCCCATAAGGACAAAGGCAGATGACTCGGAGGCTTCGCTTAGTTCCTTAAAGGACAACTGAGCAGCGTCATCATCCTGCTTGGGTGGCCTATAGCAGACTCTCATGATGACATCAGCTTTATTTGTCTGTCTGTTAATCCTGACCCAGAGGGTCCCAACTTTGCCATCGCCAACTGCCAGCTCCATGCACTCCAGCCCCTCCGTTACGCACAGTGCCACCCCCAGCTCCTACCCCGCCTGTCCCTTCCCAATAGCTGTACCCATCCACCGTAGCACACCACTCACAGGATACATCCCACCACGTTTCCCTGCCCTCAGCTGCTCTCTCCTTGGCGCTGCTTGAAAACCACCTTGTGGCATCAACCGCTCCACGGCAACACGGACAAGCTGCAGCCACGGACCTCCAAGGTCAGCTACCTGCTGCAGTGACAGCACCCAGGGACGTCACATCATCCTGCACATCACAGCGCCCCAAGCACAGCACCCACCAACACAACGCTGCCTGACAAGACCGGGGCTCCCAGCCCGACAACACCACGCACCTTTCCCCTGCTCCAAATCCCTTCATGAAACTCATGGCAGCCTCTCTCACCCCAGCTCCACCACAAGAGCCTTGCTCTTGGAGGGGACACAGATACCTCAGCGAGTACAACCCCAAAATATTCTGAAAGATATTTGCAGAAAGGGGAAACATTCTTCCACCTGCAAAGCTGCAGATGCTATAGAGAAAAAGAAAAAGAAAGAAACAAACCAACTCCATTAAAATATTTCTCAATAAGAAATAGAAGGAAAAGGTGCATTAGCTCCTATATACATATACTATCAGGGCATGCCACAGGAAAAATACATGTTGGTAGGTAGAGAAACTTGAAAATAAAAACCTAAAAAGACAACTCCCAAGACAGACGAAAAGGAAACCCTGAAGTGCATCCCCAGCACGGCTGCCCCAAAAGCCTCTGCCGCACTTTCACATCCCCCGCTGAACCACAGCAGCAGCGGAGCCAGGCTCCCCCCGCACCCCGACAGCAGCCCTGGGAAAAAAACAGCTCTTCTTCCCTAGGGCAGGGCCAACCCGCTCACACCTTGACAAGAACAACCAATGCGGTGAGGAGAAAGCAAACAGAAAGCGAAACCGAAAATGGAAATAGGGAAATTCTGCTCAGATGATGAAAGGAAAGCCATGGCACCACATAAAGCCATGCACACAGCAGCAGCCCAAGCACAGCGCCCACCCGCACCACCAGCCAGCCTGACCGGGCTCCTGCCCAGCACCACCCAGCAGCACCCACAGCCCCACCATGGCTGCGCCCGACACCCCACGGCCCCGCCTGCCGCACGGCGCCCCGGCGCTCCTGCTCCTCCTCACGGCTCTCGCCACCGCCACCGCCTGCCACCACCTGCGGCCCCGCCACGCCACCTTCCCCTGGGACAGCCTCCAGCTCCTCCAGGCCATGGCTCCCAGCCCCACACAGCCCTGCCACCGCCAGCACGCGCCCTCCTTCCCCGACACCCTCCTCAACACCCCCCGCTCGCAACAACCCGCCGCCGCCCTCGCCATCCTCCAGCACCTCTTGCAAATCCTCAGCAGCAACAACATCCCCCAGCACTGGCACCACCAGCCACGGGACCACCTCCTCAACAGCCTCCACCATTTCATCCACCACCTGGAGCACTGCCTGACACACAACAGGACGCTCTTCAGAAGGCAAGGGCCCCGCAACCTGCTGCTCACCATCCACAAATACTTCGGGGACATCCAGGACTTCCTCCGCACCCACAGTTACAGCGCCTGCGCCTGGGACCACGTCCGCCTCCAAGCTCACGCCTGCTTCCAGCTCATGGACGAACTCATGGGGCAGATGAAGAGCCGAACCGCTCCTGCCCTCCACCAAACCCGCCTGCGCCCAACGCCCATTCCCAGCCAACACCAGCGGCTGCAGACGGAGCAGAGGCCGCAGCAGCCCGGGCTGGGATGGCTCAGCGCCGCTCCCACCGCTCCCAGACAGGAGCCGACGGCGACACGGGCGTGAGCACAGGGGGGTCCAGGCTGCAGCACGGCCGCACACCCACCTCCGCTGGAATGGAAGGAGGAGGAACCTGCTGTGCCGCTCACTCACGGAGAGCCGCCAGGCGATGGGGATACGGCTGGTACTTATCACCCACGGCGTTATGGGGCCCGTCTGGACTGCGACCTCCCCTGAGGGAGGGGAAGGTCCCTATGGACACTCTGGGACTCTCACGCCAATGACTATTTATCACAGAGCTCTAACTATTTATTTATTTATTTATTTATTTATTTATTTATTTATTTAGCTGGCCATTGATTTATGTATCGATATTATTCACAGCGATTATTTATTCACTTGTTGGAAATAAAGACTTCTTGCATAAGCAAAAGAAGAAAAGAGATCGTCATCACGCATGCACTTGACAAGCAAAGACAAGGTCTCTGCAGGCTGCCGGGGATGAGCCCCCCTCCTGCACCCTGTCCCACTGACGCCTCCTGACCCAGCAAAGGCTCCAGACAGCAGGACACTGCTGGGGACACACCATGGGCCTCCAAGCCCACAGGCATCTCCCGCTGATGCTGGACCCGTGGAGCACACGCTCACCCAGACCACAGGACGCCTGCCCGGCGCGCTCCTCCTCTCCCACCACCCACCCTCTCTCTTCCCAGCCCTCTCCCACTGCCAACACATGAAACCCATCCCCAAAACACCACCCATCACAAACAACCAGTCAGCAATGCCACAGCACGGCTTGGGTGTCCTGCTTTTCTTAAAAACAACACCGGTTTCTCTTCTAGTGAACTTTCCTTTCGGCCAAGTTCTTCTAAATAACTGCACTTTTCGGAATTTGGATGCGTGTTTTTGCAGACGCTGTTCGCTCTGGAGCTGGTAACGGTAGCAATGATATGCAGAAGAGTCCCAGGTTTAGACTTATAGCTTTGGCAGCCAAGGTTACTGAGAAATTTTGCACGTCCCATAAGTGACACGGGCGTATTTGCAAGGAGGGGCGAACGGAACAGCTGACTAAAATTGACCAACTAAGTATTCCACACCATATACGTCGTACACCCGAGAAAAGTGGGAGATGATGAGGGTCTCGCTCTCTTCGACCACGGCCCGCATCTCAAGAGGACCCTCCCTGTTGTGCCCGCGATCCCAGGCCTGGCTCCAGACCCTGCATCCCTGAATCCAGTCCCGCTTTACTGCAGAGTCCGGCCCAGGCCTTCCGGGTGCCTGCCCTGCAGCCGCTGCAGCAACGCCAGCTCCGCCCCTGGCAACGCTGCGCTACCCCGGGGAAATTCAAGATTGCTTTTCTATATTTGGTATTATTTTCTCTATTTATTAGTAGCAGTAGTAAAGCATTTTTAACTTCTTCCACCTTGCAAGTCTCTCTCCCTTTTCCTCCTATTCCCTTTCCTCAGCGGGGAGGCTGGGAGGTTAACCGAGAGCATCTGCCACGGTTTATTGTCGCCCTGCAGTAAACGGTGACATTGGGCCAAGCAGGGTGCTATGGACAAGGTGCACCTCAAAGAGGCAAGAAGGGGACACATCAAGGCCTGCGGACGCTTGGACAAGAAACACCAGCCCAGTGCTACCAAACACCCCAAAACACTCCAAAAACACTAAAAAACACAGGAGATGCCCAGGACTGCTCATTGCTCTCCTACAACCACCACGACTGGCCCAGGACACTCCTGCCTGTGCTCGCACAGCGGTGCCCATGGGGACCTGCCTCACTACACAGAGCACGTTGTCCTGGGCCTTCTTCATCCCAACACAGCCTTAGAAAAAAACAAGATGCGTCCACCAAACGCCAACACCCAACATGGTCCAAACCAACCAGCACACAGCGGCACAGCATTCCCTGGGAGAAAACTACCCACGCGTCACCAGCACCAGCTGCTCCTTCGCCCTCCAACCACCACCCCTAAAACATCTGCCGCGGGTGCTTTGCCCTCCCCAGGTAGCCTGAGCAAGACAACACACAAGTTCAGCAGCTCTGGGCTCCTCCTAAACACGTCACAGAGCTTGTCCTCCATGCTGGTCACACCATCTTCACCACCACGTCACTGCAAGGACACTGCTTCGTGCAAACACACATGGGGAATTCCCATGAGGCTGCAGAGTAAGAAAACAAGCAGGACCAGATGTATTCAGGTAAACAGCACGACCTCTCCAGATGCAGCTTCCAGGTTGTCCTACAGTCCTCCTGATGTTCCCTCCAACCACAAAGGCCCTGTGATGCCAGGCAGGGGGAGCCGCATTTATTCTGCTTTGTCTGAGGCAGCTGAAGAAACGAAACCCTCCTCAAATACAAACACAGAGGAGGAGAGGTACTGACGCAAGCTGGAACACAGGGACATGCAGCACGAAAGAATAAACACAGTATGAATGTCTTTACCATGAAGGTGATACAACACCACAAGAGGGATCAGGGAGGTTGTGTGATGTTCATTGCTGGAGATATATCCAAAAGCATCGCTGGACAAGGCCATGAGCAACCTCCTCTGACACCACCTGTCCTCAACACCACATTGGTTTGGGGATCTCCAAACCAAAATAGACCATGGTAAAATATAGCGAAAACAATGGAAAGACATGAGGCATGAACAGTAATTAAGTAACGACCAAACCAGACCCCACCAAACAACAGAAAAAGAACTGAGAGGGAAATAGAGAAAATGCAGCAGTATGAAGGCGTAACAAAACAAAGGAATTTCACCACGCAAACAGTAAAAATTGGAAAAACTGAACTTTTTGCAGAGGACTTCTTCCCCTGTGCAGCAGAAAGGGACCGTGGTCAGGAGAAACTTCCCGACTGGAAAACAGAAAAATCATCCTATATAGAAAACTTCTGGGTGCATTTCTTTCACTGTTCATTAAGCAATAGCTTAGAAAAGAATTCTTATCCCCCATCACAATGAAGTTCAAACTGAGGAAAGGGAAACAAAGACATCACAGAAGCTTCATCAAGAAACACTCGGTGTTCAAGTCCTCAGACCCACGGCCACCTCCTCAAAGGACATCTGGACAGAGAGAGCTCCTGAGATTCCTGACACACATCTCGTAAAACCCCAGAACGAGAAAAGTAATGATGTAATCATACAAACCAAAAAAAAGGACCAAGACACCGAAAGTAAAAAAGCCACAAAAACAATTGGAGTGTTACACAAGGAAAAGAGACTAAGAAAGAAAGGGAAATTCAGTGAAACACAACAGGCACAAGCGCTCACGAGAGGAAAAGGAAAAACCACAAACACATCACCAGCAAGATGGCACCACGTGTCACCACCACCCCAGCGCTTTCGCATCCCCCGCTCAACCACCACTGCAGCCAACCTGCCCCCAGCACACCACCAGCAAAGCACCAACACCGCCCGCCCCACGCACGGACACCCCACCAACGCACTTCCCCAAGACCACCACAGCCACCAGCCACCGCTGGAAACCACAGCCGGAAACTCGCCGCCATCAGAAAGCCAGGAAGGGAAACCGCGGCAACACATAAAGCCAGCGAGCCAGCAGCAGCCCAAGCACAGCGCCCACCCGCACCACCAGCCAGCCTGACCGGGCTCCTGCCCAGCACCACCCAGCAGCACCCACAGCCCCACCATGGCTGCGCCCGACACCCCACGGCCCCGCCTGCCGCACGGCGCCCCGGCGCTCCTGCTCCTCCTCACGGCTCTCGCCACCGCCACCGCCTGCCACCACCTGCGGCCCCGCCACGCCACCTTCCCCTGGGACAGCCTCCAGCTCCTCCAGGCCATGGCTCCCAGCCCCACACAGCCCTGCCACTGCCAGCACGCGCCCTCCTTCCCCGACACCCTCCTCAACGCCCCCCGCTCGCAACAACCCGCCGCCGCCCTCGCCATCCTCCAGCACCTCTTGCAAATCCTCAGCAGCAACAACATCCCCCAGCACTGGCACCACCAGCCACGGGACCACCTCCTCAACAGCCTCCAGCACCACAGCCAGCAGCTCCAGCACTGCCTGACACACAACAGGACGCTCTTCAGAAGGCAAGGGCCCCGCAACCTGCTGCTCACCATCCACAAATACTTTGGGGACATCCAGGACTTCCTCCGCAACCACAGTTACAGCGCCTGCGCCTGGGACCACGTCCGCCTCCAAGCTCACGACTGCTTCCAGCACCTCCACAACCTCACCGGCACCACCCCCAATTAGACCAACGACCCCCAACAACCCGCACGGCCCCACGCACACCAGCCTCGCCACCGCTGGACCACCGCCCCATCCCACCTCCATCCTCACGCCCCCTGACCCACCGCAAGAGCTGCTGCCACAACGGCCCTGCACCCCCAGCCTCCACCCACCGCCCCCCTATTTATACACCTCCCTCTATTTATTTGGACAATGCTTTCTCTCTATTTATTCAACACTAAATAAAGACCTGCTGCAAAAAGCTTGGTGGTGCCTCTCGTCTCAGAAGCACAGCAACAAACCTTTGGGCTGGGGGAAGCCCCCTCCACTCAACACCCAGCCCAACCCCACTCCAAACTGGGCTCTGCACAGCCCCTGCCCACTCCCCTCTTTGGCACCTCCCCAAGGAGGCGCTTTCATAGAGTCGCAGAATGTCCTAAGCTGGAAGGGACCCTCAACGATCATCGAGTCCAACTCCTGTCCCTGCACAGGACAACCCCACAGTTCACACCATGTGTCTGAGGGTGTTGTCCAGTCTCTTCTTGAGCACTGTCAGGCTTGGGGCCATGACATCTCCCCTGGGGAGCCTGTTCCAGTGCTCCACCACCCTCTGGGGGAAGAACCTTTTCCTAACATCCAACCTAACGCCCCCCCCGGCACATCTTCCTGCCATTCCTTCGGGTTCTGCCATTGGTTGCCAGAGACAGGAGATCAGCACCTGCCCCTCTTTATCCCCTTGTGAAGAAACTGTAGACTGCAATGAGGTCTCTTCTGAATCTTCTCCAGGCTGAACAAACCAAGTGACTTTAGCCACTCATCATACGACTTCTCCTCAAAACCCTTCTCCAACTTCGTAGCCTCTTCTGGACACTCTCCAGTAGCTTTATACCTTTCTTGTCCTGTGCTGCCCAGACCTGCACACAGTGCTCCAGGTGAGGCTGCACCAGTGCGGAGCAGAGCGGGACAATCACCTCCCTGCCCGGCTGGCCATGCTGTGCTTCATGCACCCAGGACACGGTTGCCCTCCTGGCTGCCAGGAAACACTGTTGGCTCATGTTCAACTTGCCATCCACCAGAACTCCCTCAGATTTCTCTGCAGAGCTTCTCTCCAGCCTCTCGTGCCACAGTCTGTACGTACAGCCAAAGTTGCCGGGTCCCAGATGCAAAATCCAACACTTGCCATCGCTGAACTTCATGCGGTTGGTGACTGCCCAGTTCTCCAGTTCATCCAGATCCCACTACAGGGCCTCTCTACCCTTGAAAGCATCAACAGCTCCTACCAATTTTGTGTCATCAGCAAACGGACTAAGTAATCCCTCAAGTCCTGAGTCTAAGTCATTTATTACGACACTGAAGAGCGCTGGCCCTAAGATGGATCCCTGGGGAGCCCACTAGTCACTGGTTGCCAGCCCAACATAACCCCAATTTACTAGAACCCTTTGATCCCGGCCCGTCAGCCAATTGCTCACCCACTGCATTGTGTGCTTATCCAGCTGCGGGCTGGACATCTTGTCCAGGAGGATGCTGTGAGAGACAGAAGAAAAGGCTTTACTGAAATCCAAAAAGATCACGTCGACAGGCTTCCCTTGGTCAGCTAGGTGGGTAATCTTGTCGTAGAAAGGAACTAAGTTTGTCAAGCAGGACTTTCAACTCAAGAACCTGTGCGAGCTGGGACCAACGACTGCGTTGTCATTCAGATGTTTTCCAGTAACTCCCAGAACAATCTTCTCCATGATTTTGACGGGAACAGAAACGAGGCTGACAGGCCTGTAGTTGTCAGGGTCAGCCCTTTTGCCATTCTTCTAGATTGGGACAACATTTGCCAGCTTCCAGTCAACTGAGACCTCTCCAGATGCCCAGGAACACTGAAAAATCACAGACACACGTCTCGCTATGACGGCAGCCAGCTCTTTAAGCGCCCTCGGATGAAGCACATCGGGTCCCACAGACTTACAGGGATACGGCTGGAGTAGAAAATCCCATACCACTTCCGGAATGATTGGGAGTTTATTGTTCAAGCTGCCACGGTTCTCAACCCAGGGCTGTGGGGGCCCCCAAGTCCATCTTCGCTGTTGAAGTCCAAGGCGAAGAGAGCAATAAACTAACAAGGGGACCACGCTCATTGAGTAACGGCACAATGTTATTTCTAGTTTGCCTTTTGCCGCTAACATATCTTAAAAAGCCCTTTTTATTGTCCTTACAGTACTGGCCAGCTTCAATTCTAATTGAGCTCTGACCGTGCAAATTTCCTCCCTACGAGGGCGAGCAACATTTCTGTAGTGCTCCCATGACGCCTGACCTTGTTTTCGATGACCATACAGCTTCTTTTTCCACCATATTTCAAGAAGATCTCTGCTCAACCAAGCTGGCTTTGTGCCTCACCTGCTACATCTTCGGCACTTTGGAATTCCCTGCTCATGTGCTTTTAGTAGGTGGTACTTAAAAACTGACCAACACTGATGCACCCCAACACCTTCGGAAGCTTCTTCCCAAGGAATCTTACTCAGTAGCTCTCTGAGCAGCCTCAGTTCTGCTCTCTTCATATCTAGGGTTGAGGTCTTGCTGGCAGTTTTCCTCCCATTAGCCAAGATTTCAAACCTGATTCCTTAGTGGTCGCTGTGGCCAAGAGAGTCACCAGTTGCCACTTTTCCTCACGAGACCCTCTCCGTTACTGAGAATTAAATCTAGGAGGCACCTTTCCCTGTCGGACCCCTTAGTACCCATAACAAGACTTTATCGTCCAGATGCTTTAGGAATCTTCTGGACCTGTTGGTGCCAGCTGTGTGATATGCCCAGTTGACATCTGGCAAGTTGAAGGCCCCATAAGGACAAAGGCAGATGACTCGGAGGCTTCGCTTAGTTCCTTAAAGGACAACTGAGCAGCGTCATCATCCTGCTTGGGTGGCCTATAGCAGACTCTCATGATGACATCAGCTTTATTTGTCTGTCTGTTAATCCTGACCCAGAGGGTCCCAACTTTGCCATCGCCAACTGCCAGCTCCATGCACTCCAGCCCCTCCGTTACGCACAGTGCCACCCCCAGCTCCTACCCCGCCTGTCCCTTCCCAATAGCTGTACCCATCCACCGTAGCACACCACTCACAGGATACATCCCACCACGTTTCCCTGCCCTCAGCTGCTCTCTCCTTGGCGCTGCTTGAAAACCACCTTGTGGCATCAACCGCTCCACGGCAACACGGACAAGCTGCAGCCACGGACCTCCAAGGTCAGCTACCTGCTGCAGTGACAGCACCCAGGGACGTCACATCATCCTGCACATCACAGCGCCCCAAGCACAGCACCCACCAACACAACGCTGCCTGACAAGACCGGGGCTCCCAGCCCGACAACACCACGCACCTTTCCCCTGCTCCAAATCCCTTCATGAAACTCATGGCAGCCTCTCTCAAACCATCACCGCCACAAGATCCTTGGCCCGGGAATGGACACAAATACCACAGTGAATGCAACCCCAAAATATTCTGAAAGATATTTGCAGAAAGGGGAAACATTCTTCCACCTGCAAAGCTGCAGATGCTATAGAGAAAAAGAAAAAGAAAGAAACAAACCAACTCCATTAAAATATTTCTCAATAAGAAATAGAAGGAAAAGGTGCATCAGCTCCTATATACATATACTATCAGGGCATGCCGCAGGAAAAATACATGTTGGTAGGTAGAGAAACTTGAAAATAAAAACCTAAAAAGACAACTCCCAAGACAGACGAAAAGGAAACCCTGAAGTGCATCCCCAGCACGGCTGCCCCAAAAGCCTCTGCCGCACTTTCACATCCCCCACTGAACCACAGCAGCAGCGGAGCCAGGCTCCCCCCGCACCCCGACAGCAGCCCTGGGAAAAAAACAGCTCTTCTTCCCTAGGGCAGGGCCAACCCGCTCACACCTTGACAAGAACAACCAATGCGGTGAGGAGAAAGCAAACAGAAAGCGAAACCGAAAATGGAAATAGGGAAATTCTGCTCAGATGATGAAAGGAAAGCCATGGCGCCACATAAAGCCATGCACACAGCAGCAGCCCAAGCACAGCGCCCACCCGCACCACCAGCCAGCCTGACCGGGCTCCTGCCCAGCACCACCCAGCAGCACCCACAGCCCCACCATGGCTGCGCCCGACACCCCACGGCCCCGCCTGCCGCACGGCGCCCCGGCGCTCCTGCTCCTCCTCACGGCTCTCGCCACCGCCACCGCCTGCCACCACCTGCGGCCCCGCCACGCCACCTTCCCCTGGGACAGCCTCCAGCTCCTCCAGGCCATGGCTCCCAGCCCCACACAGCCCTGCCACCGCCAGCACGCGCCCTCCTTCCCCGACACCCTCCTCAACACCCCCCGCTCGCAACAACCCGCCGCCGCCCTCGCCATCCTCCAGCACCTCTTGCAAATCCTCAGCAGCAACAACATCCCCCAGCACTGGCACCACCAGCCACGGGACCACCTCCTCAACAGCCTCCACCACTTCATCCACCACCTGGAGCACTGCCTGACACACAACAGGACGCTCTTCAGAAGGCAAGGGCCCCGCAACCTGCTGCTCACCATCCGCAAATACTTCGGGGACATCCAGGACTTCCTCCGCACCCACAGTTACAGCGCCTGCGCCTGGGACCACGTCCGCCTCCAAGCTCACGCCTGCTTCCAGCTCATGGACGAACTCATGGGGCAGATGAAGAGCCGAACCGCTCCTGCCCTCCACCAAACCCGCCTGCGCCCAACGCCCATTCCCAGCCAACACCAGCGGCTGCAGACAGAGCAGAGGCCGCAGCAGCCCGGGCTGGGATGGCTCAGCGCCGCTCCCACCGCTCCCAGACAGGAGCCGACGGCGACACGGGCGTGAGCACAGGGGGGTCCAGGCTGCAGCACGGCCGCACACCCACCTCCGCTGGAATGGAAGGAGGAGGAACCTGCTGTGCCGCTCACTCATGGAGAGCCGCCAGGCGATGGGGATACGGCTGGTACTTATCGGCGTTATGGGGCCCGTCTGGACTGCGACCTCCCCTGAGGGAGGGGAAGGTCCCTATGGACACTCTGGGACTCTCACGCCAATGACTATTTATCACAGAGCTCTAACTATTTATTTATTTATTTATTTATTTATTTATTTATTTATTTATTTAGCTGGCCATTGATTTATGTATTGATATTATTCACAGAGATTATTTATTCACTTGTTGGAAATAAAGACTTCTTGCATAAGCAAAAGAAGAAAAGAGATCGTCATCACGCATGCACTTGACAAGCAAAGACAAGGTCTCTGCAGGCTGCCGGGGATGAGCCCCCCTCCTGCACCCTGTCCCACTGACACCTCCTGACCCAGCAAAGGCTCCGGACAGCAGGACACTGCTGGGGACACACCATGGGCCTCCAAGCCCACAGGCATCTCCCGCTGATGCTGGACCCGTGGAGCACACGCTCACCCAGACCACAGGACGCCTGCCCGGCGCGCTCCTCCTCTCCCACCACCCACCCTCTCTCTTCCCAGCCCTCTCCCACTGCCAACACATGAAACCCATCCCCAAAACACCACCCATCACAAACAACCAGTCAGCAATGCCACAGCACGGCTTGGGTGTCCTGCTTTTCTTAAAAACAACACCGGTTTCTCTTCTAGTGAACTTTCCTTTCGGCCAAGTTCTTCTAAACAACTGCACTTTTCGGAATTTGGATGCATGTTTTTGCAGACACTGTTCGCTCTGGAGCTGGTAACGGTAGCAATGATATGCAGAAGAGTCCCAGGTTTAGACTTATTGCTTTGGCAGCCAAGCTTACTGAGAAATTTTGCACGTCCCATAAGTGACACGGGCGTATTTGCAAGGAGGGGCGAACGGAACAGCTGACTAAAATTGACCAACTAAGTATTCCACACCATATACGTCGTACACCCGAGAAAAGTGGGAGATGACGAGGGTCTCGCTCTCTTCGACCACGGCCCGCATCTCAAGAGGACCCTCCCTGTTGTGCCCGCGATTCCAGGCCTGGCTCCGGACCCTGCATCCCTGAATCCAGTCCCGCTTTACTGCAGAGTCCGGCCCAGGCCTTCCGGGTGCCTGCCCTGCAGCCACTGCAGCAACGCCAGCTCCGCCCCTGGCAACGCTGCGCTACCCCGGGAAATTCAAGATTGCGTTTCTATATTTGGTATTATTTTCTCTATTTATTAGTAGCAGTAGTAAAGCATTTTTAACTTCTTCCACCTTGCAAGTCTCTCTCCCTTTTCCTCCTATTCCCTTTCCTCAGCGGGGAGGCTGGGAGGTTAACAGAGAGCATCTGCCACGGTTTATTGTCGCCCTGCAGTAAACGGTGACATTGGGCCAAGCAGGGTGCTATGGACAAGGTGCACCTCAAAGAGGCAAGAAGGGGACACATCAAGGCCTGCGGACGCTTGGACAAGAAACACCAGCCCAGTGCTACCAAACACCCCAAAACACTCCAAAAACACTAAAAAACACAGGAGATGCCCAGGACTGCTCATTGCTCTCCTACAACCACCACGACTGGCCCAGGACACTCCTGCCTGTGCTCGCACAGCGGTGCCCATGGGGACCTGCCTCACTACACAGAGCACGTTGTCCTGGGCCTTCTTCATCCCAACACAGCCTTAGAAAAAAACAAGATGCGTCCACCAAACACCAACACCCAACATGGTCCAAACCAACCAGCACACACCGGCACAGCATTCCCCAGGAGAAAACTACCCACGCGTCACAGCACCAGCTGCTCCTTCGCCCTCCAACCACCACCCCTAAAACATCTGCCGCGGGTGCTTTGCCCTCCCCAGGTAGCCTGAGCAAGACAACACACACGTTCAGCAGCTCTGGGCTCCTCCTAAACACGTCACAGAGCTTGTCCTCCATGCTGGTCACACCATCTTCACCACCACGTCACTGCAAGGACACTGCTTCGTGCAAACACACATGGGGAATTCCCATGAGGCTGCAGAGTAAGAAAACAAGCAGGACCAGATGTATTCAGGTAAACAGCACGACCTCTCCAGATGCAGCTTCCAGGTTGTCCTACAGTCCTCCTGATGTTCCCTCCAACCACAAAGGCCCTGTGATGCCAGGCAGGGGGAGCCGCATTTATTCTGCTTTGTCTGAGGCGGCTGAAGAAAGGAAACCCTCCTCAGATACAAACACAGAGGAGGAGAGGTACTGACGCAAGCTGGAACACAAGGACTTCCAACATGAAAGAATTATGATTGATTATGAAAGATTATATACTATCTCTACCATGAAGGTGAAACAACACCACAAGAGGGATCAGGGAGGTTGAGGCATGTCCATAGCTGGAGATATATCCAAAAGCATCACTGGAAAAGGTAACCAACAAAACAACTGACTTAACCTATCCTCAGCACCATACTGCTCTCAAGATCTCCAAAGCAAAACAGACCATTTCAAAATCAGCAAAACAATGGAAGGACATGATGAATGAACAGTGAGGAAAAAGCAAAAGAAAACTAAACAAAAACAACAAAAAAATGCCAACCCAAACCAAAACAAACAAAGAACAAAAACTACAGAATGAAACAGCAAAGTTCCAATAGAATGAAGGCGTAACATCAGAGAAAGGAATTTCACCACACAAATATTAAAAATAGGAAAATGGTACTGTCATTAGAGGACCTTTTCGTCTGCACAGCTCAAAGAGGTAGCAGCCATGAAAAATTTCTCAAATGGAAAATCACCCTATGTGAAAAACTTCTGGGAGTATCACCTTCACTGTTCTATGAGCAATAGCTTAGAAAAGACTTCCTATGCCCCATCACAAAGAGGTTCAAACTGAAGAAAGTGAAGAAAAGACATCGCAGAAACTTCATCAAGAAACACTCGGTTGTTCAAGTCCTCAGACCCACGGCCGCCTCCTCAAAGGACACCTGGACAGAGAGAGCTCCTGAGATTCCTGACACACATCTCGTAAAACCCCAGAACGAGAAAAGTAATGATGTAATTAAAAGGAAAAAGAAAATGATATAGAAAGCTAAACAGCCACAAAAACAATTGGAGTATTACACAAGGAAAAGAGACTAAGAAAGAAAGGGAAATTCAGTGAAACACAACAGGCACAAGCGCTCACGAGAGGAAAAGGAAAAACCACAAACACATCACCAGCAAGATGGCACCACGTGTCACCACCACCCCAGCGCTTTCGCATCCCCCGCTCAACCACCACTGCAGCCAACCTGCCCCCAGCACACCACCAGCAAAGCACCAACACCGCCCGCCCCACGCACGGACACCCCACCAACGCACTTCCCCAAGACCACCACAGCCACCAGCCACCGCTGGAAACCACAGCCGGAAACTCGCCGCCATCAGAAAGCCAGGAAGGGAAACCGCGGCAACACATAAAGCCAGCGAGCCAGCAGCAGCCCAAGCACAGCGCCCACCCGCACCACCAGCCAGCCTGACCGGGCTCCTGCCCAGCACCACCCAGCAGCACCCACAGCCCCACCATGGCTGCGCCCGACACCCCACGGCCCCGCCTGCCGCACGGCGCCCCGGCGCTCCTGCTCCTCCTCACGGCTCTCGCCACCGCCACCGCCTGCCACCACCTGCGGCCCCGCCACGCCACCTTCCCCTGGGACAGCCTCCAGCTCCTCCAGGCCATGGCTCCCAGCCCCACACAGCCCTGCCACCGCCAGCACGCGCCCTCCTTCCCCGACACCCTCCTCAACGCCCCCCGCTCGCAACAACCCGCCGCCGCCCTCGCCATCCTCCAGCACCTCTTGCAAATCCTCAGCAGCAACAACATCCCCCAGCACTGGCACCACCAGCCACGGGACCACCTCCTCAACAGCCTCCAGCACCACAGCCAGCAGCTCCAGCACTGCCTGACACACAACAGGACGCTCTTCAGAAGGCAAGGGCCCCGCAACCTGCTGCTCACCATCCACAAATACTTTGGGGACATCCAGGACTTCCTCCGCAACCACAGTTACAGCGCCTGCGCCTGGGACCACGTCCGCCTCCAAGCTCACGACTGCTTCCAGCACCTCCACAACCTCACCGGCACCACCCCCAATTAGACCAACGACCCCCAACAACCCGCACGGCCCCACGCGCACCAGCCTCGCCACCGCTGGACCACCGCCCCATCCCACCTCCATCCTCATGCCCTCTGACCCACCGCAAGAGCTGCTGCCACAACGGCCCTGCACCCCCAGCCTCCACCCACCGCCCCCCTATTTATACACCTCCCTCTATTTATTTGGACAATGCTTTCTCTCTATTTATTCAACACTAAATAAAGACCTGCTGCAAAAAGCTTGCCGGTGCCTCTCGTCTCAGAAGCACAGCAACAAACCTTTGGGGTGGGGGAAGCCCCCTCCACTCAACACCCAGCCCAACCCCACTCCAAACTGGGCTCTGCACAGCCCCTGCCCACTCCCCTCTTTGGCACCTCCCCAAGGAGGCGCTTTCATAGAGTCGCAGAATGTCCTAAGCTGGAAGGGACCCTCAACGATCATCGAGTCCAACTCCTGTCCCTGCACAGGACAACCCCACAGTTCACACCATGTGTCTGAGGGTGTTGTCCAGTCTCTTCTTGAGCACTGTCAGGCTTGGGGCCGTGACATCTCCCTGGGGAGCCTGTTCCAGTGCTCCACCACCCTCTGGGGGAAGAACCTTTTCCTAACATCCAACCTAACGCCCCCCCCGGCACATCTTCCTGCCATTCCTTCGGGTTCTGCCATTGGTTGCCAGAGACAGGAGATCAGCACCTGCCCCTCTTTATCCCCTTGTGAAGAAACTGTAGACTGCAATGAGGTCTCTTCTGAATCTTCTCCAGGCTGAACAAACCAAGTGACTTTAGCCACTCATCATACGACTTCTCCTCAAAACCCTTCTCCAACTTCGTAGCCTCTTCTGGACACTCTCCAGTAGCTTTATACCTTTCTTGTCCTGTGCTGCCCAGACCTGCACACAGTGCTCCAGGTGAGGCTGCACCAGTGCGGAGCAGAGCGGGACAATCACCTCCCTGCCCGGCTGGCCATGCTGTGCTTCATGCACCCAGGACACGGTTGCCCTCCTGGCTGCCAGGAAACACTGTTGGCTCATGTTCAACTTGCCATTCACCAGAACTCCCTCAGATTTCTCTGCAGAGCTTCTCTCCAGCCTCTCGTGCCACAGTCTGTACGTACAGCCAAAGTTGCCGGGTCCCAGATGCAAAATCCAACACTTGCCATCGCTGAACTTCATGCGGTTGGTGACTGCCCAGTTCTCCAGTTCATCCAGATCCCACTACAGGGCCTCTCTACCCTTGAAAGCATCAACAGCTCCTACCAATTTTGTGTCATCAGCAAACGGACTAAGTAATCCCTCAAGTCCTGAGTCTAAGTCATTTATTACGACACTGAAGAGCGCTGGCCCTAAGATGGATCCCTGGGGAGCCCACTAGTCACTGGTTGCCAGCCCAACATAACCCCAATTTACTAGAACCCTTTGATCCCGGCCCGTCAGCCAATTGCTCACCCACTGCATTGTGTGCTTATCCAGCTGCGGGCTGGACATCTTGTCCAGGAGGATGCTGTGAGAGACAGAAGAAAAGGCTTTACTGAAATCCAAAAAGATCACGTCGACAGGCTTCCCTTGGTCAGCTAGGTGGGTAATCTTGTCGTAGAAAGGAACTAAGTTTGTCAAGCAGGACTTTCAACTCAAGAACCTGTGCGAGCTGGGACCAACGACTGCGTTGTCATTCAGATGTTTTCCAGTAACTCCCAGAACAATCTTCTCCATGATTTTGCTGGGAACAGAAACGAGGCTGACAGACCTGTAGTTGTCAGGGTCAGCCCTTTTGCCATTCTTCTAGATTGGGACAACATTTGCCAGCTTCCAGTCAACTGAGACCTCTCCAGATGCCCAGGAACACTGAAAAAATCACAGACACACGTCTCGCTATGACGGCAGCCAGCTCTTTAAGCGCCCTCGGATGAAGCACATCGGGTCCCACAGACTTACAGGGATACGGCTGGAGTAGAAAATCCCATACCACTTCCGGAATGATTGGGAGTTTATTGTTCAAGCTGCCACGGTTCTCAACCCAGGGCTGTGGGGGCCCCCAAGTCCATCTTCGCTGTTGAAGTCCAAGGCGAAGAGAGCAATAAACTAACAAGGGGACCACGCTCATTGAGTAACGGCACAATGTTATTTCTAGTTTGCCTTTTGCCGCTAACATATCTTAAAAAGCCCTTTTTATTGTCCTTACAGTACTGGCCAGCTTCAATTCTAATTGAGCTCCGACCGTGCAAATTTCCTCCCTACGAGGGCGAGCAACATTTCTGTAGTGCTCCCATGACGCCTGACCTTGTTTTCGATGACCATACAGCTTCTTTTTCCACCATATTTCAAGAAGATCTCTGCTCAACCAAGCTGGCTTTGTGCCTCACCTGCTACATCTTCGGCACTTTGGAATTCCCTGCTCATGTGCTTTTAGTAGGTGGTACTTAAAAACTGACCAACACTGATGCACCCCAACACCTTCGGAAGCTTCTTCCCAAGGAATCTTACTCAGTAGCTCTCTGAGCAGCCTCAGTTCTGCTCTCCTCATATCTAGGGTTGAGGTCTTGCTGGCAGTTTTCCTCCCATTAGCCAAGATTTCAAACCTGATTCCTTAGTGGTCGCTGTGGCCAAGAGAGTCACCAGTTGCCACTTTTCCTCACGAGACCCTCTCCGTTACTGAGAATTAAATCTAGGAGGCACCTTTCCCTGTCGGACCCCTTAGTACCCATAACAAGACTTTATCGTCCAGATGCTTTAGGAATCTTCTGGACCTGTTGGTGCCAGCTGTGTGATATGCCCAGTTGACATCTGGCAAGTTGAAGGCCCCATAAGGACAAAGGCAGATGACTCGGAGGCTTCGCTTAGTTCCTTAAAGGACAACTGAGCAGCGTCATCATCCTGCTTGGGTGGCCTATAGCAGACTCTCATGATGACATCAGCTTTATTTGTCTGTCTGTTAATCCTGACCCAGAGGGTCCCAACTTTGCCATCGCCAACTGCCAGCTCCATGCACTCCAGCCCCTCTGTTACACACAGTGCCACCCCCAGCTCCTACCCCGCCTGTCCCTTCCCAATAGCTGTACCCGTCCACCGTGGCACACCACTCACAGGATACATCCCACCACGTTTCCCTGCCCTCAGCTGCTCTCTCCTTGGCGCTGCTTGAAAACCACCTTGTGGCATCAACTGCTCCACGGCAACACGGACAAGCTGCAGCCACGGTCCTCCAAGGTCAGCTACCTGCTGCAGTGACAGCACCCAGGGACGTCACATCATCCTGCACATCACAGCGCCCCAAGCACAGCACCCACCAACACAACGCTGCCTGACAAGACCGGGGCTCCCAGCCCGACAACACCACGCACCTTTCCCCTGCTCCAAATCCCTTCATGAAACTCATGGCAGCCTCTCTCAAACCATCACCGCCACAAGATCCTTGGCCCGGGAATGGACACAAATACCACAGTGAATGCAACCCCAAAATATTCTGAAAGATATTTGCAGAAAGGGGAAACATTCTTCCACCTGCAAAGCTGCAGATGCTATAGAGAAAAAGAAAAAGAAAGAAACAAACCAACTCCATTAAAATATTTCTCAATAAGAAATAGAAGGAAAAGGTGCATCAGCTCCTATATACATATACTATCAGGGCATGCCGCAGGAAAAATACATGTTGGTAGGTAGAGAAACTTGAAAATAAAAACCTAAAAAGACAACTCCCAAGACAGACGAAAAGGAAACCCTGAAGTGCATCCCCAGCACGGCTGCCCCAAAAGCCTCTGCCGCACTTTCACATCCCCCGCTGAACCACAGCAGCAGCGGAGCCAGGCTCCCCCCGCACCCCGACAGCAGCCCTGGGAAAAAAACAGCTCTTCTTCCCTAGGGCAGGGCCAACCCGCTCACACCTTGACAAGAACAACCAATGCGGTGAGGAGAAAGCAAACAGAAAGCGAAACCGAAAATGGAAATAGGGAAATTCTGCTCAGATGATGAAAGGAAAGCCATGGCGCCACATAAAGCCATGCACACAGCAGCAGCCCAAGCACAGCGCCCACCCGCACCACCAGCCAGCCTGACCGGGCTCCTGCCCAGCACCACCCAGCAGCACCCACAGCCCCACCATGGCTGCGCCCGACACCCCACGGCCCCGCCTGCCGCACGGCGCCCCGGCGCTCCTGCTCCTCCTCACGGCTCTCGCCACCGCCACCGCCTGCCACCACCTGCGGCCCCGCCACGCCACCTTCCCCTGGGACAGCCTCCAGCTCCTCCAGGCCATGGCTCCCAGCCCCACACAGCCCTGCCACCGCCAGCACGCGCCCTCCTTCCCCGACACCCTCCTCAACGCCCCCCGCTCGCAACAACCCGCCGCCGCCCTCGCCATCCTCCAGCACCTCTTGCAAATCCTCAGCAGCAACAACATCCCCCAGCACTGGCACCACCAGCCACGGGACCACCTCCTCAACAGCCTCCACCACTTCATCCACCACCTGGAGCACTGCCTGACACACAACAGGACGCTCTTCAGAAGGCACGGGCCCCGCAACCTGCTGCTCACCATCCGCAAATACTTCGGGGACATCCAGGACTTCCTCCGCACCCACAGTTACAGCGCCTGCGCCTGGGACCACGTCCGCCTCCAAGCTCACGCCTGCTTCCAGCTCATGGACGAACTCATGGGGCAGATGAAGAGCCGAACCGCTCCTGCCCTCCACCAAACCCGCCTGCGCCCAACGCCCATTCCCAGCCAACACCAGCGGCTGCAGACGGAGCAGAGGCCGCAGCAGCCCGGGCTGGGATGGCTCAGCGCCGCTCCCACCGCTCCCAGACAGGAGCCGACGGCGACACGGGCGTGAGCACAGGGGGGTCCAGGCTGCAGCACGGCCGCACACCCACCTCCGCTGGAATGGAAGGAGGAGGAACCTGCTGTGCCGCTCACTCACGGAGAGCCGCCAGGCGATGGGGATACGGCTGGTACTTATCACCCACGGCGTTATGGGGCCCGTCTGGACTGCGACCTCCCCTGAGGGAGGGGAAGGTCCCTATGGACACTCTGGGACTCTCACGCCAATGACTATTTATCACAGAGCTCTAACTATTTATTTATTTATTTATTTATTTAGCTGGCCATTGATTTATGTATCGATATTATTCACAGAGATTATTTATTCCCTTGTTGGAAATAAAGACTTTTTGCATAAGCAAAAGAAGAAAAGAGATCGTCATCACGCATGTACTTGACAAGCAAAGACAAGGTCTCTGCAGGCTGCTGGGGATGAGCCCCCCTCCTGCACCCTGTCCCACTGACGCCTCCTGACCCAGCAAAGGCTCTGGACAGCAGGACACTGCTGGGGACACACCATGCGCCTCCAAGCCCACAGGCATCTCCCGCTGATGCTGGACCCGTGGAGCACACGCTCACCCAGACCACAGGACGCCTGCCCGGCGCGCTCCTCCTCTCCCACCACCCACCCTCTCTCTTCCCAGCCCTCTCCCACTGCCAACACATGAAACCCATCCCCAAAACACCACCCATCACAAACAACCAGTCAGCAATGCCACAGCACGGCTTGGGTGTCCTGCTTTTCTTAAAAACAACACCGGTTTCTCTTCTAGTGAACTTTCCTTTCGGCCAAGTTCTTCTAAACAACTGCACTTTTCGGAATTTGGATGCAAGTTTTTGCAGACACTGTTCGCTCTGGAGCTGGTAACGGTAGCAATGATATGCAGAAGAGTCCCAGGTTTAGACTTATTGCTTTGGCAGCCAAGCTTACTGAGAAATTTTGCACGTCCCATAAGTGACACGGGCGTATTTGCAAGGAGGGGCGAACGGAACAGCTGACTAAAATTGACCAACTAAGTATTCCACACCATATACGTCGTACACCCGAGAAAAGTGGGAGATGACGAGGGTCTCGCTCTCTTCGACCACGGCCCGCATCTCAAGAGGACCCTCCCTGTTGTGCCCGCGATCCCAGGCCTGGCTCCGGACCCTGCATCCCTGAATCCAGTCCCGCTTTACTGCAGAGTCCGGCCCAGGCCTTCCGGGTGCCTGCCCTGCAGCCGCTGCAGCAATGCCAGCTCCGCCCCTGGCAACGCTGTGCTACCCCGGGAAATTCAAGATTGCGTTTCTATATTTGGTATTATTTTCTCTATTTATTAGTAGCAGTAGTAAAGCATTTTTAACTTCTTCCACCTTGCAAGTCTCTCTCCCTTTTCCTCCTATTCCCTTTCCTCAGCGGGGAGGCTGGGAGGTTAACAGAGAGCATCTGCCACGGTTTATTGTCGCCCTGCAGTAAACGGTGACATTGGGCCAAGCAGGGTGCTATGGACAAGGTGCACCTCAAAGAGGCAAGAAGGGGACACATCAAGGCCTGCGGACGCTTGGACAAGAAACACCAGCCCAGTGCTACCAAACACCCCAAAACACTCCAAAAACACTAAAAAACACAGGAGATGCCCAGGACTGCTCATTGCTCTCCTACAACCACCACGACTGGCCCAGGACACTCCTGCCTGTGCTCGCACAGCGGTGCCCATGGGGACCTGCCTCACTACACAGAGTTGTCCTGGGCCTTCTTCATCCCAACACAGCCTTAGAAAAAAACAAGATGCGTCCACCAAACGCCAACACCCAACATGGTCCAAACCAACCAGCACACACCGGCACAGCATTCCCCGGGAGAAAACTACCCACGCGTCACCAGCACCAGCTGCTCCTTCGCCCTCCAACCACCACCCCTAAAACATCTGCCGCGGGTGCTTTGCCCTCCCCAGGTAGCCTGAGCAAGACAACACACACGTTCAGCAGCTCTGGGCTCCTCCTAAACACGTCACAGAGCTTGTCCTCCATGCTGGTCACACCATCTTCACCACCACATCACTGCAAGGACACTGCTCCGTGCAAACACACATGGGGAATTCCCATGAGGCTGCAGAGTAAGAAAACAAGCAGGACCAGATGTATTCAGGTAAACAGCACGACCTCTCCAGATGCAGCTTCCAGGTTGTCTTACAGTCCTCCTGATGTTCCCTCCAACCACAAAGGCCCTGTGATGCCAGGCAGGGGGAGCCGCATTTATTCTGCTTTGTCTGAGGCGGCTGAAGAAACGAAACCCTCCTCAAATACAAACACAGAGGAGGAGAGGTACTGACGCAAGCTGGAACACAGGGACATGCAGCACGAAAGAATAAACACAGTATGAATGTCTTTACCATGAAGGTGATACAACACCACAAGAGGGATCAGGGAGGTTGTGTGATGTTCATTGCTGGAGATATATCCAAAAGCATCGCTGGACAAGGCCATGAGCAACCTCCTCTGACACCACCTGTCCTCAGCACCACATTGGTTTGGGGATCTCCAAACCAAAATAGACCATGGAAAAATATAGCGAAAACAATGGAAAGACATGAGGCATGAACAGTAATTAAGTAACGACCAAACCAGACCCCACCAAACAACAGAAAAAGAACTGAGAGGGAAATAGAGAAAATGCAGTAGTATGAAGGCGTAGCAAAACAAAGGAATTTCACCACGCAAACAGTAAAAATTGGAAAAACTGAACTTTTTGCAGAGGACTTCTTCCCCTGTGCAGCAGAAAGGGACCGTGGTCAGGAGAAACTTCCCGACTGGAAAACAGAAAAATCATCCTATATAGAAAACTTCTGGGTGCATTTCTTTCACTGTTCATTAAGCAATAGCTTAGAAAAGAATTCTTATCCCCCATCACAATGAAGTTCAAACTGAGGAAAGGGAAACAAAGACATCACAGAAGCTTCATTAAGAAACACTCAGTGTTTAAGTCCTCAGACCCACGGCCACCTCCTCAAAGGACATCTGGACAGAGAGAGCTCCTGAGATTCCTGACACACATCTCGTAAAACCCCAGAACGAGAAAAGTAATGATGTAATCATACAAACCAAAAAAAAGGACCAAGACACCGAAAGTAAAAAAGCCACAAAAACAATTGGAGTGTTACACAAGGAAAAGAGACTAAGAAGGAAAGGGAAATTCAGTGAAACACAACAGGCACAAGCGCTCACGAGAGGAAAAGGAAAAACCACAAACACATCACCAGCAAGATGGCACCACGTGTCACCACCACCCCAGCGCTTTCGCATCCCCCGCTCAACCACCACTGCAGCCAACCTGCCCCCAGCACACCACCAGCAAAGCACCAACACCGCCCGCCCCACGCACGGACACCCCACCAACGCACTTCCCCAAGACCACCACAGCCACCAGCCACCGCTGGAAACCACAGCCGGAAACTCGCCGCCATCAGAAAGCCAGGAAGGGAAACCGCGGCAACACATAAAGCCAGCGAGCCAGCAGCAGCCCAAGCACAGCGCCCACCCGCACCACCAGCCAGCCTGACCGGGCTCCTGCCCAGCACCACCCAGCAGCACCCACAGCCCCACCATGGCTGCGCCCGACACCCCACGGCCCCGCCTGCCGCACGGCGCCCCGGCGCTCCTGCTCCTCCTCACGGCTCTCGCCACCGCCACCGCCTGCCACCACCTGCGGCCCCGCCACGCCACCTTCCCCTGGGACAGCCTCCAGCTCCTCCAGGCCATGGCTCCCAGCCCCACACAGCCCTGCCACCGCCAGCACGCGCCCTCCTTCCCCGACACCCTCCTCAACGCCCCCCGCTCGCAACAACCCGCCGCCGCCCTCGCCATCCTCCAGCACCTCTTGCAAATCCTCAGCAGCAACAACATCCCCCAGCACTGGCACCACCAGCCACGGGACCACCTCCTCAACAGCCTCCAGCACCACAGCCAGCAGCTCCAGCACTGCCTGACACACAACAGGACGCTCTTCAGAAGGCAAGGGCCCCGCAACCTGCTGCTCACCATCCACAAATACTTTGGGGACATCCAGGACTTCCTCCGCAACCACAGTTACAGCGCCTGCGCCTGGGACCACGTCCGCCTCCAAGCTCACGACTGCTTCCAGCACCTCCACAACCTCACCGGCACCACCCCCAATTAGACCAACGACCCCCAACAACCCGCACGGCCCCACGCGCACCAGCCTCGCCACCGCTGGACCACCGCCCCATCCCACCTCCATCCTCACGCCCTCTGACCCACCGCAAGAGCTGCTGCCACAACGGCCCTGTACCCCCAGCCTCCACCCACCGCCCCCCTATTTATACACCTCCCTCTATTTATTTGGACAATGCTTTCTCTCTATTTATTCAACACTAAATAAAGACCTGCTGCAAAAAGCTTGGTGGTGCCTCTCATCTCAGAAGCACAGCAACAAACCTTTGGGCTGGGGGAAGCCCCCTCCACTCAACGCCCAGCCCAACCCCACTCCAAACTGGGCTCTGCACAGCCCCTGCCCACTCCCCTCTTTGGCACCTCCCCAAGGAGGCGCTTTCATAGAGTCGCAGAATGTCCTAAGCTGGAAGGGACCCTCAACGATCATCGAGTCCAACTCCTGTCCCTGCACAGGACAACCCCACAGTTCACACCATGTGTCTGAGGGTGTTGTCCAGTCTCTTCTTGAGCACTGTCAGGCTTGGGGCCGTGACATCTCCCTGGGGAGCCTGTTCCAGTGCTCCACCACCCTCTGGGGGAAGAACCTTTTCCTAACATCCAACCTAACGCCCCCCCCGGCACATCTTCCTGCCATTCCTTCGGGTTCTGCCATTGGTTGCCAGAGACAGGAGATCAGCACCTGCCCCTCTTTATCCCCTTGTGAAGAAACTGTAGACTGCAATGAGGTCTCTTCTGAATCTTCTCCAGGCTGAACAAACCAAGTGACTTTAGCCACTCATCATACGACTTCTCCTCAAAACCCTTCTCCAACTTCGTAGCCTCTTCTGGACACTCTCCAGTAGCTTTATACCTTTCTTGTCCTGTGCTGCCCAGACCTGCACACAGTGCTCCAGGTGAGGCTGCACCAGTGCGGAGCAGAGCGGGACAATCACCTCCCTGCCCGGCTGGCCATGCTGTGCTTCATGCACCCAGGACACGGTTGCCCTCCTGGCTGCCAGGAAACACTGTTGGCTCATGTTCAACTTGCCATCCACCAGAACTCCCTCAGATTTCTCTGCAGAGCTTCTCTCCAGCCTCTCGTGCCACAGTCTGTACGTACAGCCAAAGTTGCCGGGTCCCAGATGCAAAATCCAACACTTGCCATCGCTGAACTTCATGCGGTTGGTGACTGCCCAGTTCTCCAGTTCATCCAGATCCCACTACAGGGCCTCTCTACCCTTGAAAGCATCAACAGCTCCTACCAATTTTGTGTCGTCAGCAAACAGACTAAGTAATCCCTCAAGTCCTGAGTCTAAGTCATTTATTACGACACTGAAGAGCGCTGGCCCTAAGATGGATCCCTGGGGAGCCCACTAGTCACTGGTTGCCAGCCCAACATAACCCCAATTTACTAGAACCCTTTGATCCCGGCCCGTCAGCCAATTGCTCACCCACTGCATTGTGTGCTTATCCAGCTGCGGGCTGGACATCTTGTCCAGGAGGATGCTGTGAGAGACAGAAGAAAAGGCTTTACTGAAATCCAAAAAGATCACGTCGACAGGCTTCCCTTGGTCAGCTAGGTGGGTAATCTTGTCGTAGAAAGGAACTAAGTTTGTCAAGCAGGACTTTCAACTCAAGAACCTGTGCGAGCTGGGACCAACGACTGCGTTGTCATTCAGATGTTTTCCAGTAACTCCCAGAACAATCTTCTCCATGATTTTGCCGGGAACAGAAACGAGGCTGACAGGCCTGTAGTTGTCAGGGTCAGCCCTTTTGCCATTCTTCTAGATTGGGACAACATTTGCCAGCTTCCAGTCAACTGAGACCTCTCCAGATGCCCAGGAACACTGAAAAATCACAGACACACGTCTCGCTATGACGGCAGCCAGCTCTTTAAGCGCCCTCGGATGAAGCACATCGGGTCCCACAGACTTACAGGGATACGGCTGGAGTAGAAAATCCCATACCACTTCCGGAATGATTGGGAGTTTATTGTTCAAGCTGCCACGGTTCTCAACCCAGGGCTGTGGGGGCCCCCAAGTCCATCTTCGCTGTTGAAGTCCAAGGCGAAGAGAGCAATAAACTAACAAGGGGACCACGCTCATTGAGTAACGGCACAATGTTATTTCTAGTTTGCCTTTTGCCGCTAACATATCTTAAAAAGCCCTTTTTATTGTCCTTACAGTACTGGCCAGCTTCAATTCTAATTGAGCTCTGACCGTGCAAATTTCCTCCCTACGAGGGCGAGCAACATTTCTGTAGTGCTCCCATGACGCCTGACCTTGTTTTCGATGACCATACAGCTTCTTTTTCCACCATATTTCAAGAAGATCTCTGCTCAACCAAGCTGGCTTTGTGCCTCACCTGCTACATCTTCGGCACTTTGGAATTCCCTGCTCATGTGCTTTTAGTAGGTGGTACTTAAAAACTGACCAACACTGATGCACCCCAACACCTTCGGAAGCTTCTTCCCAAGGAATCTTACTCAGTAGCTCTCTGAGCAGCCTCAGTTCTGCTCTCCTCATATCTAGGGTTGAGGTCTTGCTGGCAGTTTTCCTCCCATTAGCCAAGATTTCAAACCTGATTCCTTAGTGGTCGCTGTGGCCAAGAGAGTCACCAGTTGCCACTTTTCCTCACGAGACCCTCTCCGTTACTGAGAATTAAATCTAGGAGGCACCTTTCCCTGTCGGACCCCTTAGTACCCATAACAAGACTTTATCGTCCAGATGCTTTAGGAATCTTCTGGACCTGTTCGTGCCAGCTGTGTGATATGCCCAGTTGACATCTGGCAAGTTGAAGGCCCCATAAGGACAAAGGCAGATGACTCGGAGGCTTCGCTTAGTTCCTTAAAGGACAACTGAGCAGCGTCATCATCCTGCTTGGGTGGCCTATAGCAGACTCTCATGATGACATCAGCTTTATTTGTCTGTCTGTTAATCCTGACCCAGAGGGTCCCAACTTTGCCATCGCCAACTGCCAGCTCCATGCACTCCAGCCCCTCTGTTACACACAGTGCCACCCCCAGCTCCTACCCCGCCTGTCCCTTCCCAATAGCTGTACCCGTCCACCGTGGCACACCACTCACAGGATACATCCCACCACGTTTCCCTGCCCTCAGCTGCTCTCTCCTTGGCGCTGCTTGAAAACCACCTTGTGGCATCAACCGCTCCACGGCAACACGGACAAGCTGCAGCCACGGACCTCCAAGGTCAGCTACCTGCTGCAGTGACAGCACCCAGGGACGTCACATCATCCTGCACATCACAGCGCCCCAAGCACAGCACCCACCAACACAACGCTGCCTGACAAGACCGGGGCTCCCAGCCCGACAACACCACGCACCTTTCCCCTGCTCCAAATCCCTTCATGAAACTCATGGCAGCCTCTCTCAAACCATCACCGCCACAAGATCCTTGGCCCGGGAATGGACACAAATACCACAGTGAATGCAACCCCAAAATATTCTGAAAGATATTTGCAGAAAGGGGAAACATTCTTCCACCTGCAAAGCTGCAGATGCTATAGAGAAAAAGAAAAAGAAAGAAACAAACCAACTCCATTAAAATATTTCTCAATAAGAAATAGAAGGAAAAGGTGCATCAGCTCCTATATACATATACTATCAGGGCATGCCGCAGGAAAAATACATGTTGGTAGGTAGAGAAACTTGAAAATAAAAACCTAAAAAGACAACTCCCAAGACAGACGAAAAGGAAACCCTGAAGTGCATCCCCAGCACGGCTGCCCCAAAAGCCTCTGCCGCACTTTCACATCCCCCACTGAACCACAGCAGCAGCGGAGCCAGGCTCCCCCCGCACCCCGACAGCAGCCCTGGGAAAAAAACAGCTCTTCTTCCCTAGGGCAGGGCCAACCCGCTCACACCTTGACAAGAACAACCAATGCGGTGAGGAGAAAGCAAACAGAAAGCGAAACCGAAAATGGAAATAGGGAAATTCTGCTCAGATGATGAAAGGAAAGCCATGGCACCACATAAAGCCATGCACACAGCAGCAGCCCAAGCACAGCGCCCACCCGCACCACCAGCCAGCCTGACCGGGCTCCTGCCCAGCACCACCCAGCAGCACCCACAGCCCCACCATGGCTGCGCCCGACACCCCACGGCCCCGCCTGCCGCACGGCGCCCCGGCGCTCCTGCTCCTCCTCACGGCTCTCGCCACCGCCACCGCCTGCCACCACCTGCGGCCCCGCCACGCCACCTTCCCCTGGGACAGCCTCCAGCTCCTCCAGGCCATGGCTCCCAGCCCCACACAGCCCTGCCACCGCCAGCACGCGCCCTCCTTCCCCGACACCCTCCTCAACGCCCCCCGCTCGCAACAACCCGCCGCCGCCCTCGCCATCCTCCAGCACCTCTTGCAAATCCTCAGCAGCAACAACATCCCCCAGCACTGGCACCACCAGCCACGGGACCACCTCCTCAACAGCCTCCACCACTTCATCCACCACCTGGAGCACTGCCTGACACACAACAGGACGCTCTTCAGAAGGCACGGGCCCCGCAACCTGCTGCTCACCATCCGCAAATACTTTGGGGACATCCAGGACTTCCTCCGCACCCACAGTTACAGCGCCTGCGCCTGGGACCACGTCCGCCTCCAAGCTCACGCCTGCTTCCAGCTCATGGACGAACTCATGGGGCAGATGAAGAGCCGAACCGCTCCTGCCCTCCACCAAACCCGCCTGCGCCCAACGCCCATTCCCAGCCAACACCAGCGGCTGCAGACGGAGCAGAGGCCGCAGCAGCCCGGGCTGGGATGGCTCAGCGCCGCTCCCACCGCTCCCAGACAGGAGCCGACGGCGACACGGGCGTGAGCACAGGGGGGTCCAGGCTGCAGCACGGCCGCACACCCACCTCCGCTGGAATGGAAGGAGGAGGAACCTGCTGTGCCGCTCACTCACGGAGAGCCGCCAGGCGATGGGGATACGGCTGGTACTTATCACCCACGGCGTTATGGGGCCCGTCTGGACTGCGACCTCCCCTGAGGGAGGGGAAGGTCCCTATGGACACTCTGGGACTCTCACGCCAATGACTATTTATCACAGAGCTCTAACTATTTATTTATTTATTTATTTATTTAGCTGGCCATTGATTTATGTAATCGATATTATTCACAGAGATTATTTATTCCCTTGTTGGAAATAAAGACTTTTTGCATAAGCAAAAGAAGAAAAGAGATCGTCATCACGCATGTACTTGACAAGCAAAGACAAGGTCTCTGCAGGCTGCCGGGGATGAGCCCCCCTCCTGCACCCTGTCCCACTGACGCCTCCTGACCCAGCAAAGGCTCTGGACAGCAGGACACTGCTGGGGACACACCATGGGCCTCCAAGCCCACAGGCATCTCCCGCTGATGCTGGACCCGTGGAGCACACGCTCACCCAGACCACAGGACGCCTGCCCAGCGCGCTCCTCCTCTCCCACCACCCACCCTCTCTCTTCCCAGCCCTCTCCCACTGCCAACACATGAAACCCATCCCCAAAACACCACCCATCACAAACAACCAGTCAGCAATGCCACAGCACGGCTTGGGTGTCCTGCTTTTCTTAAAAACAACACCGGTTTCTCTTCTAGTGAACTTTCCTTTCGGCCAAGTTCTTCTAAATAACTGCACTTTTCGGAATTTGGATGCGTGTTTTTGCAGACGCTGTTCGCTCTGGAGCTGGTAACGGTAGCAATGATATGCAGAAGAGTCCCAGGTTTAGACTTATTGCTTTGGCAGCCAAGCTTACTGAGAAATTTTGCACGTCCCATAAGTGACACGGGCGTATTTGCAAGGAGGGGCGAACGGAACAGCTGACTAAAATTGACCAACTAAGTATTCCACACCATATACGTCGTACACCCGAGAAAAGTGGGAGATGACGAGGGTCTCGCTCTCTTCGACCACGGCCCGCATCTCAAGAGGACCCTCCCTGTTGTGCCCGCGATCCCAGGCCTGGCTCCGGACCCTGCATCCCTGAATCCAGTCCCGCTTTACTGCAGAGTCCGGCCCAGGCCTTCCGGGTGCCTGCCCTGCAGCCGCTGCAGCAACGCCAGCTCCGCCCCTGGCAACGCTGCGCTACCCCGGGAAATTCAAGATTGCGTTTCTATATTTGGTATTATTTTCTCTATTTATTAGTAGCAGTAGTAAAGCATTTTTAACTTCTTCCACCTTGCAAGTCTCTCTCCCTTTTCCTCCTATTCCCTTTCCTCAGCGGGGAGGCTGGGAGGTTAACAGAGAGCATCTGCCACGGTTTATTGTCACCCTGCAGTAAACGGTGACATTGGGCCAAGCAGGGTGCTATGGACAAGGTGCACCTCAAAGAGGCAAGAAGGGGACACATCAAGGCCTGCGGACGCTTGGACAAGAAACACCAGCCCAGTGCTACCAAACACCCCAAAACACTCCAAAAACACTAAAAAACACAGGAGATGCCCAGGACTGCTCATTGCTCTCCTACAACCACCACGACTGGCCCAGGACACTCCTGCCTGTGCTCGCACAGCGGTGCCCATGGGGACCTGCCTCACTACACAGAGCACGTTGTCCTGGGCCTTCTTCATCCCAACACAGCCTTAGAAAAAAACAAGATGCGTCCACCAAACGCCAACACCCAACATGGTCCAAACCAACCAGCACACACCGGCACAGCATTCCCCAGGAGAAAACTACCCACGCGTCACAGCACCAGCTGCTCCTTCGCCCTCCAACCACCACCCCTAAAACATCTGCCGCGGGTGCTTTGCCCTCCCCAGGTAGCCTGAGCAAGACAACACACAAGTTCAGCAGCTCTGGGCTCCTCCTAAACACGTCACAGAGCTTGTCCTCCATGCTGGTCACACCATCTTCACCACCACGTCACTGCAAGGACACTGCTTCGTGCAAACACACATGGGGAATTCCCATGAGGCTGCAGAGTAAGAAAACAAGCAGGACCAGATGTATTCAGGTAAACAGCACGACCTCTCCAGATGCAGCTTCCAGGTTGTCCTACAGTCCTCCTGATGTTCCCTCCAACCACAAAGGCCCTGTGATGCCAGGCAGGGGGAGCCGCATTTATTCTGCTTTGTCTGAGGCGGCTGAAGAAAGGAAACCCTCCTCAGATACAAACACAGAGGAGGAGAGGTACTGACGCAAGCTGGAGCACAAGGACTTCCAACATGAAAGAATTATGATTGATTATGAAAGATTATATACTATCTCTACCATGAAGGTGAAACAACACCACAAGAGGGATCAGGGAGGTTGAGGCATGTCCATAGCTGGAGATATATCCAAAAGCATCACTGGAAAAGGTAACCAACAAAACAACTGACTTAACCTATCCTCAGCACCATACTGCTCTCAAGATCTCCAAAGCAAAACAGACCATTTCAAAATCAGCAAAACAATGGAAGGACATGATGAATGAACAGTGAGGAAAAAGCAAAAGAAAACTAAACAAAAACAACAAAAAAATGCCAACCCAAACCAAAACAAACAAAGAACAAAAACTACAGAATGAAACAGCAAAGTTCCAATAGAATGAAGGCGTAACATCAGAGAAAGGAATTTCACCACACAAATATTAAAAATAGGAAAATGGTACTGTCATTAGAGGACCTTTTCGTCTGCACAGCTCAAAGAGGTAGCAGCCATGAAAAATTTCTCAAATGGAAAATCACCCTATGTGAAAAACTTCTGGGAGTATCACCTTCACTGTTCTATGAGCAATAGCTTAGAAAGGACTTCCTATGCCCCATCACAAAGAGGTTCAAACTGAAGAAAGTGAAGAAAAGACATCGCAGAAACTTCATCAAGAAACACTCGGTTGTTCAAGTCCTCAGACCCACGGCCGCCTCCTCAAAGGACACCTGGACAGAGAGAGCTCCTGAGATTCCTGACACACATCTCGTAAAACCCCAGAACGAGAAAAGTAATGATGTAATTAAAAGGAAAAAGAAAATGATATAGAAAGCTAAACAGCCACAAAAACAATTGGAGTATTACACAAGGAAAAGAGACTAAGAAAGAAAGGGAAATTCAGTGAAACACAACAGGCACAAGCGCTCACAAGAGGAAAAGGAAAAACCACAAACACATCACCAGCAAGATGGCACCACGTGTCACCACCACCCCAGCGCTTTCGCATCCCCTGCTCAACCACCACTGCAGCCAACCTGCCCCCAGCACACCACCAGCAAAGCACCAACACCGCCCGCCCCACGCACGGACACCCCACCAACGCACTTCCCCAAGACCACCACAGCCACCAGCCACCGCTGGAAACCACAGCCGGAAACTCGCCGCCATCAGAAAGCCAGGAAGGGAAACCGCGGCAACACATAAAGCCAGCGAGCCAGCAGCAGCCCAAGCACAGCGCCCACCCGCACCACCAGCCAGCCTGACCGGGCTCCTGCCCAGCACCACCCAGCAGCACCCACAGCCCCACCATGGCTGCGCCCGACACCCCACGGCCCCGCCTGCCGCACGGCGCCCCGGCGCTCCTGCTCCTCCTCACGGCTCTCGCCACCGCCACCGCCTGCCACCACCTGCGGCCCCGCCACGCCACCTTCCCCTGGGACAGCCTCCAGCTCCTCCAGGCCATGGCTCCCAGCCCCACACAGCCCTGCCACCACCAGCACGCGCCCTCCTTCCCCGACACCCTCCTCAACACCCCCCGCTCGCAACAACCCGCCGCCGCCCTCGCCATCCTCCAGCACCTCTTGCAAATCCTCAGCAGCAACAACATCCCCCAGCACTGGCACCACCAGCCACGGGACCACCTCCTCAACAGCCTCCAGCACCACAGCCAGCAGCTCCAGCACTGCCTGACACACAACAGGACGCTCTTCAGAAGGCAAGGGCCCCGCAACCTGCTGCTCACCATCCACAAATACTTTGGGGACATCCAGGACTTCCTCCGCAACCACAGTTACAGCGCCTGCGCCTGGGACCACGTCCGCCTCCAAGCTCACGACTGCTTCCAGCACCTCCACAACCTCACCAGCACCACCCCCAATTAGACCAACGACCCCCAACAACCCGCACGGCCCCACGCACACCAGCCTCGCCACCGCTGGACCACCGCCCCATCCCACCTCCATCCTCACGCCCCCTGACCCACCGCAAGAGCTGCTGCCACAACGGCCCTGCACCCCCAGCCTCCACCCACCGCCCCCCTATTTGTACACCTCCTTCTATTTATTTGGACAATGCTTTTTCTCTAATTTATTCACCTATTTATTCAACACTAAATAAAGACCTGCTGCAAAAAGCTTGCCGGTGCCTCTCGTCTCAGAAGCACAGCAACAAACCTTTGGGGTGGGGGAAGCCCCCTCCACTCAACACCCAGCCCAACCCCACTCCAAACTGGGCTCTGCACAGCCCCTGCCCACTCCCCTCTTTGGCACCTCCCCATGGAGGCTCTTGCCTCATCCTCTGAGAGGTGTGGAAAAACTCTGCCAGGGTTCAGCCATCACCATCTACAATCATCTCCTCGGCCCTTTTCTCCTCAGCCTCTGCCACTTTCCCTCCTGCTTTAAACCCACTGATGTTCAGCTCTCCTGTCCTCACTACAAGGATGACACAAACCTGTTAAATGCGCTCCAGAGGAGGCCCCAAAAATCATCAGAGGGCTGGAACGGCTCTGCTTTGAGGACACGCTAAGAGAGTTGAGGCTGTTAAGCCTGGAGAAGAGAAGGCCCTGGGGAAACCTTATTGCAGTTATTCTGTAATTAACAGGGGCTTCTAACAAAAAGGGAAAAGGATCCTGGGGCAGGAGTTCGCAGGACTCATTGACATGGCTTTAGACAAGATTTGAAGGGGGAAGAGGAGGAAACGAGCTGTGGCAGAGACACAGCCAAGAGCAACAAGCCAGCATTGGAGGGCAGTCCTAGTGAGGCCCTTGGGTCTGCCATGCCAGTGGAGGCAGGGGATGGAGAACAGTGCAGCAAGAGAAACACAAGAGTTACTGATGTGTTAGAAACCGTGGAAGCACTCGAGGATGGCCACAAAGGAATTAGAGCTTCTCACCCGGAAAATATGGTGCCATCAATGGCCTCACCGAAGTGCATCTATACCAATGCACGAGCACGGGCAACAAATAGGAGGAGCTGGAAGCCACTGTGAGGCACAAAAACTGCAGTATAATTGCCACCTCAGAAACACGGTGCGATGACTCTCGTAACCGGAGTGCTGCAATGGATGGCTATAACCTCTTTAGAAGGGATCGGCGAGGAAGGAGGCCGGCCAGGTGGCGTAGCCAATGTATGTTAGGGAGTGGTTTGATTGTCTCGAGCTTCATGAGGGTGACCATAGGGTTGAGTGTCTAAGGGTGAGAATCAAGGTGAAGGACAACAAGGTCACATCCTGGTGGGGGTTTGTTACAGACCACCCAGCTGGGATGAAGAGGCAGATGAAATACTTTGCAGGCAAGCGGGAGAAGTGTCTCCATCACTGGCCCTTGTTCTCAGTGGGGACTTCACCCTACCTAATGTCTGCTGGAAGTACAACACAGCAGAGAGGAAGCATCTAGGAGGCTCCTGGAGTGCATGGAAGACAACTTCCTAACTCAGCTGGTTAGTCAGCCTACCAGGGAAGGAGCCCCACTGGACCTGTTGTTTGTGAATAGAGAGGGACTTGGGGGCAACGTGTTGGCTGGAGGTCTCCTTGGGCATAGTAATCACGAAGTTATTGAGTTTGCTATCCTTGGGGAAGTTAGAAGGGTGGTCAGCAGAACTGCTACTGTGGGCTTCCAAAGACACACTCTGACCCATTCAGAAGGCTGGTTGGCAGAGTCCCTTGGGAAGCAGTCCTGAAGGACAAAGGAGTCCAGCAAGGCTGGTCTCTCTTCAGGAAGGTAATCTTAGAGGCGCAGGAGCAGGCTGTCCCCGTGTGCCGGAAGGCGAGCCGGCGGGGAAGAAGGCCAGCCTGGCTGAACAGGGAGCTGAGGCTGGAACTTTGGAATAAAAAAAGGACTTTATAACCTTTGTAAGGAGGGGCAGGCTACTCTAGAGGAATACAGGAATTCTGTGAGGTTATGAAGGGAGAAAATTAGAAGGGCCAAAGCCCAACTAGGCCTGGAGCCTGGCTACTGATGTACACGGAAACAAGAAATGTTTCTATAAATTCATCAGCAACAAGAAGAGGGCTAAGAGAACCTCCATCCCCTGATGGATGCAGGGCGACACACAGTAACAGAAGATGAGGGAAAGGCTGAAATACTAAATGCCTTCTTTGCCTCAGTCTTTAATAGTCACAACAGTTGTGCTCCAGGTACCCAGCCCCCTGAGCCAGGAGACAGGGATGGGGAGCAGAATGAAGCCCCAACAATCCAAGGGGAAAAGGTTAGTGACCTGCTACATCACTTGGACACCCACAAGTCTATGGGCCGAGATGGGATACATCCAAGGGTGCTGAGGGAGCTGGCAAATGGGACCACTCAGCTGCTTTCCATTTTCTATCAGCAATCCTTGCTAACTGGGGAGCTGCCAGTTGACTGGAAGCTGGCTAACGTGACGCCCATCTACAAGAGGGGACAGAAGGAGGATCTGGGAACTACAGACCTGTCAGTCTAAACTCGGTGCCAGGCAAGGTCATGGAGCCAATCATCCTGAGTAACACCACACAGCACATACAAGATGACCATGTGATCAGGCCCAGTCAACACGGGTTTATGAAGGCCAGGTCTTGTTTGTCCAACCTGTCCAGTTGGTGGCCGGTCACAAGTGGTGATCCCCAGGGCTCAGTACTGGGGCCAGCTCTGTTTACTCTCTTTATCAATGATCTGACTGAGGGAATTGAGCGCATGCTTTCTAAGTTTGCAGATGACACCAAACTGGGAATGTTGATCTTCTGGAGGGCAGGAAGGACATACACAGGGATCTGGACTAGATGGATTGCTGGGCTGAGGCCAATTGTATGAGGTTCAACAAGGCCAAGTGCCGGGTCCCACACTTGGGTCACAACAACCCCAGGCAGCGCTACAGGCTCAGGGAAGAGCGGCTGGAAAGTGCCTGGTGGAAAAGGGTCTGGGGGTGTTGGTGACAGCGGCTGAACACGAGCCAGCGTGTGCCCGGGTGGCCAAAAAGGCCAACAGCATCCTGGCTTGTGTCAGGAATAGTGTGGCCAGCAGGCCCAGGGCAGTGATCGTCCCCTGCACTGGGCACTGGTGAGGCCGCACCTCGAATTCTGTGTTCAGTGTTGGGCCCCTCACTACAAGAAAGACATTGAGGTGCTGGAGAGAGTTCAGAGAAGGGAACAGAGCTGGTGAGGGGTCTGGAGCACAAGTCTGATGAGAAGCAGCTGAGGGAACTGGGGGTGTTTATCCTGGCAAAAAGGAGGCTGAGGGGAGATCTTATCGCTGTCTGCAACTAGCTGAAAGGAGGTTGGAGCGTGGAGGGCGTTGGTCTCTTCTCCCAAGTAGGAAGTGACAAGACAAGACAAAATGGCCTCAAATTGCACCAGGGGAGGTTTAGATTGGATATCAGGAAAAAATTCTTCATGGAAAGCATTGTCAGGCGTTGGAACGGGCTGCCCAGGGAAGCGGTGCAGTCGCCGTCCCTCCAGGTGTTATAAAGGCACTCCGACTACGTTCTTAGGAACATGGTTTAGTGCTAGAGTTAGGTTATGTTTGGACTCAATGCTCCTAAGGGTCTCTTCCAACCAAAATGATACTATGATTCCATGAAGAAGGATGGGTGCAGAATTTTTAACACGCCCTGGAGAGATAAGACAAGGGGTAACGGCTTTAAACTACATGAGGGGAGATTCAGATAAGATACAAGGAAGACATTTTCTACCATGAGGGCAGCGAAACACTGGCTCGGGTTGCCCAGAGAGGTGGCTGATGCCCTCTCCCTGGAGACATTCAAGGCCATGCAGGATGGGGCTCTGAGCAACCTGATCAAGACGACGACGTCCCGGATCATTGTTGGGGCTTTGTGCCACATCACCTGGAAAGGTCCTGCCCTACCCAAACCATCCTGGGATTCCATGTAAGAGAAGCACAGTAGAGATACTCATGGCAGCCTCTCTCAAACCATCACCGCCACAAGATCCTTGGCCCGGGAATGGACACAAATACCACAGTGAATGCAACCCCAAAATATTCTGAAAGATATTTGCAGAAAGGGGAAACATTCTTCCACCTGCAAAGCTGCAGATGCTATAGAGAAAAAGAAAAAGAAAGAAACAAACCAACTCCATTAAAATATTTCTCAATAAGAAATAGAAGGAAAAGGCGCATTAGCTCCTATATACATATACTATCAGGGCATGCCACAGGAAAAATACATGTTGGTAGGTAGAGAAACTTGAAAATAAAAACCTAAAAAGACAACTCCCAAGACAGACAAAAAGGAAACCCTGAAGTGCATCCCCAGCACGGCTGCCCCAAAAGCCTCTGCCGCACTTTCACATCCCCCGCTGAACCACAGCAGCAGCGGAGCCAGGCTCCCCCCGCACCCCGACAGCAGCCCTGGGAAAAAAACAGCTCTTCTTCCCTAGGGCAGGGCCAACCCGCTCACACCTTGACAAGAACAACCAATGCGGTGAGGAGAAAGCAAACGGAAAGCGAAACCGAAAATGGAAATAGGGAAATTCTGCTCAGATGATGAAAGGAAAGCCATGGCGCCACATAAAGCCATGCACACAGCAGCAGCCCAAGCACAGCGCCCACCCGCACCACCAGCCAGCCTGACCGGGCTCCTGCCCAGCACCACCCAGCAGCACCCACAGCCCCACCATGGCTGCGCCCGACACCCCACGGCCCCGCCTGCCGCACGGCGCCCCGGCGCTCCTGCTCCTCCTCACGGCTCTCGCCACCGCCACCGCCTGCCACCACCTGCGGCCCCGCCACGCCACCTTCCCCTGGGACAGCCTCCAGCTCCTCCAGGCCATGGCTCCCAGCCCCACACAGCCCTGCCACCGCCAGCACGCGCCCTCCTTCCCCGACACCCTCCTCAACACCCCCCGCTCGCAACAACCCGCCGCCGCCCTCGCCATCCTCCAGCACCTCTTGCAAATCCTCAGCAGCAACAACATCCCCCAGCACTGGCACCACCAGCCACGGGACCACCTCCTCAACAGCCTCCACCACTTCATCCACCACCTGGAGCACTGCCTGACACACAACAGGACGCTCTTCAGAAGGCACGGGCCCCGCAACCTGCTGCTCACCATCCACAAATACTTCGGGGACATCCAGGACTTCCTCCGCACCCACAGTTACAGCGCCTGCGCCTGGGACCACGTCCGCCTCCAAGCTCACGCCTGCTTCCAGCTCATGGACGAACTCATGGGGCAGATGAAGAGCCGAACCGCTCCTGCCCTCCACCAAACCCGCCTGCGCCCAACGCCCATTCCCAGCCAACACCAGCGGCTGCAGACGGAGCAGAGGCCGCAGCAGCCCGGGCTGGGATGGCTCAGCGCCGCTCCCACCGCTCCCAGACAGGAGCCGACGGCGACACGGGCGTGAGCACAGCGGGGTCCAGGCTGCAGCACGGCCGCACACCCACCTCCGCTGGAATGGAAGGAGGAGGAACCTGCTGTGCCGCTCACTCACGGAGAGCCGCCAGGCGATGGGGATACGGCTGGTACTTATCACCCACGGCGTTATGGGGCCCGTCTGGACTGCGACCTCCCCTGAGGGAGGGGAAGGTCCCTATGGACACTCTGGGACTCTCACGCCAATGACTATTTATCACAGAGCTCTAACTATTTATTTATTTATTTATTTATTTAGCTGGCCATTGATTTATGTATCGATATTATTCACAGAGATTATTTATTCCCTTGTTGGAAATAAAGACTCTTTGCATAAGCAAAAGAAGAAAAGAGATCGTCATCACGCATGTACTTGACAAGCAAAGACAAGGTCTCTGCAGGCTGCCGGGGATGAGCCCCCCTCCTGCACCCTGTCCCACTGACGCCTCCTGACCCAGCAAAGGCTCCGGACAGCAGGACACTGCTGGGGACACACCATGGGCCTCCAAGCCCACAGGCATCTCCCGCTGATGCTGGACCCGTGGAGCACACGCTCACCCAGACCACAGGACGCCTGCCCAGCGCGCTCCTCCTCTCCCACCACCCACCCTCTCTCTTCCCAGCCCTCTCCCACTGCCAACACATGAAACCCATCCCCAAAACACCACCCATCACAAACAACCAGTCAGCAATGCCACAGCACGGCTTGGGTGTCCTGCTTTTCTTAAAAACAACACCGGTTTCTCTTCTAGTGAACTTTCCTTTCGGCCAAGTTCTTCTAAACAACTGCACTTTTCGGAATTTGGATGCATGTTTTTGCAGACGCTGTTCGCTCTGGAGCTGGTAACGGTAGCAATGATATGCAGAAGAGTCCCAGGTTTAGACTTATTGCTTTGGCAGCCAAGGTTACTGAGAAATTTTGCACGTCCCATAAGTGACACAGGCGTATTTGCAAGGAGGGGCGAACGGAACAGCTGACTAAAATTGACCAACTAAGTATTCCACACCATATACGTCGTACACCCGAGAAAAGTGGGAGATGACGAGGGTCTCGCTCTCTTCGACCACGGCCCGCATCTCAAGAGGACCCTCCCTGTTGTGCCCGCGATCCCAGGCCTGGCTCCAGACCCTGCATCCCTGAATCCAGTCCCGCTTTACTGCAGAGTCCGGCCCAGGCCTTCCGGGTGCCTGCCCTGCAGCCGCTGCAGCAACGCCAGCTCTGCCCCTGGCAACGCTGCGCTACCCCGGGAAATTCAAGATTGCGTTTCTATATTTGGTATTATTTTCTCTATTTATTAGTAGCAGTAGTAAAGCATTTTTAACTTCTTCCACCTTGCAAGTCTCTCTCCCTTTTCCTCCTATTCCCTTTCCTCAGCGGGGAGGCTGGGGGGTTAACTGAGAGCATCTGCCACGGTTTATTGTCGCCCTGCAGTAAACGGTGACATTGGGCCAAGCAGGGTGCTATGGACAAGGTGCACCTCAAAGAGGCAAGAAGGGGACACATCAAGGCCTGCGGACGCTTGGACAAGAAACACCAGCCCAGTGCTACCAAACACCCCAAAACACTCCAAAAACACTAAAAAACACAGGAGATGCCCAGGACTGCTCATTGCTCTCCTACAACCACCACGACTGGCCCAGGACACTCCTGCCTGTGCTCGCACAGCGGTGCCCATGGGGACCTGCCTCACTACACAGAGCACGTTGTCCTGGGCCTTCTTCATCCCAACACAGCCTTAGAAAAAAACAAGATGCGTCCACCAAACGCCAACACCCAACATGGTCCAAACCAACCAGCACACACCGGCACAGCATTCCCCGGGAGAAAACTACCCACGCGTCACCAGCACCAGCTGCTCCTTCGCCCTCCAACCACCACCCCTAAAACATCTGCCGCGGGTGCTTTGCCCTCCCCAGGTAGCCTGAGCAAGACAACACACACGTTCAGCAGCTCTGGGCTCCTCCTAAACACGTCACAGAGCTTGTCCTCCATGCTGGTCACACCATCTTCACCACCACGTCACTGCAAGGACACTGCTCCGTGCAAACACACATGGGGAATTCCCATGAGGCTGCAGAGTAAGAAAACAAGCAGGACCAGATGTATTCAGGTAAACAGCACGACCTCTCCAGATGCAGCTTCCAGGTTGTCTTACAGTCCTCCTGATGTTCCCTCCAACCACAAAGGCCCTGTGATGCCAGGCAGGGGGAGCCGCATTTATTCTGCTTTGTCTGAGGCGGCTGAAGAAACGAAACCCTCCTCAAATACAAACACAGAGGAGGAGAGGTACTGACGCAAGCTGGAACACAGGGACATGCAGCACGAAAGAATAAACACAGTATGAATGTCTTTACCATGAAGGTGATACAACACCACAAGAGGGATCAGGGAGGTTGTGTGATGTTCATTGCTGGAGATATATCCAAAAGCATCGCTGGACAAGGCCATGAGCAACCTCCTCTGACACCACCTGTCCTCAGCACCACATTGGTTTGGGGATCTCCAAACCAAAATAGACCATGGAAAAATATAGCGAAAACAATGGAGAGACATGAGGCATGAACAGTAATTAAGTAACGACCAAACCAGACCCCACCAAACAACAGAAAAAGAACTGAGAGGGAAATAGAGAAAATGCAGTAGTATGAAGGCGTAGCAAAACAAAGGAATTTCACCACGCAAACAGTAAAAATTGGAAAAACTGAACTTTTTGCAGAGGACTTCTTCCCCTGTGCAGCAGAAAGGGACCGTGGTCAGGAGAAACTTCCCGACTGGAAAACAGAAAAATCATCCTATATAGAAAACTTCTGGGTGCATTTCTTTCACTGTTCATTAAGCAATAGCTTAGAAAAGAATTCTTATCCCCCATCACAATGAAGTTCAAACTGAGGAAAGGGAAACAAAGACATCACAGAAGCTTCATTAAGAAACACTCAGTGTTTAAGTCCTCAGACCCACGGCCACCTCCTCAAAGGACATCTGGACAGAGAGAGCTCCTGAGATTCCTGACACACATCTCGTAAAACCCCAGAACGAGAAAAGTAATGATGTAATCATACAAACCAAAAAAAAGGACCAAGACACCGAAAGTAAAAAAGCCACAAAAACAATTGGAGTGTTACACAAGGAAAAGAGACTAAGAAAGAAAGGGAAATTCAGTGAAACACAACAGGCACAAGCGCTCACGAGAGGAAAAGGAAAAACCACAAACACATCACCAGCAAGATGGCACCACGTGTCACCACCACCCCAGCGCTTTCGCATCCCCCGCTCAACCACCACTGCAGCCAACCTGCCCCCAGCACACCACCAGCAAAGCACCAACACCGCCCGCCCCACGCACGGACACCCCACCAACGCACTTCCCCAAGACCACCACAGCCACCAGCCACCGCTGGAAACCACAGCCGGAAACTCGCCGCCATCAGAAAGCCAGGAAGGGAAACCGCGGCAACACATAAAGCCAGCGAGCCAGCAGCAGCCCAAGCACAGCGCCCACCCGCACCACCAGCCAGCCTGACCGGGCTCCTGCCCAGCACCACCCAGCAGCACCCACAGCCCCACCATGGCTGCGCCCGACACCCCACGGCCCCGCCTGCCGCACGGCGCCCCGGCGCTCCTGCTCCTCCTCACGGCTCTCGCCACCGCCACCGCCTGCCACCACCTGCGGCCCCGCCATGCCACCTTCCCCTGGGACAGCCTCCAGCTCCTCCAGGCCATGGCTCCCAGCCCCACACAGCCCTGCCACCGCCAGCACGCGCCCTCCTTCCCCGACACCCTCCTCAACGCCCCCCGCTCGCAACAACCCGCCGCCGCCCTCGCCATCCTCCAGCACCTCTTGCAAATCCTCAGCAGCAACAACATCCCCCAGCACTGGCACCACCAGCCACGGGACCACCTCCTCAACAGCCTCCAGCACCACAGCCAGCAGCTCCAGCACTGCCTGACACACAACAGGACGCTCTTCAGAAGGCAAGGGCCCCGCAACCTGCTGCTCACCATCCACAAATACTTCAGGGACATCCAGGACTTCCTCCGCAACCACAGTTACAGCGCCTGCGCCTGGGACCACGTCCGCCTCCAAGCTCACGACTGCTTCCAGCACCTCCACAACCTCACCGGCACCACCCCCAATTAGACCAACGACCCCCAACAACCCGCACGGCCCCACGCGCACCAGCCTCGCCACCGCTGGACCACCGCCCCATCCCACCTCCATCCTCATGCCCTCTGACCCACCGCAAGAGCTGCTGCCACAACGGCCCTGTACCCCCAGCCTCCACCCACCGCCCCCCTATTTATACACCTCCCTCTATTTATTTGGACAATGCTTTCTCTCTATTTATTCAACACTAAATAAAGACCTGCTGCAAAAAGCTTGGTGGTGCCTCTCGTCTCAGAAGCACAGCAACAAACCTTTGGGCTGGGGGAAGCCCCCTCCACTCAACGCCCAGCCCAACCCCACTCCAAACTGGGCTCTGCACAGCCCCTGCCCACTCCCCTCTTTGGCACCTCCCCAAGGAGGCGCTTTCATAGAGTCGCAGAATGTCCTAAGCTGGAAGGGACCCTCAACGATCATCGAGTCCAACTCCTGTCCCTGCACAGGACAACCCCACAGTTCACACCATGTGTCTGAGGGTGTTGTCCAGTCTCTTCTTGAGCACTGTCAGGCTTGGGGCCGTGACATCTCCCTGGGGAGCCTGTTCCAGTGCTCCACCACCCTCTGGGGGAAGAACCTTTTCCTAACATCCAACCTAACGCCCCCCCCGGCACATCTTCCTGCCATTCCTTCGGGTTCTGCCATTGGTTGCCAGAGACAGGAGATCAGCACCTGCCCCTCTTTATCCCCTTGTGAAGAAACTGTAGACTGCAATGAGGTCTCTTCTGAATCTTCTCCAGGCTGAACAAACCAAGTGACTTTAGCCACTCATCATACGACTTCTCCTCAAAACCCTTCTCCAACTTCGTAGCCTCTTCTGGACACTCTCCAGTAGCTTTATACCTTTCTTGTCCTGTGCTGCCCAGACCTGCACACAGTGCTCCAGGTGAGGCTGCACCAGTGCGGAGCAGAGCGGGACAATCACCTCCCTGCCCGGCTGGCCATGCTGTGCTTCATGCACCCAGGACACGGTTGCCCTCCTGGCTGCCAGGAAACACTGTTGGCTCATGTTCAACTTGCCATCCACCAGAACTCCCTCAGATTTCTCTGCAGAGCTTCTCTCCAGCCTCTCGTGCCACAGTCTGTACGTACAGCCAAAGTTGCCGGGTCCCAGATGCAAAATCCAACACTTGCCATCGCTGAACTTCATGCGGTTGGTGACTGCCCAGTTCTCCAGTTCATCCAGATCCCACTACAGGGCCTCTCTACCCTTGAAAGCATCAACAGCTCCTACCAATTTTGTGTCGTCAGCAAACGTACTAAGTAATCCCTCAAGTCCTGAGTCTAAGTCATTTATTACGGCACTGAAGAGCGCTGGCCCTAAGATGGATCCCTGGGGAGCCCACTAGTCACTGGTTGCCAGCCCAACATAACCCCAATTTACTAGAACCCTTTGATCCCGGCCCGTCAGCCAATTGCTCACCCACTGCATTGTGTGCTTATCCAGCTGCGGGCTGGACATCTTGTCCAGGAGGATGCTGTGAGAGACAGAAGAAAAGGCTTTACTGAAATCCAAAAAGATCACGTCGACAGGCTTCCCTTGGTCAGCTAGGTGGGTAATCTTGTCGTAGAAAGGAACTAAGTTTGTCAAGCAGGACTTTCAACTCAAGAACCTGTGCGAGCTGGGACCAACGACTGCGTTGTCATTCAGATGTTTTCCAGTAACTCCCAGAACAATCTTCTCCATGATTTTGCCGGGAACAGAAACGAGGCTGACAGGCCTGTAGTTGTCAGGGTCAGCCCTTTTGCCATTCTTCTAGATTGGGACAACATTTGCCAGCTTCCAGTCAACTGAGACCTCTCCAGATGCCCAGGAACACTGAAAAATCACAGACACACGTCTCGCTATGACGGCAGCCAGCTCTTTAAGCGCCCTCGGATGAAGCACATCGGGTCCCACAGACTTACAGGGATACGGCTGGAGTAGAAAATCCCATACCACTTCCGGAATGATTGGGAGTTTATTGTTCAAGCTGCCACGGTTCTCAACCCAGGGCTGTGGGGGCCCCCAAGTCCATCTTCGCTGTTGAAGTCCAAGGCGAAGAGAGCAATAAACTAACAAGGGGACCACGCTCATTGAGTAACGGCACAATGTTATTTCTAGTTTGCCTTTTGCCGCTAACATATCTTAAAAAGCCCTTTTTATTGTCCTTACAGTACTGGCCAGCTTCAATTCTAATTGAGCTCTGACCGTGCAAATTTCCTCCCTACGAGGGCGAGCAACATTTCTGTAGTGCTCCCATGACGCCTGACCTTGTTTTCGATGACCATACAGCTTCTTTTTCCACCATATTTCAAGAAGATCTCTGCTCAACCAAGCTGGCTTTGTGCCTCACCTGCTACATCTTCGGCACTTTGGAATTCCCTGCTCATGTGCTTTTAGTAGGTGGTACTTAAAAACTGACCAACACTGATGCACCCCAACACCTTCGGAAGCTTCTTCCCAAGGAATCTTACTCAGTAGCTCTCTGAGCAGCCTCAGTTCTGCTCTCCTCATATCTAGGGTTGAGGTCTTGCTGGCAGTTTTCCTCCCATTAGCCAAGATTTCAAACCTGATTCCTTAGTGGTCGCTGTGGCCAAGAGAGTCACCAGTTGCCACTTTTCCTCACGAGACCCTCTCCGTTACTGAGAATTAAATCTAGGAGGCACCTTTCCCTGTCGGACCCCTTAGTACCCATAACAAGACTTTATCGTCCAGATGCTTTAGGAATCTTCTGGACCTGTTCGTGCCAGCTGTGTGATATGCCCAGTTGACATCTGGCAAGTTGAAGGCCCCATAAGGACAAAGGCAGATGACTCGGAGGCTTCGCTTAGTTCCTTAAAGGACAACTGAGCAGCGTCATCATCCTGCTTGGGTGGCCTATAGCAGACTCTCATGATGACATCAGCTTTATTTGTCTGTCTGTTAATCCTGACCCAGAGGGTCCCAACTTTGCCATCGCCAACTGCCAGCTCCATGCACTCCAGCCCCTCCGTTACGCACAGTGCCACCCCCAGCTCCTACCCCGCCTGTCCCTTCCCAATAGCTGTACCCGTCCACCGTGGCACACCACTCACAGGATACATCCCACCACGTTTCCCTGCCCTCAGCTGCTCTCTCCTTGGCGCTGCTTGAAAACCACCTTGTGGCATCAACCGCTCCACGGCAACACGGACAAGCTGCAGCCACGGACCTCCAAGGTCAGCTACCTGCTGCAGTGACAGCACCCAGGGACGTCACATCATCCTGCACATCACAGCGCCCCAAGCACAGCACCCACCAACACAACGCTGCCTGACAAGACCGGGGCTCCCAGCCCGACAACACCACGCACCTTTCCCCTGCTCCAAATCCCTTCATGAAACTCATGGCAGCCTCTCTCACCCCAGCTCCACCACAAGAGCCTTGCTCTTGGAGGGGACACAGATACCTCAGCGAGTACAACCCCAAAATATTCTGAAAGATATTTGCAGAAAGGGGAAACATTCTTCCACCTGCAAAGCTGCAGATGCTATAGAGAAAAAGAAAAAGAAAGAAACAAACCAACTCCATTAAAATATTTCTCAATAAGAAATAGAAGGAAAAGGTGCATTAGCTCCTATATACATATACTATCAGGGCATGCCACAGGAAAAATACATGTTGGTAGGTAGAGAAACTTGAAAATAAAAACCTAAAAAGACAACTCCCAAGACAGACAAAAAGGAAACCCTGAAGTGCATCCCCAGCACGGCTGCCCCAAAAGCCTCTGCCGCACTTTCACATCCCCCGCTGAACCACAGCAGCAGCGGAGCCAGGCTCCCCCCGCACCCCGACAGCAGCCCTGGGAAAAAAACAGCTCTTCTTCCCTAGGGCAGGGCCAACCCGCTCACACCTTGACAAGAACAACCAATGCGGTGAGGAGAAAGCAAACAGAAAGCGAAACCGAAAATGGAAATAGGGAAATTCTGCTCAGATGATGAAAGGAAAGCCATGGCGCCACATAAAGCCATGCACACAGCAGCAGCCCAAGCACAGCGCCCACCCGCACCACCAGCCAGCCTGACCGGGCTCCTGCCCAGCACCACCCAGCAGCACCCACAGCCCCACCATGGCTGCGGCTGACACCCCACGGCCCCGCCTGCCGCACGGCACCCCGGCGCTCCTGCTCCTCCTCACGGCTCTCGCCACCGCCACCGCCTGCCACCACCTGCGGCCCCGCCACGCCACCTTCCCCTGGCACAGCCTCCAGCTCCTCCAGGCCATGGCTCCCAGCCCCACACAGCCCTGCCACCGCCAGCACGCGCCCTCCTTCCCCGACACCCTCCTCAACGCCCCCCGCTCGCAACAACCCACCGCCACCCTCGCCATCCTCCAGCACCTCTTGCAAATCCTCAGCAGCAACAACATCCCCCAGCACTGGCACCACCAGCCACGGGACCACCTCCTCAACAGCCTCCAGCACCACAGCCAGCAGCTCCAGCACTGCCTGACACACAACAGGACGCTCTTCAGAAGGCACGGGCCCCGCAACCTGCTGCTCACCATCCACAAATACTTCGGGGACATCCAGGACTTCCTCCGCAACCACAGTTACAGCGCCTGCGCCTGGGACCACGTCCGCCTCCAAGCTCACGACTGCTTCCAGCTCATGGACGAACTCATGGGGCAGATGAAGAGCCGAACTGCTCCTGCCCTCCACCAAACCCGCCTGCGCCCAACGTCCATTCCCAGCCAACACCAGCGGCTGCAGACGGAGCAGAGGCCGCAGCAGCCCGGGCTGGGATGGCTCAGCGCCGCTCCCACCGCTCCCAGACAGGAGCCGACGGCGACACGGGCGTGAGCACAGGGGGGTCCAGGCTGCAGCACGGCCGCACACCCACCTCCGCTGGAATGGAAGGAGGAGGAACCTGCTGTGCCGCTCACTCACGGAGAGCCGCCAGGCGATGGGGATACGGCTGGTACTTATCACCCACGGCGTTATGGGGCCCGTCTGGACTGCGACCTCCCCTGAGGGAGGGGAAGGTCCCTATGGACACTCTGGGACTCTCACGCCAATGACTATTTATCACAGAGCTCTAACTATTTATTTATTTATTTATTTATTTAGCTGGCCATTGATTTATGTATCGATATTATTCACAGAGATTATTTATTCCCTTGTTGGAAATAAAGACTTTTTGCATAAGCAAAAGAAGAAAAGAGATCGTCATCACGCATGTACTTGACAAGCAAAGACAAGGTCTCTGCAGGCTGCCGGGGATGAGCCCCCCTCCTGCACCCTGTCCCACTGACGCCTCCTGACCCAGCAAAGGCTCCGGACAGCAGGACACTGCTGGGGACACACCATGGGCCTCCAAGCCCACAGGCATCTCCCGCTGATGCTGGACCCGTGGAGCACACGCTCATCCAGACCACAGGACACCTGCCCGGCGCGCTCCTCCTCTCCCACCACCCACCCTCTCTCTTCCCAGCCCTCTCCCACTGCCAACACATGAAACCCATCCCCAAAACACCACCCATCACAAACAACCAGTCAGCAATGCCACAGCACGGCTTGGGTGTCCTGCTTTTCTTAAAAACAACACCGGTTTCTCTTCTAGTGAACTTTCCTTTCGGCCAAGTTCTTCTAAATAACTGCACTTTTCGGAATTTGGATGCATGTTTTTGCAGACGCTGTTCGCTCTGGAGCTCGTAACGGTAGCAATGATATGCAGAAGAGTCCCAGGTTTAGACTTATTGCTTTGGCAGCCAAGGTTACTGAGAAATTTTGCACGTCCCGTAAGTGACACGGGCGTATTTGCAAGGAGGGGCGAACGGAACAGCTGACTAAAATTGACCAACTAAGTATTCCACAACATATACGTCGTACACCCGAGAAAAGTGGGAGATGACGAGGGTCTCGCTCTCTTCGACCACGGCCCGCATCTCAAGAGGACCCTCCCTGTTGTGCCCGCGATCCCAGGCCTGGCTCCAGACCCTGCATCCCTGAATCCAGTCCCGCTTTACTGCAGAGTCCGGCCCAGGCCTTCCGGGTGCCTGCCCTGCAGCCGCTGCAGCAACGCCAGCTCCGCCCCAGGCAACGCTGCGCTACCCCGGGAAATTCAAGATTGCGTTTCTATATTTGGTATTATTTTCTCTATTTATTAGTAGCAGTAGTAAAGCATTTTTAACTTCTTCCACCTTGCAAGTCTCTCTCCCTTTTCCTCCTATTCCCTTTCCTCAGCGGGGAGGCTGGGAGGTTAACCGAGAGCATCTGCCACGGTTTATTGTCGCCCTGCAGTAAACGGTGACATTGGGCCAAGCAGGGTGCTATGGACAAGGTGCACCTCAAAGAGGCAAGAAGGGGACATATCAAGGCCTGCGGACGCTTGGACAAGAAACACCAGCCCAGTGCTACCAAACACCCCAAAACACTCCAAAAACCCTAAAAAACACAGGAGATGCCCAGGACTGCTCATTGCTCTCCTACAACCACCACGACTGGCCCAGGACACTCCTGCCTGTGCTCGCACAGCGGTGCCCATGGGGACCTGCCTCACTACACAGAGCACGCTGTCCTGGGCCTTCTTCATCCCAACACAGCCTTAGAAAAAAACAAGATGCGTCCACCAAATGCCAACACCCAACATGGTCCAAACCAACCAGCACACACCGGCACAGCATTCCCCGGGAGAAAACTACCCACGCGTCACCAGCACCAGCTGCTCCTTCACCCTCCAACCACCACCCCTAAAACATCTGCCGCGGGTGCTTTGCCCTCCCCAGGTAGCCTGAGCAAGACAACACACAAGTTCAGCAGCTCTGGGCTCCTCCTAAACACGTCACAGAGCTTGTCCTCCATGCTGGTCACACCATCTTCACCACCACGTCACTGCAAGGACACTGCTTCGTGCAAACACACATGGGGAATTCCCATGAGGCTGCAGAGTAAGAAAACAAGCAGGACCAGATGTATTCAGGTAAACAGCACGACCTCTCCAGATGCAGCTTCCAGGTTGTCCTACAGTCCTCCTGATGTTCCCTCCAACCACAAAGGCCCTGTGATGCCAGGCAGGGGGAGCCGCATTTATTCTGCTTTGTCTGAGGCGGCTGAAGAAAGGAAACCCTCCTCAGAAACAAACACAGAGGAGGAGAGGTACTGACGCAAGCTGGAGCACAAGGACTTCCAACATGAAAGAATTATGATTGATTATGAAAGATTATATACTATCTCTACCATGAAGGTGAAACAACACCACAAGAGGGATCAGGGAGGTTGAGGCATGTCCATAGCTGGAGATATATCCAAAAGCATCACTGGAAAAGGTAACCAACAAAACAACTGACTTAACCTATCCTCAGCACCATACTGCTCTCAAGATCTCCAAAGCAAAACAGACCATTTCAAAATCAGCAAAACAATGGAAGGACATGATGAATGAACAGTGAGGAAAAAGCAAAAGAAAACTAAACAAAAACAACAAAAAAATGCCAACCCAAACCAAAACAAACAAAGAACAAAAACTACAGAATGAAACAGCAAAGTTCCAATAGAATGAAGGCGTAACATCAGAGAAAGGAATTTCACCACACAAATATTAAAAATAGGAAAATGGTACTGTCATTAGAGGACCTTTTCGTCTGCACAGCTCAAAGAGGTAGCAGCCATGAAAAATTTCTCAAATGGAAAATCACCCTATGTGAAAAACTTCTGGGAGTATCACCTTCACTGTTCTATGAGCAATAGCTTAGAAAGGACTTCCTATGCCCCATCACAAAGAGGTTCAAACTGAAGAAAGTGAAGAAAAGACATCGCAGAAACTTCATCAAGAAACACTCGGTTGTTCAAGTCCTCAGACCCACGGCCACCTCCTCAAAGGACATCTGGACAGAGAGAGCTCCTGAGATTCCTGACACACATCTCGTAAAACCCCAGAATGAGAAAAGTAATGATGTAATTAAAAGGAAAAAGAAAATGATATAGAAAGCTAAACAGCCACAAAAACAATTGGAGTATTACACAAGGAAAAGAGACTAAGAAAGAAAGGGAAATTCAGTGAAACACAACAGGCACAAGCGCTCACGAGAGGAAAAGGAAAAACCACAAACACATCACCAGCAAGATGGCACCACGTGTCACCACCACCCCAGCGCTTTCGCATCCCCCGCTCAACCACCACTGCAGCCAACCTGCCCCCAGCACACCACCAGCAAAGCACCAACACCGCCCGCCCCACGCACGGACACCCCACCAACGCACTTCCCCAAGACCACCACAGCCACCAGCCACCGCTGGAAACCACAGCCGGAAACTCGCCGCCATCAGAAAGCCAGGAAGGGAAACCGCGGCAACACATAAAGCCAGCGAGCCAGCAGCAGCCCAAGCACAGCGCCCACCCGCACCACCAGCCAGCCTGACCGGGCTCCTGCCCAGCACCACCCAGCAGCACCCACAGCCCCACCATGGCTGCGCCCGACACCCCACGGCCCCGCCTGCCGCACGGCGCCCCGGCGCTCCTGCTCCTCCTCACGGCTCTCGCCACCGCCACCGCCTGCCACCACCTGCGGCCCCGCCACGCCACCTTCCCCTGGGACAGCCTCCAGCTCCTCCAGGCCATGGCTCCCAGCCCCACACAGCCCTGCCACCACCAGCACGCGCCCTCCTTCCCCGACACCCTCCTCAACGCCCCCCGCTCGCAACAACCCGCCGCCGCCCTCGCCATCCTCCAGCACCTCTTGCAAATCCTCAGCAGCAACAACATCCCCCAGCACTGGCACCACCAGCCACGGGACCACCTCCTCAACAGCCTCCAGCACCACAGCCAGCAGCTCCAGCACTGCCTGACACACAACAGGACGCTCTTCAGAAGGCAAGGGCCCCGCAACCTGCTGCTCACCATCCACAAATACTTTGGGGACATCCAGGACTTCCTCCGCAACCACAGTTACAGCGCCTGCGCCTGGGACCACGTCCGCCTCCAAGCTCACGACTGCTTCCAGCACCTCCACAACCTCACCAGCACCACCCCCAATTAGACCAACGACCCCCAACAACCCGCACGGCCCCACGCGCACCAGCCTCGCCACCGCTGGACCACCGCCCCATCCCACCTCCATCCTCACGCCCCCTGACCCACCGCAAGAGCTGCTGCCACAACGGCCCTGCACCCCCAGCCTCCACCCACCGCCCCCCTATTTATACACCTCCCTCTATTTATTTGGACAATGCTTTCTCTCTATTTATTCAACACTAAATAAAGACCTGCTGCAAAAAGCTTGGTGGTGCCTCTCGTCTCAGAAGCACAGCAACAAACCTTTGGGCTGGGGGAAGCCCCCTCCACTCAACGCCCAGCCCAACCCCACTCCAAACTGGGCTCTGCACAGCCCCTGCCCACTCCCCTCTTTGGCACCTCCCCAAGGAGGCGCTTTCATAGAGTCGCAGAATGTCCTAAGCTGGAAGGGACCCTCAACGATCATCGAGTCCAACTCCTGTCCCTGCACAGGACAACCCCACAGTTCACACCATGTGTCTGAGGGTGTTGTCCAGTCTCTTCTTGAGCACTGTCAGGCTTGGGGCCGTGACATCTCCCTGGGGAGCCTGTTCCAGTGCTCCACCACGCTCTGGGGGAAGAACCTTTTCCTAACATCCAACCTAACGCCCCCCCCGGCACATCTTCCTGCCATTCCTTCGGGTTCTGCCATTGGTTGCCAGAGACAGGAGATCAGCACCTGCCCCTCTTTATCCCCTTGTGAAGAAACTGTAGACTGCAATGAGGTCTCTTCTGAATCTTCTCCAGGCTGAACAAACCAAGTGACTTTAGCCACTCATCATACGACTTCTCCTCAAAACCCTTCTCCAACTTCGTAGCCTCTTCTGGACACTCTCCAGTAGCTTTATACCTTTCTTGTCCTGTGCTGCCCAGACCTGCACACAGTGCTCCAGGTGAGGCTGCACCAGTGCGGAGCAGAGCGGGACAATCACCTCCCTGCCCGGCTGGCCATGCTGTGCTTCATGCACCCAGGACACGGTTGCCCTCCTGGCTGCCAGGAAACACTGTTGGCTCATGTTCAACTTGCCATCCACCAGAACTCCCTCAGATTTCTCTGCAGAGCTTCTCTCCAGCCTCTCGTGCCACAGTCTGTACGTACAGCCAAAGTTGCCGGGTCCCAGATGCAAAATCCAACACTTGCCATCGCTGAACTTCATGCGGTTGGTGACTGCCCAGTTCTCCAGTTCATCCAGATCCCACTACAGGGCCTCTCTACCCTTGAAAGCATCAACAGCTCCTACCAATTTTGTGTCGTCAGCAAACGGACTAAGTAATCCCTCAAGTCCTGAGTCTAAGTCATTTATTACGACACTGAAGAGCGCTGGCCCTAAGATGGATCCCTGGGGAGCCCACTAGTCACTGGTTGCCAGCCCAACATAACCCCAATTTACTAGAACCCTTTGATCCCGGCCCGTCAGCCAATTGCTCACCCACTGCATTGTGTGCTTATCCAGCTGCGGGCTGGACATCTTGTCCAGGAGGATGCTGTGAGAGACAGAAGAAAAGGCTTTACTGAAATCCAAAAAGATCACGTCGACAGGCTTCCCTTGGTCAGCTAGGTGGGTAATCTTGTCGTAGAAAGGAACTAAGTTTGTCAAGCGGGACTTTCAACTCAAGAACCTGTGCGAGCTGGGACCAACGACTGCGTTGTCATTCAGATGTTTTCCAGTAACTCCCAGAACAATCTTCTCCATGATTTTGCCGGGAACAGAAACGAGGCTGACAGGCCTGTAGTTGTCAGGGTCAGCCCTTTTGCCATTCTTCTAGATTGGGACAACATTTGCCAGCTTCCAGTCAACTGAGACCTCTCCAGATGCCCAGGAACACTGAAAAATCACAGACACACGTCTCGCTATGATGGCAGCCAGCTCTTTAAGCGCCCTCGGATGAAGCACATCGGGTCCCACAGACTTACAGGGATACGGCTGGAGTAGAAAATCCCATACCACTTCCGGAATGATTGGGAGTTTATTGTTCAAGCTGCCACGGTTCTCAACCCAGGGCTGTGGGGGCCCCCAAGTCCATCTTCGCTGTTGAAGTCCAAGGCGAAGAGAGCAATAAACTAACAAGGGGACCACGCTCATTGAGTAACGGCACAATGTTATTTCTAGTTTGCCTTTTGCCGCTAACATATCTTAAAAAGCCCTTTTTATTGTCCTTACAGTACTGGCCAGCTTCAATTCTAATTGAGCTCTGACCGTGCAAATTTCCTCCCTACGAGGGCGAGCAACATTTCTGTAGTGCTCCCATGACGCCTGACCTTGTTTTCGATGACCATACAACTTCTTTTTCCACCATATTTCAAGAAGATCTCTGCTCAACCAAGCTGGCTTTGTGCCTCACCTGCTACATCTTCGGCATTTTGGAATTCCCTGCTCATGTGCTTTTAGTAGGTGGTACTTAAAAACTGACCAACACTGATGCACCCCAACACCTTCGGAAGCTTCTTCCCAAGGAATCTTACTCAGTAGCTCTCTGAGCAGCCTCAATTTTGCTCTCCTCATATCTAGGGTTGAGGTCTTGCTGGCAGTTTTCCTCCCATTAGCCAAGATTTCAAACCCGATTCCTTAGTGGTCGCTGTGGCCAAGAGAGTCACCAGTTGCCACTTTTCCTCACGAGACCCTCTCCGTTACTGAGAATTAAATCTAGGAGGCACCTTTCTCTGTCAGACCCCTTAGTACCCATAACAAGACTTTATCGTCCAGATGCTTTAGGAATCTTCTGGACCTGTTGGTGCCAGCTGTGTGATATGCCCAGCTGACATCTGGCAAGTTGAAGGCCCCATAAGGACAAAGGCAGATGACTCAGAGGCTTCGCTTAGTTCCTTAAAGGACAACTGAGCAGCGTCATCATCCTGCTTGGGTGGCCTATAGCAGACTCTCATGATGACATCGGCTTTATTTGTCTGTCTGTTAATCCTGACCCAGAGGGTCCCAACTTTGCCATTGCCAACTGCCAGCTCCATGCACTCCAGCCCCTCCGTTACACACAGTGCCACCCCCAGCTCCTACCCCGCCTGTCCCTTCCCAATAGCTGTACCCGTCCACTGTGGCACACCACTCACAGGATACATCCCACCACGTTTCCCTGCCCTCAGCTGCTCTCTCCTTGGCGCTGCTTGAAAACCACCTTGTGGCATCAACCGCTCCACGGCAACACGGACAAGCTGCAGCCACGGACCTCCAAGGTCAGCTACCTGCTGCAGTGACAGCACCCAGGGACGTCACATCATCCTGCACATCACAGCGCCCCAAGCACAGCACCCACCAACACAACGCTGCCTGACAAGACCGGGGCTCCCAGCCCGACAACACCACGCACCTTTCCCCTGCTCCAAATCCCTTCATGAAACTCATGGCAGCCTCTCTCACCCCAGCTCCACCACAAGATCCTTGGCCCGGGAATGGACACAAATACCACAGTGAATGCAACCCCAAAATATTCTGAAAGATATTTGCAGAAAGGGGAAACATTCTTCCACCTGCAAAGCTGCAGATGCTATAGAGAAAAAGAAAAAGAAAGAAACAAACCAACTCCATTAAAATATTTCTCAATAAGAAATAGAAGGAAAAGGTGCATTAGCTCCTATATACATATACTATCAGGGCATGCCACAGGAAAAATACATGTTGGTAGGTAGAGAAACTTGAAAATAAAAACCTAAAAAGACAACTCCCAAGACAGACGAAAAGGAAACCCTGAAGTGCATCCCCAGCACGGCTGCCCCAAAAGCCTCTGCCGCACTTTCACATCCCCCGCTGAACCACAGCAGCAGCGGAGCCAGGCTCCCCCCGCACCCCGACAGCAGCCCTGGGAAAAAAACAGCTCTTCTTCCCTAGGGCAGGGCCAACCCGCTCACACCTTGACAAGAACAACCAATGCGGTGAGGAGAAAGCAAACAGAAAGCGAAACCGAAAATGGAAATAGGGAAATTCTGCTCAGATGATGAAAGGAAAGCCATGGCGCCACATAAAGCCATGCACACAGCAGCAGCCCAAGCACAGCGCCCACCCGCACCACCAGCCAGCCTGACCGGGCTCCTGCCCAGCACCACCCAGCAGCACCCACAGCCCCACCATGGCTGCGCCCGACACCCCACGGCCCCGCCTGCCGCACGGCGCCCCGGCGCTCCTGCTCCTCCTCACGGCTCTCGCCACCGCCACCGCCTGCCACCACCTGCGGCCCCGCCACGCCACCTTCCCCTGGGACAGCCTCCAGCTCCTCCAGGCCATGGCTCCCAGCCCCACACAGCCCTGCCACCGCCAGCACGCGCCCTCCTTCCCCGACACCCTCCTCAACACCCCCCGCTCGCAACAACCCGCCGCCGCCCTCGCCATCCTCCAGCACCTCTTGCAAATCCTCAGCAGCAACAACATCCCCCAGCACTGGCACCACCAGCCACGGGACCACCTCCTCAACAGCCTCCACCACTTCAGCCAGCAGCTCCAGCACTGCCTGACACACAACAGGACGCTCTTCAGAAGGCACGGGCCCCGCAACCTGCTGCTCACCATCCGCAAATACTTTGGGGACATCCAGGACTTCCTCCGCACCCACAGTTACAGCGCCTGTGCCTGGGACCACGTCCGCCTCCAAGCTCACGCCTGCTTCCAGCTCATGGACGAACTCATGGGGCAGATGAAGAGCCGAACCGCTCCTGCCCTCCACCAAACCCGCCTGCGCCCAACGCCCATTCCCAGCCAACACCAGCGGCTGCAGACGGAGCAGAGGCCGCAGCAGCCCGGGCTGGGATGGCTCAGCGCCGCTCCCACCGCTCCCAGACAGGAGCCGACGGCGACACGGGCGTGAGCACAGGGGGGTCCAGGCTGCAGCACGGCCGCACACCCACCTCCGCTGGAATGGAAGGAGGAGGAACCTGCTGTGCCGCTCACTCACGGAGAGCCGCCAGGCGATGGGGATACGGCTGGTACTTATCACCCACGGCGTTATGGGGCCCGTCTGGACTGCGACCTCCCCTGAGGGAGGGGAAGGTCCCTATGGACACTCTGGGACTCTCACGCCAATGACTATTTATCACAGAGCTCTAACTATTTATTTATTTATTTATTTATTTAGCTGGCCATTGATTTATGTATCGATATTATTCACAGAGATTATTTATTCCCTTGTTGGAAATAAAGACTTCTTGCATAAGCAAAAGAAGAAAAGAGATCGTCATCACGCATGCACTTGACAAGCAAAGACAAGGTCTCTGTAGGCTGCTGGGGATGAGCCCCCCTCCTGCACCCTGTCCCACTGACACCTCCTGACCCAGCAAAGGCTCCGGACAGCAGGACACTGCTGGGGACACACCATGGGCCTCCAAGCCCACAGGCATCTCCCGCTGATGCTGGACCCGTGGAGCACACGCTCACCCAGACCACAGGACGCCTGCCCAGCGCGCTCCTCCTCTCCCACCACCCACCCTCTCTCTTCCCAGCCCTCTCCCACTGCCAACACATGAAACCCATCCCCAAAACACCACCCATCACAAACAACCAGTCAGCAATGCCACAGCACGGCTTGGGTGTCCTGCTTTTCTTAAAAACAACACCGGTTTCTCTTCTAGTGAACTTTCCTTTCGGCCAAGTTCTTCTAAATAACTGCACTTTTCGGAATTTGGATGCATGTTTTTGCAGACGCTGTTCGCTCTGGAGCTCGTAACGGTAGCAATGATATGCAGAAGAGTCCCAGGTTTAGACTTATTGCTTTGGCAGCCAAGGTTACTGAGAAATTTTGCACGTCCCGTAAGTGACACAGGCGTATTTGCAAGGAGGGGCGAACGGAACAGCTGACTAAAATTGACCAACTAAGTATTCCACAACATATACGTCGTACACCCGAGAAAAGTGGGAGATGACGAGGGTCTCGCTCTCTTCGACCACGGCCCGCATCTCAAGAGGACCCTCCCTGTTGTGCCCGCGATCCCAGGCCTGGCTCCAGACCCTGCATCCCTGAATCCAGTCCCGCTTTACTGCAGAGTCCGGCCCAGGCCTTCCGGGTGCCTGCCCTGCAGCCGCTGCAGCAACGCCAGCTCCGCCCCAGGCAACGCTGCGCTACCCCGGGAAATTCAAGATTGCGTTTCTATATTTGGTATTATTTTCTCTATTTATTAGTAGCAGTAGTAAAGCATTTTTAACTTCTTCCACCTTGCAAGTCTCTCTCCCTTTTCCTCCTATTCCCTTTCCTCAGCGGGGAGGCTGGGAGGTTAACAGAGAGCATCTGCCACGGTTTATTGTCGCCCTGCAGTAAACGGTGACATTGGGCCAAGCAGGGTGCTATGGACAAGGTGCACCTCAAAGAGGCAAGAAGGGGACACATCAAGGCCTGCGGACGCTTGGACAAGAAACACCAGCCCAGTGCTACCAAACACCCCAAAACACTCCAAAAACACTAAAAAACACAGGAGATGCCCAGGACTGCTCATTGCTCTCCTACAACCACCACGACTGGCCCAGGACACTCCTGCCTGTGCTCGCACAGCGGTGCCCATGGGGACCTGCCTCACTACACAGAGCACGTTGTCCTGGGCCTTCTTCATCCCAACACAGCCTTAGAAAAAAACAAGATGCGTCCACCAAACGCCAACACCCAACATGGTCCAAACCAACCAGCACACACCAGCACAGCATTCACCGGGAGAAAACTACCCACGCGTCACCAGCACCAGCTGCTCCTTCGCCCTCCAACCACCACCCCTAAAACATCTGCCGTGGGTGCTTTGCCCTCCCCAGGTAGCCTGAGCAAGACAACACACAAGTTCAGCAGCTCTGGGCTCCTCCTAAACACGTCACAGAGCTTGTCCTCCATGCTGGTCACACCATCTTCACCACCACGTCACTGCAAGGACACTGCTCCGTGCAAACACACATGGGGAATTCCCATGAGGCTGCAGAGTAAGAAAACAAGCAGGACCAGATGTATTCAGGTAAACAGCACGACCTCTCCAGATGCAGTTTCCAGGTTGTCCTACAGTCCTCCTGATGTTCCCTCCAACCACAAAGGCCCTGTGATGCCAGGCAGGGGGAGCCGCATTTATTCTGCTTTGTCTGAGGCGGCTGAAGAAAGGAAACCCTCCTCAGATACAAACACAGAGGAGGAGAGGTACTGACGCAAGCTGGAACACAAGGACTTCCAACATGAAAGAATTATGATTGATTATGAAAGATTATATACTATCTCTACCATGAAGGTGAAACAACACCACAAGAGGGATCAGGGAGGTTGAGGCATGTCCATAGCTGGAGATATATCCAAAAGCATCACTGGAAAAGGTAACCAACAAAACAACTGACTTAACCTATCCTCAGCACCATACTGCTCTCAAGATCTCCAAAGCAAAACAGACCATTTCAAAATCAGCAAAACAATGGAAGGACATGATGAATGAACAGTGAGGAAAAAGCAAAAGAAAACTAAACAAAAACAACAAAAAAATGCCAACCCAAACCAAAACAAACAAAGAACAAAAACTACAGAATGAAACAGCAAAGTTCCAATAGAATGAAGGCGTAACATCAGAGAAAGGAATTTCACCACACAAATATTAAAAATAGGAAAATGGTACTGTCATTAGAGGACCTTTTCGTCTGCACAGCTCGAAGAGGTAGCAGCCATGAAAAATTTCTCAAATGGAAAATCACCCTATGTGAAAAACTTCTGGGAGTATCACCTTCACTGTTCTATGAGCAACAGCTTAGAAAAGACTTCCTATGCCCCATCACAAAGAGGTTCAAACTGAAGAAAGTGAAGAAAAGACATCGCAGAAACTTCATCAAGAAACACTCGGTTGTTCAAGTCCTCAGACCCACGGCCACCTCCTCAAAGGACATCTGGACAGAGAGAGCTCCTGAGATTCCTGACACACATCTCGTAAAACCCCAGAATGAGAAAAGTAATGATGTAATTAAAAGGAAAAAGAAAATGATATAGAAAGCTAAACAGCCACAAAAACAATTGGAGTATTACACAAGGAAAAGAGACTAAGAAAGAAAGGGAAATTCAGTGAAACACAACAGGCACAAGCGCTCACGAGAGGAAAAGGAAAAACCACAAACACATCACCAGCAAGATGGCACCACGTGTCACCACCACCCCAGCGCTTTCGCATCCCCCGCTCAACCACCACTGCAGCCAACCTGCCCCCAGCACACCACCAGCAAAGCACCAACACCGCCCGCCCCACGCACGGACACCCCACCAACGCACTTCCCCAAGACCACCACAGCCACCAGCCACCGCTGGAAACCACAGCCGGAAACTCGCCGCCATCAGAAAGCCAGGAAGGGAAACCGCGGCAACACATAAAGCCAGCGAGCCAGCAGCAGCCCAAGCACAGCGCCCACCCGCACCACCAGCCAGCCTGACCGGGCTCCTGCCCAGCACCACCCAGCAGCACCCACAGCCCCACCATGGCTGCGCCCGACACCCCACGGCCCCGCCTGCCGCACGGCGCCCCGGCGCTCCTGCTCCTCCTCACGGCTCTCGCCACCGCCACCGCCTGCCACCACCTGCGGCCCCGCCACGCCACCTTCCCCTGGGACAGCCTCCAGCTCCTCCAGGCCATGGCTCCCAGCCCCACACAGCCCTGCCACCGCCAGCACGCGCCCTCCTTCCCCGACACCCTCCTCAACGCCCCCCGCTCGCAACAACCCGCCGCCGCCCTCGCCATCCTCCAGCACCTCTTGCAAATCCTCAGCAGCAACAACATCCCCCAGCACTGGCACCACCAGCCACGGGACCACCTCCTCAACAGCCTCCAGCACCACAGCCAGCAGCTCCAGCACTGCCTGACACACAACAGGACGCTCTTCAGAAGGCAAGGGCCCCGCAACCTGCTGCTCACCATCCACAAATACTTTGGGGACATCCAGGACTTCCTCCGCAACCACAGTTACAGCGCCTGCGCCTGGGACCACGTCCGCCTCCAAGCTCACGACTGCTTCCAGCACCTCCACAACCTCACCAGCACCACCCCCAATTAGACCAACGACCCCCAACAACCCGCACGGCCCCATGCACACCACCCTCGCCACCGCTGGACCACCGCCCCATCCCACCTCCATCCTCACGCCCCCTGACCCACCGCAAGAGCTGCTGCCACAACGGCCCTGCACCCCCAGCCTCCACCCACCGCCCCCCTATTTATACACCTTCCTTTATTTATTTGGACAATGCTTTCTCTCTATTTATTCAACACTAAATAAAGACCTGCTGCAAAAAGCTTGCCGGTGCCTCTCGTCTCAGAAGCACAGCAACAAACCTTTGGGCTGGGGGAAGCCCCCTCCATTCAGCACCTACCCCAACCCCACTCCAAACTGGGCTCTGCACAGCCCCTGCCCACTCCCCTCTTTGGCACCTCCCCATGGAGGCTCTTTCCTCAACCTCCTGGGAAAAATTCTGCTCAGGGTTTAGTCATGTAGGAGAGGCATTACAGCGATTGGTTTAATCCTGCCATTTCAGGCCTTCTTTATGACAATTCCTGTACTCTGCCTGAAAACACCCTTCAGTAGCATTTATTCTAGGGCAACACAGATAAGGTATGAATCGTTATATTTTCTCTTTTTCAGCTTTACTCTTGGACTTCGTTGTCAGTTTAAGAAATATTTTTGTCCATTTGATTTATTTATTTTAGATTAGGTATTACCCATTGATTTTTTTCTCTGCATTTGCTGTCACTACTTGCTAAACAACATCAAGAATACTCATCTCCTGGCCTCTCGGAACCAAACCTCACTTCCTAGAGGCATGCCCTGCGCCTGCACCAGCCCCAGCATGGCCCTGTGGTACAGCTACATGAAAAAGCACTCGTGCCCAGAGGGCAATAGAAATTTGAGTGAACAGATCAGAAGCGTAGGGTGATAGAAGTTGAACAGCACTCCCAGAAAATATTTGAGTCCTTCCAGTGTAACCATGTGTATTGAGTTTGCATAGAAAGGTATTTGTGGTGAGGTGGCTACAGGAGCAGCTTCTCCAAGAAGCTGCTAGAAGCTTCCCTTATGTCCAACAGAGCAAATGCGAGCTAGCTCCAAGAGATGGACTCGCCACTGGCTAAGGAGAAGTGACTGTGGTAGCACCTCTGTGATAACATATTTAAGAAGCAGGGGAAAAAACGCATGCAACAGCAATTACAGCAGGATAGAGGTATGAGAATGTGAGAAAAAACAGCCCTGCAGACACCAAGGTCAGTGAAGAAGGAGGGAAAGAGGTGCTCCAGGTGCCGGAGCAGAGATTCCCTGGCAGCTTGTGGTGCAGACCATGGTGAGGCCGGCTGTGCCCCTGCCGCCATGGAGGTCCATGGTGGAATCAGATCTCCACATGCAGCCTGAGCAGATGGATGTGCCTGAAGGAGGCTGTGACCCCACAGGGGAGCCAGGCTCGAGCAGTCAGTTCCTGAAGGGCTGCACCCTGTGGAAGAAGCACACACTGGAGCAGTTCATAAGGAACTGCAGCCCGTGGGAAGGACCCATGTTGCAGAAGTTAGTGGAGGGCTATCTCCTGTGGGAAGGATCTCAAGCTGGAGCAGGAGAAGAGGGTGAGGAGGAAGGAGCAGCAGAGATGTTTGATGAACTGACCGCAATCCCCACACCTTGTCAGTCTGTGCTGCTCAGAGGGAGGAGTTAGAGAAAACCAAGAGTGAAACAGCCTATGAAGAAGTAAGGGATGAGAGGAAACACTTTCTAAGATTTGGGTTTATTTTTCATTATCCTACTCCGATTTGACTGGTAATAAATATATTTTCCCCACTCAAGTCTATTTTGCCCATGACGGGCAACCTCTCCCTGTCCTTATTTCAACCCACGAGCCTTTAGTTATATTTTTTCCTCTCCCTTGCCCAGCTGAGGAGGGGGAGTCACGGAGCAGTCTGGTGGGCACTTGGCATTCAGCCAGGGTCAACACACCACACCATGTCTCTCCTGGTCCCAGAACTGCAAATACTTTGTTGTTTCTTTGTTGTTTTGCTGCTCTGAAAATAATCCCATTCATCTCAGCCAACAATTCTTCCAAGAATCATGCTTTCATCAGGTAGTTAAATTCTTCATTAATGCACTCAACATTTTTTTTTTTAATTCAGGATGTACAGCTGGACAGGGTTTTGTCTGCGACACCCATGTACTCACCTTTGACTATCTGACTCTGGCTGTCTCCAGACTCCAAATGGAAGACCTGGTACTGACTTGGAGCTTTAACTATGGCATTCATCCAGTGATATTCCCTTTCCAAATCACTTCTCATTGCTCCATTTCTGCCTCTCCAGATACACAGCATCACTTAATCCTGTGACTTTTCTCAGTTACATACTACCAAACTTTCACTCCAAGAGCCTTATCCTGGTTTTCTGAAAACAAAATTCTTTACCTTTCTGCAATCTAGGCTAAGCGTATCTTTGTGGATCTGTCTGGGAGCTCAGCGTCTCACACACCATTTACATTCTGGATCTAGGTAAGGAAGAAAACTTCATACACTCTCCCTCCTGCAGCTGACCTGCATTTGTTGTCATGATGCATACACAAAGATCTCCACCTGTGAGCACCTTCAAAACCTGTCCAATGCACCTACTGGCTGCCACTTTGTGTACCTCCAGTTCGACCCCACCTCTTGGTAAAAGAAAACATTCATACTCAGATTTCGACGAGGTTTGACAAGATACCATTCTGTTACTACGACAACTAAAAATTTCTCCACTCAAAAGCAGAGAGCACACTTGCTTCTCTTTCCAGAATTTGCAGATGGACAAATGCACAATGCAACAGTTGCTCTATATCAATTTATACCACTAAACACACTAGTTTTGGATATTTAAAAAACCCAGAACAGAGAACATAAGGATAAGCTCTTAATCACCATCAAATGAAACAATTTGTGTTTCATAAGTGATCAACAACAAAACTAACTTGTTTAAAATTAAATAAACTAAACTATTTACTTACCATTGGCAGCCTGGATTGAAGCATCTGGAGATCATCATAACCATAAATCTGCTTAAAGACAGATTAAAATATAACATCATTATAACACTTTTCTCTGATGCTCAACAATTTGGGCCTATTAACACAGTTTGACAGTCTGTTTTAAAGGTGTACAGCTACACATTGCACTGTGCCATCATGGCATGCTAGAGCACTCAAAGGCAAGTAGAGCTAAGCTTAAAATGGCGTGTCACTCATTGTTTCTCGGTGACAGCAGTCCTCTGAGAAGAGTTTGACTGTCCCATCTTCAATACCATTTTCACAGATGCATCATTCATCAACTTGTGAAACATCTTTAGGGCACTTAGTTTTGGGAGTAAGAGCAACAGCCTTCTTTGCTTCAATCACTACTTCTGATAACAGCAGAATTTAAGATTTAATGACTAGACCACAAAACAATCCATGGTATCCCCTCACAGTCAGTGAGATACAGAAAGATGATTAGAATGAAGTTTCTGATTCAAAAAACAGATAATCAAAAATACGTCGATCCTGGACAGACATCACAAAGCTAAGTGCAGACTTTCAAAGTATGACAGAAGACAGGACACATGGCACATTTCAGCCACCACTATAGCAAATCTATTCCGGTAACACAAACCTGCATGGGTCTAATTTTACTCAAAGGGCCTAAAATCTGATAGTTTGTTACCAACAGTAAACCTCCACTGAATATATTTCACATATTTTTCAGCATTTGGTACAAGAATTCCAGGTGCAACACATGCCAACAAAAATGCCTTGGCAGCAGGGCTGGAGGGCCCACTCGCACCAAGGATTAAGCAATCAAGGACAGGAACAATTAAATTGCTTACTGGGTAGGCAGGCAGAAGTCCTCCAGGTCCCACAATATACTGGTTATGCAACAAGGGTGGCACACCTTGGGGCAGGTTTGGGGGAGCTTTGCCTGTAGAATCAAAATACAGACACTTTAACAAGCCTTTAGAAAAGGCTTCAGCATTGAGACAAGATAGCTCACAAGCCCTGGCGACTGTGCTGCCATAGCTTGTAAAGAGCAGAACTACATAGAAGAATTTTGTGCTGGTTGATGAAAATGCTCAAAATAACCTGAAGAGTTTAACCATGCCTCAAGAAAGGGAAAGCTCAGGCTACTTAAGATGGAAAACAGTCCCATCAGGGAACAGCCTGATTTTGTCACTAACTTTGTGCAAGAGGATTACAAAAATTACAGAAACTTCTCCTTTCCTCAGACCTTTCCTGAAGGCAAAATTTAGGCATTGTTCTCAATCTAAGAGGAAATTCTCTCATTTTCTGCTCTGTCAAACACATTCTCCCTTATCATCAGCAATAGACTGGAAAGCACCAAATGTCACCAGCGTAATTTATTGGGGTGACTTATTGCAGCTGGGAATAGCAGAGAGAACATTGCAACAGTTTCAGTTGCCTCCAAAAAGCAGCGCTAGGAAGCAGAAGAGTAAAACAAAAAGACAAACGCACTTTGGCCAGTCATCAGACACTTCATTTACAAGGTATAGGAATGACAAATGAGAAATCCTCTGTAAGTAAGTTTGATCTTAATATTTAAATCACTCACTTCACTCCATAGGATTTCATTTTAGCAGTTCAGGTTGATTAGAGAAGCAAGAGAGAATTTAGCATTGCTTCCGCTTCAGTGCAAGAAGCCTCCCCACTGTCTCTCTTTGCGGACCCTTTTTCTGAAGTGCTATTTGCTGTGGAATGACCCAGACATCAGATACTTCTTTCCTTTTTGTAGATCTGGCACTAGGGATGTGGCATACGATAATGACGACACTGCAGTATATTTTGATACTGCCACATGAATTCAAGTCACAGAGAAGACTGAAATTAAAGCCAATGGGAACGCGGAGCCAAGAGCTGATCACAACCTGGAATACAAACTGGGCGAATCTCCTAGCCCAGAACTTCTAAAGTCAGAGCTGTTCTAGTGTCTATTTATAAAACTCTTTGGGGATGGAATGTGCTATATAAATGCCACATAACACTCTAACAAGTGTTGCAAATACACAAAACCAGGCAACTTTATTTTATGCACCAGCAAATAAATCACGCTGAAAATGCTAATCAAAAGTGTGGATTTCTTAGCATAGTTATGGCTGGTGAGATGCTCAACTGACAGCCCTGCTGAGTGAAGTCCTTTGTCTATTCACGTGATCTGTTAATATTGCAAACCTGAAGACACTAAGGGAGCTGCCCGCGTGGTGGCAGCTGGTATAGACACACTGGTAACGCTCAGGCCAAGGCTGTTTGTAGTGTTCATACTGCTTGCCATGCTGACAACCGAAGAGGTGGTGCTAGTGGCTGAAGTTGAAGCAGTTGAAAAGGTTGTCGAGGGCTGGAGCGAAGTTGTGTTCTCAACACTAGTGTGCTAGAAAGGAGACAAAAAGAATGAGGATCACATAGCAAATAAACCACAGTGAAAGATGCCGGGGGAAAAAAACAAAAACAAAAAAACAACACAACAATCTTTTAAGTTACGGCAGCGCATGCAAAAGAAACAAACATGCATGACCTGCGTACCAAGAAAGCAACTAAGTTGCACGATTGTGGTTTTTAAGTATTCAAAGAAAATTACTACATGAGAGCTAAATTCAAACCACTAGATCATCACAAAATTATACCCCAGTAACTCAAATGTCACTCCACTGCATTATTTCATGCCCTTTGTTTGTATACTTCTAAAGCTAATACTTGCTATGGTAAATAAACTCCTGTATTCTTCCAAATGACAATATTTCAAAATACAGGACACTGCTATCGTGGTTTCCTCAATGCACATATAGGATTTAAAGAGTTAAACTGCAATGCCCCACAACAGAGTCAATGTGGCAAACTGAAACGCAAACCAGATGTATTACAGGAACACATGAGGATAAAGGAGTTCCCGGTTTGAATCCAGCACAATACAGTGCCTCAGCTGTAAACCAATCACACTTGCAAAAAAGCATCAACACCACACAGAAGCCAAAACAACTCTGACAACAGAAAAGAAGGACATTCAGTGTGAATTTTTAACTTACATATTCAGTAGCAATGGAGCATTACAAACCAAAATACAGGCATAAAGAAAAGCAGCAACATATCTGCACAGCCCAGCTGGGATTGTACAGAAATAGTCCACCACAGAAAAAGGCAGTGTCTCTCTGACTTTCGTTTGTGCAACCTCAACTAGAGAGCTGTGTTCACTACCATTTGCCTTGTTATCTCAAATGCATTAAATACTCAGGTAACAACAATGCCACATGGTGAACTCTAAAATCAACTGTCATGAGGTATTTGTCAAGACATGTATCATTCCATCACCCACATTTTGCTAGCTAACCTATCCAGTGGAGAATTCTAACAGTCCAAATTTTGGAGCAGTTTAGAGGCACTTCTAAAGTTGTGTTGTTTTGTCGTGAGGTTTTTTTTGTTGTGTTGTTTGTTTTTGTGTTGTGGTTTTTGTTGTTGTTTTCTTTTAATAATAAATTTGTTTTAGGAAATTATTTCTTTATTCCATCCCCCCCTGCTGGCATGAAAATTTCCCTTGCACTTGTGTGACTTGCAAGTTTCTGTAATAGCTACTCCTGACCTAGTACAAATCACAAGTGGTAATGACTTGTTTACCACTAGATGGCTGGTAGCCCTTCTTGCCTCAGATAAGACTCTTCTTTTGGTTCTTCATGTACTGCATGCAATGAACTTTACGACAAGGTTTGAATCATCAGATAAACTGACTATATGCCAAACATCTGTTGAAATACAAACAGGACTTACTGCATGTGATGTGCCTGAAGACAACACTGAGGCAGGGGAGAGGCTGCTCTGATGATTGGAAAGGGAGCTAGAAAGAAATTGCAAAGAATAAAATTAATTTCTCCTAGAACTATTTTTAATATATATCTATGTATATGAATACATATATATATATATATATATATATATACACGAACATCGAGCAGGTAGTAGGATATTAGGTAAGGAATAAAAATTGTAGGTGTGTGTATATACTTATAACTGATATCCTGCTCTGTGTGCATAAGTAAAAAAATTCTGTAGGGTGTATGTATATATATACACACATACACACCTCCATGCATATATACGTGTGTGTATATACACACAACCCTACAGGCATTTTTTCCTTTAACTGATATCCTACTACCTTTTAATGAAAAAATCTGAAGTACAGAGACAACTATTGCTAAGAATAAACACCTAAACCACCATTCATTTGTATTTATCAATTTACCATACTTTTAAAAAAAGCCAACAGTAGTTGCTTCAGGAATTATGTAGCAATGACTCCAAGACTTATGAAGTCCAAAATCAGAAGAAGGTTCACACAACAGACGGCCTGTTTGTCACTCTTTCTCTGAGCAACTGCTGCTGCCTGCCACAGGGCATACATACTAATTGGGTGAGGCAGCGCTTTGGTTTGACTCACTAAGGTATTTGTCACATTTTAACCTGCGTAACATTAGCTCAGCCCATGAGAACTGAAGGATATTTGCCCCATAACTCTGGCAAAAGCCCCAACACACTCTCAAAAGACAAGGCTCAAAAAACCCCCAGCAAATTACAAGCGTCTGTGAAAGCCTCAAAATTAGCCATAATACTACAGAATCTGGCAATTTAATCAAGAGTGGTTCATACCACTACATGTCACCACAAGCCATTTCCTCTTTGAAAAGTTAAATCAGAACTATCAGTTCACTTTTATACATACACCATAAAATATGTCAATAAAGAATCCTCTGCTGAAAAACATCTGCAGATAACTTTCTTTTAGCAAGCAGCTCTGCCTTAGCACCACCTTTTTTTCCCTGGCTGACCAGGCCTGTGAACTTTTGGCAGTAACAGCAGCAGCAGCACTCCTGTAATCCAAAGATTTTTAAGTGTCTCCCCGAAAGGTGACTGAAAATGGTTCTTAAATATTTACACTGACAACATACACCTTACATTTGAAGTTGTTGTGTTTTAACCCAGCAGGCAGCCAAACACCACACAGCTGTTCACTATCCCCCCACTCCCGCAAAGGGATGGGGGAGAAAATCAGGAAAAAAAGTTATTCAGGTAAAGACAGTTTAAGTAATAATGATGATAATAAAATATACAGAACAAGTGATGCACCATGCAACTGCTCACCACACACTGACTGATGCCCAGCCCATTCCCAAGTAATGCTTCCCCCAAGTTTGAATACTGAGTACGACATCGTATCACACGAGACACCCCTTTGGCCAGTCTGGGTCAGCTGTCCTGGCTGTGCCCCCTCTCCCAGCTTCTTGTGCACCTCACCTCTGGCAGAGCAGCATAAGCTGAAAAGTCCTTAGTTTGGGGTAAACACTGCTTAGCAAGAGCTGAAACATCCGTTTGTTACCAACATTATTCTCATCCTAAATCCAAAACACAGCACTATACCAGCTACTAGGAAGAAAAATATAATAACTCTGTCCCAGCTGAAACCAGGACAGAGGTCAAGATTGTAACTTACAGTACAGCAAGGAATGAAGAGAATGAACACTGAAGGCAAACAAAACAATGCCATAAAAAATAGGTACAGTTTGGTGCTTGAAAAGCCTCTCCTCAGGTGAAATCAGAAGCAAGAGAAATCCTAACTATAATAAATGGTTCGGTATTCTCTATGGGAATAGTTACAAGAAAACACAGCAGTTTTGATAAGAAAGCTGCAGGCTAAATTATATGCTGCAGGTATCATCTTTCCATAGCACTTGGTATCTGCCCAAAAGCATCAACCCTCCAACTAAGATTTCTACAAATGTACACAGCTTTTCAACAACTGTGGGGATTATGTTTCTAATGTGAATAGAATAAATCTTAGTATTTGACATATTTACCATTTTAGTCAAAAGAAAACACTAGTGTTTTAAAAGAATCAGCATGCCCTAACTGTGAAACAGGAAAAAAAAACTGGTATCCTATCAAATTAGTTTCTTAAACAAGCAAATACAATAGAAAGCTATTAAAACCCCAAGTCAACTAGTATAGCCTCAGGATGTCACCTGCCTTAGGATGAAGCTCTAGTAACAGGCACTAATAGAAGTCAGACAGATGGTGCAGATGAGCTAAGCTGTGCTGAGTGCAATGCCAGAATACAATACAATCATGGAACAGTTTGGTTTGGAAGGGACTTAAAAGATCATCTACTTCCAACCTCCCTGCCATGGGATCACTAGAGCAGTTTGCTCAGAGCCCCATCCAACCTGGCCTGGAACACTCACAAGGATGAGACATCCACAGCTTCTCTGGGCAGCTGTTCCAGTGTGTTCCCACCCTCACAGTGAAGAATTTCTTCCTTATATCTAATCTACCCTCTTTCAGTTTAAATCCATTATCCCTTGTCCTATCAACACACGCCCTTGTAAAAAGCTCCTCTCTGGCTTTCTTGTAGGTCCCCTGTAGGTACTGGAAGGCTGCTATAAAGTCTCCCCAGATTCTTCTCCAGCCTGAACAACCCCAACTCTCAGCCTTTCCTTATAGGAGAGGTGCTCTATCCCTTTGATCATCTTCATGGCCTCCTCTGGACTCACTCCAACAGGTTCATGTCCTTCTTATGTTGGTGGCCCCAGAGCTGGACACAGTACTCCTGGTAAGGTCTCACGGAAGTGGAGTAGAGAAGCCGAATCACCTCCCTCTACCAGCTAGTCATGTGTCTTTTGTTGCAGCCCAGGATATGGTTGCTTTTCTGGGCTGCAAGTGCACATTGCCGGGGTCATGTTGAGTTTCTTGTCAACAAACACTCCCAAGTCCTTCTCCTCAGGGCTGCTTCCAATCCATTTTCCACCCAGCCTGTATTTGTTCTTGGGATTGCCCTGACCTATGTGCAGGACCTTGAACTTCGCCTTCTTGAACTCCGTGACTTCCACATAGACCCATCTCTCCAGCCTGTCAAGGTCTCTCTGGTGGCACCCCTTCCCTCCAGCGTGCTGACCACAACCGCATGGCTTGGTGTTATCGGAAAACTTGCTGAGGGTCACTCAGTTCCACTGTCCATGTCACTGACAAAGACATTAAACAGCACTAGTTCCAATATCAACTCGTGAGGAATCCTACTTGTCACTGGTCTCCATTTGGACATTAAGCTGTCTTCCACAGCTTCTTGAGTGCAACCATCCAGTCAGTTCCTTATCCACTGAGTGGTTCATCCACTGAATCCATGTCTCTCCAACTCAGAGAGAAGAATGTCACACGGGACAGTGTCAAATGCTTTGCACAATCCAGGTAGATGACATCAGTTGCTCTTCCCTTATCCACAAGTGCTGAAAACCCCATCATAGAAGGTCACCAAGTCTGTCAGGTACTATTTGCCCTTAGTGAAGCCATGCTGGCTGTCACCAATCACCTCCTTGTTGTCCATGTACCTTGGCGCATAGTTTCCAGAAGGATTTGCTCCATGATCTTGCTGGGCACAGAGGTGAGACTCACGAGCCTGTAGTTCCCCAGGTCTTCCTTTTCTTTTTTTAATAATGGAAGTTATGTTTCCCCTTTTACAGTCACTGGGAACTTCACCAGACTTCCCCACACTGACACCAATCTGATATTTCAAAGCGTCTCAAAGAATGTCTTAGAAAAAGAAAAACCACACACTTCCCTTGTGGAATTATTTCTGGGTTTTAATTTTAAGAAATACAAATCTAAATGAAACTACAATATCTCAGAATTAGCCAGAAAGTAAACAGTTAAGGAATTATTTCAAACATATTACACTGAACAAACAGCAGGCACTAGGGCCAAAGTAGTAAAAACAAACTGGGGGAATCAATTTAGCTGGTATAACTGAAGCAAAAGTTGAAAAAGTTGTTTATATACCACGAAAACTCAAGGGCAGCAGCTGCTGTGTCATCAACAGGCAGCCCAGAGCTCATACTTTGCAAACAAAACCATCCTGTTCTCTTCTGGATCTCTCTCCCAATTCTAGTTAATATCAGAAAAGGGAACACCGGTGTCCGACAGTCCCATACACAATCACACTTATGTTTGCCCTTTCCCCAAAACTGAATTCCTTTCACTTTATCATAACTCCTACTGTACCTGCTTAACTGGGAAAGTGAGCTGCTGGCCAAATCACTGGACTGAGGCAAGCTGGGCAACGTTGGTGTGTGCTGTGATGCTGAAGGCAAAAGAGAAGCAGTGGTGGATATCACGCTAGGCAGAGAACCAACAGAAGGTAGTGAGGGAGAAGGCTCTGTCTTAGGTGCTGGAACTGACGAAGTAGCTGCAACAAATTAAGAAGAGGCATTCATAGACAAATTCCAGCACACCTAACAGCCCAGCCTGGATTCAGTAACTCAGTAGTACTCTCCCCTCAGTTTACAAAAACCTGACCATTAAGAACCAGTAACAGTATCAAGCAATCTGGCTATTAAGGAAAATTCAAACAGAATAGAACTATCATTTCTTCCCTTTAAGCTCTTCACCTACAATAGATTTAAAATTTTCACTGCTAGACATGTAGCAAACTACATTCTTCCGCACTTCACCTCCCACTATCTGGATTACTAGCTTTTGCTCACAAGTCAATACTAATTCAAAAATTTCTTGCATTTGGTTCTGCAAAAAGAAGTCACTAGCACCTTTCAAGGCACTGTACAAATCTACTTTTACCTACATCTCTGCTTCTTCATTCTAACCTACATGGCACCTTTGGTGATCGAGACTGAGATTAGTGGAGTACAAGGGCACATATAGCTTATCAGTTTGGAGTACCCCGTCAAATGTGTAATGCAGTAGAATAAAAGAAGCTACAATAAAAGTTCACAATTGAGCACAGCATTAAGCACTTTTAATGGCTAGAGAGTGGTCAAATATTGACTTACTTTATTTGATCTAGATAACAAAAAGTGTTTAGCTTTAATATTACTTTTTAGGCTACAAAGAATAAAACTTATTTACCACAGATGTGCCTTTCCAAAGAATCACTATAGTGTAATAAGACTCAACAACTCTACTGCCCAACATAATACCCAGCTGTTCCTACACTTATGTCTTGTCCTGCAACGATAATATAAAGAATTAGAGGCATTCACTCACCAATAAGACTCAGAAAGAATGTGGAGCCCTGACTTCTGCTGGGCCATGCTTCCTTACAACACCAGGGCCACTACCCAGTGGATCATCACTAATTTGCAACGCATGTTAAGACAGTTTTGGAATGGTCACCAAACAGAAGTCAGATATATACTTCGAAGATACTCATCCTGGTTTGTTACTGGTTATTTTGTATTTGGTTCATTATTAGTTTGGCTTCCTCACTAAATGACCCGAGTAAGGTTGCTGGATTGGGTGCTATACAAACAGAAATCAAGACGTCTTGACCTTGGCAATGAGGGTAACTGACAACAGGGAAAGAAATTCAAGTGACAAACAGAAACATAGTTACGAAGGCAGCAACTGTATCACCTGATACCTCCTGGCAAGATTCAAATAAGTAAAAAACATTTATAACTCTCAATACATTTAGAGCAGGTTTCCCTTCTAGACGTAAAAGTAGATGTCCTCAATACAAGGGACAAAATCACCATATTCATTAAGACCTCTTACAAGATGCCTGAACAGAGTGTGCAAGAGAAAGAAAACCAGGAGAAAAGTAGGACAGTTAGAATTATAACATCAGCCATGCTTTGAACTAAGGGTTTCGGAAGCATGAGATCTGGATATTAAAGCTCAACAACAGCCAAGATGAAAGATGAACAACCAGGAATATGATCGGCACATACAGAAGGGAAAAGGTCACTACTTTCAAAAATTATGAGAGAATTTCAAAGTAGTTTAGACATTCAAGAAGGGCAAGTGCAAGGTCCTGCACCTGGGTCAGGACAAGCCCTGGTATCAATACAGGCTGGCGGATGAGGGACCGAGAGCAGATCTGTGGAGGAAGACTTGGGGGTACTGGTGGATAAAAAATGGGATATGAGACGGCAATGTGGACTTGCAACCCAGCCAAATTATAACCTGGACTGCGTCAAAAGCAGCGTGGCTAACGGGTCGAGGGAGGTGATTCTGCCCCTCTGCTCCGCTCTGGTGAGACCCCACCTGCAGTCCTGCATCCAGGTCTGGAGCCCTCAGCACAGGACAGACATAGACCTGTTGGAGAGGGGCCAGACGAGCCACAGAAATTGTCTGGAACAGCTCTGCTGTGAGGACAGGCTGAGAGAGTTGGGGTTGTTCAGCCTGGAGAAGAGAAGGCTCTGGAGAGACCTTATTGTGGCCTTTCAGTACTTAAAAGGGGTGTGTAAGAAAGATAGAGACAGACTTTTTAGCAGGGCCTGTTACTATGGGACAAAGGGTGATAATTTTAAACTAAAAGAGGGGAGATTCAGACTAGACACAAAGAAGACATTTTCTACCATGAGGCTGGTGACACACTGGCCCAGGTTGCCCAGAGGGGTGGTGGATGCCCCATCCCTGGAGACATTCAAGGCCAGGCTGGACAGGGCTCTGAGCAAACTCATCTGGGTGAAGATGTCCCTGCTCATGGGAGGGCACTGGACCGGATGAGCTTTGAAAGTCCCTTCAAACCCAAACTATTGCATGGATGCACGAAATAGATATGTGGAAGAAGACTCATTCCAATTCATGTGCTTGGGATTCAGAAAATAAATGAGTGTTGTCAAAAGAGAGCTGGCATAGAAAAAGGAACTAATAAACCTGTTATAGAACAAGTGCAGAAATATCAGGAATTCTCAGATCTTGGTTTTCCATGGCAAAAAGACAAACCTTGTAGTGAATTTCATAAATTGCGTATTAGTTCTGTACACCAGAGTAAGAAAGTCTTCCACTCAAAAAGTTGTCTTTATATACAACAATCTTTTAAGAGGTAACTCTTCGGGCACATACACTCCTCCTGCTCATTTAAATTGAACTTGGCACTAACAAAAAACTGTTTACAGGTTTGAATACTCAAATTTCTTTCTACTCAGAGGCTTAAAAAAATGCTGCCCCACTAATTTCCTAACTGAAGAGATGTTTAAGAGGAAAATAGACCTAACACTGAAGTACTGGAATTCCAAGAGATGTTCATTCACGCTGCTGCCCTTGAAAATTTCCAGACCAACACAAAAGGTCAGCAGAGCTTTAATTATTTTAACTCCAGGAAGAGAGCTATAGGGGTACTACAAGTAAAATACGATATTAGAAAGAGGCCAAGATGAGGATAACAATAATGTCTTTATCAGAGCCAGTACTGTTATTCTTACTCCAGTGCAAAGCAGTGAACTACCCGGCAGAGGGAGCAGGTTAGTCACCCTTATTCCCCAGGGCCGTGTGATACGGCGCAGGTGAGAGGTAACAGTCAAACAATGTGACTGTTTGACTAGGGCTAAATGCTACTTGCAGCTTCCCTGTTGAGAACTGGGAAAATAAGTAAGAAATGTAATATTAAATTTTGACTTTTTAAAAAATTATTTTATACAAAATAATCTTGACAAATTAAAAAGAAAAAGCAGCTACAAAGCAGCCTCTCTAATTCTAAGACTGCTTAGAATTGCAGATCTAATAGGTCTGCTTTCATACTGCAGTTTTAGCCAAGAAGCAAGCAGTTTATTCTATGCAAACACAAAACAAACTCAAATGGGTCAGTCAAAAATTAGTCAGGGGAACAATATAAAACCTTAAACCAGATGTCACTGCTACAGCTGCACACACAGCAAGTATAATAGTAAGGAAAGATCAGAAAGTCCTGTGCACAACCAGGCTTTGTAAACTTACTGTCAGGAGTTGCCTGTGTTCTAGCACCGCTGTGCCCATTCTGTAAACAAAGGAGAAATGAATGAATAAATTATCTTAGAGGTATAATAAATCTTCAGACTGAATAACACATTGAACATGCTTCATGCAAAATTCTATATTCATTCTAAACGGAAAGACAAAAAAAGGCAGAAAATTAAACCTTTTACTGTGTTTAACAAAACCACATAATAGTTCTCTCAAGTGCCAGGTGTCCTGAACATACAGAATCCCATACGCTGCCCATACTATACCCATCAGCAGGAGATCTTCCCATCTACTGTATATAACATTAACTTCAGGTTCACACCCATAAGAAAGAAAGAATTGCATTAACATATAGGAAATGTTTGTGCTTTTGATCTAATGCAACTCACAATTTTAACTATCCAAGTTACACAGAGACGCCAATTTTTTTCCATTGAAAGATAAGACTTGAGAAGCACCAGTTGTTTTTTGGATAACGCTGGAGTACAGAAGTGGATAGTCTACGCTTGATCCTCACCAGTACATACGAGCTAGTGCAGAAGACAAGTGTGACTGAGCCATTACATAACAAAGGCCAGAAGTAAATAAACTTACATACTCTCACAAATTCCTTAAACATTTAATAAATTCAGTTCTCTTAAAACAAACCTACATTCCATATACAAAGAAAGCATGTGCTTTTGAATCTCCTGAGAGAGATCCTCTCTGTCCTAGATTAGACTTCTCTCTATACTTTTTAAAATAAAACATGAAACTAATTCCCACTGGTGTTTAAATCCAACAAAAGAGTAATGCTAGAGGGGCCACCAACAGTTTGGGATCCATTTGCTAGGTGCCATATAAATTTAAAAAGTAATATAGCTTTGGACAAAAAAGGACAAGTTATGGCAAAATACAATGACTAATATTTACATACATACATACATACATAGTTCCTTTACAAAAAGCTAAGCTTCAGGGAAGGAAACTCAGGTACAATGTTAAGTGTTACTAAGAAAAAAGTCAAACAGTAGTTTAAGATGTCAAAACCCGTAAAAATCAGAGGCTTTTGTATTCCAAATACAGGATGGCCAAAAATGCCTATAGAACAGGAAAAGTAAAAATAAATAACAGGGTGGGCTTGGGAATCAAAAATACCACTTGACTTACTTAAAAGTATTAATACAGCAGGGTAACACAAGTCTAACATGATTAAGAATATTTCACCCTTTTCAAGGTCTTATTTCTGAAATTCACTCACCGTAACTGCAACAGGGGTTGATTCTGATGGAGCCATGGAGCTTTGGTACGCTATCCTACTATGCACAGAAGTCTGCTCATAGGAGGAAGTTGTTACTGGGCTAGTGCTCTGGGATGAGCAGGTCAGACTGGAAGAGGTGATGGCAGAGGTTGTGTAGGTAGACTCCTGTATTGTATTGGATATTGGCAAAGAGGTATTCAAAGGATCACTGGAAAAAAGTAAAAACTATCTATCACCTTCATAAATGACATCTCAAACACCTTCATGAAAATATCAGCTTCTATACAGTTATCACAAATATATATATATATATATGTAATTTTGCTTTTGTCCCCAGTAATCACTGCTTCAAAACCATCAGCTGCACTACGCACCATTCACCTTCCTCCTGCCAGCCCAGCCATAACTTTTCAGTCATGTTATTTCCACCTTCTCAAAGGATAAATTAATGATCACAATCTCACTTTTTTTTAAACAACTAGATCCATAAAGTCTGGTATATGATAAGAAACAACCAGTCTCTTTTTACAATAGAATTCTAATGTCACTGTAGCAGTCTAACAGAACAGACTATGCAAAAAGGAAAAAATACTTTAAAACATGCAGGAGCATTTTACCTTCTAAACAGCTTAAATAAATTATAGAACTAAAAATGAATGTGAAAATTCATTTTTACTAGTATTTCCGAATTAACTTCAGGAAGCTTTTTACTGAAGCCAACTTTTGAATGAATAAGAAAGAAAACAAATGGGTTACTTGTACATTGGCATTTATCATTGGTTATTTTAGCATCTCAGTATGAGCTTCTGCATACTGAAAGCCTGGCTTCTTTTCTCATCCCAGGGGTGCATCAGATCTGTGATCTGGTGCCCACCTACTGACACATATATATGGTACAAAGGTTGTCTCTACTAGATCAAAAGTAGAAAAATTCAGATTATGAAGAGAAAACCCTCCAACGAATTTGAAAATCAGGACAATTAAACAAGAAAAAGCAATTCTATAAAGGGTAGCTTATTATAAGGTTATTCACATTCAAGTAATCTCCAGCTTCACATTGACCCATCCATGGAGATTTTTTCTCCTTTAATTTGCCATCCACAAAAAACATTTTGCCTTACAAGTCATCCCGTTCTCCCCTCTCATTACATGATAACTGTGCCTTGATGCTTTTGCCAAAAACTTGACCCCCTAAAGAAGACATGGAAGAATGCACAAGGGGAACTCACACATACTTTACAGATTTTGAGTACAAGCTATTGTTGGTCGCCTGGCTGTTACTCTCACTGCTTGAAGTTGATCCAAACTCTGGGAGTGCAGGCTCCGATCCAAACTCCAGAGCTCCAAACTGAACATTTAACCCTGTCACATCCGCTGATCCAGGCATCTCCACTGCAGACGCAGGAATCTTAAAGGAGGAAAAAAAAAGCCATAATTCCTTTGCATGCACTACCTGCATTAAAGACATCAGTAACTGACACCTGCTCCTTCCTTAACTACAGGGTTCTTCAGTTACTTCCTCAGTCTTCGCTGCTAACTATATATGTGACAACCTCCCCCACTTTACATCCTATAAATTAACTACATTCTTGTCAACTTAAATTAATTGATTCTGTGCCCTGATCTGCAGCTGAAAAAGTAAGCCATACTATTCCACAGTATCAAAGTGTCACCTGTATCCATTCCCCTTCAGCCAACATTCATCTTGTGGCTACTAAGTCAATCCAAAATCACTCAGCAACAGTCATTTTCCACACAAAGCAATGAGGTATGTGCTTGGAAAAGACACATCACTGGATTTTGCACCTAAAAACTATCCAGCTTAGAATTTCCTGCTTTATAAACAAGAAACAGACCATAGTCTTTGCTCTTCTTTGCCCTAGTAACTTACATATCGAATAGAATTACAGAATCATTTAGGCTGCAAATGACTTTTAAGATCGAGTCCAACCATTAACACTGACAAGTCCACCTCTCCACCACGTCCCTAAGCGCCACATCTACAGGTCTTCTAAACTCCTCCAGGGATGGTGACTCCACCACTTCCCTGGGCAGCCTGTTCCAATGCCTGACAACCCTTTCTGGGAAGAAATATTTCCTAATATCCAATTTAAATCTTCCCTGGTGCAACTGGAGGCCATTTCCTCTTGTCCTATCACTTGTTACTTTGGAGAAGAGACCAACACCCTCCATGCTCCAACCTCCTTTCAGCTAGTTGCAGACAGCGATAAGGTCTCCCCTCAGCCTCCTTTTCTCCAGGATAAACACCCCCAGTTCCCTTAGCTGCTCCTCATCAGACTTGTGCTCCAGACCCTTCACCAGCTTTGTTGCCCTTCTCTGAACTCTCTCCAGCACCTCAATGTCTTTCTCGTAGTGAGAGGCCCAAAGCTGAACACAGGATTCAAGGTGCAGCCTCACCAGTGCCCAGTACAGGGGGACGATCACTGCCCTGGTCCTGCTGGCCACACTAGTTCTAATACAAGCTTTTGTATGTTTTTATGTATGCTTAGGACAAGCCACCACTCCATTACCCACCTTGGACGCTGGAGCTATCCTCCGTTTTGGTGGTTTTATCTGTTTCTGCTGGGTTTGATGGGCAGTCACTGCATGGTTATCCATAGAGATAGCGGGGAGCTGTAACATTTTGCTAACAGCTGTAGAGGTGTCTACTGGACATGTCTCTCGGAGTTTTACCTGGGAGGAGAAGGACTCCAGCCCAGGAGGAGGAACAGGAACTGCCTGCGTTTGTTGCTGCTGTCGCTGGGTCAGCTGGCTCAGAACTGGGGATGGTTCAGGCTGGGATTTAAAGTCTGGTCAGGGTTGGGAAAAAAAAAAAAAAAAAAATCAAAATTAAAGCATTACACTCTGCTCTTCACACTTCTACGATTTATGAAAGAATCTGGGTGAACCAACATACTCAACAGCCATGATTTTATAATATGCAAGTCTCTGTCAGACATAAGTCTCACACTGAACGTGACCACTGCAAAAATAAGGCCAACATTTTATATTCTCTAAATAAACAGATGTGGGCTGGCATTATTTAGCTTTCTTCAAAACTATGAACACAAACTTATCTATACAGTCACATAAGATTATCACGCATTAGTCTGCAAAAACTGTTATGGATTATTTTAATCAAATGCTGCAAAGGTTTCACTGCAATTAACTGTGCTGATAAAACATGATTACTACCAAGGGGTCTGGAGTTGAAATTTAGAGGTATTATGACTTTGGATTTCCTGCCCCTAAAAAGGAAAAGATTTTCAAGAGAAATAGGAAGCAATTTAGCTGGAAGTCAAGAGACACTGCACACTGACAGTTTTTTCCCCCCAATTTCTCCCCTTTCATACTTTTCAGATGCTGAAAGCCAGGCAGTGGCTCGGAGCACCGCTCAACAACTGTAAGAGATCCACAGCATTTGCAATGTGAAAGTTGTTTTATTTAGTTTGTGAAGTGCATTAGAAAACAATTTAAAATCATCAAATCACGCAACCATACAATCATTTTGTTTGGAAGAGACCCTCAAGATCATCAAGTCCAACCATAACTTAACTCTAGCACTAAACCACGTCCCTAAGAGCCTCATCTACACGTCTTTTAAACACCTCCAGGGATGGTGACTCCACCACTTCCCTGGGCAGCCTGTTCCAATGCCTGACAACCCTTTCTGGGAATAATTTTTTTGCTAATATCCAATCTAAGCCTCCCCTGGTGCAACTGGAGGCCATTTCCTCTCGTCCTATCACTTGCTACTTGGGAGAAGAGACCAACACTCTCCATGCTCCAACCTCCTTTCAGGCAGTTGCAGACAGCGATAAGGTCTCCCCTCAGCCTCCTTTTCTCCAGGATAAACACCCCCAGTTCCCTTAGCTGCTCCTCATCAGACTTGTGCTCCAGACCCTTCACCAGCTCTGTTCCCTTCTCTGAACTCTCTCCAGCACCTCAATGTCTTTCTTGTAGTGAGGGGCCCAAAACCGAACACAGGATTCGAGGTGCGGCCTCACCAGTGCCCAGTACAGGGGAACAATCACTTCTCTAGTCCTGCTGGCCACACTATTCCTGACACAAGCCAGGATGTCGTTGGCTTTCTTGGCCACCCGGGCACACGCTGGCTCGTGTTCAGCCGCTGTCACCAACACCCCCAGACCCTTTTCCACCAGGCACTTTCCAGCCACTGTTCCCCGAGCCTGTAGCGCTGCCTGGGGTTGTTGTGACCCAAGTGTGGGACCCGGCACTTGGCCTTGTTGAACCTCATACAATTGGCCTCAGCCCAACGACACAGTTGGTCCAGATCCCTCTGTAGAGACTTCCTGCCCTTGAGCAGGTCACTCCCACCCGATTTGGTGTTGTCTGTACATCAACATTTGTTCAGAATTGCTGTGTGTAAGAGATTATTACTGCTACCAAATTGGCTGCTTATCCATCTGGAAACATATACCTATACACACTAGATAAATAAAAGGGCTATCACTCTTCACAGTGAGAATACTGCGAGGAATTACACTGCAAAAAACAAGTTTGTGTCATTTTCACTGTTTCTACTAATTTTACTCAATTAAATTAAAAATCCATACAGTTATGAACAGACAAAATGGGTAACCTGCATCATTTTCTGCACTAGGGAAAGCACACTGAGACATGATGCACATTATGAAGAAATTACATGTAATGGTTAGAAGAGAGAAGTTTTGAGAAAAAAGATAAAATATTGTACAACCTTATACTCTGCTAGAAGCAGCACAGTCAAAAGGAAAATAAGTATTTTCCAGAATTTGTTGAGAAAGTCACATTAAATTTCCACTTAAATATCCAAGTACATTAAATCAAAGATGTCATTACATGACGGCTCAACAGCTTCTAAAGAGGCAATGACATTTATGGAAAGGCTTAAACGTATCAAAACGTAGTCTGTGATTTACTCATAAAGTCTATTACCAGGAAGTAAGTGTAATTCTTACAATGTTGTAACCAATTCTATTACTAGGATTACATTTTCTAGGAAAAGTCTTTCATTAAGGCCTTTTTAAACTGTCATTGTCATTAAGAAATCTTACAGAGAGAGAGAGGAACCTACGTCAAACCACTTACCGAACTGACTAAGGACTGAGGACTGAGTAATGGGCGGTTTTAGATCCCAGGATGATGTGGTAGTTGTAGTAGTGGTGGCAGAACTACTGTTGTTTTGTTGGGATGTAAACTGACCCAATCCTGGAGATTTCAACTGGTCCAAGATTTGCGATCCAGCAGAGTTTGCCAATTTAGAGGATCCGAGTTCTCCAAAGCCAGAACAAAGAACTGCAGACTACCAAAAGACAAAAAAAGGAGAGAGAGAGGAGTGGAGTTAAGTATTTAATAAATAATTTGAATATCACCATAGGGTCAATGCCTACAGCTGCTATTTGGCAGCAACTAAAACCTCTTCACCCCTAGATTACTAACAAATGACGAATAAAAAATTCAGTTAGTTGTAGCATATGGCCAGATCCTCTCTGATTACCACCTATACAACTTCCATCCCCGTGACTGCAACAACGTTGATTTACTTGAATCCACACATCTCATAATAGCATATATTTACTAATAGTTGAACTGATTTTCAGAGAATAATTTTAAGTGCTCAAGTTCAAGCCCTCACAAGTGACTCAGAAATAGGCAGCCTTCCACAAAAAAGCAGTCAGACATGTGCTTGGAAATAACACATCATAGTTTTCTGGCACAGAACTCTTCACTATAAACAAGTTATTTCATCCTAAATCAGCATGCAGTAAAACACATCTGCCTACACTGCCTACTCTACTCAGAAATTAATACAAGTCGTTCATGTAAAGTGAGAAATAACTACTTAGCAAAAACAGGGAAAAAAAAAGTAATTTTTTTTGTGTGTGTGTGCGAACGGAAGGAAAGGAATTCTGAATTCCATTCCTTCCGTTCGAAGAAACACACACACAAATTATAAAATTCAGGTTGCGAGTCTTGAAAAGAATGAAATTCTTAATTCCATTCCTTCAAGACTCGCAACCTGAATTTTATAAATACTGAAAGATCTAATGAAATGATCCATACTGGAAAAGCTGTTTAACCTGAAATATTTACTCATGAAGAATATTTAGAAAGCAAAAGATCATTTTACCAGACTTTGAGGAGAATAAGAGTTTACAGCACTGGAGCTCCCAGTTCCTGATGCCATCTGGGTGCTGTGCTGAGAATTTGTGAAGACTAGGGCTTGGCCGAAGGTCTGCTGCTGGGGAACCTCAAATGAGTTGCCTTCTGTCTCTTGGATAGAAGTCACAGGCTTTTGAAGCAGTGTTACCAAATCAATGCTGTAAGAAAATGGGAAGTTTGGCCAGAATAAACATGATGATTAGGCTGCATTGAAACTGAAGAAAACACTAATAGTAAAGCTGCCACACTGGCAACAGAATTTTTACTGATTAACAGTCTTTTCAGATATTGCTTATCTGCCATACAAAAAGAGGCAGAATAGAAGTTTTTGCTAGAAAGTAATATTCTGCTAGCTGAAACCTTCCACTACAGTTAGAATATAAATTATCTTTGCACTCTTTTCAAACATTATCAAATTTATAACATAATGTATCACATAAATAACCTATATGATTAATATAATCGAGTAAACAGAGACAAGTAATGAAGAAACAAAATGTTTAAGGGGATCCTGCCTGTAAGGCCATTATATATATTGATAATCCACATTCTCTGTATATCATGCTATCCCTTTAAAAAGAGCAAGGGATCAAAGTCCCACCTCCTCATAGGGTGGGTACGAGGACAGTAAAGAATAAAGTCACACATACAGCAATTGAGTGAATATGTGATGACAAGGAAGTCACAAGAGCAGATGAAATAAAAACTAAATTTCTCAGATAATAGTCACATAATCAAAATTACTGTACCAAACATACCTTAGCAGGATGAGAAACATGACTTTTCTTATATTTAGCATGGCTTACTAACCCATACCACATGTTTAGCACAGGTTTATCCAAGGAAAAGCAAAGCATTCAGATAATAAAAGAAATCTACTCTAAAAATTCTGACCTAAGTTTATCCTAAATGAATTGCACGCTTGGGCTGAAGAGCTGCTTCCAGCACTTTCGTTAATGCAGATTTCTTAATGCTGAAACCTTTCTTATGGCAAGTAAAAAACAAAAAACAAAAACAAAACCAACAACAAAAAAAACCCCAAAACCCCCAAAAAACCAAAAAAAAACCCAAAAAACAAACCCAAACAAAAAACCCAAAACACACACACAAAAGCCACACACAAAAAACCCCAACCAAACAAAACAAAATAAATAAAATTTAAAAAACCACACACCTCAAAAGCACACCACACTACAACAACCCAGAACTCAAAAAAACAAAACATCAGAATTTAAGCCGATAAACTAAAATGTTTTCTAACATAATTTGAGGGACATCCACTAGAAGAATATTTGCATCAGAACAATAAACATGTGAGCATACCACCTTTAAGAAGGAAAGGAATACAAACTGTAGACCAACTGACACCATGCCTCCTCCAGATCACATCCATGTTATAATGAAAATTTTGCTGCAGTCTGGAGTAGAGCAGTACAGCTGTTTCAGGATGTTTGGGACCATTAGGCCACCTAGTTTTCAGATGTCATGCTATCCAGCTACCAAAGTCTTAATCAGATGATGTTAATCAGCTTTCCTGGGACCTGACACTAATGCAGGCAACTGATTCCACAACATCACCGCCCAGATATTTGGTGAAGACTAAGGCAAGCAAAGTAAAGCAGCAACTGCCACATTTTTAGTTATCTATCTGAACTCTATACCATCAGTCAAGGCAAGTAATTGTGATGCTTACCTAGAAATTCACTTTTGTGCCAATGCAAGCTTTTCTGTTAACACATCTGTCAAAGCACTACATTCTGAAGAGTTTTCTGCATGTACTGGGCAGGTTTTCCATCTTCTGGACAGCAAAGGGAAATCTACCTTTTCAACAGCAGAAAAACTTTCTTCCCACCCACTTTTGTTCCTGCCTATAAGCAGTGTTTGTGCACAAGACAGGGCCTGCTCAGTACTAGGCTTGTGGGTTTGATAAGTTTGGCTTCACTTCTGTAGTCAATAGGTAACACAGGAACCCACAAAACCAAGGATTTCCAAGCAAGGCTTTCACAATTTTGGTATTAGCTTGATCAATCTCTGATCAGGGCTGCCCTGTGTTTTACTCAAAATTTTATATGTGCAAGCTAACATTGCTTCACAAAGCAGAAGGTTGTTAAGGTATAGGGAACACGTGGAAGAAGAGCTTACCTTTGCCCAGGAGTCACATGATTCTCAGCTGGAACAGAGGATGCAGTGAAGACTTTTGTTTCAGAAAGCTGAAAAAGAGAAAGGGGTGGGGGACAAAGGTATTTTAATCATACAGATGCTCACACTTCACTGCTGTGACATCTGCAGAAAGTCCGTCTTGATCATGCACTTTCAAGATAAAAGTCAAACTACCATTAAACCCAGTTATGCTGCAGCTCTGCTTAAAAGACAAACACATTAAAGTTCAGCAAAGTCTTCTCCACAGAATCAAGTACCAATTTACCTGAAGTGTTAGGAAACTTGAGCCACTGAACACACACAATGGTATACCAATATCACTACATCAGTTTGAACAATAGTTTAACTGAAAAATATACCAGTAGAAAGTAATTAGCATGACAGCTGGTGTATCATCAGTGTAAAGATAACTTGTGCAGACATAATTTAGGACTCCATAGAGCAGCTCTGATAAATCTTGTTGCAGCAGTCTAACACATGGCACCGTTCCCACTCATTTCATGTATCCCTGTGTTTTACGTTCCAGCTCACATCAGCAGTGGAGGCAGGTTTGCACTCAGGTATGTACAGAGAACCAGCATTCGTGGTTCCTTCATGGCATTTCTGCTAGGGGCAGCAATAACATCTTAAACCAATTGGTCTGTAAGCATGAGTTCAAAAACAATATTAAAGGGAGAGGACAGTAATTGCTTATACTAGTATAACTTGTCAGATCCTCCACAGCAGAAAACTGTACTGCTTTCACCATGCTGTTACAATAGATACTTGCACAGGTAGCTGGAGAAGGGGAACTGGTTGGTTGGGGCTTTTGAGGAATAGAGGGGGGTTTTTTTCAGTAGTGAGGTGGTTGTTTGCTGGTTTGCCCATTTGGGGTTTTTTTGTTTGGTTGGTTTGGTTTTAATAGCTTTGCTTTTTTAAAAATAATAGTAGTTAAATAGCTACAATTTCCCAGGGCTAATTTATTTCTATTAACAGAAATACTTACAAACCAGAATAGGTCTTAATCCAGTACAAGTTAGGTTTAACAAGATTAAGATAAGCACATATAATGGCTATATTTTAGATTAAATTTGCACAAAATCACCCTTAGCTACTTGGGTGTAGCTTTGTATTTAGACTAAAGAATAAACAACTCATTCAAACACAAAGAATCCCTGTAGAATGTGACATGGGAATACAGCTCTTACAGGAAATTATGCATTTTTAATTGCACAGAGTGCTAGCAGCCCAGCTTAAAGGACATCACGGACAGAAACCAATTTCATTTGCTGTCCCACAGGTAGCTCTACTGAAAACATGTATATCTCTGCACATGGTCATCTGATTCAGATTATCCTACAAAATACTGTTGACTTAAGCAGGACACAGAAGAGCTGACTGGGAGCAGTCACTTACCACTCAGAGGCAAAGTTCAAATGTTTCATGTATTCTCCCAGCACCACTCATGTGCAACACACTGTGTCATGAAAAAATGAGTACCATCACAGCTCCTCCCTCAACCTCCTTCCCTTGCTGCCAATAAAACGTATTTTAATCCTGTCTTTCTGGAACAGAACTCTGTCCCATGCACTGTGCTGCCAGCCCACAACTCTATGCACTGACCGAAACAAAGAGATTCAGTTTAAGCGTATTTCCTGTGAAAAAGGCTGTCCCGCTATTGTTCAGCCCTTTCCCCACTGTACGTGTTATTTTAGAACAACGTGTACTGTACTTTTTGTATTGTTATAAGACTCCTGCATTATATGGCATGAGGAGGTCAGCTAATGGTACAAGCAACTGCCTGTGGTCTGCCACCCCTTGTTTAAATATTAAATGCTTCATAATATCAACCATTTTTACACTCACATAACCCAGGATAAGACAAACTGTGGCCAAAACACTGAATCCTGAAAACTAAGCAAATTGAGGAGTCCGAGGATGTTTGTGACAACACAAAAGCATGCTTGACATATGAGAAAATGCTCTCTTCAAGTGAACCAGCATGCGAAACACAGCTCTCCAGCTATGAGCTCGGCTACACTGAAGTTTACACTACACCCTGTGGCAAACACACTGCCATAAGCTCCAGTCAGGCACTTAATTCAGAGATCTGCTGTGCTTACAGCATTTGGCAAAACCCATACTTCGTGCAGCAGCAGATGAAAAGTTTTATTACGCGCATGTATTTAGTATTTCTTAGAATTAGTATTATTGGCTCCTAACAAAGTTATTTATGCTCACAGTACACTATACTCGGAAACCTTTCACGGAGGCTCTGGCATTTTCTCAGAACTCTATGAACAGTCATGAACCATTTGCAAATGTTGGCCTCACAAGAGTATTTTCTCCATCTGCAGTGAAATGCCTGTGCTTTTCAGCTCCTGTTCCTGTAATAAAAATCATTCTTCAATCACCAAACAGACAATATATTTAACAACTATCTACCAGCTCCTATGGCAAATTGACAGGTGAGGAGAGCAGGAAAATACAATATACTCCAGCATCCTCATAAAAACTCAACATCAACAAATCAGAAATAACAAAACCCTGTTACTGTTTTGATATTATGTACTGAAGTTAAAGAAATTAAAATAAGTTCTTATGCTGCTTCCTGGTAAAGGAAACACTCCCACTAAAATACACTTTTTTCCTTTTTTTAAGTGTTGCTGTTGTTTCAAATAAAAACTAAGACTGACAATACTGTACAGAAAATGCCTTCATCCAGTTTCCAGCAATTTGTATGTATTCTATTTCTCCCCTGCTGTTAGTTTCTGTAGTTAAACTTTATTTTCTTTAGTCAGGAGAAATATAATCACAATTTTAACAGGAAAACTCAGAACCATCTAGAGTACCTCAGCATTCATCTGGTCCTCCATTGCCCGTGCCCTGAATATCCCTTTCACAAAGTACAACCTCCTATTTCCACTCCAGCGTGTTGAGCACGCTGATAACCTACTATACTTGCTCAATACTCACTACTAAAGATAAATACCAGACAGGACTACCAGACCACAAAAATCTAATCGTTCTCAGGTCAAACAACACTAAATTTCGCTCACCTGCTCATAACTAGTATTGAAACAGAGAACACCTCATTCAAAGAAAAATATTATTCAGAAAAACACCTGGTCTCTATATGCAGACAGCAAATACATCACCTTCCTTGGCTGTTTTAATCATTAGTCATGCTGCTAGAATTGTTTATTACACATTTAAATGCAGGGCTCTATTTTCTAGCCATAGCTTCGTATTATGCCTTTTTCTGCCAGGCTAAAACCAGAGCTCATTATATGCTAATAAAGTAACCTTTTCAGACTCGGTAAACTAAAAATCTTACTCTCAAGCACCTCTTCTATCAGTAAATAATTTGCAGCTATTTTCCGCAACTTTCGTTTTGTAAAACCAATGAATAATTGGATAAGTTTAGGAAAGTTCACATACAGAAATACATATCAAGAGCAATTAAGAGACAGGGAAGAGTGCCTACAGGCAAATGACTACAACACCTTCCTTTAGGTTTCTTTTTAGCCACAGCATCAGCACTTTAGGAGATCATACTCAGCTGTTCTTTTCTCATCATCTACTACAATCCTGAAAATTTTTCAGCTGCTGCTTTCTGGAAAACAGGCCCTTGTTCTGGAGGTGTTCCTTCATTCCCATAAAACAAATGAGTATTTGGCTACATTACAGCATTATCCATTTGAGCAGGTCAAGTCTAGCAGAGGTCCAGATTTCTCTGCATGACTGGCTTACTTTTAATTGCCGTTCCAATAATTTTTGGATTTCCAACACATTCCGTTCAACAGTGATTTTATTTTTACTTCCATGTCATTTATAAAGACATCTGGCCTAGGACTGACTTCCTTTCTATCCTTCCTAGAAAGGCCCACATTCAGCAAGGGTCCACCTGCAAAAGGTTTGTTTGTCAAAGTGTGCCAGGCAGATTTTAATCCACTTAATGTGTTTCGTGATAGTATTTAATTAATTTTAGAACAAAAGATGCAGATGAACTCTCTTACAAGGACATACTGTACCTTCACAGATAACAGTGATTTACTGAAAGACCAAGATCAGGTGTATTTGAGGTGGACCTATTTACATAAAACTACACTGAGTGGCATGAGCTGTATGTTTACATTCCTATTTTTTTTTCAGATCAGATGATGCCATTTTTCCTTTATTTTTTTCCCAGGCATGTTTTGGGCTAACATGTCTGCAGCTCGCCATTTCTTTCATTCTTTCTGAACATCAGCACGTGAAGAACTTTCTCCTAGGTTACAGGGATTTTCCCAGCACTCTAAAATTTATAAAAATTAACAACAGGCTGGAGATTTCATCTGCTGCTCTTTCAAAATCCATGTGCAAATTATGCAGGTTTAATAATTAATTAAAAAAAAAATTCTATCTTTAGTCAGCATTGCTCAAGACCCTTCTGCTACTAGAGACGCTCTATTGTACAAGCATCAAAAAAAGGTGAGAAACTAGGCTAGAAATTTTCCATATCCTTAGCCCTTAATCCACTTCTCACATGTACTGCAGAAATAAAGGACAGGTTTTAAACATTATGCTGGCTTTTGAGGACAGTAACCAATAGAGAAAACCCATCAATTTTAGAGTTTCTTTCAGTTTTCTCGAAAGACACAGCCCTCTCATTACATAAGGACAGAGTTTTCGTACCTGTTACATGACACATTCACATTTCTAGGGATAACAATGACATGCCACCCTACAGGAGGAGGCAAAAGGGATGACTTCCAAGACAATCTCTTCGGAAAATAAACTTGAAATAATAGATGTTCCTATCAAAGATGAAAAGCTTCTTAAAAGCTAAGTTATCCTTTCCACGTCTTGCTACTTCATGTTTTCTGAACTGCTTAAGCTTTAATACACTAGCTGAAAATGTGAAATTGCAAATGCAATTTTCACGTGTGATGACCAGAAATGCCAAATATGTTGCCGATATGAAGACATCTCTTGCCTCACAAAGAACAAGAATGAAAATTGTGGTAGGAGTAGACAACCCATCTAGATGAAACAACAGGAATGAAGCAAGTAAACTCCAGCATACTACTAGCTCATTTTTTAATATTATGAACATGAAGTGGAACCATTATGCAGATTTCAAACAAAAAACATCAAATGAGTCTAAAGTTGACAGTAAGTTCAGCACTTGATTACATAAAAGTATAGTGATAATACGGCTTTAAATCCCTAACACAATATTAAGGGGAAGTGTGCAGTTAGCACCCATCGGCACTAAGCAGTGGAGAACTATAATGCACTAACATCTATTTGGGGACAGAACTTAAAAATTTACCATCTATGTACTGTCCACCCAGCAAAATAAATTCATGTTTCTTGATTCAATTTTATTTAAAAAATACGCTTATCTAAATAGATATATATTTTTAAACAGGAATTACAGCAAGAAACACAGTAAGAAACATCACTGCATGTATACACCAAAGTACTACTTAGAACATTTATTTTTCAAAGACAACACAGAAACTCTGAAAAGGGTAAATAATCAGTCAGTCAATCCAACAAGGTACACTTACGTCTTCATTCCAGTCTTCTGCTGTCCACTCTTCTATTGAGTTTTTCCACGCTCCTATTGTAATTTTGGGAAGGAAAGAAAACCATTACAAGCTAAAAGTACAATGTCATATTTCAACCCTTCTGCTTTATAAGCAATCCTGTTTTCATTATTACTGGAACACAAAGTGAGGAGATGGCTGGAAACATGGGAAGCTCTGTAAAATTGGTCTCCAGATAAAGTTTTGGGAGGGTTTTTCTTCTCCTTTAATCTCTGAGTCCAGGAATTCTTACTCACTATGGTACCAGACATAATTTAAATGAATGCATGTCTACAACCAGTAATTAATACCAAACGTTGGAAGAACATCCTGCTATGTCCCCAACAACAGTGAGAGGTTACTCAACCCTTCCACGGGATCTCCCAGTTTCATGCACAAACTCATACAGAGCCTGAACAAAACACAACCACAACACCTGCTCTGACATCCATAATCCTATTTCCAACATATCCAAGTTGAAGACCTAAGGTATGCCTCTTGAGGCTCCTTTCCAATCTGTTAATTCTCTCCTCAGGGCAGAACAATCCCAATCCCTTCCCTGATAGAGCAATTTTATTTTAAAACATATATAATCCATATAACAGCAGAGTCAGTAAGTTTCCACTGTAGCTGCAAAACACTTCTCCCAAAACTAGTGGCATAGTTCATTTGGCAAACACTGGAGCACAGTCCACAGGATGCGGTGATGGGAAACTACAGGAAACGATCCTATAGATGCAAAAACATGATCCCTTACGTAAGAAACAGACATGCAAGAGCAATGAAGGGCCTGAAGGCCTTGCCCACTAGCGTAAACATAGGGATGGTTATCCCAGCAACAACCATAGCTTTCATTTAAACCACATAACCATGAGTGAAGAAAACATCACCATTAATTAAATTCCTGCTATCATCAAGTGATATGTTCAAGTACAAAACCAAAAGAACTACTGCTTAAATCATCTCCTTTTACTTAACCAGGAACCCCTGAGACACATTCACCCAGAAACAAGCCTCCTAAAAACAGCATCAAATCCCATTCATACTAATGCTATCACTACATCAGTGCATTATTTTGTACATCTTTACAAAGCAGCATCTGGGGCAGAAGAGGGCTGAATGGCATTAATCCTGTGAGGTGACCGAGCCTACCACAAAGATATACACACAGTGGGGAGAAGAGAAGGGATCTCTTGCAGGTCCTGAGCAAGGTAGCATCTGCACTGTGTTGGCTCTGTGGAGCAATACAGAATTGCCTGAAACATTGTGTTCACACCTTACCAGACAGCCTAAACACGAGGTTTCTACATGCTGCATAACATCGATGCACTTGAAAAGTAACTCATAATCATATCTAAGCACAGCAAAATTGCTACAGTGCCTCAAATTTCTAGACTAATCCACACATTTCCACAGAAATTTTGGAAAGGAGGAAAAGCCCAATGAGCAGCAGGTTTTAGAGAAATTGTTGATTTGCTTTCCCTTCTCCTGACCAGCACAGGATCCCTTCCTCTGATATTTCTCGTTTAAAGAAACACATTCTGGTATTTGCCCTGTTTATATTTATCTCCTACCAGTCAGAACAAGACCTGCCTCTGTAGAAGACAAACCTCAGGTTGGTAACAGAACTCTTAACAACAAAGCTGGAGTCTGCTAGAACACACACAGAAGAGGTCAGACAAATCAAGTCCAACTCTTGATACCTCATCGTAATTTAACAGTTCTCTGTTTTCCAGTGAAATCATGCTTTGTGTTTTCAAGGATTCTCATCATAGTAACTTCAACCTAGATGGCTATCTGTGACTCCTGTTTCCCGTTGTAACAAGTTCAGTTTTAGAAAGTTACAGCAAATAAGAAGTATAATAGATGTTTTTCATAAGTCTTCACCTATTTTCCTCCAATTCTTTACTTCCTTTCACATTACTTGACTTTTTTTTTTTTCCTTTTTTGAATAATCAGCCATGGATATTACCCCCAAAATAATTTCATTTTGGTCTATCCCAAACTTATGTAATAATCTTTTCCTTCTGGATTACATTCACGTTCTATAATGACCTGAGGGTTTCCTTTAAAATGTTCCTTCTAAGTTTTATAGGAGTCTTAACAAAAAAACCAACTTCCTTTTAACTTCCAAGCTACAAAGTTCCCTTCTTTCCACTTGACAGTTACACTACAATTTATTTTTTCTTTCTTGCCATTCTTCAGTTTCAGAGTCCTTTAAGGCTGCTCATAGCCAAGATAACAAAGCAAGTTTTTCTGTGAAATTTATGAAACTCTGTCAAAGTAGAGGTATCAGTAAATTACCAGAACACAATACCATTTTTATAACCTACTTTGAGAAGTGACCACCTCCAACATAATATATAAAAACTGGTATGATTTGTCATTCAGGCTATCCTGCTGCCTTGTACCTTACAAAAAAGGTAAGAGACTCAACACTCATCACGGCTTGTAAAAAAATATCAATCACGCTGTTCAAGTTTCTTCCTTTTTGGTTAAGGATTGGTCATTTTGTTTCCTCTCACCTGTCCCTTCTCTTTGCCTTTCAGTTATACATTACTTCTGTGAGAATTAGTATGCAGGAAAATCAATGCTGCATTATTTGGAATACAATTCCATTTAAATGTTATGAACTGTTAAAGATTCACTCTTCACTCTCTTTTTATTTCAACCAAACACACTAAATTTTACCTCCACGGAACCAGCTAGCTTTTCTATAGGTTTACAGATTGCACCAAGGAACACCTTTCATTCAGGCTACTCCCTCTGGCATCTGCAACAATTCAGGACAAAGGGTCCAAGAACACTTTCAGACCACGTATGGGGGCAATCACATTTTGGAAACAAATCGTGTATTTCTTTTTAATTGACAATGTTGATGTTGATCCTTTCCCAGCACTGCTTAAAGAGGAAATGCTTAGTAAATACTCAGAACTCCATAGAGAGTTTTGCATGATGTCTTCAGAAAACATTTTGATACACAAAACCAGTTTTGTTTCTCCAAGTAGTTGCCCAGTTATCTCCTTTTTAATGTAGCTGCAGATGAAAGACACTAAGTTTCCAAGTACTTAGTATGAGCTAATTTTGTCTTCCTTCTTTTTAGATGAAAGACAAAATGCAACTGGGTAATGAGGAATAAAGTGAGAAATTTCCACCCTGCCCTTCCTCTGTGTGTACTCTTTATCTGACATCCTTCACTAACCAACTGCAGGCTTTATGGATTTCCATACATACACATCCCTCTCACTCACATCTTTACTAACTCCACACATTACCAGGACTGTTGATTTGGAACTAACATAACACTGTAAATTGAGGAGAAAAAAAAAAAAAAAGACTGAAAACCAATATTTGTGATTAACGAGCCAAAACAATAGCTCAACTTTGTACAACCTGCTTCCAGCCTGACACCTTGTCTGCCACTCCACTCCTCTACCCTTGCTTTAACTTGCCGTTCCAGCGCTCTTTCTCCTGCTTTAAAACTACTACCCAAGCTGCATCCTCCTCTGACAGCCCTCAAGATGCATCACAAGGTTGAACATGTTTCCCACTTAGACAAAACTGAATTATTCCCTTCCAAATCCTACTCTTTTTAAAAAGATTTCTTCATTTTGGCTCAGGGACTTATTTCTGACATTCCTATAAATTGTCTAAAGAAGAAACACTGTAAAATAAAACACTCTTCCTATAGTCATATATAGTGAGACAGTTTTGTTTTGTTAGTTACAGTGCCTTTTCCATTTGCACTGAAAATAAAGATTAGCAGGAAAAAGGTACTTAGCACACAAGAGGAACATTTACCCTTAACTAGTTTACTTTAAATTCCCACCAAATTATTTTGCAGGAACTCCCCACACTGACACTCACTCATTCATAGCCCTAAGAACCACTAATCTGACAAGGCCAGGGAAAATTCCTAAATGCCTTCTCACATCCTCTTCTCCATACTGTGCCCTCCAACTTTCACATACATGCCATAAGCTGCGTTAGCGAAGTGTAGTTCCCAGTGACGTGTGCACAGCCTAACAGCATGAACGCGCTTGGCATTCAGAAAGAAGTTCCACACATTGAACAGTACACCTTGAATTTCCATCAGTCTGTTTGCTCAGCAGCAAACCTCCTATGTAGACACACTGGTACTCTTACAGGGATCTGTTTAGCCACACCAAGCTACTCTTAGTCCTAGGCAGAATTCTTCCATTTCTGAGGACTTCCCACAATATGGGAAGAAGCAAGGTATCCTGTTTTCCCAGTCACAGACAAGCAGGTCACATTCTTCCTGCAAGAAGGAACAGAGGTTGCCACATCGGAGGCACATGAAGGCTACCTAGATTTAGCAGGGAGGGTCACAAAACAGTAGACGTCACTTGGGAGTGGAACGCAAATCAAAATTGTTCATAAGCCATAGCCTTACAGTTGCCTTCATTAATAACCAGTAAATTTTCTACCTCTGGTCCAGTCTCCTCATGCCTTTCTTGTATGCATTCTTTCTTTAGTCAGTTAATCTTATTGCTTCTGCAAGACTTGAGACAACATACCCTGCCTTTCACTACCATACAGCAAACAACACTATCAGTATTCCTAGGGGAATTTTCAAGTCATTTGGTGTCCTTCTAAACTCATTATCTGATAAATTTATTTGAAAAATTAACACAAATGAAAGTAAAAGGTGCATTTCTGTTCGCAGCATGGCACCAAGTCATTTCAAAAGTAGTTCCTTGGAAGGATGCCTTCTTGGGCAAAAGAGCTCCCTTTCAATAACCATTAATATACTCAGTGCCACTCTCCCACACTGGACTAGAGGGCACTCAGAGTGACAAGAGAGCGGCCTAATGAGCCCTCCTAAACTCTGAGCCTGTTATTGCCTTCTCTGGTTAAGTGGAAAATGGCTTGTATGACACTTAGAAAGCTGCATTTCAAGGAGATCAGAGCAGAGCTCAATGGAGCATGGCCTGGACTCCAATATCAGTCTTTTCCTTCCACACTCAACACAGGGGTTGATGAAAAATCACCTGAGTAGGCTTCAGCAATGAAGATATCAGAAGAGTTACCCTTTGCTGGAGTTGAAAAAAAAAAAAAACAAAACAACCTCCCTCCTGTCATTCGGTGGTTCCCAAATACGGACAATGTACACGAATTTCTCCATTCTGACACAGTTTTCTTCATCTTCATCTCCTGTCACATAATATGGGAAGAAGCAAGGTATCCTGTTTTCCCAATCACAGACAAGCAGGTCACATTCTTCATTCCTGAATCATCATGACACCACTGTTAAGTAGTTCTTTTTCAAGCTACATCTGTCTCTTGTCTTTGGCCAGGCGTCCATACTTCACACTTGAAACTTCATCCAGAAACACACGGCTCTTTTGGCTTCCATTCAAGTGCCTGCTCATACTTTAGTTAATAATTTTTTCTATTCAAAGGTGGCAGACCTTAGAACTGTCCTCCGCCCCAGAGACTCACATCTTTACATTCATTGCTGTGTTGCACTGTTAGGGTTTCCAAAGCCATTCCAGTGTCACTGAGTGGAGCAATATCTGTAAACAGTTTTTCCTTTCTCTTTCTTCTCTTAGACAGTCACATCCTACTGCCCAATGCCTGTGGACCGTTCACTTTTAGTAGGACTTACACTCTTTAACTGCATTTGGTGAGCTCTTAAGTAGTACTTCAGGTATCTAAACAGTTCTTCACGTACAAGGTTGTTCCAATAACTCTTCAAATCCCTTTGTCTCTCAAGAGATTTTTAGTACTAAAACAAAAATATTGCAAATTGCCTTGCCTTCATTCTAACCAGAGAGTCACTCAGGCTACAGCATGTGCTCTGCACATTAGTAGCAGTTAAGCTATAAAAGTGAGCTAGTATCAGTCTCAGGTGAGATACATTCACATTTTCAGAAGATAACTGAACACTAATAGAACAGTTATTTTAATTGCAATTTGCTACAGGTCTTCATTCCAATCCTTCCACTTCTTGAAGCATCTTACCAGTTCCATCATCTGCATCATTCTGACCAGCCTCCCAAATCTCTGACTTTGTCCCAAAGCCATCAGTGGCAGAAGACTCCGTATAGTCTGCAGGGTTAAATGTCCTAGAGTTTTAAAAGTTAAAAAATGGAAGAGAACACATGGGTCATTCAATGAACACAAGTGTCATCATTTTTAGCTGAAGCTGTATTAGATTTAACATCTCGATTTCCACATACTTTATCTTGATATTTTTGGTTTCAAAAGAAATTTTTCCTCTTTGACCAGATACAGATAAAAAAAGAGAGAAAAGAGAAGGAGAAAAAAGAGAGTAGATTAAAAAAAAATTACTGTAGAGAAACTGAACCAAAACAACAATTCCTGAAAAAGCAGTTAACAGCATACCTACTCCTCCCAGCCTCATAAACATTACTTTATTTACACAACAATAACCCCCTCTCAGCTGACAGTTTCTCAGCAGGTGGCTAACTGATGAGAAACCAGTATCTTATCCTTTCAGAGCACCAGACCTGCGCAGGACAGGAGTCAGAAAAATCAGAAAGACTGTTTCAGAATACACTCCTGACACCAATGCCAAAACACACAGATGCAGCTAAAAGGTCAAAATGGACTACTGAAAAAAAAACCCTTTTCAGTTTATCGTCTAGAAGTACGAACAAGAAGGATTATCAGAGAAGTGGAATGAGCCTTCCGTTCATCATGACATCACTGATAATACATGAAATGTCATTAAACGCAAACACTGAGTGAAAGTAGCAGAGGCTACACCTACAAAGCAAGTTATTCCAACAAAACTGAGAACAAATTTAGAGCTGCTTAGTAACTTCTTTTGATTCTGTTTTAGGGTACATGTATATCCAAATAGCTAAAGCATGAAACCTCAAAAACAATACAAAGTTTATAATCGCTAGTCTTAGTCTTTCTGGTTTTATATAGAACTTGGATGGTCTACATTCCACCAAAACAAACCTATTTGTAAATTGATCTAGGACTATAGGCACCACACAGAACTTTCCGTCTCCTAAGCACTATGTGGCTGCTACTCACAGGTACAAATAGGTTCTCCAAGTTTAAGATATTGAGTTAACTTGCATTAGGTTTGTACAGGTGCGTTTAGTTAGAAACACTGCTTTAAGACAAAAATAATCCATTAACATCTAACAGATCTGTGAATTTTTGCATCCATATTGGTTTATCAAACATACAGCAATATTCACACATACAGTGGCAATATTAATATTGTCAATTAATATTGCCACTGAGTTTGATCCTTGCCAAAATCTGTGCTCTGCATGTTTCTTACCCCATGCCTTGGGCTGAAAACCTCCCCGCTCCTCTCCCTCTGCCACGTCCAAACCCTAGGAGAGAAAACACCATTTAACAGCAACAGCAGAGGAGCCGCCAATCTCTAGTCTGTCATATTAGAAAATGCTATGGTTGAACAAGAAAACTACCATAGTTAAATATTATTTACTTCCCATATTTTATCACAGAAGAATTTGATTCCCTAACACACACAAGTAAACCACAGTTCATCTAAGACTTCATTTTAGCGGGACTTGTAATTCAAAGAATCATAGAATAGTTTGGGTTGGAAAGGACCTCCAAATGTCATCTAGTCCAACTCCCCCTGCCATGAGCAGGGACATCTTCAACCAGATCAGAGCCCCGTCCAGCCTGGCCTTGAATGTCTCCAGGGATGGGGCATCCACCACCTCTCTGGGCAACCTGGACCAGTGTGTCACCAACCTCATTGTAAAATATTTCTTCCCCATGACTGAATCTCTCCTTTACTTTAAAACCATCACCCCTTGTCCTACCACAACAGGCCCTGCTAAAAAGTCTGTTCCTACCTTTGTTAGAAGCACTCTTGAAGCACTGAAAGGCCACAATAAGGTCTCCCCAGAGCCTTCTCTTCTCATGGCTGAACAACCCCAACTCTCTCAGCCTGTCCTCCCCAGAGAGATGTTCCAGCCCTCGGATCATTTCTGTGGCTCCTCTGTCCCTCTCCAACAGGTCCACGTCTGTCCTGTGCTGAGGGCTCCAGAGCTGGACGCAGGACTGCAGGTGGGGTCTCACCAGAGTGGAGCAGAGGGGCAGAATCACCTCTCTCCATCTGTTGACCACACTGCTTTTGATGCAATCCAAGATACAACTGACCTTCTGGGCTGCAAGCACACGCTAATGGCTTACGTCCCATTTTTCATCCACCAGCACCCGCAAATCTATCTCTGCAGGGCTGCTCTCAATCCCTTCATCCCCTAGTACGTATTAATACCAGGAGTTGCCCCGACCCAGGTGCAGGACCTTGCACTTGGCCTTGTTCAACCTCATGAGGTTCACAGGGACGCACTCCTTGAGCTTGTCCAGGTCCCTCTGGATGGCATCCTGTCCCTCAGGCGTGTCAACTGCACCACTCAGCTGGGTGTCATCCACAGACTTTGCTGAGAGTGCACTCGATCCCACTGTCTATGTCACTGATGAAGATACTAAACAGTATTGCTCTCAATATGGACCCCTGAGGGACACCACTTGTTACCAGTGAGTTCTGTGCATTCTTTTCTGTATCTAGTGAAGTGGCACCAAATGCCAAGAAAAGGACTTACCTAAAGACCCATGGCACATGAAACTGCTATTGCCAAATCATTAGATGTTGTTCAAAATTTTGTCATTACTTTCTCACTCTTGCCTAGGAGGTTCTAGAATCCTAGCCTCCCTGCACACCCTGACCTCTCAAGAGATCCCCTGTCACTCCTTGTCTGTGAGGTTTAAATACTCCAGTTGTCTCCTTCTCTGACTCAGCCCACATGTCCACCCCTACCCTTCTGTGCATTTGGCAACATGCAACAACACATTACTTCTGCCTCCCCCTTAATCATAGTTACCGACATGAAAATTGCCCAATTCATATTACCCAAACAACTTCCTTGTTATAAAACCACAAGCATATTCATTTCTATTTCTACAACAACAAATATTTGTTGCCTCCAATTTTGGTTATCAGTCTCAGTTTACAACCTTCCTGATAACAGTGAATGGCTTTATTTTTGCATATTGAATACTGCCAAAAAGGAGTGAAAATTTCTGTACTACTTAACCATCCATAAAGCACGTATCTATGTAAACAGTTAGAAACTATTTCTTACATGCAGCACATTTCCACACAGATCTTTTTTCTTTCCTTTTGTAGAACCTGAATATCTGAGTCTTTTCCAGTTTGTTGGGTGTTTTTTAGAGAAAGACTACAAATATTATTTTGTCTTACAAGAACAGGGGGAGGTCAAGAGCTGCAGCCTGACAACGGAGTGATTTTTTTTTTTGAAGACAAAATTCTGTGGTAATTATAAGTCACCAAGCACCTACAAGTTCACCAGATCAGAACATATAATCCTATATCACCAATACATTGGTTGTCCAAACATCAGAATTATCCATGATAGACTGTTCAAATTTGGATCAAAATTATCACTTATTTTTAGGAGATCACCTCAACTCAGTAAGAGTAGTACCTCCAGGACATGGTAAAAACAGATTAGGAAGTTCCTATTTCAATGACTTTCCTTTCCCTCTCCACACAACCCCTTCTTCCCCTTGCCCTAGTTCACTGTCCAAGTTTTAAAAGACATTTCTGGACCTCTAAAACGTGTACTACCTACATTTTCAAGGACTTCTTCAAAGCATCAAAATATTAGGATAGTTTTACACACATTTTGATGACAGAGTTTACCCATATCCTATACAAGACGAAAACTGCTATCTACAGAGGAACCATGGAAACCTGCAGAGGAAGGATTCCCATCCAGCAACACATAGAATTTTGGTGGGACAAGAACACAGAACTGAAGTCTGACACTACGTCAGGCCTGCAACCTCTACATTTTTCCCTCTTTACTCTCTTTTTGGTTGGAGAGAGAACTGACAGAGTATAGAAAAAAGGTAACAATAGCTGCAACCCAGCAATCGTCATCCCTCTTCACCAAACCCATGCATGAAGCTGTGCTTTTTGCCATAACAACAGTGCCCCAGACCCTGCTGTACTCAATCAAATGTAGCTTGGCTTCTGAACCTCCTTGCTCAGAATACCTATTCCACTGCTCTTCTATCCTTTGCCCACCTAAACTCCCCCATCAGGGAGGCTGATCGACATCATAACAAGGTCGCAGTTCTCAGCCGCACAGAAGTCAGCGCACTCCGGATTATCTTTCCACCCAGTAAATATTTTTTTTAAAGAGCAGAGCTAGCCAAACAAGTTTACTTGGGAACACTGTACGTGCCATTTATGTAATAAATTTATTTCCTACAGCTATCAATACAGCATTAAACACCATTTACTAATGATGCACAGAAGAGACATCAACAGCGTTTTAACAAGCTCAGCTACAAGTGAGGCAGATATTAGGTACAGAGAGATTAGCTGGAATACCAAGCATGAAAGCACAAATAGATTTCAGAAGAGGAGGTAAGTCTCCCCAGTCTCACAAGTGCAAAAGTCTGAAAGAATAACATCAGCATACTAAACAGAAGATGAAGTTTTAGCAAGCAAGGCATATGCAAGATGCTGTGCCACCATGGGCACAATAAACTACTGGCTAAAAACAGCAACAAAAACCTCTAACAATTTTAGAAACCACTAGAAAGAAATTGTGTTGCTCCCGAAGTTCCACGCATAGTCTTAGACTACTAGCTAGCAAGGCATTTTTTATACCAGATCACTTTGAAAATTAATCCTAAACTTGAACTTCACATGGATTCCCTTAACTTCATAAATCTGTGTCTATGCTGTCTATACTGAAATTAAGTTTAATCAACAAATTCAACAAAAAAGCATTCTAGTGAAGACAAAAGGGAAGTACCAAACCAGTGAGGTTATGGAAAGCCCTAAATTCAAAGCTAGAAAAGATACTTACAGAGACCTAATTCAAAATAGGAGATGGTGAATAGTCACCACTGAAAGACCACTCTAAGTCAGACACAAAATCTCATATACCCTGGTCATCAATGCAAGATGCCAGTGGGAAAGTCTGTCTTTGACACAATCAGATCATTAATATATTCTTAAATTCTCGTGAAAAGGAAGTTACTTTTCTCAGCTGCCAAAATTAAAATATGGCATTAAAACAATTAGAAGGCACAGACTTCTAACACAAATAAGTTAATAATGAAGAAACTATGAATGCCCATATTTGCAAACATTTGATGCTTTTTAACAGTGCCTAAAAGCTCAGTTAACAAATGGGGCATCACACTGCAATTCAGAGTGTGGAACCAAATTCTGAGCATGCAATCCCACAGTAACTTAAACCCAGTTAAATCAGAACTACTACAGATAAGGTCTTCCTCATCAGTGACCACAATCTGGCCTGTCTTTCCTGCACCGACAGTTTCACACGTACCAGTGAGCGAGAATAAAACCACCATCAGAAAACAAAATTATTAGTTCATTGTTGGATTAGCTCTCCAAACCAGTTTCCTGCTTGTTAAATGTCAGAAAACTAATAACCTTCACACTAGCTTAAGCCACCAAAAAAACCTGTTGCCCCCAGCTACCATGCTGCATGCTCCCCTTTTCTTTTATTTTGGCTTGGTTAAAGTTAGATCAATCCTCTGATATGGTTCAGATAGGACCAATTCCTCCCAGCACTAAAGCCAGTTCATGCCTGTAACATAAAAAATATAGCTTTAACACTTCTCTAAAAAGATCTGTTTGTATGGTTTAGATCACAATGGTTGATGTTTAAAAAAAAAAATTTCCTGTAGTAATCCACAATCAGCAACTCTTCTATCAACATTTTACCTACCAACAAAAAGAGAACAAGTGACTTGGCAGCAGCTCATTAAATCTTCTAGTGAGTCTAAAGGAATATATTTTCTTCCAATCAGTCAGCATGTGGAGCACAAAAGCAAATGACAGACATCAGACAAAGAACAAAATGCCCAGCCTCATATAAAACCTCATAACATTTATTCACATTACTTTATACTTGGATCTACAAACAATAGCCTGAAGTATCAAGGCAGCATTACTTACTCATTTCTGTTCCAGGAAACTAGGACTGGGGAACTACGTTTGAAGTTGATTCTGATCAACATTCCTGCTACTACCCCTTATCCAACATCATTTTAAATGATGAAGTATTTAAAACGTGTTCTTGTTTCCTTTAACATTGTTCAACTGTGTATTGTTGAGATTTTTCCTGCTCTCCAGCATATCTCCCTCAGTTGACTAGGTCCACATTAGTCATCACTTCTTCAATTAACATTTTCCTTTCCTTGAATGAATTTTAGAGAAGTCAACACTTGCACTCAGGCACGTAGTGGGATTTTCAGTTTCCATTAAAACACATTGGCAGTTCAAAACAATCACACGATCAAGTCTTCACTCTGGTACCGTCTGTGCATGGAATGAATTGTTCATCTCATTCACAACGCTTCTTCCCCCAAAAACAAACACACACTACGAGAGAGCATGAGAAAAGTGTGTAGTACCACAATTCGGATCGGCCTAGACCACTAAGTTAATAGCCTATTCTGTAGAAAATCCAGTTTGCAGAGCTTGCAGACCTAAATCCTTCCACTGCAACACAGGTGCTTTGTTTCAACACTCAGATTTTCACACTGACAAGTTTAAATTAGATGAAGACAACTTAAGCTTAAGAAAGACCTAAAAGGAAAGGTTAAGAACAACTGAAAGTAAAAGGAAATGCAGACTCGAAGGGCAGGCAACACCCTTGATTTGTGCTTATCTCTGACCACACGGTGACCGAACAGACCTGGTCTCTGCTCTGGAAATGCAGAGCCAGACACCCTCCCAGCAATGCTGAGGTGACAGAGCTATAAGCCTTAAGAAGAGGTAAAGAGTCTAAGTATAGAATGTTTGTATTCTAGGCATTCCACACTACCAAAACAAACATGGAAGTCATATTTAATAATTCAAATAATTTTTGTCTTATTAATAATCATTAAGCTAGAAGCATTGGATCAGTTTTATATACTGCATGTACTCTAGTAAACATTTTTAGAAGCATGTGCGGAAAACTTTCAATTCTAAAGTTATGTTTAAAGGAAACTAAGTAACTTATGTTAGAGATAAATTCTGGTTAATCTAAAAAAAAAAATTACACTACACACACAGCTTCTTAACCAATCTGTAACAATCTCTACACTGAATCAAATCCAAAAGTTCATCTACCTGCTATCCCATTATCGGCTATAGTCAATCAGATATCTAGGGAAGAGTACAAGAACTGTAACCAGAGTGCAGCTTCTCTAGACTCTCTCCTAGTCTTCAACTATTTGTGGCTCCAAAGATAACTTACATACACCAAAATCCTAAGTGTTTTTTTCTTCTTTTGGCGTTGTTCTTTTCTGGGATTAAATTCTCAAATCTTTCTGTGGGGTTAACTACCTGTATGAAGAACCACCTCCATAACTTCATTTTAACCCTGTAACTTACTGATTTCATTTAATATTCCCTCATTTGCATACTTGCTTGAAGTGATGGATTCATTTGCCCGCAGAACCTTCTCTGCAAAAAAGTTTACAGATTTCTACTGTACACCAACTTAGACCTCACTTGCAGGTAGAGAAGCCCTAGTCTGCTTGTTCCTCACACCTCATAAATGCAGTCTTCCCAGTACTTCTCAGCCTTTTCTAGCTCTACCACATCCTTTTCAACATGGGGTGGAGGACAGTGGGAGAACCAGACCTGCACTTCAAAACTGAACATGTGAGAATAGTTCAAACAGCAGCATTAAAAAAAAGTTACTGTAAAGTTGTCAATTTGTATATAACAATGCAGCTGATTAAAACGAACAAGGAAACGTTTCTAGAGCTGACAATCCTAAAGACATAACCATCTTCCTCCACAATTCCTTCAGGAGATTCCATTCCAGACAGTTAAAAATCCTTGCAATACTGGCACACAAATATGGCCACTTTGATGAAATCACCATCCATCACCATTACAGTATTTTTCACACAAAAATTAAACTCATTCAAGAAATTCAGTTCTGAAAAGACAGATGGCAAGGCCATCTTAAAAAAATAACTTCCTTGATTCCCTTCCAAGTCAAAGTTTACACTCTCAGTTTAGCAAGCAAAGAATAAGCGCAGAGCAATTTCAGCTAGGATGTGTTCTGAAACACATCCTGTGATGCATTTTTGCTTTCTGTTAATCAGTCAGTAACGAGTATCTACTTCAAATCCCTGATCTGCATACCAGCAACCAGTGATGTCTGTATGCTGTATACCTCCTACCCTATTAAGTTGCAAGGAATGTCACACAGTCATTAACGGAAGAGCTACTACACAACAAAGCTAGTGCCTACAGCACCAAGGCTGAAACACTTAGTACCATGGTTTTCTCCCCCATTAATAAACAGCACGTTAGCACCACAGTGTCAATTCTACTTCTGCTATTTTCAGTGCATGTAATTTCTTAAAATTAGGTTGTTCTACAGAGAAGCAGTAATATGATGGCCCAGCAAATTCCCCTAGAAAGCAGCAATGAAGATAACTCCAGCCTGACAAGGCTGGTTAAAATAGAGACAGTATGTAGCTCAGATATTAGCTGACCCCTAATTTTGTATCCAATGCCTAGATTCCTACATATACACAAACTGCATGAAACATTTCTAAAAAAACGAAAGCAAACCAAAAAAAACCCAACACAGTTCTGTGGTGATTACCAATAATCCATTTACTTTCAACTGAAGTACTTGTGCTGGTCCAACTGAAATAGAGTTAACTTTCTTCATGCAGTGAAAAACTCTTCTTTTTCATAACTAGCATGGTCTTTGTTTGGATTTAAGTTTGAGAATAAGAAATTAACACCCTCGGACAGAACTAATGTTTTTCTTCAAGTAACTTTGCAGTGGTTTTGAGTTAGAATGAAAAGAATGTAAGAACTTACTGGTATCTTAGTTGTTGTCTGGGAGCCAAGGTCTTTCTATCTGCAGATGTGGGGCAGAGAGGAAGTGGGGCACAGATGGGGCAGACCCTGACTGACAGCCAGACTGATCAATAACAATATTCCACGCCATGAGCATCATGCTTCATATTTAATGAAAGTCGGGTTTTCTGGCTAGGGAGACCTGTTCCCGCTCAGCTCCATTGCGGGAGAGTTCTGTTCAGGAGTTCCTTTAGTTCAGTCTTTTGCCACTCTACCATTTTGCAGTTGGCCTCTGGGCCTTTTTGGCGTTGTTTTCTCTCTTTTACCTCAGGATCAGCTGTTCAGAAGCAGGGTGCTCTCTTCCCAGGACTGGCTGCTCAACACAGGCGGAGTTAACTGAGAAATTGCAGTGAGTATCTTTTATTTTATATTCTATTATCATTTTATATATAGTAGTAGTAGTATATGAGTATTATTTTTTTATTTTATTAAACTGTTTTTATCTCATTCCACAAGTTTCTCCCTTCCTTTTCAATTCTCTCCCATTTGGCGGGATAGGGAGTGAGCGAGTGGCTATCATGTTTTTATTAGCTGGGGTTAAATCACAACTGTACTTTATCCAACATTTGACTATTCTGCATATAAAAGAACAGAAAGACTACTGAATAAAATGGCAGGAAGCTTTTTTTTATTATTTCCACTGGTATCCTAAGAAAGAAGGTCATGCATCCCTGAAATACTGAGAAGTAAACTATACAGTTTTATACAACTCCCTGCAGATATCAAGAACTTGCGTTATAAAACTAAATTAGGTATTTCCTTCCACAGAATACACACACATGTAATATAATGACTCTGAAGTCCTTAAAATAGGCTTATTTCAGACAGTTGAGAACACTTAATTAAGATACTTCACTCACATGAATGTACAATCTAAAACGTTTGGTAAAGAGATACTGTAGTACTATGTACACTAAGCCAGTGAACAGAAATTGGTGGAAGTTGTTCATATTTCTTCAGTGTATTATGTCAGTTTGATCTGATGATTAAGTACTTTGGTTTGAGACATATGATATTCATCTAGAGAGCTACAGTATTGACAACAAAAACAGTGTATTGTTCATAAGGTTACAAAGCAAAAAATAGACTGTATTTGAAATTAACCTCTAAGTTTCATCCAACAATTTAAAAAACCCACCTTTATAATTTGAATGTAAAACATAACAAAAATTAAGAGTTGTGAACTATACTACACCCTCCCCTGCAAAACCACCTCTCTGCACACACCATTTAGTATTTGCTGATTCACAGGCACACCCAAGTCATTCTCGCAGCCTTCTGGAAGATACATTTCTCTGCATTTTTCCACTCTTTCAAGATGCAGATCTGGAGACAACGAAGTTGGATGTGCCTGTCTTTGAATGCCTCATTACTGGATATTCCAAAGAGAAGAGAGTCTTTTGAAGGCAGAATTTTTTTGTGAGTCAGACATTACTTATTAAGTACATCAGCTCTGCTGTGCAGTTTATCAGTTTAACTCATTTAATATCCATTTCCCCACACAATCTGTGCTGTACCTTGGTTACTTATTTTCATTCCTCCTGTTACAAGGAAAACAAGCCTCTTTCCACTCCAACCTGTGAAAATCCAAACCAACTAAACATCCCCAGATTCCACATGGAATCTCTTATCAACATCTTTCCTATCTCTTCTGCAGGATAGGATCAGACCTCTACCTAAGATTCTGCAGTATTCTTTTTCCACAATTCTCCTCATCAGCTCTTCCATGCTAAATTCCTTCTCTTACCAAAAAGCCTCTAAGGTGGCTTGTACATCTGACTGGGTTCGGAAAACAGAAGGCAATCCTGACAACCGGATCCACCCCAAAGAAACAGCACAAGCACACATCCAATCCCTCCCTGAGAGCCCTGCAGATGGAATCTTGTACTCTCCTGCTGCCAAGGTATGTCCTGAGGAGCCCAGTGCACTCTCACTCACAGGAGGCCAGCTTGAGTCGATCTGGGAAAATAGCTCTCCACAGCCAAAGCACAACAGCCTGTTACACAGGACATTACCATAAAGGTGATTTGTGTCAATTCTTTTAAGTTCTGAGACCAAGATATGACAAGGGGTAAGGGAGTGGGAGGTACCTAAATTAAAGGTGGCTGAAGTGCTTATGGAATCAAAGCATAACCAAAAAATGCTTAAAATGAAGTGTTTAAAGAAATAAATGGGAGACATGAAATCAGTGCCAGTCCCATACCAATGTCACCATCTCACCTCTCCCACGGCCACGTTTCCCACGGTCTGAAGGCCTGTCTCCTTGATTGTTGTCCACTCCATTCTCTTCAGCTCTAACTGTGGAGAGAGGACAGCTTAAGAGAAGCTTTAGAGATTCATACATGAGACAATATAGCAATCTGCTTAATCCGAACTCCAAAAGAAAATGCAAGATTTTAGAGTGAGCCAGCCAACAAATCTCAGTCACTCCCCTTCTTCGGGGGCCTGGCTACAAGCAAGTTATGTTTACTTTGCACAGGACAATTAGGAAGCAAAATATCCCTTTTAGGGAAATGTCCCTCAGCAGAAACACTTGTTTTCTGAAAAAAAAGGCAGCACAGCATTTTTCAGCTTACACTATTAATTATGGCCTAACCTCTTCAAGGAGCTGGAAATATAGCTGCCTCATACTTTGCTTCCTTGATAACATGCTGAGTGGCAGCAGTGAGAGGAAAAGGATTAACCACCAACACCAACTCTTCTCCTGTCCACGCAGACCAAATCCCTGTACAACCAGGGAAACTTAAAAGAACCCTCCTGTGTATTAAAACCAGAGGGATGATGAATGGGTGAAGGTGAGGCATTAGAAAAGCACTGCAAGCTAACTATTTTGCAGAAAACTCCTGAGGAGGTACTCTGAAAGATGTCTTGCTCCTTGAAAAAAAGCAACGACAAAAAAATTGACTGGCCACTTAAAACACTGCTAAGATATTGTATTGCACAACTTCTCCTAATGGCAGCAATAAAATCATCAACACTTGGACATAAAGCTGGAAAAATAATATCAAGCTTTGGTAGCCATCTGAAAAATCTTAAATTCCAGTTTATAAAAGGAGACAAGCAGGATCCGGTTCTGTAAAAAAAAAAAAATTTGCCCCTCACTTCTACATAGATGGATCTGATTTAAATTCATTCTAAGCATAGCTACAAGTTTTATTACTATTTTTTCATATCGTGATGTTACTGTATTCTACAAAGATTCACAATGTCTTCATAGGCACAATATTTGAATATATTCCAATAATTAATTAGAAGAGTTGACTAATACAGTAAATATTTTTTCTCCTTTTAAGTTAAGTGCCGTTTTTTAATTTCAGTTTCTCTGCTCAGTTATCAGTGTCGTGTATGGCTCTCACAAGCAATGTATACAGCTTTGATACTGCTGATAAAACTTGGAAAAAAAAAGCAACATGTATCCAAACAGGGATCTAACATTATGTTACCTAACTTGGAAACATCAGTTTGCTTTTGTACAATGTATTATTGCACCTGCACAAACTGTAGCAAATTTGTAAATGTTTCAACTCACAAAGAATTTTCAATGTTGTAGAAACTCACCTCTGATTGGTTTATGTGAGTAATATACACTAGAGACTAACAATGATCCCAATCTTTTTATTCCCCTTATGAGAGGATGACAACACCTTCAGGTTCTCCAACTCATAAAAGGAGACAGAATCAAAGTTGGATCATTTTTTCATTGAAAGAAACAAAAAAGTGTGTCAGCTGTGCAGCAGCATACTTGCTCTCAAGTAGTCTTAGACACAATTGTAAAACTTTATGTAAAAGAACTGCAATTTGTACAAGATCAATTACATCAAAAGAAGACAGAAATTTAAATTAAAATCAGCGTCTCTGAACAAGCACAGACCATCCCAAAACCAAGTCATGTAGACAGATGAAGCATATCTGTCACACAAACAAGCTGTCATCCCTTCAGCGCTGAGCTATAGTTCAGCTGGACTTTACTCCATTAAGCATTCACTCTTGACTCAGCCAGTTTGAGGTGCAAGAAAGTGTCTGAATCTTTAAAAATTAACCCCTATACGTACACTCTCGGCCACGGCTGCCTCCTCTTCCCCGTCTGTTGGAACTTCCCCGTCCACGACTCACTTCTCTGTCCCCTCGTTTTTCTCTGTTCTCTTTGTTTTCTGAACTTTCCTTTCCAAGGTTTTTCTTCTTTCCCCCTACAGTCTCCCAAGAAGTCTATTTTGGTAGAACAGAATTAGATACAAAAGTCAAAAAGGAAAAGACAGCTCTCAGTGCACACTTCCACGTCACACCTCTCCAGTACACGGTAAAAAAACAGGTATTTGCATAACATCACATATGTAATACTTGCAAACTACACTGATACAAATGGAAACACAGGCTGTATTTTTGGGAAGAGATGAGAAACAAACAAGTTTCAGAAGTTGATTGTCTTATGAAATGTGAGAATCCCAAATGTTTCTGGCTATAGTGCATTTTCACTAGTTCAAAAAAGCCTAGATACAACCACAACATAGAAAACCTCTGAAGCAAGCAACAGTTTCCTTCTCAACTACCTTGATAAACCTAGCAAGGAAACAATCACAGAGCTATCTTCTTCTCCCAAGGAAATGAAAAAATGTATATAAGCATCATTGAACAAGTGACTGATGAGAATAAGTATGTGGCCTAAGGGGAAAGAGAAAAAGAAAGAAGAAAAACCATTATCCAGAAATACTAGAGCTCAAGCACCAACAGACAGAATGGCAGAACGACAACCAGGGAAACTGAGGCCATGATAAGCCAGACCATCCATTCTTAACAGCTACAGCTCATTACACACAACAAAATACAGGAAAAACTATGTCTAAACAAGACAAGGGACCAAGGTCCAGACATCAGCTTTAATATTAAACTGCATCTTTAAAATAAATTCAGGGATCATATCAGATTCACAGAAGTATCTGTAGGAGTTGAAAATAAAACGACTAAATCACTTGCTAAGAATAGCACAGCACCTCATATATTATGCAATTGCATGGTTAGTCTATTGAGCCATAGTTGCAAAGCAAAGAAGAAAGGTATTATTTGCAAACCATTAAGATGGCAGATACATTTATATATATGTCCTCATCTCTAGCAGCTTCTAGTCTACGTAAGGTTTTAATTAGGAAATTTGCATAAACAAATAAGGTGTCATCAACTGTGAAACAATAAAGCCATGACCTCTGACAGGCACAAAAAAGGTCGGCTATCAGTAATTTTAGGTCCTATCTCCTTGCAATTCAGGCTACAGTGAATCAGAAGCCCTCAAGAGGCAGGCAATGACCAACTAGCCCAAGCTACCTGGAACTGAAAAAACTAATGCTATTGAGAAAGCAGGTAACAAAGCAGTTTACATGTATAAATTCAATGTTCCAGTGTGTCCTTTGAGAGAATGGTTACTCTTATTTTTTGACATGTCGAGTGAGAAAGAAGTCTGATATCTGCTAGGGAAGTCCGTTTTCCTGAGGTTTCCTGCAGCAGAGACTCAGGCACGGATTCCAGAAATTCTTCTAAAACAAATAATTTATTCTCAAGGTACAGCATACAGCAGCTCAAGCTGGTGCCATCTGCAACTGGAGGAAACAAGTTCTTGGCAATAGCCAAAACATTCTTCTGTTGTCATCTTTTGTTAGACTCTGTTCTGTTCCTTTACTTACCTCCAAGGACAGAGCTCCCCTTATCTTCTAGTTTGAAGACTGAGGCCTTTTTTACTTAATGAAGCAGAGAGTTCAGAAGTTCACGGCTTGCAGAAATTATGTTAAACAAATTTACTTATGCTAAGTTAATTCTATATGAGCAGTTTCTAAACAAGTTCTATAAGAAGCAGTTTACCAAATAAATAATTTAGTAAGCTAAGGTAGTCTATTCCCTCCGATTTCATCCTCAGTATAGACTACACCACCATAAGCCAACTTAGGTGAAAAGCAGACAGCACATATTTGAAGTATAAAAATATGTGTTTGGGCCACACCATGTTTTCTGTGCAACAGAAAACTGTTTCTTACAGTAACTATCATATGGCTTCACCTGCTGTAGCCTGTGTAACTGCATTATACACTAAAACACTCCTAGAGCTCTAGAATCACTTCACAGGAGAAAAAAAAATAATTGCATTGACAACTGAAGAACCAAGTCTATATAGTTCAGAATGCACTACTATTTCACTGACGGGCATGGATCCAAAAGATTTTTGACCATTTAAAGAAATACCCCAAACTGGATGATCCTGCTTAAAGGAAAGCTTAATAGGAAGCAGCCTTCCCTTAGTAAGATTTTATATGACTTAGGAGGAATCAGTAAAGGGACGACTATGAAAGCATCACATTCATGCTTTCTCATAATATAATTTTGAGAAAAGACTCGAGAATTTGGGCATGCCTTTTAAGGTAGAGGATGGTGATACCTCTGGACATGGGAATCTATCACAGGCTACTGAAGCTGCCTGTTTTTGTATGGGAGCTAACTGATTACAATTTCAGCTGAGGATGTCTGAGGCAACTCAAATGCCAGCTGACCTCCAAAAATACATAACAGAAGCCTTCTTGCTGGCCTGATCTTAGATAGAAAGAAGAAAAATCTGAAAGGTCCCCTTTGTTCTGTCTTCAAATGTTTAGGAAGTAAAATATGGTTGGGCATAAAACGGATCTTACGCCTGTAAGAAGTTAAATGAATGGAAGTCTTGGGCAAAGAAACATATGCCCTTCTCTACTCTTACCCTCAAGCCTCTGTCTAACCAAAGCTAGACTGTCACAAATGTTGCAAGTAAAAAGTCTTCATAAGACTAAGTCACACAGCATAAAGGCTTAAAGACCATAGCATTAACAACAACAACAAAAAGACAAAACTGACAGAGTACCAAAGAAATTACAAATAGACATTCTAGTTATCTGTCCTTGCTCTTCTAATTTCTCGAATTGGATAGACACATCTTCTTCCAAATGAGGTAAGACTTCTACAGCATCAAAGCAAAGAGAAAATAGAAAAAGATATTTGGTAATCTGCATTCAGAAGTAGTAGCACCTCCGCTTCCAGTTTCAAGTCCATGGTTAAACTTTCTGCAGTATAATGGCCTTAAAGCAAACCCTTCAAACTGGAGGCCCACAAACTTCCATAAAGAATACACTTCTTCACACCCTTCAATTAATACTCCTACTTACTTGAGCCCTTTAAGTTGTCTGTAGTTGTTTGAGTTGCATTTTGTCTACAGAGAGCAGTGGGTTCAGAGGGACTTGTCAAAAGAGCAGAACATATGGATATGTGGTCTCTAATTGATGAATGAGTTCACAAAATTTCTTCCATGTCATGATCACTTACAACAACTTGCTAAAGTAAGAAAGCATTTAACATTCTCTATCGACCAGAAAACTATTATCAACTAGAAAATGCCAAATACAAGAGAACACAAAACAAGCACATTACCAAGACAGATTTAATTGAGATGCTCACTTCTACTCCCAACTTAACAGCTCACTCAGTATTATATACCTGTGTTTCACATTACCTCAACTCTTACGAGTGAAAAGCAGACAGAAAAGAAAGTGTGTGTCCTAGATGTAGGGTGTGTGTGGGGTGAGCTTCCTCATTAACAATAAGCCAGCATACACATCCTGACAAATTACAGGAAATACTGGATGTTCAGCATTAAGAAAGGAAGTCCAGGTTTCTTTCCCTATTTAGATGAGATGGAATCTAGTTTACTGCCTTAGATAAACTGTAACATGTCCCTCCAGCAAAAACTTCAACCACAGCAAGACATATTTTCCTCATATCTCTTGAGATAAAAAAATATCCCATGCAACGCTATAAACAACATTATTGTTATATACACATTGTTTAGTCTCCTCTGTTTTACAATGAAGTCATGCAAATAAGCAATACAATGAAAGGAGCAACTACTTGCATTATACTTTTCTGCCATTAGCGGAGCTGTCAATGAAACTTTTAGATGTGGAAACCTCCTCCAACTTCAATACAGCCAATGCACATCTACAGAAGCTGTAAAACTTAAAATATCTGCCTGCCCTTTAGTTTTATAAAGATTTCCCTTTATGCAAACAGTCTCAGCATTGTGGAGAGTAACAGTTACAGAGTGACTACAAATGTTGAGGCAAAAAACAGACCAGTATCTGACAACGCACTGAGTTCAGCTTCAGAGTTAAAACTGCTGCATGTAAATGAAAACCAGAGGACTCTGCAAGAGACCAGCTGAACACCCACAAGATTTTCAAGGTTTGGCCCACTCTAAGGCATGCAAGCAGGAGAGAAGCTGCCTCAGTCTACATTTCCTTCAAACGAATTTGAATAGAGACAAGGAAATTAAAGGCTTCCAAAATATGACTTTCCCAATCACTTCTTAGAAGTAGAAAGGCGCAGCAAACAGAAAGAGTGGTTTAACATGAAAGTAAAGCCTTACCGTGTCTGAACTTCCTTCCAGCAGTATGTTGATTGCTCTGTTCACATCCCCGTTACAATCATGCAGTGCCACTATGCACTCATCCTGGTTTTTCCCCGTCACTTCCATAAGCTAGCAGTAAAAGTCAGACATGTTAAAATATCTAAATTATCATCATAAGGAAATAAGAGTTAGTACCACCACAGATTCCAAGAAAGTGCATAGCTACTATGCGAGAGCAAATTAAACTCCTATATAAAGGTATCTGTATTTTACAGATCTGCTTGGCATTTAGACAAGACACAGGATGAAACACAAGTTAAATGGTAACCAAGAAAACACCATTGCACTTTTTTTTTCCTTTTAACTTCATGCTTGCAGCAAAAGCTGTCACCACAGAGATACACGAGGGTAAAGATGTGAAAGACCACGACAGCTCCAGTATCATCCTCTCTCCCTCGCTCCCTCCCCAAACATCCGCCTCTTTATCCCACTGTGTGAGAACACAAGGTAAACCATGATAGAGAACATATCCACCTGGAAAAACATCCAGACTAAGAAAAAAGTTATTTTTCAGCCAGATCAGTTCCATCAGTCCATTTCAGCACAAAGGCACATAAAAGGCACAAGCAATGGCTGCATGCTCTGTGGACCTGCCATGCAGATCCTGAGGAGTGTGGGATGGAAATAATCAATTTGTCATGGGACATCCTGCAACTTGCTCTACATGAGCTAGAAATATGTATAGGCACAGTGTAAAATATTGCAGATTTCTTATGCAGAAGTTAACTCTTATCTTTCCCACCAGCAGAGCCACAGGCACTATTGATGAGGGTTCCCTGGGCTTCAGGAAGTACAAGACTGTTTCTGACACAGCAGCAGAACAAGTTTACAACAAGAACATGAAAAAAAATAATGCTTCAGAGGAGGTTTTACAAAGGAAAAGAAATCTGCTCCTCCACTGCATTAATACATTCACACTAATTCTTCTCTCCTTCTGGGTATACTCCTAGGTTCTTTGTGAGATGTGATGTGTTCACTAGGACAAATCACCGATACCTACAGCAGAACAAGGACCTGGATTCTCAATACTGCTCAAATTAATGATCTCAGCTATAACTCATCAATGGAAGCTCGAGCACCTACACCCAAAACTCAGCACGGTTGGGTAAATGATGTTTTTATTTTCACAATTCTACCATTTTAACGCATACAAAGATCTAGGAGGTCAGAATACTTTTTTAATAACACTTCAATTCACCTTTAAGCTACTAGATTTTTACTTTTTTCTGAAAACAGCCAAGATACTAGCAAATTCAGTTTACACAGATGACATATTTTTCCCACGTGCATGTACATGTGGACAAGCTGAATGCACTCTTTATTCTGACCATCATTAAGCATCAGGACAATACTAGAGAGATAGAGTCTGGAAGATACATCAGCACAGATGGGTTTTGGCTTAGAGACTTGTCTACAAAGGAAAATACACCAGTGTAACTATATAGTCAGAGCTATATTACCACAAAATTTCTTGTAAACAGACTTCACAGCACAACAAGAGCAAGTTTTCCTAGTTAAACTTACATCCTTCTGAAAAAGGTCTCATCTAAATCAGAAAAAGATGCTCTAGCTCCAAAATGTAAGCCAGCTTTGGAGCACCTTATTGCAGGGCATAAAAACTCTGTACCATAAGAAACATACTTGTTTCACTTTATCTTCAAAATCTGCGTCGTTCTTATCGTAGATCATCTGAGCAAGGCGAATCTGTTCTGCTGTTGCCTGAAAAATGCAAACATCCAATAAAGTACATGAAAGGTAACAATGTATTTTTTAAAGTGTCTCCTAGTGTCTCCACATTTTTTCTCTCCACATTCTCAGAAAGAACACACACAACAAGCACAGAGGTGCTATGGGAAGGGGATCAATATCTCCTCTATGACCATTTTATAGTTAAAAAGTCAGCTGGGACAGAAGCAATTTCAACATGTTCTAATGTGTTTGAACCACAGCTAAAAGTCACCACACAGATGAGACAACCATGTAATAAGCTAGAATATACCACAGAAGCCTACATTTTGATATAATTACTTGTACTTTTATTTAGTATCTACCATTCCAGAGTTAGTTTCATCGTAGCAAACTGGCAATGGTATTTCTAAATTAACCACATCTCTGATGATTCCTGCTCACATCATCTTCCACGACTCTCTCAACAACAACCTGACTGTAGTTTTATGAGCACTTAAAGAGAGATCAAGTCATGCCTCAAGATTTTGTCCATGAGCAGCTGCACTTATTTTCTTTATAAGCAAATACTGGTCTCTGAAAACCGCTACAGAATCTTGCTATTGATGAAATATTTGGTGCTTCTGTAACATTTCTGGACCACAAATCCACATTGGCAACTTCTCCAAAAGCTGCAAGACTAAAATTGATGGATGCAGTAAAGTGCTATAAATCCAAACAGGCCATTGCTGCCGCAGAGAGAACGCAACTCAAGAACACTAACGTCACATCATACAGGACACTGCTAACGGTGCAGCATTTGCAGTCTGCTTCAACCGCACTCCCATGAAAATACCAAATATAACACTGTGCTAGATGATCCTGGACCTAATTTGATCTTTGCTCAAACAGAAGAGGCTTCCATCTCATGCTATAGAAGGCAGATACTAAAGAAAGCCAGAACCAAAACGTGAGTTGATGTGCTGCAGAAGACTTCTTCATTGAGAAGGGGACCAGCTCATCCACTGAAATTCTTGACAGAAAGGATTTGTCCTGGGCAGCTGGCCAAATCTCACCTTTCGAAGTCTCATTTCACAGGATACCCACATGAAATTCTGTGCCTCATGAGTTCAGACTTAATCAGCTTCAAACTGCTTTGCTTTTGGAGTTTACCACAAATACAAGGAGGTCACCAAGTGTAAATGCTGAGATGAGTCTAAAAATTACTCCACCATACACGACCAGCTGCTTCTTTTCTGAGAAGTTACTGCAGCTGTCCCAGTTCCTTGAGGGAAATAACATTTGCTGTACTCAGAGGCGACGTTCCAAGACAATTAGCATTTGTAACCAAGTTAAGCACTCTGCACTACTTCACGTTTGTCAGTCAGTAACACAGAGGAGAGCCTGCTCTGGAATTCCTCGTGCCAGCCCTGGTGCCACGCTCCACAAAAGCCTGCCAGTGAGTGTGGTGCTCTGTGCAAAGGAGCTCACTCTTGGTGTCTGCTGAGAGCTCAGCAGAGAGCAGAAACAAAAGGTCTGCTGGTCTCAGGAATTCAGCATTGTTGATTCATCTTCCCATCCTGAATTCAGCCTTCTCAGGCCCACTACAAGTTTTAAGCTAGTGAAGAGATTTCCTTTAAAGATATCCAGAGTAAAAGCATTCAGACAATGCAATTTTTGTAGAGACACAATGGCATACTTGACCAGAAACAGGAACCCATTAAAATTCGTTTTTTCCGTAAACTGTTTTTTTTCAAGTCCACATTCGAAGACAAAAATATACCAATTTTATAACACTATCAAATGTGTGACAGTATCTTCAGTTTTCCTGTGTAAGCAGAGAGCTTAGAAACACAAGTAGGTGCAATATTGCTGGTATTTATGCCAGTAGATTACATTCATATTCAACTGAAGACTCAGAAGTAAAAAAATTAAAACCCACATGATGTGTTTACAAACACCAAATCACTGTCACAAAAAGTTTTGTTTTTTTCCCAGTAAGTAGTTTTTCTTTATTTTTAAGGCAACATTGTTACAAGTAAGATTGTAGAATCCTATAAAAGAGTATAATTAAGTTTTAATTGCAACTAAGAAAACAGTAGCAGCTAAAAATTTACTCAGTTTTACAAGATATATTTGCAGCATAAGAGAGTGAAGGAAATTTTTAACCAACAGCTTCAAGCTACCAAAAAACAGAAGTATGCAAAATACAAAATTAATTGACAGTAATAGGACCAGATCTTACAACAAAATGGTACATTTATTATCCACAAGCAATGCAAAAGAACTGTGATGTAATTTCTTAAATAACTTAAATGATGATTATTGTGGTATTATGACAATGAAATCTCCATGTCAGAAAGCCAACATTATTCTACATTCAGAAAAATGAATCAGTGGTTATTAAACAGTAAATCCCACACATTTCTGTTGATCTGTAAAGTATGACTAAGCAGGAAGATTCGTTTGATATCTAAACAACAAAAAAATATGGTGCACTATAACATAACTGCTGTATATTAAATAACCATCTTTTCCACAAAATTGACCAAAACAGTATCTATTATGCAAGAAGTAGAATCAGTGGATGAAGTGCAGAAAAAAGTCTGTAAGACTTAGTGCTTAAAATCAATTAATCACATAGGTTGGAAAGGTCCTCCACAGATAATCAGTGCAACCTCCCACTGAGAGCATGCGACATCAGAGGAGCAGCAGAGATCCCACAACGTCTCTAATCTATGATCGTGTTCATGCTGAACTTTTTTTTTTTTTTAAACCTTTTAACAGCTAGAATTTCCACAAGTCCCAACTTGTACCATTGTCTGTATGGGAAAAGTCTGGCTTCACTTTTTCTATACCCTGTCAAAAGGTACACGAACAGGAGATATGACTTGCCTTGCCTTCTTGGGGCTGAATACATTCAGTTCCCCGAGGCGTCCCCCACTGATCCTGTGCTCCAGCCTCTCAGCCATATTCACAGCTCTTCACTGGACTTGCTCCCATCTAGCAATGTCTGTCTTGTGCCAAGGAACCCAAAACTGGGCACAGTATTCTACTGCTGTCTTACAAGAGTCAAAAAAGTGGAAACCACCACTTGCATCAAACTGCTCACTACACTCCTGCAGCCTTACTTGTTATAAAACAAAAACAAACTCAACTTCATATGTTAAAAGTCTTTTTCTAAATCCACACACTGGCATGAATCACCAATACACAAAGTGCTGTAACACAAGGAGATGAAAAGGGCTTGAGCTCATGTAATTAATACTGTACAAAACAGAGCAGGTGCCTCTCCATGTTAAAGATCAGTCTAGAAAACAACAGAGACAGTTTTGCACGGAAGCACCTCTAGATCGATGCACTCTCTGCCACCAGAGAACTGAAGCAATTCTTGAATTGAGTCCAATTTTGAGAAGTCTCTGACAAGAGAATAATTAGTTGCCAGGAGCAGAGATATTTTGCACTCTCTGCAACCCAGACAAGCACACAACTACTCTGCTGCTGAGAAATAAGACAATGGGGTAAGAACCGAAATTCAACCCCACAGATACTCAAAGTAATTTTAGTCCACTAGCAGACAAACACCTTCATTTCGTTTTGTGAAGACACTGCACAAGAAGTGTAAGATTTTGTGATTTGCAGATATGCTGAATCATGCTGTAGAACACAGCATACATCTAATCGAAGCTTTTCCCACCCACCCAAATTCCCCTACCAACCAGAAATCTTCTAGCATCATGAGGCTGGCATATGGAAGAGCTGAGATCTGAGGACACTGAGGTCACAGGACAGAAATTCTGACACAGGCATAGAATTCCTCACTGATGGGGAATGTTGCTGAAGAAAACAAAGCTCTTTTAGAGACAAGAATACAGGAACAACTTAATGCTGTGCTGGATTACTGAACAATTAAAGCGAGATATCAAACATACTCTTCCAAAACACACCATGATTTTTCCTCCAGTCTTTTCTCAGTTTTTACTGACTTAGGGAAGAAATGCATATCACTACACGCACACTTTCAACTCGAAGAAGATTATATAGTATCACATACCTGTACTACTTGCTTCTGTGGTTGTGTTGGCTGTATGGTTGAAATCTGTGTTTTGTCCCGAGTGCCCCGGGTACGTTCACTGCCCACCGAAGTCATCATATACAGTATATACAAAACAATGTATGTACAAAATAGAAAATCTGAAAGGGAAAAAAAAAAAAAGAGCATGAGTTAAGGCAGCGTACTGATTCAATACCCATAATACAGAAGTGCAGTAGCTCAAACTCTTCCTGCCTTTACCACAAACTCTGTACAGAGACTCCTGAGAAAACAGCTTTAATACACTACTGTTGGATTTACTGCAGCCTTTACAGTAAGGGGGGAAATGCAGCGCATAAAAAGTATTTTTGTCAGCTGATTGGGATCTGTCTAGATCCGTACTCCCAGAAAAGATCTAAATCTCACAGCTTTTTCCAGTTAATTAACATACAGACTTTTCTATCTGCTGCTCTGCTGAAATTTCAGCTCCAGCTATATCACTTCTTACATTTCTGTAATACCTGCTCTCTCGTTTTGATTCCTGGAATTTAACCACTTTCATACCCATTCAGAATGCTAACGCAAAAATCACAAACTAGGCAGTTCCTCTCTTCCCTATTATCAGACTGCTTTTCTGCACATATATGGAGGTTCTGGCCAATGCCCACTCCTCACTTCTTGTTTGTAAGAGAAATAATGATCCTTGCCTTTAAATCCAGCCTCTGTAGCCAGTGGTGGTTTTTTTCCCCTCATACTTACAGATCTGATTTACAAAACTATCTATTACCCTGCTTTAAGCATACCTTTGTTGTATGACAACAAAGAAACTTACAAGGAAACTCAAACCCCACACACATATCAGTGCAATCCCATTTGTGGCAGTCAGCTTTCATTCTCATTCATCCTCTAGCATTAGAATTAATTTCAAAAAAGAAACTATTTTTTCTCCCTGTTTGTACAGCATCTAATAAAAGGCTAATTGATGAGTATGGTTTATAGTATCTAGCATAACTGGAAAATGATCTCTCAAATGGCCAGAACATTAATAGTCAACTGCCTGGTTTCTGTCCCTAGGACACTGGGAAGTAAAACTGCAAATTTACAGAAGTAAGGGCAACTTACAAGTGGTGCCCCTGGGCAGAAACAGATGTGCAAATAAGCAGCAAAGAGCTTTTATTGCACCCCTAATGTATGAACATGCCTCAGCACGCAACTTGTCAGGGCAGCAGCTTTGGTGCAAACTGGCTAGCACAAAGCTCAATGCACAATAACGCTCAGATGAAAACTGAGTAAACTGCTGTGACTGCATGGACAAGGATGTGTTCAATACCCAACTGCTCACTAGCACTCACAAGTAATGGGTACTCAACAATTTAAAGTTGCAATGAGAGGTTCAGTTTAAATATCAATTCAAGATGCTCAGGAGCCTCATCTAGAATCAAAAAGACAATTAACCCCATTATCATCTAAATCACTTCTTTAGAAGACATTAGAAACACATTTCTGTTGGCCAAAATAGAACCTGACATTGAATTTCTTTATCTCCTAGTTAAAGCATTCAATAAAGTCTGAGGAGAAAGTATATTTCCATGAACCCTTACACATTTAACAAGAAAAGGCCTGCCTTTACCAGGAACCAACTGCAGATGAGCTGAACTGGAACACTGTGTTTCTCCATGTTTGTGAATACATTCACCACAGCCAATCTGTCTCCCAGACTCTTAATGAAGTCTAAACTTTATTGTCTTTCAAGTCCCAGAACACACAGGCCTTCAGAGTTCTGCACTTGACACCCTAAAAGCCAGATACAGTCAGAACAGAGGTTATTCAAGCTCGTGATAACATGTTCTATGGAAAGCAAAATATTAAGTAGATGTGGAGAAACTCTAAACAAAAAGTTCAATACTTATCTCTGACTATGTGGTCAAGGCTGTCCACTGATATTTTAAATTATGGGCAGTCTTCAGTTAAGTTTGCAGTAGAAATTACTTTTGCTCTTTTGCTTAAAATCTGCCTCATAACATTGGATATTGGCAGTCCAGTCAGCAAAAACTAACTTAAATCTATATACACTAATAAGGACCTTTGGGAATCAGACTGAAGCATAGAAGATTCCATCTGAATATGAGGAGAAACTACTCTGAAGGTGCCAGAGCCCTGGAACAGGCTGCCCAGAGAGATTGTGGAGTCTCCTACTCTGGAGACATTCAAAACCCGTCTGGACACATTCCTGTGCGATCTGCTCTGGTCAACCTGCTTTAGCAGGTGGGTTGGACTGGATGATCTCCAGAGGTCCCTTCCAACCCCAACCAGTCTGTGATTCCGTGAACTGGTCAGCTCATCACAATCTGAATGTAGCACAATGAGCAATGAAAAAAAGCCCTGAACAGAGAACAGGACAGAGAGCACTAATGCCTCTGAAAGACAAGCTAATAGTTTCAAATATGACTGTCTAGAATTAGCCTACTGTGATTTAAGACATGTTGAGAAATTTTAATTCCATTTGGTCTCAATTTGTTCACCATTTCTGAATTAACATCATGTTTACACAGATTCTAGCACCTGGCAATTCTGACATACTTTTCACTGTTATCTTCTCTGATTTCATTAAATCTACTCAAAATATTGTGATTCATGTTTTGGACATGACAGCTGTACACACATGTTAAAACAGAGTTTTCAGTTTGCTTGTAAAGCATATGCTGAACTATAGCCTACACTTCTGATAGCCAGGCAACCTACAATACTTGAAGAGGACTGTGTCTCTTCTCCCTCTCCTAACTTGTATTCTACAGCGTCTCTGTGCCACAGCTGCTTAAGCCACATTTGTTTGTCAAGATGAAAGGATACTTTAAGGAAAAAGGCAGGCACAAAAAACATTTGAAACATTCCCCAGAATGAAGCAGCACAGCAAGACCAACCTTCAAGTGGGAACAGAGCCAAACGACCTTAAGAGTATAACAGGATCTTCAAAGATGATCCTCATCTTGCTGACCATGCAGGCCATGAGCAGCACAATTTGGCAACAGGTCCAAAGCAGAAAACTAGCGAAGGTGAGACCCTCTTCCTGACAGCAGTATGGACTTGCACTTGCTTCAGACAAGTGTGGAAACACCTCAGTTCGAAATTTCCCATCAAGCCAGCAAGGACACATTATAATCCCTTTCAAACACAAACTAGTCTTCTTAGAAGCACAACTGGCAGCTCAAAACAAAGAGAGTTTTCAAAATAAAGCTATTTTATCTCCCTTTAGTTGGCTCCCACCATCAACAGGCAGTATCCAGTGACGGCACTATCCAGCCCAGCCCCAGCATGCAGGAGGAGCAGCCAACAGTGCACTGACCAAGGAAACGTGCCCCCTCCCTGGCACCAGAATGTCTTCACCACACCGGGCTGAGGCTTCACACTCTACCACACCTGCTCCTTCACACCCTATGCACCTGTACCAAAACAACAGGCAAAGGGAGGCAGATAGCCACTGCCTTCAAATTACCATGGCGACTACAAATTCAAGCACTAAGTGGGATATTATTAATTAATAAGATGTGGCTGAACAAGAACATTTCCTTGCTCACAAAGCAGCTTCTTATTCTCTCCAATTCCTCATGTTACAGTCTGCTTGGCAGGCTGTTGTCATAGCAATGAGTAGGATATCACAAGCTGATGAACTTAATTTTAACTGCAGATCAAATAAGGAAAAAAGATTTGAGACTGGGAGAAAGACAACTCTTAATTAAAATCCATTTAACAAAGATTAAAAATATTCAGACAAGCAAGTGTTTCAGTTTCCATGTCAGGTTCTGGCTCAATGCAGAAGTCCCTCACCAGCAATTAACATGTGATCTTGTAGACACACTGCAACTCTAGTAAGCAGCCCAAACAGCTTATTTTGAAGAAATATATACCCATTAAATGAAACAGACCTCCAGAGCACTAGAAAAGAGGAGAAGAAAGCTTTAAAGAAAGAGACTGGACTTCCCAAAATAGTTGCATAAAGAAGGTGGTCATACTTACTTTCATGATAATAAAAAAGAGGCACAAGATCGCTGTGAACTTTTTTTTCACTAATGTAATCTAGTACCTCCAGAGGAAGGTTGTCTTCTACTTTAAAAACAAACAGAAAAACCACAAACCAAAAAACAAAAAAATCCCTTTGAGCCAGTAGTTAAGAAAATTGTTCTGTTCACGTATGTTTAGCTTCTCAAGCACTAAGGAATTCAAATTTCAGCACTTATTCATAAAGCGAACAACTAGACTTAAAAATGGAAAGCTACAGAGGCATTTAAGAGGAAAATCATCCCAAATCTCAATGTTTTGTTTGTTTTAGTGTTTCTGTCTGTACAGTAAGTTTAGCCCAAGGACTTACGCTACAACAGCAGATATAGTGTTGCATAATAAGCTGTCACCAGACTGGTGATGGAATGGCAACAATTATTCTAGTTTCCAAAAGCGGTACTTAAGTATTAGTCTCTTTCCTAAAGAGACCAAATCCCACCCCCTCCAAAAGTCTCCATTACTGTAAGCCTTATTCAACACATTTAGTTGGGTTTTTGCTTTGGATTTTAGATGGAAGAGAGGAAGGCAAAGAATCATAGAGTAACTGAATGCATATCAACACAAAAAACAGGTTTTTAAAGCTATCATAACACTCCCTTTGAACTTTTGTTCAACTTCTCTTTGCAAGAAATCTAGTTCTTTTATGCTCATAGAAGTCATAAAAGCTAGATGTATACAGAATACTATTTGACTTGGAAGGGTGGCAAACCCCAGAAGACACAGCAAATCTATTGCAGAACTTCCAGGGACAGACCACGCACTGCAATTCCATCTGACTTTCAAGAATCCTTCTTAAGTTTAATATTCACCTGAACCTGAACAAAACATTGGTAGTTTCAATTCTTCTCCTGAGGCAGTTTCAGTAAAGTTATTTTCTTGACTTTGTGGACAAGGTGCTGTGATAAAGAACACACCCTAAAAAAGTGTGGTTGTTTTTTCATACTCTAATCGCAAAGCAACTCAGTCAAGGATTTCTCACAATGACAGGGCTGGGAAAAGGCTGCAGGACATTGCCTCGCAATTGCAGGACTACTGTACATGTACAATGAGTCCAGACTTTAGTGCTATGACAGTTGCATGACATGACCACGAGAAAAAAGAGCAGAGGAAAAAAAAAAAAATATGTCTGCAAAGCATAGATGGAGCGCATTTCCCTCAAGTGCTGTTGTCTAAAGAATCCCTCCACCTTTATTACTGCTTGAAAAGGGAAGAGTTTTCAAGAGTCAGATGTTCCTCAGAAGCAGTGCTGATTACTCAATCTCTGTATTGCCCCAAGCCAACAATATTGAACCTGAGCTTATGGATCCTGAGAGGATTTATTCTTATCTTATGGTCTCCTATGGCAAACAGGAAAAAAAAATGACGGCCAGGAGTATACCTGTATCACTGGTAGAACACCACAGCAGAGAGAAATTGTACTATCTATACGCTCTCATGTTTTACCAAGAAAAGAGGATTTCTGGAATTAGCCGCAAAGATATAAACTAACACACACTTCCATTTGTGTTAGAAAAGCATACTGAATAAACAAGTGAATACTCTTACCCACCGTTCTTCAAACCCACTGAGCTGTTAGTTTAAATTATTATTATATTTTGCCAAGTCAATCTAGACTTAGCTAAGAACATACCCCAATCTACAAAATCAAAAATTTCTCATTTCCAGGAAAAAAAAAAAAACTTCAAGAATTAATATTCCTAAGTAAATATTATACAAAGGAAGATGAAGCAATATATACAAATAAGTCTTACAAATAAAAGACAAGACAGCATTGTTTTGGAAGAGAAAGAAGTGTTCATCTTCAAAAGACTGGAGTTAGGCAAAGGGTGGTCACATATCCAGAGCCCCTCTCAAAAGCATGTTCTCAAAAGCCCCTCGTGACGTGGAAGGGGGACTCAATAGCGCATGTTCTCCTCTAGCAAAGCAGGTTTCAGTCATGGAAGTTACATAATATCATTAGTATTATTTAGAAAAATATTATAATCTCACAATACCTATATTTGCTGTTACCCCAGTGTCTCTGCTAACAGATGTGTTTTACATTTTAGTATATACTGGTGATTATCCTAGCTTTAATCAAAATCAGCCAGCTATACTCCATAAACATCCAGAGGACTTGCTCTCATCATTTCTTTATAAATATTTAAACTTCAGCAGGAACAAGTGCCCTTACTCATACAGAAATTTCTGAAGGTGGAATCTGAATTTCCCAAAATTCAACTTCCCCTAGTATTAAAAAAAAAAAAAAAAAGGACAATTGCACTGAAATCAGAGAAGCCCGACTTCCACCTAGGGCTTTACCTTTCACACAACCAAGGCAATCCTTAGACTGCTAAAAATTTGGCTAGCAAAATCCAGCCAGCTCTGCTGCTGTCAGAAGACAACACTCCCAAGTGATTCTGGACAATCAAAAGCCGATTATTGTCCTAGAAGATGCAGATGACTTAACCTTATGTTTCAGACATCAATATCTACAAAGTCACTACTTTGATCTTTTGCTGCCTTCCTCCAAGAATACCATTTAAGACAACAACCACCTGGACTTCCATATGCAAACAGAATAAAGTCTTGCTCACTGTCCTAACAAATTATAAGCCCCATGTTTGCAAAGACCTGCAAGAAACACTAGTTACCAGCACCTACCATTGCCTGTAATGAAACTTTAAGTAACAAGAGATTTGGTTAGAGTAACTGCATGCTATTTTGTATCTAAGCACCACTCTCACGACTATCAGAACTAAAGGCCCCTACTACACCATAATGCAGACCAGTCCAGACCACAGTTGTTGCCATCATCAGCTAGACAAAAAAAAAAAAGTGCACTGGTCCGCATAGAAATATAACACATAGAAAACAGGAATCCTCTTTAAGAAGCAGCCATCACGAGGATCCTGTGAGTTCACTTTTGAAGTACGCTTCTCTGTTGAGGAATATTTTAAGAAAAGCTCTGACCTGTGCAGATATTCTAAGACCTGAAGGAAAAATTAAATACGTGTTCCTGTCATCTTTGAGGGAAGGACCTAATTTCTTAAGCTCTGTCATAGAAAAGGCTTTTCTTATGCAAACCCTCTCTAAAAGCTACCAAAGTAAAAGAGATAATATATTCACATCACAGATGACACTGCATGCTGTCCTGAACTCCCAAATGACTCAGTATCTTGGGTTAGGAAGCACAGATAGACCACAGTGGCTCAGATGTGGTTGCAGATGCTTGCACAGCCATGCACACACTCTACTTCCTCTTGCTACAGGAGGAAAGGAACACCTCCATTTCCAAGTCCTCTGCTCTTATTTTCTAGCCTAAGGAGATAAAATACTAGCCAAATCAATACACAGTATACTTGCTGTTTATTCAATCACTGCTACGTTCAGTGGTGAAGAACCATCAGCATTACAAATCTCTTCCTTGTGTCTGTTTTTCTGGGTACATCTCCTCAACAAGATGGAACAATCAACAAAGAAAAATGAAAAAGGTAAAGCCCTCAGTGTTTTCTCTCCTAAGGTTTCCTGAGTAGCATCCAACAAAAGGGCACTACAGTGTCTACAACTTTCAAAAAAGCAGCAGCTAGCAGAACTACACCCTAGTCACCACCTGCAACAAACTCAGATTGAATTATAAACTGCATTAACTATGAGGTTTGTAAAAAACATTAACTAGTACTTCATAAATGGAAAGATTTATTGAAGCTGAGGAAAAAACTGAACTAGCAGGTTTTTCAGGGTGGAAAATCATTACCCTCTGTAGGCAGAACTAACACAGCCTTCCTGAAGTCACACGCAAGTGCAGGATGGCTGAGCAAAGTTTGGGACAAAAACCTATGACTGGAGTTTTAGTTCCCACTTGGAACTTGGTTGTATATTCACTTAAAGTTCAATCCATAGTGCAGGTAGAACCCAAACAGTTTATTCAACTAAAATCAAGTTTCAGCTCACATCTAATACCACGCAACTGCAAGCTGTCACCAGAAATGGCATTCCTGCTCCCCTGCTCCTTAACCACATAATATTGCTACTTCCCTTCAATCAGACTAACCATCCTGAAGCTGCAAAGGGAATGGGTTGAGCGAGCTGACCCAAGAGCAAACTAAACCTTCTAAAACAGAATATTGAGTCAGTTGAATAAGCTCGTCCAGTGGAAAACTATCTGGCTATACAACTGCTTATCTGACAGGAGGGATAAGGATCAAGTTCACGAGGAAAGGGGGAACTTGCATTTCAGTAGCCAGGCACCATTATAACATTGATAAAATGTGATGTTTCACATTTTGTTTTCCTGAGATCCAGTACAGGAAAACTTGATCCTGGTCAGGCCCTCTGCATGCAACAACAACGAAAAAACATTAAAAATGCCTTGTAGGCCTTTTAAAAAATAAAAATCTCCCAGGAAGGGACTCTGCCAGCAGAGTGACCTTGACAACAGCACTATCTTATGTTATACATATTCTTTTGATCACTAGTGGGAAACCAGAGATTTGTATCAACTTTACTGAGGAACTTTCCTTAATGCCCAGCCTCTGGGATAACTGTTAGCATTCAGTAACTTGCAGTGAAGAATATACTTACAAAAATTCAGAGGTGTTTCTAATCCAAACAAGAGGAGGCTATAATCAATGAACATTAGGACAACCTGACTAACACAGCCTATGGTAATCTAGAATACAGTCCTTTTCCCCAGCCACAGAAGCATCTGTCTACATTCAGTTTTGGGTATTAAACTAGAGACTCAAACTACCCTAAAAGCAATTTAGCTGCCAAAAGCAATCTTTAATGATTCTGTACACACAACTAAACATTCAATGCTTTTTCTGGTCATCTTTAGAGTTTCACTTTCACAGGAATAACACACCTAAACATCCACCCTTTCCCTATCAAAAGCCCCACCTTGAGGAGGCTTGCTCCCTCTGCCAGCTCACTGAAACCACAGCAGTCCCTCCAAGGCGTAAATGAGGAAATCCAGACAGACTTGTCCCAGAAGACAGGGCTGGATGACTACAAGTTCTTCAGATGGCTACCTCCATCAAAACAATCACAAAGCAAAGCCTCTGCAGACTGTAATAATTTGCACAGCCTTCCAGTCTATCAGCTAGAAACCCAGGTGAGCTCAGGGTGGGTACACACACACACATATATATATGTAGGTGGGGAAACAGCTGTAGCGTAAAAACTAAACAAGTTATAGATGTTCTCTGCAAAGAATTCATGGAAGGACATATGAACTCCAGTCACACTCTGATTAAGCTATCAATTAAAAAAAAAAGTAGCCAAAGCATCTCAGATAAGACTGAAGCACACCACTAACACTACACAGGACATATGACCTTCCTGTATTAACTGTTACCAACTTTTCTCAAAACCACTATTCCCCACACGTCTAGTGTCAATGTCAGCAGGACACTTTCAAAACTGTTCTAAGCTTGGGCTAAGTCAGTACATACAACACAAGCTACAAGCATACATTGGACACTTCAGGCTTGCAGTTTTTCAATAGTACCAACCCTAGGACACAACAGTTAAAAAAAAGAAAAACAAAACAAAACAAACAAAAAAAAACCCACCACCCACACACCCCACCACAACAAACCTTTCAGTGGAACATCCTCCTATCCATTATTACCATTACAGTCAACAGCCAGCTGTACCCACAAGATGAGTAATTCATGCAACACCAAAAAAAAAAAAAAAAAATCACCACAAAAGAAAAAAAGAGCTATTAAATAACAACAACAAAAAAATTTAACAAACTTATTAGGAAATGTAACCTAGATTAAACCAGTACCAGAACAAAAAATGATGCTGAATTGTAACAGGAGCGGGGAAAAAAATACTGGGAATGGTCAGCTTTCACTATTAAACTGTAGAAATGCATATTTCAGCTATTCACTCTTATGTAACATCAAATATCTAAACAAAAGAAGATTCAAATTGAAACCCAGGTACTCCAAATGGCAGAAAGAAATAGCTAACCCAAGCTGGGAGCCACACAGCTAGGACAATACCCCTGAAGGGGTAATTCACTTTCAGTGGGGTTTTTGTAAATAAGGTGGCACATGGGAAGCAGCACTTGACATAGGGACAAACATGCTTGGTATTCGTGCTCTCCCTGCCCCCTCCAGCTCCGGCTCCCCCCCATGTCGCCAAACCCCGCTCTCCTGGAACAGCTTCCAAAGGAATTCTTTGAATAGAAACAGATACAAGCAACAGGACTAAAAATAGCCAAGCAAGAGCAGAGACATTTGTGATGTTCTCCCACTGGCGGAAACACACTTAACTGCATTAAAAAAAAAGGGCACCTAGTTAATTCATACTAGAATTGACAATGAAGAACAATGTAGAAAGTACCACCATTAGAAAAAAGTTTTGGAGGCGAAGATTAATTCAGACTTGCAACACTCACATCACATTACAACACTCGCAACAAAAAGCAATGGCTAAGTTACAAGCCACAAGTGATATAAAAGCCAATGCACTGAGTAATCAGCAAGGCCACATCTATAAAGTGTGCTAAAAACCTTGTCATATCAGAGTTTTGATTATAGCTTCAGAGTTTTGGTAGCAACACCAAAGAGCTCAGGTATCATTCCTGCACCTGCACAGAGCCCTACTCCTTGAACTAGATACTGAGAGAAGATCATAGATCACTGCTTGTGATACGCTCAGATATTCAGAAAAGCACAGAAAACTAGGAATCTTGCTGAAAAAAACTCTTCTAAATAAAGCAAGATATTCCAGAACATCTTCCTGTAATTTTCCCCCAGATGACAACATTTCTGGAGGTTCATATTAAGAAAAAGGAAAATCCATCAAAATAAAAACCTGATTTTTTTTGCAGTCACATACACAACTCTGAATATAAAGTTACAGAAGGAAGAAACAATAGTTTCTAAGGCAGTACTAAAGATTTCCCTCCTTCGCAACCTTATGCTTTTACTGTGCATAAAATCTTGATGATAACCCACAGTCATTTCAGTCCATTTAGCTTTCCAAAGTGAAACACTGTGTCATGGTTTAACCCGAGCTTGAAATAAAACCACGATCGCTGCTCATTCATCCCCTCCCCCACCCCCCAATAGGGGAGAGAATCAAAAGGGAAGGGAGAAACCTGGATCAAGATAAACACAGTTTAATAAAATAACAAAATAGGAATACACTACTAGTAAATATATATATATAAAATAGAAATAAAAGATACTCAAGGCAATTCCAAACTAACTCCATCCACAACTGAGCAGCAGTCCCAGTCCCTGGTCCTGAACAGCTGATCCAAAAGAGAGAAAAAAGGAAATACACAGAAAAGCCCAGAGGCCTCTGCAAAATGGCAAAAGGCCAAACTAAACATCCTGACCGAACTCCCCTGGCTGCGCTCAAGAGCCAGCGAGAGAGAGCAGAAGAGCAGAACCGAAATGTCCCAACTCCCAACTCTCCTTAAATCTGAAGCATGACTCTAATGGGATGGAATAGTGTCTTTGATCAGTCCGGACGTCAGTCAAGCCCTGCCCCATCCATGCCCCCTTTCCTCGATGCCTCACACCTGTGGGCAGAGCACTCACAGTATCCTTGGCTCTCACACCAGAGCAATTAAAAACATTAACTCTGTGCTGGGGTGTTATCTCTTGTCCTCAAACTAAGGCCAAATAATGACTGTGCTAGCTATGAAAAAGAAAGGTTTCTAACTGCATGAAGAAAATTAACCCATTTTCACTCAAACCACCACACACTGCAAGAAGCTGAGTCCTTTTTCAAACCTATTGTCAGGTGCTCAGAGATGAGCAGCCACAGAAACAGCACCGAAAACCAAAAGCCATAAGAGATCATTTTTATTTCTCTGCCACCTCTGCATTGTTCCTTATACAGTCATGACCACTGTTAGCATTTTGTCTAGCTTTAAACAAGATGGGTTTTATTGGTTTCCTTTAACACTAATTCTCATCTTGACCTGCTTTGGTCAGAAAACTTTTCCACTCGATTTTGAGCATTATTTTCCTCATGATCACAACTTCGCAATTTGATGTCTCATGTAAAATCATTTACACTTGTTCTACCATTCTAAAGGTCTACCTGAGGTCAGGTCTATCTGATTTGCAACAAAACAATAATAAACTGTCCAGAGAGATGAAAGATTAACAACCTTTACAACCTACAACATGCTAGAAAGGATCAGGTAAATAAAGTGTCCTCTACACAGAATCCAACTCTAAAAGGAGGAATGAAGTCATCCAGGCTGTTCTTGTGTGTTTAATATTAAAAAGGTAAAATGAAATTCATCTCCCACTTCTAAGTTAGTTTCTCAACTTTTTTGAAGACACCAAAGAGACAAACTGCTCACATATGATGTCAAATCGTCCAAAGTTCTATTCCTCTTAATTCAGTATTTATTTTCTCTCCAACATAAGGATGGGGGGAACCACCCATAGGTTTTTTCTAATAACCACAGTCACTGTTCCAGTCCCCCATCTTTACGTTTTTCTGCAAGTCTGGACTGACTTAAATGTTTTTCAGCTGCCATGCATTTTCTGACTCTGGTAGGAAGATTTCACTCTGCCATTTATTACCAAGCCAGACTAGCTTATAATAAAATAGAAGAAAGGTGCAAAGAATGATTTTTTTAATGTCTGCAAAATTTGAACAAACATCAAAAGTTTTTCTTCAAAACTTCCTACTGATAGACCACTAAGAAATTCCTTTCCACATAAATTTATTCGCATATTTTCTTAAAGCTCACATTCCCTTTCAAATGTATTTTTGTATTCTGCTGGGTTATTCATTATTAACCTAATGGCCTGTAAAAACCTGAAAGCCCCTGATTCCACAAAGGTATGCAAGGTTTATATACTGTGCAAGGCAATATTAAAATGCCCAAGTAGAAATCTGCTTTCTAAAACATCTCAAGATGATATTGGTCATCTATTTTACCACCAGTCTAGGAAGCACTCGGCTGCAAGATGAAATCACTCACTTTCGAAAGAAAAGAGACTTGCACTCATCAAGTCTTAAGCTTCTAATCCAGCTTATTTATATTAATTGCAGTACCTCACCCTCAGTACATATGTGAGTTCTGAAATTGAGTCTGGAATACACATTTTGCTAACTATGGTATTCAACTCTAGCAGCAGCATTAAAATATTACAGGTTATCAGCTTTAGAGATCATACTGCACCTATAAAAACTTCACTGAACAAATGGTTTGGTGATGACAATCTTAAACTATTTCAGCAGAAGATGTGTTGTAAACAGCAATTTTCTCCAAGCAAACAAAAATGCTGTATCTACACAGCTAGCTGTACCTACAGAAGCAAATGATGAACAAGAGATAACCAATATAACATATCACAAATTTTTTAAATGGCATTACAAACTTAAGTAACAGCTTTTTAATCACAATAATAATTTTCAGTCATTTACAGAATGTTATTTAAAAATTCTAGCACAACAGGGGACTGTTAAGCACACTTGCTGTGAAAGCAAAGATGATACTGTAAATAAATTGAGAAACCAAGGGTAGGGAAGTTTAAAATGGAGAACAGTATGATGCCTTAAATGTGTTCTCAATTTCAGAAGATTGTTTTTCAAGTTCAATAAGTACACTGTCCAAAACACGCTTTTTGAAAACTAGTAAGAAGAACCTGATTCACTACAATAAGGTGAAAATAAAAATCCTAAAAGGAAAAATGCAACTTCTCGTTCTGCATGCCTCTTTTGATAACAGCAAAAACGTCCAAGACACATAAACAGTTCAGAGGGCACCCAAAGGTGTAATCAGCAGAAAGTAAACTGCTAAAGTCTGCTCTGTGTCTCACCTTCAGGACACTGAAGGGGTTTCGGGTGTTCTTATTGAAAACATGCAAGTCTCATCTAAGTAGGTACTGTCCTTTTGGTCCCTCCATTTTCCCACGGCTAAAATTTGAAAAACAATACTCACTAACCCTGTTGCTGTGCTCGAAAACTCTTAAGGCAGATGGTGTTAGTATGACCTTAGTTTTGATATCCCAAAAGAACCTCACCATGAAGTCTGAGTTTTTGAGGTTTGTTGTCATGAAATTACTGTGAGACCACAACTACATAACAGGAATTACTTTGCAGGATCAAATGCAAGAGACCAACAGAATGGGATAAAACAGCTCTCAATACACAACATTTAAACATCACCGAGTACACATGCAACTGCTGAGAACAGCAACTTTAACAGGCAGAATTTTTACTTCCACTTATTCATGAAAGTCTATTTGAAGAGCTACAAATACATCCAAGAAAAACATTTTGTGCTCTTTTCAGATATTTTTTTTGCCAAAGAAAGAAGAAAGGGAAGGAAAAAGCGTGTTTAAACAGATTACCTCATTCCCAAAGCCAGAGACATAACTTCCCTTAAAACCATTCTAAGTTTTCAAATGTTATATAAACAGAGAATAAAACCCAGAAAATTTCCAGAACAGAAAGCACCAAGAGTAAGGTCTTCCATATGAGAGACAATTGGTTAGATTTCAATGTATATACTAATATGCAAGTATACCAGAGAACAAAAAACTTTGCTTCAAGTGACTTATAACAATTCCTATCAAATTTTTAAAAGGAAAAAACCAAAGAGACCAAGGAACACAATAACATTAAGTGAGAAGAAAAACTAGGATTCAACCCGGTGGGTTAAAAAAATAATAAAAAAATTAAAAAATTAAAAAAAAAAAATCAACCTTACACACTCACATGAATCCACAAAAGGCTGTACTTCAATGTTCAGAAGCAACTAATAACAAATAAATGTTTTTCTGGAATCTGCTTGTCAGTAGAGATTTTAACATGACTGAATGCATATTGCTGTTTAAGAGTTAGAAGTACACTGATGTCAGTCCATAATTCTCACACTGTAAACCAAGATTTCTTTGGCTGAACTATTCCAGAGCTTTAATTAGATACCAAATTGCTGTAAAAGACTTGAAAGCTGAAGTTCCAGAAACATATGATAACGTTTTGGTTAACCTTGAGACTCTTGGAACTGTGATGTTTTGGACTTAAACACAATTGGAAAACATTTACGACATCTTCTTTAAGGTGAGCTTTAGGGGAGCTTTTCTTTTTTAGCCTTTCTGAAGCTCAATAAAAACCTTAATTTTGTAAAGTTTTTGGAAAAGTGAATTGAGGGCATCTTTCCACTTTTTCTTTTTTGCTTTTCATTAAAAATCTGGGTCATTTTAAAAACACATACAGCTTCTGAGAGAGAAGGGTGGAGGCTAAATACTGTACGTCAGTACTTCAACAAGGTTTGATACATCCCAGAAACTGGTCTGCTTGGCAGGCTAATTCACAACAAGTCCTGGAAGAGCTAAGCGTACCACTTCTTCCAAGCTGGTCTTTAAGATTTCAAGAAAGCAGAGCTCCACACCTCTCTAGCCATAAATACCATACTAATATAAAATACAATAGAGTCACAATACCCAGACATACATATGGACAAACCAACCCAGCGTAAAGATCTATTTTCAGTCTCTTGCATGTTGTCTTCAGCTGAATGCTTTCAGGCTTTAACCATAATAAAATAAGTAGATATAGATTTTAGCAAAGTTTAGCACAGTGTTTGAGCTATGCTTACGTGGGTCACTTTATCTGGCAAAGAAACTGTGAAGTCTGAAGCTGAGATTTTTCAGGAAATGCAAGAGGTGGTAACAGTCTCATTTTATTCAACAGGACTAAATGAATCTCTAAACAGAGCTAACTTTACCCACCATTAGAGTGCCAGAAGAGATCGCTTATCCCCTTCCAACATTTCTCCCTTAAAAAAGAACACAGATTATCTTAAAAAAAAAAACTTGTGCGGTATTTCAAAGCATGTCTGTTCATATATAAACTCACAGGGAAAAAAAGGCAACTCGTCAATGCTGCACTACACATACCACAAATACAGAACAAAAACCCATTTATAGGAATACTAGGCGAAGATACAAAACAATCTTGCAACTTTCCAGCTTGCATTACTGGAACCCCAGCCGCTACACACTAACAGAGCAACACCAAAGTCTGAAACACAGTCACAGTGTCAAATAATCCACCACACAGATCTAACAGCCAAAAGTGATGCAAGGACCAGAGACCCCTTCCTCCTCCCCGAGTATTCCACCAGGACTCATTGTTCCCAGTGTTGATTCATTACTCACTTTCAGCGCAGTTCATCAAAGCAGGAATTTTGTTTGTTTGTTTGGAAAGACACACCTAAGGTTCCCCAGCATTAATGACTTGATTTCTGCTGCTATGTGCCAGACCCTGGATGATTTGAACAAACAAATCAAAGTAGCAACACATCATATCAGTGATCAAGAAAAGCCAACTCTTCCCCTCTTTTTCCCTCACTCCAAACCTGTCTTTACCTGAAAGCCACATCCTCCTCCTGCTCCTCCACAGGTAACTCATTCTTTCACTCTCACACACTGCATTAGGACCGGTCTTTGGAGTCAAGTAGAGAATGTACCATCAAAAGGACATGCTAACAACTGATCCTAACTTTTCTCCAATACCCTGCAAGGGCAGGAAGAGTTGCAAGTCAGCTTTTCAATCAGGGTCTGCTGGAAAAGGAGACCTACAACCATAAAACCAATTCCTGGCCACTCACCATTCCTTAACAAAGTCCTGGTGAGGAAAACTATGCCGACGCCAATTGCTGAACCCTTTTCACTTGTTCTCTCCTACATTCAGCTCCAATCTCAAACAGCTAATTGTTTTTTGCTAAGTGGAAAAGGTTTTAGTTACCACAGTCTGACTCAGTGCTCCAAACCTGCTTGTTCTGTCCTGCAAGGTAAGATGTATCACTCAATGTTTTTATGGTCATTTTTTTAGATATTTAAATCAACTGAAAAACGATGGTTCTGTGTTTTCTTGCCCTATGTTTTAGCATATTTTATAGGTCATTTCATTACTAGAGAAACACTTAGGATGCCTTCTGTTGATCAGCTATTTTAATGGATTTGTTTATTGGGAAGAAATATTAAAGTTATACATTTTAGCTTGCCTCTATCCAATGACTGAAGCACTCAAAAGCACTCCCTAGCAATCAACAGAATCAGCAAGGGAGATAAGTCAAATAAATATTTGAGGTAGGTTTCCTAGCAGAAACTAAATCTCACCAATGTTTCATTTCAGAGGACTGTACTAAAAGAGCTGGCCCAGCACTTCACAGACGCAATATCCCTAACTATGAAGTAATTTTAACCACCTAATTTTATTCTAACCTTTTGTCTACAGTTGTATGGGTCCAGGGGATTAAGGGGAAGGGGACTGGATTTGCAAAAACAGGAAAAATAGGCTGATCCAGTTCACTTCTAATTTATCAGGACTCATGTAATTCTGCAAAGTTTTGACTTTACTCTCATTAAAGAGTACTTTTAAAAATAATTTTGATGCACAACGCTTCATAAAATGAACTGCTCAATATGCAGAAGTACAATAAGAACTCAGCCAAACCTCTCCTACATGCTGTATGTACACTAAATCATCATTTACAATCCACACAATTCCTAGACAGAACATACACAGGACTTGGGCAATTTCATCCCTATCAGACAATCAAATGTTGGACCTGTTTCTTCCCTCACAGAACTGCTGAGTTAGAGTCTTCAGTTCAGCTGGAGCCAAGACAGTTAATTACTCTTCATTTACAAGCACAGAAATTATTTGGATTTGCAATATGCATCTTATGGCATTTTCACAGCACTTTCTCTAAACACACATCCCAAACCCACCCACCTCCCCACCTATTAAGAGCCATGAATTGCGGTTACCAACATCCCTACTAAATTCGATCCTTAATCCATCTTCTTCTCAAAAGCATATAAGAACATACGGCCTTGAGTTTGCCTGAAGGACTACAGATTTGACTATGTCAAGTCATTTAACCTGGAGAAGAGGAAAGTTTTGAGGAGGGTGTCTCATTAATGTACATAAATACCTGAAGGGAAGGTGCGCAGACACAGCCCAGCTCTTTACATGGTGCCCAGTGACAGGAGCAGAAATAATGGGCAAAAACTGAAACACAGGAGGCTCCATCTGAACATCAGTAAAAGCTTTTTTACTATGAAGGTGTCCAAGCACTGGGACAGGTTGTCTAGTGAGGTGGTAGAGTCTCCATCCTTCGAGATACTCAAAAGATGTCCAGACACGGTCCCTGGCAACCCATTCTAGGTGGTCCTGCTTGAGCAGGGGGGTTCTGCTTGAGCAAGGGGGAGATAAGATGACCTCCACAGGTCCCTTGCCAGCCTCAGCCAGTCTGTGATTAAGTGAAATAAAAAGGGAAGGAAGCCCTACAACAGAAAAGCTACTATTGAAAATGCCCCACAAGCTTCATTAGGGACAAGTCTTAAGCTCTAGCATTTCTACTCAGTCACAAAGAAAATCAAGTGAATGTCAATCTTCAAGTAAATCAGGTAGGGTAAAAGTCAGTGGGACTTTAAATCCAGCAACACATGCTGCTCTGTCAACAGATAAAATGGTAAACAATGAAAACTGGAATACAGGTATACAGTTGCAAGGAATTTTACACTTTCAGTCATAACAGAGAACTATTCAAGAAAAATAATAAGCATCTTTTCGTACGAAAAGTTCCTGGGCATGGCTGCTATCTGGACATCAAGAAGCTATCAAGAAGAAGCAAAGAAACCCAGCAGGTTGAGGACATGTATCAGAAGCCATAAAGGTTTCTCAAACACTAAAAAAAGAATTGCATACTCATTAACTTGCTTTCACCAAGCTCATAACACTATTTTCAGTCTTTCTCTAAACTGAGTTTCAGACAGCTACCCCTTGGCATTTACTCCATGTTCAAAACACTCAGAAATTCATTCAATGGCTAATAAAAGAAAGTGAAGCACAAGACTGGGAAGTGCCATACTGCTCCTCCTCATCATGCTTAGTCACCCAAAGTTAACATCAGTAACTTAGGTCCCTCTTATGTGAGTCTCAAAATGGATCACAAGTCAGTGATCTGAAGAACACGTGACTGAAAGATGAAATAAAAGCACAGTAAGAGAAGACATCTGTCCCTTCGTGAACAACCCATCCAAAGCAAGGACCAGAATTTCTCAAGTACAATACATTATGTACAGCCTGACAACAGAGCTGGGTTTGGCACAGGGATTCCTTTCAGATTCATGTTGCTAAAACTGCATCTAAGACAACGAGAAGCATGTTTGAAAATCAAGGAAGAATGTAAATGCAGAAGTAAAATAAAACAAAACAAAATAAAGAAATCAGCAATAGCCTTCAAACACAGGGAACCATGGACAACATGATAGTATAAGACACTGGTCAAGTGTTTACCATAAAATAGCCATGATTCAGTTGACATTTAAAACCAAACAGAAAGAGGAAACAAAAAACTTTGAGAAGCCATATGCTTCATTCTATGTTATTATATCCACCATCCTCAAAACACTTAACAAAACAAATACAGCAGGGAAAAAAAAAGTTTTCTTTGCTGAAAAGCAATCTCAATATGGTCTGTAAATCATCGTCCTACTTCCAAGAACAGTATTTTAGTCATACAAAATACAACTGAAATGTTCTAGATGAAATCTACACCACACAGAGTAAAACTGCAAAAAGCCTTCTTTTCTCTACAGCTAACCATTAAAAATATTTAGGAATATAATCATAGCGACTGCATTTAAATTTTACACCTTCAAACATAAGGCTATTTTTCCTCTCATTAAACCAGGTTAAAAAAAAGTGCAACCTGATGATTCAGATCTGGAGGTTAAGAAAGAATTTGTGTTTTCTTCATTTAAGTTTTGATTCAAATACTAAATGATTCTGTAACACAAATTTGATTGAAACTGCATCTTCTGCAGATCTGGAATAAACTGTTCTTCCTGTACGATAAAGCAAAAGAACAAAACCATAAAGTTCACCATAGGAGTACTACTTCGGGCAAACCTTAGGTCTCGAGAAAGATCAAAGCTCTCTCGATACGGAAAATGTTTCATTGTTTTTCACGCAAAACACTATATACAGCCAGGTTAAGGACTCCTCCAAGCTCATCTGTCAGAAGACTGATTTAAGAAGCTGAGGAGAGAGCAGAAAAAAGCTTGACAAGTTTTAACTTCAAAAGAAGCCACAGTATCTCGCAGCTTTCACAAAGACAGCTGGACAACAAAAACAAACCCACACAAACAAGAAAAAGATAATTTCAAGAGAAATGAGAGTAGAAACAATTTAATGCAAGAGAACTGCACAAAGTTGTTCCCATAACCTATCTTACAAGTTTTACAATCTAGAGAGAACATAAATAAAACAATATGCTCAGCAAAATAGCTATGATGTTGTAAAACCAAGCTCAGCAAGCCACAAGATCTTAGGCATCAGACTGCATCAGCTCTAATCTGTCTTTAGGCACTGTTTACTCTTTGCAGCTTTGAAAAGAAGTGGAGGGAAAAGGGCTGAAGGTACCACACCTGTGAAATGGTCTGCAGGAGCCCCCGGTGGGCAGGGAGTTCCAACAAACTGTCACTTTAGACAGCCAAAATCAGGCAGCATGCACTTTTATGTTAGACTGAAAAGGAGAAGCCCTTTGTACGATTTTTGTAAAATATGAACCTTAAGTAATTGCAAAGGAGCTACTTCACAACCTTTCATCCCAGCTCTCACTTCAACAAAAGTAACCTGTTTAGGGAAGTCATATTAAAAACAGCACAAGTCCAAACTAGGTCTTCTCTGAAAAGTAAAGAGCATGAAATGGGCTAAAAATGAGCAGACTGTATGAGGGGGGAAAAAAAAAAAAAAATCAATAAAAAGCTCCAGCAGAATAGCAACACTGAAGTGGGTATTACTTGGATTTCCTCTAGCACCTTCCATTCAATAGTTTTGAAGTATACAAATACAACATTGAATTATTTAATCTGTCATCTTATAAAGCGGACAAGTCACTTGACTTCTCTTTTACCAAGGTCATACAAAGCTGTTGCAAACCAGAGAGCAGAACACAGGTCTTCAGAGTCCCACTCATGTGCTTTAACCAAATAAGAGACAAAATAAATAAAAAAATTAATAAAAGATAATACTTGTATTCCTGTTCTTTTATGAAGAACCTATTCTGAGTATTGGTACTGGGAATTACTGAAATTTGAAGTAAACATTACTATGGATAGTAATACTATCAATACTAATTATTAACAGAGTATTAACCGTCTATGATACATTTCTCAAGCACTATTAATCAGCATACTCTTCCACTATGATCAATATCATTAAAGTGACACCAGCAACAAATAAAAACATACCAAAAAATGGCATTCTATGAGGAAAGCAACACATTAAATAAAAGTCCATGGAAGAAATATAAAATACCAAAAATCTGCTTCTAAGTTCTAAAATGGTAGCTTAAAAATTGGAAGAAAATAAAATAAAATAACAGCTTCTGGCAATAGACAAGATTTTTTTGTTGGGTTTTCCCTTAGCTTCCTTAGATTTTAGTGGTGAGGCTGTAACTCCAAAGTCCCCTCAAATGGTCAAATCCCTTGACACCAGGAATTTTTTTGAAGAGTGGCCAAAACAGTGCAAGTGAAAGCGCCTAAATGTCTGCATTTTCCTGACTTTATTTTTAATGCTATTAAACTTTTTTTTTTTAATCAATATACTGATAAGACTGCAACTAGACGAAAGCAGAATAGGGCTTGCCCCATTCCCGCTCCTCCCTCCATCCTTTAAGTTGCCAACACTGTTGAGGTTATAAACCCAAAAGCTGGATCATTTTCCAGACTATGCATCAAAATTGGTTTACACCAGTTAATCCAGTTTCTCCATGTAACCATCCAGAAGTCCCAAACATGATTAATGCTGCAAAGTGATCTAGCCTTGCCTGCTTTCAAGTTACCTAGTGTAAGGTTAAAAATACATTCTTTAAACAAGTTAGGTCAAACCACCACAGAGAGATCAGGCCTAGGTATAAATACTGAGTCAGCCAGGTAGGAATCCAAACCCAGATTCCACTAGAGAACGTGACATAACCAAGGGATCTGCTAAAAGGGCCTGGTAAATATTAAAAAAGCAAAGCCTGCTTTTGTTGTGAAGGGCTCTGTTTCAATGGCAAGCACTGCTCCTCCAGGCCTGCACATCCTCCCCCTCCCTTCCCTTCACACACATCCAGCTCCAATTTCTCTTCTTGAAAAAAACAGCTGCTCTCATGCCAGGACAGCCCCTCCATTTCACCAGCCACCACAGCCCCAGAGGCTATAGCCTTGATCTGCTGCTGTATTATAAGCATTCAGCATTTACTCATAGAATGGTTTGGGTTGAAAGGGACCTTAAGGATCATCGAGTTCCAACTCAAACTGAGATGACTAGGGACCAACTGGTGCTTGGTAGCTGGAGATGAAGCGGGCTGGCCCTCAGGAGCTTCCCATTATGCAGCTCTACACCAAACCCAGCGTTTCTGTTCCACAAAACTGTGTGGTCCTTTGAACACAACCAAGAGAGCTCTGCAGATCCATGCTCCTGATGTTAACACACTTGCAAGAGGGAAGCTTCAAACAAGGTTCACCCTGAACGACTCCCAGGTGGTATTCAATAGCACTGCGCACATTTCAGCACATATTTTTAAATCTATTTCACATCAGAGAGTTCAGATCCTTGCCATCAGGCTCAAAGGTGCACCAGCTCCCTTTCTACATCCAGTTTCTTGCAGAAGGGTTTCTACCAGTTCGCTGTCCTGCTGTAATTTCTTCAGCAACAACACCAAACATAGAAGAGCTTTCTCTTCTGTTTTTAAATGAAACATAAGCAAGCCCAATTGCAAAGCCCTGCCCTGACTTCCAGTTCTCAGCCAGCACACAAAATCAGGAGTGAAGAAAGACTAGGTAGAGGTTAGCAGAGAAAATGGTTCATTCATCACCATGTCCTCACGTAACCTGCTGTTACTGCTGAGATGTTATTGTCAGTGAATTCTGTAGCTGTGACCATGACACGGCTGCCCTACCCCACCCCACCAGCGAGGGAGCACCCGGCAAGGAGATGGGGAAAGACAACATGGAAGAAAAGCCCTGCACAAGGCACAAATCAATAGTTATTCACCCACTTGTTCCCTCCCTGTGCTGCCAGCCGTTCTTTGGCCTGGGGCTCAGAGGCACGCCCCCCTCCACCAGCCCCGCTTTTCCTCTGAGGGGTCCAGCTGCACCCCCCTTCCCTCACAACCCCACCCGCACAGGCAGGAGAAGCACGAACCCGCCAGGAGAGAAACCTCCAGCTGTAAGGAGAGGAGAAACGAGGAGGATGGGGAGCAGGACCCCCTGCCCAGAACGGAAAAGGGTTGAGAGCCAACCCACCTCTCCCGGCAGCCACCGGGGGTCGGGTCGGGTCGGCTCCCCCTCCCCACACAAGCCCGGACTGGAGCAAGGCGGGAGCTGCTCACAGCCGCGGCCTGCTCAGCGGCCCCCACCCGCGCCTCTGCGGAGGGGAAGGGGGCCGCAATCTAGGGCAGGGCGAAGCTTCCCCCAGGCAGCCGCCAGGAAAAGTAGGGCAGAGCCGCCTCCCCTCACGCCGCCACCCCCCAGCCCCCCCCGGCCGGGAAGGGGCGGCAGGCCCGGCGAGGAAGGGCAGACACCCGCACCGGATAAAAGCTCCCACCGGGACGGGGAACCGGCCACGGGACGGGCCCGTCGCCCCCCCCACCCGCCCCGTGCCGTCCCCTGTGGGCGAGAGGCCCGTTCCGTGGCCTCGGGCCGCTGAGGGACCAACGGTCGCCCCGGGCCGTTGGGCACGAGCGGGGCGCGGGGCCTCCCCCGGCCGCGCGGGCCCACCAGCCCCCCCCCCGCCACCGCCGCGCGCGAGCCGTGCTGTGGGGGAGGGGGTCGCGCCCCCCGCACGCCTCAGGTGCCCCCCGCTTCCCCCTCCCCACGCCCTCACCCTGCGGGTGCGCGCGGCCGCGGCCCCCCCGCGGTACCTGCCCAATGTGCTCACAAAGCAGCAGCGGCGCCCACCACCGTCACGTGACCGCCCCGCGCCTCGCTCCCTCCCTCCCCCCCCGCGCCTCCACGCGCGCGCGAAGCCGCTCCCCCGCCACGTGACGCGACGCCGCGCGCTCGCCTCCGCCCCGCCCCGCCCCCCCCCAACCCGCAACCGCCTCCCGCGCGCCGCGCCCCTCACACACCACCAGCGCGCGCCCACCCGCCGGCCCTTCCGCCTCCCCCGGCACCACGTGAGAAGGGAGGGGAGAGCCGGCCCCTTCCCCATCACGTGACCGGGGCTCCGCCCCCCCCCCCCCCCCCCGTCCCGCGCGCGCGGCGGAAGGCGGCGGTTGGTCCCGCCCATGGCGGCGGCTCCGTGACGGGCCGCGGGGTGTCCCGGGGCCTTGGTGCCGGCTCGTCGCCGCAGGAGGCCCGCGGGAAGGGCACAGCAGCTGCAGGGGTCACTCCGTGGAGGGCTGGCGGAACCCGACCGGGAAGGGCTCCGCGGGGCCGGGTGACGCCGCCTCAGCGCTCCGCGGGGCCGCGGGAGGCTGAGGCCCAGCAGCCGCGGGAGAGCGCCGGGCCCGGGCCGATGGGTTTAGGAACAGAGCGACCGTTCAGAATCGCGGCTCCAGTGCCTGTCTCGCTGGTCGAAGGATCGGTTCGAACCGGGAGCTCTGGTGGATGTTTTTAAGTTTCTTATTTTAAATATTTGATTAATATTTAAATATTATTTTAAATATTTAATTAATATTTAAAATATTTAACTTCGTTTTCCTATTTAGGGGACTTTTATTTTCTGCCCTGCGGGGTTTTGGCAGGAGGGATGATGAGTGGTTTATGCCACAGATTAAAGGCTGTTCAGGTTGCCAGGTTCGTTATGTTTGGTGCCTCAATCCCAGACAATGTTCAAGCTGAGGTGACACAAGTTCAGGGATTTCTGGAGCTCACTTGTGTCGTTATTAAACAATCTATGACTAGTGAATCAAAAGGCTCCTTCACCTCTTCTCTCCACAGTTGTTGAGACCAATGCCTGAGCACTCAGGAAATTTGAACAAATTCTGCACTTACATTAATTTGTTACAGTCTTTTTGGCAGGCTGGACGCAGCAAGGCACCACAGTGACAGGGAGGCATCCCAGGACAAGGGAGAGCTGCACTACAGGAGGAAAAGGATGAGGAGAGTATGTTGGGGACTAACAAAACAGCAAGGGGGTGGCACAGCACAGGTATGTCAGAGCACTTAGTGCAGCCTGTGGCAATGCAGACTGAACAGTGATGGTACAGATGGCAGGAAAAGAAGGTTGGTTGACTCCCCAAGATGAGGAGTTTCAGGTTGTGAGCCAGGAGAAAAAAAATCAAAACTTTTTCCTGCTGTGCATTTTTCCCATTCTGTACAGCATCTCTAGTTGCCCAAAATGTAGCAGTTGTACCATCTGTTCTCCCTTCTTCTTAAGGTCTGGCAGTTTAAGGCAGGGCTCGCTTAGCCTATGTGGAAATCAGTCCCTGCTTGGTGCTCTGCTGAGCGGGCAGGGTTGGTGAAGGTGATGGGGGCATCAGGTAGGCGACTCTTTGTTCAGCCCCTGGTGCCTCAAGTGGTAACATCCCATGGCTTTTGACCTTTTCTGTGGTCTTATTTCCTTTACTGCCGTTTACTCATCAGATCTCATTTTACCCAAAGCATACCTGAAAATTAATCAGTGTTCTGCCTAGTAGACAGATTTGAGTGGCCTGTGTCCTGGACTGACCTTGGTATTTATTACATAGATGGGCCAGAGCTATGACAGTTCCTACTGCTCCGAAGCAGCAAGACCTCACTATTCGCATCTTTTCCTGATAAGATAGAAGGTATTTTAGGGATAAATGGAAATTCAGACCAAGCAGTGCTCAGGTAGTGTTGATTTTCTTGAGACAGCTGTTGATATTTTGCTTTATTACTATTGGGGGGAGGGAGTTAATTATAGCTCTAAACAAAGTTTCACAAGCTTTGTGACAAACATGTCTGGAGCTCCATAATCTGTGCAAATTTAATTAGTAGTATTAGCATTCTTTCATCATGACTTGGCAATCCTTTGCGAATCAAGATGGGTGTTTGATGTGCAACATGCAACAAAAAAGGCTGAGAGCTCTTGGGATGCTGTAGTCAGAACGTGTGGTGCCAGCTGGAACATGTTTCCGAATATCACACAGAATCCAACCCAGGAGCATTTGAAATAGGAGAAAATTCAACAAGGATACCAGAACAAAAGCATTGTAGACTCCTCTCTGTTGTACATGGAGCAAATATAAATGACAAAATGGCATATTTCACTGCCAGAACTTCCAGGGGAGAGCTAAAGGCATAAGCTGATGTAGGCTCAGGGACAGAGACCCTCACTGCAGATATTCAGTACGTCAGGCTTGGAGAGGAGACCCTGCACTAAACACAGTGGTTTGACCAGGCCTGGCAGGCAAATTCTACCTACTGCCTGCGTCAGGACCTTTCATCTGCTACTATAAGGATTTGCAACCTTTTCAGTTTTCCAGCTACTGAAGAACAATCCAGTGCAGCTACAGATCCCACCAGACTGTATGTTTAAGCTTATTTCAGTCTTGCTTTTCTCAGTCACCTACTGCAGATTTCTTAAATAGCTTCCAGTGCATGTACCACAGGCAGGAAACCACCATTCTGGTGCTTTGGCATTCTACTTGCCAGTCACATTTGAGAGCCAGGGGGAATCACTTGTGTTAAGAGTATCACCCTGTTCCTGTCTGCTCTACTTGTGCGTTACAGACACGAAACAAAACTCATCTGTTCTTTATAGGCTTGGGCTGCAGTGTATCTGTATCTTCCTTCCTCTTGCTAACACCCTCTTCTACTTTCCAGACTGCCAACCCTTGCCCCGCAGACTCATTGGACAATCAATTCAACTGAGATTAAGTTCTGAGACATTCTTCACAATTTAACTTGAAGTTTATATTTAGTTTGCACCTGTTTTTCCCCCAGTTACACCACTTGGTCTAATAAAAATAACTGCTCTTGTGTGCAAACTCTTCTAACACCCTTAACCAGTGCTGCATCAACAGCACTACCTTTCTCCAAAATACACTCCAGTAGCCTCAGAGAGGTAATGTAATCCAGTTGTACTCAGACTCTCTAAGGGAGAGACTCCACATAAAGAAACCAAGCTTGACTTTCAGGTTTCAGTTGAGGGCACAGGGAATTAGGAATTCCCTCTGCTTACAGTGGAACAATTGAAAATCTTGGATGCAAAGTGGGCTTGTCTCGAGTGATGTTATGGTGCATTTAGACTTGGGGTGAAACTCTTATTAAAGATGCTGTCTAGAAATGGGATCCAGTGGATTAGATTGTGTTAATATGCATGCAGAAGCCAGGCTGCAGCAACATTTGTACTTGAAAGGGTTGCCATCTCAGTTATGGAAGCAAGCCCTTCTAGTATAGATGCCATTCATTGATTCAGGGCATTGAAGGCAGAAAGGGTAATGATCTCATTGTGTCTAGACGTCATAACAGCCCAGGCTATTAAAATTCCTAACATCCACAGGCGGCATTAGTCTCATGTCTCAGCATCACCCTGGGAATTCATGTTGGACTGCTTGATCGTCCGTTGGAGTTGGTGCATGGCTGGAGACAGACCCTCTTTCGTAGGTGTCCCCTGCAGTCCTTGGTCCAAGTTTTCTCACCTTATAATCTGTCTGTATGAAAAAGATGATGTATTTTCATGTGACCAGAATCTGAAATTGCTCTGTACAACTACCCATTGTTATTTTCTGTTCCTGCAGCCTTTTTCACAAAACATCTTCTGCAGTGACTTTGTACTTATTTCCAGATTGCTGAGACAATTCAACACATCTGAGCCTGATACTGACCCTGTAGAACCACACTATAAACACCTGCTTCCGGGAGCATGTTGGCAGTTGTTAATCTGTGCAGTGCGTGCTCTGCTAATGGTGAGGGCTGAGTTTGTTCTGTCATACTCCCCAATTTAATTCTGTGACATGCTGACTGTTAACTTTATCAGCCAAACAATCGCTGAGAATTAAACAGGCTTTTGTTAAACAGACTTATTTTTCACACAACCTGTTGCCTGGTATTAACTGTATATCTAGCCTTGAACTCTCTATTTATCAAGTCACTTACCAGTTTTCCATTGTTTTGCCTGTGACATCAAGGAAAGTAGTCCTCAGGTATCTGGTCACCCCCCTGTGCCCTGCTCAAACAGTGGCATGCATCCAGCCTCTTAAAATTTCCAAAGATTAAAATTACCTCCATGAAGCCAGAAGTTTCCCTTGCCAGATCTTAAACAACCTGGGGGAGGGGGATGGACTAAATGATGGTTAAAGGTCCCTTCCACCCCACAGGTCTCTTCTGACTCAAACCGTTCTATGCTTCTATGAACTCTTGGGTCTAGACACCTCAGGGCTGGTGACAGAAAACCATTTCTGCCTGTCAAATGTTACTTTGCCCTTAGTCAAGTCTGTAAGCTAACAAAAGCTACTTTTTTAGTCCCACTGTGACACTACTAGAGCATCCTGCTTCTTAGTGGGACAAGAATCAAGTATTTTTGGAACACTCCTACTATTATAATCATCTGTTAGTGCTTCTAAAACTGTCTACAAGTGAGCCAATATGATTGCCAGGAGTTGTCCTTTAAGAGGTTGGAAGTTCTTGGAAGCAAATAAATCCTTTTGCTGGTATAGCTTGTACCAGCTAATACCAGAATAAATGTAGAGGAATTTGTTTATTTGTTACAGGCAACTCAAAGTTTATCAACCAGAGACACTAGTTGTTTACATGCAGAGCTATTTCATTCTGGGATGGCCGATTAGCTCAGGTGCAGAGTCCCGTAAATGCAAAGCTAATTCAGTTACTGGGCCACGTTGACATCCTCGTGCACTGTTAGGGCCTAGTGGAATCTCAGCCCTCCTTCCCCTTAGATAATGTTCCTTTAATTATTTGGTAATAAACTAATAGTGTTGTAAAGTGGAAGCTGGATGTTGCACCATTTGCTGTTTTCCCCCAGATTTCATCTTCGGATAAATTACAAGCACTTTTATCCTGTGATATATTTTAGGAGAATGTTTTGAATAGCATGTCCAAGGATATATGCCAACTCTGGTTAAATGTCAGTCATCTACTTTAAATTATAAAATGGCCATTTGTAGATGCAGCAGCTGGCAATGGCAGGAACAAATCAGTGAGTCTGAGAGACCTTGGGGAAGTGCAGGCTGGTTAGCTTTCTTTCCATCCCTGTAAAGGTAATAGGGCAAACAGTACTGAAAGCCATTTCCAAACATACTGAGGACAAGAATGTGTTTTGGAGTCATCACCATGGATTTACACTGGGGAAGTCCTGTCTGACCAACCTGATCATCTTGTGTGACGAAATTACTGCCTGGGAGAGGAGGACATGTTGTTCGTTTTGACTTTAGTGAGGTTTTCAAGAGTGTTTCCTAAAACAGCCTCATAGACAAACTGATGAAGTACAGACTAGGTATATGGACAGTGAGGTGGACTGAAGACTTGCTGAACTGGTGAGTTCAAGGGGTTGTGATCATTGGCACAAAGTACAGCTGGGGGCCAGTCACTGGTGGTGTCCTCTGGGGTTTGGCCTTGGGGCCAGTGCTGTTGAATATCTTCATCAATGACTTGGGCAGTGGGGCAGAGTGCTTCCCCAGAAAGTTCACAGATGGCACAAAACCAGGAGGAACAGCTGATGCACAAGATGGTTGTGGTGCCATTCAGAGGGACCTCAACAGGCTGAAGAAATGGCCCAACAGGAATCTCATGAAGTTTAACAAAGGGAAATGTGAAGTGATGCGCCTGAGAAGGAATAACCCCATAAGCCAGTGTGGGCTGGGGCCAACCATCTGGAAAGCAGCTTAGCAGAGAAAGACCTGGAAGTCCTGGTGGACAAGTGGAACACCAGCCAGCCATGTGCCCTGATAGCAAAGACCACCATCCTGGGCTGCATTGGGAAGAGTGCTGCCAGGAGACCAAGTCAGGTGATTCTTCCCCTCCTCTCACCAGTTCAGCATTGGTGAGACACATCTGGAGTGCTCCATGATAGAAGTGAGACTTGGGCATACTAGAGGGAGTCCAGGGAAGGGTCACACGATTGATTAAGGACCGAAGCACCTGACATACAGGTACAGGCTGAGAGATCTGGGCTTGTTTAGCCTGGAGAACATAAGGCTCAGGGGATTGTATCAGTCCTTTGTCCGATGGTAGTCACTAAAGAAGATGAAGACAGACTTCTCAGTGGTGGCCAGGGAAAACACTCAAATTGAAAAACAAAATTCCATTTAAGCATAAAACTCTTTTTACTATGAGAATGGTCAAACACTGGAACAGGTTGCCCAGAGAGGGTGCGGGGTCTGTGCCATTGGAGATACTCAAAGCCTGACTGGACATAGAATCATAGAATCACAGAATAGTTTGGGTTGGAAAGGACCTTCAAAGCTCACCTAGTCCAACCCCCCTGCCATGAGCAGGGACATCTTCACCCAGATCAGGTTGCTCAGAGCCCCGTCCAGCCTGGCCTTGAATGTCTCCAGGGATGGGGCATCGACCACCTCTCTGGGCAACCTGGGCCAGTGTTTCACCAACCTCATTGTAAAAAGTTTTTTCCTCATTTCTAACCTGAATCTCCCCTCCTTTACTTTAAAACCATCACTCCTTGTCCTATTAAAAAGTCTGTCCCCATGTTTCTTATAGGCCCCTTTTTAGTACCGAAAGGCCGCAATAAGGTCTCCCTGGGGACCATGTCAAAGGCCTTACATAAGCCCAGGTAAGAAACATCTGTAGCCCTTCTTTTGTCCACTGATGTAGTCACTCCATCACAGAAGGTGGTTTGGTTGGTCTGGCAGGACTTCCCTTTGGTGAAGTCGTGCTGGTTGTTTTGAGTTGCCTCCCTGTCCTCCATGTCCCTCAGCAGAGGTTCTAGAAGGATCTGTTCCATCATCGTCCCAGGCACAGAGGCGAGGCTGACAGGTCAGTAGTTCCCAAGGTCCTTCTTTGTACCCTTTTTAAAAATGGGTGTGATGTTTCCCTTTTTCCAGCCAGCAGGGACTTCACCTGATGGCCATGACTTCTGAGATATCATGGAGAGTGGCTTGGCAAGTACATCAGCCAGTTCCCTCAGAACTCTGTGATACATCTGTCAGGTCCCATAGAGTCATGTATGTTCAGGTTCCTCAAGTGGTCATGAACCTGATCTTCTCTTACAGTGGGAGGGACTTTGCTTCCTCAGTCTCCATCTTGCAGTCTATCCACTTGAGGGGTGTCAGAGAGCTCCCCAGTGAAGACTGAGGCAAAGAAGTTGTTGAATACCTCAGCCTTCTCCTCATCCGTTGTTACCAGTTTGCCAGTCTTGCTCCTTGGGGGTGGGGGCGCCACACTTCCTTTGACCTTCCTTTTCTGGTTGACATACCTGTAGAAGCCCTTTTTATTATTCTTTGCATCCCTGGCCAAGTTCAGCTCCAGCTGTGCCTTGGCCTTCCTAACCCCATGGTCCTGGGCAGCTTGCCCTAGCTGACGGTGCCTTGAGCAAGGGGTTGGACTCGGTGATCTCCAAAGGTCTCTTCTAACCTCAGCTATTCTGTCATTGGGAGAATACAGGAACCCAGCATTCAGGGGAATGACTTGACCTCTCTGACCATTCCTTATTCCAGGAGTGTGTTCATAAACTGAGAAAGGTGACAGAGAAATCCATGTCACACAAGCCAGACTTTCCCTCTGGTCACTTCCTATTGCCCTGTGCAGAATGTTCAAGCTGTGGAGGTTTCCTTTCTCCTAAGCAGAATGGAGCAGCCCAGAGTATAGGACTAAAAGCTTTCCCCAAAACGTAAGGTATTCCAAGTACAACAGCAGCAGCCTGTTGTAGATGCACCAAGATAACAGGGTTGGTTGTTTTTGGTTTTGAGTCAAAGCCTGTTTATACAGGTAAAAAGCTAAAGTTGGCTTTCTGCGTTTAACAGGAAAAAGATGCTCCTATAAATACACATGATAAGTCATCATTACACTCAGAATTTTTTTCCCTTATGAGAAGAAAGTCTCTATAAAGTTGTTTTATCAGAGAGCAAGATCAGAAGTCATTATAACTTAATAGCTCTCTCCTGGCATCCTCGGTGGCCCAGCTGCTGGGTGGTGTCCAGCGGCCCCCAGCAGCAGGAATAAAGCTGCTACCACAGTAAATGAGGAATGGATCATGGATTGTGCATTGCCAGGTGTTTCAATTAGTGCTGACCAACCGTTTCTCAACCCTCTTGGCTCCGAGACGTCTTTTAGGGCTCATATCCATGGAGAAACTGGCCAGCATTGCTCCCTGGGTGAATACTTACCTGGAATACAGCGGCTATATGGGGAAGAGTTTTTCCACAACAGTACTAGTCTGTGTCTCCCCAAAGGCAACCTTAAATCTAGTCACATCTTTTCCAGTTGCATAGAATCTGTGAAATTTCTGTTGTAGATGAGTCTGTGTCCTTAACAATCAACACACACCAGACACTGCAGTGGGTCTGTGGAGGGAGGAAACCCCTGGAACAGGGAGACGTTTGACAACATGGGAAAAAGCCACAGGCACCAATTACAGTGGCTGCAAACCTTTTTGCTGAGACTGCAGTATCCCTGGAATATGACCTACACTCTGTTTATGTCTTTGGCACAAGCAGTGCTAGCAGCTCTCTAGCTGACCTTCTGACTGCAGCTCTGCACTTGCAGCCTGTGGCTTCTACCTCTCCCATCTCGTGATACACCTTAATGAAGGAAAGGTAAAACCCACCGTGCAGGGCAGTACTTTGGAGCAGCTGATCAGTAGCTCCCAAATGCCACGTTGACCACATCGTCCCTTGAGCCATGCAGGGTGCTGAAGCCACCCTGACATTTGCTGTTCCAGATGAGGAGGCTTGTGGGCGACTGAGAAAGCTGGGAGACAAAGTACAGAGGTTCTTGTTTTCTAATACACTGTGAACTTGCTCACTTTCAATCTCTGACAAAATGGGCTGCCCGTGCCCGAAGAACAGTCCAAGCACTGTGTTCCTGGCACCTCTTCATTTCTAAACTCATTTACTGGACCTTGCACTGGAAAAGACTATTCCAATCCTCCATTCAGATGCAGACAGGGTAAGGATAGCCATGGCTGGGAGGAACTAACAGAACCAGTATGAAACCATTCCCACAGTGCTGTCCTGATTCAGCTTCCTTGTTCTGCAGCAGTGGTGCCACCAGCTGGCAAGAGCTGAGATCCCGAGTCACCAAATCCAGGAACAAAATATGCCCAAGAAGGAAAGCGACGACAGCCAAGCAAAGCTGCAGCAGCTGGTCTGGGAGCTGGAGGCAGGCAGGCAGGCAGCAGATTGAGTGTTGAAAGGGATAACGTGCACTGCCACCGTGTTTGTAGTGTACTGTAAAAGCACAGTTGACAGCAGCGTAGACCTGCTGCAGGCTCCAGGCCAAGGAGTGCAATGGATCTTGTCTCGGTTCCACAACCAGAAACGGTGATGGCCGCACACACATGCCAGGCACAGCTGGTGAGAAAGCGCTGAAGGAACCTGGACTGTTCAGTCTCAGTGAAGACCACGGCCATGAAAGTTAAAAACCCCTTCCAAAAAAAGAGGTGAGCTGCTCCACAGAAGGGAACAAACTGCTTCACCTGCACAGTGAATGGGAAAGCAAGGGGACCTACGAGACAGATGATGGGACAAAACAGGTGAACACTAGAGTTATTATAGTTGCTGGGCTCTTTATTGCAGAGATTTAAGCTGGACACACATCTAGGAGGAGCTCGATGGGTATTGACTGTCTTGGTACCTCCTGAGGTCCTCAGCCATCCCCAGTCCTTTTTGGTCCTGCACGTCAGCTGGCAGGTCCCACACCATCTGGATGCTCCATGGAGTATCTGATGCAGCTGGGCAGCCAGTAACTCTCATTGCCAGAGCCCTTTCTACATCCTAAAGTAACCGTCCCTTCACCCTCCTCTCATGTTCTTATGAGGCTTAGGGGCGGAAACAAAAGCATCAGCCTGGCAAGTGACCTGTTCTCTGTTAAGGAGGAGCAGCAGCATGACCCAGAACACAGCTCACAAGCAGTTCAGCTTCTACACTGGGAGGCTGGCACAAGCTCATCCAAATCCACAACTGTGACAGGAGGCAAGCCAAGAGCCACAGCTTGTACTGGTACCAACACCTTCTAGCCTCCTCTCACCACATATCTAACCCATCATCTCCTGCATGTCTCCAGGCCAGAGATTTTTTTTTTCCATCTCTCAGCTCTCAAACAGTTTTGGTATAAGGCTCAATAGGATGACAGTGTAGTATTCATATGCCTTTTAAACTCTGTTCCTCTGTTGGCATCCACAAGCATTGGTAACACCTGCTACAGTACTACAGGGAGCAGAGATGGTGCAGCAGCAAACATAGTCTCCCATAGCTTGCATACAAAACTGCAGTTTGTCCGTGACCATGGAAAATAGCACCTTAGGGTGAGGCCAAGTATAAAGATGGGGATGCAGGAGCTGCTTTTAGGCACAGTTTTAGCCTCCAGCATAAAGCTTAGATCCCTTGAGGACATTCTGCCTCTCCCAAAAATAACCTTCCCACTTTTAGGCAGGGGAGAAGACACAGGGAAATAGGACAGCTGGACACAGGCCTCACTGTCCTGTGCAACAACAATGCAGTGGAAGATCAAGTGCTACAGATGCAGTTTCGGTGTGTAAAGTCTTCCTGAAACCCTTAGTCCTATACCTAACTGTCCTCCTATAGGTACCTGCGCTGTCCTGCACTTCCAAGAGGTGCGTCCTTCTTAGAAAAAATAAGCAGTTGAAAGGAAACTCCTGGTTCAGAACAAATGAGGTCCCAAAATAAAACAGGAAGGAGACATTTGAAGAATGTAACAGTCCCAACTCTGCCACAAGACACATTTCCTATAGGAACAAGGAGTGTTACTGCAGCTGTACAGAGGACAGGACTGACGTTTAAGCTGTGAAAAACAGGAATAAGCTGAGGACCTGCCCTTGGGGTATGAATCCACTCACTGGTGAAGGGAAAACAACAGTTCACTTTATTTCCTTTGAATAAGTCATGCCAATGCAGAGGCTGGACTGTTAAAATGGGAAAGCCATGCCCACTTGCTTTCAAACTGCTCTGGGTTTACTTACACTGAGATGATTAACAAATAAAGGAAACCATTGGCTGAGCCAACACTATACAAATACATTTTATTTAGAGATACCCATAGTAAGATGCACAAATACTTTTTGTTCACCAGTTTTCAGATCACACAACTTCAAGTAGTGGAAAAAACCAAATGGCAGTTAATTACAATTATCTATGTAACAGGGCAGTAGTAAAAGATCCATTTGTCAGACTACAGCATGGTTAACGATACTGAGGTGAGAATGCACAGATGTAGATATTTTAAAAGTGCATGGGTCACTGCCACATACACTAACATGCTTTTTCAAAGAGCAACATCTTTCTGGCATGTGAAAACAGTAACCCGGTTAATGCAAGATGGAAATGTAGGCTCTTAATTTGATCTGGAAATGTATCTATTAACAGTTTTTGTCCGAAAGGCAAATTAAGAGTTTTGGTTTTTTGTGACTGACACATGAAAAGCAACCTGTAAAAATCACTGTTACATTGTCCATTGTCCATGTAGACAAGGCAACACACGGACTACCCAAAATGGTCAGTTCCAGCCTACACCTTCGCAGCTCTTCTGCCACAGTCTTCTTCAGAGGAGTCCAGAGTACTTGATTGCATTTAGCAAGCTGGCAGAGGAGCTGTAATCTGAGATCCAAGCTCTTGCACCCACACTGAGTTCTTTCACAAGAGAAACCTTAGTCCTTGAATTTCAAAAACCCCATGTGCCACCTGCAAGCGTGTCAACTGGATCACGTATTGCTGGGTTTCCCGTCTAAATGGAGGGAAAGGTAGGAAGTGGCTGATCTAAGAGAACAGCTGCATTCATTTGAAGTTGTATTAAAAACACGTGGAACCTGGACTCTTCTCTCCAGTGTCTCTCTCAAACCAAGGAAGCTCAGCAGGTTCTACTGCTCAATGCAATCCCCATTTTGCTTTTAAATAGGGATAGTGCTGTACAGTGCTTGGGAAAGACCAGTGAGGACTCGTGCAAATGATTACATGTAAAAGCGAGAAACAGGCTAAATCAGTCTTCTGTTAAACTACTTCCATTGCAAACAGAGACTGACTTTTGCATTATAGTTGAGAGGCACATTTTTCATTGTTGAACAGAAACCTCCAGTTTACATTGCAACTTTTGTGTATTAGAACATAGACAAACCTCCTGTCAAAGCATTTTTTTTTAAAAAAAAGCCAAGAAACTGTTACTGTTCTTCTATTTAAAATTCTTAAACTGCTCCCTCACTTATTTGACCCAGGGATACCTTCCCAGTTGTGTGTATGCAGCTGCTTTTCCTCCCTAAAACTTGTTTGCATAAGACATCCTTGTTTCTGTGCATTTTGGAAGTAGACAAATAAACTTGATGCCTCATAGGGTGGGCCCCTGTACCATATTCAGGAGAGTAGAGAAAGTCAGTAGGATTTTGTACATATGTAGTGAACCCCAGAATAAATGAGAAAAATAAGAGCCACCAAACTAAAATAGCCAGCAATATAGGAATCAGCTCCTTCATGGAGCAGGAATGAGTTTGGAGCAAAGCCCTTCAGACTGGAAGGGGGATACCAGGGATATCCAGGGCTGAGCCAGATGAATAGCGAGACAACCTGCAAGGCTCCAGTTCAGCAGGTTACTGCCTAAGCAAGCGTAGAAGTCTCAGACTGCAGTGCGGCTTTAACAGGTGCCCCTGGGCTTTGCAGAACTGGTACCTGAAGTACTAAGCTGTGAGAAGACACGGAACTTGCTCAAGTCCTGAGGAGCAGGGGGTGGCGAAAAGGGAGTGAAGCTGGGACGAGAAGCTAGGAATGGAGATACAACATTTTGAACAAGAGCGACACAACCCATTTGAAGTTACTTATCCAGACCTTTCAGCCACTGAAGCTGTAAATCCCAGCTGTCCTGTTACACCCCTGCACACATGGCTCATGTTGGCTCAACAACCAGCCAGGCGGAGGGAGATGCAGACGAGGCCCTTCAGCTCCACAGCACGTGGAGGTGGCTGGTGGCAGCTGTAACGTACACTAGTCGTAGTCAATCTCAAAACCTTCCTGATCTGCTGACATCCACTGTCCAAGGCAGATGCGAGAGAATTTCAGCTTCTGTAGACTGTTCATGAGTGGAGTCTCCACTTCCCAGGCAGCCGGACAGCCACTGGAGTTTATGGTAAGAGCACAGGGCAATCTTCCTACAGTGGGCTACAGGTTTTCTTTTTATTGTGACTCAATATTTTTCGGACTAGGTAAGCAGCTTTGAACTGATTGTTAAAGGCAAACTAGGAAGAAATGGGAGAAGAGGAAGGTGCTAAAGACTACAAAACAAAGTTAAACCAATCTGTTCTAGTCTGAAAAGAGACTGATAAATACAGAACCTTACCGAATTTGAAGAAACTCTGAAGTTAGCAAGAACTAAAAAGATCAGATTAAGTCTGCAGCGGGGTACAGGGAGAACAGCACAGGAAATACACATACATTGGAGCTCCTTGATCATGTATTAATGTCAATACACTGCTAACTAATTGTGCTGATTCTAAAAACAAAGCCTCATGGATCAACAGAATGCAGTACTGTACTTCAGTTAATTATGGATATGCACACCCTTTGAAGGCCACAGCAAGTGAAGAAGCATTCCTGTTTCCATGCTCTTATGATCCTTCCAGGTGCAAAGGGACATCTTGTATTTATCACACCATCCTCTATTATCTGCATAGGAGATGGCAACTCAGCCCGAGTTCCACATGTCAGTTTAAGTTTAAGAACAAAGGTATCCTTTGCCAATTCAGAAAATTAAGCCAAACATGTAAAGCCTTCGTATCGAAAAAAATGAACACTTTTCAGAGGAGAAACAATTTACAAGGTAACTCTGATAACCAAGCCACCCATGCAGACAGGCTGGTTTTGCATTCTATCTGCAATCTCCCACTGTTCCATTTGCAAGCTGCATCAATAATTTTGAACAGTTTTACCTTATAGTTAAAAATGTGCACTGTAATATTTGAAGAGAGCCGTAACTGCTCCACTTGACAGCTTCTGTGACCAGGTCAGGATCCAGTGCTGTTTCTGACACAGCTCACAACAGAAACAGCAAGCTGAGAAAGGCTCTGTTAAATGTGTGAAATTGCAAGAGTTGTTAACAAACATCAGACCCTGGATTCAGAACAAAAGCCAGCAAGTATCAGCAAGTCCTGATTTTTTTTTTTTCCCCTCAAGGCTTTGGATCTAATATATTTGGGGAGAAAGAAAGGAAAAAAAGAAAAAAGGGGGGGAAAAAAGAAAATTAAAGAAAATTTTTAAAAAATTAAAAACAGAAAAGAAAAAACAAACAAAAAAAAAGAAACAAAAAGAAAAAAACAAAACAAAAAGAAAAAACAAAACAAAAAGAAAAAACAAAACAAAAAGAAAAAACACCCAAACCACAATATTACAAACAGTTAACTGTAGGACATCCTACTCTCAGGTAACAAGTTGTGATCACCGCACATTATAAAAAGTTTGTGCATCATATACAAGTACATCATAGGCAATGGGGAAGATCCAGCATTTGTGTACACATTAACATATAGGCAAGCACTGATAAATGTCACAGGTAAGATTGATCCCAAGACAAACCAGTGCATTGATTTGTGTCTACACCACATCCTGCAACAAACGGAACAGGTCACAAGTAATGGTACAAATCTGTTGCAACTTCAACATGTTCATCTTAGAAAAAGACAATGGATGTACCCAGCAGTGATGAGTTTGAGATAACTTTACAAAGATCAAGGTACCAGAAGAGGAAGGCACATTAACCTCTGGTTGGTCCATTTCAGTATTATTTGGATGAGTCATAGTGATTTATATACCCTGAGACTGTGGGAGGCCTTGAAAAGAAAAGGAGACCAGGTGAACGGGCAAATAAAAAGTACAAGTTTAATGAGATTTTAAGATTCAGCACCTGAATTTTCCCTTTTAATAAGGGCATCTAGAAAAGCAGTTCCTAAGAAAACAATGTATTGACTCCTAGATTTTTGTTCTTAGGTCAAAGAATCAAAATCTAGGACTATAGAGGTATCACACTATGTTGCAAGGGTTTTTACATACCCTTTCAGTTTCAGTCTAATGACCAGAATTTGTATACAATCAAGTATTTTACTTGGTGGTTTTTTGGGTACAGAAATGGTCGGGCAGCTCATGTTTTTCCCAGCCCCGGCACCCTGTTTTAGATCTGTGTGCACTTCTGCAGAGCATCCTCCTGGCACCAGGGTGCTAGAGGGAAAGGCTGTTAGAAAATGGCACCCAATTTTTAACTGCAAAGATTCCTTTCTGTCAAGAGCATTCTTTTAATTAGCCAAATACCACATGGTTTTGACAAAGAAACGCAGCATCACAAGCAAAAAGGTACTTTCTAATTTAAATCCTTGAAAATTAGCATGGAGAAACAAGAATGACAGGGATATCTACTTGATCTCTCTGAAAATGTTTCTGATTAAGCCCTTTCACAAGTACCTCCTGAGCAATCAGGAACTCTCCCCTCTGTTTTTAAATTCCTCAGGAGTCCTGAGAGCAACACCAAACACTGTTGGGCTTTCGCCTTTTCTCTTTTGCCTCCTTGCCCACCCTCACCACACAACAAAGTGCTGGCCTGCAGAGGCAAGGGAGAGCATATGCAGGAGATTCCTTCAGACAAGATGTGTTGTATTCTCCTTTCCACTCCCCCTTGTCTGCAACCTGGACAAATTCCTGCTGTCTGTGCTTCAGAGACTTTAGAATAAGTTACTGAAGGCACTGCAACACTCAGAAATGCATTTTGAGTTGAGGTCACACCATGGGCTCTGGTTGTGGGGTGGCCAGCAGTGTGTATGGGGATTTTCACCTGGCTTTAAGCTGGAGAGCATGTGCCTGGCCGGTGTGGGAGCCCAGGGCCAGCACAGGCTGGTGACAGGATCAGCTCCGCTGCATCACATGCAGCTCTGCAACAGCGCTCCTAGGAACGAGCTGCACCCCAGCTCAGACTACTGCTATTAGTCGCAGCAGCAATTGCAACAGAAGCTAATTATGAACCTCTCAGACAACTGGGTTTATGGAAAATAAGGGTATCAGACCACCACAAACAGGTCTCAGAGCTCCCACCTGGCTGCTCGAAAGATGCTGCTGCTTTGCCAAGATGTAGTCTTGACAGCCCGTCTGTTCTTGGTTTCTTGCAAACAAACAAAACAGGTGACCTCCGTGAAGGGTCTAGGCAAGCCTGCTTTATTTCCCATCTGCACCAGGTGAGGGACATCAGTTCACACGGTCAGTAAGTGCCTCTCAGCTGAGGGGCAGAAATTAAGACACCAAACCACCACTCAACATAGCTGGATCATAACTTTAATCTGTTAACTCTGCAGCTGCAAAATATATACAAAGCAAGTGCTCGGCTGAAGGAAGAGGATGAAATTCTGGAGAAGAATAAGTGATACATAAGTATCTTAATCCTTAAGATACAAAAAGCTGCCAAGGACTTGAAATGGAGGCAGCAAATATATCCCCATAACGAAGTTCAGGAGTCCCCCTCAATAAAGGAGTCAACAACATGAACATAACCTTTGTGGACAGACTAAGTCCAGTAAGATCACTGGGCACTCTTGCAATGAATCTCAAAAATGAATCTATGTGGAAAATAAACAACTGAAACTAGGAACAAACACCTATTAACTATTCTTTGGTAATTTACTCACCTTGGACTAACACCAGCAGCACTGAGGAGGGAATCAAACAAATGGACTCAGTTTACAGCACCCAAGGAGTGCACCAGCAATTCTCCCTGTCTGACTTGACTGTACAAGGGAGAAAACTGGAGGAATTACCAGGAATAAGGTGTTTGGCGAAGAGGGTGAGCACCACCCTCATTGCTGTGCTCAAGCTAACACTGCAAAGAAGCTTCTGCTTCCTTAGCAATGTCCATCACATAATACCTAGTTGTTACTGAGGGGCTGCTACGCAGTAATTAACAAGCTGTGTATTACCAAACCCATAATTAAGTCACTAGTTTGATTATGAATACGGAAAATGTAATACCTAAAGATACCCAAATTAACATGGCAGTCTACTGAAAAGAGCTGAGCAGTAAGATTAACTGCCTCCTACACTCACTGGGCAGCACGAAAGATCCCACAAATCTGAAATGTCAATAGCAGGAAGAAAAGTCTGAAGGTCTGTTATGATTGAAGTTCTTTTCTCTCCTTCAAGTGGCTAACGTGAGACAAACCAGAGTCTGTTCTCCCCAGGAACAGACTGTTACTGTGTAATCCCCTATCAGTCAAATATGTGCAAGGACAACTGCCCAGTTCCACAGCCTGAGCCAGTCCCAAATGTCTACCCAGTTTTAAAATAAAGCAAATTGAAGGTCTCGAGTATGGCTTGACAAAATGCCAGCAAGCCCATTTCTGCTTGACAGAGGTCACCTCTCCAAGTACAATATTGCTGCAGTAAAGACTGGGATGATTCGGGGTGGAGGAGACAACCCCAAACAGAACATTGAGGAGGGCAGGAAAGCGCAAGGGAGAGAAATCATTAAGAAACATGGGAAAAGATAAAATGGTCTGAAAATGTCCCTGCCACTGGGTCTCAGCAGGGCACAGTGAGCTGCTCGAGCTACAGAAGTGCAGTCACCAGACAGAATTCCATCCACAATGGGGGTGTATCTGCCATTTGAATAATGGGGTGCACCCAGTTCACCCCCATACACAGCCCAGAGATTCCCTGCTGTACAGCCATTCCTACCCCTGCTTTCCTCACCCTGATCCTGGATTTCAATTCTGGTGTCTAGCCCAGTAGGGCAACAAAATCAAGCCAGAAAACATAGCTTCTCCTCTTATTTCTCTTATCACATTTGGACAGCTGGAATATCAGCACCTTTCTCTGCCTCAATTCCTAACACTGACTGGGCCAAACTGACATATGACCAACCACAAAATATTCTGAAACTTAACACCTGTATCCCTGCAAGTATTTAAAACCACTGAAATAGGCTAGAAATTAAACTCTCTCTGGCTCAATTTGTTTGCGTGCTTGCAGTGCTATCTAGTTTGTTCCCATTTTTTTGCGAGGCTTTTCACACAGCAACAAGGATGGCTCCCTCCTCAAGAGAATTATCTTTGCAAGAGGGCACCCTGAAAGCAGAACTGATGGAAGCACGTGAGACTTGAGGAATTTTACATCATTGTCCAGATTCTTCTGAGAGCTCTCTAAAGCTTCCTATACAGAAAATAAGGGAAGAAAAGGGCGCTCACACTACCAGGCTTTAGGACCACACACTGAAGTGCTCCAGGAGATGACAATCAGCAGAGGGACACCCTTTCCAGGGGTGCCAAGGTGACATCTTCAGTAACCTAGAGACTGCAGAAAAATCAGCCTCTGTGTTTGGAGGCTGAAGCTCAGTCCATAAAAATACCTTTTCTGTCCCCTCACCCAGACATGGAATATGCTTCAGTTAATAGCTCAACATCAGGGCTAGGATTTCCAGACCAGGAGTCCTCCTTTGGCACGAGTGATGCTAAGTGCCTAACTAGCAACTGTTGTTTCAGCAGAATTGGAGGACACACGAGTAGACTCAAGTGTGTAGTTTCTATAAAAAAAGAAGCAGCATCTCAAACCAAGCCCAAATTAAAAAAAAAAAAAACTAAGCTGAATGTGTTCCCTGTGACAGAGTGATCTTACACAGTGGCTGCAGGAGTAATCTTAGAAATACACAGCCTGCCATACTTCACCTAGTTTTTTTTCTTTATACTTCCACTTCTCAAAACCCCTAGAATGACCACACCAGTACGTTGCCATCACAAAACAACACAGGCACCATTACAATGTCTTTAAAAAACAACGAACAACTCTAAAATTGTAGAGCTCCTTTGTTAACCCATGGTTTATAACTAGCAGAGGGAACTGCATTCCTTGCAGGATTTCCATCCAAGTCTCCACTACCAACTGGAAACTAAGCCTGAGCCTCACTGCTCGGTGTTACTGATGAAGATATTGAGTCCCAGAACGAGAGGGGCTGCAAGGACACATGCAGACTGGCTCTAGGCAGTCTGGCAGGAACTGTGTGAGGGACTGGAGCTACTCCTCAGTGGTGGCTGTGATCTCCAGCACAGACCCGAGAACAGAGCATGTCCCAGCCTTTGTTCTCAGCTTCAGCCAACTGCCCGTGCGGCACCAAAGCAGTGAGGTACAGGCACACCCTGCTCTACAGGTGACAGGAGCAGGGAAAAGGTATTCATCCCAGCAGAGGACAGAGGCGTCAGTAACAAGCCCAGATTTTGGTGCATGCCAGAAGGCTAGGAGGAACACCCTGGAGTCCTGCATTTTAGCCTGGCACAAAAAAGGTTGCGGGTTTTAGGAAGTTTATGAAGAACCCGTGAGCTACCACAGCAGCATACACAGGAACCTTGGCTCATCTGGAAAACAGATAGATTTATTCTATTTTGAATGACAAGAACACTCATGTCCCTAACCCCCATTTCCTCTCAGCACCTCTGCAGGCCCCAAATCCAACGTCACCCTTCAACAGCCACCCTGCAAAATGGCCTACGCAAAGTCCAGTTGTGCAAGCTGATACCTGGGACAGGCAGAGAAGGAACAGAAGACAAATTTTAGCTCCTGGCACTGCTGAAAACTACAGTTCAAATACAAATGCACTTTAGAGACCTCCTGCACTTCTGCAGTTTGGGCCTGATGGGCAATACCCCTGGGCAATCAACCCCTGGGCTCCAATGAATACAGCTTAAAACTACCATATTCCTTTATGTATAAACTGTGTCATTAGACTTGTACTTTTAAAAAATAACATCAACCCAGGCCAGGGCCAGGCTCTGCAGATAAAGTAGTAGTTTATCTCTTATAAATATTTTTAATATTTTTTAATTACAAGTAGTCCTCACTCCAGGTAATGTAACTCACACAAAGTACCTGCACACACACACCCCCTAGGCTTTCACAGAAAGCCCAGGAGCAACTACTCTATAAGAAAGGAATCCCACCTCACAGCAAGTAGGGGAGGGGGCACATGGCCAAAATAGCCTAAATGTGGGGGAAGAGTCATTTGGAGTAAATACAATAAAAAGGTATTTCAAAAACCCTTCATATAGAGGATCAAGGAGGTTAAAGCAAAAAACTGGTTCAAAAAGATGTACAAAAATGTTGGAGACCGATAGAAGACTGCCAAAAAATAACTTGCATTTAAATCAGAAACCAACAGCATCACACAATTTTGTTGTTACAAAAAAGGAAAAGAAAAGTGGAAATCTGTGTAGAGATCACCATTTATAAAGAGTTATCATTAGCTCCAGAGACCAGCGTAATTCCCATGAAGTCCTGATGGAAGGGGGCCTCCTGCCACGAAGAGTTTTGTTCCAGACGAGTCGTAGCAGTGGGTGTAAACAGCATTCGGGAAGAAATTTATGTCAGAAAAATAATTCCTCCAGGTTTCATCATGATTCTGTTAAAGGAAAGTTGAGATTGTTACTGTTGCCAAACAAACCCAAAACCTTATTTCACAAAAGCAGAAGGTAGCTTCCAGAGCCTAAAAAGGTATCTTTTCTGTTAGTGCTGCCTGAAGCTTCAGACAGATCAACCTGAGGATACCAGAGTTGTCCTAAAGCTTTTTCTGAGGACATTTGGGCCAAACATTGGAGGGGGAAAGATATCATGTTTCATTAGTTTTTCAAGTTATGTCACAATACAAAACATAACGTAGGAAAGTTAGACAAAGCCATTAACTGCTTTATGATAACACACAGGAAATCGAATTCCAGTGCTTGTCATGGCATTAGCTCAGGAAGCCACAGTTTCTAAAACTGTACATAATTACATTAAATCTTACTTTGAGCTCCATGTTAGAGTAGCACAGTTTTAAAGGAAGACTATGTATTTTGTGTTTGAGGTTCTGGAAACTACGAATTAGCTTACATTTAAAAATATAAAGATATAAAATCTAGTTCATTTATGAATCTGTGCATAAGAACAGCAGTCAGTATGCCTTACACTCAAGCAACCAACCATTCAATACCCTTTCATAAAGCTTTTGCAGAAAGCAATTCTGCAGCACTTCTTGCTTTTCATGATTACAGTTGTCGGTTACATGATCACTGTTTTTACTGGGATACACCTCAAACAATAGTTCCCATTGCTACAAAACGAATGGGTTCAAGCTCTACAGCACTCCTGTGTAAAGAGTCTCCTACAGCTACGAGCTACTCACCAGCCAGCCTTTCCCAGTAGTCAGCTTCAGTATTTCACCTCCTCCTAATTTCTGCTTCTGTCCATAGCAGGCACGTGGGGGCTTTTCATCCAGGAACCTCTGGGCTTTGATGTCGTAAAACAACAAGGAACCTTGCCCCGTCCCCACTGTGATGATGTGCTCATAGAAGCTCACCGACCGAATACCTGTTAAACAGAGAAGGGACACACAATGCAGTAAGGAAGATGGATGCTTTGGCTCTGCCGTACTGCTGCTGGAAGTCTAAAATTTTCTTTAAGAGGAACTACCTACTAGTATTCTCCACAACACGTAAGTTTCCCCACTTCTACACAGCAATGCAGATGAATCCCATGGATACTACTGAAACAGCAACTTCAATTACATACACTACTTCCTGCTCCGCTGAGGCCACCAGCTACACTGATGGTGCATAGTAAGAAGCTTTGTTCTCAGCAGGCCCCACCTCTGCCAGATAAGCAAAGATCATAAACCATTTAGGATCAAGACCAGCTTTGTTCTGTCTGCCACGAGCCTCTGTGTGAACACACCATGAGCGAGTACACGGCAGCAGAGGAAAGAACGTCACATTGGTTTCCTCCATGAGCTCACCCCCTATCCAGCTACCTGCCAAACTGTGACAAGTGACCACGTGAGAAAAGTTACTGTCCCAGCTGCCACGAAATGCATTTTGCTGATCAAGAGGTGAGCTGTAAGAAAATATAACCATAATAATCACTCATCATTTTGCTGCTAAGATAGATCAGGCTTTTAAATAATTTTGAATTTATCTGCACTCAAATATCGCCACACAAGCACACCTTATCCTTCGTAGCTGGCACTTTCCACACTTCACCTAGCAATGAAAACAGACTAGGAATCCTACAACCTAAGCAATACCATGTGAGACCAGCACATGGGAAGCTACAAGTTTCCAGTCCAAACAAAACATTCTAGCACAATTCAGTTATGCCATTAAATTGGGTAAAAGGAGTACATTTTGTTTCCACAAAATCTAAATCTAAAGTCTCAGCTAAACAAGGGTCCATTAAAAATTGTCTTGAGGAGATTCTGCATGTAGGAATTCACAATTTGTATGATGTCCTGTCATCTCATCTCTATTTGTCGTGCAAAAGGTTTGTTCTGTGTAAGCACTTTACTGCAAACAACTCTTCTACTCAGATTAAACCCCACCACATCTAAGCTTTTCCTTCCTGCACAACATGACACCAGGTTATAAACTCTAAGGCTCTTTAAGCCATCTCCAAAGTACCACTGAATTACAGCCTAAACAAGCATTCAAACAGGAGGGGAAAAGAGTGAGTTACACCCACTACATCCACATGTCAACTGCTGTCACTGTACCAAGTGGGACTGAACGTCACGAAGCTTATACTGGAAAACACCCAGCAGGAAACATGACAGCGACATCAGAGAGGTGTGGATGCACCCAGGGAGCTTCCACTTCCCCTTTGTACAGAAACACATCTTTATCCTTCCTCCTCCACAACCTGACGTGACATCCACAGCCAGCAGCGTCTGTGACACGCACTTGGAACAGGCAAGGCCACATTGTTGTGCCCCAGATACGAGGTGATGCCTTGGCCGCAGGTGTTAACAGGTGGGAAAACACTGTCCCAGGTCTCATACCTGCTGAAGCAGATTTACTGAATCTGTGTAAGAATCTCCACTTTAATTCAGAGAACTACAAATGCATCTGAGCAAGCTGGAGACATTTCCCTCACCACCAAGGGCCTGGGTCTGGCAAATACTTGCAGAAAGCTTTAAGCCCTCTGCAATCAGCAAGAGCAGTCACTTGAATATGAGAAGAAGGCACAAGAGGGGACCTCTTCTTATTTTTGCTCCAAAAGTACTCTTGACAAGCAACCCAGCAGAACACTTATTTAACGGAAACAGGTGATAGAGTATGAAAGCAGGTGGCATATACTTTTCAATGCAATTTATTAATAAAAAGCTGCAAAATGCAGAATGGCTGTGGATCTTTCTCTAATCAAAAAAATTAACTGAAGGAATCTGTGATGTACACACTACTAAGAGCACGTTTAGAACAAGCTTTCAAGGACAGCACTTCAATTGGTTCCTAAGGGCCTGAAGTACCTCAGATTAATCATTCCCATCAAACTAAAAGCACGACCTGTGCTAGAACTGATCACAGTAAGCTCTCCAACATACCCAGCACTCTGCCACCTGTGGACCTGGACTGCTTGGGTCAGCAATTGAGTCTCACTGCTGAGAGCCAGAGAGGATCTACAAATCCCAGAAGGAAATGAAGATGCAGCAGCGTGTCCTACACAAGGAGTGGACACAGATTCTGTGCTGCGCAAGCTCTGTCCACTACATTAACATTGCTGCCTTCAGGATGCAAGTCACAGGCACACAACATTGCACTGCACGCCAGCTGAGCAGAAAGCAGATGTCTGCAAAAGACTAGAGTCCACGGCCTGCACATCCCTGTGCAGCTGCTAAGAGCAGCAACACTTACAAGATGCACTAAAAAGCATCAGCTGCTGTCTCGGGTAGAGCAGACAGGGTTGCACTGGGTGAAAAACAGCCCCAGTTACAGTCTTACTAAGCAAGAAAAGCTTCTCTCAACTGGTTTTGTATACAACACTAATGACCTGAAGTTAATGTGGACTTACCACGTTCAGCAGGTGCATTTGGAAGCTGAAAGCACATTCAGGTAACACTTCAAAGCACTTAAAACCAACCCAGATTTTAGTCTGCAAATCAATAAACAGCCCACTTTCTAGAGGTGCTGCCCCACTCCAAGTCCCAGCGAGATGAACAGAAAGTTGAAACACTCAGTATCTTCTTAATTAATGTTATTAAGTGCCTCTACGATAATGCCAAAAAAAGATCTGCATCTGCCAACTATGCAGAACAGAAAAAGCCTGTGTTCAGTGCTGTTCTCCAGACATGAACTGGAGATGCCCCAGAGATGCCACCTACACATAGATCATCCCCCAGCAGTGATGATCACATACTCAAGGCAGAAGATTTCAGCCCCCACTGGGCACCACACTCCAGTGTTGCCGCTTGCTCACTCCTCCTCCTGCCCCGGTGGGATAGCGAGAATTGGGGCGGGGGGCGGGGGGAGCGGGAAAAATGTAGATCTCGTTGAGATAAAGAAAGTTTAACAGGACAGCAAAGTGTTAGGGAATAGACTGCCTTAGTTTACTGAATTATTGGGTATACTGCTTCTTAGGGAACTTGTTTAGAAACTGCTCATATTGAATTTGCTCAGCATGAGTCTGCCTAGTATAACTTCTGCAAGCAGTGAAACTTTGACCTTTCTGCTTTGTTAAGTAAAAAGGGCCTCAGGGTCTTCAAGGTAGAAGATAAGGGGAGCTGCATCCCTGGAGATAAGTAAAGGAACAGAACTGTGTCTAACAGAAGACTCTCTTTGTTTATTGCCAATAACTTATTTTCTCCAGTTGTAGGTGCAAAACAGCAACTAAAAGTCAGGGCTTTGACTGACGGCCCACCTGACAAAAGTGAAGAACAGGGAGACCTCAGATCCTAATCTTGCAATTGGCCCAGAGTGACATGCAAGGAGTGGGGGCTTGGATTGAGGAAGTATAATTTTTCAAGTTTTTTTCTGCTGATGGTGCCTCTTTGGGAAGCACCAAGCTAAAGCTGCTCTATGCTGTACTTTGTGAATCAATTATTTATTTTAGAAGAGTTTCTGGAATCCATGCCTGAGTCTCTGTTGCAGGAAATCTTGGGAAAAGGAACTTGCCTAAGAGTTCAGCACCCCAGATGGGATCCATGGCCACCACCTTCAGAGCCTGTTGTCAACAGGTGTGTTCACCTGGGACCTTTGGAGAGCGCAAGGCACCAAAGGGTGAGTGTTAAAATTCCTGGGGCAGATTTAGTGAAAGTACTGCTGCAGCTTGTTGGAGAAATAAACAGTAACAATAATGACAACAAAACAAAGTGAGTGATACACAATGCAATTGCTCACCACCTGGAAAATTGATGTCTAGCCCTCTTCTGAGCAGTGATTCCCTCTCCTGGCCACCTTCCCCATTTTACATGCTGAGCATGATGTCATATGGTACAGAATATCCCTTTGGCTAGTTTGGGTCAGCTGTGCTGGCTGTGCCTCCTCTCAGCTTCTTAAGAAAATTAACTGTATCCCAGCAGAACCCAGGACACTTCCCTACAACACTGAAGGGTGACAGTTTCAGGACATCCACAGAGCCCTCACCAACAGTGGGGCAGGACAAGGGCTTTTGCTGGTAAGTTGTTCAGGTGACAACATGAGTTGGTAAAGCACCTTTTCTCATATTATAGAAACTTCCCCCATATCTGAAGGAAGCACACCCTGACATTTATCTAGATAGCACCACTCAGACTCCAGTAACCACATAAATAAAACTTTCCTAATCCTTGCCTAGATGCATTCCCTTTTGATAAGTTACCGAAAGAAGAGATGGATGCCTAGAGACAAGCTAAACAGGACTGCAATTTATTAGTCTGGGATTGATATGGTTTAAAATGGGCACCACAGCACAGTGCCTTCTCATGCTTGAAAATAAAGGGTATGGGAAGAAGCTCATGGAACCAGGTACCCTGCAAACCCTCACACTTGGTCCTAGTTTAAGATTCAATTGGACACACTGCATCCACATCATAAAAGGAAAACAGCACTCAACCTGCAAACTTTTTCTAAAAAAAGAGTGGAGCTTTTGTATATTTAAATCAAATAAATATAAATTGAAAATTAAGAGTCTCACTCATGGCTTTAAAATTACAGAACAAGCATTCACTGACAGCACGGACTCCCAATATGATAGCTCAAAGCAGACAACAAGCTTTTTTCTGTTCCCAGAGAAAAAGGCAAGAATAGACAGTATTAACAGTGGTACAAAGACTAGTTTTTCTTTAAGATGAAGTAAAACAGTAAGACAGTAAAAAAAAAGTAGAAGTAAGAAGTTCAGTAAACTTCAGTTCATTTTTAAAAGTTCAGTAGTATTTGGATGGTGTACAACTTACTCGATTGTAAAAGCACTAATGTTGTCTATCATATTTCAGAGTTGCTTTTAAGTTTGGTTTGCTGGTTGCTCAAGGAATACTGGCATAAAAGCAAAACCTACATATACTACCAATGATTTCGTCTACCACACAAAAAGTCTTTCCTATTCATTAAAAGCTTATCTTACTGCAGTCTTAATAGCTACTTCTGCAAGCAAACCACTTGAAGCACCCTTTGACAAGTTTCTTACCACTGCCTCGTTCTTTGGAACAGACGGATTTCACATTGTGAGAAGGCTGCCTGGGATCCAGAAAGGAGACATGTGCCTGTGATCCTACTGCATACACTGACCACTCCTGACCATAAGCCAAACACACGTTCTCCCTGCAGTATGGCAACTTTGTGGAAAGCAACTGGAAACAGAAAAAAATTAACAATCAACCCGTTATGAGAAAAGAGCAAGATGTTAATAGAACACTTCTGTAAGCTATGTTCAAGGGAGTTGCAGTGAAAAAAACTGAAACACGGCTACAAAATAAGTTCACCACAAAACCAGAACATTTAGAGAAAAGTAACAACCTGACCCACAGCAAATAACCTGAAGGAGATGGGATGCCTTATCTGAACCAAACTGAGATAATAAAGGCTGAAGCCAAATATTATGCAAAGAAAATGGGCAGTTTGGTGAATTGTTTTACATCTTTCTAAGCTGCTGCTATTTCTTCAGCAGGTGTACACAGGCATCAGCTCTCAGCTGAAAAAGCTTACCTTGTACACTAGCAAAGATATGTCTAGGTTTGAGCTGTAATTACACTTAAATAAGTGCAACTTCCTTCACGAACACTGCTAATCAAGTATCCATCACACTCTACACAATGGTTCACTTCAGCTAACCCAGAACTGCAGAAAGTTAAGAGCATTCCTACCCTCTGAAATAAGGGCAGGAGTGATTTTCTCTCCTCAAGTTCTAATTTGCAGGATATTTCATTTTACATAGAGCTTTTAAGTCTTTTACAAATACCACTGCTCTTTCTTCAAGCAATTAAAGGAGATGAAGAATAGTGAACAGCCTTAACTGCTAGGTAACTTTTGAAATTTATCACCAATGAACAGAAAAGCACCTTTGATAGTGTGTGCTCTGCTTTCCAAAGATGAAAATACCCATCTAGGGACACAGCTCCCAGCTCCTGTTAAAAAAACAAACAGAGAAACAAGAGAGTTAGTTTCTGTATTACAGATGTCCCTACAAACTCAAACTCACATTCTCTACTATGCAGGCTGCATTCTCTGGATTGAACTCATCCATAATCCTGTGCATGCTTACCAAGATAAATTTTAATTTTATACTGATCTTGATAGAATGCAACAGAGCATAAAGGTGCCAGGTAGAATAAGAATTAATAAAACAACAAATAATTAAAAAATACTTTCAAAATTTTAGATCCTGTAGGCAATCAAATAATGAACTATTAGACAGTACAAGCTAGAGTTGGCAATTTTCTTCAGCAGCTGCCGCACTGATTCTGACCCTGAAGTAAACATTTCTTCCCAAGCACTACCCTACTGAAAAGTCTCCAATACAGAGGAGTAATTAACAACTATAGTGAAAAATAAAGCCCAGAGGAACACTGTGCTTCTGAGAGCACACCCACCTTTGCTTCAGACCTTCTCTGTTCTTTGAGGGCAGAAAGAAAAGTAGTGGAGGATGAGCTGCTACTCCCACCAGTAATAACAAGAGATCAGCATGCGGAGGTTAACATTTACTGTTTGTCAAATGCAAACACAGTAACACCAAAGCAAGCACTGGTGTCTGCCCCCCGTGTCAGTCACTTTGCTTGCTGAGCAATCCAGTAATGACTCGGCCATCAAAACAGGAACTGCCTGAATGTTGGCTGGTCTTCATGAAAGGGGAAGAAGGAAAGCAGCAAGAGCACTCAAGAGTGAGATTCAAGCTGCTAGAGGTATTTTGATGCTTTATGTGCTTCTTGTAAACACCCCCTGTCACCTCTGCCTTAGGGTACAAGTCTAAAATCAAACTCACAGGAAAACCGTTCCTTCTGAAAACATGATTTTTTTTGTTCTACTGGACTTCTCCATTCACTTGATGAAGAAGCAGACATAGCAGATAAAGACAACCATCTCATATAGCAAAGATGAAAAAGGATCAGGGAAAAAATATTAAGTTCCTTCTTCGGTATATTTGACTTGTATTACTTCTTTCTTCTTCTAATAACATGCACAGTTTTAGGACTTTTCAACTGTCTTGCTTATCTTACTGACCTTGTTCTTATTGTTGAAAGCCAATGCTCGGACTTTGCAGTTGTCTGGATTGGTGTTCTCTTTGGGGATATCCTTCAGAGCCCTGTGTGTTATGTGGGCATAGACAGGAACTTGAGAGAGATTATGCTTGGCGTCGCTTTTGGACAACACATCCTCTGTAACTTCCCAGAGACCCATTGAACCATCCCGGGAACCTGAACAAACAGTCCATAAATGAATAGCCCATTTCACATATACATAAATCCCCTTTTTAAAAAAAGGAATAAACAACAAGGTCTGAAAGAAATAAAGGATACTATTAATTTAATCTAACTGAACACATTGGTGGTGCCTATATATTAATTGTTATTAAAACATGATTTAACTGAGCTGTAAAGTTCTTAACATTGTGAACTCACTGTCAGCTGGTTTGTCTACACCATTTCTAAGCAGCCAGATCACCTCATCTGTTTTCAAACTGATCAGGATGCATCAAAACCACAATACTGTACAACAATCACCATTAGAGATTCACACATAAACTCGGAAGTGACTGAAAAGCCTACATTCAGCCTGGCTTACCAAGGCTGAGGCTGACAGTCTTTTAAGCCAATATAAAAACCTCCAAGAAAACTCAGCTGAGTCTATGCCAACTGGAGTTCATTTTATTTCTGCCAGTATGCTTATAGATATGTACACACACATTTGTGAACAGAAATAACTATTTCAAACCACAGTTTGTGCCAATTTCTATCAAATCTATTTTAAAATTATTTTTCTTAAGCCCATGCAACCTTTTGTTTAAAAAAGGTAACACAGGAACTGGGGCTGAACAAGAAAGAACTCGGTTTTATACTCAATCTGAAGATATTAATCAAAAATATTAATCAATAAGACTAACAATACTGGATGAAAAAGTTAAATGTCTTTGGTTTGTAGATCAACACAGGTTGATGCAAGGCCCTATTCCCATCCCTTCTGGTGTTTAGGCAATTCACTTCCATCTAAGTCAGCTCTGACAGATTTCACATGTACTTCAGTTTCTTCCCTACACAATGTGAAAAACACATCTCTCCTTCTCTCACAGGGAATGCATAAGAAATATTTCATGTATTGAAGACGCTGGAAAAAACCTAGACGCCTACATCAGACTATTAAATTTACAGGCTTTTGTACATCAAAGGGAATAAGTTGCAAAGGCAGACAGCTGAGGAAAACATCTTGTTGCAATACGGGTGGTCCAGCATAGCAGAGATGGCTTTGTCCCCTCACAGATTGATTCAGTCATTTGCCACTATCACCTACTACAGCCAAATACAACAGGAGCTTCATAAAGGCACTCACACAGCAACAGGCAGCACATGATGCAACAGCCTGCCAGACAGTTCACGAGCTGATGGTTTTTAATGGCACCTAATCTTGTTTGTTATGGAGGCTGAATACTCAGCAGCAGAATTTCTAAAATATCTTGACATACTTTAGGAGGAAGCTGTCCCTTTTAATAGCCCTGGCAGGGGAAAAAGTCAACATATGTTGTTCAACTGGATAGCCCTGAAGCCAAGGAGAATATAATTTGTTGCCTAGGCTCGTGCCATCCTCGCAATTATTATTCATGCCATCTGAAGCTTTTGCCACGGAAAGCTTTTTCTCCAGCCAATACAACTGAGTGGAATGATGCATTCTCCTTCAGCTCTGGCAGTTTAGTCAAGAGTTTAATTTTATGCTTAGGGACTACCGAAATACACTGGTGAAGGTTCTACAGGCCTTGTTCTTCTTGAAGTTAACACAAGCAAGAGGAATAATCGAGCCTTGGGTTCTCTTTGTACTCCCTCAACAGTTTTGATGGCAGTGAGAAAGTGTACTGCCAAATCTCAGACCTCAGGCTACATGACTGGTGTGATCTGCCATGCAACCAAGTGCCCTTTTTCCCTTGTGTGGCATTTAACTTGCCCCAAGAAAGTCACCAAAAATGCATTTAGTTTCTTAATTCAGGCAAAGATATTTGCTATATCCTCCATGTTTGGAGTTCAAATATTTCTGCTCGGCACTTTCAGATACAGACGTAATGGAAATCTGTAAGACTAAATCAATGTCAGAAGTTACTTGTCTTTGTTTTCTCCTGATTAGGGTCACCAATGAGGTTCTGAATAACTTTGTTTAGCAATCAGACTTGCAAATTGCCTTCAATGAGTCTTCCCTGATATCTCAGGTCTGGAGACCAGAACCTACATCCTGCTGCAAGCATCACACAACAGAGAACACAGCAGTCTTCTACTCCACCTCCACCCTTGAGCACGGATGAAACATTAGGAGCAACACACTTCAGTCTCACATTCTGTGCCTCTCTGTTCCAGTGGGTCCTTATCTTTCCCTTGGATATCCGTAATCCCTCTGCTGTTCAAGCTTACTAGCTGACAATGGTTTTTAATGCGGATATTTGGGTTGGAAACTTGGAAGAATAAATTTTTATATTAAATTCAAAATAAAATTCCTGGATTAGCTTTTTATTTTCTGAAAATAAAAATCTTACTGAACTAACAATTCAAGTATTTGAGTTTTATATGAGACTCTTATGACCTTCTGTCACCTGCAGTTTGATACCTCCTTGTACAGAATACTACACTCTGTCAGCAAACAGTAAACTACTAAATGAATGCAAGAGCATATTAGTATTGCTGCCTTTATCCAAGTAAGTAATACTTTCTGAAGTTACACTGATTGTTCAACTAGTTACTAAAAAGTCAAGAACTGACCTTTTCTATTACAGCCTTCTATATTTACTGCCATAGTATATATATCAATATACATGTATATATACACACACAAGTATACTTATAGCTTGACAAAAGACAGTATTCATTAATTAGCCTTTCATAGGATTTCAGGAAACTGATATTGTTGTGCTCTATTCCAAAGTTATTATCTGATAACCAACACCCCTCTTGAAATTCTTATTCTTCTGTGGAAACCTTTCCTGTAACTCTTTGTGTTCAGACACCCTCTCATGGCAACATCTACTGGAAAGAGTAAAATTCCCTGTGATACTAGAAAAATAAAATCTAGACCAGGAACATACAAATAAAACAAAGTGAAGCAGTGTATTAAGACCAAAAAGGGTTTAAATAGCCAAAGTAGTTCCAAGTAGTTTCAAATGTCCTGATCAAGGGTTTTCCCCAAGATCTGTCAAGTATGGTACATCAGTTTAAATTTCTGAAGAGGGGGGGGAAAAAAAAAAAGAGAGAGAAAAATTATTTTACCAGAAACAGCCATAGTATCACTGATCCACGCAATTGAAAATATCCAGTCCTTATGTCCATCCTAAAAGAAAAAAGACAGATTTTTCTGTGTCATTATACTCTAGAGTGGTCCCAAAGCAGGTAAGTATTCTTCACTTTTTTAGTACAAACTCAGAAGACAGACCTGCATTAAAAACATGCAGATAAGATTCCAGTATCAAGCTGGAGAAGTTTACGCATCTAACACTAATTTTAACTTTTAAAAAAGTTTGAATTGTATCATGAATAGAGAGCAATTAAGTGATTAAAAAAACAGGTCTCTGACCAAGGACAAAGAGAAATCAATTCTAAGGACTTAGATTTTCCATTTGGAAAGCAACATTCCTTCTGTAAAGTAGCTACTTATTTCCTCAAATGCACATCCCTACTACAAGAAATAACCAAAGCCTTGTGTTCACAATATATGACCCACAGATTAATTTTTCAAGACTGTTACTTCAAGAACCTTTTCTTCGGCAGGTGAGAAACCTATAGGGAAAAATGCTATAAGGCTCTAGTTCTGTATGAAAAGCTGCAGAGTCACAGCAGCACACAAATGCATAGCAAGTCATACAAATCTTCAGAGTTGTGCCTTTCTGCAGGTGGTTATCTGCTGCTGCAGAAACTCTGACCCGACCTCTGCTGTTCTAGTTAGCATCTATGTGAAGTCCTGATCAAAAAGGAGAAATGAGAGAGAAGTGCTTATGGGACACCACTATCCTAACATAATCCTTCTTCTCTTTTTAAGACTGGCTATTTTAAAAAGGGCTCATGATATTTCAGAAATATAAGCAGTACCAGAGTGTAACAAACAGCCATAAACCACTGGGTTAGAACCAATCCTTAAAGCCAAGTTCCACCTCTGGAATAATGCATACAGAAGCTGCACTGGAGAAGGGGAAAATTTTAACAACTTCTATCATATTTTCAGTTCCTCAAATCAGCTTCTTCACTAAAAGCAGTTTCAGAGGTCACCACCACAATTAGACTTAAACATTTAGGATTTTGTTACATCTTCAGTACTTAAAAGTAATCTGAAGTAGACCTGAATGTAGGTGAGGAAGAAGAAATCTGATTCAGAACCCGAAAACTGTCTCATATGTTTAGGTACTCTCTCTCATTTGAGGTACCTCGTAAAAAAAGACAACTTAATCAAGGATGTTTTCAAGATTTTAGAAATTCTCTCTCCACTATACGACTCCCAAATTTTAACCCTGCGCTGACATTGGGCGCTTCAAGGTAGTAAATTTTTTAAGTGATAGAATAAACTTTTCCCAAATACTCCGACTTACATCTCCCACACAGACAGGATCAAGTGTAGGCAGACGATAAATTGCAAGGCTGTTGGGGTTGTCTCCACCTGTGGCCAGGAGGGTCCTCGAGGGGTTGAGCTCAATGGCATGAATGCCACATCCCTGCTGGTTCACCATGCCAGGTTCACGATCTTTCAGAATAGGAATCTTGGTAATTTGACCAGTCTGGACATCTACTACAAATAACTGAGGAAAAAAACCAGGAGATGCAAGTCATCATCAAACAGATAAGAAAAACAAGATGGTAAATTATCCTCCCTATTTTGACTTGTCATTCTTTTCAAGTTGGAATCCACAAGTATGGCTGAAAATGCCTAAATTCCCTCTTAAAACAAGTAAACTAACTTCATTAGTGTTTTTTATTCCAATCATCCCATTTGGTTTTCACTCTAACAGTAGAGAGAGGAGAGAAATTTGTCATGGGACGTTTCCCATTTAACAAAACCCTTATAACTAAAACTCTTTCCTTGTTCAATATTGTGATTTAAAAAAATATTGTTTTCCAGTTTCCCTGTACAACGGTGAGCGAGAGAGACTCGAAACAGCCAGGAAGTCCCAAAAGGCTCAGCACAAGTCTCTTGCCTCCCAGGTAACATCCTTACCATGAATTTTTTGCTTTGGCAAACTGACACTTCATACATTTATATAATTAGAGTTGTTTTTCTGGTGATACCCAGAGAATAATAACTAAATGTAGTACTGTCAATGCGAACATCTAAAAGGGTATCCAGCTACCTACCTCATCGTGCATGAAGACTGGAAGTTGGAGCTCTATGTCAGTGTCCCCTTGGCAGAAAACTCAGTTATAAAACCTTATAGTTCTTCAAACAGACATTACACATAAAGATATGTCAGTTCAAACATATGCAACCGTAGCGTTACAACCTAAACTAGAACAAAGTTTTACATGGCCTGCCAAAGTGCACTTTCATTTGGGAGGCTCTTGTGCCAGATCATTCCACGTGTGTCCAGGGGGCAACTGCACCAACAGTCAAGTAGGTACAACAGGTGGGACAAGGCTTGTGAGGAGGCAGGTGTGACGCAAGGAAATGGAGGATCTGAAGGTGACTTGGCACTACATGATGCAGAATCACAGCCTAGAATTATAATTAAATTCCATTCTACACCCCTCCCTAAGTTTGTCCCTTCTATAAACAAAGCCTCTGGAAGTAAACTGAAGATGGAGAAGGCAACAGGAATAGAAAAGAAAACCCATTGTTATTTAAAAAAAGCACAGCTAAAATAAATTGTTCTGAAATCCTTTGTCAGACACTCCTAGAAGGAGAGAAGAGAAACCTAGAGGTTCTCAGGGAGAAGTTATATGTACAAGTTGCTTTTGGTGAACTCTCACAAACCAAGAAAGTGTAGCTGCATATTTATTATTAGTGATGTACCAAACTAGCAGATATTAATGTCAAATCAAAACCTGATCAAGTATGGTATGGTAAACTCATTCTACAGAGAAAGCGGAAATCCCTTCATTGCTATTTCTGTGTTGCGTCTAGAATTACGCTTGTGTTGTGTCTACAATTATGCATCACCTTCAACCTGCAACTGCTCTTCCTCGGTATGCAGCAGCCTTGCACAGATGACTGTTCCTACAGGGACTGAATTCTCCTGTTTAGTTCTTTGTTCTACACGCAGGTGTGGGGTCAGGCAACAGCTGAAGTGCAGCTGGGTAGGAGGGAGGCACTCTTCACTTCTCCCAAGGTTTACAATGCAGTTCACTGCCCGAGACAGCTGGTTAAAGCATGATGCACACAGCAGTCCCTCTGCCCTAACCACATCCCTGAAAATTAACACTTGCACTATAGGATCAGTACCAGTAATTCCCTCTCCTCTCATCCTGCTTGTCCTGCCCCTTCTTCCTTCCAGCAGAAACACAACTCCCTCCCCCATCCTCCTCCAACTACTGAAAACCAAACAAACAAAACACAAAAATCAACATTTAAGTACCTAAGATTAAGGCTTGCATGTGTCATCTGCAAGTCCTAAAGCTGGCACCAGAAGTGCTAATTAGGAAAACACAACCACAGCTTAGGATGTCCACAGACTCGGGAAAATTGGGCTTCAGCTGTAAGAGACTCATACTTCAAAGAGCATCTCAACAGGTATGAGGACTGAAATTAAAAACCCTTCGCATTCTCCAGTCTGACAACACTATCATACATCCATGTTTGATACAATGTTAATGAAGATCACTCTAATGCAGAATTCCTTTAGGTAAACTCTAACCTAACTAGGCTGAAAAGGTAAAGAACTTGGACACACACAGTGCTGAAGCATCAGACCCTCACATTTCTGCCCTTGATCTTCAACCTCGATGTCGTTTTCCTATAACAAGTTTCAAAAGTAAGATTTTCTCAGAAGCAGCAACAGGACACATTTCTTGCAGTGCTTTCACCTGCTGTACCCTACTCTAATCTATCCTCAGCCCTTGAATTGCTTTGTCATTGCTTCACATCTCCTCTGGTTGCACAGTATTACCTCAAGCAGAACAGCAACTGCCCTTCGGGCAAGAAAATTCACTCAGTTAAGGGACAAGATTTGTAGTTTCAGCTGTACGGTTTTAAGCAGCAACTTCTCCCCTTGCTTGGTAAGGAACTTGGCACACTGTGGTTAGTTTAAAAACAACCACCGCTACCCTAGAATAAAATAAGCAAGCACTGTCTGCGTATGCTAGGATTCTTGCATCACCTGGGGCAGGAAGACAGATGCTCACACTGCACCACTGATTGCCAAGAAATTTTCCCTGTAAATACAGAAAACAGAAGCCAAGAGAAGCCAAACAGTTGTTAGACACTTCTAAAGCCAAAAAAGGGAGGAATGTTAAGAAACAAGATAGGCACCCAGCTAAGAATGCAGAAAATTTAAATACTGTTTTAAGAGTTTTAAAGACACTACAGTAAATAAAGTACAAAATATCTGACTGCTTTTAATAAAGTACAGCCAAAACCACAGTATAAAATGACATAAATTCAAAGAAAAAACCAGAAATTGGCCTACTTCTTCTAACAAAACTGGTACCTTCAATACATCTGCAAATAACTCCAAAGCAGTCTGGCGTCTAAGAGTCTTGCCCAAGCCCCCATAGCTGAACTATACTTTTTTTTTCTTTATCTCAAGCAGGAATAAGAACTTCTTTCCCAGCTACTCATCATATAGAAGCTAAAAATCAGCCACAAAAACTCCTCCTGGATGCAGTAAACCCCCACCAATCTCCAGACAGTGAATTGTGCATATTTGCCCCTTGTTTTTAAGCTTTACATATAATTTGGTTCTTCCTGACAGTAAAACGTATGCATGTCAGCCATTAGCGTGCCAAATAACTTAACATGCCAGATTTACTAAGCCAGGATTGCTTTGGCCACCTGCCAGAAGGCCAAGGACCACACTTCATCTGTGAAAAACTCAGCTGTCACGTTCTCTGCAGGACAACCTTGTTCTAACAAGGAAACAGGCTGGATGACATGACAGCAAGAAATTCACCTTCAGTCTTTTATTTTTAAAGCAATTCTGAGGTACCGCATGCAACAGCGCTGTCACTCGAGGATCAAGGCAAACAGCCATGACTGGGTACTATAGTTGTCATAGCCACGAATCTTTATGATCTGGCCCTACTTTTCACACCCCATGAGATTACTTGCCGTATGCTTATTTTTATTTTGGTTTGCAGAAGTGGCGAGAAGTAATTTTCGCAAATGGCTCCCATACATTTCTATGTGGCTGTCCCCTTTTAAAACTGCTTATGATCAAGTTAATCAAAAAACTGCTCCACTTCATTGACGAGGGAACTTAACTAATCGACTTGCCAAAAGTAAACGCTGTGGCAGGGAATCCAGTATCTGAGGACTAGAGCCTGAGCTGCAAAAATCTACCCTTCTCTTATATACAATGCTGACAGCAGAATGGTTTGCCAGGCTCTTCTGTCATGTCTACTTCCATTTCTTGATCTGTCTTTTGGAGACAACAGTTTATGGGAAAAAAAATAAATAAATAACCAAAGGTATACATTCATTAAATGTAAGACCCCTTCCCATGCATTTTTAATGGAAAGCATTGACTTTATACAGTAAGATTAAAACATGTGCCTATGAAATGCCATTTCAAGGCAGCATGTAGACTCCCTGGTGTCCTCTGCTGCCACCCCTGCACACAAAACAGCAGATGAACAGGCAGCCTGATCTTTTAGTTGATTGTACAAATCAATTGGAACAAAAGCAAAAAGTGCTACCCTGAGCTACAACATGCTTTTATTACACAAGCAGGATGGACACAGATTTGAAACTTGCATGAGAGTGCTTGGTCTTCACACAGGAAGAAGGGCTCATGATACGCACTGCCCTCCATCTCTTCACGTACTGCTCTCAAAAAAATCACAGCCACATCTTGTCATTCACACTAACATTTGAAAGAAACCCAAGACAAACACAATGCCTTGCTAAAAACAGAGCCACTAAGAGAGAGAATCAATCGCAGTTAAGTTTCACAATTAGTTTAAGCCAGTCTTTGAGAATCCATGTGCTTCTTCCTCACCCACCCAGTCTCGCCACCCTTGTGACAGCTACTAGTCCTCAGGTAGCTGCAACGTCAGCTGGATCATATCTCTGCATTTGGTGAAAACTGACCCTACAGGAAAATCCGTCCGAACACAAAGCAGCGAGCTGATCCAGCTGACTCCCCAGCCACAGGCACATCAGTGCCAGCAAGAATGAGCAGGTGGGAACATCCCATTCAGGAAGGCACAACTCCAGAACAGCTGAAGCTGGTCATAAAAATTTCACTCTCAGCCAAGCTGGAAAATGACATAATTGTATTCCTACAAATTTGGGTTTTTTGCTAATAAAACAAAGGCAAGACAATGGTTACAGTGTCATTACACAAACAGTATTGCTGGTGACACTGGGTAACAATGTTTGATTTTTCCCAGTTCTCAGTCTTGCCTTTTATTCAGATTGTAAACATCCCTCTTTTCTATGTTCATAAAATGCCTGGTATAAGGTTCTTCTGTTCTTTGGCAATACAGATTAATTAATATATGTCAAGCCCCAAAGAAACATGGACTCTTCAAGCTATCAAATTCGTACATCTCCTTTTCAGTGTAGATCTGAACACGGAATCACAGAATAGTTTGGGTTGAAACGGACCTTCAAAGCTCACCTAGTCCAACCCCCCTGCCATGAGCAGGGACATCTTCAACTAGATCAGGTTGCTCAGAGCCCCATCCAGCCTGGCCTGGGATGTCTCCAGGGATGGGGCATCCACCACCTCTCTGGGCAACCTGGACCAGTGTGTCACCAACCTCATTGTAAAATATTTCTTCCTCATGTCCAGCCTGAATCTCCCCTCCTTTAGTTTAAAACCATCACCCCTTGTCCTATCACAACAGGCCCTGCTAAAATGTCTGTCCCCATCTTTCTCATAGAACCCCTTTAAGCACTGAAAGGCCACAATAAGGTCTCCCCAGAGCCTTCTCTTCTCCAGGCTGAACAACCCCAACTCTCCCAGCCTGTCCTCCCAGCAGAGCTGTTCCAGCCCTCGGATCATTTCTGTGGCTCCTCTAGCCCCTCTCCAACAGGTCCACGTCTGTCCTGTGCTGAGGGCTCCAGAGCTGGATGCAGGACTCCAGGTGGGGTCTCACCAGAGTGGAGCAGAGGGGCAGAATCACCTCCCTTGAACTGTTGGCCACGCTGCTTGTGATACAGCCCAAGATACAACTGGCCTTCTGGGCTGCAAGCGCACATTGCCAGCTCGTGTCCAACCTTTCATCCACCAGCACCCCCAAGTCTATCTCTGCAGGGCTGCTCTCAATCCCTTCATCCCCCAGTATGTATTAATACCAGGGGTTGCCCCGACCCAGGTGCAGGACCTTGCACTTGGCCTTGTTGAACCTCATGAGGTTCACAGGGACCCACTCCTTGAGCTTGTCCAGGTCCCTCTGGATGGCATCCTGTCCCTCAGGCGCGTCAACTGCACCACTCAGCTGGGTGTCATCCACAGACTTTGCTGAGAGTGCACTCGATCCCACTGTCTATGTCACTGATGAAGATATTAAACAGTACTGCTCTCAATACGGACACCTGAGGGACACCACTTGTTACTAGTGTCCATCCAGATATTGTGCCATTGACCACTACTCTCTGGGTGCGACCATCCAACCAACTCTTCATCCACCAAACAGTCCACCCATCAAATCCATATCTCTCCAGTTTAGACAGAAGGATGCTGTGGGGGGCCGTGTCAAAGGCTTTACACAAGTCCAGATAGATGACATCTATAGCTCTGCCTTTTGTCCACTGACGTAGTCACTCCATCACAGAAGGTGGTTTGGTTGGTCTGGCAGGATTTCCCTTTGGTGAAGCCATGCTGGTGGTTTCAAATCTCCTCCCTGTCCTCCATGTGCCTCAGCAGAGGTTCTAGAAGGATCTGTTCCATCATCTTCCCAGGCACAGAGGTGAGGCTGACAGGTCAGTAGTTCCCAAGGTCCTTCTTTGTACCCTTTTTAAAAATGGGTGTGATGTTTCCCTTTTTCCAGTCAGCAGGGACTTCACCTGATGGCCACGACTTCTGAGATATCATGGAGAGTGGCTTGGCAAGTACATCAGCCATGCACTAACATGCACTAATCCTAATACAAAACCTACTCACAGGTTGCGCAGTACAGGTGACATAAGTGGGTAACGGCCTCAAATATCCTCCTTGAAAGAGCATGAAGAGGAATAATCCAGAATATAAAGAATCCATCTAAGAAGCGAGCAGCAATAAAAGCAGCCAGCGAGTTGACTGACTCTGAATTCACATTTCCAGAGACAAGACCATGCAATCAGACACTCCACCTTGCTATGAAACTGAAGCTCTACTAGCTAACAGGCACACACTTTGGTGTCATTGGAATTGTTCACTGCAAAAACCACATTTGTCAGTTTTTATGTGTGTCTTGCCCTCTGTGTTTGATTTCAAGAGGCTGGTAGACAGTTAACGCGTGTCGACAGATGGCAATGGATGGAGAAGTGAGAGACTTCAGCTGCTAAAGGGCATCTCTGCCACACACACCATACCTGGCACAGAAAGTACCAGACTTCGAAGGCAGACACGGGTATCGCATGCAGTTGACTGAAAACCAAATACTCTTGAGATAAGAAACAACACCTGGCTATTTACTCACAAGCCACTGAAAAAAAGGTGAATGCAAGTGCCAGCTACAGGCATCAGAGGTTTATTTACACTGAGTTTCGCTCACTGTTCTGTGGACTTTGAGTTACAAACTGCAGGAGCTTGACTTCTCATTCCCTCCCTGGGATCAGAAATGAGCAGTCTTCTTGATTCTTCATTACATGTGCAAAGCCAGAAGACATGTGAACATGCAAAGCAAGTGGAAGTCGTTTTACCCATAGAGTCCATATTCGTGGATGGAGGAGTAACTGTGCATTGTATTCTCACCACAACAATCCCAGGTCTACAAGACCAGGTTATAATTGTACGAGATGTACAGAACAGACATGGGATCTCTTGAACAAATTAGAAGTCTCTGAGAGGAAAAAAGAGCTGGTGATTTACAGCAGGGCATCCAAGGCAACAGATGAATCTACCAGAGAGAGGAAAGCTATCAGCTAGCATTCAGAAAGCAAACCTTTCATGCCTCGGAAGAGCCACCTGAGAAACCAGAAAAGAGCATTCAGTAAGCAAGTTTTTAAATGCAAATATATCTATCAGACCTGCCCAGGGAAAAAAAAAAAAAAAGATTTGAGGCAATTATATTCTCAAGGAACTGAAAACTAATACAGTTCTTGCATTTAGGGAATTATATACAGCTCTTGTATTTTTTCATCCTTAACAATTAGCAAAAGAACTATGTCGTGAACACATACACAGAACTAAGGGAAGAAAAGAAGTCTTTGTCATTTCCTGAAAATGGTAAAACACAAAACAAAAACCCCAAACAAACAAAAAAACAACCACACCACACCAAACTTCAGCAATCTCCTGTTCGGTGTTTTTGTTTGCCATAACCTTGTCTCCTACATAAGTCTCAAAGTTTGTCTGGGAAGTATGAACAGAAGGCATTGATTACAGACAGTATCTTCTTCTGAGATCTCTCAGCATCAGCCTCTGGCAATTTAGATGCCGAGGTGACACACCCTAAACATCTGCACCTCTCAGAGTTTTCCTGCTCATTGATTTGAATGTGAAAATCCTTAAGCAGCCCATTCCAGTTGAGGAGGTTCTTGCAAACAAGAATCCTGTCTCAGTAAAGGCCCGGTGACGGTCTTTGAATTTTTAGACACTTGAATGTTTATATAGGTTCCATAATTTGAAATCTATTGGAAAAGGCATGCACCTTTAAGAAACTCAAATATTTGATTCACAGCTGACTAACTGTGAGCACCTAGATCCACTGGAGAACGATGAAGTTATTTCATATACACAACCATACCCATGGATATTTTGAAGGATAAAAAGTTACCCCAAATAATTAAACAAGTTATAATCCTCATTAAAAATGAGCAGCTAACAGAGAGCTCCATATTCCACTCAGTGTTTATAGTGACTAGTACTGTCAAGTGACTAAAAGCAAACTTACTTCTCAATGACAGGAGTGTATTTTTGTTTGCTTATTAAAAATAGTGAATCCTTCTGGCATGGCATAGCCAAGGGCAATTTATAAATTAAATGCTAAAAGCTCTCAGTGTGACATTCAAGCTTTGATTAAAATGAATGCTATGGTTTATATTTTTCTGTTTTATTAACTTTAATTATGTGCAACTCCAATGCAGCAAAACCCATTAAAGTCAACCAAGTTGTTTTAGATTTACTCCCAACTTAAACACCACAACTTCAGCATATAAGAATCAGCAAAGAAATTCTCCTTTGTTAGGTCGCTTACTCAGGAGAGGAGAGCGAAAATCTCGTAATTAGAGTGTAGAGTCTAACACTCTACTTGTTCAAATGTGAACATAGAGCAACCAAACTAAAGCTATTACAGTATTCATAACTCATACACAGTCTTTCACAATGTTTTTTTCCATAATACTTACATTTTGCTTTGTAAAAGACAAGGTCCACATTAGGTCTAGCTGTGGAACCACACACTTCATTGCAGTGTATACGGTGGGAACAACAATATGGTTGAATCCCTCTTCAGTTCCACAATTGTTTGGTCCCAAACAACTTTCTGCAAGGTTGCGTTAACAACGCACTTGTCCATTTATCTTCGCTGGAGCAGTGCTGGAACTACAGAAGCTACAGAACAGAGCAAAATTGTTCCAGCTCTATAAAACACACAGTGATCTTGCTGGAGTAAGCAAGATTTTTGAGAGCTTGTGTTTCAGCAGGAGTTTGTCTCCTGTAAACTGTTCCATGCACAGCGCTGGCTGCTGACTAGCCTAAACGATGAACACAAGTGGAGAAAGAAGGGAGAGAGATCCTATTTGAAGCTTATTCCTGTTAAAAGACTGTTTTGTTTATACAACTAGGCCTTGCTTCTTAAGAGTTACTGCATGAAAGCCTCCTGCTGTGTAACTATGCATAATAACAGAATATGTGAATTGAAGAAAAAAATACCTTGCAAGTCCAACCACTGAGCCTGGCTTCTGTGCAAAAAAAAATCATGAGGCAAAGAAACAACCACAGCAACTGATACACTTTGAGGTTTAAGAGCTGCTTGACCTATACATTCCTCACAATGCCTGACTTATTTCTATGGCATTAAGCAACTTGGAAAGAACAAATGTAGGATTTGGCACTAACTCAATCAGAACTTCATACATGAAATTGCAACCTCAGCTAATGAAATTGGTCTACTAACTCCAACAGTTAGAATATTTCCTAAGAAGTATGAACTCCTGCATTTATTAATCACATAAGAGGTTATTTTAATATTCCCCTATAATGTTTCAAATCCGAAGCATCACTTTAAGAGTCCGAAGAAGTTTCAGTTTTTGCTGAAGCATATAAAGTTACATAAACAAGAGAAATTATTTGAACACTGAAAGCAGACTTAGAGCGAAAAAAATCACGAAGTGAGCAAGCAAGGAATAATCCTGAAGGTCTGAAATTAATTTTTTCAGCTTGGAACATTTCTAGCTACTCTGACAAATATCTCGAGTTCAATCACAGCCTTTAGTTTCGTAGCAGCTTTTCAAAATGATCAGCATGGAACCACACATAAAAACAAACCGCCTAAGATTCTTCATAACGAAAATTAGTGTCTTACTAGCAACTTCTGCCAGCCATGATGACAACCACTTAGCAAAGGCAGTGACGTTCATTTAATTTTCCATTTGCAGGACAAGAAGGAACATCGAGCCCCATTGCTGCTCTCCATCCCGCACACAGATGTGAAGTGTTCTGCGCAGGTCAGGCAGAACCTGTGCCTCATGCTCAAGTTCACAGCCATCATTTTCAGATGAGAACGGGTCATCATTAACCATCGCCTTCATTCAAAATTAATTATGCATGATTTTGGCTCTGCTCCTAATTACGTCCCAATATTTTCCTTGGCATTCTACATACTTTGGTTACGGTAAGCACCATTCAGGGTGGGGGTGGAATAATTAACAGAGAAACAGAGAGGTGGCACTTACTGTGTTGCATTTTGTGCCACACACCACTTGTCGGTGGTTCAGCCACTGGGAGGCAAACACTTTATTGAGGGTTCCGAGGTGGAATTCTCTCTCCTTCAGGAGGCTGGGAAGCTGCTGGGCTGCGTATCCATGTAATAGGCGGTGATAGCTGGACTCATTCTGCATCCAGATCTCTCTACCTTTCAGGTAGTACACCAGAGACCTTTTTACTGGGCAGAGTCTTCTCCTTTTGTGAACTGAGTGATCCCACCCATACTGTGGAGAAAAAAAAACCCCACGGAAATTAGATAGAGCAACTGGAACAAATGTAAGGCACGACCTTTCAGAGTTCAGAGATATTCTCAGCAAAATACCGAAGTCTTCCAAACTACCCACGGGATATTGTACACATAGGTTAACTCGGGAATGCTAATAAAGCCTTCAACAACATAAAATTAATCATGTGTATTTACTAAAGAAGTAACACTGAGACAGCGTTAAAAACAGCTCGGAGCAGTTTGGCACCCTTGGGACGCCTGTAGAAGCGAGAGGAAGCCGAGAAGCACTTTACAAAGGAGGGGGCAGCCCGGGGGGTGTGGGGTGAGGGGTGACACCGCCCGATACCGACCGCGCTGTTCATCGGCCTCCTCCGGCCCGGCCGGGGGTCGCCCCGCAGCATCGCGCAGCCCGGGGGGGCGGCGGGACCCGGCGGTTACGGCCCGAACGGCTGAACCCAACGGGAGCAGCGCCGGCGGGGGTGGGGAGGCAAGAACCAGGAGACGCTGCGGGGCAGGGAGCGGGGGCCGGCGGGCACCGCCGGCTTTAACGCACCGGGGCCGGACTGCTCGCCAGCCCCCCGCCACGCCGCCTCTCCCAGGCAACACCCGCAACCCCCGCCCCAACCGGGCACCCGGACACGACAGCCGCGGCCGGGGCTACACCCAGAAACCGGCACGCACCCCCGCTCCCGGGACAAGGGCTTTCCCCGGCCCTCCCCCCGGCCCCCTCACCCTACCTGCTCCCCCTGGAGCCCCCCGGGCCCCGCGGCGGCGGCGGCCGCCGCTTTCCGCTTCCTGCTAACTGTTTTCCGGGCCATAGTAGCAGAAGGAGGAGGAAGAGGAGGAGGAGGAGGAGAAGCCGTGAGCCCGGCCCGGGCCCCACATGGAGCAGGAGGGGGAAGCGGCCGCCAGGGGACGGGGCATATAAGTGCGGGCAGCCGGTCCCGGTCACTCTCCGCCACAGGCCCCGCCGACCGCGCTTCACGACATTTTCCCCGGGACTTTTTTTTTTTTTTTTTTTTTTTACGACGTCGCACCTTTGCGGCCGCTCCCCAGCCCCGCCCCCAGAGCCTCGTTTCCTAGCAACCGGAGGGGGCAGGGCGGCGAGCTGCCAAGGCAACGGGGGCCCCCATTAGGGCGGGGCGGCGCCGCCTGGCGGGGCGGAGGTCTCCGCGGACCCCGCTGGTCTCGGCACCGGCTGAAGCTTTTCTTTCTTCGTTTTATTTTCGAGGAACCGAGGCTCGACGCGCGATGCCCGGCGGGGAGAAGCCGTTTGGCCGACAAGAAGCGTCGCTTTGTCACCGGCTTCTCTGAGTGGGCGCGGGGCTCCGGTGCACAGTGGGGTGGTTTGGTTACACATTGCGATGCTCCATTCCACGAGGAAACTCCCATATTAGAGGGGTATGAAAGGACATATAGAATAATTTCATTTAATTATGCCACTTTAAAACTATCGTGGGTGGGTGTGTGCTTTTCCTTATGTACACGTAGCTCATATGTGCACTTTTTCCTACGCTTATGGAGGCAAATATTGACCCAAACCAAATGCTTATTGTTTTGCAAGTGACATTGCAGAGAAAAGAAGGAAGATGAGCAGAAAAAGAGAAACATATGACTTGCAGACTCCAAAAACAGGCAGCTCCTGACTGCTTGAAACCCTCTGGCACCTCAAGTCACATGAAATTGGTAAACATTGTGTTCTCCTGATAAATAACACATTTCTTTTAAGCCTTTTTTTTTTTTTTCTGGTGCTTTCATCTAACAAACCTCGGAGAAAAGGGTATTGTGAAAAGCCAAACTGAAAAAAAAAAAAACCAACAACAAACCAAACAACTGTAAAAGAACCTCACGGGCTGCCCATCTTCCTCCGAGGATAAAAAGCCCAAGAGAGAATTTTAGTTTGGCTGTTTTCAGCCATGTTTTACTGCAATTTACCCCTCTCCACATCTTCCTCACATACACACAACTGCCACCTGCGTTTTGGACGAAACCCCTTCATTTTGGACCAAGACACTCTCAGAAGGCTGAAAACCCCCTTGCAAAGATGCACGAGGGGCTGAGCACCGTGCTCTGGCACACTGCAGCGGGCAGGCCCCACAAGGAGGGGACGGGGCGGGCGTGGAGGCGGCCGAGGCTGCTGAGGGAAGGGGCTGAGGCACATGGGGTGAAATCACAGAACGTCCTGAGCTGGAAGGGACCCTCAAGGATCATCGAGTCCAACTCCTGTCCCTGCACAGGACAACCCCACAGTTCACACCGTGTGTCTGAGGGTGTTGTCCAGTCTCTTCTTGAGCACTGTCAGGCTTGGGGCCGTGACATCTCCCTGGGGAGCCTGTTCCAGTGTCCAGCACCCTCTGGGGGAAGAACCTTTTCCTAATGTCCAACCTGACCCTCCATGGCACATCTTCCTGCCATTCCCTCGGGTTCTGTCACTGGTCACTAAAGAGAAGGGTTTGTGCCTGCCCCTCCTCCTCCCCTTGTGAGGAAGCTGTAACCGCCATGAGGTCTCTCCTCAGCCTCCTCCAGGCTGAACGAACCAAGTGACCTCAGCCACTCCTCACACGGCTTCCCCTCAAAACCCTTCGCCAACTTCATAGCCCTTCTCTGGACACTCTCTAGCAGCTCTGTATCTTTCTTACACTGTGGCGCCCAGAACTGCACACAGTGCTGCAGGTGCGAACCGCCGGGCCCGGCTCACCGCCTCCGTGCAGCCCCCGGAGGATGCCGTGGCTGTGCGGGGCAGGAGGTGCTGAGGAGCCCCGGGGACAGACCCGCCGCCGCCGCGGAGACCGGCCCGGCCGCCGCCGCCCGCCCCAGCGGAAAGAGGCGTGGCTCCGGGCTAGCCACGCCCCTCTCCCCGCTGCGGTGACGTCACCGCGAAGTGACGCCAGCGCGTCGCCGGGGCGGTGAGGCGGACGACAGGTAGACAAGATGGCGTCGCCCGGACGAGGGGCTGGAGGTGGCGACGCGGCGCGGGTTTCGTAGGGGCAGGCGGCGGGCAGCGACCGCGGGGGCAGCCGGAGCCGCCAGCTGGGGGCCGCCAGGCGCCGCGCAGGTAACGAGCAGGTCGGGAGGGGGCAGGGGTGAGTGTGCTGGCCCCCCCGGTAGCGGGGCCTGGGCAGGCGGGGCGCAGCCGGCCGCTCCCCGCGCCCTCCGCCGGGCCCAGACTTCGCCGCCGCGTCTGCTGGTCCGGGGTGAGGGACCGTCTGCGTCCTGGCTGTGATTCAGCAGATGCGAAGGGGCGGCAGCGGGGCCGCTGGTCCCTCGGGGTGGGGCAGGCCGTTCGGGGGCCGCTGTCCCGGCCCCGGAGGGGAGCGGGCCGGGGGCGTTGCCGCAGCGTGTGGCGTCGCTCCGGCTGCGCGGCCTCTCGGTGCCGCTCTGGAAGGTGCCGTTTAATGGAGGCGAGAGCCCACAGGGCCGGCTCGGAGGGTCAGGGTCCTGGTGCTCTGTCCTGGGCTGGACCCGGGCGGGCAGCGACACTGCTTTCCCTGCGCTCTCCTGCTTTCCTGCTGGTTTGGGGCCCGCCTGAGTCAAGGGAATACCTTTCTGCTTAATAACCCTTGATGAATATGCGTTCTAAGAGCTAATTGCTGTTGAAAGCTGAGTGAACAGTTAGTGTGCGTGATACCTGGGAGTAAGTTCCTCCTCACAGTAACTAAATCTGTGAAGAACTGAGGCATCTGTTTTTGTTTGGGAGGGTGCGTGTGTGGTTTTTGTCAAGCTTGCCTTCAGGTAATCTGTTGGTTTCTGGCTCTTATGTTGTTAAAACTATACTACTCATTTTCCCTATGCTGCTTGTGACTTTAGATTTCTACTGTATTAAATCTTTGGTTGTGTCTTGTGGGCTGAAGAGACAAAACCATGTTTACTTCGTGGGTTGTAGCCCCCCACATCTCTGCTTGTGCTTAATATCTATTTCTGGATCTTTTCCAGTTAGCTATTCTGCTTTCGAATGGGGAAGAGGATCATATCTTTGTCTGTGTTTGAGATGCAGACATACCATGGATCTATAGACTGATATAAGAACTTCAGTTTTGTAGTTTCTAACTTCCCAATGCCTTATTTTCTGTTTGCTCAGTGCTTACTAGATGTGGAAGGTTTAACATTTTTATGAAGCTATTTAGTCTAATTCAAGAGCTGTCTTCCTGAGTTTTGATAGCTCAAAATCTGTCGTTTTAAAGGGAAAGTTAGGATTACTGTATTTTTTTAATTACTAAAAGAAATCACAATAGATGGAAATGAGTAATCACCTTATCAGGTATTTTTATTCCTCACATAATTTGAAAATTCTAAACAAGTAAATAAAGTAGTCTTACAGAACTCTTATGATGTTGTTGCTGTCTCATTAGAATGGAGATAAGTGAGTAGACACTGGCACTTGGCTGCACAACTGATATAGCTGCCATCATGTATTAATGTCAAATTTGAGCACTTTGAGATGGATATTCCCAAATGACAAGTGAGTATTGCCAGATGGAGGAACAACAGAGTTGTGACTGGTGATGTAACTTCAGTGGCTGTGCTACTGATAGATGGCATGCTGCATCTCACAGCCTGTTATGGGGTTTAGAGGTTTTTGTGGGAGCTTGGTTGGGGGAATCTTACTCCAGCTGTGACCTAGGGTGCTCAGGAAAAGGAGGAAGAGGTGATACTGCAATTAGACCTCTTTCTCACCTTGCTTCCTATGTCATCCTCAGAGGAAGGCACTTTTTGCATGTGCAGGATGGTGTTAGATTGCAGTGCCATGGCAGTACTGATACTTAAGTGACTTCAGTTTTCTGTATGGTCAGAGCTGTGATTCAAAAGTGGCAGCGATGCTTTAGATCACCATTGTAATTGGGTGACTCAGGCCTTTTAGGCAAAACTTTAAGGATGGAGGAGAGAAAAAATGTAGTCTTTAATCTTAACTTTTGCAAGCTTGTGGTTTTAGTTTGAGAAACAAAACTGAAAGTGATTGCACTTTTCGTGTCTCACCACCTATGTCTGGCCTGCAAGTCTGATAGTTCTTTTTTTCGCCTGTGAGTGCACTGTGGAGCAAAGGGTCTAGCCTCCCTAGTTGCTTCTACTGAAATCAGACACTGCGTAAGTCAAGCGAAAGCTGAAACCGTTACCTGAAGCTTCAAAGGGTAAAAAGCAAAGAAATCTCAGGTGTAAGATATGCAAATGGATAAATGAGAGTTTATCTTTAATCAGTTGAACTTCTGTTTTCAGAATATTTTGAGAATATACTGATTAATGTAGAGAATATACCGATCAGCTGGGAGGCTTGCTTTATAGTATATGTTGGTGGATAGAAAAATCTTAATGATGAAAAATCATCAAAAAAACACGTGAAAGAGCTCCATCTCCGTTGTTCACATGGTGTTTTGCAGTGCCCAGCACTTGTTATCCTGAGACAAAAATCTCTAACTAGCAGACTAAGAGTCCTGTTTCTGGGCCAGCCCAGCAGGCCACCTCATCTATCTTGGTCACACTGGCAGCCAGAGCTGTTTTGGCTGGTGCTGGTGGCAAAAGTGCTATAATGCCACAGAAAACATCACTTTACTGCCGCTCCTTTTTGATTGTGTAAGCTTATGTTTTTTTGTTGCTTCCACAAACTTTAGGGATTGATAATTCAGGACATTCAGCATTGTTGTCAATATCTAGTCTCTGTAATGTAAGTTTTTGACATCAGCCTGTTCCTGTATTTTACAGTTGGTGCTGGATTTAATGTTTTGATAAACTGATATGTGAGAAATTTAGTTTTGCTTGTTAGACAGAACTCTTATGCAGCCTTATCTGGCATTTTGTTTTTAATGTATCGCACCTGGTATTTTCAGTCATAAACTCCAGAACTTCTGCTGTCATTTTACAAGGATCTCTACCTAGAGCCATTACTATCTATTTCAAATTGATCAGTGCAGTTCAAATCAATGTCAGTGCAAAGGTCTAATGGAGCTGTAATTGAAAAGCTCTTGAAGATGTTTTGGAGAACTGGTGTTTGAAGAAAAGGCAAAAAACGGTTGTTTAAAAATTAGAAATAGCTCTCTTGTTTGAAAAAGTAGGTCTTCTAGGCTGCATCAAAGGTTGGTTTCTCTTCCCTGTATTGTGTCTGCTTGCCCTGATAACTACGAAGGCAGTGCTATTGATCTTGCAGTGTGTACCACTCTACAGTGGATCACTGGGATGGCAGTTGATCGCTCACGGTTTTTCTGTGTTAACTACTTTGGTAGGTAGTCCTCTCTGGTATGCAAGTGCATTGCTTAATGCTTCGACCCTCTGACTTGGTTTGGGTAAGCTCATGTTCTGTGTCCCTGCTGACCTTTTGCAGTCAGTGTAGTGTTTCATATTGAGATATCTAAGAGGAACTGGGCATTTTGATTTTTCCCTCTCCTAAATGATCAAATCTATTCCATGTCCTTCTTGCATGGTAATTTTGGTATGGCATTTTCGTGAATGTTAGGAAACGCTATCTTTCCTGAGGTGGGGAAAGGTTGAAAGAACAGCTTATAAGTCCAGACTTGGTTGTCTGTGTTGTGGTTTGTTGGTGGTTTATTGTTTGGTTGTTGTTGTTTTGTTTAGGGGTTTGGTTAGTTTTTGTTTGTTTGGGGTTTTTTTGTTTGTTTTGTTTTTTCCTCTTTGAAGGCTACCAGGTCTTTTCAGAATCCTTTAAGCTTGCAATGTACTTGAAACACTGAAGTATATCATTGCTCTGACTTAGATTTAAATCTTATTTTCTAGAAGGGAGAGTAGATTAGTTCAAAATACCGTGTTGCATTAGTAGCATTACAGTTTCTAGCTAACTGACCAAGTTCAAATGGAAATTCTGAGCTTGTATTTTCTCAGCTGTACTTTGTCTTGGAAACTCTTACACCAGAGTAACATTCTAAGTGAGGAAATCAGAACATGAGTCCTATCTAAGAAGCAGACAGTTCTTCAGCTGGAAGATGGTCTGAATATGAATATACTAAAACTACTAAGCTATTGGTAGTTAGCATCATGAAAACTAGTAATAGAGTTGTGAGCTCCTAGTTAGTCTGGTCTATGTTGCTGGAGATCAGCATTCATGATGACTGTCTGCTAGATTATGAAAGGTCTTAAATAAAATCTTTCATATAATGTACATGTTTGCTTGCACCACTTGACATCTCTAGGTTAGCAGCAGGTGAAGCTGTGACTGAAATGACTGGTGAGGTTTATTCCCTGAGTTTGGGAGGTCGGATTTCTAAGAGTATGCATGTTACCAGTTTTGCTATGGCAAATGTTAGCACTGTGCTTAATCTAGACATAGAGATGTGTATATGTGTTCAACTTGATTTGCCTCGTTAGTTCTGAACTCTAAAGCTGGACTCCTAGTTTATAAACACTCTGCAAAGTAATTGTTAAAGCATATGTATTTCCTTTTCTGATACAAGAAAGCCTCACTGGGTTCCACCCTAATGACTGTCATGTGGTGTCCTTGCACAGTAATGTATAATAGAAATATAGGAGACATATGTAGTAGGAAAAGGAGTTTATATTAATAAAATCACAATCATCTGGAATAAAATTGTGTGTGGCTTTATGCTGCATACCTTCTGAGCAAAGAATGTGTTCTTAATCTTTTAATTAAGTATTAGGTCACCACAAGCAGTTGTTGCCAGTCTGTTTGATTTCTTGGTAGAAAAAAGCTGAGATATTGAGTTTCATTTTGCTTGCAGTGTTCATAACAGTACAAAAAGTGGGTTATTTTGCTTTTCAGAAAGTACCTCTAGGTTCTTTATTGGGAAGAGGGGGAATGAGTAAGTGAATGTATGCCCTAAATCAGGTGTGAGTTGGAGTTCTGCAAACAAAAATGAATGGAAAAATTGTGGTAGTAAAAAATAATTTTGCACTTTGGGTGGTCATGAACCATAAAGAATTGGGGGAACACGTTCCTATATTGTATGCCTCTGAGGTTTATGAGCTCCTTATAAACCTAATCAAGCTGTTATTGGCTGGTAGGGCTTTGTACTGTCAATTACTTTTACAGCTAACTGTTTGAAGAATCTTCCAGATAGTATTCTGAGGAATGACTTAAAGCAAATATTTGGGTAAGAAAATTCTTTGTCAAGTTGTAATCAGCCAAGTTATTTGTGTAACTCTTTTAATCTGAAGAACTGTCAGACTTTCATTTGCAGGGGAGACATGTTTCGGGACTCCCACAGCTGGTAACGAGTCTCATGCTTGCACGAATGCAAAATGCAATTCCTTTAAGCCAGTGAACTCTCTGTGGAAGAACAATTGCTAGATTCTGATTCTGAGTAGTGTCTTAGCAGGGAGCAGTTTTCAAAATGCCTGCAGTTACAGGTTCCCTTCTTGTTTGTATAAGGGAGTTTGGTACATGATTTCTCTTGACTTACCTGGAAATCTTTCAGTAGCTACTAAAAAGGTCATAAATACTCCTTGACCACTGAATGCCTGTGCTTAGTAATGTAATTTATTTGCAAAGAAAATGCGAGCAAAGACCGTGAAGAGCTTGTTGCTTTTAACTAACACTATTGAATTTTTCTGGATTTGTATGCAAATGGAAAGCTAGCAAATTCCAGTGTGGACATAAATGTGACACTGTTATGTTCTGTAATGTCTTCTACATGAAGATCTTCAGCTGGAAAAGCCTAATAAATATGGCTTAAAGAATCCACAAGTGTATTATGAGATGCAAGATAAATGAAGGTAGACAAAGATTAAGAATTTGAATGTGGCATGAATGGCTAGGTGGTCTCAGCTGCTTTTGGAGCTGGTGATGGACTCTAGAAATACACATTTTGTTGACAGAATGGCTGTCACATCTGTTTGTGTGACATAAAAATGTCATCCTTTTCATACCCGAGCTTCTCTATTGCGTATGCAAGTAGTATACAGTTCTGAAGGTCTGCGTGTCTCTTGGGATATTCTCTGTGTGTTGTGATATTGGACTGATGAAGAAGTTCTGCCCTCTCCCTGTGCCTTCTCTCCCCTCTCCTAAAGCGATGAACTCTTGAAATATACCAGTATTTAGTGCAAGGATCTAGCTATACTCCAGATAAATTTTTTTCTATGGGTAATGTAAAGGTCTTATCTCCCACCTTGAAGGGAAACAGAGAAGTTGTGTATCCATTTTACTACAAGCTTTCTTCAAGGTGTAGTTCTCCTGTAATTTGATGTTACTGGAGGAGTGTAAATGTGATGCTCCTGTTCCGTTGTTAGGCAGCACTGGTTTGATTTGCTAAAGTAAGCTGGATTTAACCAAATATATGGATTATAAAAGAGGCGGACTGGGTCTGATGCTCAGGTTTCAGAAGAAAATCTGATATCTCGGTTGAGGAACAGTCAACCTCTAGCGCTTCTACTTTCCTTCTTTAAAAAACAAATCTTGCTGCTTAGCCACAGCAGTGATAGTCCACTGAGACAGATCTCTGTACTGTTCCCACTCCTGTATTGTTGCCAGTCTGTTAGACATTTGGAGTGGAAGAGCAGTGGCTGTGGCTGTTGGGTAGTCATGGGGCAATCTCATCCAGCAGCCTGCTGTTGTCTAGTTATAAAATAGAAGTAAGGCTAGATTGCTGAAGCTGAGTCAGATCTGTCAAAACATCCAGAGGAAATGAAGCTAATGCATCTCTGAAAACTACTTCTGCACATAAAATGAGCTGTTTCTGTTTAGTTATTCATTAAGTGTTTCAGGAGTTGCATTTATTACTGTAGCTGCTACAGAAGTTTCTTATATGCAGGAAAAAAGGTTATACCACTGAGTGAGACTGGATATATAATATAGAACAAAATAGCAGACTTAAATGAATATGAAGTAGTAACTTACAAATAAAGCTTGGACTAAATCAAATTTCGTGTTTTCAGTCCAGAAGAATATCCTTAAGGTTTTTATAGTTAGACGGAGAGCTGAATAAGAGTGATTTGATAGAGGAAAAAAATATATTGGTCCAAACTTGAGAGAGTGCAGTGAGGTTCCTGGGGTAGCTGTGGGTTTGAGATTCAAGAAATACAAGTTCTCTTTTGGCTTTATTACTGGCTGAGCTGGATGACTGTGGGCAAACTGCTTCAGCTTTGTGCCCTGTTCCTCACACCTGCAGAAGAGGGATAGTTTTACTGCTGGTTGAGTGCCTTGACAGCTTTCTTTTGAAGTCTCATGAAAGAACTAGGTGGTGCTGAGAGTATAAGGGGAATTCTGCGAACTACTTTCTGCTTAGGGGAATGGTAATGAATGAAGAGTGTGTCTATAAGGGTGTTCAATTCCTGCCATACGCTGTAGCCTTCTGTATTGGATCTGAAAGCAGTGTCTTTTTATGGCTATGGTTTCTCTTACATTTTCCATTCCACTTCAGCATGAAACTCTACTTCAGTCTTCATACGCTTTTATCAGTGGGAGGCTTGTAATTGTGCACGTGTCCGTCACTCCCAGTACCTTGTGAGTTTCTGGACTTTGCTCTGTACATTTGTGATAGAAAGATCATTCCGTGTGTGTAGTGAAGTGCACGCTTCCATCCTACACTTGTCCTTAAATTCATCTGCTCCAAACATTAACTAAAATTGTAGGACTGCAGTGCTGGGATGGCAAATGGAGTTGTTGCCTTACACAGAGAGAAAGCAGACACTTTCAGTTTTGAGGGGGTTTTTGTGGGGTTTTTTGTTTGTATTTTTGTGGGTTTTTTTGAGTGGTTAAATGTAGATTTTGAAACTCGTTTTATATGGAGACAATTGGAATTAAGAGAGGCGGGTATGGAGGTTATTTTATGATGCTTAAGGATCTACTGCGTATCTTGCCTGAATGTAGCTGGTGACAGCTGCATAGGATGGAGGGAGGAATGATACTTGTCATGCGGAAAGGCTTTTTGAAGCAGTATGTAAAGGTGAGTGCAGTAACTGAAGCATCCTTGAAAGTTACATCCGAGGGACTGGGTAGTTGCTCTGATTTCCTTCTCAGAGGGTGAGGATGGTCTGTGTGTTTGTGTGTCTTCACTGCTGGTAACCTCAGGTGTGATAGCAGCACACATAGAACCTCACTTAACAGATGTACTGACTCTCCCTTTTTTCCCTGTTGCTTGTGGCTTCCATTCCTGAACTTTTCAGTCCATTGTTGGACTATATTTCCACCTAACTGAACCATATTTCCACTTGATCAGTCCTAAATAGAGTGGCCTTTACTGTTTCAGAACCAAAAATCAGAAGATTGCAAGGAAGGTATTTCTGCTCAGGACTGGAGTGTGCTGCCTTCAGGTGGTGTAGGCCACTGAAGTTTTCTAATACACAGCACAGCAAGCAGCTCTTTTACGTATTGTATTCTATTTTTGTAACATGTCCACTATAGCAGAGGGCAACCTCAGTTTGACTTCTCTGTACAAAGATTGGTTTCTACTTTTTTGGACTAGATAAGTTTGCTCAAGACAACTTCCTGTGTTCCAGATGAATTCAAATCCAGAAGTACACTTGGTGTGGGTACCACCGTTTTGCCGAGCCTGGTCAGGTGTCTACTGCTGTTGTCATATGTCAGAGTTCATGAGTTTTGTTTGTTTGGTAGGTGGTGGTTGTTGTTTGTTTTTCTTGGCTTTTTGTTGTGTGGGTTTTTTTTTTTTTAATAGCCAGTAGTGATACTTCTTCTGTTTCTGTGTGTTATTGAAGAGTGGAACTTAATCTTTGCTACCAGCTCTGGTCTTCTCTAAAGTTAACAAGCCTTTTCAGTAAATAACTATTGCCTTTAAGACTATTTCCTGCTCTTCATGCTCTGTTATGCACTGGTTCCACGTTTAATTAAAACAAGTTGGTCTTGCTCATTTAAAATATGACTTCTGGTAGTAGAATTTAATTCAGTTGACTACTGATACTAATTCCCATCTAGGTCATCTTCGTAATGCAGTCATTTAGTCCTGTTTGGACTGGGTAGAAAAACATGAGAACAGGTTTAACTGGTACTTTATATGGGGATAAAACAACATTGGTTCTTATTTAGGCATTATTGCAATGGGATGACATTTTATTAGCTTGGTTCACTTTTTTTTATTTCTGTTTGATTCATTGGTTCTGTTCAGTTAGTCTGGGAATGGGTATGTCCCTACTGAGACATCAGCATAGTGAACATATGAAAATAGCTGATGTGAGTGTTCACCTTGGACAGTGATGAGTTGTGTTTTGTTTTGGTTTTCCTTGTATGTAAGTTTTGTCATTCAGTGCAGCAAAACCTGGGATTTTTCAGAGATGTATTTCTGTATGTGCTTATTTTTCTAGTCTCATCCTTGATAGGAAGGGTTGGATGAAGACAGATAACTAGTGGCTTAGTATGAGGGACACATGAATTAAGGATGAAATGAGGTAGTATCGAAAGCTGAAACTGTACCAGTGGCACATTAGTGGGTGGCAGAATATGTATAAAAGAACCCAAAGTCAAGTGTGTGAACAATGTCACATCTGTAGTATCTAAGATGGAATTCACATTTCTTACATTAGTGCTGTCAAAACAAATGCAAACCAAGATTGAGGTATGTTTTGAAAATCAGGAATGCTTGAAATGGTGTGAGTTTGACGTCCCTTTGCGGAAAAGCACACTTTTCCAGGTATGCCGTGATCGGCTCTCAGGTGCTTCAGTAGTAGGAAGCTTTTAGAACTTCTGCTTTCATGTATCTCAAAGTGCATATTTGGTGAAAGAGCAACCTGTGGTGAATAGGAGTGTTTCCTGAAAAACAGGCAACACTGAGAGATGGAACTGAAAAGAGGGTAAATTCGTGGGGAAGAATTTCTTCCTCATATCTAGGGTGGGGAGGCACTGAACAAGCTGCCCAGAGAAGCTGTGGGTGCCCCGTCCCTGGAAGTGTTCCAGGCCAGGCTGGACGGGGCTTTGAGCCACCTGGTATAGTGGAAGGTGTCCCTGCCTATTGCAGGGGGGTTGGAACTAGATGATCTTTAAGGTCCTTTCAAACCCAAACCGTTCCGTGATTGGTGACTTCTAATAAAGTGAATTTGCAGGGAACTTGCCCTCTCAGAATGTGGCTCTTTTAGTTGAGAGAAATGGAGTATGTCACTGGAAAACAGGGATGTCAAATAACTGGAAAGTTTAGCAGTTTTAACCACATTATGGGAGAGAACTTGTAGGGAGTGGGAGAAGGCTGTTGGTGTCCTTATGTGTATTTAAACTGCTTGGACTGAGGGTGCAATTGGGATTTGAAGCAGTGGCTCCCGTGCTGAGTTTAAGGTTTTAGCCTGCTTGCTGCAGGGCAGGCAGAGTTGTTTGTAGGTGGAATGGTTGATTTAACAAGCTGTGTTTTCTGTCAGTACCATACTGAGTTTTTCTGCGAAAATATTAAGTCTGTGGTGAGAGTGGGTAGTGAATGTGACCCTAGTATAAGAGGAAAAAATGATTAATCTATAGTAGTCTAACACTGGTCCCATTATCCTTGTACAGTGCAGTAGACACGTATCTTGGCTGAGTTTAAATATATGAAATGGCAAGTGATGTTTGACCTGCTGGCAGACTTTATTTTCCATTTAAAAATTTTTGCCCAACTTGATTTCTTGCTAGATGTTTTCTGTCTACTTTTTAAAAAAATAATTCCATAAGCACTTCTATTTCACCATATTCCTGACCAAAATCATAAATATAAATGAATAGTACTGTTTCTCTCCTGAGCTTTAGCAGGGAAAAGGTGACAGTTGTATAGCTTTCTTTGGAATGGATTTTTTTAAGTAGACTAATTTAATTGCTGTAGTGTGTTAAAAATGCCTTAAATTCCAGTTAACTAATATTTATCGAAAGAATACAAATTGCTTTCTGCAAGAAAATAATTAGAGTTCTTGTGTTGGTGTTGGGAGTAGGTCCTGGTATGATCACCAAGAGTTGAACTTATAATATGCCAGCTACTTGTCCACCTCTCTTGGTCAAAGAGTGTAAGAAGAAATAGCTTGAAACAGAACAGATTCAATTATTTTTGGATTTAAAAGGAGATGTTCTGATTAACAGCAAAAGCTGTTCGACTCATATGTTGGCAGCATTTTGGGAATGTTTATCTGTCTCTCCTCATTCATAACTGGGGCAAGTCTGAAGTATTAATAATATTCAAGTACTTCAGAGTCAGCTTGTTACATGTTGAAGTATCACTGCAACACATAGAGCAACATTTTGATTAGCTTATGCTGCTTTGGGTTCCAGACATACATTTTTAAATGTGCAGGATATTCTGCTGTTTTTTCATACATCTTTACCAAAAGAACAGAGTAAGTGGTCTGTTTTGTTGTTGAAACTATTAATAGCAACTTTTTCTAGCTACCAGTGTCTCATCTGAGGAGGGTTGTATTGAAATATTGGGAATAGAAAAGTTAATGCACATACCTGGCTCTGGCTAGTGCTAAGATTGCTTTTAAAAGATTTGCCTCATTCATAGTAGTATGAAGTCTTGTGTTAATTAAGTTGAAGTAGCAAAATTTGTCAATAGTTGCTACATGCTTTCCGTATGGCTATTTTAAGCTCTCAGAAGTGGCAGATATTTGCTATTCAAACTTTATATCTAGGAAAATAGTAGCTAAAAGCAGTTGTTCTGCTCATAAAATTTGAGATTGGTTTCATTTCTGCATTTTGAGATTATTGTAGCTCTCATTGGTAGTACAAGTGCTGGATCATATTTTCTCACTTTTTTCCTAGAATGTAGGAGTTGGACAGCATATTTATATTTTCTGCTATGGTTTATCATGCAAATGTCTGTCTTGCTTCTGTTGTATCTCAAGTAGGGGAAGATGGTCCTTCTGTTTCTAGTTTACCACCCTTTTCTTGGAGATCTTGTAGCTTCTAAATTAGTGAAAATGATCTCAGGAAGCAAAAAAAGATAGATAAACCCATGTGGTTTTTTCCTCTGCTTTTCTGTTTAGATGATCTTTAAATAACTTAAGTAACAATCACTAGTAGGAACTACACTCTATAATCCACATGTGTTCTTGGAGTTGACAGAAGTTGGGCTATCCCCTTGTATGCTGAGACTGGAAGTCAGGCCAGCCTTAGATGTTGGTTGTAGATGGTTTTCTCTTGTGACAAGATTCCTTTTTCGGAAAGAGTCCATTTAAAAAAAGTCACACATTTGCTGCAACAGTTAAATGTGAATTTGGAGTAGGTACATCCTCTATACTCTTGCTTGGCATGTCAGTCTCTGGCCAAAGGAAGAGCTTGCACTGATTTGCCTTGACCACAGGGCTGTCCATAATTTTCAGTTTTCTTATGCTATTGCCTTGTAGTTCTAGAGACTTGCGTGGTGTATAAACTTCAACTTTGTTGGAAGCTTTTATGGCTGGTAAGTGATTCAGTGATTTTAAAACTAGTGCATTAGTGTTATGCGTTTCCTCAGCCATCGTAGGGTTTTCCCTTATTTCTGGAAATGTATGGCAAATTACCTTGTGTCCCAAATACACAGCTGGGATCTTAAAGGAGAAGTAGAGCCGTGCATTATCAGTTAAGAGCCTTAAATCCTTAACCAGCTCAAATAGTATGTGCTTTTAACAAGTGTGGTGTCTTTAATGAACAAAGTGGGATACGACATGAGGATAGCGGCGTAACTACAGGTGCCTAATATTAATGCAGCGAATCCATACAGAACAACAGCGCGAGAGATGCTGTGGCTCTCAGAGAGCCTGTGGAAGAGCTGTCTTCTGCTTTAACTTCCCATCAATTGATGTGTGCTGAAGCAGAAGGTCTAGTTGCCCACTGTGTCACACTAAGCAACAGATTGAAGCAACTGATTGAAGAATCATTTTTTTCTAATGTTTGTACCTGCTCGGAACTTGCTATCCAACATCTGCATGTGCAGCCCTATAATGGATGTTACTGCCATTGCTGAAGAGTATTGTCTTTTAATCCAATAATGTGATCTGCACACAAGGGCTCTTTGTTCCCCATCCTTCCCACTCGTGTATCCTGGAAGTGTTTTTAAAAGTGCTGGATTATTGCTTCCTGTCTCTCTGCCCCTCAGTCATTGGAAATAACAAACTGAATTAGTTTGATGCTATGGGCTGTCCTTCAAAATCTGGATCTCTCATCACAGTTGCTTGGATTGTCGATCCATGGGGTGTGTATGCAACAGAGATATCTCATGCCATCCTCCCTCTACCTCTGTTATCAGTGTTATGCTTACTCTGCTTTTGATTAAATTTAGGGTGAGCACTGGTACTTATATCCCATGAGATGAAGATGTGTTGTTAGAATTGATATAAGCAGTGCCCATTGAAAATTGAATGGAAACTCCACACCTGTATTTGCCTCAAAGAGTGTCAGGTTTATTCTTATTGATTTTAAAATAGACCAAGAATCTTAATGTACATTATCTCCTGGTTGCAGTAGCACTTAAGAATTACTGTAGATATACTTAATTTATTTTTCTGTTAAGACTAGTGAAAGAGATGCTTTTTCCTTTTTTTTCCTTTTTTAAATTTATTGTTGCATATAGATGCAACATGTCAAATCTAGTTTTACAACGTCATTATCCAAAGAGCTGTTATCAGTGGCTCAATGTGTTTATGCTTAATGAAAGGGAAATAACCTCCATGCAGCTGACAGCTCATTGTTCACAGGGCTGTTAGAGGTACAAAGCAGAAGCATTTGCGGCAGTTTTTGGGGTGATGTCATCTATTTGGAGACTACAGTAAGTGAAAAAAATCTGGTTTGTAACTGCAGCAAATGTCTGTGGTCAGCTTTTTACGGTCAGTTGATGTAAAAGATTTCAATTGCGTAGCAATGATTGAACACTTGCATAGGTAGGAAGCTTTGATATGAGAATCTTTTGTTTTATCTTAGGAACAGGCACTGTCTGCTTCTGGTTTTGTTGTATGAGGCTATACGCAGAATCCTGATGTTGGTTATAGCCTTTCACTTGCACTGAAACAAGTAGTTATAGTAAAAACTTAAACCACTGTCTAAATCTGGAAACCTGTGACACATTAGAAATCAATCACTTGGAAGAAATTGCTTTTCACTGTTTCTCAATGTAAAATCAGTAGTAGTTCATAAATGTGATGTGGGCAGCAGAAAAGTGATCTTTTTTTTTCCTGAAGCTTTTTTTTGTCTTTTGTAGTTTCCAGGATGAATGGATGCATCCTTGATTCTGGGTCCTTAGACTACACAATGTATATTAGTAGGCAAAATGGAAGTTGCAAGATCAGGTCTTTATTCTCTGAAAAATCATAGATGTGCTGAATTGATTGTGGTTGATAACTTGAGGCATTTTGGTTTCCTCTGACCCATAAAAAGTACGTTTCTCATTTAGCTGAATCTTAGATGGGAGTTACTTCAGAGAATTCATGTGGTCTGGACATACTTACACCGCAAAATGAGGGCTATAGCAAGAAGAGGCCAGTTCTTGAGAAATAGTTAAATTGGCTTGAGATATCGCTGAGAAAGCTGTTCCAGGTACCACTAGTGGTAGGATGCGTCCAACTTGACTAGTCAGAACTCTTTCAAAAGAAAAGGCCCGTAGATATAAACTTCAGGGAAAACACCGATAGAAGGAACATGGAAATAATAATTAAAAACTACCACAACTTCCCAGCAGCTCCCCATGAGTCACTCTTGGTAGTAATTGTTTTTTCTGGTCTGTCGATGAGACTGTCCCTTTGGTATTGCTTGAATGCACCAAGTCATGCTTCTCTGCATTCTCCTTGTCTGGCAGCACAGCTAAGTAGTCATTCAGGTTTAAGTGGTGACATGCCAGGTGGACTGTCTTGGCCATCTCTGTGCTGTCCCTTCAAGCCTTTCCAGCTTGTCATCTATCTCTGTGTGAGTTGTTTCAGTCATCAGTTTTGTCTTGTCACTTCTCTGTTTCTGCATCTTTGTGGGTTGTTGGGTTTTTTTGGTTGGTTGAGTTTTTTGTGTGTGTGTGTTTTGTTTTTTGTTTTGGTTTGGTTTTGGTTTTTTTGTTGTTATTGTGATTCTCTTCTTGTCCCGCCATCTCCTTCTGTCATCCCTCTGACCTCCTCTCTTCTCCTCCTGGGCTCTACTGTGTTTCTCTCTGGCTGGTTTTAAGAATGTTGCTATATTGTTACTGCGTGAAAAATGAACATAATAGACAGGAAGGGAAAAGCTCACATCACATTGTGTCAATGGCTGCTAACATTCAAGTTGCTTATGACTTCGAGACACTTGCAGCCCCGATCTTCAGAGGGTTAGCCAGAGCCAAGAATGAGCGAGTAGGGCTAAGGAGGTCTGCATTTGTAGAATAGAGCTTGTAGGTTGCTGTAAGAAAACCTTGTAGTACTATGTAAGTAACTTGTTTCTCTAGCTGAGGAGAGGTGTTGAGAAACGTCACATGCAGTAGAGTATTTTCTTTGTCAATTTAAGATGTGCAGTAAAGCATCAGACCAAAATTTGTGCCCCATCTGCAGTTCCCATAAATGCCCTTCAGCATCCTGTTCTGGAGTCTGGAGATCAAAGGCAACAGTGATAGGGCTGCAGTCATCCATTAGGTGGTTTGGAGTAAGGCTTTGGGAGAAAATCCTTTAAATTTCTAGAAGACGGGTAACAAAGGTAAGCAAATCTTTACTGTGCTGTGTAAGGCTTTGACTAAGCAAATACACTTTCGGCCCAGTTTCGGCCCAGAAGCATAGTAGCAACATCAGTAACCTGCTAAATGGCTGCAAATTTTTTTTTCCCAACCATCAGGACAGAGCAACAGCAAGATACTTGTAACAGTGGTCCCTGAATAGTCTATCAAATCTGATTAGTCAGAAGACACTATTTTAATTAAACCCTCTTTGGAAAGGAGGCAATGGAATGTGGCTGGCAGCCTGTTCTAGTGTTACTGTGCGCAGTGCTTAACAATTCTGTTTGCTGACAGTGCCTTCTGCAGTAATGGTATCTTAATAAGTGCGTGGTCATCGTGCATCAGTAAGAGCCAGTGTGATATAAACTCAAATGCTACCTGAATCTAAACTGTGACTGTTCCTCTGGAAAGGTTACATTTCTTTATTTGCTTGCTATTGATGTGCCTTAGCTTCTGTAGTTAAAAAAGGTGTTGCATAAGGTAGAGGAATAATTTTTCCAACTGCACCCTGAAGTTAATGCAGGTGCCTGGTCTCCACTAGGATTTTACTACAGGATCACCAACAAAAGCAAGATGCTTACTGCTTATGTGGATTATTCTGCTGATTTAACTGAAATAGAGTTAATTTTCTTCATGCAGTTAGAAACTCTTGTTTTTCATAGCTAGCATAGTTGTTGTTTGGATTTAGCTTGAGAACAAGAAGATAACACCCTGAGATAGAATTAATGTTTTTCTTCAAGTAACTTTCCAGCGTTTTTGAGTTGGAATGAAGAAAATGTAAGAACTTACATATATCTTAGCTGTTGTCTGGGAGCCAAGGTCTTTCTGGGCTCTCTATCTGCAGATGTGGGGCAGCGAGGAAGCAGGGCACAGATGGGGCAGACCCTAACTGACAGCCAGACTAATCAATGAGAGTATTCTGTGCCATTAGTGTCATGCTTTGTATTTAACAGGAGTAGGGTTTTCTGGCTCATCAGATGTGTTCCTGTTCAGCTCCATTCTCAGTAAGTTCTGTTCAGGAGTTCTTTTAGTTTGGCCTTTTGCTGTTCTACCATTTTACAGTTGGCCTCTGGGCTTTTCTGCCTTTTTGGCCTTTTCACTCTCTCCCCAGCACTGACTACTCGGGACCAGGGTGATCTCTCTCTTCCCGGGACTGGCCGGTCAGCATAGATGGCATTCATGAGGAACTGCATGGAGTATCACTTTTATATATATATACTTTTAATATATATATAAAATAATTAATAGTAAATTGCTATTATTTTGTTATTTTATTAAACTGTTTTTATCTCAATCCATTAGTTTCTCCTTTCCCTTTCAGTTCTCTCTTCTATTTGGGAGTGGAGATGCGGGGGAAGTGGGTGAGCAGCTATGGCGGTTTTCATTGCTATCTGGGGTTAAATTGCAAGAGATATTTTGACACTGAGGACACATCCAAGGCTTTATCCAACTCCAGATTGATACGCTACTGCAAAACCCCCTGGATATTGGACATGCACATCTTTGGTTCATTGGGATTCATACACATTGCTACTAATGTCCCTGGAGCAAACTGATAATGTCACCAAAACTTAGTGTTTAGTTACCTATGGTTATGGTAGGTGTGTGAGATAGTTAACTTAGTGTGTCCTCACAATGGCCTGCTGGGGAGGGGGTATAAATTACCATTCTAAAAATGATATCTTTTGAATTTTCTTTGCCTTTGATGTAGGTACAGTCTGGAGTAAGCTGTTTCTGGTAAATGAGGTAGACAGTATAATCTGTATTGCCTGTAGGGAACTGGTGCCGCATTGAAAAAAATCTTCCTTGTGGTTGAGCTGCCAAAGTGAAGAGGTTATTTCCTCCCACTAGAAGCTTTAAAATTCTTTAAAAATGTAGCACTTGCTTTTCAGTCTGAGGTAGTAACTAGAAGAAAGAGGAACTCTGAGAAATTGAAGGAAGCGTGTAGAGGCCTTGTCCCTAATGCAGCTTCGCTGTAACGGTAGTGGATGATAGGCAGCCGTAGTACGTGTTTGCAGGTGGTGCCTCACAGTCTCCAGTGACAGACAGAGGACTGGTGAGGTATGCGAAGGCTGTATGATTTCACATGTGGCCTGGATTTTTCAATAATAACAAATCAAGCTGTCATCTTAATTGCTACTCTCATACAGAAGAACTAGCAACGTAGCAGCTTGCCTGACAGTGTGGTCTGGGTCTGAAAGGTGTAACCTGTTTGATATGCTGTAGTCTGCAGTCTGGGCTTCTTCTCTGCAGTGGTGGGACCTGTAAAGTCCATTCAACTCTAAAAGTTGATGTGCAACTGTACTGGGTCATCTTCTGGCTTTGCCCTTGACAGTCTTCCTGAAATAGCAGGTTTGGCACTGTTTTACCTCCTGTTTATGCTGTCTTTGGAGCTGCAATGTTATGTTCGCCTCTGAGAAGCAGTTGCCATCTAGTGCCAAAACCAGTTCTCTAGCTTAGTGGAGTGGTTTTGGACATAATACCAGTGTTGAGCAAGGTGGTGAGATGTGCTGAGAAAAACCTGACAAACGTTGAGCAGTATGACACATGGTTTTTATGTACAAGGTATACCTGGAATTGTCCAGCGTGACTCATTTCCTTGTAGCCTGGCATCTGCTCGCTGTGTGTCCTGAAGTCTGGTTGCACCCAGATAATCTTCTTCCCTCAGCTTCAGCTTTAGGTGTGTGTTGAATTCCTGTTAGCCAGTAGAGTTGGTTCACCTACTCATTTCAACATAATGTTGAAAAGGACATTTGCACTGAAAAAAAAACTTTCCTAAAGTACCTGAAACTGGCTCTTCCTGACTCCAGTCATGTTAGCAGCTGCCAGAAGGAATAGCTAAGCTGTCTGTGTAATCTTTACCTTACCTTTAAGGTAGTGTTTGCAGTTGGAATCTGCAATGGAAAGATCTCAATTGGGGAACGGTGGGTGTGGATGTTAGATCTGTTCCAAGCTGTGCTTTCAACACTTTGGTGCTGCTGGTGGGGGTGTACTGGATAACTTCATGTTTGTGAAGGACGGCTGTTGCGCATTTCAGGCCATGAGCTGGAGGACTTCAGAAACAAAGGGCAACTCTCATTCTGTGTTATGCATAATGTCAAAGGAGGATTTACAAATTCAATTATTTGAAGAATTATGCTGTCGTGTTTTGAGAAAGATCTTGTGACGTACTTCTAATCTAGGAAGAGAACCAGTTATGTTATTGAACGCACCGTAAGCATCCCAGAGGAGGGTTTTTGCTGACAACTAATGAGACAGCTAATTCTACCTTAAACAACTCTTTCTTAGGACAAGGCTCCTCTCTGTTAAAAGCTGGCTAGGCACTTGTGTGTTTAACAGCCATGTAGGACCTGCATCCAAATTTTATAAGTTGTTAGTAAAATTCTGTGAGCAGTGGATGAGGACTATTGTTAGCATTGCTTTCTTGAGTGTTTATCTGAAAATATCTTCCTAATGGTACCATTTATTGTGTACCTGTATTGTTATCTGTGCATTACCCAGTGTGTCTCGGCAACTGCCATGTTGGCTGACTGCATACTCAGTATCATAGTATCCCTTTTTAGAGCAGCAGGGATTAAACTGGAGAGGATCAGTGTGGGATTTCCAGTAGGAAGGTCTATTCTTAATACCACAGGAGGCAGGGTGTGCTCCATGGGGCTGGGATGGAGCTGCCTCTGAGTGCTGTGATCTGGAACTCTCTGCCTTCCTGAGCAACCTGGCCGCTTCTTGGCTCTGTGTTGTGGCTTTTTTGGTTGGTGGTAGTTGTTTTTGGGGGTTTTTTTTGGTTTTTTGGTTTTTTTCATCTTCATGTTGCTGTTTAGATTGTAAGACCCTGTGCTAAGTTACTTATTTGCTCAGTCAGTTCTCAGAGCTATAAAATAAGTTTGCTCATCTATCTTGGTAACATGAGTAACATGATAAACAGCAATTGTCTGCAACGTATCCCATAATCTAAAGACAAGACTGTAGAATTTCATAGGCTTATGCTGTGCTACACATATAAAGTTGTTAAATCTGTTTTAAAATGTTTTTCAGGTTCTAAATGGCTTCTAAGAAGTTGGGATCCGACTCTCATGGTAAGTGAAATTTGGCATCCTTGTCTTTTGAACAGAATGAATCCTACCATTGCTGCTGACTTAATGTCCCAGTGGAGACAGTCCATAGAGACTAATCTGTGTAGCCTCTGAGTAATTTTTTGTTAAGAATTAAGTGCCTTGGTTTTCTTCTTGCATAGTTGCCTGCTGATGCTGTAATCATTCAAGACAGAAGATTCATATGAAATTTCTAACAAGATTTTTCATGAAATAGAAACTTTTGCTGTTAGAAACTCAGCCTTGATCTTCCTGGGTAATCTTTCAGATGAGAGGGTCCTGGGGAATTCAGTTTGTCCTTGAGCTTTTTATTCAGTTTTTCAAGTATAAAGCTAAACTACAGGATAAGAAACGTCTCGCTTTAATACATGGTTAAAGATTAATAAAAATGGCCTATCAAAATTTTTGGATGGTCTCCTTTGCTGTGGCCCAGTGATCCTGCTGCAAGACAATTACTTTCTTTATTACAATAGATAGCTGCTAGCCCTTCACCACTTCTTTCATGTCTGTGAGTGGTTTCTATGAACACTATGAACTGCTTGTCTTTTGAGTCTGTTTTTGTTTCTCTCTTCTGCTTCCTGAACCAGACTAGTAAAGACACTACTCAGAGTTCAACCTGTCTTAAATATTTCTCAGAACAGTATGGTGCGGTAGAATGTGCTTCTGGCTTCAAAATAACAGGATCAAAAGAAATGGTACTCTAAGCTGGCTAGTTAACTTGTCTACTCTTTTGTGTACCCTCTGTTCCTAATGATAGCAGTGACACTGTCACAGTACTGTTTCTAAGGGGTAGTGGAGCAACTTCCTTGGCTTATTATGTCTTAAGAAATCAGCAGGGCGATTGTGTCATTATTCACCAGGGTTCTTAAGAATTAATCCCACTAAGTGAATTTTGGCTTACCGTAAAGCATCTAGCCCAACAGCTACCTTGAACTCTGTCTCTGGCAGGCTGATTAAATTGGTTAATGTAGTTGATGCATCTCTTGTACTTATTGTTGACCTGCTTATTGGAGGTCAGAGGACTGTTGTTGAATCACAGAGTGGCTGAGGTTGGAAGGGACCTCTGGACATCATCAGGTCCAAACCCCCTGCTCAAGCAGAGCCACCTGGAGCAGGTTGCTCAGGACCATGTTCAGATGGAGATGAAGAGGGGAATATAAGGTATGTGTGGAGAGAAAGGAACCCATTTCTTGTCTTGAAGGAACTGTGCCTAAGCATGTAACTTCGAATGCTCTCTTGTAATTTAAATAATTGGAAGTTCGAGCTTAAGTTCTAGTAATTAGTGGCATCTAGAAATGCAGCTCTTATCTGTTGCACAAAAAGGATGGGTCACACACAGTGCAGTACATTAATATTGCTATTGTTTTGTCACTGTCACTATACAACTTGGAAGCTTTTAACTCAAATTTCTGAAAATTACATAAGTGTGGTTTGTGTTACCACAAAAACTAAGTACCACTTGGTTTCAAACTCTCCTCTGTTCATAACCAGTGACTGATTTTATCTGAAATATTTCCATTTTGCTACCAAACTGAAGGACACTTTTGTGGGTTCCTCAGTGGTTTCCACATTACACTAAAGTGGAGAGAAATCTTACTCTCATAGTAGTTTCTTGGGCCAGGAATATCATATAGTGTGTGGTGTCAGAGATCAGACCGACAGGTACGCTTTTGCCAGAGCTATTCTCAGAACTTTCTCAATATGCTAAACTGCTAAAAGGATGAAGTGGCTAACAGCCATATTAAATAACAGTTCCAAAAACCTCTTAATTGCTTCACTTGAACATGTGACTGTTGAAACAGCAACTTGCATAATACTTTCTATATGTGGGTTTTGCTTATCATTTTAGAATATGCTGTATAAAAGAATTTGCTCCCTTACCCATTAGTGTATTCAGGCAGAAGGGTCATCTGTTTACAAAAGGAAAAGGATTGTTGGCTTTCTGGATCAGATTGTAACTTCACTAGACTGCTACTGTTCTTGGACTGGAACAAAGTGAATACTGTGCATCAGCATTTTGGTTCAGAAAGAGTGTTTTACCATCAAATGTCATAAGACACTTTGTGTGTTTCTTAGCGTGTGCTTGTGGGTTTTGTAGCAGAGTTATATTCAATATGAGGTTATAGCAGTGGTTGTTATTAAAAAAAATTAGTATACTGGGAAGAAACTAGGAGGTTTTTATTCCTTAGCCTAGCTGCTGAGGTTAAACTGGCAGCTGTCAGTGCAGCCCATCTAGTCTGGGTGTGTTTAGGTTTTTTCACTGCACCAAAACAGAGTGTTGCTGTGTAAATACCACAATGTGTGCTTGTATCCTCTGTGGCTAGTACCTATTTCAGATGAACAAGAAGGCTGTGCAAGGGGAGGTGTCTGTCAATTACTGTGTCAATAGGTCTAAGTATTTGCACACAGAGAAATTTGGGCTGTGAGATCTGTGCAGAGAGGTGATCCTGCTTCGCTTGGATCATCCCGTGTAGAGTAGGACTTGTGCCAGTGGGACTAAGCAGGGCATAGTAGCAGCAGTTGGGAGATCTCTCACCTGGCCGTGATTTGCCACTCTCAGCACCACAGTTGCTATTTCTGCATAAGCAAACACTTTGGCACTTCCAGGTTCTCAAACTGCCAGCTCAAATACAATTTGGATGCAGTGTTGCAAATACTGGTGGCGTTGGCCAGTGAAGTGCCATCTGAATGCTGTGCTGTGTAATGCTTGAATGTGTGTTTCTCAGGAAGAATAACTGAAAATACAACTATATTCTGCCTGGAGCACTTTTTCGTCCTGGTGGTGCAGGTGGCATGTAGGTTATTCAGCCTGATGGTTTCAAAGCTGGAGGAAATACCACCCGTGTCCTAACAGGACTCTGGGACCAGCCAGTGCAGTGCATAGTGTGAGAACTCAAGTGATGACAGCACATCAACATTTAACTCCAAATTAACAGGATGTTCCTGTTTTTGAAAGCGGCTCATCCTCATGGAGCCTGAGACTGCTTTGTTGTAGATGAGTCAACAGTGAAGGAACACAAACAGTACTTAAACTGTCATCTGAGTATGAAAATGGGTCAAATAAAAATGGCAAGTTACAGCTCACTGAGCAAGAAGTTCGTCACTGAACACCATCTTTGATATTGCCACTAATGTCTTTTCGGATCTGCAACAGTCAAAGCGAAGTTACAAATAAGTGCTAGAGGAACACGTTAGCCTGTTATACACAGCCAGAAATCTTGCCTGTAATTCCAAGAGTTTAGACCAATGATCCAAGAGACACCTTTCAGTTAATTGGGAAACTAAGTGCAACTGGTGTTGTGGGTTTCCTAATACTACTTTACAGCACTTCAAGGAAACCAGACTTCTAGTCTGGCTTCTTGGATGCAGTTGAACTCCAAGTGATTCTGCCTCATGAGTTTGCAGGATGCCTGAAGAAAGAGTTTAGTCCTAAACCACTTTTTTAATGCTACATATAAGCGATAGATATAAAGGACAGATGGAAGACCATGAAATAAGTCTGAAGGCTCTCATTGGAGTAATCAGAAATCAGACAGCTGATTAGATTAGATTGCTTGTTTCAAAAATCAGAATTGTTATGCCAAATAGTCTTGAGCTATTTCACTGTGTCTTGGTTAAAGTGGAGTGTCCAGCTTTGCGCCACTTTGCCTTTGGACCACTTCTGTGCAAATGTTACTTCCTACTTGTATGCCAGAGCCTGGATTTTAGTTGGTTCAGGTGCTCTAAAGATGGGTCATTTAAAAGCCTGTTTTGAATATGACAAAAAATGATAGATCTTTTTATAGAGACATGACAGAATACAGTGTTCAGGACAGCTTCAGCTTCCAGTTGTGTAGGCATAGTCTTGTCACCAGGGAAGCTAAGATGTTGGGTATAGTGACTTAACAATCCAACAATTGAATAGATTTTGATTTTGTGGTTTGTGTTGTTGTTTGTTTGTTTGTTTTAGGTTTTTTAATAGACATGAGCTAGAACATTAAATGCTCCCCCTCCAAAAAAAAACCCCAAACCAAAAACAAAACACCAAATAAACAAACGCCCAACCAAACAACAAACAAACAAAAAAACACCAACAAGAAACTGAGACAGTAAAGTCCAAACACATTCGTTATGTTTCTGATCAAGCAACTTCCTTCATATTGAGTCACCTGGTGTAGTTGGGGCAGCAGAGATAAAATAGCCCCCAAATAAAGAAATGTGAGTCTTGATTGAATGCATTAAACTTGTAAGTTGTTTTTTTAAATACAATTTCTGCTTTTGTTCTTAGGGCCTTTCAGTTATCTTGATGATGTCCCATTTAAGATAGGAGACAAATTCAGAACCCCAGCAAAGGTTGGATTACCCATTGGTTTCTGCCTACCTGATTCTTCTCAGCTTGTCAGAGAAGCCCAGGTAAGTGACATGTTTTATCTTTCTGCTCTCTGCCCTGAACATGTGGTGCTGTAAATTGTGAATAGTCACAGTTTGAACACACTTTCATACGTTAGTTTTGTTGGTCCTGTGTTGTCATTTTGTATGCCAGGCAGTAGTTGCAGATGATCTGTTAAAATCTATAGAAAGATTATGATAGGCTATGGAAAAAAGCTGCTGCTTCTTATTGCTTTAAAAAGACTGATAGCAAGTGTAAGGTCTTGCACTTCAGAAAACATAATCCAGGAGTGCAGCAGTGGCTGGGATCTGTCTGGCCGGGGAGCAGCTCCATGGAAAGGGACCTCGGGTCCTGGTGGGTAACAAGCTCAATATGAGTGACCAGTAAGCTGCTGTGGCAAAGGCAGCCAGCGTGATTCTGGGTTGCATCAACAAGGGCATCACCAGCTGAGGCAAAAAAGTCATTGTCTTGCTTTACTCAGCGCTTGTCAGGTCACACCTGGAATACTGGGTTCAGTTTTGGTCCCCGCTGTACAAAAAGATGTGGACAGGCTGGAGACGGTTCAGAGAAGGGCCACAGAGATGATCAAAGGACTGGGAAGTTGCTGTGTGAGGAAAGGCTGAGAGAACTGGGCTTGTTCAGCCTTGAGAAAAGAAGGCTTAGGGGGGGATCTCAGCACCATGTTCCAGTATTTCAAGGGTGGCTACAAAGAAGATGGAGACTCCCTTTTTACAAGGAGTCACATGGAAAAGACGAGGAGTAATGCGTACAAGCTAGTCCTGGGAAGACTCTGATTGGACACAAGAGGGAAATTTTATACTATGAGAACAATCAGCCATTGGGAAGTGGTGGATTCCCCAACATTGGACACTTTTAAGATTCAGCTGTACAGGATGCTGGGCAATCTTGTCTAGACTGTGCTTTTGCCAAGAAAGGTTGGATTAGATCATCCTTCTGGTCCCTTCCAACCTGGTATTCTGTGTTTCTATGATTTATTTTAGTGTATCTATTTCAAAAAAGCACAGCATTTCTGTGTAATAGTTACAGGTCTAAATGTTACCCTGACCAAATATAAGTAGCCTTTTAAAGAACAATGCTACGAACTGATACACCCGTGCTATGACATACTTGCAGGATCTTGTTTGAGGTTAACAAGTGTTTCTCTGACTGTGTTTTACGGGTTCTCACAGTAGTGTGATGAAGAAACAGATTTCCAGTTCCCACTTTCTATGTGGTTCTGAGTGGGAATTCTTTTCCACCTGTAGAGCAAACAGGTTACAGCTTGGTATAGATGACTTCCAGGTCTTTGAGCAGCATGCCTCTGTTATGGTAAACTCTTGGTAGCATAAAATCAGTTGCTTTAGCATAACTGTTGAAAATCTAATCTCCAAATTCAGGTTGTGATACAGGAAATCTAACTGAACTGTTTTTTCATTTGGATCCTTGATTTTCTTTGATCAGTCCAGACTGATGATGTTTTCCCTTCAGCTGTGACAGGCTGCTGTAGATATTTCTGCCTTTCCCCACCTCCCCCCGCCCTGCATATTACCCTGCATCATGGATTTTTTCATTATAGCCATTAAACTATTACCTTATGGTCTTAATACACATATTTCTACTTGGTTAAATTGGTATGGGAAAGCTAAAGGAGACTCAGCATCCTACTGCTGGCTTTGTTGTGTTGTGTCTCCATTTTCCTGCCAAGCTGAGGCTCAAATACAGTGTGCCTGCCTTGCATAATATGATGCGACTACGTAGACTATACATCTTGTGGTGCAATTTGTCTTCTTTTTTAAATTTTTTTTACAGCTGTAGTGAGAGCTCTTAAAAAAAAAAAAAAAAAGGTGCAGGGAAGCAAAATTTACCCAAGCCATTTGTTTCTATATAAATACTCCCCATTTTTTGTTATTAAAAAATATACGGCTTGGGTCAGTTTGGGCCATATGTGACCATATACACGCAGACGCACAAAACTATGATAGCTCTGTTCAGATAGTGAAGAATCTGTGATGGGTAGTGCCCAGCACTTCTGCCAGCAAAGTCACCTTGCTGGTAAATTGTATATCACACCTCGTGGAGTCTCAGAGCTAAGGGAAGGGAAAACTGTTACACAGTTGAGACAACATTTCTCCAGGATGTCACTGGAGCCTGCTTGCTAGGGAAGTTCCTTTTCCCTAGGTTTCCTGCAGCAGAGACTCAGGCATGGATTCCAGAAATTCTTCTAAAATAAACAATTTCTTCTCAAGGTACAGCATGGAGCATCTCGAGCTGTTGCTTCCTGAAGAGGGACCTTGAATAAAGATAGTCTTAGGCAATTATACCTCCACAATCCAAGTCTCCCACACACACATCATTCTGGGCCAGTTGCAAAATTAGAGTCCGGAGTCTTCCCATTCTTCATTGGATCTCTTTGTTTTCCTCAGATAGGGTCATAAATCAAAGCCCTGACTTTCCGTTGCTATTTTTCCCCTGGAGAAGATAAGTTCTTGGCAATAAACAAAACACTCTTCTGTTTTGTCATTTGTTAGACTCTGTTCTGTTCCTTTACTTATTTCCAGGAACGCAGCTCCTCTTATCTTCTACCTTGAAGATTCTGAGGCCCTTTTTACTTAACAAAGCAGGAAGTTCAAAGGTTCACAGCTTGCAGAAGTTATGCTAGGCAAACTTACTTATGCTAAGTGAATTCCATGTAAGCAATTTCTAAACAAGTTCCATAAGAAGCAGTATACCAAATAACTTGGTAAGCTAAGCTGGTTTATTCCCTAACACTGCTATAGGATGGGATGTGGTACAACACATAGCAGGTCCCAGAAAAGCCTAGCAGAGGCCTAGCAAGTCTTGCTGGCTTGTTGCTCTTCAGAGTTGGAAATTTGTATGACCTAGCAGTCCCATGGCAAAGAGCACTCCTGTTTGGTTATGTACCGTTATCCTGTCAAAGACATCTTATGACTTCTTGTGAGTCACAGGTAGGTTACACCCTGGATTTAGCTTGTAGGCTGTGTTGTCTGAACATTCTGTGCTTATTTAAAGAGCTCTTGAGGCTGCTCATTCTTGGGAAGACATTAAAGCTTTACATAGATTTAGTCCAGAATTTTGTCCTCTCAACCAAGCCACTGGTAGGGAGTATCTTACAAATGCCTTCCTGTGCTAATCTGGCCCTGAAGGAGCTGATGCTAAATGAGAAAAGCTTGTGGGATCCTGTTGTGCCGGAAACTGCAGGAAAAGCTGCTGCTGCAGGTAGTTATCATCATCAGTGTAGCTAGTATATGCCCTTTGACCAGTGAGCCATTGGCACTGGGGTAAGAATACCAATACCTCTTAAGCCAATGAGTGTAAAACTCTAATATCAAGTCCCTTAGGAGTCTTCTAGGGGGAACAAGTAATACTGTGTTGGTCTTTAGATGCAAAAAATACACTGCCATAGCCTTAAATGACTTGTGCGGCTTGTGGACAGGGGTAGTTCAGTGATGGCAGATCTGAGTATGATTGTCCATTTACTAATGCATCAGACTTCTATTTGCTGCACCTGTTGTCCTGGGGGGAGAGGGTGGAACGGCTGTGACACCGATCTTGGGATGATCAGTAGTTCTAAAGCAAAACTAAATGTAGGAAGGAGGCAAAATATGACATTCTAATCCAGACTATAGCCAGGTTTTGCTGCTAGATGCAAAATGAACTACTGGTATCTTCTAGCTTTGCCAGTCTGTAGTTTACAAGAGATGCCTGGAAAAAAAAAAAAACTATGGCTGTCCACGATAATTCATGTAGTGCTTATTCTGTGTTACATATGTTGCTGTTAAAAGTAGTAGGTATGATTGTTATAACTTGTATTTTTTTTTCTTCTTTCCTTTCACTTCCACCCTTGGTCAGTATGACTTCTCACTGGAAAATAAAACTATCGCGTGGGCTGAAGATATCAAAAACATTCAAGCTGCCCAGAGAGAAGCTGAACGCAAGGCAGAAGAAGCGCTAGCGACCTCAAAGGCAGTTCCAGAGGACAGCAACAAAATGGGGTTCTCAGATGGACCTTGTCCTGAGGCCATGCCTCCTCCTATTAACCCCATCCTCGCTAGCTTGCAGCACAATAATATTCTTACTCCCACGCCGGCCAACAGCAGCGCTGTGAAGCAAAAGGTTCTTAGTCCACCTTGTCCAAAAGCAGACTTCAACCCAGCTGATTTTGAATGTGAAGAAGACCCATTTGACAAACTGGAATTAAAGACTATCAATGATAAGGAGGAATTAAAAAATATTCTTGAAATTCACGTTGGTACTACTGGGCCAATTGTTGCCCAGCTGTTAGATAATACTTTGCCCAAAGGAGGGTCTGAGTCTGTGTTGCAAGATGAGGAAGTTCTGGCATCCATAGAAAGGGCCACGTTGGACTTCAAGCCCCTTCACAAACCCAATGGCTTTATCACTTTACCGCAGTTGGGAAACTGTGAAAAGATGTCCTTGTCTTCCAAAGTGTCCCTGTCCCCTATCACTTCAGTGAGCAATATCAAATCCCTGTCCTTTCCTAAACTTGACTCCGATGAGAATGATCAAAAATCATCAAAGCTCACAAGCACTTTCCACAGCACTACCTGTCTCCGCAATGGCACTTTGCTCAGCTCTTTGCAGACCTGTGCTCAGAGTAAAGCTAGTGAACTGAATGGACACCATATGGTTGGTTTTTCCACTCTAAATGAGGACAGTGGCATGGAGACATCGACATTATCCCCTTCATCCAGGCTGCCTTCCCTGGCTGTGTCAACAGTTTGTACAGAAGACTCATCATCTCAAAGCACAGCGACTACGGTAAACATGTAGGGGGTTAGAACTGGGGTTGCTGGGGAGATGTGGAGATGTGGAGGCAAATGTTGCATCTAAAACATCCTGAAACAAGTGACACTGCTTCTCTCCTGTTGTTCTTTCACGCCTTTTCAGGCTTAGGTTAATGCACTATTAATGGCGAAATACAGTATTCAGGCAGCTAGTGTATTCATCAGAGCACAGCAAAACAGCTAGAACAAATTTAATACAGTAAGCTTTGTCAGAAGCAGCAATGAGCTGAGCAGCTGCTCACTGCTACAGATCACGGGTTTGAGAGGTGATTGTATGATCATATGTAGCCCAGAGGTGAAACCTTGAAGTATGGCATGAGACTTCCCTAGGGATTAACATGAAGGATCACTTACAGCTAGATAGATGGGCATTCAAATGGCCAAATTTTCACTCTAACTATTCAAATCTCTATTCTGGATTAAAATTTACCAAAGACTAACAGGGAAGGTATATTCTCCACATCCAAAGAAGAGCAACGGAGATGGTGAGTGGTCTGGAGCACAAGTCTGATGAGGAGCGGCTGAAGGAACTGGGGCTGTTCAGCCTGGAGAAAAGGAGGCTGAGGGGAGACCTGATCGCTGTCTGCAACTGCCTGAAAGGAGGTTGGAGCATGGAGGGCGTTGGTCTCTTCTCCCAAGTAACAAGTGACAGGATGAGAGGAAATGGCCTCAAGTTGCACCAGAGGAGGTTCAGATTGGATATTGGGAAAAACTTCTTCCCAGAAAGGGTTGTCAGGCATTGGAACAGGCTGCCCAGGGAAGTGGTGGAGTCACCATCCCTGGAGGTGTTTAAAAGGCGCATAGATGAGATTCTTAGGGACATGGTTTAGTGGTGGACTTGGCAGTCTTGGGTTAACGGTTGAACTTGATGATCTTAAAGGTCTTTTCCAACCTAAATGATTCTTGTGATTCTCGAGAATGCTATAGGGAAAATAGAAACTGATTAAGAAAAATAGATTTATTAGGAGAACTAATAAAGACCTTCATTTGAAACTGTTTTTGCTTTGGAAGTAGCAAAACAAGAAATATGTATGCTGACAGAACTAGTTGTTTCTGTTTAAATTCCAAGACTGCGGACTATACTTATTTCATGTTTCCACAATATGGTCCCAGTGGCTGGAAAATGACAGCTGAGCTGCAAGAAATTGAAGTAAATGCAACAAAAGCATTGGAAAAAAAATATAACAGAAATCCTCAGAGTATGAATACGATAGAAGGAAGTCACAGTCATCCCTGTGGCTGGGAGCAGAAAGGTCATGTGTCCCTTTTCTGCAAGGTTACACAGGAGTCAGCCTGCCCTTTTTAGAAAGCCTCAGGATAATTTTATGTCCCAGTGTATTCCACAAGGATTTTATTTGTTTGTTTGTTTGTTTGTTTGTTTATTTTCCTCTCAAAAGACTAGAAATTGTAACTTTGGTTTTGCAGTTACCACTGCAGTTTATGATTCACCAGTGAATTGGAAGTAGGCATTTTGGATGGAAATAGACTTGTGATTTCTTTGAGGCTGCACTAATTCTGTCCTCAGTGGTCCCTTTTCCTCTGAGTATTTTTTTTTTAAGCTCATTGGTTTGCTTTTTGCAGCATTGGCAGAGGGAGAAATGGCTACTGAAGACAACAGGTTGGAATTAAAGCTGGTCAGAGACCTGATTAATATGATGCATTTTGTTTACAGGATCTCTGGCTAGGGAGGATGGGCCACTCCTGGTGCCTGGAGAGGGTGTGCGTGAAGCACCTTGAACCCCTCTGCCACCATTAGGAGAAATTCTTGGGTAAACCAGTCAATCAGACTGGGGTTTATTTGGGGGTTATTTGCAAATACCTGGAATTTGTTAAAATCCTTATAGATCTTCTGAGAATTGGTTTTCTACAGACAGTTTTTTATTCTTTAGTTTGGGCCCAAAGAAAGCCTTCCTGAAAGAAGTGGACAGGCTTTCAAGCAATCAGTGTTGGCATAATAAGTATTAAGAAATGTGGAAAAACCGAGGCTCTTGCTCCACAGTGATTTCTTGCAGTCTTTTCTCATTACATTTAAAATTCAGGAAGACTTTTAAATGACTGAATAGAAATGTGCAGATTCAGTGGGGCAAAAGTTCTGCCTTTGCACTGCAGTTGTCTTGGATGAGGCCTTATGAAGCAGTGGTTGGTTCTGCAGGAGTGGAGCAGGTGTACAGCAGGGAATGTTACCCAGCCTTAGTAGTGTATGCAGCATGTGTTTCTCTCATTCCTTCTCATGGTCAAAAAGTCAAGAGAAGTATCTAGGCAATGACTTCAAAATTGTCACTGTCCTTCAGGCAGTGTAGCACTGGGTCAAGAGCTGAACAGGAGCCAGTCAGGTACATTGAGCTGTATGAACATGTAGCCGTTACAGGGAAAGAATAAACAAGCTTACAGTTATTATGAGAGAAGACACATGTTTCTTAGAGTGTACTGTTTGTAGAGTGCTGAGAGGAGACATGATCCTTATGATGGCTATTCTATGGCTATATGTAACTGCATAATGTCTGCATCTCACATGGGGAAGCCTAATCAGACCAGAAGTCTCCCTAGTATGGTAGACTTATTCCCAGTACTGTCCCATAAAACCCTTCTCCCCCAGCTGTCACAAATTCTAGTCACTAGTGCATAATGTTTATAATGGTCTTATTTGTGTGTTGTCCACAGGTACACCCAGACTACAAGGAAACAGAAGTCCCTGTGGTAAGTTCCCAAATACCTGTGTGCTTGCACTGGATTGTGTTTCTGAAAGTCTCCAGAAGTAGCATTCCTTTGAATAAAAAATAATGGGTGACAAGTAAAATCGTGTTGAAGGAAGCAATCTCCATGCTTCCTCTGAGGTGCAGGGCTTGGCTGTATTGTAGGGATTTTCACCGTTGCAAAGGTTGGGTATTGGAAGGGTTTGGTCCCACCAGCAGGAGAGGATATATTGTGAAGAACCTGGGTTGTTGACTGTTGCTTTGTGGGTGAAAAGATTATGGTGGGAGTCAGACTATTTGCACTGCTCTGTTTCATCCTAACTGTAACTTCCAAGGGCAGTCTAGGAAGCCCCTTGGATTAATTACATGGGGTATCCTAGTCCTGCACTAGCCAGAAACAGATGTGGGGATGCAGATGACCATCACCTCAGCCTCCGCCTTTTCCCCTTTAGGTAATGCACCAAAATTTCCCAGTGTCTAAAGTGCCCAATAACACCAGCTGCACAAAGTGGTCGAGTGGCCCCGCTCCTGAGCTACAGCAGGTCCTCTCTGCTAGCGAGAGGCAGTGCGTAGAGACAGTTGTCAATATGGGGTACTCGCCTGAGAGCGTCCTGAAAGCCATGAAGAAGAAGGGACAGAACATAGACCAGGTAAGACCTTGCGCAATGGGGAAGAAACCCTTGTCTGCATGCTGATTTCTGCTGAGAAACAACCTTGAGTTTGCGAAATGCATAGGGGGAGATTACTTTTGTTTTAACAGGGAGCTGCAGCCTGTAGGTGCTGTGATATTAACTGCTAGAGAAGTTGTCACCTGGCAGTAAAGGCTCCCGAAACTGAAGAAAAGTGTCTGCACTTGGTTTTGATGAGACAGCTTCAGTCAGCCACATGTGTGGGTGCTGGGCTGCAGCTGCACTGGTGCTTGGGACAGGTGGCACTGGGTCTCCCCAGGAGTCACAGAACCATCCAAAGGAAGTTTAGTGTGGCCCTATGCCATGCCATGTGCCAAAAAAAGCAGCCAGCTTCCTTTGTTCTGAACACCAGGGGTTGTAATGCTGACGTCTCTCCCTGTAGAGGGATTGGTCCCTGCAGGCTTACAGCAGCCCTGAAGGGCTCTGGCAAGGCACTGCTGACCGACTTTCTTTTGTGCATGCAGGTTGTGGTGCTTCCTGCCTTATGTGTTGCCTCAAACGCTTTTGAAAAACAGGTCACAGAGCATAAAGCGCTGCAGGGTGATGCATAGCTCTGGGTCTTGGATCCATTTCAAACAAACATTTTAGAGCAGGGAGAGTGTGGACAGACTTTCCGTGCTGACCTTAGCCAGGCTCTGTGCTGCGCAGAGCATCGCCTGGCAGGACCATGCTTGGAGAGCTGATCTGCTCACCCACTGCCTATGCACTGAGAGCTGTTTAAGCTGTGTGCTGGAGTGGACTGTAGTATCAAATGGAAAAACACGTCCCTTAGGAGGACAGTTTTAAATCCTGCTATATTTGCAGGCTGCATTCTTTTGTTTTCCTAGCATTACCTGACCTTTCCCCAACCTCTCAAAGCTGAGGATGGATAAGAAATTTGGCAGCAGTTTCTGGGCATATGAGCTGAGATTTGCAGCTCACTCACCAGTATTCTGAGTTGACCTTAAAAGGCTGACTGTTTTCAGATTGCATCAGCTCTTGCAGCAGTCTGGAGAGGAAGCTAAAAGCTGACACGTCTTGACTGCTAGACCTACGCTTTCATTTTAAAAACTTGTAGTATAAAAAGCAGTTAAACTTCTGCCTTCTGCTCAGTGATCAGACATGGAAGGCTAAAGATAGGCTTCTGAGACTGTTTTGACTAGAGTAGAAGATGACATTCAGAGCTGGTGGGAGAGCACACGAGGACAGAAGGGCTTGTTTGCTTTTGCTGAACAAGTTCTTACAGAGAGCATCTCAACTCTATAGGAAGGACTTTATCTCATTCCCTGGTGAATCCCGGGGTAGAGTCATGCTCAGCCCTTCTGCAGGTACAGCCATGGTATTCAACCATGTGCTGCAAATGCTACTCTGCAAACTTGGGCTTATTTTTTCATTCCCCACAGGTTTTGGATTACCTGTTTGCACATGGACAGCTTTGTGAGAAGGGCTTTGATCCACTTCTTGTTGAAGCAGCTTTGGAAATGCACCAGTGTCCAGAGGAGAAGGTGAGGCCTCAATACGTTAAGGAATAGAGAATGCTCTGGGATGGGGAATTCCAGCAGCAATTCCTCTGGCTGATGTAATGCTGACTTGTTTCCAAAACTGACTGCTGAAGGACATCCTCCTTTGGGGGATAAAGCAAATATGTGTTAAAGCATTAGAATTCTTCTGATTGTTTTATTACTCTCACTTGCATGCATTTTTATGGAGACAGGATTTCTTAAAGACCCTGCTTAGTCTGGTTGGATGTTTTTAACCCAGAGTTCTCTTGTGAGCAAGGTGTTTGATACAGAGACAGTTAACTTCAGAAGCAGCAAATTATCTGTCAAATCCTGCCAGCCTGCCATCGCTGTGAATTTCCTCCCTTGTGCAAATGCATCTGCCTGGCTGCTCAGCAAATTGGGTTAGTGCTTGCTTTAGAAGCAGCTGGAAGATATGGGGCTTTGACCCGGGTTCGTTGTTTGGCTGCTGTACCAGCATCAAAGGTACAGAGGCAAGAGCAGGTAGCCAGGGCAGAGGACAGGAGGATCTGTTAAAGTCTGCCAGCCTGTTGTGTCCTGAATTACTACATGAAATCTTCAGAGGTACAGGCCAAGATATATGTGTTCCTGCCTTTGTTGGACTTAGTGATAAGCTTGCAAACAGAGGAAAAACAGTGTAGAATGGAAGAAGTGACCGAGTTAAGGAAACACATTTGCTACTGTCTTAACCCCAAAATTAGAAATTACTATTCTCCTCATTGCCCATGTCAACCTGCTTTGGGGTTTTTCTTTCCTGTGTAGTGGAGGCACTGGAAATGGCAGAGCATTCATAAAAGTCTGATCGACTGATTCACTCCTTGTCACTTTAGTTTTTCAAAGCTCAGGGAGGATTCATGGCTGATGTTGGCAGTATAATACAGAGTATGTCCAATAGGGTTTGTGCTAATCCCCCAAGTTTTACCTAGATCTAAAAGGCCAATTGATAGCAAAGGCTATTGTACCGTTCCCAAAGTCAAAGTAACTTTAAAAACATTCAGTTGCACCAGGAGCTACTGGATGGGGAGCAGAGTGTCATTAATCAGCATTTTTGGGAGCCCGAAGTGGGTCAGGCTGATAAATTTCCTACTGGGAGAGACACTCCCACAGACTGCGCTTTGGCACGCTTGCTGAAGATGATTTTGGAAACACATGTCTGCAAAAGTGGGGTAGTGGAGCTGGGGCTCCGTGAGCTACTGCACCCACAGTGCTGCTGGCTCTGCTGGGAGTGGACTTTCTCCAAACAGAACTGGAATGGGCTGTGCTTGGGAGGAGGAATCCCTGCCATGGGGTGCCCAGTCGTGGAACACTGGCTTTGTGCTAAACCTCCACCAAGCACTGATCTGCTGTTCTCTTGCAAATAATGGACTGTCTGTGTCTTTCAGATCACAGAACTTCTTCAACTAATGAGTCAATTCAAAGAAATGGGGTTTGAACTAAAAGACATTAAGGAGGTCTTATTAGTACATAAGAATGACCGACACAACGCTTTGGAAGATCTAATGGCCCGTGCAGGAGCCAGCTGAAAATTCATTCCGGGATTCTCAGCGTGCAACAGAGCAGGACCAGCCCCGCCACCTTCACATCCAGTGTGACTCGCTCTCGGCAGGAAGGAGTCCAGCTTTTCACATACATAGGAGAGTGACTGAGCAAGCCTGCCTGCGTGCATCACTCCAGCATTGCTCTTTCCACTGAGAGCCAACTTTCTTTCTTAAATTAAATTTTTAAAGTGTCCTTTCCTAAGTTTCCTTTTTCCAGCTTGGCCACGGAGAGTTTAAACTGCCCAGCCTCTACTGGAATTGTACATAGGTCGAGATGGGAGTGGTTTTCCCCCTCTCACTCTTGCACTGGAGTTGGACAGAAGAATACTAAGTTGATTCTGAAACTAGGATGCTTTGGTTCGTTGAAGCTGCTTTCATGGTGTCTGCTTGTACTGAATTACTTGACTGTGTCACAGTCCAGATTAACTGGTTCAATTTGACCTTTAGTGCAATGGAGTTTTATTTTTTTGGTTGAAAGTTAGTCTGTAACTTAGTAAAACACTGGTTCAGAAACTGTCGCTATACATAAAGAGAGAAGCTGTTCCTCTTGTGGGTTTTTTGGTTTTTTTATCCATGCATCGAACACTTCTGCCTGACATGAGCATCCAATGCTGAGTGGTGTGTAAGTTCTCTTGAAACAGGTAAGCTATGAACTCTACCTGGACCTGCAACTTCTCTTGATTCTTGAACCTGACAGCAGAGAGCTGGGGCTTGGTGTTCTTAATCCCCCAGGCTTGTAGGATATTTAAGACAATGCCCTGCTAGGTAATCAGTTATCTTTTTTGTTTTAAATAATACTCAGTGTGATGCAGGAGGTTTCTTTCAAGCACTTTCTTTAAGACAAATATACTCACTGCATTAGTTCCATTTCTCACACTGCTATAGAATTACATAATAACATCTAGTACTAGAAATCAGGTTTGGGGTTGGTTTTGATATTTCAAAGTATTACATTGTACATTGTTCAAGTTCTAAATACATAAAATATCAGCAGTTTGGGAGAATCTTTAATTTGCTAAATATTCTGATTCTGCAGAACTACTAATAAAACCCTCAAATATAACTCCCAGTGTCATGATTCCCATCTCTCATGCTCTTTGACTTCAGCAGATGAAGAATGTGCTGGATCCTGCCTATCCTGTAGACACGCGTGAACAGTCTCTGTTGGGCAGAACAACCAGAGGTGTCTGGGCCAGCAGCTGCAGTGCTGGAACATGCTGCTTTTTTTGTGTGGCTTATTCCTACTTCATGGCAAAAACCAAGCCAAGTGATCCAAACTTGTATTAGAGGATGGAGCTGGGAGCATTTGACATTGGGAGGGGAAACGGCTCAGCTGGTTGCCTCATTTTAGGTTTTTCAGTAGGTTTTTGCTCATCAGCACCCTAAAGGAGACGGCATTTGTCTCCATTATGTTGTTAGCTTTATATGACCAAAACATCTAATTTGGGTCCAGTGTTAACTCCTGGAATTCTCTGTGAGGTGCTCAACTATATTAATTACGTACCTTTACTTAAAACAAAATGATGTTGAGGAGAGATGTAGCTGGCAAGTATCTAGCAGATGTGGAGATGGATGATGAGTAGGATGCATCGCATCTCATACCATTCAGCTTCACCAGCTCCTGGTGGTGCTGCTGAAATTAAAACTTGTCAAAGAAGGAGATTCAGCAGCTGTTTACTCTGTGGGTGCGGGTAAAGCAGTTGCCCGGCTTTCCTTCCCAGGTGAGAAATGTGACAGTTTGAAACAAGAAAATGGCATTCCTGATTAATCAGAAAAGCCAGAAAACAAAATTCAGATCTGCTTTACTGTCACTGCTGGGAGCATTCAGTTGTGTTGCTTGTCTCTGTTTTCTCAGAATTAATATCCAAACAAATCCCTGTCTGGTACTAGACAGTCCTGAAGGGGCAAGAAATCTTGCTAGCAAAGAAACAACTGTTTTGACCAAACCTCTAAATAAAATCATCTGTTTCTGTTAATATGTGTCAAGTTTTTTCACAGTCCTCCTGTGGGTCTGGCTCTTAACCCCACCACAGTAACCACTCTGCTTGTGGAGTTGGTTGTACTGGTGAGAGCAGAGACGTGAAGATGGGAAGTGACACCTGTGAAGCTGGTGTTTTCCTTCCAAAGACACGTACCAGTCTGTGTCTTCCCTGGTGACCATGCTCTGGTGTTGGCAGTGAGGTTTCTGTGTTTACATCACTGGGTGGCTGAAGGCTGGGAACATGTTTCTGGGGAGGCTTCTCACAGAAGTAAAAGACCCTGGAGTGAGGGGATTAGCTGGTGGCTTAGGGGAGAGGCACTTCTGAAGAAATGTGATGGGACACAATGTGATGAGATTCGAATGTTGTTCTGGGCGCCCTGTGTTGCTGGTTACACCGGTACTGTCATTCTCCTGTCACGTTACAAAGCTCAGCCTGGATAGGGTGAGGTCCTGGTGGCGGCTGGTGCTAGGCTGGGCTCTGTGTCCCTAGTTGCACTTGAGACCTTAGGGCTTTTCCTTAGGTTCTCAGGTCAGATTGACTTATGTCCCTGGTTTATGTGCTTGCTGCTGTGAGATACTGAGATCTAGGTGCTTTGGTGGAGAAGTGTAGAGGCAGAACCAAAACTGGCAGTTGTGCTTTGAGCCACAGACCCCCCTGAGCTGCCTCCTGATAGTTCCAGGAGCAGCGGCTGTTCTCATCACGTTTATTTTAAAACAAATTCTACACGAGTTCTGTAGTAAATTGAATTTTATTTTAAATAATATTAATTATTTAAATAAAATATTGAGCATTTGCCATGAGCATCAATAGTCTTTGTTGCACCTGAATACAAAAGTGAGCTCATTTTAGTTCTGTATTTAGCTGATTGTACATGGCCAGGCTCTCTTAATCTTTTGTAATGACAATTGTTGTAATGACAATTTTGCTTACATTCCTCAAGTTGAAATGAAAACCATTCATACCAGGAGTCAGTGCAATATCAAACAGCAGGAAGAGGATGACAATTTTAAAATGCTCATTTAGCACATTTTCATGCAAGAATTAAAGCAGCATCTAGGTAACAACCTTAAGAGTAGAGAGAAAAACATGACTGCTTTTGACAACAGCGTTGGTTGGTTTCCATTGCACGCTAGGAGCCCAGATTTGTTATCTCCTGGCCATGCAGCACTTCAAGCATGTCTGTAGTCCTGTTATTGCCAAGGATGAGTGGATTTTTCACAGCCAGGGCTGCTTTTTTTCATTTAGCCAAGTCCCCATTCAAAAAGGAAAATAAAATTCTGAGATTGATAATAAAATCTTATAACAAGGTATAGTCTTGTGGATTGGCTCATGGATCTAGTTTAAAAAAGATTCAGAGCTATAGAAATAGCCCACTTGGGTCAGAGACAGAAAATGCCTGTGAATGTATGTTGCTGAGCTGCTCTTTAAAAAACCTGAAAGTACAATCAACCAGTACTCCTTTCCCAAATGTCAGAGTATGCAGAGGGAAATATTTCCTCCCTAGCACTGCATTGCTGGCTGGGCATCTCATTTTCCTGTGAAGTGTGTGCACATCCCACAGTCTGACCTTTTCCTTGGCTCCAAATGAAGTTGCAAAACTCCTCAGAAGCTCCCCAATAGCCCTGTTTTCTGTGGGCTTGCTGAGAAGGTGCTGGGAAAACTATTTTAAGTGCTCACATCCATTTATGCTTTCAGAAAGTGCAAAGACTACCCCACTGCCATGTGTTCTTGTCCGCTTGTGCACAGGAAAGCTCTCCCTGGCCCCAGGAGGTGGAGAGAGGCTTTCTAAGAGTTGCTTGCCTCAAAGGGAGCTCAGTTTAATGCCCGTTCTTTTCTCCATGGTTTTAACAAGACACTGAGTACCCACTGCTTCAGAGCTCTCTGGTGGCTGTGGAGCACCCCTGTGCTGTGCACAAATTCCAAAATACCGCTGACACTAAGAATCTTGCTCCTGGAAGCCTCATTTCTGTGAGCGAAGAAGGATTCTGAAAATATCTGTGCGCAGGTGTGACTTGCTGCTGTAACCTGGGCACAAGCACCATTTTGAGAGCCATAAACTCAGGCCCTGGAGGGACGCTGCTCTCTCCTTCATAGGCTAATCCAGTCCCAACTGCAAGACAGAAACTAACCAGTGCTAAAAACAAACAAACAAAAAACAAACCACAAAACCCCCCCAACAAAATAAACCTCCCAAAATAACAGCAAACCAAAAACCCAAACAAATAAAAAACTAAAAGTCAGGGCACTGGTGTAGAACTTCGTTCTTCTGTTAGGAGTCCTCCCCTTGTTCTTCTGTTCCCCAGGGCCATGCTGTGTGACATTCCTGGGAGTGTTTGCACCAAATATGCAACCCAGATAACAGAGTGTAAGTGATTCGTGCATCGGTGCTCAGCCAAACCTGGGCTCCGCTGGGTCGCTGTAGGAGCAGGCAGTAAAATTCACAGCTGGTCAGACAGCAGCGTTTCCATACCCTCAGCATTTCTGGCTACTGAGCAGGCTTTGATTGAGCTGCTAGAGGCATTACTAAGGAGACATTGAGATGGATGAATGTGCTGCGACAGCCCTAATTTTGGGGAGGGAGCACTCACGCAGCGTATTGTCAGCTGAGCATGTTTCAAGGTCACTTGTGGCCTCAGCAAGTGGACTTGCTTTGTGGCTCAGATGTGATGCATGTAGTGCCAGCGCATTTGCAGGGCTCCAGCTGTCCATACTGTGGTTCTTGATTCAAATACCATTTCACATAAGAGCACTATCTGCAGCTTCTGAAATCCCACTGCCTCTAGAGAGACCCTCTTTTGACACATAAAATCAATTCTGTCAATCTGAACGATGAGTACTCTACAGCTGTGCGACAGCACAGAGATCAGATATTGTTTGCAGCAGGTAAGCTGTTGGCAGCAGTACAAAAAACCCACATGCTCGTTAACACATTGGATTAACCTTTGGTACAAAGTCCCTACTAAACCACTCATCACCCATGACTTAAGCCACGTCTTTCAGGAGCTCTGAAGTGTTCATCCCAACAAAGAACAAATGTGACAACAACCTTCCTTCTTCTGAAAGCAACTGCACTTCTTGCCCTGCCTTGACTTCTCATTACTTACAGTCTAGTTACGTTGGTGTGCTTCACAAACAGCAGCACCTCTCTCTTTTCTGGCTTCTCTTTGCAGATGCTTTTCTGGGTAGCATTTGAGCTGTGTCTGGCTTCAAAGTGTTTTTTCCTTCTTCATTTTCTTGGCAACACAGAAGTGACTTTAACAGGTGAGAAGCTGCTATTCATACTGTGGACAGGCCTGGCTGCTGCTTGATGAGATACTTAAAGGCTGCTGAATTGTTATTCTTAAGAGTGTGGCTTATTGGTATTAAGGAAATACAAAATCTTGTGGTGCCAAGTAGTCATTTCTCTTTTACTCAGAATTCTCTCCATCTTTATCTAAGGTACACACTAATCACAAACAGCAAACCGAAAGCTATCCCCTACCCACCCACACTCTGCAGCACCAAGTGTGGTGAAACACTGGCTGTTTCTGTGGCTGTTTTTGTGCATGTGCAAGCGAAGAAGGTCTAAACTGGTGGAGGTGTTTGCAGGGACATGTCAATGCCAGGAGAGGCTAAATAGGGCTGGAGCTGGGCTCGCGTTGTTTGGATACACTTTGACTTTAGTACCAAAACTTCATCCAGCTTGGTCACGAAATTCTGGAAATCCTGGTGAGGAAAGCAAAAGGAAAGTTTAGGGAACAACAGTAGCAGCAGCTCAGAGAAAATCAGCATTACACACTGGAGCAGTTTTTTATTCTGCAGTGTAGTAGATTAAATCAGTGTTTCCTTATTAAAGTCCTGACCCTCATAGGTCAATGCCTCTAAATGCCAAGGTTAACTTACTCCAATAATTTTACCTGTTGGTGAAATTACAGCTAATACAATGGTTTAAAAATGTATGATGCACCTGTTATCACCCTTCTACACCAGTTAGCTTTTCAAAGATTTGGTGTAGGGAATAGTCACCTGACGCGCAGTTTTACAATGTAGTGAACTCTGTTCCTGACACCTCTCCTGTTGGATCTAGCAGTCACAAAAATGATGGTGAGCTGGGCTACTCATTGGTCAGACATAATAGCCTGTTCTTGGGAGACAGAAAGGATTATTTCACATCAGGTCACAGGGCCAGTTCAATGCCTGCATAGACTCATGGAATGTCCTGAGCTGGAAGGGACCCACAAGGATCATCGAGTCCAACTCCTGTCCCTGCACAGGACAACCCCACAGTTCACACCATGTGTCTGAGGGTGTTGTCCAGTCTCTTCTTGAACACTGTCAGGCTTGGGGCCGTGACACCTCCCTGGGGAGCCTGTTCCAGTGTCCAGCACCCTCTGGGGGAAGAACCTTTTCCTAATGTCCAACCTGAACACCCCCGGCACATCTTCCTGCCATTCCTTTGGGTTCTGTCATTTGCTGCCAAAGAGAAAAGATCAGCCCTGCCCTTCCTCCTCCCCTTGTGAGGAAGCTGTAGCCACCATGAGGTCTCCCCTCAGCCTCCTCCAGGGTGAACGAACCAAGTGACTTTACCCATTCCTCATACAGCTTCCCTGCCTTCATGGCTACAGGTCTGCTAGATCTGACATGAGGAATATCAGCAGTATGTACAGCCTCAGCTGAGGGGAACTCTGCCTTCCATAGCAACCTGCCACAGGGCTAAAAAGTGATATGAAAGTGTGATGAGAACTGAAATGGAGGCACTTATTTTTAAGTAAGGCTTGTATTAATAAGGCACTTGGGCTTGCTCTGCTCTCCACCCGAGAGCAGAGTTTGGTGCCTCCGTTCACAGGTCAGTGTCTAAGAACCTGGGAGATGTCAACATCCTCAGGGCCTGGGGCTTCAACTGCTACCTCATGAAAATCATTCATTCAAAAGCTTATTTGGCAGGACTCCAGCTATCTCGTGCACTGCATCTTTGTCTTGCAGGGACATCAGGACTGCAATGAAGACCAGCCCAGCTGCCATGCATATTTTTCTTAAGCACTTTAAATAGTGCTTAGTTCAGTATGTGGCTAGTCCTGGCAGGAGTCTCTCCTGCGGCCAGAGTTTCATGGCTGGAGAAGTTGCAACCATCTGAAAGTGGAGGGAGAGAAACTGGTATGGGAAGTTCAAGTGAATATGATTGCCCAAAGAAAGGTCATACTGTGACATAATACTGCAAGATATAAGTTATTCACACACTGCCGGGAGGCCTGGCAAGCATGTAATAATTCTGCTAGCCAGAAAATGATTGCTTGCTGCAGGGGCAAATAAATAGGGGAGCTGGTGTCCAATAACCAACAGACTGAGGAAAAACAACCTCAAAAGATTGATTAAAAAAAAAAAAGATTGCTTTATATCACTGCATTTTCTGCCACAAAACGAGTACAGTTCATTGCTCTTGTGCTCTTCTGTGAACTTCTGTATGTTAACTGGTAACTCATCAGATGCAGCTGGAAATCACAGCAAGTAAGCCACATGGTGGCTCCTTTCTGAAATCCCTGAGCAAGAGTCCCTGTAGCGGTACTTCAGATCTGAACTGTGGTAGGAACTGAAATGGTTTGATAATTTAATGCAGTAATGGAGCTTGGCTTTATTGATAAGATGAAGGAACTGGGAAGGCAGGAGGTTCTCACTGGGAGGTGTTAATACTCTGGGTGAGTGCTGAGACTTGGCACATAGCAGTGACATGCACTTAAGTGGATGCAGGAGAACCAGAGAACTGGGACTGCCTGGCTAGCAGTGGGGCCATGCAGATGCCAGTCTTTAGGTCTAGCCTATGCTATGTCATCCGAGACAAGGATAAGCCAAGAAATACTTGAGTGACAAAAGTCAAGAGCCTGTGAGGGTGCAAGTCATGGTGGTCAGAGCACTGGAGTGAGTGAGGCCACGGGTTGCCACATCTGCAGTGCAACATCCCATGGTCATGCTTTAGGGGCGTGCTGTTTTCTGGGGTATTGACTTACTTGGTCCAGCCTGTAAGGAGAAAAATTTCACACAGAAAGATGACCTGTTTGGTACAGTCTGGTACCCATGAGGGAAGACAGGAGAAAGCTGTCTTATCAGAGACAAGTGGCTCAGAATTGGCTCATCTGTCTCCTCCTCCCCCAGGGACCTGGTAGTGTGGAGGCTGGCAAAGACACAACAGGTACTGAAAATGAGCGGCCTCTCCAAGGACTCGGGGAGGCATCAGAGAATGAGAGGACCAACTGACGAGGAATGTCACGTCACTAACTCAAGTTAATAATCTCCAAGATTAATTTATGCAGGTTGAACGAGCACTGAAATCATTATCTGAAACACTTACCATTGCTGACATCTGGTTTATCAAGCACTCTTCCTTGAAGCACAAGGATGCCATTTCATCCAGCTGCTGCCGATGGGCCCAAATTACAGCCTGTCTGATTAACATAAAATATACCACTGGTTACACAGCTTGCGGGGCTACCTATAATTACTGTTGGCCCCAATAAACCTTTAAGAAGGAGGAATACCCCAGAGGAATCCTTGCTGTCCTGTGGTCCCTGGCATTCAGAAAGTGCACACCAGTGCTTCTTGAAGTGCACTGGACTGCTCTGGTTTGGGGTTAAAGATGACCTTGGTGACTGAGGATTGCTCAGAGAGGAGCGACCGCAGCCTCTTGTTAGCATAGGCAGCACAGGGGCACATAACTGCTTTTTACCATAGGGAAATCTATTCATAGGACCAAAAGAATTGTCTGATTATTTAGTGAAATGGCTTACAACTGCGAGGCTGCAAGTCATTTCAATGAAAAACAGGCAGAGCGGGAAGGCAGTGCTGCTGTTCATTCCTCTGAGCAAGTTTCTCTGAACAACAACATATTTTCAGTTGTGTGAATGCATACCAGTCCTTGGGAGCTTACAGGGGCAGCTCATTGTACTTTGAAGCTTCACATCTGCATCTTCAGCAACTGCCCAGCCGCTCTAGCTGTTTTTCTTTCCATAGGGATGGAACAGCTGTCACCTGCTTCTTGATGGGAGGTGTTGGTATGTTTTAGGTACTTTACAGCTTATAGGAAGCCAATTAGCTACTGAGAACTGCAGTTTGTATTGTAATTTGAATTCCTCTAGCATTATCCTAGGAAGCTCTAATAGAATAATTGGCTTCCTGTAAGATTTTAAAATATAACTAAATAACAGGCAATCATATATTTATAAGATAATTACAATAAATTATCATTAATCTTATTAAATAATTATTTCATAAGTTGATTTCCTGAATGTTTATAAAGTATATATGATATACAAATAAAGGCAAATGTATCACACATCTAGAATTTCCGAGCTTCATGACAAACTTCAGTGATGAGCAAGACTTACTGCGCCTTTTCCAGGGCTTCCCTCTGCCATTTCCCCATCTCTGATGTAGCACTTGGAAAGCTGCTGTTGGACATGCCTGAGGGGCTCTTTGCATTTGCTAATGGGTTATTATCTTTGGTTGTGGATCCTGAATCTACAGCAAAAGTCTCTTGTGTAAGAGTACTCTGCATTAACTTGGTTTTTAGCAACACTATTTCTTCATTGCTTAACAATGACTTGGCTGGGTCTTCAGAATGACTGAAGTCCTCATTTCTCAGGGCTGCAAGAGCAGGCAGAGACTTGGGCTGCGACAACAGGCTGCTTTCTTGAGAGGGGGACTGGACTGTGTCATCCATATTTCCCACACTGACATAGCACGGTACACCTGAAAAATAGCTCTTTTCAGGTATATCAGCATTTATTTCCTGAGCCGTGGGCTCAAGACTAGGTCCTTGATTTGAGTTAGATTTTCCTGAATTACCAGTACTGTCTTTAACATCAGCATCACACTGTCTGCCACCTGAGTATTCTTTGCACATTGAGTTACTGAGAAACAAACCACCCTCTCTCTCTCCCCTGGAGCCTGTGGATTCAGCTGCAGATGTTTCCGCCAGGTCACATCTAACGAATAAACTGTGAGCGGCTCCTTGCTTTGATGAGCCTGGGCCCAGAAGGCAGCAACATGGCTTCACACCACAGCAGGTGGGTGACAGCCACTTGTCCCCTGATTGTGGGGAATGCAGCCGGGCGCAGTGTCTTCCACCACGACGCGTTTGCTCCCCCAGGTCCAGCATGCTGTCCGTCAGAGCTCTGCTCCTCGTGCACTGCCAGCCCTCGTCCTCAAACCTGTTCTGGGAGCCGTGTACGTTCCTGTCCAACACCTGCTTCACACGAGGGGACTTCTCTTGGTTAGAAGATACTTTCTCTGTATCAGTTGTTTCCTCATAGTCAAGGACTGATACTGTGAGAGGGGCCATTAGCTCAGAAGTGAATTCTGATGAACAACTGGAAGATCCACAATGGTTAAATCCATTTTTTTGAACTTTCTGTTTTATGTCTCCTGCAAGAGCAGCCTGTCTATCCAAAGTGAATTGTTCCTTCTCTTTGTGCTGGAGGTCGAGCTCTTTGCAATCTGACGTTCCTGATCTCAGTACAGGAGACACATATGTGTTTGGACCACCCTTTTCTGGAGTCAAGGTGGCTTCACTGGAGTAAACAAGAGATCTGCGTTTGGATTTGTACTGTTTGTTATCAGCTAGGAAATCTTTGCCATTTTTCCATTTACAAGCAGGATCTTCTTGCAGGCAGTAAGGTTTTTCTGCAGTATTCCTTGGAGAGGGCTCAATAGTTAAGTCATAGCTCCATTCTGATGGAGTTTTGCTGCAGCCTGCATTTTCAATAGATTCCTCTCTCTTTGGACTGCCCTCACTATAATCCCAGCTGTCATCTAGTTCATGTTCTTGCATGGGTACTGCATATTTAAAAAACAAATCCTGTCGCTTTTGGCCTTTTTGCTCTTCCTCTGTTTCTATTTCTCTTTGATGAAGGAAAAACGAGTGTTGACTGCACTCGTTGGTGTTTCTGCTTTTCACGCTCTGACTACAGACAGGTGAGAAAGAATCTTCACTGAAATCACTGTCATCCAGATCTTCTAGCTGCATACCCTCTTTGCTCTGTAGTTCTGTGAGAGTAAGGCTCAGCTCTGGCTTCACTTGAATCTCCTGGGGTTTGTATTCTGTTAAAAACCTCTCAAGAGGTTGATAGTTCAATTTTTGCTGTAGAATAGGTGGCTGCTGAAACTGCTGGTGATAAAGACGTAAATGCTCTTCCCTTTCTTTCTGAAATGGAGGCACATTTGTCCAGGTTTCAACACATTGTTTAGCAAAGGCATTTCCCCATTCCTGTCTGCCCTTGGAAGGCAGATTTCCATCTCCAAAGGATATATCATCTCTAGAAACAAGCTGCTTCTGTACAGGTTGCACTGTCTGGACTTTCAGGCACTGGACAGGTGGTCTGTCTTGCATATACTTGTCTCTCTGGCCACTCTCTTTTGTTTCTGCCATGGCAGCATTTTTGACAATGAAATCCTTTGCAGTGGGGTTATTTTCAGACTGGGGGGACAGATCATCAGCTTTCTTCTTCAGGGGATGTGCTACCCATAGGACTCCCTTCACTGGGGTGGTGTGGTGAAACCACGGTGAGCTGGTATTTCCTTTGTAGGCACGTCCTTTGTTGATTCCCCTGGGAGTAGAGCTAAAAGGGACACTGGGTAGCTGGAGTGCTGCAGGACATGCCTTTGTTTTTGTAGCACTTGAGGGATGCTGGAGGCCTGGCTTCGCTTTCTTTGGAGAGCTCTTTTCCCCAGCTGGCAAAGAGTGAGAGTTTTGGACACATTTTGGAGATACATTTCCAGCCGTACGACGCCGGTTTGTGACAGGGGTGGAACATTTAATCCCTTTCTTCAGCTCTTTGACCCTGTAAATGAGGCTGGCTTTAGAAGATGTCATGCTTTCAGATAAATAGCAGTGTCTTCAGAACAAACAAATGCTTTCACACATATTAAGGTTAAACACTGAATTCTATGTCATGATTACTGTTTTAATTGTCAGTGATCCACCTAGACATCAAAACACCTCTGTCAAAATCCCTGAACTTCTGGAAAGGTCCACAGCACTATTTTGAAGTGCTTCCTTGAACAGTGCATAACAGGTCAAATGAGTGAAGATGGCCTCTGTTTCAGTGTAAGGCAGTTGCATTTCCACACTCTACAATGCAGCATGGCACAGTGCCAGCTCAAGACAAGCTGCTACCCTCCAGAGCACATCACAGAGTCCCACAGGACACAAACTGGGTCTTTTGGAGTAGTTGCAGTGGAGCTACTTAGGCCAGGTGATATTTGTACAGGGCTACAGTGCTCCTGAATCAAACCCATCACTGTGAAGAGCTGCTCAGCTGGTATCACCCTGTGCCCTCAGCTGTTTCCTTAACTCCTCTTCCTCTTAAGCATCTCGTCCTCTTAGCCACAGCATTGCACAGTCTGTAATTTACCTCCTCCTGTGTAGGATGGAGGGTGAAGGACTTGCACGCATCCTAGACAGAACTACAAAACAAAACTAAATCCTTTTGATTGCTGAGGTTAGTAATCCTGCAGTTACAGGGAGCATTATCACTAAAATGGGCACTCATCACTAACACCTGTCATCAGAAAGGGTTCATAAGATCCACAGAATCTCAAGACCAAAAATAAGAGTTGGAACTGGTAAGGATTTTATTTGCATTGTAAAAAATGCATTTCTTGCCTAAATCACCACTTCCAATGCAACCAAAATAAAACTTAACTACTAGCATCATACATTACCATTTTTCTTTGTGTTTTTCACCTTGGCAAGACTGAGTTTCATCACCTACCTGTCAGCATATCGTAAAGTGTTCAGGGTATGCTCTGTAGCTGTGTGGCTGGGTGATACATTGGCTATCATACACGTCTTGGAATTGCCAATGAAGGAATCCTTAAGCACCTAGGGTGGGAAGGTAAAAATAAGATTCTTAGCAACTCATGTATTTATTTTTAAACACGTGTTTGCTCTTATTTTACACAAAATATGGGGGAAAGTGATTTAATCAGCTTGGAACTTATGAAAAGTTAGGCTAAGTTACCTTTCCTTTCCTATAAATTAGCAATGTGTACAGAGGCAGTTTGACATGAGTCCAGTGATACACAGTTACTGTCTCTTTTTTTTTTTTTAACATGTAGTCCTCTTGTCTCAATTTGTCTTGCAATTCTTTGTTTACCATTTAAAATTACTATGAGTGTTAATCAGAGCTCTGAAAAAGCACTTGCACCAAATGCCACAAAGGTGTCCATATATTTTGAGGAATAAAGCACATGTTACAGCTGGAGTGAAGCAATGTTGATGAACACTCCCAGGACTGCTACTGCACAAAAGGTGCAGCGTTGCAGAGTGGGTGGAGATAGGTGGTAACTGAATGAGGCTGGAAGGTAGCGTTTGGGCGTTTAGTTTGGGTTTAGGTTTATTTGGTTTTTACCATGCCAGCTCCAAGACTGACTGGTGGAACTGGCAGCTGTCCTTAATTCTGTGATCATCTTTAAAATTAATGTTTGCAAAAATTATGAATTTCTGTTTTCTTCAAGAGTTTAATAGCAGTTATTGAATTACGCCCTTTTTTTTTTCAGTAATTCTTGTCAGGGAAGTCTCTACTGTTGTTTTTCTGCTCATTTTACCTGAGTTAATTTGCTTTGCCGGAAAGGAGTATGCGCATGTTCCTGATCCAATGCCCGGATGCATTCCTTTAGCTACCAAAAGAAAAAAAACAAAAAACAAAGAGGGGGGGAAAAACATATCAGTCACATACTGGCAAGGAACTGAACTGTGTTAGAAGGCAGCTGCTCTCAAGCCATTTCCTCCTCACACCAGTGCAACGCACCAAATCCCGCCAGAGGGGAGAGCATGGACCAGCACTAATTAGCTGTGAGGGGAGCTGGATTTGAGCTCAGGTTCGAGCCCATGCTCGGAAGGTGGTGTAGATACAGCCTGTCTGTCTAAACAAACATGTCACTGTGACCTTGGACAGGCTAAGAACTATACACAGGACACTGAGAATGAGGCAACAGACAAACAAGGGATGGATATAGAGCTACAAAACTCCCATTAAAACCAACAGAACATGAGCAGCTAGCTACGCCTATGCCTTTCACAAAATGCATCCGATCTTCTTCCTGTTAACAACCATCAACAGAGGTAGCCTGTAGTCTTGAAGAAACATCCCTTGATTTATTACCAGCCTTGGAAAAAGATGACAAGTTCAAACTCAAAGATGTGCACTTTTTTGCCATGTTTCCATTGGGATAAGCACAATAGTATGACACTCTATATCAAGCCTGGATGCTCTTTAAAATTGGCAGAAATAGGCTGTAAAGCCATGAGACAAGTCATTTAGAGCAAATATTGAAGGAAAAATAAGCAGATTACAGTATTGTCATGGTGATACTAGCATGAAGCAGCCTTTCTCCATTTAAAGTCTTTCTACATTCAACACACACCCACTTAAAATGACACTTATTTCTCACTTTTACTGCATTTTATTTAAAAAAATCACACCTCTAACCAGAGATCAAACTGTTCTAATTTTTTATTCTGCTTCTTATAATTGCAGTGTCTGAATATCTTCTATTTGAAAACAACATGAATATTCAAACCAGCAAAAGTTTCAGACTTCATGTGTTTTAAAGTATGAAGAGAACATTATGATCTCTGAGGGCAGTAGGTTTTACAGGCTGCAGATCATGTGGACTTACCTAAAGATGCCTTTTACAGTCAATTCAATCACTACTTATAGACTGCCTAGGTATTTACCAAGCTTCACACAATAACAAAAATACAGACACTCAGATATCAAAGTTCCTCTTAAAAGATTTTCATGAGCTTACATTAAGCCTCACTTCTCAGTTATACTTTCTATTCAGGTCCTGACTCCCCATGCCGCTCAGTTATTCACCAGCAAGTAGTCAAGAAAGCATGAAGTAGAGAAGCACATTCATTTTACATACTGTCTCCCAGTATGAACGCCAATGTTCCACAGCAGGAAAGCCTCTGTGCAAAAGAACATTCTACATTCTCTAAGCAGAGCAAGCCACCTCCTCTTTACAGCTCACTAAGAGGTACAGTTGTGTGCACTAACTTCAGCACTGTTGACTCATACTCACTGATTGCATTTCACCTTCAATCTCACTCAGAGAAGCCCTCAGTCATCAGTGAGCTTTGTTCGTTTGAATTAAAGGTGGTGCAAAGCCTTCTGCACAGTTTATGCATACAGGCACTTCTGCTTTATCTTAGGTGGCGTTTCTGTGCTCCCTGTCCCTCTTTACATAACTGTGTACACTTAGAATTTGCATTAAGAGTGCATTTCTTCCTGTTCCTTTCTCCTTACATACGAACTGCTAGTTTCTATGCTCCTGAATGTTAAAGTCCTTTACTCCTGATTTGAAAGAGAAGTCTGAGTTCAAGTGGTGAAAACAAGCAGCAGGAACAGATGTGCTTTTATGAAACAAATCGGGCAATCCCGAGCCAATATTCTCTAGAAATAAAAGAGACAAAACTTTCTATATATAATAAGTGACGCTCATTATACTATACCTAACATTCTCCATGCTGTGTTTACCTGGGTGGCTATAAGAATGGATTAACAAGACTTTGTTTTCACCACAAGGTTGTTTCCCTCTGAAATTGTCTTTCAGGCAAAAGACAAATTAAACTGGACACACTTCATACTTTGGATGTTTTTTCCCCTCCAGGAAGATATACATATGTTATCTGGTCATTCATTTTTATCCTAAAACACATGCTAATAATTGAGTACAAAACCTTCCTCAAACATGCTAGTATCTTACTGCTAAAAGACTTTGGTTTATTTCCGCTCCTTCCATTTTTGTTTGTCGATCTGAGTCTCTGGCATCAGCTGCCCTTTCACTGCCAGCCAAGTCAATGAATGATATCCTAGAAAAAACAAAGTTGCATTTATCTTGTGGGATTTTTTTTTTGTTTTCAAACCAAAGGGCTGCAATACATGACAACAGAAGAATGATTAGAAATAACTACTTTTGAACAAAGAGAAATAACCACTGGAGATATCTGAGGCACCAAAATAAGCACAGTAGCAGGAACATTGTCAGATCATACTGGCACTAACATAATCATAATAGAAAGTATAATTGCATGTGATGAGAGTGCTCCACAGTTTAATGGATAAGCTGTTTGAAGTGCAACACATTTGTCTCTCCAGATAATCCCTATGCTTGTAGTTTCTTAAGAACACGGTTTAAGAAATTGTAAGTTTCTTGATTCTCCTTCCAGGTAAAACAGACAACAGCCCTGTCAGATGGGAATTCAGGGCAATATGAACAGAAATTTCCAGTGTAGTTAACTAATACAATGAGCTTTCAGTGTTCCTTTTCCCTTTCTTCCACAAAACTCCATTACTTCCTGTCACGTTTCCTAGCTCTGCGTGCCAGCTGCTGTACTGACTGATGCACTGTATCTTTGTCTTTGCCCTTCTTCTTTTTCTGGCACAGCCCTGAATTCTCTTACAGGCATATCTTGGGATCCTTTCCGTACTCCAGCTCCACCTCGCTTTCAGTAACAAAAAATGGCACACATGCCATACCTACATAACCACATACACTTCTATTTCTAAGCCTGCCTGTTCTGCCTTTTCCTCTCTCCACTATTTGTGGCTCTTCCATTTTGCCTTGTATTTAAAATAAGATCCTGGGAAGCAAGACTGTGTGGTAGTGTTAGTGTGGTTTTCTGACACTCAGCAGTAATATAGATGCTTAGACCTCTTTCCTCAGACCTATTTCTTGGAGTTGTTTAGTCTGGAGAAAAGTTGACTGAGAAGAGGCACAATTACTGTCTTCAAATACACAAAATGGCTGCTACAAGAGCAAGTAAACTGCTCTTATTGTCTGCTGCAGATAGCATTAGAGCCACACTCTCAAATTATCATGGAGGTTTTGGTGAGGTACTATGATTCCTCTGGCCAAAGGCAAACATCTCTAATGGAATCACCTCCACCTGAGCTAGTCATCCCAGGCTCCCTTTGTAGTCAATTAGAGGACAGAGGTGCTTTGAGGGGCAAATCTGCCTGACTTAATGTAGGTGGCTCTGCAGAATGGCATGAATTGGATCATAGAGGCGACTATTTCTTTCTACTGACTTCAAAGGTAGCGAGCTCACATGTGGTTGTGCCCATTGCAGACATCTACCTTTAGCCAGATGAACGCCAGACAGAAGCAGCTTTCTAACACTGAAGATGAAGGGATGGATGTGATTGCCAAACTCCTTCACTGGACATTTTTACAAATGAGTTTGACAAAGCTCTCACAGATGTGGCTTAAGCGCTCTCTCTGGGAACACAGAAATGACTGTGAAACTTCTCAAAGTCCCTTTGAACCCTTTCTTCTGATACAACTCACTAACTCAACACTGCCCAGTAACTCAACACATCCTCTTTGTTTGCCTCCTGGATGTCCCTGGGCTTGACTTCCTCATCAGCACTGAGCACTCCCACTTCTAGTTTTACCTTCCAAATGTCCTGTTGGCTGCATCTTTAATCTGGATCTGGATGATAGCATGAGATCGAGAGGAATCCGAGTTGACTCCCGTAGCTCCTGTGCTACGTTCTTTCCCTCCCTTCAAAATCACCTGCAAAATAAGGAGGAAAAAATCCAAGCAAATTATAAATAAGAACACAATCTTGTTCTCCTAAGATGAGGTAACATTAGGAGGAATAGTCCATTAGAGCCTTAAAATTTGGTGCAAGGCAGATGTTAAGTTAGTCTGGATCTCTTCCAATGCTTCTTTCAGAACTTTGTATATGGACTTGCTTGCAGTGACACTACGGAGCTTAGAGAGCATGCTGCAGGTAATTAGTTGTTGCATCGCACATTCATTCAGATTTACAAAATATTCAAACTATAAAATTAAAAACAAAAGTATGGCAGAAATGAAAGAAGGTTAGACTGCAGACATAACCTAAGAGACTCATAGGACTGACTATGTCTTGTGTCCTTCTAAAATTTCATTTTCTCATATGACAGATGGGTACTGTTATACAGAAAGTAACACAAAAAATACAAAGTTCCAAATCCTTTCTCCATTTCCATAATAGAAATAAATTATGCCAGAGTAAGGAACAAAATTAAAAGATCAATTATACTCAATACAACAATAAAATAAGAAAACAAGGAAGAGAGGCAAGGCAGCAGGACAAAGGCTCCTTCAAGATACAAATCTGGATAATTCTGTTTTGCAAACTTTTAAGGACTGTCACAGAAAGTCTAGCAGCAACTGCAGCAGAGCATCCATAAAACAGTAATTAATTTTGTTTCTGGTTATAAGAACAGATTAAAATATTTTTAGCAAAATCAATGCATTATCAGCTGACAGATGGTCATTATTCATGCATTTCAGTGGCCAGTTCTCAGCCAGCAACCTAACCACCTGCTGCAGCTCCCAAGCATTGTATTAGTGCTAAATGCAGATAATTTCTGAACCAAAGCCAACATCAATGAATAGTGAATAACTAGGAATGTATTGAAGACTCTTCCCATATGTCTGTTTCAGACTATTCAGAAGCTCTGAGTCAAGTCAGTGACATTTCTGTGTTCAAAAGGGCCTGTGGACAATTTCAAATTATTTTTTTTCCAAGATACCTTTAAGAATAAAGTCATTTAATAGCTCTTCTGTGTGTGGAATGCGATAACACAGAGGAATGTGTTAATCCACCCTATAGCAAATTTACAGTCTAATTTGCAGAAGCATAACCAGCATGTCCCGAAGCTCGGAGTTAATGGAAGATGAAGAACAAAATTAAATGGAATATAAGTGGGTAATACTATGCCAATTTTAATGAGTCAATTACACTATCAGGCACTTATAATTTACACTTCCTTACTGAGAAAAGGAATTAAACTATGCAAAATCAGGCTAAATAGAAAGCAGATTTAACCAGGTTGCTTGCTGTGGGACAATTCAGAAAATCTGCCAGTGCCCTTTTAGGGCTCAGCTAGGCAGCGAAGGAAAACTGAAGATTTGGCTTCTGCTGGATGTCAGCTACTATTTAAAGATCCTAATTTTACTTGGCTGTTATCACCCACATTATGTAAACCGTGTCTTAATCCTAATTCAGATCAATCTCTCAGTCTTAAGTATTTTCTGATTCTATTAATTTTCAAGTTTAGATATTTTGTCCCACATCTAAGTACCTTTAATCTAGAAAATTTAAGTTCATAGAATCCAAAGAAATCACAAGGGCAGAAAATACTTAGCCAGCTTTCAGGGTCCCTTGCTGCGACACTATTTAATTTCTGGAATAGTGACAGAAGCCTATTTCTTGGCAAAGATCTTTCCACAAGGAGTGGCAGCAGAAGTAACAGCTGTAAATCAACAGCTTGCATGTTGCTAACACAAGTCACAGTGACCCAAGAAGCTTACTGAATAAAGGCACTTTTATAGTGCTCCTCGGTGCTCTGCTGGAGTCGCCAATTTCAGAACCTTAAACAGGAACACAAACCTACTACACAACAAATAACAATCACTGCAAATGACATCTCACGAATTAGCAAATTGGGCTGTAGAAGACAAAAATAATTGCAAACATAGAGGTTACCTCCAACAGCAGATCTACAGAGTCCACCTGAACCTCCCGCAGTCCGACTATTTGAACAACATGCTTGCCATCTTCTCTCGCAAAAAGCCTGAAAATGAAAGAGTGCAGAAAGGAGATTTCAGAAGTTTTAAACAGCAGCAATGAAAACACATTTCAGTGCTATGACGCTGTCAAAAAGCAATCAAGGCTACTGACTGGGGAGAGGTACCACTATAATTTATTTTCAGAGCTGAAGAGGTATTTTATTTATAATGTGTACCTCTGACATTTCACTATTAAGGAGACATTAGCAATGCATTTCTGATTGTTAGGGAATATAATAAAGCAGGGAAGTAAATTATCATGTTTACATTTTAGAGTTCTTGCCTCTCTTTAAACTGTATCTCTGCAGTTAACTGCATTAAACTTCTCTAGCAAGGTCAGACTGTAAGTTATGCTCTGTTCATGTTCTCAAGATTTTTGCACAGGATTTTAAAGCAGCTCCCATAGCCATAGAGTCTGATTTCAGAGCACCTCTGCTATGAATTACACAGAAGCATTGCAGTATACAGGAAGAATACAGACATTATACACAGGATAAAGTTTAATCTTCCCTTCAATGACACGTAAAACAGCAGAAAATAAAACAGCAGAAAAACATAAGGAGACTGTTTTTTCCATAGTAAATCAGCTCTTTACATGGCAGGTTCCAGTACCTGCTCCTTAAAATTGTTTTAGAGAAAGGGAACACACATGCAGCGAAATAGGTGCTTCTTTTGTAAAGAGATGCTTCTTTCCCCAGGCAAAAAGCCTCCCTGTTGAGCCCTCCAGCATGCTCTAAGGATAGTGTTCTCGAGGCTGATAAAGGCCTCCAGCTGACACGTAATGTTCCTTCAAGATCACTCCAAAAAGATTTCACTGCAGAGATCTTAACTGATTTATTTTATTTAGAGATTTCAGACCGCAGTGATTTTTTTTTCTATATCAAGTATCTACTGAGTTGTCCTCATTGCCATTCTGGATGGAGCTTCTGTAGGATTATACATCCATCTGAACGAGTCTGGGGCAGAGGTGCTACTGCTGAGGGTGATGGCAGCATCACCTGCAGAGGCTCGGTCCAGCTGGGTCACTGGGCTGCCAGGTAAAAGCACTTGGGGAGAAGGTGAGCAGACTCCGCAGTGTGAAGCGCAACAAGTGGGAGATCAAAGGGTTCTTCAGAGACTTGACTGGCAAGAGCCAAAGCCCCACTGGCACAGCAGGAGGGACAGCCAGGGGTTATGTTTGAGCAGGGAAAGACAGGGACTCCACAACAGTTGGCGTAAGAACTTCTGGTGACAAGAAGGTTCTTCCTCTACAAATGGATGTTCTGCTATTATATTATTATACTATAAGTGAAACAGCATGAGCTCATTTCTTAACCATAAGTCCTTATCCTTACTTACTTGTCACCCTAAAATAGTAAAAACCAGGAGCACCTATCAATGCCACAGTATTTAGTGTCAGATTTTGCCTTCCTCTCCAAGTAGCTCCTGGGAACGACCCTAATTAAATACGTAATATTTACTATAAATGGTAATATGTTAAATGTAATTGCATGGAACAGTAACTGATTTATAAACAGTAACCAACTGATTCATAACCATAGGTTTATAGTAAAACGTATTCTTATTTAAATACCTTTTCCTTCCATTTAGCAGGTCATAAAGCTGTCCACAGTAGATCTCATAAAAACTGATCAAAACATGGAGATCTTTCCTTGACTGTGATGCTTCTAAGTGTCCAAAGATGTCCTTGGCAGCCAAGGCGTAGAGTCCTGGGTTCCGGTGAGTACCTATCATAGTGTAAGTCTTCCCAGCACCAGTCTGTCCATACGCAAAGCAGGTTGCATTGCCTCTGTGAAGATAACTTATACTTTTAGTGTCACATCTGATTTATTAATATCTATTTTAAAAGATTCTGCAATGTCAATATCTATCTGTAGTGGCCTCTTAGCAATGACGTTTGGTTTGCTATCCTATCTGGAAAACTGCAAACCACTTAACAGTGATTCCCAAGCATGTCCTGTGGAGATCTGGCATGTCACAGAATACTGGCTCTCTTCCTTTCTTCCAGATGCCAAAAATGCATTTAAGGAAACTAAGAGTTCATAATTATTCTTCCAGCTGTTTAGATACTGCAGAAGTATCATGGAATTATGAATGGGAATACTACTGATTATGAATCCGTGAGAAAAATTATTGTGACATGAGATGCAAAAGAGCCACAAGTCAGGTTCTAACATGTTGTACATGATGAAAATTAACACCCCAGCACTCTAATTTATTGAGCGAGGCTACTTTGTCTCAGGTTGCAGTCCTGTGGGCAGCTGAGTCCATCTGAAGGGTTGTTGTTGCCCAGGGGAAGGTCTGGCTCTTCCCTTCCTCTGCTCCCAGCTGTGTGACCTGCCCCGCTGACCTATCCCGTCCTGCGTTGGCTCTGATGTTTGACTTTACTGCACTAAAACAACACAAAGATTTCGACTGTTTTGCAAGCTAATTTTCTGCTGTTTCAGTGAATTGAAGTACCTCACAGAGGATCACAAAATACGACCAAATTCGCTTAACGTAACCTATGGGATTGTGTCTAGTGGGGGGTAAAGAAGAGGATCATCCCCATTGAGTGGCAGAGCTGTTTGACTCACTCACTCCAGCCACTGAAACCATAGTCTGGGCTTGTGTCAGATTGCTCCTGCGTTGTCATCATATCACCTTAAGATTATAACAGCCAAGCATATAAAATGCCAAGGAGGTCTCAGGATACAGCTCCACTGCCCTTCAAGCCCATGTAAATTGAGGTTACTGCGTGCCTGCTTTTCCTTTCCCCATTCTTGCTTTTAAACAAGCACTGAACCCACCAGTAATATGTGAACAGATTCAAGGAACCAAATCAGACAAAAAAATAACTACAGAACAAATTATTTATTCTCCCCTACCTTTAAAAAAAAAAAAGACATTTTAGCCAGCTCAGTACCCTGACAGAGGAATGGGTAAAAATGTAGGGATGTAGGAACATTTTCTTGCCAGTTTAGATTGCAGAATTACCCTACTGTGGTGTCAGATTAGACCAATGCCAGTGAAGGGAATGAAGCAGGAGGGACGGAAAAGTTAGGAAAACCTGAGAAAAAACAGTGGCATCTCATTTAGTGTCACTACTGGATTAGCTGTAATGTGACCTGTGCTTTTAGTGATTATGACATGGCAAGCTACAAGCCTCATTCTCCTTTTTCACTTTCCGTTTCTCAAGAGCAAGACACTTTCTGTCTCTGATGATGATACTTGGAGATTTTCAGTAACAGAATGCTCCATTTTGTTAATTTCCAGCATGGATATGTAATCTATTCCTTCAAAGACTCAAAAATGCAATTCTATTCCAACTTGTTACTTTGAGTGAAAAATAAGACCACTCATGTACACCATCATCAATTTCCCATTAATCAGGAAGTATGTAACTATGATTAAACATCTAAGCAAATATAAATCAATAAAATAAAAATAAATTACAAGGCTATTAATTTCTATTGCCCTGTGAACTGTACAAATACATGCAAAAATATCTTACAGCAGTCTCATCAAAGGGGTAATATTATTCCTGTACAGATGAGTGTGCTACGGCACACAGAATCCTTTGCTAGAGTGGAGTAGAGACTTCAGAAATCCTGGCACACATTTTTTTCGTTCTAGGCTGGCCATGGTGTCTCTTTATTGCACCTGAGGTTCAATTTTAACTTCCTCTGTGATTTAAATTTCTCACCAAATGCGAAGAGTTTTCCCTGATTTATTTTGTCAAAATTGCAACCAAAGACATTCTAAGAGAGGGAAGGTATGTGGCAAAGGTGAAATGAACGTATTTTTTGAAACACGTAAAGCATAAAAAGAAAATGAAAACAATTTATGAAAATGGTAAACAAGGAGGCAAAAAATAACAAATGTAAGCACTGATGCCCTACCCGTTAAAAATATGCTGAATGAGAGGATGAGCTGTCTTCATATACACATCCTGATTGGTACATGACTCCCCAAAGACTTCATCAAAATAAAAAACATGCTGAAAAATAAACATGATTTTAAAATGAAAATGAATGTGTTTCACTTCCTCTTCACGCCCATTCAAAGGTAAATTTAAATAACAAAGTCTTTCCAATGGCTTCATACAGCTTTGGATCAGATACAAAGTGATCTAGCACATTTAGCATGCAGCATGACATATGCAGGAACACATTGTTACAACTAATCGAGAGACTGAGGGTAGGGGGAAAAAAAGGAAGGAAAGATGCCTTAATTTCTCATCATTCTGAAATGGAACATACCACAGCCTTCTGACAAGAAAAAAATAAAATAAAAAGAAAAATGCTAATATGCTAATTAGAGAAAACCCTCATCTATTCATGAAATGAATCAGCCTACAGATGTACAGTAGCACTATAACAGTAAAACGAACTCAGAGTCAATTCTTGACTCTCTCAAAATTAGTCCTCAGTTGTGATTGTCTCTCTTCTGCAGACTTTAAAACTTTTTGTGCCAGAGAAGACAGAAGCTATTCCTAAGCAAAGTTGGATTGTATTATCTCAGAAGGGGGCAAGAAAACCCAAAACTTCCCACACTCCAGATCTGACCCAAAGCAGCAGGGTCTCTGGAAACACTGCAACAGAAGTCATTATGGGGTCCTTCTAGGGTAACAGTAGTGTTTATAGGGACAGTCACAAACATCACATTTTCAAAAGAGCCTCCACGGACTGGTATCTAACATTATACTCTTATACAGGGGTGTCAAACTCATTTTCACAGGGGGCCATGTCAGCCTTGCAGTTGCCTTCAAAGGGCTGAACATAATTTTAGGACTGTATAAATGTAACTACATAATGTAGTTACTGCATTACATCCAGCCCCTTGAAGGCGACCGCGAGGATGACGTGGCCCCCTGTGAAAATGAGTTTGACACCCCTGCTAATAAAATCACTGCAGTGTAAATAAAGTGGTAGATCTCTAAGACCAAGAATCATTTCAGCGATGCACAAACCAACCACATTAATGTACAGGCAGATTAGACCTGGGAGTCTCAGCAGCTACACTGAGCTCAGAGGGCAGAAGTGCTCTGTGGTGGGCCTGCAGTTTGGGTTCCCTGGTGGGGCACATTCCAGCTCCACGGCCAACTCCCACTTGCTCTGTACCCCTTGCTGTCTTTTCCATAGGAGCTAGAAGTGGAAGGAGGATGAGTAGCCAGACTTGGAAGCAGAGAAGGTCTCCTGAGTCCTATAGAACAGACACAGCCTTTGCCATGGCATACTTTTCTTTGGACTGTATTAACTGATAGCAAGACTTCTTTTGTCTGTACTGACATAACAAAATTAATTGCTGGTTATTTCAGCACTGAGATACTAAAGCGATAAGCGCTGCATAAATGCCAAATATAGGTCATCAGATGGAGGGAATAGGGTGGAACTGCTGCACATGTTGCACCGTAAAAGGTGGTACATTAACTGGGCCTGAGAGAGCTGAACTGAATTTTTACTAGATACTCTGAACAGTTGTTCCTATGACCCAGATTGTAAAAATAACACCCAGTAGAGTGAGAATGGCTTGCTGCTGTCTAGAAATTGGTTCTCTTCCTGGTGCTGTCAGTCAAAAGTAAGAATTTGAACTATGGCAGCACAAGGTATTTGGGATTAAGAAACAAAGACCAAAAGGGAACTTAATTTTCAAAAGCATTTAAGAACAAAGGAAGGGAGGGGATGAGGGTCTACGCGATTCTTTGAAACAGTTCTACAGTGCTGAAATAGCAAAAAAGGAACTCCTCACTGAAGCACCCTGGAAAGCTATCAGGAGACTCTACAGCGGGCGATGCTCCTGCAGCAATGGCATGTAGCAGAGGGTTTTATTAATATTTTGCCATATGCAAAAAAAGCTGCAAGAGTCATGCTTTTGAGGCTTAACATCCTGGGTACAGGATTTCTGCCACAGGCTGGTGTAAGTCAGAAGTAATTCAAATACACTTATGCAGAGCTCATAGAAGAGCCCACCACCTATTTCAGTGCAAGAAATGCCACCAGTCCTTTTCTGTTTCCCTTTATTGAAACTCCAGGTACAATTTTTTTTTATCCCACCATGCAAGTGACTGGGCTATAAACACAACATTCACGTGGAGCATGTTACCTGTAAAATATATTGGGTGAGATCAACTGCCTCTTTCTTCTCATGAAGAAGTAGGGTTTCTTTATCTTTCACTGTGATTATATTAACCTCTCCACGTCGCTCCTCTCTCAGGCCTAGAGGACGTTTTCGGACACATACTCTGATTTTTTCACTCTCTGTCCATGGAGTGTCTTTCTCAGAAGTACCGGGTCTGCAACGACAGTGTAGTTTTGTATTTTAGAATTGGGTTACTACAGAATCTGGAATATGTATAAATTTGACCTAGTTTATTAGCTTTATCAGAGAACTATTTCTGTCTTTAATGGCTTATTGAAAAAACCTCCACCTTACCTCTCATTGTTACATGGTGAGGTTTTTGCTGTTTTTTTCATAGATAGACTCATGACTTTTGTGCACTTGTTGCTGGACTGGCATACTTTCAGCTGTCCACAAGCATGTGATTGAAGCTGGCGTAATATGCAAGTTAACTTAATAAAATTTAATCTTGCTGAAATCATTCACAGTCATGATTAATCACTTAATTATGTACAGATAAAAGGATGAACAGATCTTGAAAAGGAGAGCCTATAATACTTTCCCTCTTATACTGACTTTCACAGAATCAGAGAACAGTTTGGTTTGGAATGGACCTTCAAAGGTCATCTAGTCCAACCCCCTGCAATGAGCAGGGACATCTGCAACCAGATCAAGTTGCTCAGAGCCCCGTCCAGCCTGGCCTTGAATGTCTCCAGGGATGGGGCACCCACCACCTCTCTGAGCAACCTGGGCCAGTGTGACACCACCCTCATGGTAGAAAATGTCTTCTTTGTACCTAGTCTGAATCTCCCCTCTTTTAGTTTAAAACCATCATCCCTCGTCCTATCGCTACAGGCCCTACCAAGAAGTCTGTCCCCACCTTTCTTATAGGTCCCTTTTATGTACTGAAAGGCCACAATAAAGTCTCCAGACTTTCATTCCTCCTATTATAGGCTGTCAAACAGGTTACAAGTAAATGACTCAAAGTGGGTAACAAGACAGTGTCACCATGCTCCTATTCAGCTCAAAGGAAACTGGAAATGTTTATTTCATCATTGTTTCCCCCTTGGTCTTGTAACCAATTTCTTTCTGTTATCATAAAAGTCTATGTGGTTTCAGCCCAGTGGCAAAGTTGTGCTCTGGTGTTTGGCAAGCCTACTTCAGTTCCCTTCTAAACACCTCAGAAACATGAGGTCATTTCATGTTTCATTGACTAACGTGCTGTGTAAAGCATTCTGTGATGCGGCATACAGAATATGCTTGAATTCAACCAAAATGTATTTATCCTGCCTTTCTCTTTTTAAAACTGTGTTCAGCCAAATGAGTAATGATTTTCGGCCTGGATTTGAATGTCAATTTGTGAGAAAAATATAATTTTAATCGAGCTTTGACATGCTTAAAAGTTTTGTTTCTGCTATGCTGTTGAAGTGCTCTTCCAAAATCTCTTAATGTAGCAACTGAAAACTAACATATACTAGTTGTCTAGTAAAGTAAAACTAAACCCACAAGTTGCTCAATCTCTCATTACAAGTACAAGCTTGTAGTATCATTGCTGTTGTGCTGCATGATTCCCCAGAAGCATACGGCATGCAGATATAGATCTTAAGATGTGGTCTTCAAAGACTACACATGAGTAATCTTTACTTGTAACAAGAATACCTTTAATTTTAGTACTGGTCCTACATTTAGATGGAAAATTCTTTCCTCTGAAAAGAAAGGCAATGATACTTGAAATAAGATGCTTCATAAGCTACTGCGAGCTTATGGATATCACTAGGCACCAAATGTTGCCCAACAAATGATCAGAGGCTCTGAAGTCTAATTCTCATGTCAGAGGCTGGAATTGGTGACTTACAGAAAGCTCCTGTTGTGCTCTAAGAGCTTGAAGGAGGAAGGAATGATTGCAAGACTTGGAGAAAGGAAAAACTGAAGACTTGGACACAGTTTATGAGAGAAAAGGAACAAATTCTTTCTAGTAGAGAGGCACATTTAATATATTTTGTATGGGAACAGAATGCATTTTGATTCTATATGCCGAACCTGAAGTTTAGATTTTCTGTTAACCTTTCTTAAATAGAAGTTGCATTTTTTATTACTAAAAAAAACCCCAAACAACACAAAAATCTCTACACAGTCCATTAGAAACTCAATTAGACAATAGGTCAGAAGAATCACTATGCACTGCTACTGTAAAAATAAAGCGATTTGCTCTGGGCAAGTGCAAAATATATTTAAACATATTAAGAAAGCTGTTTCTTTCTGCCACTTGAAATCATGCTACTGTTTTCCAGCATTTCTCAGTGGTCAAATCACAAGGTGACATGTGAATGGATGGATTCAGTGAAGGAATTAGGTGCTTGCAAAACAGGAATCGCAAACTCAAGTGTCAGCAGACTGGCCCAAGCCTGGAATGCACAACACGTACTGTGCAGTCAAAACAGGAGGCAGAGAAACTTGGGCACGTCGGGAGGAAGATGCAGAAAGCCCACAGAATGAACTAATGCCAGGCACAGAGAATGTGCTTAGAAAAAGAAGTGAAGAACAACAGAAGAAAGTGAGAACAGTGGAGAAAATAGCTCTACCACAGGAATAAAAATCTTAAACTTCTCTAGCTAAGCCGTTAGGTTATATTTTATAGTTTTTTACTTTCCAGCACTATGAATCCTGCCCTTCTAGTCACACGTTGGCTCAGCTTCTCATGGAGGTAGAGAATGCACTAAGATGCCAAGAAATGTAGGAGGTTAGCTTACTTCTCTGGAAAGTGGGGATGATTTTTTTTTTTTTTTTCCAGCAAAGGGGAGTTATAAACATTGGTCTTTCATTTCACAGGTGAAGTGTTCTTACTACTGTCACCTTAGTACTTTGCCACAGTCACAACAGCATCTATCCCTCTACGCTTCATGCATGCTCAAGGAGAGTTCTAACTCCCATGGACCCTCCCACGTGCCAATCTCTCACCACAGCCTTTCCAGACCAAGGCCCAGCATCATGCAGCTAACTCTCTTCGCAGCATTTAAAAATGAAACTGCCGTGACTGCATGGCAACAAGCTAGATGCTGGTAGTATCTGTGCAGAGGGGTACGTGCCCTGCCTGCTAAATAGGGAAAAAATATTTAGTGCTTTAGAAATGTTGCCAGGGTAGATTTACCAGTGGTTGAGGATAACCATAGCCCCTCTGTTACCAAACACTGGGAAAAGTACAAAAGTTACAGATCATGTGCTTGGGGAGCAGCTGCAAGGCATCCCTCTCACCACTGCATCTGTATCCCATCCTGGTTATCTTAATTCTGTTTCTTTTCAAAGCTCTAGTTCAGAAATTTTTTTATAAACAGATATGGTCATCATAGCACTTATCCTTTTTACTGGGAAGAACTTTACAAACTTATCAACAGGTGATGCCATATTTTGGAAAAAATAACGTTTTGTAAGTCTCATGGAAACAAAAAGAGAAAGATTGGCCAAAGTACAAAGAGAACAAAGCCTGAAAGACAATAACAACTATTCTTAGACAACCGTAGTGAGTACCAGCTGGTGAAATTCAGCTGATACCTTCTACCAGACTTGGAGAGTTGCAAATGCTTATTAATATCTCTCTCGTCTATAAGATCTTGCATTGTTCTGTAGTGGTAGGATTACTTATTTGAAGGCGATGAAGAAGATTCTCTTTCACAATGAAGAAATAATTAATTATTACTACCTTGAAATATAGTAAAATAAAAGCGACCGATTATTACCTGACACAGGAACGAGGTAGTCCATAATTATACCCTGAAATATGAGTTATTTTTTGTATGATGGGAGCTTCAGAATCCCCCAGGAGAGAAGCAATATCATCAGAAACTGTTGGACAGCTCAGGTCCTTTCTTGTGGATGTTGCAGGAGTATTTAGATCTCGTCTAGTTAATCTGATCAGCTCTGAATTATGTGGTTGAATATGTCCCAGCATTTCCCCTCCACTGTTCTTTTCTTCATTGGCACTGAAATCAGGCGAACTACATGACTGAGATTCAGAGTTTTTAACTGTTGAATCATTTTCTTCAAAGAAGGATTCAAAACGCAGCTGTCTACGGGGACCTGATCTGGTCACCCGAGGCTGAATGAAAAGGTCACTTGGTTGAAAATCTTCCTTGCTTAAGCCTGCAACATCTTCTTCTTGCATAATTTTGATTATTCTGATGAGCTGAAAGAGTCGTTTGCGGTCATTCATGTCATGGACCCCTAGTTTGGTATAATCTTTCATGGAAACTTTCGCAAGCTCATCAATCTTCTGAAGACCAAAGGCAGCAAAATGAGGATAGTATTTTTCAAGTTCCGCCTCACAAAGGCATTCATAAAGGCATGATGCCATCTTCAAGCCTAAGTCTACAAGATACGAAACAAAATAAATATTAGAATCATATGAAACATCACATCTGACGAAGTTACTCATGAAGACACTACACATTTCCAGATGCTATTACCTGCAGTTAGGTTAGAAGCTTGTTAAATTCCAAGCTTACAATACACTAGACTGCCAAACACTACAGAATATAACAGTAGCGATAATCTAAATATGAAACAAATATTTATCTATGAAACTATATTTTAAAACCATAGACAATATGCAACAATGTGTAAGAAATGCACAATGCAGTGTTACTTACTACTGCAGTTCCTATACGCCTGATGTCTACTAGACGAATGCCGCAGCTACTGAAACCCTGTCCTCAAGCTACAGAATGTAAAATGCCTAATTTTAGACACTCAGTTTAATATCAGGGCATGTGGTCTAATGTGGTTCAGCTATCCCTGGTTACCCAACCAAAGGAGAAGAAATTGCATTTGTCCTCACCTCAAGCTGAATAGTTAAGGCCTTTCATCTTATGGGTGAACTACAGCAAAGTTGTAGTTTTGTTGTGTAACTTTCTCTTGTATGTCATTAGTCTTGTGAGCATTTCTAGATATCCTTGACGGAATAGCCAAACTGTTCCGTGAAATCTGAAACACAGAATTTCTCTAAATCTATATATGCTACTGGAACGCCACACTTGCATTCTTGGGAAACCCAAAAAAGCAACATGCATCACTGAAAGGTATGCCAAAAAACCCTCAACTCCTTCATTCATGTCTCCCTGGCAATGCATTGTGCAGCTGTCTGTATCCAGATGGATTAATATCTGCAGATATTTTTACTTGTTCCATAAAATGGAAAAATGATAGTACTTCAAGTATCTGTTGCCCAATGCTTTCTTATATCTTTGCTCAGTCTAGGACCTTAGCAAATACAGTTCCTACTCATGTTTGGAGATTATAATAACATTCCACAAAAATCAAGTTATTTAAGACTAAGTTCCCCCCCTGTAACTCAGGGTTAGTACTTCGACAGGATTTTCAAGCATCTCTATAATAACATTATATAGGAAAATAAGTTCACCAAATATCACCCCCAAATTTGATTCCATACCATTAAAAATAAATAAGACATTATGTTGTAATAATAATAACAAAACTATAAAGATTACAGCGCTGATTGTATAAGATACTACAGAGACCAAAGGGTCCAGCAGAGGACATCTAAAATGATGTAGAAACTAGAGTCTAAGCTGTAGACAGTAATTAGCCATAATAAAATTACGAGATCCAGCAGTAAAAAGCTTCAAGACAAAAACATTGGTATGTTGGCTAACTTATTTAATGTGTATGTAATGCAGTTCTGAATCAAAGTAACACCAGAGCCACTGCTGTTATTACTAGATATTGGGAGGAGGAAATCAAAATTAACAGAGATGACAACAAACCCAAAGATCAGAGAGGCTAACTATGACACGACACATGTACCAGGGTTTTCACAGGCATTCATGATTTGCCAACTTCTCTAACAGATAAAATTCCACAGGAACATCAGACCTCATTTAAAGAAGGTTATGATTTTGAAAAAACGCCTATCTTACAAAAGGTAGATTAGAATATAAAACCAGTACAGTTCCTGTGTAACTGTCCGTATGCACTGCCACGGAGAACTTCTGTTTGATGAAATGAGCAGCTAGAAGACAAAGCTGAGACACCAGTCTCGAAGTACTGAGAATCTGTTAAAAATTAAAACAATCCAGCAAATTTATGTTGTTTATTCTCACTGTTTGTTAGATTACACCTACATCTTTATATATGCTTAATTTAAATACAGAGTGGCCAAAGACCAGTACAAGAACTCAGTGTTAACCACTGTGTGAATTATAGTGTTGAACACAGGAGAAAGAAAGTACAGAAAGGAAAAAAAAAAAAATAGAGACACTTCCAGAAATAAGAGCAGCAGACAAGGGGAGAGAACTAAGAATCTTAAGGTCCGAGCTCTAATTAAAAATTAAACAAAATATATTTAAATAGCTAGAAATGACTCTACAGATAGTTTTCCATTATCTGGGGTTACAAGGGACTAAGATTCTCAAAATACAGAAAGTCCAAGTGTACAGGTATGCAGAACTATGAGAAGGTTAGTACTGAGATGTAAGCAGCTCTACATGGCTTATTGGCTAAGGCTCTGTGCCATGTGAAAGCAACTAAATGTGAAAGCAACTAAATGCCTTCTTAATGAGAGCTGGCATGGGGAAGTAATTAACTGCTTCTACTTCCCCAGATATAATAAATCTTACTAAGTGGTTTCAGGACATAACTCCAGTGTCTCTCCACCCGTGGAGCAGCAATTTCACAATATATCAGAACTGAACATTGACTAATAAAGGAGTAACAATTTAATTAACCATGGAAAAAGTTAAGCAATTGTGAGCATCTCTGGTATCTTTAAAACTCAAGAGCAGACAACTCTCTAAGAGATTTGGTCTGGTACATACATGAAAGAGAGAGTTCATGCAAAATTGCATTTGTCAGTGAAACCTTTCTGTCCTTTTAATTGGCAATGCTCTACAAGAAAGAAGCGCATTTCTTCTCACTAGAAGAATACTTCAATTTGTCCAAACTGTAGAGTTCTTTCTGTCTGAAGACACTGCTGCTAAAACAGATACATAATTCTTCAAAATAAATTGGCTTTGTAAAGAAATAAGGGCAGTATTGGTAGGTTTTCAAGAATCCTAAACTGTTAATTATAATGCCATCTTCTGGTAAAAAAAGAGAAGACTTTTAGTCTTTTTACAACAAATAACAGCCAGTATTCCCTCAGCTATTGTCGGGATCTAGTTTTGTTTGTTCATTTGTTAGGACACTGTGTCCCTGGGCCAGAAAAACATCACATTCTTCAGTGTGGTAGTTTAATACCAAAGCCCAGGTCTTGTTCCCTGCAAAGTTATGGGTGGCTTCACTGAAAAGAGGATTGAGACAAAAGTCTAATACTTCTTAAAACAGTCAGATATAACATATATTTTGAGAAAGAATTGGGTCATTATGGAGGTATAATTCTCCATGAGCACCCAGTTATAAGGTGAGATAGTCTCAGGCCTAAGAACAACTTTTCACTCAATCTCTGTTACAATACAGCTTGTAATTCTTCACGGATCAGTGGTTGTCCTTCTCACTTTAGCTGACGGAAGATTCAGCTTCACCAAAATTTTGACTTCCCTCTCACACAAAGGACCTGCTTTTCCTCTGACAGGAAGTTGCTGAAGCTGGTCAGTGAAACAGTGAAGTCAACAGACTCCAGAGCATCGTTACTTACCAATACACAATCTAGCAGGGAGGCAGAAACTGTTAACGGTGATACTCTTTATTGCTGGGACACGCGATATGTCTGAGCAAGGGACTGGTCAGCCTATCATCTTTATGTGGCAAACCTGAGTCCTCTACAACTTATTTGTTATGCAAAGAAGTTCTACAAATATCTTAAAAGGCTGCCAGATGCTGGTAATGGATAAATACTTATTGTAAAAAAGCATTAGAATTTTATATAAAGGGACCAACTCAAATCACAGAATAAGATAACAGCTCATCAGAGAACTCCTCTGTCTCAGTGATAAAGGTTTTTTTGAATGTCATAAAGATGGGGAAAAGAGAAAAGTCAGGTGCAAATCGTAGAAATGAGTGGTTACATTTTATGTATTCTGAAGGAAATTAACTTACCACAAAATTATTCTCTAGCAGCTGATCCTCCATTTTAAAATGCTTTTAATTATTAATTACCTCGTACACAGAACTTTTCACTCTCAATGCACTTTTCGAAGTAGAGAAAAGGCTGGCCTTCAAAGATACTCAGCAAGCGTGAAGTGTGAAGCATTAAATAAATCACATAAAATCCCTACATAGACTATTTTAAGAATAAAGCAGCCTTAGACCACTATGTCTTGATCCTTATTAACCTCTGAGATATTAAAGATCTCAGTGCACTGTTCACTTGAATAACACTCGCATGCCCTCTTATCCCACTGTACCTCATTCATATTTACCTGACAATTTTACTTGACCTCCACTGACAGACCTGAGTGTCACCACCATGACACAAGTATCACTATATCCATATTTTAAACTAGGAAAATTAAGTCATGGAAAAGTGAAGAAACCTTATATGGCACTCCTACAAATGGAAACTAATGCAACTGTACATTTAATCCTGCAAATAATCTAGAGATAATCATTCTGAATCATAAACTCTGGTCTGATGATTAAACAGTTTGATTAAGAACAATTTTCAAGGGCATCCAATAAATACAGTAATTGTTAATCAGCATATAAAACCTAAACAGCACCTTGTTTTCCTGCCTATCACTTTATGTTACTTAAATCATTTTGCTTTACTTTATCAAAACAAAAGTTAAGAACTTATAAAATTTGTAAACGCATGTAGCAGGTAGGTATGTTTCCTTTCCTGACCACAGCTATAGCATTGTATTCATTCCTTGTGACCACGTTACCCCAAACAAGGCTTCAGCATAGGCTCTGTCTGTGCCAAAGCGTTTGCTGGGTTTTGAGGTACAGAAGCAGACGACCATAACAAAGCCGATGTGGCAATCACACGACAGAGAAAAGGGGAAACTTATTCACTCCCATCATCAACCATCCATCTTTATTTCTCATTCATCTGAACGTTAAGCCCTTTCTAAACTGTGATCCAAAGCCAAATCTGATTTAGCCCTCCAGAAATGAATAGCTAATTTGCTTTTCTGGACCAACACACGAAATATTTTACCTTTAATTATTCTGACCCCATTCCTTGGAAACTAGGGTATTCCTGTGAAGAACAGGGTCAGGGTGCAGTTGCAGTTTTATAAACACAGGCTCCATAGGAAGAGATAATCTGTACTGCAAAACAAGTTCGTATTTTTAGTTTCATGCAGTAGGTAGGCATCTATGAAACTATTTGACGTTGCAGCAGGTCCCTTTGTGACATCACAGGATTACACTACCCAAACATATACACAACATGGTATTGAACATTCTGTTGCTCATTGGAACAAGGCGGTTTGCAAGATATGAGGAACAAAGCCAAATACTACCAATAGATAACCACTTATAGTTTCTGTACAGCAAAAGTAATTGGAAAGGAGGGAATACTTTTAATGTTAACTGACGAGGCTTTTACAGTTGGACTGTGATGCAGGTTATCAACACTCCCACTTCCTTTGCTTTTGACATAGCTTATACTGAGTTTGTTTACTAAAACTGCAATTCATTTCATTGCTCTTTGAAACAGATTTAAAAACAACTAAACTCTGGTTGGTTTTTTTGTTTGTTTTCTGATAAAATATTTTTCAATTGGCAAGAGACTGCTATTTTTTATAATCATCCCTTCATACTAAGTATAGTCTGGTGACCTCAGAAGAAGAGACTCCATCCTACAGCTGATCCCCAACAACTGCTTAAAACAACAGCTGCATGGAGACGGGAAGTGTCTAATGTTCAGCCGCACGCTGAGAAGATAACCCACGAGCTATACTGGGATACTGATTATTTGAAAATTGCGCCTGGGCTCCTCTTGCCAGCAACATTTAGCAAATGGCTTTTGGTATTTATTTTATAATTGTATCAAAACAAACTACTGTGCATCTGGAATTACACTGTGTGACTGAGTGGGGGGGCATAGTTACTGAGTTTAGCCCCACAGGGATTTACAGCTTCCCTCAGTTAATTCAGTCCCAGGCTGAGGAACTTTACAGCTTCGCGCCCCGGGCGCAGGGGCCGCACACCCGGGCAGCTGCCGGGCCCCTCCCGCCACCATCGCCCTCTGCCCTCGCCCCTCCCCGCGCTGCTCCCGCCCGGCTTTTCCCCCGCACACCTCAGGGCCCGAAGGAGCGGGCGGCCCAGCAGGCAGCTCGGGCCCCGCAGTGGGATGGGGCTCAGAGAAGCCGCGGCGCTGCCCCACCGCCCGGGGGAAGGTGATGGCCCCCGGGAAACTACCCGCCTCCCTCGGCGCGGCCGTTCCCTCCACCTCCACCCGGCCCCCCCCTCACCCACCAGCCGCCGCGGCCTCACCCCCCACGGCCCCCGCAGCCACTTACCGGCCGCGGCACCGCTCGGCAGCGGCGATTAGGCCGCGTCTCCATAGCAACAACGCTTTTCCCGCTTCAAACACTCGCGCGCACCCGCGCACCGCCACAGCCGGCGAATAGGACGAGGGAGAAGAGCGGATGGGGCGTGACCCGGCGGGAATAAGCCAATCGGAGGTCTTCTCGGCCGGAGGGGGCGGAGCCGAGGGAAAGGCGGGAGGGGGGCGAGGATAGAACGAAAGGGGAGGAGTTACCGCCCGTGCTTGTGCCTCTGTGATTGGTTGAGCTTGCCATCAGTCTTCTGCCACGCCGCGCCTACACCCCGGACCGGAAGTGAAGGTGAGGGCGGGGGGCGATGGCGGCCGCGGTTTTGGGTCTTTGTGTCCGGTTCTCCCGGTGTCCTGGCGGGCTTGGGGCCTCGCGTTGCCATGGCAACGGCCAGAGGGGCTCTGCCCTGGGCTGCCAGGCCTGGTCCCGCCGGCCCAACCGGCTGCCGGGGGCCCTGCCCGCTGGGAGCGGCCCAGCAGCCCGGAGCGGGCCTCACGGGACATGGCAGCGGGGCCGCTGGCCGGGCGGCCCTCGGAAGGGTTTGTCCTTCCGGGCTCCGGGCGTCCGGGCGCGGCGTTTCCCGGGGCGCACGGGAGGGGGTGCTGGTCCCCCGCCGCTCGGCGCCTGCGCTGCCCGGGGGTGCGCGGGGTGGGTCGTGTTTGGCGTGGCTGATCAGAAAGCGGGGCGTTAAAGGGGGGTGAACCACCCTGGGGCTTCACCACCGCCTTGGCGGTGAGGCGCTCTGTGCTGCTGGTTCCCAGTTTGGAAACCGGAGGTGTCGTGGTGCCTCACTGGACGTTCCAGGGACAAACAGTGTTGAGTAAATTTATTACCTGCTGAAATGTGCAGTTCTGTCAAAATGCAAAGCTTTGCCTGGAACTGAAAACTGCTGGATTTTTAAAATGGATTTCTTATATTTATGTCTTTTTTTCTGTATAGGAATAATTGTCCTGGCTGTGTAGCTTATTGATTACAATATACCTAACTTGAGAGGCGTATTCCTTTGTGTTTACATCAAATTCATGTTTAATGTGTATGCCAAGAAGCTTTTAGTTTTGTATAACAGTTTCACGTCTCGCCCAGACCACAGAGAGCCTGTCCTTTGGCATTCATTTTTTCAGCGCTGCCACTGGCATCTTGAGGAGTTCTTTGCTGCAAGAGATCTGTCTTGGGCAATTATTTCCTCATGCCGCTTCTGGTAATGTCGAGGTATAATCTTTGCACAGAGCCTGTGAATTTTTGCAGTGGAAGAGCTTCAGCGTGTTCACTGGTGGCTTTCCTTTTGATTTGTCATTTTTTTCCTCCCTATGGTGTGGTTTCTAATGTATCAGGAGCGATGTCATGCAGGTCATATTTCATGCATCTTGATAACTTTTTTTTTTAAAGCCTTTATATAGGCTCCTGTTTCCTTTCTTTAAAGGAAAGAACTCATTTTTTTTACAATTCAAAGATAATAAGATGCAGTTTAATTGTGTAGTAAATGCAAAGGGACGGATGATTTTTAGTGCACTCTGAGATTTGTTCCCTGGCTGCATACAACTCGTCTGTTTGATCTCTATGTTGTTTCTGTTTGATCCCCTGTGCGCTTCCACAGCTCTCGGTGCAGTTAACAGAGGGGCATGGCTGTGAGAGCTTGTGGCTTGATCATCTACAGGAGGCTGCAGTCTAAGGTCACTGACGGTATCGAGTACCTCCTCCTGCAGACATCCTATGGGACCCACCACTGGACCCCACCCAAAGGTGATGTTTGTCCCAAGAACACACTCCAATGTTGTTTGTGTCGGAAGTGAGTGAGATTACAGACTGAACTTTGGCTGAATGCTGCTAAGGTCAGATTTGGGGGGCAGTTAATCAGTTGACAGTAGCTCCTATGTGCAGCAGAGTGGGGCTGAAATTCTCTGCAAGTTGTGGCTGTATAAACTATTGGGCAAAACTGATTGAGGTTGGGGGTGAGTCATGCAGTCCTGCTCTTTGGATCTCTGATGTTTCTGGCAGACACGGAGCAGCCAGCTGAAATTAGGTAGCCAGAGAAGGTGTTACCTTCTTGTCCAGGTCTGACCCTCTGCCAGCTGCCACTGTTGCCAGCGTACGGTTGCTTGACCCACGTTTAATCAGAAGGGTTACAGTTTGCAGCACAACTTTAGCAGGCACACTGAAATCAGTGATGATTTACTTTAGAACACCTTTCTTAGGAGATGCGGGAGTTTATTTAAGTTCAGGAGATGGTTGATGAAGAACACATACCTAATGCAGCAGAGATAAGAGGGACAGCCATCTTCACCTAAGCCGTCCTCATTCATCAGTGTGATCCCAAAGGAGAAGACAAGCCTGATGCCCCAAGATGTATGTTATAGCAACACCTTGTTTGTAAAGATACATGGTGTTTGGTGGTACGCAATTGCAGGGAAAAGTTGCTTAGATACTTAGTGGGAAAAGTACAGCACATAAATGCTTCAAGTTTCTTGTAGATCTTCTTATATACTTTTTTTTTAATCCTCTGAGATTTCTTCCTTCCAGTTTTTACTTCTTTTTTTGTAAAATGCGGTGCCCTTAAAGCATAGTGGAGGAGCAGTTTGTAAACAGGAATACGCAAATAGGAAAAAAAGCTTGTAGCAGTATCAACTACACTCTCCTATTAAGGGAAAGAACAAAACTTTCCAAACCTCCCCCTTGTCCACTTCACCAAAAGCGTAAGGGAGCAGAGTTTGCAGCCTACTGGAAAGCTAAAAAACGTGTGCTGGGACATGATTAGTTGTTGTGAGAGCAGGGACCCATATGGAAAGGTTTACTGGGAAGAGAGTAATTAAAATTACTTGTAGGCATTTGAGGAGGGAGTGAAATTACTTGTAGGCATACATCTCATGCACTCAAAATCACAAAATTATAGAATAGACCTTTAAAGGCCACATAGTCCGACCCCCCTGCAACGAACATGGACATCTTCAACTAGATCAGGTTCCAGCCCTCTGATCATTTCTGTGGCTCCTCTGGCCCCTCTCCAACAGGTCCATGTCTGTCCTGTCCGGAGGGCTCCAGAGCTGGATGCAGGACTCCAGGCAGGGTCTCACCAGAGCAGAGCAGAGCAGAGGAGCAGAATCACCCCTCTACTCATTAAGCTTCTGATGTGCAGATAAAAAGAGTGAGACCTGTTGGGAAAGCAAAAATGAGCTTCCCGCATATCCCAGTTCTGGTACTAAAGGGTGACTTTGAGTACCTGTGCTCTGAGGAAAGGTTAATCTCTGTGATGAAATGATGGCTATTTGCAGCCAGCTGCATAGAAAATAAAGTGACACTAGGGGCAAAATAAAGCTTAACTTTTTTCCTCTTGAAGCTTCCCAACTTCTGCTATGTTGCTCTTCTGAGATCTTACTCGGCTTGTTCTATTTATGTTCTGGTCTGGAGCTTCCATGAGAAAATCAAGTCTGACATTTCTCAACAAAAGTACAAACAGCTGGGGATGTGTTATATTTATCCGTTGTTTGTAATGGCACTTCTCATTCTGAGCAATGTAAAATAAATGATGTGTCCTAGAAGGATTATGCAGCTGGTGAAAGGACTGGCTTTTAGGCTTGCTGTGTTTCAGAGGGGAATATGAGAAATAAAAATACCCCAAGTGCCTAATTGAAACCAACCGTTTAAATGGCATTTGTTGGTGCCTGGTCTCATTATTTCTGGGCTGTCAGCATGAATAAGCATTTTGCAGAATTGAGCCTTAAGCTTCTATGGGAGGTAAGGGTTGAGAGAGGACTAAGGCAGATGAGCAGTCTCCTCTCTGTCTGCCTAAAGGAAGAGCATTCATGAGGCAGTCAGTCCTTGGTATGGTCTAAGGTGGAACATTACAGGTGTGGGGTGCTCCAGAGGAGGACTGGGAAGAAAAGATGTCCAGTGCTGAGAGGTCACTGGGAGTTTCAGAAGACGTGGGATAAAAGATGGTCCTAAAAGCAACGAAAGACAAACCAAAATATAAGAGTTGGAAAAGCGATCTGTTCTCCAATTTCCTTTTGTTTATCAGCTACAGTGTACCGTTGTCTGTCTCCCAATGTTTCCTAGTTGTCAACTGAATGAACAAAATCTGAGTTTCCGTCTCAGAGGCTTAACTTTTTCACCTTCTTGACAGGCCATGTGGATCCAGGAGAGGATGACCTGCAGACAGCGTTCCGGGAAACACAGGAAGAGGCTGGTCTTGAGGCCAGCCAGCTCACTCTCATAGAGGGATACAAGAAAGAACTGCACTATCCTGTCCATGGCAAACCTAAGACCGTCATTTACTGGCTGGCAGAAATGAAAGACTGTAACACAGAAATCAAGCTCTCGGAGGAGCACCAAGCTTTCAAATGGCTGAAGCTAGAGGATGCTTGCAAATTTGCAGAATATGAGGACATGCAAGCAATGCTGAAAGAAGTGCATCAGTTTCTCTGCTCCAAAGAGTAAAATGCTTTTGTGATGGAAACTTTAAGAAACATGGCCAGCTTTTTTTTTTTTTTGCAATCCAGAGGAAGAACTACATTGCTGCAGAAATGTTGATTTCTTTTTTGAATCTATACAAATTCCATGAAGATACTTGGAGCTTTTAAAAAGCTGTGCTTTTTTCTCCCCTAGCCAATGCAAAAAAAGAGTGGTCTGATTGAACCATGAGCCAGAGATGTCTGAATTGAAACCCAGAGCTAACAAAGACTTCTCTGTCCCCTGTTTCTTTTCTCCTTTTTTTTTTTTTTTTTAATCGAAGTGCTGAACAACCAGAGGTCCTTTTGAAAAATCAAACACTTGATATTTCTTGACTTGCTGATGTAGAACTAGAATTGAGAAAATGAGCAGATGGAGTTTTTTAAAAACAGTGTTTCCTGCAGAAGTTACACCTTGCATTTCAAATGGGGAAGCAATAGTTCTGTTCCCAACTCTTCCACTGATATGCTGTCATAACTGTTCAAATCATTTCAGGTCATGTTTCTTTGTATCATGAATTTATGTACATGACTAATGCACCGTTATGAAAACATTTTCCATCTGAAGAGTCTTAGTAAACGGTTGATGTACAGTATTTAAATGGTGAACTTGAAGTTCTTTAGCCACTTTATTTTCCTTTTTGCTCTTTAACAAACACTTTAGACATACATTATTCAGAGGGTTAGGAAAGGGAAATTTATCTGCCTAATATAGTATTTTTTGCACAGAATTATGTAAGCTAATGTGCAATCTTGTGTCCATCTGATAGCACCTGTGTTTCTGTGACTGCAGCCTGCACCAGTGTGCGGGCAGCATGGCACATGTGCTGCCAGAGCTGTGCTATAGATGCTTATGCTGGATGATTGCAGCAGCCTGTGGTGGTACTGATGTGCTCACCTGCATCAGTGTTCCTGTGCACCTCTCTTTTGTCATTGATGCTGGGACCTGAGATTGTTAGTACTCTGTGGTTACACATATTCAGTTAGTAATGCAAGAACAGGTTGACAATGAGCCAGCAATGTGCCCTTGTGGCCAAGAAGGCCAATGGTACCTGGGCTGCATTAAGAAGAGTGTGACCAGCAGGTGGAGGGAGGTTGTTGTCCCCCTCTACTCTGCCCTCGTGAGGCCGCATCTGGAGTTCTATGTCCAGTTCTGGGCTCCCCAGTTCAAGAACAAGAAGTAAGTACTGGAGCAGCAGACTACGAAGATGATTAGGGGCCTAGAGCACCTTTCTTATGAGGAGAGACAGAGAGAGCTGGGTCTGTTCAGCCTGGAGAAGAGAAGCTGAGAGGGAATCTCATCAGTGTTTATAAATGTCTCAAGGGTGGGTGTCAAGAGGATGGGACCAGACTCTTTTCAGTGGTGCCCAATGACAGGATGAGGGGCAACGGGCACAGACTGAAACACGGGAGGTTCCATCTCAATATGAGGAGAAACTTCTTTACTCTGAGGGTGCCAGAGCCCTGGAACAGGCTGCCCAGAGAGGCTGTGGAGTCTCCTTCTCTGGAGACATTCAAACCCATCTGGACACATTGCTGTGTGATCTGCTCTGGTGAACTTGCTGTAGCAGGTGAGTTGGACTAGATGATCTCCAGAGGTCCCTTCCAACTCCAGCCATTCTGTGATTCTGTAATGGTTCATAGTGTTTTGGATGTTTTGGCACATAAACAGCAAAAAAGCATGATGGCATTATTAGATTTTTTAGATAAGGAATGAGGTTTTCTGAATTCGAGTGAATTTGGAAGGAGAACGAGTCTCATCTTCCCTCCATCTCCTCTAGCATTGCTGCCTAGACACTTGGACCTTCTGAGGCAAATAAGTGTACGTCTCTGCTTCTACCTGGCCTTCCTCCTTGCTGCAGAAGTGAACCAAGGGTCATCAGCATCACATCAGCCCTGGAGAAAACCTGCAAACCAGAGATGCAGTGTCAGTGGGCTGAGAAACGTGGGTGGCAGTTTAGTATTGTGTTACTCTCCAGGTCTGCAGCACTTATCCTTTGGCGCGGCATACACCAGTAATGTTAGTACCACTGTGACAGTGGTGGTTTGTTCATCACTGGTATCTTTCTGTAGAGTGATTTGTAAAAGCCCCGTTAACGGTGCATCCTTTTTCCATGTATATATGTACACACACAAAAATGGAAGCACCATAAGGAGGCTTTTAATGTATACATGTATAACATATAGTCCTATAAACAATTTCAGTGCTTCTCCACTTTACAGTCAGGTTTTATTTTGATTATTAACACTGTTTACAAGCATGGCATTCAGGTGATGGCAGAGTGAATATCACACAGGTGGTGCGACTGCTCTGAGTGTTTCTCAGGTGGTTTTAGAAGCAGAGGATGGAAAGTGTCACCCACTGTCACCTGGTCCAGGCACCAAGGCAGAATCAGCTATTTTGGAGTGTTTCCTGGTGGACATTTGACTAATTTGCTTTTTAAAACCTCTCGTTATGGAGACTTAAACCTGGTGCTCCTCTGTCCATACCTTGGAAAATTTGGTCTCTAGCATCTAGTGTAGGTAAAATACTGAGAAATAACTAAAAGATAACCAGTAGAAGAGAGAGGGAGAAAATAGGTAAAAGCCTGTGCTGCTTCACAGTCTTATTTTTTCATTATTGTTTGAGCTACCATTTAATCAGTGCTATGTAAACAACCGTGTTAGTGCCTTGTGGTTATGAGCAAGATTAGAAAGATAATAAGTATGAATTACAGAGAGTCATTAACAAGTCATCTGGTCTGCCCATTCAGCAGTAATGAACAAACACTTACTGCTTTGGGAAGCACAACATTAGCTGAACTCCAAGTAAGTATTTGCATTTTATTGGCATTGCATACATCGTGTTTCCAAAGTGTGCTGAGGTTTTGGAGGGTAACAAGTGCTATGCACTGTAAGGTGATGTGCTCCTTGGACAGAATTTCAAAGACAGGCGTCTTAATTGTGGTGGAACTGCGATAACTGATGAGGCACTGCATGTGCGTTTTGAGTGATTTATGTACAGAAAGTATTTCCACTTTTTTTTGGTGCAAAATTATGCTTATGCGTATGCAAACTTGACCCAAAAGTCTTTGGATACTTTAGAAGTGGAAATATTAGAAAGTCAAAATTTAATTCTGACTCTGTGTTCACCGCTCACTGGTGAAGAAAGACTTCTTCCTCTGCCCATGTCTAGTAATAAAATATTTTCCCAAGGAGCATGTGGGAAACCCTCCAGTAAATAAGTATGGAATAATGTGCCTGGGGAAGACATTTCTTTCCAACCTGTGTGATTTTTATGTCCTGAGCCAATAAGGTTTGTATTTTCTTTCTTGAGACCAACTAAGTTCTTGGTTGTAATAATATCCTGTGGCAGTTAAGTTTATACCAACTGTGGGTCTGTGTTTTAAAAGAAAAATTAAAAAACAAACCAAACCCAACATATACTTTAAATTCCCCAGAGACCTTACTTCTGCCTTAGGTTAAATAAAACCAAACCCTAGAGAAGTGCAAGCTCCACTGAAATAGCACAACTCAATTTAGGTAAAGTGAACAGTGTTGTTTAAGTCGAGTAAGGGACAGGTTAGGATATGGCTTCCCTTGCCCCGCTGAAGAGTTATACTGATGCAGCTTATCCTTGTAGTTTCCTAGTGTTAGTAGTTCTTGCTCCAAAGAATTCCTGATTTATAGCCATGATTATGGTTCACATCGTCATAAGATCAGAGAGAAAGCAAGCATAAATTCATCAATATTAGGAAAGCACTAAGACATTGCAAGTCACACTGAGAAAAGATAAGGATTGAGTGTGACAGTCACAGGTAATTATGCTCAAACAAGAAGTGTAAAGGCTGATAACTGTGCCTTACACTGCTCCCATCTAGAGCAGTAATACAGTTTTTTTCTAGAAAGGTGTATCTGTTAATTGACTCTTCCATATGCCTATAGGAAATAGGAGGCTGAAGCAGTATAAAAAAGCTGCATAATGCAATATCCCCAACAAATATGACCACAGTTACTTGTGATTCTACATAAAGAAACAGGATATGTGTTATAAGGTCTAATATATCCTAAATATGGAAAATTTTGAGAGATGCATACTCTCTCAGCAGGACTTTTGCAGTGGTGCAGTGAGGACGATGGAGTGGTAAGTTTTAAGTTAGAAAAACGACTTGCTGTTACTTAATTGATCACTCAGTGGGGGTAGTACTTTGGCAGATATCTGGAGGAGACTCTCATCGTCTGAGTCCTGAAGACAGTGCTTATTAGTTATATTCTCACATTGACAAAGTAACTGACAGCCTTCTCTGTCCGTTGGCAGCTAGTTTTATCTTTAAAAGGATTTAAGAATCATGAAGACTTCTGTTTTTCACCTTACACCTTGTCTCCAATAATTTACTTTCTTATATACTTAGTAACTAGAATTTCAGGGCAATGGACAGTTGCATCTGATGAGAGTCTCGGCTTCATTTAGCTAAACCTGGGGTTTGTTACGGGTTAAATCAGCCCTGGAAGAGCTAAGCAGCGTATGCCTATACAAACCAAACAATATGCTCTGCTTGCTTCAACCACGTCCTGTGCAAGGAGATTGTTCTTGAGCATTAAAAAAACCCCAAAACCAAAGAAACAACAAACAGCGCTTACAACTCCCTGTCAAAACAGCAAGGCTAGGGAGGAGACTGGCTATGGTGGCACTCTTCCTGATGGGAAATGTGACACAGGATGGAATAGCAGCTCTGTTTTTTCAGAGCTAGTCCATTTGATAATTGGCATTATCAAAAAGAGGAGTGACAGTCCCATCTTTCCACTCAATGAGGATCTCTCCACGCCTCAAGGAAGGAGAGCGAGACGGTGGATGGTACGGCTGGGGACCTCTTCGTAAGGGAGACGGCTCCCGTAAGTCAGCTCTGCTGTTGTTGGCAGGGGAGCTCTTCAGAGCAGAGAGGATTTTCTTCTTCCTAGGCAAAGAGAGAAGAGGGTAACCCAGCTGTATCTGGCTGTCACTTGGTTGCTTTCCACATCAAGTGGTTCAATAACCACATTCCCTAAACCTTCAGGGATGGTGTGAGGTGTGTGGGAGAGGAGGAGCCAACATTAGCAGCTACATATAGGTGGGACAGTGAGTGGGAGGGAGAAACAGGGTGTCAGAGAGGAGAACTCGTCAAGGGTGACATCATGGGTGGGCAGACCCATCTGCTCAGAGCCAGACACTTCAGGTGTGGGATAGGGAAGGGTGCCGAGATCAAGAGTTTTGTTTTGAAATGCTGGATAGGGAAGTGGCAAAACAAATGAACCTGTATCTCACTTACTTGTTGTAATGAACATTGAGTGTCAGTATTATTAATCCCAATATGAATGCCAAGGGGCTGAGGACCAGCATGGCCGTCTTCCAGTTGGTTCCTGAAAGGTTATAATAGAAAACAATCATGCATTTGCTGTACTCATCTCCATTCTTATGCAATAGTCCTGATTGCCACGAAAAAACACCTGTAATGTCCTTGAAGGCTAGCAGGTAACAGGAAAAGTGCTTTGTGAGATCAACATCGTACAGATGCTTTACACTGCACAGCATGCCACTATTGAAAATGACCACAAAAAGGTTTTCTTTCTTGCTAGGAAGACAATAACTATTCATGCTTCTCTGCAGCTCTCTGATATGAAGTCAGAAAAGCTGGGGGAAGGCACCAGTGCTAGTAGGTATCTGTTTTTCCTGGTGAGTTGGGACACAGCATTTGCATGTTTTTACTCCACTTTTGTACTCCAGGCCTGTGGAGATTCATTTAATCTTTGAAAGGAGATTTTCTGACAGCTAAATTGGTGCCCTCTTTCCCTACTGAGCATCCTCAGTTGTACCCAGGGGAATGTAACTCTGTATTGATGGGATTGTCAGGGGCGCTGGTGAGCCTTCATCCACATAGTCTCTTCCTCCTCTGGCTGTTCACTGGACCTACCTGCAAGCCTGGCCCCAGCATTTTTCCCTCGATTTCCATGGTGCTTTTTAGAGTGATTGTGGGACACATCTGGGGGAAGAAGCAGAGAAACTCAGATTAGCGGCTTCCACTGTTGGACCAGAGGAAGCTCCAGCTTCCTCTTGGGGCTGCACTGTAACCACAAGTCCCTTTTGTATGGAGCTGGAAGGGGAAAGGAAACTTTCTTGTTGCTCAGTGACAGATATTTTTTACTCCTAGAACATCTGATAGCTGTGCCTCCAGGCTAAGGCTATGACTGTATCACTGAACCACTTGCTGAGGCAAACATCTCAACATGTTGTGCGAGAGCAAAGTCTCGAACCACTCAGTGGTACACATGGAGGTTCTTCGGAAGTACTCAGGTACTTACCACCACTGAAAATACTCGAGTGATCCATAGACACCACCCACACTTTCCTTCCTGCATTCAAAAAAGAGAAGTGCTCACCCTCGTTTGCTGGGAGGTACGCCTGCTTGGTCTTTGCTGGAGACACTGTGCTGTTGAATTTGGTAGCCAGAGGTGGGTCACTTAGGCTCATGGAAGATTCTCTGTCCACAGCATCAATCTTTGATGAATCGATTGTTTTAGCTTGGAAGGAAATAAAGCAAAGATATGTGTGATTATAATTTATTTTCTGTACAGAAACCAGGATACACTCAGTGGCCAGCAAGGGAAGGGAACTCAGCCCTGCTGTGTTAGTCCTCTACCCTGCAAGACACATAGGACATGGTGCAATAGTGATCACCTCCTCCTGTGTGTCAGGGGCCTTCAGTTCTCACAGATTTCAAAGATGAAGTTAAGCGCGCAAGATTGAATCCACAGCCAAAGCAAAGCTTGTTTTCTGGTGGTAAATAAGGTCATTGCTCTAAAAAGTATGAGCACACCACCAGCTGTTAAAAGTGAGGTGTGAGGAAAAGGCAAGTGGAAGCATAACAGGTTCTACCAACACAGCAGATGAAGAAATGAGATCAAAAGGGTGGTGAATAGTCCATACCTCTTGCAAGGCTCAATGGCATCCTTTGATTTGCCAGTATTACTGCAGAAGTAGGGTATGTGGGGTGGCAACTACTGCTAGATGGGAGGTTGTGGGGATTCTTTTGGCAGCAATAGTAATCCCTCTCCTGCATTGATGCATGTGGCAAGATCAAGAAATCCATGTCTCTAGGACTTTCCACTGCTTATCCCAACCCCACCCCTTCCTGTGAAACCAGCATCCATGGGTACGCAGGTGTAATTTATTGAGCAAATAACCTGCTGAATTAAAAGCTGTCTGTTCGTGGTCAACTGAAACTCGGATAAGAAAGATCTAAACAAACACATAGGACTTTGATGTTGTTGCTGAGTAGTCAGAGTTTCCCTCCAGTAGACTCTGAACCATGGGGTTGATGGGAATGTTATCAGTTTGCACAAGACACACTAACTGGCACAATCTGATTCAAAGCCTGCTTTGTGTTTACCCTCCAGCCTTATTTGGGGAGCCTGGCTCCAAGGCAGCCCTGGGCTGCCAGGAACATTGCCTTGGGGAATGCAAATGCCCTTTTCACTTGCCTTTTTCCCATATATTAGATGTTCCATGCATTTCCTAGCCTATATTTAACTAGGTTATTATGGTATCTAATTTGTGTTGGCTATATTTACCTTTGTGTTAAACAAACACTAACACTTGTGACTACTGTGATAATTGCATGTTAACCTTCTAGTTGGCTAATTAAAAACATTGGTAAAAAGACCATCTTACCTTCACATGACAGCCAAAAAAGCTATTGTATCTCTTTTTATTTCAAATTACATATAACCCCTTTGTGTCAAAAGGTTGTATTCATAATCCATTGGCTTATGCCAACCAGACTCACCACATTCCCTTTTACTCATTTCTGCAAAGCTGAAAATCTCACTGGGGCCATCTGGACTTAAGGTAAGGAATAGCCTCGTGTAAGGGAAATAACTTCCCCTGAGGATGGTTGGGAACCTCATCACCTACGGAGTGGACAAACACAGAAAAGCTATTATGAACACTAGCTCTTTTCTGGTCCGTGAAGTGGAAGAAGGGAGAGGATGAGGGCATGAATCGGCTGTGATTTTCAAGTCTCAGTTCTGCCCACAGCTTCACAAGAAAAGTCCTGAAACCACCTTCCTTTGCATAAGGGACTAAATGAAAGAGGGAAACAGGCTGGACCATGAATTATCCGTGGTCAGCAATGGGCTTCAGTGGCCATCTGACAAATTATGACAGTCACATCTTGGTGCAATGACCATGCCTGATGTCTGTTAGCCTGGTGTCCAACACCTAAAACTATGACAGGACCAGGGTTTCTGCCCTTTTTTGTCCAGTCTAGGCAGAGTAGAGTGAACACTCAAAACGGCAGAGATTAGATTATTTTTAGGAGAGGCCAAGGACATAAAACTGATAATATAAACCAGGTTTTTTTATAATTTTTGATGTCACATTCTGGGTTTTCTTAATGCAAAGGGAGGGCAGCACTTTAACTACCTTTCCTTATGTGCTGTGTTCACTAGTCTCTTTATGGTTACATCAGACAGCAGGAGTGAGGTTCACTTTTGAGGATGATGACAGCATGGGATGAAGGTTAGAACCATGGTTTCATTAGCAATAGATGCGCTGTTGGGCTCTAGCAGGAGATAACTGTAACGTGTTGCTTAGAAACTGGAGTAAAAATTTTTCATTTCATATATAGCTGTTTCTCAATTATGTATACAAGTCTAAAAGAGGTTTTCAGCTGCCTCCAGTGTTTTTGTTACCAAAAATGACATCACAAAGTACCAAAAGCCCCTTCAAAGTCTTAGGCTCCTGACTTTATGGGATGTCCTTGGTTGTTTTGGAGTTGGGAGGCTCAAGCAATTCCAACTATTCTTAGCTCTGGGCACTGATTCAGATGAACTTTCCAAAATACTTGACTGCTGCCTGTCGTCAGAAATGTAGCTGTGGTTTAGAGACCTGATCCTGTAAGGTGTTACATGCTTTCTGGAAAACACTGAACCACAACTGCTGGAAACCAGTGGTACCAAGTAGTTGGGCTGAATTGGAGCCATTCGGTATCTCTCCAGATGGGCCCAAAGTGAACATGAGTTAGAATGATGGTTGCAAGCCTGGTGTTAGGTGGCTTGGATGGTATGTAAGGTTAGATGTTATCTGATGCTAAATCTACCTCATCTTACTTTCATAGATCCACACATGTGTGTCTGCAGCTTGCTGCGTTGCTTTGCTGGGCCTCGGAGCTGCTGTCTGGGCAGCAGCGCAGATGGTTTCATCTTCTAAAGTCTTCCACCTGCTTAATTTGTCCTTCTCCCTTGAGACAAAGACCTTGTGGCCTCCTTCCTTGGTGCTGAGGTGGAAGCCCAAGCTCTGCAGAGTCAGGTGTCCCTTCTTGCTGCAGGACCACGCTTGGCGTTCCCAGTCCCCGCAGGGCTCCAGTTTGACCAGGGCATACTCCCGCATCTTGTGGGCCGACAAGCACTGCTTCGTTTGAAGGCTGACGATGGTCTTGGTGGCAGGGTCCCAGCTCCACTTCTGCTGTGGGGACTGTGCCTTGCAGGTGGTCAGGCTGATGCCATTGGTCTCGTGGTGAGAGACGCGAATGCACTTTTCCAGGCGGGTGTTCCTTATGAGGAAGCCTTGTCCCTCTGCTACTGCGGTACAATCAGAGCGGGGTTTAGTGATGTGCATGGCTGAGGCAAACGTGTCTTCTGAGCACCAGACAATGTAAACGACCTGGGAAAGGGGAGACCTGACCCACCAGTCCTTTCCTCTATTGGCATGCCTACATAGACATTTCTCCCAGCTTCCTAATTCCCCAGAATGATGTTTCTTTAAAATACAAGGTGTGCAAATAGCTGAGAACAATGCTAGAGAAAAATAACTATGATATAAGTAACCCATGTAAATAACAGGGAAAAACTCATCACCCTTTAGAAGTTGTACTGTTACAAAATATCTGCCTGTATATATTTAGTTTAATATTTCATCTGGTTTTAGCTTTAAGAAAGTACTTATCCTTCCCTCCCTCCAAAATAATTGAATGGTTTGGGTTTTGGGTTTTGTTTGTTCATTCGTTTGTTTGCCCTGTCTGTATCAAATCTTTCTAACAAAAAAGCAATTGAAACCCCTTAATTCCCCAGGTGCTGTTCATCTGGGGCCAGCTAGGCCACCTTGGGCTACTTTTTCCGTTAAGTGGCTTCTGGTAATATTACAGCAATACTGGGGTAAAACCATACCACATCGAAAGTCTGGAAGTACATGGCTGATATGTAAGTATTGAAATAAAGTTGGATTTAGTACACCTGACATTGGTCTGTGCTCCCAAGGCATGAAGGTTAACATTTTTAAAGATCCCTTTGTAAGAGAGAGACATTATACAGCCACCCCACAACAGATACATAATTTGGAGCAATTTCTGTAATTGCTTGTTGCTTTTAATAGCAACGGGTCCCAACATCTGTGATAACTTGGAATGGATATTATCCTGTTAGCTGGACAAATGCCCCTGTTTTCAGTACAAAATCAGCAGGTGTGGCCTGTGAACATCCTGAGAAAAATGTTAAATGCTAAACCGTCTGTCACCGACGTGAATGTACCTTCTGCTGTGTATTTTATGCCTAAGATAGAGGGACAGAAATAAAAGTTTCAAGTGTCTGCACATTCTCAGAAATATTTTCACTTTAATTACAATTAACACATGGTAACTCCCAACTTTCACAATGACTTTTTTTTCCGCTTTTCCCCAGGAGTCAGAGTTATAAAAGCCTCATCAACGGTATTGAGCATAAAGAGGAGACTGAAAAGTGATGTTAGACAAGAACAACTATTTCTGCAGAGTTCCCTCCAAAAGCAAAGAACAATACTTTTCCCTGGCAGCAAGTGTTTGGCTCAGTACTTGAAAAAACTAATGACAGTGTAAACAGAAGCCAGTACACAATACCAAGGGTATGGACAATAGCTTAAAAGAGCTCTTAGGCTTTGTCTCAGGAAATTCTGATGGTCTGCTAGATTAAAAGTGCCTGAGTGTTGCTAAATTAGAAACAACTCCAGCTTTCTGCTCAGCCTGAATGCATGGGGAGAAACTACGGCTCTGAGATGAGGGTGGTGTGTCCGTGCTGGGATATTGAGTTTCATGGACCTGTGATATCCACCGATCCAGGCAATTCCTGGCAATCCCATGTGCCTAAACGGAAATTAAGATTCTGGGGGATCTGTGGACAGCTCTTCAGTCCTGTACTCCTTACCCCTTGTTGAGAGCTTGGTGGAGGGAAGATGTTTAATGCACCTCGGGCTTGAGTTTCCACCAGCTTCCCAAGGCAGGATAAATGTCTCATATATAATCCCCCATAATCTTTAGAAAGTCCAAAGTGAATGAATACAGTCCCCTCACCATGTTTTTTTCTAGGACCTGGAATCCAGGATTCTCACCTCTTTGCTTCCTCTTAACTGGGAGAAACTAATTTCCAAAGTGATGATTTTAGAGCTGCATAAAAGTATAACAGGGCAACGTGAGAAGTGTGCTGGGTCAGATAAAATATCTACTGAGCCAAGTATTCTGTCTCCAGCACTGGGCATTAGTATTTGCTAATAGAGAAAGAGGGTATGAATCAGAGAGAGCTCACTCAAGACAGCAAGGACACTGATGGCTCCTTCCTAAAGTGTATCAACTAGTTAAGACTGAGTATTGATGGTTAAAATAGTTTTATCTGTGTACACTAGATTGTATTTTTCAAATCCGAAGTTCAAAAACCGTGTTGTTGGTCGATCAGTATCATGAGCTCGTTCTGCAGCTCCACGCAGTTAACTTCAGTTTTGATTACTCTGAATAATTTTGTGCCATCAGCAAATTTAATTATTTCATCATTCACCCCTTTTGATCTCTGTTGGCATCTGCTGATACCTTCACTCTGCTGCCATCATTGTCAACTCATTCCACCTCTTTGTTCCAGTCTGTGGGCTAAGTCTCTCTCTTACTCCATGAGAATGGAGTTTATTTTCTACAACGAGGGTGGTGAGACACTGGCCCAGGTTGCCCAGGGAGGTGGTTGATGCCCCATCCCTGGAGACATCCCAGGCCAGGCTGGACGGGGCTCTGAGCAACCTGAGCTGGGCGAAGATGTCCCTGCTCATTGCAGGGGGTTTGGACTAGATGACCTTTGAAGGTCTATTCCAACCTAAACTATTCTATGATTCTGTGATTACAGGCCTTGCTGGAAGAACCTTATCAAAAGCCTTTTGCAAGCGCAAGCACAAAGTCTAGATCACCTCACCATATTTATGCACTATCACAGGTGTCAGGCATTCCCACTACAAAACTTGCATTGATTTTTCTGATCTTTATCTGTTCTGTCTGCAAATTCTGTTCTTTGTTTCTACTGACTTGCCTGATGCTGAAATCAAACCTGATGACCTGTGTTTCCCCAGGCTGTGCAAGGATCCCTCTTAAGAGGAACATAATTGCTGTAACGGAGTCCTTTGGTGCTGGGTTTGCTTTAAGTAAGAGTTTACATACTCCTTACACGTTTAAAAACTGTAATCTTTAGTTTCCTGTAGCACAGTGTGAATGGCATCTGGGCTGGTCATTTGCCACGGAGTATTTGTCTTTTTTTTTTTTTCCTAAAACTTCCTCTGTTGATAGTTTTGTTTGGTAACACTTCAGACTGCAGAGAGCACCTGACATTTGAGGACCTCCCTGGCCATGTCTGAAGTGAGAACCAGAACCAATAATCCATTCAGCCTTTCTAGACTGCCCTGCTTTGGTTGCCCTTCTTATATTTCCACCAGTTACTTATCATCCTCCTTACCCCCACCAAGTTCCTACTTCACATGTGTTTGAAAATTTGTGTAGGTAGCTTTTTTATGCTTTTTCTAGGTTGCTCTTCTAAATCTTTTCCTCATATGTTTTATCATGGGGTTTATTACTAAACAAGCCAGAATCTCTGCAGTTTTTTCTTTTGCTTGCTTGGCAATGACTGTCCACTTGAAAGTTTCATTTTTTTAATTAAGTTTGGAAGAGCATCGCTGTTCAACCCAGCCAGCAGATTTGTGTTTTGTTCTGTGTACATTCTCTGATGGTGTACATTACCTTCTAAAGAATCGCAGTGTTACCTGCACATTAGCAGCAAGCATCATGTGCCCCCGTGTTATCTGTAATACCAGCCTTTTGCACTTTTCAGCTGCCCCTTTCTACCAGCTTTTTTGGCTTTATGCAGGCGTCAGTCAGCAGAGACTCACCCCACTGAAGGTCCAGGGCAGCCCATCTGCCACAGGAATACATGTGAGCTGAGGAACCTCAGAACTGCATCCAAAGTGCTTTAATGTGAGATTTGTATAGCTCCTCAGTAGCATATACCACCGAGTTATTAATAGTTTTTTTTCTTCATACCATACCTCAAGTCCAAAAGTATAACCACCATTTTACAGCTTGGGAACAGAGGTCTCGCTAAACTTTGCTTGGTTCAACATTACACGGGAGGGTGGCAGCAAAGCTGGGTCCATAATCCCTCTCCTCTGAACTGTGGTTCAAGCGTCTTCCCTACTGACAGTGATGCTGAGCTCTCCGTAAGGCTGGCTGTCAACAGCAGGGGTTTCCTTGTGATGTTTTGCAGGCTCCTTGCCAACCAAGATGTGAATCTTTGTCTATCATACAGGTTCACCGTCCACTACCCATACATTATTGCTTTCCTGAGGTTGAGATGTTGCAATCTAAGTGAGCACCTTACAGTTAGATACAGGTAACTGGCGGCGACCATTGCACATGCCCCATGCAGTCATGAGGGGCAGACCCATAAATAAAGCTGGAGTATATTTAGTTTGGGATACACATCAGGCACCAAGAATCCTTACTCAGGAGGCAAAATGACTTTTTTTTTTTTCCCAACACTGCCAAGTCTCGTCCTCCAGCAGCCCTGCAAATAAGGTCATCAGGCCTAACATTTGGGGAATGTTAACCTGGAGCAAGCAGACCATGCAGTGTACTCCTTGGGGATGGGACTTGGTTTATCTGGAAAATGCCAGCCTTACTCGCAGAGCCTGCTCATGCTTGAACATTTTGGCCTCTTCATATTTTTAGGAACAAAATAAACAGTTTCTAGCAAAGGCACTTGATGCCAGCTTGTTTGTCCTATGATACTGCCATTCTGGTTACAAGAAAGAAAAGCACGCAAATATAGTCCCCTGCATCTCTGCAGCATGGCCACCCTTGGGACATGCTGTTCCTTTCAAGACTGGGAACAAAACCCATGCAATGTTCCTAATTAAGGTAATGCCACCAGGAAAGCCTTGGTTACCAGTAATCCTAGCCTAGCTGGGAAAGTTTCTGCCATTTCTAAGCAGTGTCTGTGATGGCTTGATGCAAATTATTTGGGGGTGGGTAGCTCCATTTAAAGGCTCTGTGGAGGGAAGGGGTAAGTGAGAGATGAGCAAGCACAGGTTCCCAAAACACTTCATGTTACCCAGGAGCATCAGCATTGGCTTTGGCCTCTTTTGCCTTCCCCAGTGGGGTTCCTAACTCTTTGAAAAATCCTTTAATTAGCTCAACTTCTCTTGCCAAGTAGGTATGTTCTGTAGGGAGAAGACAACCACTGAGTCACAGTCAGGAATTTACCTTTTCCTCCATCTGCCTGTCCTCGAAAGCACAGGCCCATCTGCAGCAGTCACAGACCCTCTCATAGGAACTGCTTCATGAAGGACATCCCATGGCCCAGGAGAGCTCCCACATATGGCTCTTCTTAGGTACCACCATATGACAGCAGGTCATCCTGAGTCACCCAGGCCATGGCAACAGTGTCTTGGAGAAACGTCTCCAAGCTGCTGCTTCCACCTAAAATGAGCAGAGCACTAGGGGTACATGTGCCATGGCTTATACACCTTGGAGCCAGCAATGCCATTGCCTGAGTTATGGAGAGGCAAGTGAGTTTCCTGCTCAGGTTAATCTGCCTCCACTGTTTGCTACTGCAGGTGATCATATCTCCTCTACTCCCCCTGAATATCAGCTCTCCCAGGATTTAGAGTCCTCTCATTGGACTATTGCTGCGGTTAAAGGGGCATCAGGTGGGAAGAAGGCTTGGAAGACTCCCATACTCTCAAGCTGCCCTGCCAGTAATTTGGTCTCTGTCCTGTCTCTAAAGACAGCCATGAGGGACTCAGGCTCCTACCAGAAGTTGCCCAAAAGAAGAAAAATTAACCAGAGGAGGTAGAGAAAGCCATCTTTAGCTGCTCATACGCTGTGGTGATAGGGACAACACTGCTCCCCACCCTGGTACTGATTATGGGACCTTCTCCCTTCAGAGAAACACAGCATCCGAGCTCTCCTGCCCTCACTGCTGGGCCTCACACTGGTGATGCAGAGCTACCACCCTCTTCTATCCAGATCCCCTACCAGGGTTCAAATTCATGACCAAATGTAGAGTGAGGCTTTTGTGGCACATACACAAAACCAGGCAGTATAGAAAGATGTTTGCTGAAGGCAGAAGAGATTTTCATGTGACTGGCCATAGCGGCAGGAGCAGTTTGCTGTGGTGGCCTGAAATTATCATATCGTGCCATGATGCCTCTTCTGAACAGGAGGGGAAGCTGTTTCAGAGCTCCCCTGGGCCCCAGCAGGCTGTTTCCACCTCCCACAGAGGGTCAGGACCAGATAGAAATGAGAAGATGTAGCAGCAGAAGAGGGATGCTCACAGTTAAGGCAGGAGAGTTGCCCATGCAGATGGAGCTCACTGCAAGACATTACCCTGTAAGATCACTTGCAGGAACATTACATTGAATCCAACTGCAGCAAGCAGCTTGAGATGCTGTCACGTATGGACAAAGAACACCCTGATTAAGTGAGCAGGAGCAGTCTTGAATGCAGCCCTGCAATAAATCCTTCTCATTAAAAGATTTCCCTCCATCCAAGGGAGCAAGCCGCTCTCTGCTGCTTGCACAGGAAACCGGCCCAGGGCCATGAAATGAGGGAATTAAAAACAGCTGGAAGATGCTGTTGTAAGAGGAGTGTGATGAACCAGATATGTTTGGTCAAAGGCAGGAAATCAAGATGTACACAGGAAAGTGGTGAGATTGGCACCTTGTTGTCTGCTTTGCCTGAATTTATACTCCAAGACCAGCATGGCAGGAGGTGAGATTAGGTATTTTTTTGCAAAACAGGCTGTTGACTGGAACCAACATTAGTTTTATTTTGCCCTGGTCCTTCTTCAGCATACAACTGAACTTATGTGGGTGTAAAATTTAGAGACACAAATCTCCATGACAGGCCAGTAGATGTGGCCAATTTGCCTACGGAGAGGACGAAGCTAGGTGGAGCATGGTGAGCCCCTGTTGGAGAACAAACAGGCATCTGCCCATGGGGCCAGCAGAACAGGCACAACAGGAGCTGGTTGCGCAGCTACCTGGCAACTGGGAGCTCTGGTTTTATGGGAGCACAATTTCCATCACTTCGGGCAGCCGATCAGCTCTTATCAAGATGTATCATTTTTATAGAGAAGTCAACAAAACCTACTGGTAACTGCCAGTAATTAGCTGGCAAATGGCTTGTCAGTGCAAGTACCTGACTGCAAATACTTCTTGGTCTGCACTCAGATTATTTTCCAGTAACATGTCTCTCCAAGAGCAGTTCCCAGCTGTTGCTTCTGGCAACAACATTGGGCTGTGTTTTTCGCAACCATTGCTGCTTTCTTAAGAGTATCCTGCTTTTGGTTAACCAGCAAGGCTTCATAGCTTTCCATATTACTGCAAGGTCCACTTTTGACCAAGTATCTCAGCAAAGGCCTCTGAGGGAGCAGAGCAGCCACAGAAAAAGTAATAAGGTTTTGGTATGGAAAAGCACATGGATAAATGATGGTAAGCAGAGGAGGTTGAAGTCAACACAAAGCTGATGCACGTGGCAAAAACCAGTCCCTTGGGGAATATGATGGAGGTCTATAAAATCCAGAGAGGTCTGGAGAAGATGGGCAGGGCCGAGTGGTCAAGGACTGATCCCAGATGGGACACGGGGCACCAAGGGAAGGCTCATGGTGTGCAGGAGGTGGCTCTGCACCCAGCAGCTGTGCATCCTTGCTGCCAAGAAGGGCCTGCGCGAGCTGAGGTAGGAGATCTGATAGCCACTGAACAGTTAAATACAGCAGAGCCAGGAAATCCCCTGAGCAGAAAATAGTTGGAGGCTGGAGAAGTATATGGGGGAGGAGAAGTATCAGATAAGTTTGGCCTTTCTGCTTTTTCAATGCAAGAAGCTAAGGGATGCCATAGGTGAGTGGGGTGTGAGGGGTCATGGAGCAGCCAGCACTGTACATGGGTTTGGGAGGCAGGAGAGCATCCCCCGGGATATGGGATCAGACCAGACTGCCAAGCAGAGCCACCACCAGCCTTACACTCAGTGCGTGAGAATCAAGAGCTAATGTTAAACGCAATATTATTGCAGACGTTTTCTTTGTGCTTGTGCATGCACCGATCCTGACGATTCCCAGCTCCCCACCACCCATCACAGCTCACTCTGTTATGTCAGGCTTGACTTCTTAAGAGAAAACTTCAGGTCCCTCCCTGCTTGCAGGGACTTTCCAAAGAAACCACTGTCAGAAACAGCTTAGAGTTAGGCAATTCCAGGATTTGCAGTTTCCAGTGGGAAACTGTACTCTCTAAGGTCTGTTGAGAGCAAGTACATCTGCCCTGTGGGCAGCCTTAAATCTCAGCAGCCCCAGGCAGGATGGGATGCAGAGAGGCTGCTGCAGGGAGAGATCAGTCCCAAGCAAGAACATGTTTGCTGTCTGCTCTTTGATCTTGCTTTGGGCATTGCCAGGTGTTGGGAAGATAAATACCTTTCTTGCAAAACAGTTGAGGTTTTGTTAGTGGGCTGGCTGAAATGCAATAGCTGATCATGAGATTGCACCAAGAGTATTTCACTGGAAATGAAAATAAATGTTCTGTGGAAATGTCCTGTAATCCTCCCTAATTCACTAATAAAGCATAGCCATGGGGCTCCTGTTTTGTGTTGGCAGTAAAGAACCATTTTCTTCTAACACCAGACAAGAGCGAAAGAGGAAGACCCTGAAGGCTGTTCTGCTCTCCTGGCATCCCACCACAGTGTCACCGCCAGGTGCTAATCACATCCCTTGTAACTTTTAAAAGATGCACATATAGCTTCACCCCTCACTAGCACAGTAGCATACCCACAGCCTGAGGCTTTGAAAAAAGAGAGGTTCAATTCACTGAATTTACTCTATCTGGCAGAATTTGGGGTGCAAAAACCAGCAGTAGATGGAGCAAAAGTCAAATCTGTAGGAGCACAAACCTCTCCTTCGATCTGGCTGCAGAGCAAACTGAGGGCTAGCTGCTCAAAGCAGCCCCAGGAACACACATTTAGAGGTTGTGGAACAGGGAATGGAAAGCAAAAGGCATTATGGTCAGAGCTGCCAGTCTGAAGTTTGTCTTTAAGGAATAAGCACACCAGCTGTGCAGCCCAACCAGTTGTAGTCCTGTGGCCTAGGGAGCTTGAAAAGCTGAGCAGATAACCTGCACAACTGCAGGGCTGTCCTCCTTGCAGCTTCAGGGGTTTATTTCAATGAATCTCTTTCAGCCTAGTATCTTGGGAATAATAAAAAGTGAATTACTTATTAGCTCAGGGGCTCCGCCTTTTTTTAAAGAAAAGAGATGCTGCCCACTGCCCATGATGGGGTGGGTGAGACCACGGGTAGCAGAGCTCCCAGGTAGCTGTTCCTGGATAGCACTGCTCCAGCTCTGCAGGATGATGCTCGGCAGGACTTCTGCTTTCTTCATCTACCCATGCATGTCAAAAACAAGGCTACTTGAATTCAAAATCCTCCTGTACACAGGCAGGATACAGGATTTGAACAACCTCAGCAAGCAGCTGAATGTTAACATGAGCTTTTACCAAGTTTGCTCCGCAGTGGTGAATGATGCAAACTCTGCAGCTCCCCAGCACATCCTGCTCCCAGCCAACAGCCACAGGAGCACGACTAATGCAACGAGGTCTTGCTCCCTTTCCCACCACCCTCTCCCATGCTGCCAGCATACTCTGAGCCCACTCACCGCTGCTGGGAAGGAGCAGCTCGGACAGGGAGCAAACACAGCGTGCAGGGCATCACTTAGTGCCTGTCTCACTCCCGAGAGCGTTTATTTATCCGCTTCTCTTAGCAGTTCAAAAGCACTTTATAAAAGCGGCTGGCATGATGCCATAGTGTCCCTGGCCAAGCCATCCCAGCACCTTGCCAGCCTGTCCTTCACTCTCCTGCACCCCTGCATTTAATCCCATTTTAAATGCTGCCTTGAAATGTGCCTGTAGGGCACTGGTTTTGCTACTGGTGGGTTCAGAGCTTTGCAGCCCAAAAAACACTTCAGAAGGAAAGTGGGTTAAAATCTGGGAGGCTGTTTGCTTCCCGCTTTCCAGCTACCCCAAAGGAGGATAAACTTACCCTCAAGCCAAGGAAGGAGGCAAATACAGCCTAGGCTCAGCCTGAAAAGCTCCATGGTCTGGCAGAACAGCGGTGGGGAAGGAGCCCCCGAAGCCTCTTGCCCGTGAGGAGTGCCTGGCAGCTTGCTTTTCCCCCTTCCTCTGACATTCACAGCAGAAAAACCTGCTGGGAAGAGAAAAACTCTTTTGTCTTAGCGCTGGAGACTTGGCAGCTGCCTTATCAGCAAAGGATCAGCTTGGAGACGCGGTCCCGCTCAGCGGTTATCCCTTAGGAGAAATCATATGACGAGCCAGGATGGGGGGAATACTGGACCGAGATGCTTGCAGCCGCCGAGCTTGGCTCCATAGCAGCCAGGGTTGCTCCCAGCAATGAGCATGGAATGCTAAGCAAGCTGACTGGCTGCATTCGCCAGGGCTGGGAGCGGAGGAGGATGCAGGGCTGGCCTGGCAAGAAAAGGCAAAGTTCGGCAGGAGTGCCCGGAGGGGCGTGGGATGTGTTTGCTGAAACCCTGCTCTTGACTGTTCCGTCACAGGGTCATTTTCTCTTCAGGGAGAAAGAGTTTAAGGACCACTATAGGTCATGAAGGAGATAAAATCTTGCAAAGCATCTGTAGGGGGTGGTGGAGCTGGAGGGTGATGGAAGGGGGAGCTGAGATCCTGGTCAGCTAGCAGGGTCTTGCTCCAGGTCTGCCCTGATGCTCACCCTGAGGGTTGCTCAGGGCGTTTGGCTTTTTATGCATCGATTTGGGCCCTGCACAGGGGGAAAAACACACATTCCTCCCTGAGGGACAGCAGCACGAAAGGCTGTCAGGTAAAGAGCAGCAGGGGAAGCCAGAGTTATAATTTTCCTGGTGAGATGGTCCCGTTCAGCTACACCCTCTCTGCACTTTTCTGTCCCACCTGCTCCCTGGGGCCATTCTCACCTGGATGTATCATTAATCCTTTTGCATAAAAATACACAGAAGTGATGGCTTCACTTTTACTTTTGGGGACCAGTCCTGGATGGCACCAACGTCACATCCCCCAGCTCTGCCCATGAGAAGAGGAGTCACTGGGAGTGCTGGGACCTGCTTCATTTAGTGGCCAGGCTGTGAAATTAAAACAGCGTAGTGTCAGCATTTGGTGCAAGGGCATGGGCTCAGGTCAGAGCCTTGCAAGGGTGCAGTTCCCTCTGTGCCCAGGCTGGAATGATGGCTACCAGCTTTCACCCTCTCAGAGGAGGGATCTGGCTTCAAACCAGACCAGCTTCTTCCCAGGTAGATGGGGATATGTCAATGGTTATCCTACAGCCAAGCAAAAGGGAAAGCTGGGATAAGTTCTTGGCCTGGGGAGTTTGCTCCTACCTGGCCATAGCACTGTGCTCAGGAAAAACACTACAGAACTGGTTTCTTTGGGATTACTGGTTTATTTTCCCCATGGGAATGTGTCAGTTTGCACTAAATACCAGGCACTTTTAATTTAAAAAGCACAGATGTCAAACTCTCCTCCGCATGACTGGGGTCGAAAACGCAAATGCTCTCCACCACATTCTCTGAGTATGTCCCTCCCACAGGAGGAGAGGGAAGAGCTTGGAGGGGGATGTGTCTCCCTGTTGGATGGTGAAAAGGTCACTGTGCTTTTCTACCATGGATCCTGCTATTACTCTGACCATGGGAGCTGGTGCATCTTCTGGTTTTCTCCTCCTGGCCCTTCCATCCATTTCACATAAAGGAAAGCGAGGTATGGAGAGGCCGTGATCTGCTCAAAGCCATGAAGGCTCTCTCTGAATTCCTGAATCCCAGATTTCTCCCAATCCACAGAATTGCTGTTGCTTTTTACCATCCAGAAGGCCTTTCCCTGCATGTGCCAGGAAGGTTTCCTCCTGCCAGGTGGGTTGTCAAGGCTCTTTGCTGCAGTTTTAGTGTGGGAAAGACCATCCAGGGTCACGCCATAGGTCTACCCCCAGGTCTGAATCCAGCAGGGATCCACAAAGGATGCCAAGGGAAAACTAAGAAAATAGTTAGGTGTGTGCCCTACCTTTTCCTGCCATTTGCAGCTCAGGATTTCCCAGTCCCAGAGTGTTCAGCAGATCTCCTGCCTCTGCATGATGGGCAGCTCAGATTTTTGCCCTAAACAAGCCCCTGTCACCTCCATGGGGAAAATGGTCCCATCTTCATTCCCACCGCTTCCCTTCTTTCTGCAGATATTTAACCTTGACAGGACCTTCCCTCTTATTCTGCACCTCCTCTGTTCTTGCTGGAGCCTTTAAAACTCTGTGCAAAGCCTGTAGGAAATCCAGGTGTTTTCTTCTCCGAGTGTGCTTCCAAGTTTTTGAAAGGTGTCTTCTTGCTTCAAGGAACCTCTTCCATCTGCTATTAAGCCGTGTTCACTTTCTTGCCCTAATGAAAGGAACAAAAGGAAGAAAAGCTCCAACTTTTCTTCTAGAGGTCACGTGCTGGTACTTCTCTTCCAGTGTGATGTCCTGAAGCATCTCTGCTCAGCTGTCCTCTGGCTCTGGTGCCACCACCTCCATCTGGCATTGATGGCGACGAGGGATGCCATAGGGATGCCACCCAGCCCTCCTTGCTGCCTACCACCCTGTTCTGGGCTACCGGCATGGAGGTTTGCTCCATCTGGAAATCTGTTCCATCTGGAGGTCTGCTCCATCCAGAGATGCATCTTAACACCATAACCAAATGCAATTTTTAATTCCCATCCTGCCCCTCCTCTCCCCCCAGCTTTGGCAATCCCTTAATGAGATACAGGATGTTTAGGCTGCCACTGAATCCCCCACTAGCACCAGACTGAGGAGATCCTAACCCAGAAACAGATGCCATTTTTAAGCCCTGAAGAAGAGTGGTCAGTCTAAAAGTAACATGTCAGCACAGATCAAAATGAATCAGTTGAACATCAGCCACTGAGGTTTTTAGGGTTTCAGGACACAAATTTTGCCTTATTTCTTATACATGCAAGAAAGCATTTGCAAATAAAGTCACTCTGTAGCCTTAGAACCTATTCCTCCACAGTGCATTGGCTTGCTTATCACAGAATCACAGAATGGTTGGGGTTGGAAGGGACCTCTGGAGATCATCCAGTCCAACCCACCTGCTAAAGCAGGTTCACCAGAGCAGATCACACAGGAAGGTGTCCAGATGGGTTTGAATGTCTCCAGAGAAGGAGACTCCACAGCCTCTCTGGGCAGCCTGTTCCAGGGCTCTGGCACCCTCAGAGTAAAGAAGTTTCTCCACATATTGAGATGGAACCTCCCGTGTTTCAGTCTGTGCCCGTTGCCCCTCATCCTATCATTGGGCACCACCGAAAAGAGTCTGGTCCCATCCTCTTGACACCCACCCTTGTGATATTTATAAGCATTGATAATATAGGCATCACCTTCCCCAGGGCCAGATTTATCACCTACAGAGACTAAGGGATTTGTTCAGGCTCTGAATCCAGATCACTGGGTAGCCCCATGTGTAAGGATGCTTTCTCCAAATTGTTTCCACAGTTTTTCCCAGGATGCCTCTGGGTGAGAACAAGCTACTTTCCAGCTGTGGTCTCTCCCAAGTGAAGCGGGATAGTCCCATAATTGCTGGCTCTTCGTCATGTAATTTCCATGTCAGTTAGTCCTTGCTGACCCGAGTCCCTTGGAGTAGCCTTGTTCTTGGCTCCATCATCAGTTTGATGAGTGCATTGCTACTTCTCATCATTTTGCAGATCATGGTGAATTTAATTAGAGTGAAGTGATGATGAAGTGAAACTTCATCTCCTGATGGGGACATAGTATTAACCACCATGTCTTCAAACACAGGGATCACTCACCAGACAGCCAAATACAGCCCTGTCTGGTGTGGGACAGGCACAGCTTTCTGATGCACAGCACTGGAAGAGTAAGCAGATGCTCAGGCACAGCACAGCCATCCATTGGTCTTTCACGCCAGCATTGGAGCGAGCAAGCCTCTGGATGACACTGGGGACATCAGCAAGTGGCTTAAAATCTGAGCTCAGTCCTGTACCCCCAGTGTCACCCCAGGACAGGGATGGCAGAAGTCACACCAGGTCCCTGCAGTGAGGAGGGCTGGGGCTCTGGGGGGTTCTCTCGTTGTTCGGCATTTTAGGGATGAAATCTTCCTCTCTCCCTGGGCAACCTCCTTCGAGCAGGGGTGCAAATGCTCATGAGCTCGCTTTCTAGGTCTCTGGCCTTTTGCAGGTGTTTCTGTCTGTTCTGGGTGCCTTCTTCAAAGTGCTTGTGAAAGGATCAGCTTCAGCCATGGCGGGGGGTAATTTCTGAAGTTTTTCTTGCTTATGGCCAGGCTGAGTTTCACTGGTAACACTCTATCACATCCCTCTGGCTGCGGGCTGCCACTAATTGTGATTCATTCCTCTATCCACAACCACTTTCAAGATGGGCTTTCATTGCCCTGGTCAAAGCTAAGTGCCAAGGCAAGCTGAGGGATCTGGCCACCATGGCATTGTCTCTGCAGTGAAACCTTTGATCACGGAGAAGCACCTGGCATCAGTAAAGATCCTGTATTTCCAAGAGGGGATGAAGAAGGAAAAAGAGATTTTTACCTACCAAAAATCCCCTGTGGCTGGAAAGTGGAGCTGGTCTGGGACAAAGCAACATCTCCAGAGACGCCTGGGTTAGATGTGGTCCTCATAGCCTTGCTCCCATGTGAGCAGCAGACTTAGACTGTGGGGAGCCCCGAGCAGCTGCCCTCAGCCTGCCCGGGAGCCTTGTCTCCCACTGTGGGTGCATCAGTGCTTTCAAGAAACCCAACAGGGGCAGATATGAGATACAAGCGCCCAGGACCCTCACCCTGGCAGGCAGTTGCCTTAACCTTGAGCTTGAAGCATCCCTCAAGGACCTGCCTGGAGCTCATGGCAGGTCTCTAGCTCATTCTCACGAGAAAACAGCAATTGAGACTGGTTCACCTCCTAGGGCAAAACCTTCAAGATATTGAGCCTCTTTATCTCACTGCTGTTGCAGGCAGCTCCCAAGGGTTCTCTCGATGAGCTTACCCTCCATCTGAGCCTGGATCTAAGTGGGAGAAAGCCCAGCTTGGACCCAGGTCCTTTCTGGCTTACTCCTTCAGCTGGCATGAGCCCAGCTTACCAACTTCATGCAGAACAGCCTGAGATGAGAGCACCCTTTCCTCCCTGCCCTTTTCCTATATTTCTGCCATTCTCCAGCCTGCTCACATGACTGCAGCTGTGGCACACAATAACATTTTTTCCCCCTCATCTATGCTTTACTTATCACTATCTGCTCCGTTCGCTTCTTCATCAGGGGAAGGCACCTCAAAAACTCCCCGGAGCTCCTCACAAGCACTGATGCTGATGCAACAGGGCCTGACAGGTTTGATGGTGCCCAGGGGATGTCTGATGAGTGGTGATCCTGCAGCCCGGAGACAAGCCTGGAAGTACTCCCTGATCTTCAGCCTGGGGCTCTGGCTCAGCAGATGGAGCTCCTTCCCAAGGATGCGGACAGAGCGGCTCTCAGCACGCAGTGGGATGCTATGGCCACTACTTGCAGCTGGGAGCAGCACATGGGCACTGTGTGCAGGCTCAGGAGTCAGAGAGAGCCCTGAAATGGGGAAAAAAAAATTATTTTGCACGTTTTTCTTCTGCCATCTTAGGAAGGAGGAACTTGTTCCTATACAAGGACAGGAGTGGGACTTTCCACGGCTTGCCCCTACAGCAATTAGAACCGGAAGACCTGTGCAGTTAACTCCACTTTATTCCCAATAGTGAGGGACTGGGATCCTCTGTATAAGGAGAAACTCCAGGTAATAATTCTGCTTTAGACCTGGATTTGCATGTCTCCAGAGGGGTTATAGGACCATCAGGCTTGCACGGGCTTACCAGCATTGCAGCAGCACTTTGTACAGGCACAAGCCAGCAGAGTCTGTGCCGCCACCTTCGTGCCGAGATGAGCAAAAAACCCCTCAAGGCATCAGGAGCCGTGGTGAGCAGTGCAGAGGACCCCAAATCAGTGTGGCTGACAGAAATAAGCCTGTTCAGTGCAGTTTGGTGGGTGTGAGCTAGTGCAGGTCTCTCCCCACTGTTGCTGCACCTCTGCAAGATACAGCTACAAGCCACCCGGCAGGTTGGACTCTACTGCTGATACGGGGTTAATATGAACCAAACTGCTGCTTCAGCCCAAGGAGAGATCTGCACAGGCCAAGGGTCAAGGCAGTGAGGCCAGCTGTCACTATTGCCCTCGCTGGAGCTACCAGGACTTGCTCAAAGCCCAGAGCTGGGGTAAGAGGTGCATGCAGTGCTGTGGTCAATATCCTCCATATTTGGGGCACAACCGAGCTTTGAGTTTTTTTCCAGGAGGAGCAGGGTCTTGCAGCACTCCATGGGGAGGACTGTGTCTATGTCCCTCCTTGGCCACCTTCTCAGATTGCTCCAGGTGCTCCCTAAGCACTGGGTGCTGCTGGCAGGGACGTTGGTGCCCCCACCTGCGCCACATGGACTGCAGAGTGCCCTTGGCAATGTCACTTCACCCTCTGCATGTGTCCCCCAGACACTTCCCCCTTGCGTTAAGCCTCGTTGGCTTTGTAGCTAATCTGTGGCAGCTCATGTGATAACCTTGGCTCTCTCTTGCTCCCCCTCCTTGGTTGAAGTGACAGCATATAGCTCTTTTCTCACATCGTATCTACGCACAGCAAAAAAAAGGTGAGCAAACCTCCCCTGGGCCCCTTTAGCAATAAACCCCCTGTACAACACCTGCGTGTGCCAGGCTGCTATGGGAAATGAGAGCTACTCGGAACTGCTTTCTTCTTTGGGTATGTTTTCCATTAAAAAGGTCCCATTTGAAACAGTTTAAAAGGTAAATGATTAATCAATTCTTGCAGAGTTTGACGGGGCAATAGTTTGTTTATGACCATGACTTATAGCTACCTATGGCACTTTCTGCTCCAACATGTCATATACTCTCCCTACAAGCGCCTGATAGTGACTCCTAAGTGTTTGATAGCCTGTTATAAAAGGAATCTTAATATAGAAAACTATCCCTTTGTTTAAAGACAGAATTGTTTCCTGATGCATTATTTGATGAGTGAAGATCTCCCTGCACCAGCAGGCAGGTAAATGCGTTGGCAAGGCAAAAGTCTGAGGATTCAGATGTCACATAGCTTGGACCTGGACCGAGGCCTGACAAACTTTGTGTCACATGTGCCAAGAGATCAGGGAGGTTGCTGGGGACAGATTTGGTCTGGAAGAGGCTCTGAGGTTGATGTATAAAGGGGTTTAGGTGTGTAGTTGCCCTTTGAGCAGGCTCATATACGTTTCATCACTTGAAACCCTTGCTAAGCTCCCGTTTACCTCTAAGAGGGTCTAAAGTCCCTGCTCATTTTCTGCATGTCACAGTGTTGACTACGTCAATGTTTAATCTGCGCATGCTAAGGGCTGCTTAGATCCTAGGGGTGAGGAATCCTGTCTCCTTTTGGAGGAAGGGCTAGGGAACTGATGGGACCAGACCCGTAGCAGATCAGCATGTGATAAACCAGCCGAAATAAAATACAACTGTGCCTGCACCTCTGGGGCATCTGGCTTTTGGAGTGCTCTAGGAGCATTCAACCCATCCTTGGTTGGAAGTGGTTGCACTTTGTACGTGTTAAGTATTTTCCGGGGCAGAGACACTTTGCAAGGACTGGTTGAATATTCATGGGGAAGGGATGCTGTGATGCCATAACCCCACAGACAGAGCAAGGAAAAGGCTGGATTTGAGTGTTGGATCACCCATGGCACCCCTTGGCAAGACTCCTCATTGCCTCTGGGCAGCACTCAGTCTGCTGGCTCAACCAGTGAATGTTTAATGCTTTCATGAGATGTAAGCCTTGAAGGGCTGGAGTTTGCAGCTTCAGAGACTACCTTACCCTTGTGGGATCTATCCCAGGAATCCCAATTTCATCTTGCTCTGCCTCCAGATGTGCCAGCACCTGCTCTTCCCACATCTCCCAGGTGGTACCTGTCCTCTGTGAGGGGCAGGACTGGGGTACCAACACAGCAACCCTCCACATCATAGGAGGGAGGAAAAACCAAAAGGCCTTGGAAACAGGACAGCTTGGCCCCGGAGCCCTGACTCCCTTGTATACTGTCTTTCTGCCACCAATCTTCTGCTCCCAGGGTAAACCAAGGGATTTAAAGTGATTGCCTGGGGGAGAAATCACTGCATTGAAAGCTGTGAAACTTCCCCTACGTCCTGTGTTCATGTGGGGATTTTGGAACCTTGGTGTCCTGATTTTTTTTTATTTTAATTAATCAACAACATATTAAAAAACAACACCACCAACACGAACAAACAAACAAAACAAACAAGAAACAAACAAACCAACCCCAAGAAGTTCTGAAAAAGTTTTTTCCATCTCCCTTTCTCTTCCTTGTTTTTTCACCCTGGAAAATACTGGGGCTCATCCTAAAGGCGAGTTCTGTCTTCAGGCTGGCTGGGAGGGCAAAAAGAGGAAGGAAGAAGAGGAGGAAAGCTCCGAGGGTGGCAAGCAAGGGCTGACCCAGCACATAAAAACATCTTCAAAGCGGAAAAGTTGTTTTGCAAAAACACCGGGGTTTGCTGGAAGCCACCCCAGCTGGAGCTGCAGGCTGTGTGAGGATCTGGGCCAGCAGCAGGGAGGCTGCCAGGTCTGAGCACTTTGGGGCTGGCAGAGTGCCCTGAGCACGCGGGTAACCCAACCTGGTCCCTAAAGCTGTCCCTCTCCCAGATCACCATCTCTCTGGGGCAGCAGAGACCTTCCTTCTCTCACCCTTTATCCCAGACAGGGCACACCCGAGAAGGGTTTTATCCACTTCAGCTCTTTTTCACGGCAAAGCCTCGCTCAACCCTGAGAGCTCATTACAAGAAGTCACTGTGCGGCTCATTAAGGTGGTTGGGAGGCTGCTGCGATCGATCCCAAACTTGGTGACCTCTGGTATTTTTAATGGCTCCCTGGGCAGCTTATCATCTTTGTATACTTAGATACTGAGGTAATGGCGGTGTGGGTAAATACGTCTGGCATGTATCGCTGGGCACGGATTGGATGAGCAACTTGGCTCTTTTTCCTCCTCTTTATATAGGCTGCTCCTGCAAATTTTCATTCTGTCAGATCACGCAGATCCCAAGATGGGGCCAGGGAAGCCAGGAGCCCCACTGCATTGAGTGTGCTGCCCCTAGCCACCTGCCTCAGTTTCCCCTCCTGTTGTTTTTGTTGACAGTGGATGTTCTTTCAGATGCTGTGAGATGCACTGCACCAACTGGCTTTTTGACGCTTGATGCACCTGGAATGCATGTTGTCTTCTTGTGCATTTCTCAGCAAAACAAGGTTTTAATATAGTCCTCTTCTTCCAACAACTTCATTTTAACACCCTCTTCCTCAAACTCTGTACCTAAATATCTTCTACCCCCACTGCACTGTATTGCCATGCCTGACATAAGCCTGGGATTTACAGAAACCGAATTAGGATAAAAAAATGGACAAGAGAATGTAGGGAAACATCCTCTTTTTCCCCTGACAGGACAAGGGGGGCTGTACTGGAGTGGTGGCTCACGCACAGGCAGCAGGACAGGCAGCTGAAGGGCTCTGCCTAGCATCCCCAAAGCAGCGCAGTGCTGGCCAGAAATTACGTGCATCCCAACATCCCTGCGTCCCCAGGTCCTCATGCAGCTCAAGGAAGGAGCAAAGTGCAGAGAGATAAAACATGACTTGCCAGCTGCATGCATGGGAGGTGGTGGGGAACAGCAGGCAGAGGTTGGACACTTCAGTGTAGCATTTCTCTGCCTGCATTTGATGCAGAGAAATTGTGACAGATGGGGAAGTCTGGCAGGGTATATAATTAATGTAAAAACAGGTCAGCTTCTGGTAACCGGCTTGTATGCTCAGTTACCAGCCCCTTTCCCTGGCCCCATTCTCGTCCAGGCTCTGGCCTGACTTTCATCCCTTCGCCCTTGCTCTGCGGGAAGCAGCACGGCTGCAGCCAAGAGAGGGTCATGGGAATCCTGGCACAGCCCCACTCCAAAAAAGCTCAGCCCAGCTGCCAGTGAACAGGCTGCTGCCACACACAGCAAAGCCCGCCAGAGCCGCAGGGCCTCGGGGGCTGCCGGGCTGCAAAAGGGAGGAGAGGAGCTACGGCCGTTAGCAAGATTTAGTTGGTTTTCTTGGTGTTTACAGCCCTCTGTTTCACGAAATAACACTGGAGATGTGAGCGGCTCGGCTTTTGAAAGAAGGCTGTAAATTTCTTCCTGCAGAATGTTGGAGTTTCCATCCATCAGCTGGAGAAAAAAAAAGTTCAGCGGGAAAGTTTCTAGCCAGGAGTTGAGGCTGCAGAGGAGTCATGGACAGTCAGGTAACCCAGCGCGTGGGAAAACATGGAAAGGCTCAAAAGGGGGATGCCAAAGAAACACATTTGCCTGAAAACATCACACCGGTCAAGCAGAAGCCCTCCAAGGAACTGAGGCCCATGCTCGGGGCCATCTTGCTGGGCCTTGTCCTGTTCATCGCCGCGGTGGTGGCCTGGTGCTACTACACAGTGTCCCTGCGGAAGGCGGAGCGGCTCAAGACGGAGCTGATGGACCTGCGGGCGGACGGCTTCGTCATCAGGAACCAGCACGGGGAGGTGGTTTTCCGTCTGGCCTTCCACTCGGGCAGGCTCGACCTGGAGTCGTGCTCCAAGGAGGGCGAGATTTTGAGCTGCACGCGGTCGGGCCGGGGGCCGCTCAACTTCTTCATCCAGACGGTGAAGCCCAAGGACACGGTGATGTGCTACCGCGTGCGCTGGGAGGAGCTGGCGGCCGGCCCGGCGGTGGAGCACACCATGTTCTGGGAGGACGCCCACTGGTACGGGGGCTCGGAGATGAGCACCCAGCACTGGCCCATCCGCCTGGCCGGCTACCAGGAGCCCGTGCCCTACGTGACGAGCGACGTCTACTCCTTCCGCGACAGCTTCGGCGGCATCCTGGAGCGCTACTGGCTCTCCTCCAAGGCGGCGGCCATCAAGATCAACGACTCGGTGCCCTTCCACCTGGGCTTCAACGCCACCGAGCGCACCCTCTTCTTCCAGGCCCGCTACAAGGACTCGCCCTACAAGCCCCCGCCGGGGCAGCAGCCCTTCCCCGAGCTCAGCTACCGCGTCTGCGTGGGCTCCGACATCACCTCCATCCACAAGTACATGGTGCGTCGGTACTTCAACAAGCCCTCCAAGATCCCTGCCGAGAACGCCTTCCGATACCCCATCTGGTCCACCTGGGCCCTCTACAAAAAAGATATCGACCAGGATAAAGTTCTGCATTTTGCAAGAAACATTAAGAAGTACCATTTTAACTGCAGCCACATTGAAATTGATGACATGTACACACCAGCTTATGGGGACTTTGACTTTGACCCTGCCAAGTTCCCCAATGTAACAGAGATGTTTGCAAAACTGAGGGAGGATGGGTTTAAGGTCACCCTATGGATTCATCCCTTCATACACACAGATTCCTCCAATTTTGGGGTGGGGATTGAGCACCAGCTGTTCATCAAGGAGCCGTCGGGGCGGCTGCCAGCCATGGTGGAGTGGTGGAACGGCATCGGGGCCATCCTGGACTTCACCAACCCAGCAGCCCGGGACTGGTTCCAGAGCCACCTGCGCCAGCTCCGACACAAGTATGGCATTTCGTCCTTCAAGTTCGATGCGGGCGAGACCAGCTACCTGCCCAAGCAGTTCAGCACCTCCCGCCCGCTCTCGGACCCCAGCATCTGGTCGCGGCGCTACACGGAGATGGCCATCCCCTTCTACGAGCTGGCCGAGGTGCGGGTGGGCTACCAGTCGCAGAACATCTCCTGCTTCTTCCGCATCATTGACCGTGACTCTGTCTGGGGCTATGAGCTTGGCCTCAAGTCCCTCATCCCCACGGTGCTCACCATCAGCATGCTGGGGTACCCATTTGTACTGCCAGATATGATTGGAGGAAATTTCCTCCCCAACAAGACAGAAGGGGCACGGGAAATCCCTGACCGAGAGCTGTACATTCGGTGGCTGGAGCTCTCAGCCTTCATGCCCTCCATGCAGTTCTCCATCCCACCCTGGCTCTACGACAAGGAGGTGGTGGAGATTGCGCAGAAGTTCACAGAGCTCCATGAGTCGCTGGTGGCCCCACTGCTGCTGGAGCTGGCTGGGGAGGTCACAGACACTGGCGACCCCATCATCCGTCCCATCTGGTGGATCTCACCCCGCGACGAGGCCACTCACAGGATCGACTCCCAGTTCCTCATTGGTGACACCCTCATGGTGGCCCCTGTCCTGGAGATGGGCAAGCAGGAGCGTGATGTCTACCTGCCAGCGGGCAAGTGGCGCAGCTACAAGGGGGAGTTGTTTGAGAAGACCCCGGTGCTGCTCACAGACTATCCTGTCGACCTGGATGAAGTCGCCTATTTCCTCTGGGTTTCCTAACTGGCTTCTCCATCAGCTACACAATGGTCTCAGGGCTGAATGAGCCAGGCACTTTTATGGCCTGGGAATTTTAATCGTTTTTAAAGTAGAAATACTTCAGTATAATATTCAAAGAAAACACTGTGACCTCTGTTTCGTTTGGCAAGTGCTGTAGAATAACTTAATTACTAAAATATATTGTATGTCTGTCTTTGTTATTGCAGTATGACAAATACAACATATAGAAACACTGTCTCCACTCATAATCTTTTCCCAGCAAGAAATGCCATGCACACTTGTGGTTTATAAAGGAAATTACAAGGACTCCTTTGTTACTCAGTTTCACAGCTGATCCCTTGAGATATCTATAATTTAGTTTACTTAGTGAAGGAGGCAGTTGCAGCATAGTACTTTTTTGTAAAAAAAAACCCAACAAACAAAACCAAAACAGTCTGTGATTATCCTGAAGAAGAAGGCACCAGATTTTCAGCCTGCATGTTAGGTGAGTGCTGATGCAGCGGTAAGGGGAGTTTGTATTTCCCATAGCCTGAGCTCGCTGAGCAAGGAGAAAGAAGCTATAGCACTTTCTAATGCTGTTGCAACTTTTTCTCATTTTATTGGAAGAAATTATTGAGAACCAGGTCTGTGGTATGCATGCAGCCAAGCATGGTGAAATCTCAAGGCAATCAAGATTAAAACCTGGCACCAAGTCACACAAAAGTCTCTCCCCCAGAACCCCATCCCTTCCTGATCTTTCCCCAGTGCCTTTCCTTGCTGCACAGCTGGTGGGGAGCGGCAGGGCACCAGTGTTGGAGGGATCTTGCAAGCAGGTAGCACCGTGTCCACCTCTCCACATCCTCCTGCCATGCTGGGGCTGTGCGCTACCAGAGGGACATCTTGTTTGCCTTGGTAAGATTCAGTTAGGTTCAGTTAGATTGTTTTTTCTGTGCTCCCTGTGCTGAGGAAGAGCTGTTTGCTGGAGCTGCTGGCAACATGGGGCTCTCCCCCAGACCATCATTAATCTCAGGCTGCCTGTTTGTTTGGTTTTTTGGGGGGGGTTTATTACCCTTAATCTTTCATGATCAGCGAGCTAAAAAGCACCCAGCCCCACTGGCAAAAAAATAATAATAAAATAGATGAAAATCACTGCTTTTCTCTAGTTTGCCTCTGGGATTTTGCGTCAGCCCGGACCATCTTTATGGCTCTCTTGGCGTGAGGCACCCGCAGGCTGGCAGCTCCTGCCCAGCTTGGAATGAGTAGTGATTGAGAAGGTTGTTTTTCTCCTGATGCCGCCAGCCTGGCCACATGCCCAAAGGGACTCTGCTGCTGTCAGCTTGTACTTTCACCACAGTTTTCCCAAAACTTGCTGGGTTTTTTTTGTACTTTGAATAAAAGCTGTGATTCTGGGTAGGGATGGACACACTCCCGGCTGGGATCATGTGGGTCAGCAGCCTGGCTGTTGTGGCCCACAGGTACCTCACTGAAATCCAGTTTGAAACAAACTGGGCTTTTGCTGTAGCCCCACTGGGGTTTGGACTTTGCCGTTAACACTCCTCCCTGTGTCATACACAGCCATGGACGTGTTTCCAAGCACTCCCACCAAGCTGGGACCCAGCATAAAGCAGACCCTGCTCACTGCCCCCACATCCCCAGTGAGCCTCATGCACCCTTCCTGCAGATAGCACCAGCTTTTGGGAGGATGCAAACCAAAACCAAAAACCAAACCCACCTGTTCCAGGGAGGAGTCCTGCGTAACTGAGGATTTGCTGCAAGACTTCAGGTGTTGCAAACTGCCAATCGGCCTGCAGGTCTCCAGTCAGCACCAGCTTCACCCCACCTCCTGCTGTACATCAGCCGAGTGTAAGGATGATGCTTGCATCCAAGTGAGAAGGCAAAGAGTTGGGAAAATACAATTTATTGCAAAAGGAGCAAACTGAAGTCCCTCTCATCCTCCAAAACGGGCTGCATGTGCTGGTCAGTGCTAGTGATGCCAAGGCAGGCTGTGGTTCGTACAGTAACAGATGGAAAAGGCAGGGAAGACATTGTGTGGGGAAAAGGGGGTGGCGTGGGGCAAGGCAGGGTCCCAAACAAGTTTCACACACTCCATTTCTGGCACTCCCACAGCCACAAACATTACTCTGCACCCTACCAGCCATCAGCCCCATCTAGGAAGGGGGCTCCCGGGGGCAGTGGTGACGGTCAGCGCCAAGATGGACCATCTGGAGGGTCCACGGGAAGCCAAGAGCAGGCTCCTCTTCTTCAGCGCCTGCAAACAGTCCCGAAATGCGTCTCCTCTGAGAGCAGCGTGGACCAGTAAACCCCCCAGAGTCAGTGTCAGTGGTCACTTTTTGGGTGGATGTCATCAGAAATAGGGGTGCAGATGGTCTGGTCCCCATCCCCAGGGGTGGACGCAGCATTGGGGTTTGACTGGACATCATAATTTCCAGGCCAGCCCTAAGACATGGCTATTCCGTTGGCTGATGGGACCCAAGGCAGGGTGATCCGTGACCCACACCAATGGGTCATCTCCACATCCCCATCTGCCACCACTGCGAACAGAAGAGCAGGGGGGCTGCCACCTCCTCTTTTTAAGACATACATCAAAGCTGCAAGCTTTAAATAAGCCACAATCTCATCTCTGATTTTGGTGAAGTCTGGATGTAAAAAGCCCCAAATCTGCCCAAACCACTGGCCCCACATACTTGGTACAGATAGACATAGTTAAACTTCCTTTTGTTTTCCAAGGTTTTATATTAATCAAGGTGATTCATGTTACAGTTTTGTTTTCATAACAATTAATAATTAGAAAAGTGGTTAAAAACAAACCCACCAGCATTACAGTCTGACATAGGATGACATGCGCACACACAAGCATCCAGAAAACCCAGTACATGACAGTGCAAGTTTCAAAATTCAATCACATGGGCATCATGTTGACCTGCTGCTCAGCCATGATCAGCCACGGGCTGGGGTGGAAAAGGCTGAACCCAGACACAAAACCTCTTTCGGGGCTTATCCTTGGCTGAGTCAAACTAAACTCTGTTTTTGCCAGTTACCCATGGTGTAAATCAGAGGAATCTCCCTGGCTAGCAGTTCCCAAGGTGTCGGTGCACAGAGTGCTTGTGATCTGTGAGGTCCTTGAGTCCTGCAGGGCTACAGCATAGCATTTGAAATAGTGGTTTTGTTAAAAAGCTGGATGGAAAGGGCACCTATGGGCCTTTGAGATAACTCGAGGCAGCACTGCTGAGCCTGTCCCCAAGCCACCCATATGGAACTGCTCTTCAGCATCGTCCCTTATGTCCTCCCAGCAGCTTTATCTTACTCCTGGCTTGAGCACTGAATAGCCAAGCAACTTATGCCCTAGCTATAGCATTTATAAAAATAAGGGCACTCTATAATCTTACCCATTTATTTAGTTAAATAAAAAGAAAATTAAAACTTTGATAATAAAATCCTTTCTTTCAAGGGGAAGGAAAGAAGGATGGTGTATCTAACAGGGTATTTCCTCTGTGACCTTTCTGACAGTGCCTGAAACCACTACAAGGGGACTGAAGGCACTCATCTGGCTGCTCCATTTTCATAATAATGGGAGAGTAATGGGAATGCTGGGTTTCTCTTCATGTAGCTTCACCCCTTACTAGTGAAGGATGCGGCAAGTGGCACAGTGGAGAAGACGCAACATCCCCCAATCACTCTAGAATCCTTCCCATGAAGTCCTGTGCCCATGTTCCCTGATCTTCACTGGTGGCTGAGCCGTGCAGCAGCATCTCCTCCACCCAATGACCCCCATGCTAAGGGAGGACAAATATTTCACAAGCAAAGGCTGAGAGGGGAGAGCTGGAGCCCCACAGAGCATGGCCTTTATGCATTTCTAGCGCTGGAGAAGCCCCCTCTGCATCCTGTCCTCCTTGCAGGCTGTGGTCAGACTCATGTCCGGGGGGTTGCACTAGATGACCTTTGAAGGTCCCTTCCAACCCAAACTATTCTATCATTCACCTTCACTTTCTAGTCAAAAGGCCAAACCCTCTCAGTGTCCTGATGACTGACATTGGGGCTCCAGGATTAATTCTTTGCCAGAAGGTGTCTGTAACTTGTAACACAATTGCCGTTTGCACTGACAGCAAGGAACAAACCTGAGTCCTTTTTATCTAGAAGCCACAAGAAACAGACTTTGGGACATGCTTGTTCTGCCACTGGGCGGGGACCTACAGGGCTCCCTTGCATCTCATTTTTAGCCTGAAACACCAAATTATGCAGGGCAGATTCAGACCACAAGGAACGCTCCAAGGAGTCAACCAAACTGGACTTCCTTGCTTCTTAACTATGAAAGCACTCCTGATTTTGCCCCAAACCTGAATTTTCACTCTGGATCCCATCACAAACCCCAGGTTTAGCACATGTCCTTTTCTGCCTCCTCTTCAATGCAGGAGATGGGCTTTGAGAATGATCTCCACTGGTACCCAACCCTACCCAAAACACAGCTCCATCTCCCCAGGTGACAGGCTCACATCAGACCCACGCTCAGCCCAGACAAAATCCCATGAGAAACCCTGCAGATGCTGAACTCTCCTTGGTTGGCTGTCACCTGGGCAGGGTGCCCCAAACCTTCCCAGCCAACGCAGTTCAACTCTGCAGAGGTCATTAAAAATTCAAGGGCTGAAATGCATTCCCAGCCAGGGCACAGCTGGGAATGTCCTGCCCTGTGGTGGAGGGCTGCCAGGCTTCAGTCTTGTTTGCTCTTTCTCAGAGCAGAGATCGCCCACGGCTCTCTGTAAATGCATCTTCCTGCACAAAACTAAGTGACAAAGCTGGGAGACATCTCTGCATCTCCACCATGGCTGCAGGGGACTTGGGGCACAGGATCATGCCACCACATGTCCCCTCCAGAATCCTCTGATAGCAACCTCACCTCCAGGACCACACACACTGCCTGAGGCAGGCTCCTGATTCTCCTGGGAAGAGAGGAGGGCTGCTTCAGAAAAACCCTCAACAAAAGCATCACCTCTAACTGCAACCTGAGATGGAGATGGATATTAGCTTAATTTCATGGTAGATGAGAACATTTCTGCAGGTGCGGTGAGAACACCCGCTGGCACAAACCCATCAGTGCAAAAGTGTTTTCCACCCACTAACAAGCCGGCTAGCAGCAAACGTCACCGTCAATCCAAAACGCGTGCCACGCATGGGAACCTTCTGTTCCCAGGGAAGAGCCGCATGTAATTTGTGAGAACCACTTTGCTCCAGGCAGTCCTTCTGCCAGCAACAGATCTGAAAGCTCATCTGTCCTTAAAAACCAAAAAGGATGACATTGGCAGGATAATCATGTAAAGAAGCGGGGCTGTAAGTCCTTTAAAAAGACTAATGGTGCATGCTGGTATGGACAGCACTGCTCTAGGAAGGGCAATGTTGATACCCAAGGCAAAACACACAGGCAAGAGCCTTGCAGTGGGTGTTAAATGGGTGAGGAGGTGGGATGCAGCTGCCCCAGCAAGTGAGATGCAGCCCATACAGTTAAAATACCTGGACATCATTCGAATAACCTGGCCTGCCTGGTACCCAGGAAAGCGAGATGGGGCAAGTGTTAGTCCAGTGCCAAGTAGATCAAAGTGGGGAAAAATATATGTGTGTGTATATATATACATATATATACGTATCTCTAATCTGTTTTCTGCTCTTAAAAAAAGGCTTTTAAATAAATTTTCATATTATAAAACATAAGGCAGGCTGTGCTGTAGCAACCCTCCTACTTCACACACCCCCATGCCCAGCACTGGACGCTCCCACGAGACCAGAAACGCTCCCACTGGCACTAACCAACCTCCACCTCTTCAGATCCTTGGGAACTGAAAAAGTATTGGTTTTACCATGTGTCTGCAGACATACTAACAACTATTTCCTGACCTACACACAGAAAATTCTGCCCACCGTAACCCAACTGGAGTCTCCTACCTGCCCCAAGTTGAAAAAAAGTTCAACTCCCCTCCAAATAAAAAAAGATTACCCCAAGGACAGTGAAGTCTATATAATTCCCTTCCTTATCCCCATTGTCAAACAAGATGTGCAATTAGAATAATTATTTGTTACAAAGTCCTAGGTAAGGCATAGTTTTCCCGAAGCTGATGGAGGATCCTGTTAGGAAACCCAGAGGAAATAGGCGACTTCATCCAGGTCGACAGGATAGTCTGTGAGCAGCACCGGGGTCTTCTCAAACAACTCCCCCTTGTAGCTGCGCCACTTGCCCGCCGGCAGGTAGACATCACGCTCCTGCTTGCCCATCTCCAGGACAGGGGCCACCATGAGGGTGTCACCAATGAGGAACTGGGAGTCGATCCTGTGAGTGGCCTCGTCGCGGGGTGAGATCCACCAGATGGGACGGATGATGGGGTCGCCAGTGTCTGTGACCTCCCCAGCCAGCTCCAGCAGCAGTGGGGCCACCAGCGACTCATGGAGCTCTGTGAACTTCTGCGCAATCTCCACCACCTCCTTGTCGTAGAGCCAGGGTGGGATGGAGAACTGCATGGAGGGCATGAAGGCTGAGAGCTCCAGCCACCGAATGTACAGCTCTCGGTCAGGGATCTCCACTGCCCCATCTGTCTTATTGGGGAAAAAATTCCCCCCAATCATGTCAGCAGATATGAAGGGGTACCCCAGCATGCTGATGGTGAGCACCGTGGGGATGAGGGACTTGAGGCCAAGCTCGTAGCCCCAGACAGAGTCACGGTCAATGATGCGGAAGAAGCAGGAGATGTTCTGCGACTGGTAGCCCACCCGCACCTCGGCCAGCTCGTAGAAGGGGATGGCCATCTCCGTGTAGCGCCGCGACCAGATGCTGGGGTCCGAGAGCGGGCGGGAGGTGCTGAACTGCTTGGGCAGGTAGCTGGTCTCGCCCGCATCGAACTTGAAGGACGAAATGCCATACTTGTGTCGGAGCTGGCGCAGGTGGCTCTGGAACCAGTCCCGGGCTGCTGGGTTGGTGAAGTCCAGGATGGCCCCGATGCCGTTCCACCACTCCACCATGGCCGGCAGCCGCCCCGACGGCTCCTTGATGAACAGCTGGCGCTCAATCCCCACCCCAAAATTGGAGGAATTGTAGTTTATGAAAGGGTGAGTCCACAAAGTGACTTTAAACCCATCCTCCCTCAGTTTTGCAAACATCTCTGTTACATTGGGGAACTTGGCAGGGTCAAAGTCAAAGTCTCCATAGGCTTGTGTGTATGTGTCATCAATTTCAATGTGGCTGCAGTTAAAACGGTACTTCTTGATCTTTTCGGCAAATCGCAAGAGTTTATCCTGGTCGATATCGTTCTTGTAGAGGGCCCAGGTGGACCAGATGGGGTATCGGAAGGCGTTCTCGGCAGGGATCTTGGAGGGCTTGTTGAAGTACCGACGCACCATGTACTTGTGGATGGAGGTGATGTCGGAGCCCACGCAGACGCGGTAGCTGAGCTCAGGGAAGGGCTGCTGCCCCGGCGGGGGCTTGTAGGGCGAGTCCTTGTAGCGGGCCTGGAAGAAGAGGGTGCGCTCGGTGGCGTTGAAGCCCAGGTGGAAGGGCACCGAGTCGTTGATCTTGATGGCCGCCGCCTTGGAGGAGAGCCAGTAGCGCTCCAGGATGCCGCCGAAGCTGTCGCGGAAGGAGTAGACGTCGCTCGTCACGTAGGGCACGGGCTCCTGGTAGCCGGCCAGGCGGATGGGCCAGTGCTGGGTGCTCATCTCCGAGCCCCCGTACCAGTGGGCGTCCTCCCAGAACATGGTGTGCTCCACCGCCGGGCCGGCCGCCAGCTCCTCCCAGCGCACGCGGTAGCACATCACCGTGTCCTTGGGCTTCACCGTCTGGATGAAGAAGTTGAGCGGCCCCCGGCCCGACCGCGTGCAGCTCAAAATCTCGCCCTCCTTGGAGCACGACTCCAGGTCGAGCCTGCCCGAGTGGAAGGCCAGACGGAAAACCACCTCCCCGTGCTGGTTCCTGATGACGAAGCCGTCCGCCCGCAGGTCCATCAGCTCCGTCTTGAGCCGCTCCGCCTTCCGCAGGGACACCGTGTAGTAGCACCAGGCCACCACCGCGGCGATGAACAGGACGAGGCCCAGCAAGATGGCCCCGAGCATGGGCCTCAGTTCCTTGGAGGGCTTCTGCTTGACCGGTGTGAAGTTCTCGGGCAGGAAGGTGTACATGGTGCTCTGTTTTCTCTAGAGCTTTTTGCAGAGGAGTGGGAAGGAAGATTTCTTTGTGGCAAGCCTGGGGCTCTCAGGAGAAAAAAACCGATAGGGGAGTTCCCACCTCCACCGAGTCCCGGAGCACCTGTCCGTCTCTGAAAAAGAGGAGGATATAAATAGTCTCAGAAGAATTTCTGAATCAAGGGATGCCTTGCCATCCATTCGCTCGCTCAAGCTCAGCAGCTCCCCCAGCCCCCCACTGCTGGGCTGCAACGTGCCAGGTGCTGTACACCCTGTACCAGACACCATCTCCAGTTACCCCGGGGAGACCACATGTGCAGAGAACAGCCTGAGCCCCCGAAGAGAACAACCCCAGGGCAATAAGGACCAAATCGGACCTTTTTTGTTGTTGTTGTTGTTGGGTAAGACTTCCAGTGAGGCAGAAGCAGAGGCTGGGAGAGGGTTGGAGGAGGCTGAGCAGGGGCTGGATCAAGTCCACTGACAGTGTCTTTAAGGGACACGGCTAATTAAGAGTGACAAAAGACACCACATAATGAATTACAGGCAGCTGCTCCTAATTCTACTCAAAGTGCCTCCCTGGCAGACTTAACTCTTCTGCAGCACCATCCCCTCCCTGTCCCCAGCATGCCCCAGCGACTCCAGCTGGGCGATGCTTTGCAGAGAAGGTGGGTAAACCACAGCTTCTCTGCAGCCCCTGGTTGGCCAAATGGGGCTGGGGTGCCTTGTTTCATGGCTGGTTTGGGGGGCAGGTAGGGAGTGTGTTGTGCAGCAAAGCATGGCTGTGGAAGGTACCGTGCCAGCAGACCCGAGTGGGAGGAGAGCAGCTAGCTCCTGCCATGCATGCAGATCCCTGCAACAGCGCCAGGTGCAGGAAAAGCTAATTTTGTCAGGACTGAGCAGTGCAGGACCTCCAAAGGGCTCTTCCTCCATCCCTCACAGCTCCTGGCTGTGTTGCGGCTCCAGCCCGCTCCTCCCTGAGAGGCCCCGGGGAAGTGAGATGTGCCAAGAGCTTAATGGCTTTTCCTTGGCCGCGGGCTGGCTGGGCTGAGCCAAGCACAGCGCCGGGGATCCAGAGGGGAAAAGTAAAGTAAGGACACAGGAGAGAGAGAAACAAACCTGGCTGCAGGAGGAGCAGGGGAAGGAGAGGAGCTGCAGAGCCACAGACCAGCTGGCTCGTACCTGCCTAGTGCCAGCAAACATGGGCACATCATGTCCTCCCCAAACCCTGGTGCTGCAAGCCTGCGGGCCCTGGGCAAACTGGAGGAAAACAAAACAAAGCAAAACAAAACAAAACAAAACCAAAACAACAACCAAAGACCAAGCTCTTTTCAGGCACAAATGGAGTTGGTTGCAGTGACTCTTTCTAATGTGGCTGGTTTCTTTTTTTTTTGTTTTTTAAAAAGGGAAGAAGAAGATCCAAAAGGAAATACTGAACCCTCTCTCCACTGCAGGTGTGACAAGCTGGAGTACATTGTCCTCTGCACCTCGGACAGATCTTCCTCCCAAAAAGGATGGGCAAAGCAGAAAAGGGGGCCTCAGCATCACCTAAACCTTGCTACTCCACTACAGGGATGCACAGGTGTAAGCCCAGAGCAATACTCGGGGATGGGCTCAACAAAACAGCATTTTATGTTCATCTTGAAGCATGTATTGTGTCAGACCCTGCAGCTGGAGGAACCTTTTCATTGCTGGCCGAGTCATTTTAACCTTCCCCTGGGAGCCAGTAACTTTCTAGGCTGCCAGTTGCTTTAAATGGGATTATGGCAGCATTAGGAAGCGATTAGCCTGAACGGGTTTAGCAAAATGATTGTCCCATGGCCAAGTTCCACAGAGCCCTCGCTCACCAGCGGGGAGCTCCAACACGGGACAGGGGTGACTCCAACAACCCCGACTGTGTTACCCAGAGCTGGTTCCTGCAACCAAGGAATGGGGCCCTCAGCCACCAGCACATGTGATGCAAGGCTGGCTGAGCCCAGCAAAAATGGGGCAATGAAGGCAAAGAGGATGCAGCGGTGGCAAGCTGCTGTGCTTGGGATAAACGTTCATCCCGTCTATCAACCCCTCCTTGGCTCCAGGGTGAACAAGACGCAGCACAGGACAGTACCAGGGATGGGGGGAAGGAAGGTTGCAGAAGGGTCTTAGCCAAAACCAGCACAGCTGAGCAAAGCCACAAGTGGCAGGACACTTCTGGAAATACAGACGGGTACACTGAGCCCAAACGAGCCCCCTCCCTCTTGGCACTGGGGATTTTTGGGATGCCAGAGAGGGAATTGCAAATACCTACCCCTACCAGAGGCATGCCTGTCTCTCATGCATGCCTTATCTGGGGACTGCAAAGCACAAGGGGGGAGCAAAATAAAATGCAGACTCGACTAAGCAAGGCTTTCAAATTATTTGGGAAAATATTTTTGGAAAGTTTTCACATTTTCTGAAAAAAAAGATGAAATAAATGGTGCTCTCTTTCCCAGCTCTCAGTTAGGGTTTTATGCCCAAGAAATGGCTCATCCTGCTGCAGCAGGAATGGCCACCTCCACCTAAAAGTGAGAGCAACACAGCAGCTCCCAAGGCTTCAGGAAGTTTCTGGATTTTCACTTCCCTTTCAGGAGGTCTGTTTATTATTTATGAACTATTTCGAAGACACTCTATTTTTAGGCTGTTTCTTTTTCCCTTCATGGGCTGGAGCTCATGACATACATGAGGGAGCTGTCACTGCCGCTGCCAGTAGAGAAATGTGTTTTTAAAGAAAGGTTTTGCAGCCTCTTGTGGTCCTTGTATGCTGATCTGCCTGGGATGTGCAAGCTGAGTGTCCCAGCTGGCAGATTTAATCCTGCCTGGTCACTCTGCCTGGGCCAGGATCAAATCCCTGTGGCTGCCCTGGGCTGATGGACATCACCCGCTTGGGTACCACTCCAGCAAGGATGCCGAGAAGGGTGTTTGCAGGCATCGCCCAGAGCACCAAGGGGCCAAGGAGGTCTCTGAAAACAGGACCTCACTCTGTGCCCATCGGCCCCTCTCTTTTTTTTGCCTTGTTAACAAAACGTACTGTTCTTCAGCCGGTAACTTGGCCTCATCTCAAACGAGAGGTAAGTCTCCCAAGCTCCCCAGAGACAGCTGCCACTTCTCATTGCAAGTCACAGCCTGCAGAGGTGCCTGCTCATGCAAAGCCTGTTTCGGCATTTTTTTTTTTGATGCAAACTTGTCATTTGGCTCCAAGATGACATTGTGGTGACCCTTAACTCCTAAAAAAAAAAAAAAAGAAAAGTAAACGGGAAGAGAGGATGTCAAAGCCAAACAGCATGTTTGCAGCTTGCTCTGCTGGAGCTTCCCAGCTGACCCAAAACAAAGCTTTTTTTTCCCGTTCTGTAGAAGCTGCGAGTCATCTCGCCTCAACTCAAGATGAAAGCTAAACATCTGAGTGGGACACACTTTACAGACCAAAAATAAAAATCAATTTTTTGACCGCTTCTATTTTTACCATCACTGCTGCTAACCACAGGCTGTGAGACCCACAGCACCACTAACCCCGGCGACTTTGCAATTAGGGCATTCCTTTAAAGAGGGTCAATAACATTTAGGTGGTCTCTATCACCCTGGCAGGGTCCAGTCTGAATTGTGATGGGGGCCAAGCTTGTGCTGGGGACACGCACCCATTTCCCACACGGGGATGCCAGGAAACCTTCCCCTCCAGTGCAAGGTGCATCTGCTGCCTCCCCAAACATCTTGGCAGGAGTTGAACTAAGGAAACACTGCAGATTCCACCAGGAGGCATTTCCAACCCCATGAAAGATCAGGGCATTAGGATGGCAAATTAAGGGCGAAATTACTTCTCTGAAAAAAAGCCTCCATGTGCTCTGCCCTGGCACTGTTCTCCACCCCTCACGGGGGACCAGCCCTACAAAAGGGACTTAGTAAACCTGAAATAGGAGATAAGCAAACCCTTCCTGGGGGTTAATTTCCCTTGGAAGGGTCTGCAGCAGTACTGAAGTTCTCTGTGGATCTTTTCAGAGTCATAAGGGGTGAAAACACCGTTCTAGCTCCTTGATGCTGATGGGAGTGTGTGGGACAGGCAGGGGCATTTCACATGCACCAGCCCCCCCGCCCCCCGCAGATCAGAGGCACCAATTCCTCCCCCAGCCCTGCAGAGGCACCCACAAGCATCCCCCCAAATACCACTCTGGGCCCTGGGTTTATCCCCATGGTGCACTAGTCACCCCTGGGGATAATGTGGGTGGTACAGACCCCTGGCCCCTGAGCCAGGGCAGCGGGACAGGGACAGGCAGGGGGGACACGGTGCCTCCTTCCTGGAGGTCTCCCACCTTCACTGTCCCCACCGTGGTCACAGCAGGGACTGACACACTGCCTGGCCTGAGGGGATCGCGGAAAGGCTGCATGGGGGGGATCTCTGCACCTCCTGCAAAGCGACAGCCACTTGCTGCTGAGGCTGCTGTCCTTGTGGCGGACATGGCAGCAAATTTCGCACAGCACCCTGGTGTAGGATACAGACAGCCCTGGCCAGGAGGCAGCTCATCTCACTGGGGGCACAGTGCTGGTACTTACCCGTCCATCACCTCCTGGGGATCCCTGCCTGCTGCCTGGCTCCACCATGGATGGCTTTTTAAGCACATAAAAAATAAGCACCGCTACATCTCCGCATCCCCAGGAGCTTCATCCTCTCCATCGCACAGGGGTGTTTCGGGGCTACGAGCTGGCTGTGCCCCGAGCAGCATGTGTCCCCGGGCAGGAGGAGGGGACCCAGCACGTCACCGGCGTGTTTTCTCAGGCACCATGACGGACGTGTGAGCAGCCAGCCCTCCAGCCGGGGTGTGCCGAGGCAGCAGGGCCCGGCCAAAAGGCAGATGCTGCAGACATCGCAGCAGCACAAAGGGCACGAGTTTCACCAAGCCTCAGGTCCCGGAGTTGTGGGATTCAGGCTGGCATCTCACCTCCCTGCCAGGTGAGCGGGAAGGTCCAGCAAAGGCTCACACCCTCCTGCATTCACAGACTCTCCAGAATCACAAAGCAAAATAAAAAACAACCCAGAGTTTGTTTGTTTGGTTTTTTTCCCCTCCCCAAATCTTGTGATTTTAAGCAGAGCCATGATTCGGCAGAGTAACAAGGCTCCTTGAGCAAAAGGAAACAAGCAGCCCTGCTGCTGCCAGCTGGTTTGTAAGCCAGGATTAAACAGCACTGGGCACCCAGAGGATAAACCCCAATTCCAGGGGGCAGGCACATGAACACAGAGCTCATCTGCAAAGCACAGACACGCTGCCAGCACCTTGCTCCATCTGCAAGCTCAGACAGGAGCTTTGAAGCTGCAGCATTAGCTCTGCCCAGCCTTAAATACTTTCACCTATATTGTAGGAATTGGCACTTTGCAGCCCAGTTATATCCCTTAAAGCTGCCAATGTCAAGTGATATTCCAAACCCACTTAGACACCTCATTCAGTGTCTGACCACGAGTACAAAAAAGCCACTGAGAGTCAATTCTGGCAGCAGATGACTTAATATTTAACACCCCTGACAATTCCCCCTTTACAACATCATCTTTGTTCTTCACCCTGTGCTAATTAGCAAGATGAAGTTTTAATAAGCTGGGTTCTCACTCTAACCCTGCACACTGCTTGCAGTGCTGCTGGCTCTTGACTAAACCACGGCTGAGGGTTCTCGCTTTCCCCTGCCTGGAGGCACATCACAGCACCTGAATTTGTCCAAGCCACAAAGATTTGCAGAGACTTTAAGAGCTCTCCTGGTTCATTTGTATCAAAGTGCATCAGATACATGGGAGAGAAAGCTGCGGTGCTCTCCCTTTGGGGACATCTCTCTGTCCACCTTGGAGATGTCCTACAGCTCCTGGGGGAGCCAAAGCCTCAAAGCTGTGGTCCATGGGGTGACCCTGAGCATTGGCACCTGCAAGGCCAGCATCTCTCAGAGTCATCACTTAAAATCAGTTAGCTCACGCCCAACGACAGTGAAAGCAAAACACCAAATACAAGTAGTTCCACATGCCAGCATGCCAGGATGATACAAATCTTTGACCCCCCACCCAAAAAAAAGAAACAAGAGCAATAATTGCAATAATTTCATCAATCCCACCAAAGGAGCCAGCACCAGGCAGGGTTGTGGTGCAGGGGGCTAAGATGGTGGCATATGGAACCTTGGCATGTCCGCTATGAGCTTATTTCATTTGCCATGTGTGCTGCATAAGATACACAGCCATAAAGATTTTGGTGTCTTTGCTGCTGTCTTTTGGTCCCCCAGCCCAGTTCCTACTGGTACAAGATGTGCTTCACCTACCACTGTCACTCCAACAGCCTCTCTCTCCGGTGCTCCCATGGGCATTAATCTCACTCCTGCTCATTTCTGTCCTCCGAGACAAACTGCCCCACAGTGGGACCCAGTGCCCTGTTTCACCCCAAATCCTCTCTAAAACAGCTGATTCAGCACTTTGGGAGTGCTCAGCATTTCGGATGTGGAGGCAGACTGAAACACGAGCCCAACCCCAAGACCCGAGTACTACAATGTGATATGGGAAAGAAATGGAAACCCGAGCACATCCTTCTGGCACGGCCCCTGCGATTTTCCAGCCATAGAGTCACCATGAAACTCCAGGTGCTGGTAGCTCCAGAGACCTGTGGGTGGCTCATGGGGCTGAGCTGGAAACTCAGGACCCCGGGTTTCCATCTGTATCCAACAGCCCATGATGCTGGACAACCTCAGGCCAAACGTAATCATCAATCCCTTTAAGTGCTCCCTGGCAGCTCTTCCACATGTGGATCTGGCCACACAGACACAACCCCCCGACCCTCATTCCCCATTGGGCTGCAGGTGTTTGCTGTGCCAGGCACTTGCCCTTCGGACAGCACGAGTTTCTCAGGAGGGAAAGAGAAAAAGAGAAAGAAGGATTTGTGTTTTCTCAAACAGTTTTGGCTGCTTGTTGCTGCTGGCGGCACTTTCTGATGGAGGGGCTGCCCCAGAAACCACTTCAAACCCGACCCCGCATGTTGAACAGCCGGCTGTGTAGACCCATCTGCTGAAGTTTTCACTGTCAAAACACCTGTTCAGTGGCGTAAGTGAAAGCTGCACTTTGCAATGGGGGCCGCGACGTGCCTCCGGGCTCCCTTAATCTTCTCCGGGCGGCAAGACCCCCTGCCCGCCACAAGAAAAACTTGCGCGGCCCCTGCACGGCGTAGCACTTAACGCTCGCACCCCAAGGTCAGGGTGCAGGTTTACACCGACACCCCGCTCCCTGCGAGCCTTTCCCCGAGCACGCAGGCAGCTGCCTGCCCCCGCTGCCGGCTGCAGCCTGGGGTCTGCGGGACGGGGCGCCCCCAGACCCGCCTCCAGCGCCCGCACCCCCGACCCGGTCATCGCCCCCATGCCGGGGATGCACATCCCAAATCTGCCCCGTGGGCTGCTGCATCCTGCTCCGGCGGGCAGCCCCGGGAGCCGGCAAACTTACCGGCAGCGCCGTGCCATGGCTGGACTCCGAGCGGCACCGCAACGGGGGCACCGGGAACCGCGCCGACCGCACCCGGCTGCCCGCAGCGGTTCCGGGGTTGGGCGCTCCCCGCCGCCCCGCCCCGGCCCCCGCTCCAGCCCCGCCCCGGCCCCCCCGGCTGCAGCTCCAGCCCGGCCCCCCGGCCCGCCTCTCCCCGCTGGGAGATGTGCTGTAGCTCATCCTCCGACCGCCCCCGCCGGCCGCAGCACAAACCCCGGTTGGTGCCGGCGGGGCCGCTGCGGGGGCTGGAGCCGCTGGGGATGCTCGGGGACACTTGGGCATAGGGGTGCCCCTAGAGCTTTGCTGGGGCACTTGGGGTTTGGCACTGTCGGTGCTGGGATGCTCTGGCTCATCCAGCTGCCGGCAGAGGGGATTTTCACGGAGTTTTCCCTGCCCCAGGCCGGGGTTGGGGTGTTGCTCGGGGTGGGGCGTGGTGTGGGAACGGTGCTGCCCCGTGGGGACATGGAGCCCCGGGTGGCTTTGTGCTGGAGCATCCTAGCCCGAGGGACCACAGCTCTGTGCGTTTATGATCTGCAGCACATGCAGAAAGTGCTGGGAGGTGTTCCCTGCTGACGCTGTGCTCCCATATCTCAGTCAGTGAATGGCATTTCGTGCTTACATTAATTATCCACTGCTTTCAAATGCCCCTCCTTATTTAGCCCATGTCCGTGCCCGGCGTCCCAGATGGACGGCAGCTCCTCTGGATAACTTGGCAAAAGGAAGCACGTCCTAAGCAGCCCCAGTGCGAAGCCGACAAACATGAGTATCAACAACTGCTTCTATTTCTGGCTGTGTTACTATGCTCTGAGAGCTTTTCCTTGCGCTCTTTCTCCAGCTTGCTGGTGGTGACACGGTACCAGCCCCTGAGGGTTCTTTAAACACTCCCCAAGCCTGTAAGACCTAAAGCTTCTCCCCCCTCCCTAGGAACTTCCCCAGCCTGGAGGAAAGGATTTGAGAGAAATTGTTACCCAAGTCAATTTTAATGAAGGTCCAATCTTTGTTCTCCATCAGCGTCACAGGTCATAGTAAGCCTCTGAGCTAAACTCAGGGTGGATGGTGAAGCTGCCTCTCTGGACCCCTCCCGTCATGCTGAAGTGGCTTGAGTCCCACCTAGGAAAGCAGATGAAGTGATCAGCCATGGGAGGATGAAACTTTGTTGAGAAAGAAGAGCAGAAAACCTGGCTCTGGCTGGAAGCATAGCTTAGGGGTGAGTAGCAGACACACAGCCACCCCTATCCGCTCTGGTGTGTGTCTTGACAAAGCCTGGGCAGAAGAGCTGAAGCGCCCTGACATTGCCACCTCATGAGCTGCTTCCAGCAGGTCTTCCACCCTGCAAACACTTACTCTCCCTTTCACTGTCATTTTCCTAAAACCTTAATTCACAGAGTCATGCCACTCCAGGAAAATCTGCCTGTTTCTCAGTGGAGAAGACTTTGACAAACATCTCAGCAAGGCTAGGGCACAGGAACATCTATGAGGAACCCAGCATTCCCTGTTTGTCCTCATTTAGTTTTGGGACTCAGGAATTTAAAGCCAATCACACATTTTCTGCAAAGCCTGGCACCTAATTTTGGCCCACAGGAGGTTGATGCAGTAGCAGAGTGATGACTAAGCTAATTGAACCGTCTCTCCTTTCCCCATGCTGCTTTCCCAGGGCTGAAAAAAGCTGCCTCAGCAATGGAGACATCCTAAGTATGTGGGGATTAAAAGGTGCTGCCGGACCTGCAGCAGGTGAAGGACAGGGCTGATTTCTGCATAACAAGCAGTGTGACCAGGGAACAGGTTCTTGGATAAGAAGGGCAAACAATAACAACAGAAAATACATGAGCAGCACAAGAAGCACTAATGAAGCCCCCAAATCTGGGAGATGCTAAGCTACATGCAGTTGGGCTCAGGGGTGCCAGCAAGATTTCAGGTGCTCTACAGTCCCAAGGACAGCTGGATGAGACCAAGCACGGAAATGCGTGTCTTGGGAGGAAGTTTGGCAACTGCTTCTCCACGGGTAGCAACAATATGCTAGCAACGGTGTCCTGCCCTCCACGGTCACATCCACTTTGCCTGTGAGATGGAGGTGCAGCAGCTGCATTGCTGCCTGTGTGGGCACCGTGGTGGGACCTGCTACCCCTCAGGGTCTGTAGTCTGCATCATCATGCCCAGAATAACCCTCTGAGCAATTTTGCATGAAACCATAATTAAAAGACAGCTAGCGGCTGACTAGCATTAGGAAAAAATAATAGGCTTTTCCCTCAGGGCAACCAGCTTAGAGCACTCCCCTCCATGGAACCTGTGTGCACCTAGGGTTGCTGTATGGGAAGGAGGATGGACGGGGGCGATGTGTAGATGCACAGGACATTCCGCTCGGGCTGTAATTGCAGCACCGGATAGTCCTGCAAGAGAGAGAAAAGGTATGGTGAGCAGTGGCTTCAAGGACAAGGTGGATGGGTCATGTCAAACCCAACCCAAGGCAAGCCATCCCAACCCAAGGCAACCCATCCCACACCATCCCATCCTATCCCAACCTTACAGCCCTCTCTCCTATTGCGTTGAGATGCCTTCGGATGGCAGTGGCCCCGTCAATGTAGTAGTCCATCCCTCGCAGGCAGTAGTGGCGCCCAGAGCAGGGGCTGTAGTAGCCCTGGAAGGGTCCCCTCCCTGACACAGTGTACACAGGCTGCACAGACGGTGGTGTCTGCCGTGACAGCCTGCGCAGCATGTCGGTGACCATATCCCTCTCTGAAAGCAGAGGAAAGGCAAGGGTAATGGTGAGGAGGAACAACCAGCCCATCACGCAGATGGCCACCAGTGCGGCACGGGCACAGCTGCAGCTGGAGGAACACGGCCAGGGTGAGGGTAGTTACCGATTTGATTGAGGCAGGCAGGTTTTGGGGGATACGGCACAGGTATGCTGCGCAGGTAGGTCTCCATCCTTGTCTCCTGCAAGGAACGATGACAGCTCTTGCAGGATTGCCACCTTTTTGCTGCAGAGCCCGAGGTGCTGGTGGCAGCTGGGGCAGCTCCAGTGGCGGGGCAGGGGGAGTGCGGGGAGTTTGGACTCTACCTTGGGCAGGAGTGGGAGGTAAGTGGAGTGCTTATTCCAGGTTGCGCTGTTGTAGGGGCCTGTTCTCCAGGTGATGTATTTGTCCTCATTGACAAAAACTGGGTTGTACTTCTCTGCAATGCAAAAGAAACAGGCATGGGTGTTTTTTTGTGGAGCTGGGGACATGGGAGGACGGCCAGAGAGCACTGACTGTTCCCCCTCTTCCCGAAATGCAATGCCACAGGGCCAGAGGGTGTGTCAGAGGGGTTTCTCCCGGGGTCCTTGTTCAGGATTTGCGGTGGAGGTGACACCCACCACTTCCAGCTTGTTGGTGACTCACCCCTGCCCACACAGCCTTGGCCCCTGGGGGCTATGGGGTGCCAGGAGGGTGTCCCCCAGGCAGAACCTACCACCGGGGGGTATTCAGGGGCCACTCGGGGAGAGAAGCCTGGCGACCTGCAGCCATCCCTGGGACAGGGACAGTCTTGGTGCAGGGACGGGGTTGGGTGGCTATGGCAAAGCCACAAGCGCAGATACCAAGGGAGTGTCATTTTGCCACTGGGTTGGTGGGACACAGGATGCAAAAAGGGGGATGAACAGGGCTGTTGTCAGCACCCTCAGTCTCCCAGCCCCATGGGGACACAGCCCATGTGACACAGGGGGACAGCTGGGACCTCGGCAGTACCTTCGGACCTGGACAGCCAGTACTTCCCAGGCCAGTAGGCAGCAGGCTCCATCGTGTTCCTGTAGCAGTCCTGCATTATCGCCCTAATCACCTCCTCGGGCGGACCTTGGTTTTCCCGCTTTTGCACCGGGGGAACTGTTAATCCCTGCAGACAGAGCGGGGAGAAACATCCAGGCCTCATGGCATCACCTGCAGAGCAGGCGCTGGGGCACACGGTGAAGCCGATTACCAGGCAAGGTTTAATGCTGGAGACGCAGCTGGAGATGGAAGCACCAAGCCTCCCTTTACAGTGGGCGGGCGTGGGCGTCACAGTAGCGCTGTGATCCTCAAAAAGCTTCCCACTCACCCCCAAGAAGGGCAGGGGGATGGCTGGGCATGACTGGCTCCTGTCCCCATGCACACAGGGTGTCCATAGGCATCTGGGCACCTTCCAGAGAGGGAGATACAGTGGGTGCACTGGGACTGCCAGGTGTGGGGCCAGCAGAGGTTGGGAAGGGAGTTACAGGAGCAAACCAATGTCCTACAGCTGGCAAAACCCAAGAGGGCTGGGGTCTTGTAGGGCAGACAGGTGCCCTGGCTGCATGAGCCATTTCTGTCCCTGCAGAATGGTGACATCCCTCTCCGTGCCCTCTGCTGGCTCCCTCATGATAGTGCACACACTAACAAGGCTGCAAGAAATGAGCCATTTTGTAGTGTGCTTTGCATAGAAGCCTGCACGCTAGTTAGCCTGCGTGAGGAAAGCTGCACGTCCCACAGACACCCCCTGCAGTGAGGCCATGGCTCAGGGATCCTTCCTTCTCCAGGACTGGGGCTGGGAAGGGGTTTTCCATGCTCAGATCTGCCCCGATCCCTTTGCTCAGTTCCCTGGCATGGAAGATCACCCAGTTGGAACTGAGTCTGGGGGCTGTGTGTTGGCTTTCGGAGCCACCCAATCTGCCCCCCATCATCACCATGTCACACAGCAACCCTGGGCCTCAGTTTTTCCTTCCTCAGCAGATCCTGCCCCCTGAGCACTCTGAAACCTACTGATGGACAGGACTGATGTGTGAGAGCTTGTGCTGGTGACTGCCTGCCCCACGAGCCCAAGGCCACCAAGGGGTGCAGCTCCAGGGGACAAGAAACCAGTGAGCAGAAGCCATGGGGTGTCAAACACTTTCCTAACGAGGGAGCACAACCCCCCTCATTACACACATGCAGTGATGTACCCTGTGGGACCCTGTGCCACCCCCCTGCCTGGCACCGAGCATCCACAGCTGGGTAGGGCTAGAAACCGAGTTTTCCCTTTCCCACAGCATTTACCTGTGTCAGAAACTCGTTGTCTGACTCAAACTTCAGTGGAGCCCGTTCGTGGACAGCCTTCTTCATGGTGCATGGTGGGCGGTAGGAGTCAGTGTAAGTGCTGATTGGTGTCCTGTGCTTTTCGGCGAAGAGGAACATGGTGCAGCAGTCTGCTGGGACAGTGGCACTTGGAATCCCAGGAGGTCCTGGGGATGCCCCACTGGATGAGCACTGCGTGGGGCTGGGGGCTTGCAGCCTACCCAGGAAGTGGAATGGGTCTGGTGCTCCTGCTCTGCCAGCCTGGGCTATTGCTTATGGCATCAGTGATGTCACAGTGTGGGAGCAGAGGGAACTGGTGGCTTGCTGTCGGTTCCACAGCTACACCCTAGTTCTATCCTAGGGCACAGCAATTGCTGCCTGCATCCCTCTATGAACTACACCCTCCCAGCCTTGTCCTGACCCTGGGCCTGCTCCTCTCCTGCTGGCAATTACTTTAACAATGGCAGGAAACAGTTTCAGCTGGTCCTAGTCAAGATAATTCTATTTTGGGAGGTGCAGGAGCAGTGATTGTGGCTTTGCCAGCCCCTCTCTCCCATATTTCCTTGGAAAGCCTGCAGCTACCCAGCTGTGTGCACACAGCATCACATCAGCACAGCCAACACCCAGGGCACAGCACTGGGCACCACTGTCCCAATCTGCCAGAGTGGCCAGGGGAACTATCACCTGCTTCGTCTCCCCTTTTTTATTAAAAAGCTGGATTTAAGTGACCCTGTGTGGCTTGTTTGCTCTTCTGTCCTGAGCGATGGGCTCTGCCATCAGAGTGAGTGATCCTCACCTATCTCAGTGCAGCTGGGTTATGTCAGCGAGAGATTTGCAGGAACTGTTTTTGTTTTTCCCCAAGCTGAGGAGTCGAGCAGAAATCGCTCCCCCTGCAGAAACCCTGCTCTGGCCTGGCTTGTCAAACAGTGCCAGCTCAGAGCCCTGCCCCGCTCCTGGCCCTGGATCCTCTGCTGCCATGTTTTTGGGGATGGCTGGTGAAGACCCATGTCCATCGTGGCAGGGGGGCTGCCAATGCACCCCCCTGAAGGGCTGCTGAGTGCTGCTCTGTTTGCTGTGGGGGACAGTGTGGTTGGGCAGCCTGGGGCACCCAAACCCTTCCAGGCAAATGTAATGTAACGAAATGAAGAAAAGGGGCTGCCATTAATTTTCACACCGTGCTGGTCTCTGTTGAGCCAGGCTTAGCTCTCCATCAGCCCCGTCCCTCCCTGGGAGCTGGGAGGGAAGGATGGACATGAGGGTGTCAGTGATGCTCCCCCTGGCTCCCCTTCAGTCCCAGTGGCCTCAGAGCACCCCATGGCACAGATCTGGGGAGCACCGCTCTGCAGAGAGGTGGAGTCCAAACCTCACTTGGAGGGGATTCATCCTGCACTGGGCTGGCTGCCAGAGTGAGACAGTGGCCCCCTCTCCTCACCACAACTGTCCCCTGTCCCTGCAGTCTCTGGGGTTTCCGGCTTCTGGTGTTGGATTCTAAAATGAGTGCTCAGCTCTCATGCCAATGGCTTCAAGGGGCAGACAGAGCTGCAAGGCTGGAGAAAAGGTTATTTCACCCACCAGTGCCGTAGAGATGCAGCAGTTCTTTCTGCTTATGTTGCTGCCGGGAGGCAAGGCACAGCCAAGCTGCAAGGGCTGGGTCAAGCCTGTGCATCTTCCTACCACTTTGGGGAGAAACCTTCCCAAATGCTGGCTGGGGGCTGGCCAGCCCTCGTGTGTTTACCTGTGCCATACAGCACAGCTTCACACCAGCTTCTGCTGGGCCCAGGCAGGATGGCACTGACCATGGCGTGGAGGCTGGTATCTCCAGCATCTGCAGTCACTGGAGGCTCCAAAGAGGCGGTGCAACTCGTACCCCCTCACCCCGGTTCGCTCCAATGAGAAAGGCCGGCAGGCTGGTTTTCATACGTATGCTTTTTAATATCATTAATTTTGTTACACTACACACAACCGGTAACAATGATAAATACTGCAATGGAAATGTTAAAAAAAATATTACACACGTTTCATGTTTTTTTTTTTTTTCCAAAAAAACGCACATTTATAAAATAAATTAATGCATAAAATTGATGGTAGAAAAAAGAAAACCCAAAACAAACCACAACACAACTGATCTGTTTAAGGCAATACTCTACGCAGACGGGAACAGAAGTACGACAGTGTGCTACATGTTCTGAACAGGAAAAAAAAGAAAGAAAAGAAAACCCATACGAGATGTAGACTGATGCTTTGGGAGTGAAAAAACTCCCCAAACCAGGTAATAAAACCAATGGCCAAGTTAAGTGCAGCATTAATACACTCCGCATGTCAAATGATTAGCAGGTTCCTAACATGGACTAAGGTCACGCTACAACAAATTTATGTTCCTAATTAAAAGGTTATTCAGGTCAAAACCTACATTTAACTCTACTTTGCATTTGGCTGTTTCAGCTATGTTTCACTATATGCAAGGACAGCCAGAAATTCATCTCCTGCTCTTGAGATTAACGCAAAGGTCGGGAGGTCTCTCCTCCTGAAATAAATTTCCATTAAATACATCCAAAAAGGATCTCGCTTTTGGTGACTCCCAAATGCCTCCCGTCACCCCCTCCCCTGGGGTGCCAGGCACCACACGGGGGAAGGAGACCTGGGAAGCAATTTTTGGGTTGGGGTTTTTCCCAAGCTGAGGACACGAAATGGAGGTGCGGATTTGATCTGGACTCAGAGGAGTGCTGTTTTCCTGCCTGCCAGAAATGTCTATCTGGAGCCTGCTGAAAGCACTTACCCAGATGGGGGAAACCCAGCCTGTATCCAGGCTCTGGGTACAGCCATGGTGTCTGCTATTAAGGTTGGTGGAAAGCTCCTTACCTGCCCGGATAGCAAATTATCCCCAATTATTAATGCAGCCCAGAACTTGGCCACTGGAAGGTGGACAATTATCATAATGCCAAAAATATCCCCCTCTCCCTCAGAAAAGAAAAGGGACAGTAGCCACTTTCTGCCAGCTTCTCCCCGTGGATCCCCATCAGCTGCCACCCGTGCAAGATCGGCAGCGCCACATCTCACCAGCAGTACGTTCCCAGTAAGGTGCATGTCTGCAAGGTGCTGCCAGGGGGCAAAGAAGCTTCTTGGGACGTGGCTGGAGCCTCCTGTACTGCCCTGCTAGAGTGCACGTGGAGGAAACTATGGTACACAAGGAAAGAAACCCAAGCGGAATTACTAAAAATGAAGACCTGTGATGGGCAACAACTGTCTGGATTGCCTTGGGTTCAGGTGGGAGAGGGGGATGCTGAGTCACTTTGGCGCAACTGCCTCTGATGCTCATCACCAGTGCATGGGATGCGGGCGAGGAAAGACGACGGCTGCTTTGAGAAAAGAGGAGCGGCAGGAGGACTTGTGCGATATAACAAGGCTTGCGATTCTAGGACTAACCACTGGGCATGGATACCGAAGTTTACCTGTGACAACTAGCTATTCTACCATCACTGCTGCTTTCCTCCCTTCCTGGTCTGATTCTTCTTCAGTCTGAGAAACCGTGGATGTCTGACATGATGGTCAGCACTGACTTTCCCACCCCGGTCCCTGCACAGTGCTCAGGGTGACTCAGCTACAGGATGTACAATGAGGTCTGGAAGCCGCGTGTTAGGCACAACCAGCTCGGCATGCAAGTGGCAGGTGCTTTCAGACCCTTCAGAAAGCTATTAATGGTGGCTCATCTCCTTCTTATTAAAGTTCAATAGCCTTTGTGGAAGGAGCAAAAATGGTTAAAAATGTGCAAAAAAGGGGGGGGACCCTCCCCGACCTTCTGAATTTTATCCCTTGCAAAGACTTCATCCTCTACAAGAGCCTTTCTCCCTGCAGAACTACATCCCTACCAGTGTGTCTGACAGTGCCCTGCCCCAGCGCAGACATCCCACCAGCACCGCTGCTGCAGGTCTCCAGCCCTCACTGGGAGCAATGGGCTGTCAGACCTGGGACCTGGTGCCTGGGTCCCGGGAGGGGAGTCCAGGAGGGTGAAGGTGGCCAAGGCTTGGCTTGCTGGCTCACACCAAGGTTTTACACCAGTCTGGTGAACCCTCAGCCCCGCAGCCTTCAGGCGGGGGAAGAGAAATCCCAGCTGCTCTCTGGCTCACCTGCCACCATTGTTGTTGGATCTCCCGCTGGTCTGACATTTGGCTTGGGTTTGTCTCAGGACAGAGGCAGCTATAAGCTGAACTCAGCTGCTACTGCAGCTTTTCCGTGCAAAGAAACTCAGCAAAGAAATCTGTGAGCTGGGGGTGGAGGGGAAGGTGCTAAAACTCAGGGCTGTTGTGAAGCGAGCTTGTCCAACTTTTCCAGCTGTCCTGATGTGTGTGTATTACATGTCCCAGTAAATAAACTTTGTGTCTCCCAAGTCATGCAGGCTCAAGGAAGGTGGGTAACAAAAGGAGTCACAGCTTTTTTGGGGTGCAGAAGCAAGAAGGCAGTCTAGATGGAGAGTGGGGCCTCCCAGTGAGCTCACCTGGAGCAGCTGGATGGGCAACGACAGGAGAAATGCTGCTCTGGGAGGGAAAACATCTCAGCAGGTAAGAGGACTTATCTCAGCATGGCCTTTCAGTGGCCTTTTCTTTTCCTGGTGCCTACTGTGCCCGTTTCCAGTGACACGTCTGAGACGGTTACATTTTAATGAGGCTTCTTTTGTACATTCCACTCACCAATGCAATCCCACCACCTCTATCACCATTTGTTACTATGGAAATGGCTCCACGGACCAGGCACAACCAGCAAGACGGGCTCCTTCCAGAAACAAATCCGTCTTTTGCTGGTGCAGCTTTTTACAGAAAGAGAAAGGCTTGGAGCCACCACCAGTGGCAAGTGTGTCTAGGAAGCAATGGAAGAGCTGCTCGCCACAGGGGCCAGGGAAAGCTGCAACCTGTCCTGCCAGTGTCTGTGCCGCTCTGTGACACGGCCTGCGGCACAGCTGCATGGGCCACAGCGCTCTGTTCCATGGGACCTCCACTAGTCCCCAACCCTTGCTGCCCCAGCAAGCTGTCAGAGCAGTGCTCAGCCCGGCAGCATTTAGCTGGCATTGCCACCAGTGTCGAGGAAGGCAAAGGAGCTGTAATTTTCTGGAAGCAATGCAGCAGCTCAGCTGCATAATACAGAGAGTTAAAACAGGGACAGCGGCGTCTGTGAGACACTCACATTAATCTTCCGTAGGTAATCCCAGGTCACAACCTCTTCTTCTGCACTAAATTGCTGGCCCTTCTGCTTCAGAGCTTGTGTGGCAGGCTTGTCTGATGAGATGTGATTCAAGGATTGGAGCAATCCCTCTCACAGAAAAGCTTTGAAAGGAAATGACATGGATGCAATGTTCTCCTAGAGGTGAAGAGCACATTAAGATGAAGAACTTCCCATGCCTTCTCCTTAGGCACAACCTAGTCCAGCGGGCTTGCCCCTTGGCACTGCCCATATGTATAGATGTTTGAGATGTGACAAGTAGAAATAGGAGGGTGATGTGATGAGTCAGGTCTGAAGACTAGTAGAATTCAAAGCCAGGGTATATTCACGGTGGCACGTGCAGCCAGGTGACAAGCCCTACCTTATTCTAGGCAAGAGTGGCCGCAATCTGTGTGCGCTTGAAGGGAGAACAGAAAAGCAAAGAAAGCGCCTAGGCAAAAGTGCCAGTTTATACCCTCGAATCATTAAGTGGATGTGAAGAATACATAACTGTCATGGGAATATCCCAAACGACCCCTTCAATGGTCTCTTCTTTCCCATCAGCACTTGCTGTTTCAGTTGCACTCTTAAGTTCCTTAACTCGCTAGCAGGGGATGGTGCTGTTGGGCCACCAAATCTTCCTACACATTCCCTGCAGCAGCATGCAGATTGAGAAGCCAGCTGTGTGAGAGCCAGCTGCCAAATAACTGGGAAACATCCTCACCAAACATCTTCCCCCAAAGTTATTCAATCTCTCTACTAACCTCCATCCTGCAGCCTTCTGGCACATGCAGGCAGCATCAGAAGCTGGTAAGCAGAGGGAAAGCAGAGTAGTACTTTGAAAATATGCATATAATATCTATAGCATGCTTTTTGCATCTTGCTTGCAGAGCTACCCTATCGACGGTGCCCACCACACTTTTGGCAACATCTGTGCAGGGTGGCGGTAGCACCTTGGGAAAGCAGGTTTCTCCCCCTGTGCTACAGAAGGGAATGAACATCAAGAGGGGATGTGACTTGGCTGGGGTTACATCAAGTATGTACCACGTGCCAACAGCAGCAAGGGACCCCAGATCTCATTTCTGTGCTCTACCAGCGCAGCAGACTCTCTGCAGTAGTAGCTGGCTGAGCTGCCAGCTCAGGGACACAGTGTTTCTGGTGTGAGCATCGGAAAGCGAGGTTTGCTCCCTGCTGGTATCAGCATCACATTGGGACAGATTAACTTGGACAACTGGGATCTGCCCTAGGCCAAGCCAGCACTTGGCAACCTTTCTAGTTCCTGCTTGTTTTCCTTTTTCTGGTGCCCAGCTGGGTCCTTCCTTTCTTCAAAAGCATCTTCATGTTTCTGTTGAGTCACAGACAGGGCGCTATACTTTCCAAGCCCCCTGCGTGCTGTTGTGCAGCTTGCAGACCAGCCTGAGGACAGACTGCACGGAGGGGAAAGGATTCTGCTCAGGATGGCAGACCAGTGTGTCAGCCAGCACACAGCTGAGCAGAGTGCGTGCCTCCTTTGGGAAAGGAGCTAGAGAGACAAACCAAAAGCAGCCGAGTCCATCCTGTCCATGGGGGAGTGTCCCGAAGTCCCTTTTGAAGTCCATGCAGCAGGCTTGGCTACCTGCTTTTGCAGTGGCAAGGTATCTGCAGGCAAGACAGCCAGAACAGCATAACAGACCCAACAGCCAAGTGTACATGTTGGTGGTAGACATGCAGCAATGTCAGATATGATCCAGCGGTTCTTCCAAGGGTTGGCTTCAAGATATGTCCAATAAGACACCAAATGAGCCTTCAGGATGGTTGTCTGGACATCAGCCTTCTTTCAGCCAAAGTTTATTGTTATATAACCACCAGAAACACAGACTAGACGATGCTATCTAAAGACCTTCCTCAACACTAGGAGGATGCTCCTCCTCACACAGACATCTGGAAATCGGAAGTTTGCAGATTGGAGAGACAGAGTTGAGTGCTGAGACCCTGGAGTTCAAAGCCAGCTCACATTAAAGGGTGAAATTAACACGGGATAAAAGGAAAGGGCTTGCTTAAACTCAGGTGATTTGGTGACTAAAATTACATGAAATCCTAACAAAAAGCCAGTCTGGCTTTAGGAGGCATCAAATGCAAATTCCTTTGTGGAGGCACCAGCAACAATATACTTAAATCCTGTTTGCATGATAATTTAGATGGATAGTGATGCAGTCTTTCATACTCCATCGTGCTCTTCTTCTTGGTATCCTGTACAACTTTGCACTGAAAATGGGGCTGAGAAGACCATCTGGTTTGGTGCAAAGACTGGAGAAACACTTTGCTTTCTTGCATGCAATATGCATTTAGGAGAGTGCCCAGCAGCTCTGCAGATTTAAGGGCTTTATAATGCTGCGACAGAGAGTCAGGATCTGTTCCCTTTGCTTTTGCCTTCTCCAGGACATGGTGGCAGAGACTGGTCAAAGGAGAGCAGCACCAGCATGGCCACATATCTTTACACCTTCCTGGGAAGTCACCACAGTGTAACCTCCAACAAGGGCATAAGGAAAACCTGGCTGAAGCAAAGGTCTGAACACAAAAGCAGACAGGGAGAGCCAGCCCAGTCTGTGGTTCACACATACCGACGGGCTGTCCACCATATTCCATAATGAGCCAACAAACATGCCCCATGGTCATAACCTGTTTAAGAGGCTGCAGTTCAGAAGGGTTAAGTGTTAAATTTTCTACAACAGCCACATGTGAGTTGCCTTAATCCATTCAGCCTTCCTGATAATGACCCTACACAGGTAACTACTTTCCCCCACCCTTCTACTTTATCCCCCTAATAAAATATATGAACACAAAGCATAGAGAGGAGAAGCCAAAAAATTGCCATTTTATGGTCCTGTACTGTCATGCCAAAGGAGCTATTTGTGCAACCAGCTCTTTCTGTGCGCAGGAAAAACACTTGGATTGTGCTTCGGTCCGTATTTGGAGGAAGCGCTGGGTGTAACATTTAAATTAATCTCCCTCCCTCTCTAAAGGTTGTGCTAGAAGCAGATGCACATCACACAATGCAAAGGGCTGAGGGCAGTTGCAGGGTTGGGGAATGCCTGAGGGCACGTGGCAGGCAAAAACCAGCAATGAGGGCAATAAAAGGACTTGGTCATGGTGCCATGGGACAGTGGTTGTCGGGCAAGGTCTGTTGTTCAGAAGGAGGCGTTAACCCTGAGAGATAAAGAGTCAGTAAGCCTCATTCTGTCTTACACTGAACATGTTGGCAGCATAATGGAGACATGTGGGACCTCCATGGCTGACCCATGTAACCAGAAGTCTCGTTGCTCTAGCAGGCACACTGAGATACTCCGAGCTCCTGAGCAAGGGCTGTGGGAAAGGCTGAGCGTGTGCAGCCTGGCTGGAAGGCACAGAGACTGACGCAGGAGGATAAATGTGACGAAGACCTTGCATGGTACCAATGCTGAACTGCAAAGTCTCTCTTTAGAAGAGTAAAGATTTAAAGTGATTTGGTCATGTCCTATAGGATTTGGGTTGACCATGGTGTTTCTGTTAGGTTTTGACTACAATCCCCATTAAAAAAAAAGGATCCTTAAGGAATGTTTTTTCCTCTTTTATCCTTTCTCTCTACACAGCATTGTTAGCATCCTTCCTCCACCTCCAGCCAACTTGCTAACCTCAACCTGAGACAGCGCTGGAGAGAAAAACAGGCACAAGAAAGAAGAAGCAAAGAACTGGAGACCTCATGCTTTGTGCTTCTTTAGAAACATTTTGGATATATCTCCCCTTAGCACTACCAGGTGGTGAGAAAGGGAGAGGAATTGAATTGAGGAACACTCTTCCTAGAGGAGCTGGCAAGCTAACCAGAACAGCTTCATGAGGAGGCAGGGATGCTCAGTAAGCAGCACCGCTCAGCCCTGTTTCTCTGGCCTGGAGCCATGGTGGCAGCACCCTGTTTTAGGGAGGAGGGCAAACATAGCTTTAACAGTTGCCCACACCAGCTAGTGAATAATAAAGCCCAGGAATCTTGTGTGCTTGCCCTTTGGCTCATGCTACAGATGGTATCGTGCTTTGAACTGCACAGAGTGAAACCCCAAGATGTTAAATAAATCATCTCCCAGTCATGAAGTGGACATCTTAAAGACTCAGCTCACCTCATGCAGATTTCAAGTGGGGGATCAGTCTGTCGGGGTGAAGCTCAGGCTCTGTTCTGTCTCTCAGGAATTCTGAGGGCAAGTTCAAAATTGACCTCGTGTTCTCCCTTCTCAGGCTATAAAGCAAGTGATTGCACAAGGCAGGTGGTCCTTCTTCTTGGCAGGGCAGGGCAACACAGTACTGCCTGTGGCAAAAGATTTCAAGAAAAATGCAAGCCCGTGACCTGAACCCTGCGTATACTGAAGCCAGCAGTGTAAGACCGGCCAGGGAGAGGCCATGTTTCCTAATTCCAGAAGAGATTCTGCATTGAAAAGAATCTTCTGGTGAACTGGCAATTCAGTCCAGCAGACTAATGTAACACCAAGTTTCCTGACTATTCCAGCATGAAATAGACACAATTGCTCCTGACGTGGGACAGCTCTAACACAGACCAAGCCTGGTTCAGAAGTGGGCAGAGATGGAATAAACAGTAGTTTCCTCTCATGTTCTCTTTTTTTTTTTAGCTGAAGCTGTTCATAATCCTGCTATTGCTGAAAACTCCCCTTAAGTATGACGCCACCACACAGATGCCTTGAGGATTAACAAATCTCTCCCACAGGCACCAAGAGATACAGTGTCAAGAGAATATCAACAGTCCAGCACCGCAAAAACATGCTTTCTTCAACTAGCTTTTCCAGCACTGACCTTCAGACTGCACAGCTGTCGTCCTGTCTTGTGCAGGACTCCTTTTTTTCTTAGTTGAACAAAGTTTGAGGTTGTTGGAAGCAGATAGGTCTCACGGGAATAAAGTATAGGCTGAAGTCAATATACATGACTGGACTGAACTCAGGAATATGGTACTCTCAGACAAGGACTGAATCCCTGAAGAGCATGGATGGATTGCAGATCACATCTGATGTGTTTGGTGATAACTTAACGTGGAGCTAAGGGTAGATTGCATTGGATATGTGACACGACAGCTCTAGCTAGTACTGACTCACAGTGAAATGCCACCTGTTTGTCCTCTTTGCAAGTGAATGAATTGTGGCTAGTCCTGGCTAACCTTGCCATAAGAAAGGATGCCCTACTCCGTTCCCATTCCTGTGCCCCAATTACGGTATCATTTTGGTTATGCGAATGAAACAGGTATAGTGAATGAACTAAGAATCGACTTCCTCTCACTGGTAAAACCCCCTGACACCTCAGACTCACCCCTGGTCTTGCAGATGGATTGGTTTTAGTGGAACAGGCACCTTAAAAAACATCCCCAGTGCCCACACAAACCAAGGAGGTATCTCTGGACCCCTCTGCAATTCGCTCTCCAGACCAGTCAGCTCTGCCAGGCACTGCCTGGCACTTCGAGCAACTTCTCTTTTATTTAATCATAGTTCAAAATAACTTATCAATCAATCATAAAATGAATTTTTTGGTTTCTCCTGGCTCCATGAACACAAAGAGGTGCACGTCCTACCATAGGAGGAAGCAATGGCTGTTAAGTTTTACAGTTATAGTGGAAAGCACTGATCACAGCCTGCCGGCCTCACTACTGGATGTGACAGGCGGTGGAGGAGGTGGCTTGGCAACACATGCAGGTAGGGTTGACTGATTTAGGGGGGATTAGGTCAAGGTCCTCGTCATCTGGGATCTCATCTAACCGGTACCCATCCTTGAGCAGCTGGATGTTCAAGTCTTGGTTGATCTGCTACAGACAAAGACACAAACAGTCAAACACTTGACACTTCCTCCTTCTGATGGTCAGAAGATGAAGGAGATCCCTTATTCTGGAATACGTTCGCCCACCACTAGCAGCTGCCCCACCAATGAAAGGGTCTCAGTTTTTGACCACAGGTGAGGGCTGCCTTCTGTTGTTCCAGTTTATTTGAGAATATCTAGAGTGAGACATTCCAGAGTAACAAGTTGATACACTGTTTTCTTCTGGAATAATCTTTCCACGAAGACAAGCCCTCATTTAAAGTAATGTAATAATAATGATAATAAACCACAGGCAGCTGGGCAGTCCCTCCTCTCAGTCTGGGGCACACCATAGCAGTTGAAAGGTGGTAAAGCCTCTTGGCTTTTTGCGGTCTCAGATTCAAGTGCTATCTAACCAGATCTGGGTGAACAACACTTCATCACGGCCCAGAAATGGCCCAGGTGGTTTGATCTGGCCCCTGCTCTTGGTCATTTCTCTGTATTTTGGAGGTATTTTGCCCAGGAAAGGGATACAAGCAGAAAAGAGTTCCCAGCAGCTTGTGTGCAGAATGGCTGCTCAGCAGCCTGGACGTAAAATCAGATCCCACAGAAGCAGTTGCCAGAAGCTGAGCAACTAATTCAGCAGAGAGCTTGGGAATATATTCAGAAACAATGCAGAGGGATCAACAAGCCTGAACTTCCTGCCTTTTCTCTTTGAAAGGGCAAGAGTTCATATCTGCAGGTCCTCCCTGGAATTTCTGCCCGCTCCAAGTAAACACGCACTGGGTAACCCTGACCCCGTCAAGAACTGGAAAACACAGGACACCCTCAGACCCTTTATTTGTGTCCTTGGCAAGCGTACGGTTGCTGAGCTGGTGTGACAGACAGTGGATGCTTTGGCACCTCATGGGCTAACATTGAAGGACTGAGCAGAGCTGGGAAAACCTTGAGTGAAGCAAAATGCAGCTGTGAAAACAGCCGACGGGCAGATCTATGTCTGTGCCATGGCAAGTGTGGGGATGGAGCCAACTGGATCACCAGGGAAGAAAGAAACACGACTTGGTTTCTGCCACGGCCCTTTTCAGGCTCACAGAGTCTAAACCACTGGTAAATTCCTTGTATAGCCCTTTTTGGCAGCACAAGGCCACTCTAAGCTGTTTCTGGCCATTCTACTATTAGCATTCGTGGGAGGGATGGCAGGAATGAGTACAACTCACCTCAGCTGATGAGTATCCCGAGGATGAATATCTGGACATATCAAAGTCATCATCACTGCAGGGAAGGACAAGATACAGCAAAGAAGGAAACGGTTAGAGAGACCTGTATTCCCATTCTTTCTTGTGCCATGAAGCTGTTCTTTAGGCACAGAGAAGTTACATCAAGGGAGTCTGGAGAGCAACTTTCATCTGATCCTCAGACCTTTTCATCAAAGTGCTTTTTACTCATGTCTCTTCCTACTTGTTTACACACACAAAGCAGTTATGGCATATGCTGAAGGACACAGCAAGGAGGAGTGTGAGTGGTCTACCAAGAGGGCTTCTAGCAGGAGTTAGCTCAGTGCTGCACTCTGGCATGAAAATTCACTTGCACTGCAATGTATATCTTATTATAATTTTGCATACCTGTCCGTATCCAGGGCTACCAGTGGCTTTTCATCTGGACTCTGGTCTAATGACGAATAGCCCTTATTGGGAACGACGAGCCTGAAATAATCAAATGTTGTCTGTTAACCACACAGTAAAGCTCAGTACCACACACAGTCTAGAGCAAAGCTATACAGTAGTTAAGAGTTTCCCTATTTCACTTCCTTGCAAGTCCTCTCTTTTTGGTGAAGACATTTAAATAGGCGCAATTCAGAGGAGGCAGGCTGTGTCTCTGGGTAGCTTATAGCAGTGTCACGGGGATGAATGCTGGACATGCCCTGGAAACACGCTCCTCCCTGGAAGAAAAAACAGTTGGGACACCCCAGGCTTCATTCTGGTGAACCTGTTTGGCTAGCATTGCTTGTCATATCAGATGGTCATTTTTGTCCTGCCTTTTTTTCCTAGCCATGAGTACATGACACTAGCAATTGGTAAACAGGAGAAGGCAGCTAGGGGAAGGCAGAGGCTCAGTGCTCCTACTATTCTACTATTGGAAATCAGGGATGTGGTCCTTCTGCTTGAGTCCCTACCCAGAACATCCTCTCCCAACTCAACACTTTTGAAGTCTCAGTCCTAAATCTAGTAATATGAGAAATACGAGCTGGTGGGTGCAGCATAAGAGCCCAGTCAGACTAGCACTTTTAAAATTCCATTATTTTATAATGACTTTCACTTCATCAGAAGTGTTACAAAGGCTGATGATGACTTTGCACCTTTAATTGCCTGACAGAGTTTGTGAAATGCAATACAGGCTTCAGACCTTCTAGGATAAAGGAAAATGCATTAATACAATGGTATCTAGTTCACAACCACACTCTTTAATCCACAGAACTGCACAAAGACTTTGGTTCATATTTAAAATAAGATCAACCAAATGAAGCAAATGGAATAAGTTTTTATGTTCAGCAGGTGGGAACCATGAGAGTGATGAAAATCTCCTTGTTCAGCGGGTTAACTCAGGTTTCTCCCAAACATAGAACTTGTCTTTAACAACACACAACGCACAATGATGCTTCACTAGGAGTTTGGGAAATGAAAATCTAAATATGATAATCCATCTCATCCATGCTCAAACTGTTCTCTAACTACCTGAGATGTTTTTCTGCTTCTGCTCGTAAAATTTCATGAAGCCATTACAATTTTAGCAAGACAAAGGCCTGCCAGGCACTGAAGATGGACAGGCTCAGGGAGAGTAAAATGTATCAAATATTATCACAAAGCAGATATACAGGTTCATGACTAGTTGTATTTTCTTACTGTGTCCAGTGAAACACAAGATTAAAGAAATTAATTTAAAAACTGATGCAGAATTTCCAACATGCTGCACCAGGAGACTGGAGAAAATTGGATTTACTTGCAAAATTGAATACTCCTTCTCATAGCACTGGGACAGTCCTTCTGCTTCTAAAACATGTAGGAAGGAAGCTGAGAAGTGAAGATGCCTGGAACTGAAGCTGGGATCTGGCAGCAGCAGCTTGCCCATACAAATGTCAGAAGCACTGACTTCCACGCTCGCTCTCCAGTTTTCAAGTCACTGCTCCATATATACTCACCAACAGTTGTTACTATCAGTGAACAAAGCACTATCAGGGGATCTAGGAGAAGAACGCTGTGTGGTGCTATTTACTTGATTAAAAAAAAAAAAAAATCACTACATGTTTTTCTTGAGAAATGTCTTTTTTTCTTAATAACACAGAACTTCAGTTTTTCTGCAACAGACAAAAACCGTGATAATGTCTCTGGCCCTGATCAAAGTCTTTCCCTCTCATTCTAACTGTCCTTATTTTTGCTTCTCACTGTCTCTGGAACAAAGCCGGGCAGCAGTCATAGCTGCATTCATCCACAGCTGTCCTAGTATGAGCTTCTTGTCTTGGTGTTTTTGCCCACATAACATGAAATATGTTATGACACAAACCTGAATTTAGGCTGTCCTTAGAGTGGACTGCAACATCTGGTTGTGCTCAAGCGGTGCAGACAGTGTTGTGGGCTCTGCTTGTGCTCATGGCAAGTCTGCCAGCATCACCCCAAACTTACTCACACTTTATTTGTTCTGAGAGAGACTGAACATGTTATGGATCCAAAGTCCTTTCACCTCTAAGGCTGGCTGTGTGCCTGCCCCAGGAGAAGACAGAATGGTGAATGCAACCTGGTACTAGAGGCTGGATGTCAGAAATTTGTACAGATAATAGAGAAGAACAGGAAGCCTTGGAGGAGTGGGAGGTGGAGTAAAGACTATGACAGGCAACGTAGCTTTCCGGAATAGAAGCAAAATATATTTGATGAGAACAGCAGAACTGTTAAAAAGGTGGAAATGGCTTTAGCTTATTCACCTTCTGGGGAAACCAGAGGAAGCCAAGAGTTCAGACTTAAACCATAGCCTGGACATTCTGCAGCGTATCCCACTGGAGTATCTCCCATTATACTGCAACCCTTATATTGTGAAAAGAAGCTGCTTGAACAAGCTTGTGGCATTTCTGCCTTCCTGGGCTTCCCCTGTCTGTAGCAAGACATACCAAACCATTCTGAGGTGTTACTAAGGCTGTGCTTGTGGTGTAGCTTGGTTCTCAGAACATCAAGGGAGCTGGAGGATGAAAGATCTTGGGCCAGCAACACCCTGTGCCAGACACCTCCCAGCCATATGGGAACAACAGAGTTTGGCTACATCGGCTACTAAAGCAAAGGCTGCAAACCTCTGTTTTGCAGATCCCAAGGGATGCTTCCAAAAACTGTGTGAAAAGTAACTAAGAAAAGGAAGTCTACTGCCAGCAGGCTTTACTTGGCTGTGGAGGGGTCCGTGTGCCCTCTAAGCAGTGCTTGGGTGTCACAAATTGAATAAAACTGAGCTGGCTGTTCAAAAGGTTTTGTCAATAGGTGCCACTGCTCTGCTCTTCCACACTCGAATCACTCTTCTTTCCATTGGCAGTTCAGAAACAACCACCTCATCGAGCAGAAGTCACTAATTTTACAGATAGGCACAGAGACTTACCTCATCTTCTCTCCCCTACCATCTTCCTCTGCCAATTTCAGTGTTTCTAAATCTCTCATGCAGCAACTCTGCTACCACTCCTCTAGGGAAGCTAGCATGCAGCCTATTACCAAAAGAAACCAAGTCTTTCTAGCTTGTATTTAGAAGACAACAAGGAACACTTGGCATGGCATACCCAGCTGAGAGCATTTGATGAAATTCCTGCTGCCACAAGGGGCTTGGTTCTTTTATATGGTCTCAGCAACCAAACACAGAGCAGGGAGCAATGTAGTGTTTTCCACCAACATCACAGGGACTTACAAATAAAAATTGAGTAAGTCCTGGCACGAGTTGTGACTACTATTTTGGTTTTTGGGAATTAACGTGAACAAGGAACCTGATCTGTCGGATGTGTTGCATACAGAGAGGGTCTGACTAGCAGCTCCTGTTCTACTTAATTTATGGTAATCTATGCAACTTTCTCATTCATCAGTAAACACCCAGCATTTACGCTGATTCTTCTGTCATTTTAAGTGAGGTCCTCCACTAAAAACTGCCACCTTTCTAGTAGCATGTAAAGTGTGCAACCCTGTGGGCTCAGGGGGGTTCCTGCCTCCTGAATGCAGGTAAGTAATACACTGGTATGCTGAACTTTGCATGGAAAAAAAAGAAATACCCTAAAAGAAAATATCCAGCTAGCAATGTCTTTGTTTACAGTGGTTCCTAGCACCATCTGATACTGTCATATAGAGATGTGCCAAATCAGCCCAAGCAAAGAATGACCATGCTGTTCGAAGTGTGGAGGAGGTGTAAAGCAAAGCACACAGAGATGGATTATTTACAAGCCTTCATTAAGTCAATCAGTACAGGGAAGGGGTCATCATCAAAAATGAGCAGGGGAACTACTGAGATAAAAGCAGCCAAGGCAGAACTAAGCTCTAAACCAGTTTGTGTTACATGAAGCAGCTCATACCTCTCTGGCAGGATTATGTGTTACATGAGGCTACCCACAAGATGCAAGGCAGCCGTATCAAACCCCTGATTTCAACCAGGCTGGGCTGTCTCCGCCTCCTGCAGGCTGCACTGCCACGGGTCCTGGGCTCAGCTGTCCCTGCATCTCCCCAGGGAATGGGATGCAGCACAGCAGAGCGTTTGGGCCTGTGAGCTCCAAGAAGGGCCACCACTGCTCTCGCAGCGTGTTTGGCAGTAGGTGAATGGCAATGAACATCATTCTTGTCCATCCTAAGGCCATTAGGGATTGAAGCTTAGAGCACAGCTGAGTGCTTTTCCAGTCCTTTACCTTGTTCGTGCCATCACGTTGTTCTTCTTGGGCTGCTGATTAACTGGGCTTCCCATGTTGCCGTTCTTCAGGGAGCCCTTCCGAGCCAGCTCCCTCTGCTTCTCTGCATATTGGATACAAAGGGGAAAAGCAAAGTCAGAGCAACTGCCTGTCAGGCCACCATACAGATAGAGAAACACAGATATAGTAGCGGCAAATAGCATAGCAGAACTAATAGCAAAGGACATGAGCTCTTCATTTCACAGAATCACAGACTGACTGGGGTTGGAAGGGACCTCTGGAGATCATCCAGTCCAACCCACCTGCTAAAGCAGGTTCACCAGAGCAGATCGCACAGGAATGTGTCCAGGTGGGTTTTGAATGTCTCCAGAGAAGGAGACTCCAAAACCTCTCTGGGCAGCCTGTTCCAGGGCTCTGGCACCCTCAAAGTAAAGAAGTTTCTCCTCATATTCAGATGGAACCTCCTGTGCTTCAATCTGTGCCCGTTGCCCCTCATCCTGTTGTTGGGCACAACTGAAAAGAGTCTGGTCCCATCCTCTTGACACCCGCCCTTGAGATATTTATCAGCATTGATAAGATCCCCTCTCAGCCTTCTCTGCTCCTGGCTGTCCCAAGGAGGGACACTGCAAAGCCCAGATGAGCTGCCTCCCACTGCCTCCAAGATCACCAGGGGCTAAAACTAATGTACCTTGCCTCACAGCAGCTTGCTGACAATGCCACAGTAAGATGGTCACAGAGTCTCTGGATAGAAACCCAGCTGGGGCAAAGAAGGGGCAGAGACATTGTCTCTTATCTGCACCTGGTTGCTCCATGGACCCTAAGACTCTGCTGGGCAAGGGGATTTGTCCTTCTGCCTTTTCTCCTCTTACTGAGGCTGCAGCCGAGAAGACCAATGGGGCTAGAAAAGTGTTTGGATCAAAGCAGCACCATCATTTAGTGTTAGTCCAGCCTAGCGTGAGGTCAGGCATGAGTTATTACTGTTTCCCTAGACAGCAATGCACCAGACTAACACAGCCTACAGCAGAAAGTGTTGCTGCCTTCCCTGTCTCTCCTCCTGGAAACCTGTGATGTCCTCCACGTGTCTTCCTCTTTTATCTCGCATCAATTCTTGGGAGCTTGCTTTCTTTATTTAAAAAAAAAAAAGTGAAACATTTTGCAGCTGTATTTTTAAACAGCACATTGCTTAAATTTTCAGAGCATGTTCTATTTGCTGATGAAATCAACTTTAAAATGCGGACAGTACATCAAGCTTTCTTCATGTATTCAGTGCAAGAGAGGATTTAAATTAGCTCATAATTTAGGAGGGAATATTTCTCTTAATAGCTTCTTACCACAAGATCATAACTAGAATTCAAGTCCAAAATCTAAGCCTTCTGCAGGTATGCAATGTCCGTGCTGCATCAATACATCGCTGACTCCAGCAGGGACTGGAGCACATGTGTGATGATTATTGTATAAACTGATACTCAGTTTTCTGATCCAAATTCCTTCCTTGTTTGTTTTGAGAAATCATTTGGGTTGACTTCCCAAGCAGCTGCAAAAGTTGAGCTAACTGCCCCAGTCTCATCGTCCAATGCCAGGCAAGGCTTGTAGGGAAAAGCTGAGTGTGAGGCCAGTAAGGTAGGAAAGGGTCTGGTTACAAACGTTCTCTAGAGTGTGAGAAAATGTTGGGAACTATTTTTGTGCCATGCTTGAATAATAGGGATTTACCAGGCGGCTGGCTGGGGAATGTGAATAGTGAATTCGTTTTGCTTCTGCTTCCCCCTGCAGTGTGAAATGTGCTGATATATTTTTTTTTTCTCTTGCAGATTTTATTCCCCTTGGATAGAAAAGCACCTTTTCCTACTTGTGGTGGGAAGGTGGTGTGCCTACCAGGGTGTGCACAGTGAGCCAAATCTGTCCTTTCCACACAGGTAAGAGCAGGTGGACACATGTCCAAGGCTGCCTTTTTCGAGGGGCAAATAACCAGCAGAGATGCCTCGAGATCATGAGGATGAGAGTGGCTGAGGAACCTGCAGAGAAGAGAACATACTCATCCAAACCATGCCCAGCTCTGCTCCTGCTGACAGCAGAGGTGAATAAATGCTCATTGAACTTGGCAGGAAAGGGATAGGATTAATAATTCTCTCTGGCATGAGCAACAAATGAGACTGATAAAGGATCCAAGTCAAAACCTTAAATCAGAGTAATTTCTTAGGACTGAAACTTGCAAATGCATCAGTTGTCTGTCTGTAGAACAAAAGGCTGGTATTTTGCAGGCCACGTGAATTTTGCTATCCAGGCATACTCGAGTTTTATAGAAGCGAATATTTACAACCCTAAATACAAACCAACTTCCGCCCATCTACACCAGAAGCTCCGGTGTTGACCACAAACCCACAGTGCTGACACAAACTGCCAATGCTTTAAGAGGCTGTATAATTCACAAAAGGCACCTGACTCAAACAAGGTTACAGGTCTCATTTTCTGTCAAGACAGTTAAGGTCTTCCTGAGCCTTTTAAATGGACCACAGCTCCCTGCTTGCCATTGATTTCTTGGTACAAGCACTAAATGCTCCTCTCCAGATTACTCGCTCGGCTGATTAATCTGGCCCTTCGCCAAGTGTCTTTTTCCTCCAGTAGGTCTCTCCATGACTATTTCTATGCTATTACTGAATACTACTGCAATGTGTGGGTCTGAATGATACAAGATTTCTGATTTAATGCCTTCTTTCCCTTACTTAGTGGTTTGGAGTGAACCTTTCCAAAGCAATGCAAGCGCAGTAGGAACACACATGCTGGCATCCCCAGGCAAATTTCTTAAGCATGAACCCACAGTTCATCCCTCTCTTAGGTGCTATGAGACCCTGGTGGCCAAAACATAATGGCTAGCAAGGGGAATGGGAAGTCCACTCCATCCCAGTGTGTTAGGACAAGCTCCTGGAAGGTGGTGGAGATGTGTATAAGCTACGCTAGTCTTTGAGGCAAGGAAACGCACTATGTGAGCTTTACAAGTATGAACTACTGCTACTACCGACATCATCCAAAGGAGCCGTTTGGGTGCCCATCTTCTGAAGTGATCCTGGGTGATAAATTCCAGCCTTGCACACCAACCATCAGGTCCACCAGAATGGAGGAAGGAGGTTTTCACTGCCCGTTTTCTGCTCAGTGCTTCCTCGTGGCATAGCAGGTGGATTTTGTGAATCTCATTTCTAGGTAGTGGGCTCTTTTCCAGGCTTCCAGCTCCTTTGGTTTTGTCTCCCAGATGTTTCTCTGAAGGCTAGGGCACCAAACTCTAAGTAGCTATACTCTTTCTAGAAATGTGACTGATTTAGGCACTTCTGAAGATGGTACTTTCAGGGTCCAACATTTTAACAAAATCCTGCAATTTCACAAATTAAAGCTGTTCTCACAGAAGTTGCAATTAAACACATAAACCAGCACAGTAAAAAGATGGTGAAAGAAGGAACAATCTAGCCTCAACAAGTAAATGGCATTTTTCTTTAAAGTCTGCCCCATATTGGCTGATGGTGAGCATGAATCCCCAAACCACAACCCTCCACTGACCCAACTGTGCTAACCTTTCTGAGAAACCTGAGAACTATGCACCCGGGCAATTCTCAGGGAATGAAAAACTAAGATGCTCTTTCCTTCTGAGTCATCCCAAACTCTCCGATATGGTAGTCAAGTATTGCCCATCGGACTTAGATGAGATCTTGTTCCGACATGTCTCACCCAGCCTCAAGGCCACTGCTTGGCTTGAGACACTGGGGGCATGGTCCTACCAGACATGATAGGCATGGCTTGTCCTCAGCACCTGGCAGCTTCTGGTGCTGGCTATGAAAAGGCTCCCAGAACTGCCTGTGCTGCCTGCAGTGTTCCAGCATGTGCAATGAACTTACAGGAAAGCAATGCAGCTTGGTGGAAAATCGATGCTGGCCCTACAAAACTGCCTAATTCTGGGCAATTCTTGGGGCACCAGAAGAATGAGGAAGGGTTAGCAGGCACTCCTGTCAAATATAGAGAAAATGGGACATGCAAGAACAAATGAAAAAAAAAAAAAAAGAAGGCTGTAATTTCCAGCCACTGGTTATTTCATGTCTGGTAAGTTTGCTGTTGGATGATCAATGAAAAGCTAATACAGCAGAGGTACAAGGTGAAGGACAGAGACTTGGAGATGGGCAAGCCAGAAAGAAACAAGGCTGCTCTCCAACTACTTCAGATAAATCACTAATTACTGGCAGTGTAAGAGCAGTGTAACAGCAGAGCTTCAATGATGCTCTTTACAAGGCATTTGCAAGTATTCAAAATAAGTCATTTAGCTTTCGTTTCACTTGGCTGCTCTACTTTTTACCATTGCACCTAGAGAAATACTTGCACTGGAGGTTTGTTACTCTCCTTCCCACAAAGCATTTAGGGGTGACTGAGCACACTGAGTACAGGTGTGATGGTTTGTAGAGACAACAGGCGACCATCAGCAATACCAGCAGGGCTGGTGCAGCTGGGGGCGAGATGGCTTTAAGCAAATCCAGGTTCCTGCAGGCTTTTCACTAATTTTCCAGACACAGACTTCCTTGAAGAAGCAGGATAGAGCAGAGGGGACTGGGAGGGCACGAAGCAGCCTCCATGTGCCTTTGATATTAAGAAGTATGTTTAATTAGGAGCCTGAAGATCCTGTCTGATCGTTAGCAGGGTTGCGGTGTTGGGTAATCTACCTGGCTCTAGGCTTGAGTGGAGCCAAGCAGGATTAGCTTCTGTTTCAGTGGAGAGCTCAGAGGACACAGACAGCTGTGCCATCAGTGTGACACACTAGGGAATTCGGCTGGAATTTGGCTGGAATTTGGCTCTCCACCAGTTACACTTCAGCTAATCCTGGACATTTAGTCAGAAAAGGAACATGTGGAGAGGTATGTGTGTGCATCCGTGTGTGCATTTGAGGAGGGGGTCCAGGATCCTGCTGATACCACTGTACTGCTCTGAACAGCATGTGGGACAGCTTTTCATCTGGACCTGCCAAACACCACATCACATCTCACCCTTCCTTTCTTGTACAGCTTGTCACTTCATCTTTAAGACACTTTGTACCCTTATGATGATAAAATCATTTAAGGAAAGAAGATTAATTCAGTCAACAAGCAGGCTGCTACCTCTGTGCTAGCCTTACACTGGCCTGTTCTGCTTGCTGACCCCATCCGGGCCATTCAGCATCTGCTCCAAGTGCTGCTTCAAGGTAAGCTCTACTGGTGACAAGCCAACAGCCAAAGAAGCCCACAGAGCTTTTACTAAGGTGGGAATTACACCTAAGTGTAAAGAAGCAGAGGAAATGGACCTGGCAGACACCATCAGGACCATAACTGGCCCAGCCTTACGTCCTGTCTGGCAATAGTCTTGTATTATAGCTGCAGGCAAAGGCCCTCAATAAGATGGTGCCCCAACATGCTGAGCACTCAGCAAGCTGCCCCTGCCCTGGTGTGCTTTCACCTGCCTGATTTAGGATGTGTCAGAAGACAGGTGAATAACTGCATGCTGACAAATGGAGCACGCTCCCATGGGAAACCTCAGTTAGAGAAACTCCTGTCTAACATGAGAGGGGCTGAATTCCACTCTTACCACTGAGAACAGCCACAGCCCTAAGGGTTACCTGTTCAGCTGCCTGGATGTGTCTAGCTGCTTTATGATGAGGGAAGACAGCAATGGAGCAGAATGTACTCACCATGAATGTGTCTACATTAAAAATCAGACTTGAACAAATCATTACAATTATTCTCAGGCTTCAGTCTTTAAACAAAATCATAACCAGTTTTAATAACTTTTTCCTATTTTTTAAAAATGAAATGCTGAACACCTTCTTTAGTACCTGTTGCTATGTAGGGGGGCACTGGTTTTGCCTACACTCTTCCCCAAACAAGAGATGGCAGAAGTAGCTGCATGCTTCAGTCTCCTGTAGAACTGCTCCTTGTCAGACAAAGCAGAGAATTCCAGAATTTGGTGAATATCTCCCTGTACTACGCTGAAGAGCTATTTCGAAGGTCAGACCCACCCCCAGGCCCACAGCTCCCGTTTGTCCCACTATAGTGAGTTACTCTGGCTGTGGTCAGACAGCGGTGGGTGGAGAGTAGCTTAGGATGTCATCGCTTCTCACTGCCACTGTGCTTGACTGCGTGCACCCCCCTCATCTGGGGCAGCCTGATTGGCATAAATGCCGTTCAGTAGCAGAGAAGGCTGATTTGCTTCCTTTGCACTCTGTGTCGGGAGCATGCAGATGCTGATGGCTCTGGACTCCTTGCTGAAGCTGCTGACCAAACCTCACTAATTCAATTGCTTGTGAACCTGCCTGACTAGGAGAAGATGGAGCTTCCTGCTATGGGGACAGTGCAGTGTGGGACTATGGGATCTGCTGCAGAGGGAAGACAAAGAGAAATTAATCTGGTGTGAGAGAGCTGTATTTTTCCATTTTCAAGATCTATGAGATGAGTTTTTGGGATGTACTTGCCTCTCTGCACCCCACTGCCAGCTGAACCGTTCAGCAACTGAGGACTGGAGTGATTCCCTGATGAATTCTACCTCTCAAGCAAGCTGAGAATTTAAATTACACAGTCAATGAAATTAATCTCCCTCTTCAGATCCCGCTGAATGATCAACAGAGTTGTAAGCAAAGAGAGAGAGAAAGAATGAAGTGCTGACTACAACTTCTACTTCAAGCCCAAGTCCTGATTTCAACTCACGTGCATCATTTAGCTCGGGGACGTTAGCATGCATCTAGTTAACACTGAAACCTTCAATATCTTTCACCTCTGACAGAGAGTATTTGTCAGTGAGGACCATGTCACTCCTTGGAGAGATTTCAAGGTATGAACATCAATAGGGGCTTTGCCTGCAGGCTGTATAGAAAGGGAGGTATAAGAATGCTGTGTGCAGAACCATGCTGATGCCGGAGATGACTGAGCTCCCTGGGGAGATTTGGAGAGCGTAAGTGAGCATGCAGGCGGCATTAGCACAGCTGATGGTTGTGGCTCTCTGCATGGGAAGAAAGGCAAAATAAAAGCAATTTTTACTGAACAGGGGTAGCAGAAATAAAAAGGATCTGTCTGCAGCCAGCGCCTGGCTCTGAATACAGGGATTACGGTTTCAAGCTGATACGTGCTGGGTGTCAGCGTTGATTATTCAGGACAGGCCACCTGAATCAGGATTGTTTCACCCAGCTTCAGAAAAGACTGTTCTGATAAACAAGGGTCAGATAGGTAAGTCATCCAACTACCAACTTGGGCAAGTTGTGCAAGACACAGTATTTTCAGCTGAATAATGTTATTTTTGCTGATCCAGCCAAATTAGCGAACTACGTCTAATTGGGAGAACTGGCTAGCAAGAGCAGGCCTATAAATCTGTCTTCCAAGGTCCCTCCTGGACTATGCTTTAAGCACCCAAATAGCTGCGTTTCCTCAATATTTTGCTGATCTGGCTGCTGCTTTGCCCCTTTGGCACAGCTGAGAGCTGGCACAAACACCGATGGGCTTTGAGTGGTTTTAAGCTCCCTTCAGCTCCCAGGAAGGCTTGACCAAACGAAGAACTGATAAATGACCTAGACTGTACAAAGACGATGTTTGCATCACTTATCCAAGGATGCAGCTCCTAACTTAACTTCTCGAATAGGAGCTGCTGCAACAAGCAGTCAGTGCATCGCGTGCACGGCAGCGCAGGGCTTGTTCTGCGGTGACACTGGCTGCACAAGTGACAGAGCTTTCTGGTGGTCTGCCTGATGCTACTCTTTGTGTTTTCCTTCAGAAGTGAAGTGTGACATTATTCCTTAGCACAGAGGAGGACAGGTAAATGAGGGCTCTGGTCTTGATCAAAGGTATCACCTACTTACACCACAAGCATCTCCAAAAGTGGCTCTACGTTCCAGTAGCATGTCCCCATCCCCTAGACACATTTTGCCAGCCACAAAGCTAATTTATCTGACCCTCATGTGATTATAGGAAGGAACGACGTCTCTATTTATATCCACTATTGGGCTTTGATATCTAGCAAAGCAGGGCATCCAGTGCAATTAGCCATCCAGCAAAGAAAATCTTACGGCTGTACACTTAAGGGAAAAAAGTTACTATTTTGAACACAGAGTGTTATACCTCTTCATGGCGTGACATAATCGCAAATCATCTTTGTAAAACAGTCAATTGTATTTTACTGCTGGGGGAAACTATTTAACTGGTTTACTTCGAAGCCACGTAGAGCATCTGCGGCAGCAGAGGAGCAGAAAACAGGCGTTCCCAGCTCCCAGCCCTCTGCCCGAGCTCTCTCTGCAGCCGTTTTATTTAAACAGGTTGTGACGATGGAGCAGCAGGCAGCAATTCATCTCTGTTCATCTCTGAACATCTCTCTGTGCTGATTTCAAATGCATGTGTTGTCATAGTTCCCAGCTCAAAAGGGCATTTTATTGTGATTCAGCCCATGCTTTTTTCACTTAATTTTTAAGGATTGAAACTTCTATTTGTAATGGCTGCAAAATACTGCATATAAAGATTTCATTCATCATTGTAAAAACTGGAATATATGAACAGCATCAGTTTTATTTAAATGTATTTTTCTGTATCTTTCACATTTACTTTCAGAGAGGGATTTATTTGGTATTTTCATGTACTTTTAAAATAATTTTCTTCCCGACAGAAGAACAAAGTCAGGTATCTGGCAAAGTATTTCCATCCTGACAAGCCCAGCTAAAAAGTTTCAGTTTACAAACTGAACTCTAAAAAATATAATCCATAAAACTGAGCTACTTTACCCCTTAACATATTTTAAAGAGACAGAGAGAAATAAGTTATTTCACCAGAACTTCTGCAAATGCCCCCTCAACATTTCCAGTTAACTGAATGCTGGTTCAAGGCAAAGACATTTGCTTGACCCTGTTGTATATTGCAGCAGACAAAATTAGAAAAAAAAAATTGAGGCTTTTAAGTGCAATTTGACTCCTTTCAGCTAAATAACTCTCTTCATGTAAAGCATCACTTATGCTAAAGGCACAATCTGCCAGATAAACAGAGTTAATATTAGTGCCCATATCACATTTATTATGGGTCCTGATGGTCTGTGAAGAAGCATTAAGTAATGTGTAAGCATGTAGTAAGTGTGACGCATGTTTAGGAGAGTAATAGTACAAACTTGTTTGGCTGAATACTCATAGCCTTTGGTTATATGTGATATCAACACATAGTCCATCTTTTTATAAAAAACACTTCAATAGAGTCTGATAGAAGTAGGCTTCAACTGCGTATGCACTCAAATGCCCATGCTTGCACAAGTCTAAAATACACACTAAATGACTGGTCTATGGCAGGGAGCAGATTTTTATGGCCTATATAAACCACAGACCCAACTTATTTTTAACATGTTGTAATTGGGAAAGCTTTCACTGCCTGGCAGATACCACTGCTTGGAGTGACTTGGTGAGCTCTCACCTAGCAGCCAAAACAAATAAGGACAGAAGTGCTAATGCTGTGGGCAGCATGCGAGCTCCAGCACCCTGCCTGGAAGGGACGCCTAGGCTTTTCCTCTTCCCAGGACCGGACTGCAGCTGGCAGTCCCAGCCCTGTTTCTGGCTTTGACTCAGCAGCAATATGTCATATATTGGATCCATTGTATTTTATCATCTGCTGCACTGGCTTTCTACAACCCTATGCATTTAAAACAAAATTCCCTATTTTCAATCTAATAAAATGAAAGCAGATGGAGAAAAGCAACCAGTCTGGTTAACATGCTGAATGGATACTCCTCACCCCATCATGCTTTGAGAAATCCCTGCTTTAGAGTTTGATACCCACCGTTTTATTTCCTGGAAAAGGGAAAGAAAGAGCGTTACTAACTTAGCATGTCGCCCTCCAAATACCCTGCTCCCCAGAAGAGCATTGTTTCACTAGATGAATCGACTGTTTTCTATGAATCTCTATGGGAGAACAGGATATGTACAGCCCAGGGTGCCTCCTCCTTGCCTCTTCAGGTCAAGAGAGGTTCTCCTTCCCCTCTACTCTGCCCTGCTGAGACCACATCTGGAATATTGTCTCCAGTTCTGGGCCCCTCAGTTCCAGAAGGACAGGGAACTGCTGGAGAGAGTCCAGTGCAGGGCCGCAAAGATGATGGAGTGGAGCATCCCCCGTGTGAGGAAAAGCTGAGGGAGCTGGGGATCTTTGGCTTGGAGAAGAGGAGACTGAGGGGTGACCTCATTAATGTTTACAAAGAGTGAGTGTCACGAGGATGGAGCCAGGCTCTTCTTGGTAACGACCAATGATAGGACAAGGGGCAATGGGTTCAAACTGGAACACAAGAGGTTCCACTTAAATTTGAGAAGAAACTTCTTCTCAGTGAGGGTGACAGACACTGGACCAGGATGCCCAGGGAGGTTGTGGATTCTCCTTCTCTGGAGACATTCAAACCCGCCTGGACGCCTTCCTGTGTAACCTCACCTAGGTGTTCCTGCTCTGGCAGGGGGATTGGACTGGATGATCTTTCGAGGTCCCTTCCAATCGCTGACATTCTGTGATTCTGTGATTCTGTGATTCCTGCTATTTGGTTTATCAGCCCCAGCCCCGGGTACCTGGATCCGCAGCAGCTCGGCCGCAGAGCCGTCCCACACAGCAGATCTGCTCCCTGGCAGGATTACTGACCTGATCTCTCCCTCCAGCGAGGCTGCCGTTGTCTGGAAATTTGGCAAAGAGCCTTCAAGCTCCATTAGTTATTTAATAAGTTTATGATTAACTAATCTGCTGATTAAGCTTTCATTAATTAGGTTGGCAGGAATTCTGTTTCAGATGGATACTGGGCCCTTATTTAATACATTTCCTCTCAGAGCAGGGTCAGGGATCTCCGTTTGAGCCCTTATGTGCAGCACGCCCCCACACTTCTCTCTCCTGCGGCAGAAGTACCTGCAAAAGCTGTTTGGGTGGCACCTGGGGCTGCTGCCAGATCACCGGGGCATGGTGGCCCCTGGGGACAGCGGGGCATTGCAGCCCAGTTGTTGTTATACCTGGTGCAGCTGAAAGACTCCAGCTCGTCTCCTCTGAAGTCTTGCCAGACGATGTGGAAAGCGGCAGGCAGGGTTTATCTAGGGCAGCTGCAGACCTCGCCAGCACCGTTTCAAAGAGCCTAGCCTGTCATTTTGATATCCACGCTGCTCTCATCTGGATTCGGGTGGCCCACCCCAGGGAGAGGTGGAAACTCTTTTCCTCTTTCTCTTTGCAAAGAGCTTAGAGAAAGCTCTCGGCTTCGTCTCTGGCTTTGTACTTTGCCACATGCTCTGAAGGATGGGGCTCACAGGGTGCTGCGACCTGGTTCTTGTAGGGTGCCTCGCCAGAGGGGGAAGAATGCCGCCACCCTCCTCCTCCAGCTTGGACCCTGCTTTGGCAGAGAAATCAGAACTTGGCTCAGGGATTAATCCCAAACTATCATAAATGATTAATACCTTTCCCATCCTCAAGGGATTCCCTGTCTCCTTTCTCAGGTAGAGCTGCTATCTGGCAGCACAAGGCAGTAAGGGACGGTAGAGGCTGGTGGATGGTTGGTTACTACTGCCAGATATTTTATGTTTCTCAATGTTCTTCTCCTTCCAGGGATGGGGTGCAGGGTTGAGGGTTTGGCAGCTGCCTTTTTCTTCCACCTCTCAAAGGGTCTGATGTGAAAACACATCTGTGCCTCAAATGGCAGAGGGAAAGAGGGCTGGCCAGAGAAAGCCTATGTCCCTGCTGAAGGCACGGAGAAAGGGGCTTGAAAAACATGATGAAAGGGGCTTTCTGGGTCCCAGGTTGTTGTCTGCAGATGCTTTGAGTGCTGCAGGAGGGGAAGCAGTGCTAGGGGATGAGAGATATCACCCCAAACCACAGAGCCTCGCGGCTGGAAATCAGACATGCACACTGCTGAGCTGAAGCCTCTGTCAAAGGACCAGCAGTTTCGGTGGCAGGGAGAGCTCAAAGGGACGCATGGAATGCCTGACTCACGTGGAAAACAGCAGTAACATACAGGTCAAGGTAATGGCAGTTCTTAATGTACAACTCCGATGCCAATGAAATGTGGTTTAGTAGCTTAATGCTGATGTATGTTACATCATTGTTACCCTTTGCCAGGACAGTGCATGGGGGAGTGATGATCAGGCGCAGTTTGCTAACACGAGCTGTCACTGCCATCCCAGCACTACTCACTGCTGGACCACAGGCAGCCCAAATGGAGAGAGGATGGGTGCTAACGCGCTGCTGGCCTGAGCAAGGTTTAACAACGCCTTGGGGGGGACTGTAAAAGTAAGTCTGGGGGAAGGCGAAGCAGGTATAACCTAGATTCTGAGTGTCAGAGGCTGTGCCTCTCTCCACACATTACTACCTTTCCTGTGAAGACTCAGGCTTTTCCGTCTTGCTGCAGCTAAAGGCCTGATGAGAAAACACTTTGGCAAATCAGCCCACCTCTCCCAAACATCAGCAGGGGAGGTTTCCAGCTGCCTCCCTGCTCTCGACACCTTAGCCGTAGATGAGATCACTGGCAACACTGCAGCTGCCGAGTCCCCGCTATCTGACCCAACTCTCCTATATGACCCAGTGAAGCAGAAATTCTGGCAGACCAACATTTTTATCTCCTTCCTTGATGGCCAGCTGTATGCACTGAAGGGAGGCAAAAATACCAGCTTGTATTTGATTATCAGAAGACCACTACGCTAAGAATTTTCTACAGCATTTCTAGGACAAAAGGGAGGAGACAAGGAAAATCAACACAAGAATTATCATAATTTCTGTGCCGCTTGTATGCCTGGGCCAGGCTTGTGTTGGGCCACAGTATATGCATGTTCAGCTTCACTTGGCACATACACATTTTAGAGCTAAAATCACCAACTGTATACAAACATACAGTTTATTGTTGTATATTAATAGTTAGTTGCATGTTTGGCTGCCTGACTGGAGCTGGGGGCGAGATGAGAGGAAAGCAAGGCTTTATTGCAATAGCACTAAGGAACTAGTGAGTGCGTATAGAAGATATGTAGTTCCTTGCCTGAGGAAATTAAGACAGAAAACAGACTGTGCATAAGGAGTATAGGCAGCTAAAATGGTAGGTGTTTCAGTGATGTACAGTTCCTCTTGGTTCCAACTTCGATTTGAATTATCTTTCAATAATTAAGATTTACAACAGGCTTTAACTTGTATACGAATACTCCAGCACAGCAAAAGCAAGTTGAATTTAGTGACGAAAATGTGGAGTGAGGAGGGTCAGCTTTTTTCCCGACAAAAACTTCGGCAGAGTCTGTGATAATTCCAATCCCTCTTAAAGCACTTCATAAAATATAACCTGCCTGTCCTTCAGCCAGGTGTTGCTGCTGGGCAGAGGTGAAGGGAAGAGGGGCCAGCAGTGGGGAGATGCTGGCTGGGTACCACACATCTGCTGATGGAGCAGGCAGCAGGATGTGCAAGGAACAAAGAGGGTTTTATCTTAAGGCAAGGTGGGATTTCACGGAGCCTTTACAGACACACATGCTTGCTCTGTTTTTCTTTTTGCTACGCATTCTGTAAACAAGCTAATTTTCCTGTTCATAACCTGTTTTGAATCAAGAACACAGATTTCCATTGCCAACTAACTGCATGCAGTGCTAGTAGTATCAACTGTCATCTTTTTTGCCTCATTATTTCTCTCCATACAAGCACCAGCAACTTCTAAATCATACTGTATCCCGAATTACCCCAGGGATAGAAAATAATGGTGATGGGATTATCTGTCCTGAAGACAACTTCAATGTGAAGCAACATCAGAAACTCTCTCTGAACCCATGCTTTGGGGCCTCTGCAGGAGATGGGGAATGGGAACCAGGTACCAGCTCCCCTGAGGAAAGAAGGAGCTGTGGTCTGTGTACGCACACACATACACATACACTCTCTCATGCACAATATGCTGGAAAGAGCCTGGCTTTTGCCAAGACCCAAACAGAAACAGGTTTAACACTCAGATTTCCTGACCGTCTCTCCACCCCGCCGATGCTAGCACATGCATCGCTCGAAAAAGACTGGGAAAAGCTGTGAGCAGAGCGAAAGGGTGGCAGAAAATACTCTCTGCTTTCAAAAGGTCTTTGCGGCTGCTCACAGCTGCACTTGCGAGGTGAACGGAAGGGCAACACTGAGCTTCAGGGAATAAAAACCCTTTAACTTTTATCCAGGTCAGTACCAGCAGAGATGTGGAGGAAGCCCAGGGATTGTCAAGCCTTGTCCTTTCCAGGGATGGCACTTAAGCCAAAATACGTGGGCACTGGGATGTGCTGAGCTGTCTTGAACTGAGTCTCTCCTCGGGCAGCATGTGCATTGTGGGAACGACATAAGAATCATCATTTTCAGATCGTCAGATACAAAACCTAGCAAAGCCATCCAATCAAGATGATGCATCTTGACTTAAGAACCCTGGGGAAGGTAGCAACTCTTTGCAAATATTGCCAAATGCGAAGGGGAGCAATCCGCTCAGCTGCAGAGTAGCCAGGTCTGGGCCCTGTAAGCACTGGGGGATGCTTTGGGAAGACCTGGAGTCCCTCTTTCCCCCCAGCTTAGTGATACGCGAGAGGGCTGTGCTGCCATCCAGCAAGACCTGGACAGGCTGGAGAGTTGGGCGGGGAAAAATTTAATGAAATATAACATGGGAAAGTCTAGAGTCTTGCATCTGGGCAGGAACAACTCCAGGTTCCAGTGTAAGTTGGGGAATGACCTGTTAGAGAGCAGCGCAGGGGAAAGGGACCTGGGGGTCCTGGTGGGCAGCAGGATGACCATGAGCCAGCACTGTGCCCTTGTGGCCAGGAAGGCATGGGGATTGGACTAGATGATCCTTTGAGGTCTCTTCCAATCCCTAACATTCTGTGATTCTGTGATACTGAGGGCAGCGTATTTTTGCAGAGGCTCCAGGCTTGCTCCCAGGTGGTTTGGGTCCTTTGCTGCGATGTCTGTCATAGACTGAAGGAAAACAAGGGAGGATGATTTATTTTGGTAGCGGTGTTATTCTGCAATGTTAATGAGTGGGAACATTTTAAACACAGGGATAAAAAAAGTAAGGAGAGACAGAAAAACAACTTAAGACGGCATTTTTATATACCCTGCATCTGCTCCCTGGGCACCCTAAATCACACTGGCTCATCCCAATGACAGGAATAAGGTTTCTTCCTGCCAGGTCTCCAGGGGCCAGTAACATATAAGGGAGAGCGAGCTGCATCTCCTCATCCCACTACACCGCGACAAAGCTGTCGGAGCAGCTCTGATAGCCTCCCCTCTGCCACAGTGTCTGCTATGAAAGGTAAGGACAGCCATTGCTCTTCTACATCCCCCTGGAGAGGACGGTACCAGAAACCAGAAAGTTGCTTCTTCTGTAAATTGCACCAATTTCATGCTTAAAGGCAGCAAACTGGAATAAAGGGGAAACCCAACAAAGCACCTCTGCCGTTTCTGTGCTGGTGAAGGTGCTTTGCCACAACAAATTCCAGTAACATAGAGAGGTAAATTTGGGGCTTAAACCTACCACCACATTTTGCACCAGGGAAAGGCCTTGCTGGCTGGGACACCGACCATATGATTTTCTTACTTTACTTTCGTCGATAAATGAACTCTGTTTACTTTGGTCGATCTTGTGAAAAATCATGCTTGGGATGCACCAGTAGCTCCATAATCTGGTCATCTGCACAGACCTAAGGAAGGTCAACCAACATCCACCAATGACAGAGGAAGGTGCTGGGGACCTGGCAAGGCACCACCCTGACAAGGTTTGTGGTTATGAGGTACACCTGACAGTCTCCAACTGAAGCCACCATTTGCAACTAGAATCAGCCAGCTAAAATTATCTCCCCAAATTGCTGTCTCATACAGGGTATTGGTAACTAAAAATGTCTCAAAACATCGTTGGGCCAAAGGAACAAAGCAAAAGTCAGTGCCTGGGCAGACAGTGCCCATAGGGCACTCTCCTCCCTCTGTAAATCTCTGAGGACCAAGTCCACCACTTGAAGTCACTTGCCTAACTTCAACACTGCTGGGATGGCAGAGCGATCCATGTGTAGCAAACCCCAGAGGCTTTCAAGGACTGTCCCTAAGAACAGGTTTTACAGTAGTGGCCATTTAAAAATGATGACATACCACTAATTACCCTTTCTTTCCACCGAACATAATGCCATTTCCTCCAGACCACAGCTCAGAGTACTCAACCTTTCAACAACCCTGTTTGTTAATCACTGCTAAGGGCCATCTTGAGCACTAACTACATGATGAGTACTCAGGAAGCAAGGGTAAATAATCTGTTCAAGTGAAGGACCGGAAGAAATGTACTCATGAATCTTCATTTTGAGAATCCCAAATATTCTCTGCTTAATTTTTCACAATTCTGTGATTGTGCCTCTGGGTTATAGAGCTGGTCTATGAGGTCTGACAAGTTGCTTTTTTTGTTGTCTTTTGAAAAGTTTTAGCATTGTTCTGCAACCTTGTTAGATGTAACAATCATCTTTTCATAAGCATCTCTCTGTTCCACACTCCAAGACCATGAAAGAGAATTTATTTCTCCTGGGCTACAGGCAACATATAAGTTTGCTCCAGACCAGCATTCATTTTTTCCCAAGGCAAGCTCCACACCTTTAATAGTCTTGAACATCTGCCCACTGCCTCCACTCCTGCCCTAAATTCTTCATAAGATCAAAACAGTGTTTTTCAAGCTATTAAAATAGTAGACCTCATTCTCCAGGACGGATTTGAAACTTCTCTGCTTAAAATCCATTCCTCAGTCCTACAGAAAAAATGCATGGGATGAAAACAGGGAAAAGAAACATGAGATGGAACGATTCGCTCACTTTTTTTGATTCTGTTCTTTCTTACAGTTATTAGTGGCACGCAGCAGGTAGGATCTGTGTGTGACAGCCACCCCCTGGGTCATCATCTTTTCCTGCAAAGTCCCCTCACAATACAAATTACAGCAGAAAAAAATATTCCTCTGCCAATCTAAGAATTAAGTTGTCTTTTCCAATGGCTGCTTGAGACATCACCAATGCCAAGAAGAGCTTAAACTGGTCTATGAAATGGAGGTGTTGCATAGCCACTTTAGCAGCTGCTCCTGCGCTGCATGTCACATGAACATGTGCACAACCACCTTGAATTTGCCTCTGCTTTGTAATATTCCATTGCTACACTCAGTGGATGCCCTTGTTTTGCTAGGATATAGTGGGTACAAGAAATCAGCTGATTGCTGGTATTAAAAGATCACTCAGCATTGAGAACCATGGATAAAATCCAAGTCAGGAAAGACACCTGTAAAAGAAAAAATTTCACTATCTGTGCACTGGAGTCAGTAAGAGATACAAGCAAAGGAGAAAATTGATTTTAACATGTTATTAAATTCAATCACAGTAAAACTGAGGAGGTTTGGTGAATTCAAGAGAAAGAACAGAGAGCAATTAAAATTTAAAAATAAGAACATTTGTAACAGAGTGAAAATCAAGTAGCAATTGGGTTTCTCTTGTTCACCAGTGGTCTTACCAGTGTTTATGGAAGAGGACTGCTTTGTGCCAGTGCACGCAGATTACCTAAGTGTACCTCCGCAAATCCTATCGTGTTTGTGTTGCGAACCCAAGAGAATAACTAGGTAGGACTTAGACAGTAAGACGACTTTTTCACTAGCAAGTAGAAAGTATATTACATCTAAAAATACCCTGGAGTTCTAACTAGGAACGGGATCACAAGATACTTCAAGTTGGAAGTGACCTCAGGAGCTTTCTAGCCCAATGTCCTGCTCAAAGCAGGATCAGCTATAGGATTAGACTGGGCTGCTCAGAGGTTTATTCAGTCAGGTTTTCAAAACCTTCAAGGACAGAAATGACATAACCTCCCTGGGATAAGTTTTCCAGTGCTGGACTGTCCTCATGGTGAAAAAGGATTTCCTTAAGGTGATTAAGGTGAGAAAAGAAACAGGTCGGGAGTGAAGTACCCACTAGATGCTGCAGGCAATTTACTGCCAACACAGACATGTTGATATCATTCCTCATTAGCACACAGAACGTTTCCCGTGAAGCCTTTCCATTTGTCTTACAACCCTCTGGGTTATCCTGGTCAGCTCCCATCTGATGGTCATTACCTGGTAAATTCAGACAGCTGGCACTGTCTTTTTCCTCTTTACTCCCACTCCTTCCCCTTTCTCTCTCTGCCCTGTCCTGAAGCAGAGGAGATTACAACCTGGTTCTAGGACTGTCATGTATCGTAGCTCTTCTGCCCATAGGCAGAAGTGAGTTGGCTATGTGAGCTGGGAGGAACTAAAAACATAACATCTGCCTGCACAGAAAAACCTATATTAAAGTTTTGCTTTCATATTTTTGCTTCATGCCCTGCCCCACGGATCAAGAGCCACATTTCAGCTTGATAGTTAAAGCATTCAGGCAGGAAAAGGAATTGAACTTGAGTCTTCCACGTTCTGGCTTGAACTCTGTAGCTAAAAAAGGCACAGCTGTTTTGTGACTTAAGCATCCCAAACATTTGATAGCCAAAACCATCCTGTAAATTAGACATGAATTTGTGAATTTTGGAACAACTAACGATATATTCTTTAAGTGAAATTATGAAAAAAAAAAAAAAAGGTGCAAGTGTTTACCAGGGAGTTTAAGCCCAAGATACTTGTTTTATCTTTAAAAATTGCAAGTAAACTCCAAAAATCTTAATTTAAACATGGCCTCTGTTCTGGACTCGAACTACCCATGCCTGACAGCATCACTTTAAATATTAAATATGCTAGCCTTGTTCAAGACATATTTTTAGCACAGTGTGATTTAGTATGTCAAACATGGTTTCTCAGATCAACTTATACAAAGTACAATTGTCTCACTTGTACTATTGTTCTCTTCTCTCTAATTCCTAGCCCTACAAACAGTATTCAAAATAAATCACAGCAAATCTTTATTTTTTGAACATCTGCTCTTACTTTCAGGCCAGGCAGTGATGGAGAGACAGAGGGGCTGTTTTCTGGCACGGAGTGGCTGGTGTTACTTGGGAGCTCCGTTGCAGCGAAGGGGCTGCCAACAGCTCGGAAACACTTGGTGTGATTCAGCTTTCTTCTCATAGCCAGCTCACCGTTTACCCATGGCAGAAAGCATTTATAAGCACGTGAGCTTCAGACGACTGAGCTAGACAGAAGAACTGCATTGTTCCTCCAAGAGACATCAACACTTGCTGATTTGATTGTACCAATTTCATAGCAGTGACCAAAAAAGAAAGTAAGTAGTTGTTGTTTGGAAAAAGTGGGAATTATCTTCCATTTAGAGCAGAAGGTAGAAAAAAAATCGAAGTTATAGCAAACATAAGATGGTTTGAGGTTTACAGTAGAATTGCCTTAAAATACTGTAGAGGATTTATTTTATTGTGCTGCAAACAGAGACACTTTACAGGACAGAGAGTTGAAACAGTTTCCCATTCACAGAGGCTTAGGCTGAATCAATTCCAGCTCTTCTCAAGGTAAGCACTGAGTGAGAAAAAAAGAGGCAGAGAGTTAAGAAAAGAAGGAGAAAAAAATACTTGGGCAGAGTTCACAGGTGAAAAGGACACGAAGAGGAAGGCAGGAGTCAGTGAGAGGCAATGGCTCAGCTGTGCAGTCTTAAAGAGTGAGGATGGATGATTTCACTGATACTGGAAGCAGAAGGATGCCTGGGAGAGGGGCAGTTTGCAAAGCAGAGTGCAGAGAACAGGACTCTACTGTTCGTGCTGCACTGAGGCTGGAGGCAGAGACTAACAAACCGCAGTGGTTACACAGGAGAAGCTGGAGACGATTCTTTGAGCAAGTACATGAAGACTTGGATCTGCCTGCCAAGAACATACTTGTTACCCCTCCCCTCCCCTTGTAACTGGACGTGGAGAAAGGACACAAATGTTGTCTATGCGGCATGCTTTCTCTATAGGTTAATAAAGGAAGAGGAATGCTCAAATGTTTTCAAATCTGATGAACAACTCCTGGTTTTCTTTCTGGAAGAAGCTTCAAAAAGGGGACTACAGCTGTTTTGCACAGTGCCGGACTACAGTGTCTCATTATCACGAACGATGCAATAAATGCCTGCACTTAGTGCAAGCTACTGAGCCATGATTCACGCAGTAATTATAGCTTTTTGAATGATAGCTGTGTTTAACAACTGGAGAAATGGGATCAGACTGCCCAATTACTGCTGTGACTTTACAACTTCTTAAATAACATCTTATCTCAGTAAATATGTGACAGCTATAAAAACGGCTTTATTTTCCTTTAGCGAGACATGCTTTATAGAGAATGACTGCCAGGCGGAACAAGAAAAGAGCTGTGCCAAAAGCTTGAGGGTTGAAAGAAAAGGAGCAGAGGTGCGAGAAGGATTTCTGCACACAGCAGAGCAGAAAGGCTGTGTCTGGTATCGCCTGTGGTCTTTCCTGGAGAGGTCACTGCGTCGTTACTGCCAGGGGTGAAGCAACCGTCAGGGAACCTGCAAAGCTCCCTCTTAGTCTCAGCCAGGACTTGCAAGACCCAGAAGCCTCTTTGTACAACTAGTCCCACCCTCTCCACCGCAGCTTAATTCCTGTTCCTAAAACTTCTCCGAAAATGCATGGTGCTTGCTGGTGTAAGACGCTGGTGGTATCTCTGACCTCAAGCTGAGATGTTGAGAATAGCAGAAGTTGCAGTAGAGTTCCTTCTACCAGTCTGCTAACCCAGGCAACAGCCTCTTTTGCGTGTACCCAGCACAGGCCCATATTGCCCCATGACCTCCTTCAATCAGCCCTCCCTTCATGAAGAACCACAGAAAAAGCCTCCACAGTTTCTTCTGTGCTGCCCCCTGATTGTGGGAATCGCTCCTCCCCAGACCTCTGAACCAAAACTGAGGGACACGATGAAGCCAAGACTGCTGCTAACTAGTCAAAAATTGTGCTCCTATCCTACCTCTTCTCCACTATTCCATGTGGTAGATCTCCCTAACTGACACATTAAGAGCTTGGCCGTGCAGGTGGTGCTTTAGCTGAGGTACTTGCTGTGCCTGGCACACCAGGGCTCTGCTGTGTGCGGCTGGGTGTAACGCTCCTGCTGTACCTGGAGCCAAGACTGCCCCCAGGTTCCGAGAAGGACTCTTTGGATGTTCCTCCGTTCATGCTCAGCCGAGGTCTGCATCCAACACCACCATGGTTCCCTCACCTAACAAGGACCCTGCTACTGACAAGAGCACATGATATTGATGACAACCTCATCTGTTCTGCTCTCCCGCTGTGGCACACCAAGGTTTGTGTGTTTTTTCCGAGCTGTGAGTCTCCAGAGGATCCTTTATGATCTCAGAGAAGCAACAAGAAGTCTTCAAGGCGCTGTGAGCATCCTCTGTGCGTAACAGTTAAAAAACCAACCAACCGAACAAAAACTGCAGTGAACTTCCTCTACCAGCACAAATTCCTTTCCTTTGAGAAGTGTGTGTAACTTCTACTTAATAGAGCCCTGGTCTGCTGACAGAGCATTTTAGCCCAACGCTCAATAAGCAGATAGTAACCCTTCCTGGTTAAGAGCTGAATGTGCAGCACAGAGAAGACAAAGGGGGAACCCACATCACTGAACAAATTCAGTTAACTGTCAGGTACAGTTTAAGGCTCATCATTAACAAATTAAACGCAGGAAAAAAAAAAAAAGCATCATCCAATATTGTCCATGGATGCTGTGGTCTGTTCCAGAGACAGTTAATATTAATTACACTGGGCTCTACTTGCCTCCCTTGAGTGTCACATGGAAACTCATCTACCTATGGATACATCAGAAGGAATTACAGAAATAGTAACACCTGGATAATTCAGAATTGGGGAAATCACAGAATGTCAGGGATTGGAAGGGACCTCGAAAGCTCATCTAGTCCAATCCCCCTGCCGGAACGGGAACACCCAGATGAGGTTACACGGGAAGGTGTCCAGGCGGGTTTGAATGTCTCCAGAGAAGGAGACTCCACAACCTCCCTGGGCAGCCTGTTCCAGTGTCTGTCACCCTCACTGAGAAGAAGTTTCTTCTCACATTTAAGTGGAACCTCTTGTGTTCCAGCTTGAACCCATTACCCCTTGTCTTACTGTTGGTTGTCACCGAGAAGAGCCTGGCTCCATCCTCGTGACACCCACCCTTTACATATTTATAAACATTACTGAGGTCACGCCTCAGTCTCCTCCAAGCTAAAGAGCCCCAGCTCCCTCAGCCTTTCCTCATAAGGGAGATGCTCCACTCCCTTCAGCATCTTCGTGGCCCTGCGCTGGACTCTTTCAAGCAGTTCCCTGTCGTAGGCTAGAGGATCAGGTGGAACTTATCTTTAAGGACACAGGCTCCGAGAAGCCAGAAAACAGTATTATTGCCATTTTTGGTGTTAATTTTGTCAAAGATGCCAATGCTTGAGCAGATAGCCTAGTCAACTCAGCTAGTGTTCGTCTTTTTAATGTCAGGAACAAGGTGTAAAGCACTTTTGGGGACATCACTCTCTTTTAAGCCAGTTCTCTACGTATTTCATAGAAAACAGTGATAAGAGTAAGACATGCTGTGTAACAGGAACTGTGAGCAGGCCACCAGCCCATCACTGCTGTGGTGCTGCCTGCTGGGCTTAGGTTTTGCTAGGCCAGGTAGTTTTTATTCTCATCACTACTTCCACTACTGAATATTTCCTTCCTTCTACCAGAGAATCTCAATAATTTGCTTAATTTGTTTTGCCTCACAACCTTCTGAGCTACTTCTCCTGTTTGAGGTGACAGATTATGGTGGGTCAGGGCAAATAAGAGAAACTGTAATTTGCAGCTCTGGTCCCCTGCTTCAGGCACAAAATCCCCATTCAGACTCCAGATGCTTTGGCTTGTTCTCATTACAAAGTAAAATAATTTGCATAGGCGCAGATTTTCAGGCTTAGCTCTCTTTCCTAGAGTATCAGACCTGTAGGTACTGTAAAGATTTGGAATGCCTAAAGGATGGTCAGGTAATTCTCAAAAAATGACCCAGCTACCTTATAGCTTCTTCCTTCATGACTTTTTGTCTGAAGGCATATTAGCCAAGAGTGGTGTGTACAACACAAGTGTGGGTGTGGGTCTATGGGTTTGCAAGGTGGTGAAGGGCTGGGAAGGTCAGTAAAGCCCTCGTGGGGTGGCACAATAAATCAAGCAAATTTCACTGACAGAAAGACTAGGCTCGTTTGGTGAACACCATGCCACGTCCCGCTCATATTCACGTGCTCACGCTTTGCTCCTGGGACATGCTGACTGTACCTCCCTTCCCTCTGTCTCACCTCACACTCCCTCCTGCCCAGAGCTCTCTGCTGAACTCCAGTGAACTGCTCTGTTCCAGTTTCTCTTAATGGCTTTACTGTTCACTCGAGCCTGTGTCAGCTACAGTGTCTCAAAACACCTCTTCTCTTCTGCTCCTCTATTTCTGCTCTAACTAATCTGCAATCATATGCCTGTCACAACTGTTTTTCTGCCCTCATCTTTGCTGCTCTGTCTGCAGGGAGCCTTACATGATGCCCTTAACATGATGTAGCTGCTCACTCTCTCATCCCCTCCAAAAAGAAGCTCGAGGTATCCTACAGGAAGGACGCAACAATAAATCTGTGTATGCAATTTCTCTTATAAATGGAAAGAGCAACAACACATGAAATAATGTTTAAATAAATTCCTCCCAAGCCCTAGGAGACCTCCAAGGGGTGGGCTGCACTTCTGTCTTCACGAAGAAAATCAATAGCAGCTCTATATTGCTGCTGCGCCCTGGCTTCTGCACTACTCATTCCTCCTGTACAAAGTCGAGACTGTGTTGAAGGAAATGGGTGCTCCCAGGGGAGGAAAACGGCTTTGTGCACTTAAGGTAATGATGTCACTTGAGGTCGCCATGCAAACAGTTATGGATATGGAAATCTGCTGTCTTGTCAATAGAGTTGGAACCTGGGGACCTAGCTTAAGAGTTACAGCTTTTTTATAAAATGCTTTCCCAATTTACCTACAGAGCTTCTTCCCAGAAACAACAGCTGCTGTACCTAATTAGCATTAATCGCCTTGTTACAGAAGAGCAACTGGGAACAGTACAGTACTTGAGGTACTGACAAAAGGATACACTAATGGCATTGATCTGTCCAGTCTACTACAATCTCCCCTTATTATTCCATTTTCTTTATGAAAAGGTTAGAAGTCTCAAGCTGTGAAGCAGGCTTGGGAAGAGATGATAGAAAAGGAGCCACGGATGGAGGCAGTTACCAAGACATTCAGCCTAAGCAAGACACTTGCTGCCTGCTCTGTTTGGGACTGCATCTCCCAGCACCAGTTTTTTATTGTGACCCGTGGCAAGAGCAGCCCTGGAAAGAGATCTCTGAGCAAGGCATCCTTTTGAACAGCACCAGGATAGGATGCTCTGCTGTGCGCTTTGCAGCTCTTCCGTGCAGCTGCATCAAAACAAGCTGTGAACCCACACTCAACCCTAGGAGAAGGGGGTTAAATTGCTACACAAATTGAAATATCAGTTTCAGGACCAACACGGGGAGATAAAGGCAATCTGTCTTTTACTGAGATTGGAGACCATCTGTAAAATTTCAACCAGAAACGCACCAATTTTGTTATGTTGAACCCTGAGGGCTTTGCAGTTCTCAGCTATTTGACTGATATTCCCAGTACTGCTCCTCCCTGATCATACAGCAATTCAGTATCTGCCATGAATGTGAAGCAGCAGGCTGGAAGGCAGGAGATAAAACCACAGATGCGTCATCAGCCTATGTCCCCAAATGGATTATCTCCTCTGTTCACTACAGTATCCACCAAGATGCGTCCTGGCCATAAATTAGATCCTCAGTTTTGTCCAAGTCAAGCACCCCAGGGAACAAAACACTGTATTTTCTTGCCATGGGGTTTCTGTTGCTATTTTATCCTACCGGAATTGCTTGCTCTGAGCAATTATTCCAGTTACTTGCTTGATGTTTTTGGGAATCTTGTTTGTTAACAAGCAAGAATTAAACCAATAGCACAAGTAAAATAAGTCAGTGTTTGTAAGTAGATGTACCTAACTGGTGTCCCAACACCAAATCCCCATCCCCAGCTAGAGACTGTGGAAGCCAGAGATATGAACTCCTGTGCTGTCACCCAGTAAAATCTTAGGATGTTTGTACATGGAGGAAGACAGTGATGGAGCGGAGCAACAGGATGGGACCAGGCCCATTCCCTTTGGTGGTCTCATTTGAGATCTCTGCTTGGAGAATGAGCACTATGGTTATTTGTCAGAGAACACCTTTTTATACCAAGACTTCCTTCACCTCTCCCTGAGCCATCTGCTTGGCTTAGGCCCCACTATGGACATCCACTTGCTCTCCTCTCCTTCTTGTCACAGAGAAAGCCAAAAAGCCAGGCTGGGGTGACTCAAGAGGCTTTTATGCTCACCCTAGCAATAGCACCAGGCTCCCTGCGAGCAGAATTTTCTTCCCAGCAGTAGCTGGGCTGTGCTGGACCTGCTCTAAGGGCGATCTGCACTGTGTCTCCTAGAGAAAAAACCAATATCCTACAACTGCAGCTGGCAGGAGGGAAGTGTTAGTATCTTGTTAATTAATGAAATAGCTCTGCTCTGTTAGTGTTAGGACAGCTTCCTGCCTCTTGAAGCAAGGGGAGTTTCTGGTTAGGCTGGGGAGTATAAGCTCAAGCTTATACTTGAGCTAGAGCAGTTTACACCAAAGGCAATTCTGTGACAATTGCTTGTCCTTATGGGACTGACTAGTACCAGCTACTGTGTTTTTTGGTACTAAGATAAATACGAGCATGAGATCTAACCTGGGAGAGGAACAAAACAGTAGCTAGGAAAGCAGGAAAATCACCTGCTACATTTGCAATTCAGGTCATTTTTTTACAAGAAGCTTTGCAAAGGGAGTTTAAAACAAAAGCCATAAACACTCTCAAGCCTGCATCAATACAATGTAGGCTTGGTCATATGGCACGAGACCTCACCTGCATGTAGCTCACTCTTTCTAAAGGTGGGATCCAGTCTGCCTAGCTTAGACACTAATTTTTCATATAATTTTGGCCACCCCATTGAGTAGTCTTCCCAAAACAGTGCCTTATTCTCTGTCTAGTCCAAGGAGAGGAGGTGCTTACATCTAAGACAATAGGTATCTCAGACGGATGAAGGCTGCTACGAGTGTCTCTGTCTGTCTGCCTCTCTCCTATACGTTCATCTGCAGATGGGGATGTGGCAGATCTACTGCCAAGCTCCTGATGTAGTGGATGTGCTGACGAAGATGCCATTGCCACAGTTCCTCATCACCACTGCAGCCCGTTCTGCAGCACTTCAACCAATTGCCACATTGCCCGTCCTGTTTCAACAAAAGCTTGTCACGTCATGGACTGCTAGGCAAGACAGACAGACTGTCTGGATGGGGCTTACAGTGCAGAGAAGCGAAATTAAAAATGCAAACCAGAAAAACAGATGGCATAAGCTTCATTAAAATAATATCTCGTCTCCTGGGGGTCCCATGAGGATCTGTTGCTTTCCAGTGGATATGGAGCCCCAGAGACTTACACTTGGGGATTATTCTCTTCCTCCCTCTCTCCTTAACACAACTCCTTTCTGTTTTCAAAAGGCTTGTGGTATGTGCTCCATCTGGATATGCCTCCTAATAAGGATGTGCTGTAGACATCTCCTAAGCACTAATGGACACCCAGCCCCCCACAGTGCTGTCAGGAGCCTCCTTATCAAGTGATTTGCCAGAGGGAAGCATGGCTGAGCCTTGCAGCTCCTGACAGAAAGACAAAGTGGGAGTGTTAGAAAAGTAAGAAATACATAATTAATATGGATATAATATCAATACGGGTTTAAGAGGATTAACTACATGAACTGTTGTTTGCCCTTGGTGTGAGGTTCTCCTCTCTTTTGACGTGGCCTCAGCACCAAGCTAAATGTTTTTCTGTTCCACTTATAAACCAGATGTAACCTTAAGTCATTAGAAATATAAGCCACCTGTGAAGTTTTTCTTGTATCTACCTGACCCCCCCAAGTAAGCATGTGGCCAAATGTATTAATTCAGAGGGGGGGAAACAACCAAGGAAAAGACCATTCGAGCACTGGGATAAATCTGTGTTCAGCGCGTGCAGCACATCGCACTGTTTCTGTCATGCTTCAATCACTGCGGGCTCTGGAAACAGAAGTTGTATTCATGCTGGGTTGGTATTTCATTGAGCTCACTTGAACCAAGCTTCCAGCAAGCGCATATGATAGATTTATACATGAATCTTCACAGAGTGGGAAATGACATTTATCAGCCTTCTATCAGAGCATTTGACATTTGAACAATTGATTCTGATTTAACAGTGAAAAATGCCACTATCCTTACGGAAAACCTGCAATAGGATTAAAATCCTAGTCACTACCATCCCCAACAATGGCTCTGCCAGTTAAGCTATTAAACATTTATGTACTACCTTAACTTTGTCTAGCCTTAAAGTGATTAAAGAAACAATCCAAATCCTGACAAGTTTAAGGCAGAAGAGAAAAAAAATCTACTTGGACGAACAGGGGCCAGAGCTGGAGATGCGAGCCATGAAACTGCTTGAAAATTGTAAAGGCTCGGCAGACTGTAAGAATAACAGCAGCAGGAATTGATGTGGGTTAAAGGCATGTTACACTGGCTGCAGACAACACAGTCAGTCTCGTTTTGCTCCAGGTAACCTACAGCTCATCTGGGTATGACTGAGAGTAAAGAGTCGATCCAGATGCCATGAGATGCCTGTTCACCTAACTCGAGAGGCACGTCGTTTCCACAGGCAGAGCGAGAGGTGTTTGAACAGACTTCTCTCTGGAGACAAGGCAGAAAGATGCTCGTCAGCCTTGTAAGATAATTCCTCCTAAACAGGTGGGTTTCACCCCTCATAAGCATTTTGTGGTCAGTGCTGAGTATTCACCTGGCAGGAGCACTATCTGGAAAGGAGGTCCTGGCAATGACACACCTCTATCTACTGCAAATCTGTTCAGACTGTTACAATACTTTCCTTTGCCTCTTTACTGGTTGATAGTAGCCTTCGGCAGTGGCTAAATGAAATAACATTTTCCCTGTGCAGAAAAGCAGAACTTCTGGCAGAAAAACTAATCGTTCTGTTGTACCTGATCCTTGGAAAAAAGCTGGTAAACTCCGCAAAGTGTGACTACGGTGTATTTTAATGTATTAGTCCATTTTAATAGCCAGTTACCTTGCAATCAATTGATGTAATAGGCTTCCTCTTCCTCAGTCACCTCACTAAATCTTAGTTTACAGCAGATGGAGTTTCTCCTGTAATATTTTTTTCATTTCTATAATTTCAGTTTTCATATTTTTTTCTCTATGGGATTTCTGAGTCTTTTTTGTACTCATGTCTCCCAAATACGCTATGACTAAATTATCTTTGCTGACTCCTGCCCAGCTTTTTGTGGCAAAGTCATTAATGAAAAAGAAATGAAATTACTGTTAGAGAACTCCATTGGTAATGTCCCTTCTTCTGATACATTCTCCTTAAACACTACCTGATATGTTTTGAGTTCCTGGGCTTCTCAATCTACTGGCTTTGCTTAAGCATTAAGTTTATAAAACTGAGGTTTGTTACAGATCTACCTCAAACTACCTTTTAATTCAACTTGCATGAAGTGAACCTGTTATTCCTAAATCCAAATCTATTTCCTATGATCAGGTGTCCTATAATGTCCTCATGACTTACCAAAGCCAAGTCTGAAATAGCATCATTTCTTGTCACGTTAGTGAGTCTCTATAGCCTGGAAAATCAAAAATATCTGAGACTTACCAATAATAGTATCAACTGCTCTCCAACCTGATTCCTGATGTTAAATTATCCAAAACAACTACCGCAGTGGTAATTACCTCTCTAATAACATTACAGAACACTTTTGGCAGTGAAAAATGATCCTGGAGGTATACGGCATTCTGGCAGTGACAATCTTTTACCAAACTGTGAGATGTGCTGTCATTAACGCATACTGCTGCTCCCTGCCTTTTCCTGAAAAGCAGCCACTAATTTAGAGTATTCACGGCTGTGATTGCAGGACAAATTTACTGTCCCAATGCACTTGCTCATATCCTGCTCAATGTCCTTCGCTTTGCTGCATAATCTTGCTGTGTTTGCACATCCAACTTTCTGTCTTACCCTTCCCAGTCACTCTTTCAGCGAGACCTTGTCTATCCAACCACTTTCTTTTCCTTTGCTGTCCCTAAGTCTACTTTGTGACATTCCTTTCTGCATTGCTGTGACCGGATTCATCAGATTATCCAATTTACTATGTACTCAGGTAGAGCTTTGAGACTTCACAAGCACTCCTCAGACTCTGCCTGGTGTTTCTTTCAGGCTTCTCTCATAACTGAAGCCAACATTAGTGTTTGCAGTAGTACTGCAGGTCCTTGGGTACAACCCATCTGTCAAAAACATCTCTTCGTAATCAAACACCAATGCCCAAACTTTCCCAAATCTTCTACAAACCTTAGCTGTCTGCTGACCTTCCCTGTCACTCATCTGGTAGGGGCTAGAGCTATTCCACTGTACATCTGGGCACTCACTTCTTTCAGAGCTTTCCCCAACATGGCATGGTCACCTTCAACCAGCTCCAGAAACATCCTGTCAATGTCATTTGTTCTGATGTGAAGGACAACCAGGGGACTGCTTCCTGCTGCTATCAGGAAATAGACTTAAATTCCCATTTTTCATCCTTCCTCTGAGCAAAAAGCACACTGTTGCTTTGACTCGTCCTTCGTCATGTTCTTGAGCTTTTTTGGCACAATAGTGGCTCAGGTTTTGGAGGCAGGACAGCCATGTGTGGGTTGCTGTCCTCTTGTAAGCATTAGCCTTGCGAGGAAGCAGTGTATTGTGCTAACTGGATGATTCTGCTTCCAGAACTTAAAAAAACATTGCTCAGAAATAGCACAACTATTTGTGTGTGAACCTTTACAAACCTACAAGCCTTCCATCTCACACTAACCCAGCTCTGTCTTTTCCTGGTAATAGCCCAAGTCTCTGATCCTTTCCCTTTTGTTTGCAGTGATGCTGTCATCTCTTCTTTTTACAGTCCCTATATATTATCTTCATTCTTTATCTGGCCAAGCTTTCATCTTAGCTTGATACAAATCTGTAGGTTTAAAAAGCTATACCTCCCTTTCAAGGCATTGCTTCCTTCCTCTACAAAAGCCCAAAAGACAGGGTCCTTACGTGGCTGTAGGTCAGTCCCCTGAGCAGCAGAATCACAGACAAAACTGCTCTGTCAGTTGTTTGAGCCAAGCTGGCATGTTCAGCCACACGCATGGAGATCTGCAGATGATCCTACGAGCACATCACCATATTTCAGACCTTGGATTCAGCCTTTTCACTCTCCAACAGCAAAGACTCACCCAATTTCACTTGAAGTGGGGATGGCTTATAGTTCATGGCTACAGTCTCTCCCTCTCTTGTATCACAGTCTCTGTCCGAAATAGATGCAGCTGTTGGATCCTGTTAAGAAACAAAAGGAAACAAAACAGAATGGTTTAGCTAAAGTTTATGCAGTCTCTTCTCTAACTGGCTGTTAGGCGAGTCCATCCCCACCTGCATTCAGAGGGAGCTGAGAACATGCCAGTGTTTTGAACGGCCGAAACCCAGGGACAAAGCACAGAACTTTGGAAACACATTTAGTACGCTAAAAGTATCTCTGGAAACACCAGATTTCAACATCAGACTTATATGATGGATGATATTAGGAATATAATGTGGATGGTAGGTCACCAGTTCAAATTCAGCCTGGGTTGGCAGTAGTCCCAAACCACTTTCATGTGATGACTCTTCAGGGTGTTGTATGAAATGCATTTACAGTTTAAGCGGAGTTCCAAGTGGACCAGTCAACCTCGTGATTAAAACTAAAACGCTCGTGACCAGGTCTGTGTGAAAGTCCAGCTCAGAACAAATGAGGACTGAATGAGTGGGAGAATTCAATCTCCAGTCCCTCTTGGGAGAGGAATGGAGAAGCCTAAAGTTCCGATACTGAATGTATTTTGTGGCTAACTGGAAAGATTTAATTTCAGTATCTGTCAGCACAGCACCTTCCACCATCAGTGAAATCTCCCCAAAAATCAAAGGTCCCCAAACACAAAGTCTGGTCCATCATGCCTACTTGTAGGCCATCTAATCCAGGTAGTGTTGTTCTCTATGGAACAGTGCATGAAGGGATTCAGAGAGAAACACACTACCCATTCAGGCAGTTCTCTCACTACTAAAAACATTTAAAGTCCTTCACAGCAAACTTCAAACCTGTTGGAACTACCTCAACTTAGCACCACAGTAAAAATTAAAATTGCTTTTCACACATGTTCACTTCTTCCCATCCAGAGCTAGAAACTAAATTAAACATGCATATACATATGTGTATGTAAATTTGGATTTATAATAGGTAGAGCTGCACATGGAAAACAAACACCCAACATTACGTCCAACATCTGAAGAAACCATCACTTCGTAAGAAACAGAACAAAGCATCAGAAACTAAATACCAGAAAATACCATTCCAAACCAGTGAATTGATACTGTTCATCTCTCAGTTTCCGGAGTTTGTGTTTTCTACATAATTTTGTACAAAAATGCAACTCATCATTTGGCACTGACACCTGTATGCAAGGCAGAGCCACTGAGTTTCAAAGCAAGGTACCATCATCCTTTGATCTCAGTAAAAAAATCACTTGGTGAACCACTGTCCCTTCCTCCCCAGTGCCTGCCTTCTCTCTGTAGTGCCCATTGGCTCTTTTTAATACACTGTGCTTATGAGATAAAACACGATTCTTGAATCAGGGTCTATCTTCATAGAAACTGGTTGAATAACACGTGTAGGGTTATAATGTTTTATAAAAATTCAGCTCCTTTGCGTGATCCAGTAGACTTGGACAGTACTTAAAATGGATGGTTGCTTACAAGAGCTTGCATCAACAACATTAAATAGATAATGCTGAACCATATGCAATTTCCTCTGCTTTCCTCTAATGCAGTCACTGCTGTACTTTTCCTCTAAGGCAGTGGTTTAATGATGGGTTAAAAAGGTTAGAGCAGGTTGCAAACAGAAAGCCAGCAGTTGTAGAGACTGATAGGGTCTCCCCTCAGCCTCCTTTCTCATAGAGACGCGTGAGCCAGAAGTTCACATGGCAGAGCAGGGGCCCAGTGACCTGGACTAGCTCAGGTTCACACTGTTAAAATTACACTTAAACTCTTTAACTCAAAACCAGACCCTACTTTTCTCAGAAGCTGATGTGCCGACAGTAGCTTTTCCTTGTGGATAACCTGCTGGTGACGTGAGATGTCCGTTTGCATGAACAGAGGAGAGGGAAAAATGTTCTGAGGTGCCTCTGAGGATTCAGACTGTGGTCCTGGACCAGAGGACTCAGCTGGAACAACGTCAAAGCTCTGCTCTAGACCAAACAAATAGTAAAGGCTTCCTAGACATCCAGAGAAAACAAAGATGATTTTCAAAGAGTGGTGACTTCCATCTTGTCTTAGATGCTCATCTTAAAAGCAGACAAGTCTGTCCTAGGAGGTGGGTCTCCCTCTCCCCAGTGACTACAGAGGAGGCCTGGGAACTGCTGGAGACTGCAGCCTTGCCTCTGACGCTGGAGGTGGGAGCGATGGAGGACACAGCAGCAGAGTCCACAGTAACACCGGGACTTCAGCTCCACAGTTTGTACTGGCACTTTTCTGCTCCAGCAGCATGGTGCCTCTAGAGCAGACCCGCAGGGGAACATGTCACAGCCACAAGACAAACCCGTGACTTGCACAGAGGGATGACGAAGCATCAGCAGAGCCTGGGTGACCACCGCTGTGTGCACAAGCCAGTCCTGCGCCCTCCAGAGAGAGAAATGGATGCGCAGGGAAACCGAGCTGGGCCAGAGACAGTGTCTACCTACCCCCGGCCTGGGAGTGCCAAGGCACTGTCATATTTCCCATCCATCACTTCATATACATCCTGCAGCAATGCACAGGACTCCAGAGTAAGAACTCTGGCTGCGACAACAGCATTCCCACGGCAGATAGGCTGGAGCGGCCCCTTACATGAACGTGTTTTGCTTCTGTGCATGCTGAACAGGTGCATTCCTCTCTCTATAGCTCATCTACCCAGAGAAACATTTACTTGACTAACCAGCCTTTTGCTTGTGAATGCCTACGAACACACTGAGACTCACCGCAAGCTTTTGCTATTGAAATCCACTTGGTGATTTTGTCCTTTTTTACAAGCCTCCCTAAACTGATGCATTCAGCTCTGACCCTGATGTCAAAATCTCAGCTACATGGTGTGACCAGTCCCAGGCCAGATGATGTTATTTCTCTCTGCTCGCTGAGGGGCACAAAACACTCCAAATCAAAAGCCAAGTGCCGAGATGTAGCTGCTCTAAATGGCTATGGGAATTTAATACATTTAAGGGATTTTTTTGTTCCTGAGGCCTCCTTATGTGTTCACTCCTAGGGAAAATACACATTCAACCAGGCCACTGCATGAAAATTCATCTGGGGCCAGACTTTAATCGAAGTATTCTCCCCACATACAGCTTACTTGGGCATGCACAATCACAGCATTCAAAGGGTGGGGTGATTCCTTAATAGTTTGTTTCTATAAGCTTGACACAATGGACCTTGAAAACTGCCCTCCTGCTAGGTACAGCCATGTCCTACAGCGTGCGTACCGTGTGCCATTTCTGAACATCAGAAATTGGTTTCAGTGAACCTCCACAGAGCAGGAGTGCTGTGAATCCTCAGTATACAGGGGCACAGAGAGCAGATGAAAGCACTTTAAACTGAAATCAGGGGTTTAAGGAAGAGGACATGGTCAGCAGGGTTTTTATTCTGTCTCTTATTTTAAATCTCTCCTTTCCTTTTGCAGTACTTAGCAAGAAACACAACACCTGCCATTGCACTAGGTCTATAGCCTTTTTAGTTGTATTGTCTATCTCTCCCAGTAACCCACACTGACTACAGGGGAAAAATATGCCCAAACAGCCAGCAAACTGTGCAGTTACACTGTGAGCTGGGTGCTGGGCACAAACATGCCCTTGTCACACCTTGGAAAATGCAGCTTCCTCTGCCTTCCTTTACAGTCAACATGTCTGACATTCCACAAGCTTAAAAAGTCTCTGCTTTCCACCCTGCAAATCCTCTGGGATCCCAGTGAATGTGGAAGGGAATGGGCACACACAGTTTCTGTGGCCTTCGGCTGCCCCTTAAAAACATATCTGGAAACTGAGATGTCTTTCTGCCCACCCTTCCTGATTCTAAAAATCAGTCATTTTTGCAGCCATAATCTGCTGTCTGGGGGAAATTCTATCATCACGAAAACAGCTCTTGCTTCTTGATAAAAGCAGAGGGGCATGATTGCCCTTTACCTCTAATCTCAAGGAAAGATCCAATGTACACGGCTTTACCCACTGCTTCTCTCCATAGTTCAGAGGCTTTGGTCTGGTCATCATCAGCTGAATCAGTACGAGCTGACTGCTCAGGACTATCATCCAGCTACCTCTGCCTCTGTCCAGCACCAACGAATTATGTGTTTGCTGCCTTCTATCCAGCTTAAAAATGATGGAAGTCTGGGTGCCCACACGTGTGTGGCAGCCTACAGCGAGCACTTGCAGCTCAGCAGACTCCTGCTTTCTCAAGCTGCCCGTGTGGGTCACACCCTGCAAACAAATGCTAACAAGAAAGGACAAGCCCAAGTGCTTTGCTTCTTTTCCACATCAAACACTGAGTTTGGAAAAATTGATATATGCTCTGTGCATGAGAGACTGACTTAGTGAGCAGAAAAACAAGTGAGAAACTTCATGCACCCCTGAATACAGAGGGGACATTGGGATCACCAAGAAGTTTCTATCATTGTCATGCTGTCATCCCAGACTCTCAGGGCAAGAACATTACTCCTGATAATAAATATTTATGCCTTCAGTCTCCCTGCCCTGGGAACAGAAAATCCTATGCAATTTGCAGATTCTCTCTGCCTCAAGCTGTACCACACTAGGTTATCCTGAGAAAGGCAGCAGGCTTCTGGGGAGGGCACTCTGATGTGCACAGGTGGGCACGTAAAAGCACAATCTCACAGTGTTTTGGACAACAGACCTCTGCCTCCTCTAGGTATCACTACAATATAGACATGAAATATCTGTGAACCTAAAATGCTTAAAAAAACCCACTAGGAGCAAAAGCACTGGGAACCAAGATGTGTATAGTCTGTCTATGTAAGAAACAGCATAAAAGGAGATGCTCCAAGGTTGTTAGATTTATAGTGGATCAAGCCAAATCCACCATACAGATGAAAAACAGTCAGCAGTGGCATGTTCAGCAAGAGAAAGTAAAGCATCACAGAGGGATGTATGGCAGGAATGGAACCTGCAAGCCCGACAAAAGACTCTCTCATGCTGTCCTCCACATCCCTCAGGCTTCAGCCTAAACATATAGTTTTTGGAGCCCATTATTTGAAGGAAGATGTAAACCCCTCAGCAGTCCTATACATAAAAGCTGGAAGCTACAACTGTCTAGGAACACTGAAAGAATGAGGTTGTTCAGAGGAGAAAGAGGAAGACTGAGGGATACCATCGCTGTTTTCAGATACAGAAAGGGCTGCCACTGAGAAAGAGGGAGTATTTTTTTTTCATATTTCTGATCACCAGAATAAGAAACTATCACCTTAAATGGCAAACTGTAGAGGTAAGGGTAAGGAGCTGTACATTTGCCTGATGAAGCTGTAGAATTGCTCTTGCTGGAAGATTTCAAGCCTTGGTTAGAAATAGATTTGTCACACAGAAAGTCAACAGAGCTGATCCGGGTTTGGGGCCATCTGATCTGGATTTGGTACAAGCTGATAAGATCCCTGATCTTTTTAGGTCTTAAGAGGAGCCTGCTTCTCAGCCAGACTCACTAAGACAGAACACCAGTTTATCCCAGGAACAAGAGGTTCTCCAAACTCCCCTATCCACTGCCACAGACCATGGCTGGCCTTCAACTTGTCTCTGGGCAAGCTGAAGAAAACAATTTTTTTTCTGAGTCTCTCATGTTGAAGGAACTCCAGAATCACAGGGTGACCAGAGCAGAAGGCTCCTAGAAAGACGTGGTTGTCGCTTTTCATCAACATGTGCATGCTGCGGGATCCAGAGCACTAACCTAGGTGATCTCCAGAGGTTCCTTCCAACCCCAGCCGTTCTGCGGTTCTGTCATTCTGGGAACCATTCATCTCAGCATCACCACCCCATACCAAAGTCAAAATAAATGGCGTTTTGGTGACACAGCCACTGATGAACTGAAGTACATTCTGATAGCTACTGACTCAGTTTCAACAAAGCAGTAAACAACAACTGCTTATTGACTTTCTACTAGCTCTGCCAATGCACTAGTTACAACACTGTTGTTTTGTCTGTTCTGAGAAACTGCTGAACAGATCTTATTTAACACCAACAATTTAGGCCTGCAATATCCACTAGAAGATCCAGATTTTGAACGTGATTAATTTATAACTGTAAGACAAACTGGTATTTGAAGCCATTTTTTTCAGCAGTTGAAAAGCCAAAGGTGTTAATATTGCTGCATGATTAAAAACTCAAGTCTTATAAATTAAATTGAACCAGAACATCACCAAAATGACTTTTTGCTGTGCACACCTGCAGTCGGGGCAGCTCAGCTCCCTGGCAGGTAATGAGGAGTTCAGATCTTTGCTTTGTTTCACAGTGCCAGTCTGCGTGTGCTGCAATGCTTGTGCCAAAACAGGCCCTTGGAGCCTCGGCCACCAAGGGTCTGCCTGGCTGCCACATTCGAGATGAACAAAATGCAGCAAACAGAAAGGCATGAAGCTGCGGAAAGGGAACAAGACATTTCAGAGGTCTGTTTTCCTAATCAAAACTGACATTTGCAGCACAGGGAAGAAAGTCTCTTTTTTTTTTTTAGATGATGTGTGACTAATACTGGGAGTCTACGGTAACAGAGGAAGCACCAATTCTGTAAGTAGACCAAATCCTTTGGAAAAGCAACTGAGGGACAAGGAAGAAAAATGGGAGTAATTACATGATTTCTGTTAAATTTCCCTTTGAGAAACCAGCAGCACAAGCAGGCCCCGGTCCTTTCCTTTCAATCATGATAGAGTATATTTAACACTATATTTCCCTCCAGGCTCGCTGTTATCACATGCATTTACAGGTTTGGTGTCTTGTGCTAACTTTATGTGATTTAAATTGGATTGTTAACATTGCAAATCAGAGAAATGCCACACTGCACACCCCACTGCCTGCAGCGCCTGCCAAGTGGCTGGCATGCAGCAACTGTTTAAAAACAGCTATTAATTGAGGTATGTTTTCAGGATGCTTCAATACCAAACCATTTCCATCCTTGTAAAGGATATATACATGAAGACAATACACCTTTCATTTTGTACCTCTGATTACACAGCCACAGCCCTGAGGTGCAACGTGAGACACAGGAGTGTTTAAGGCAATAAAGCATCACCAACTTCGTAGCTAACAGTCAGTTTAGCAACTGGCATCTGGCCAAACCAGGATCTCAAAAACCCCCAAACAACTTTGTAACTGCTCCTTAAACCCCAAGTAACGAGGGAGGATACCCGCAAAATGATTAAAAACTGAGGAGTGTGTCAGAGCCAAGGTCACGGTGTGTTTGGAAGACGAAGGCACGAACAGGAGCCTGGGATCTTGGCTTCACGCCATAGCCAAATCCTACAGAAAATGGCATTGCTCTGCACAGCCCTGGTGCTGCCCATAAGGGATCACAGCAGGACCTCGTAGTGACTGAATTCATGCTTGTTGGTTAGTCTTGAAAGTTTTTTTCAAAGGTGTGTCCCATCTTTACTCCTTCAAGGCTTTAAAGGAGCCTCACAAAGAGGAAAAGTCTATTTTGAAAGACAGGGTTGAGTTTTCCACCTGAAATGAAGACAACCAGAGACTCTCCCATGTGGTGGAGAGGAACTGTGCTTCCTTCTCATGGACAACCCCAATACCCGGAGTACCTGGCTAAGAAAGTACGAGACAAGTGGTGCCACGACTGCTGAAATGCCATGGTTGTAGGCATATACAGAATGGTTTACAGATCCTCTCCGCATGCAGCAAAGCTGTTCCAGCTGTACATGAAAGATGAGACTAAAGTTTTCCTGAAGGAAACACTAAAAATGTTGGCTGGTTCTGGCAGATACAGTAGAAATTCTATATTCTGACAAAAAAAGTCCCGGCACAATACAAATGACAGTAGAAGAGTCCTGTTCCAGTGATCTAAGTTCTCTCCAGTGTCCTGGAGACTGGATAATCACTTTCACAGGCCATGGACTGGACCCAGCATGGCAAATATGATGTTACTAAGTTTTCAGAGCCTCTAGCTATAAGAACAATAGCAGGAAAAGCTGTGATGGCTCTACATCCATACCTTTCAGCAGACCAAGGGCTCCAATGAGTGGTTCAATGTCACAGCTATTACCAGCATACCTCTGGGGCCACTTGTACTTTTCCAGTTAGCAGTTAAGACCCGTTTTTTAAGAAAGGCAGCTGATTTTCACATGTTCAGCTCCTACACACATAAGATGAAGTCTTGCTTTTTGCTCCTGGAACACCCCTGGCACCTTTAATGCAATCCCTCAGATCCTTTTCTGAGCTGTTTTATTGCTTCTCCTGTTCGCTGTTTCTCCAACAATCACTCTTCATCCTGGCTTTCTCCTTCACGTAGTAAATCCACGCTCTCCCAAAGGGCAGGGTGTCCAGCTCTGCAGGGTCTCTGACTGATCTGGGTCTCAAGCCAACAACGAGACCCACACAATGGACAATGTGGGTCAGCTTGATGTCAGACATTTCTGGAATGAAAATGAGAATGAGTGCAGGCTGCAGAACATTTATTTTCAGCCTCTGGATTAACGTTGAAACCACAGGATGCCCTCTCCATCACACACCTACTTTACGTTTGCCAGGTCTATTGCCTTCAACCCAAGGCACCCTGGGCAGGGTGTTTGCTGTCAATACCAGCTGAGTTTGTGCACCTGCACTTTACTTAGTCTGCACTCACAACCAAGGGCATGGATGGATCTTGTAAGTGCTTTCAGCAGGGAATCACTGCATTTCCCTTTAGGTACTCAGCCAAACTTGGATCAGGAAAGAGTTAAAGCTACCATCATGGAAATTCAAGGACTCAGCACCCTGTTTTCCAGGGAAGTTGAAGATCTGGGAATGTTGTGTGGCAAATGCAATCAGGATGTTGAGGGAAGAGCAAATACCCGTGTATTTGTCCAAGAATACCGCTGGCCCCAGGAAGGAGAGATTCTGAGAAAACCAAAGAAAGGAGACAGTCTGTAGGCAGGATCCAAACAAAGCCCTGAAGAAGCAGAGTGGGGGCCACTCTGGGATGGAGGTTTCAAGAGACTTCTTACAGAATCACCGAATGTCAGGGATTGGAAGGGACCTCAAAAGATCATCCAGTTCAATCCCCCTGCTGGAGCAGGAACACCCACATGAGGTTACACAGGAAGGTGTCCAGGAGGATTTGAATGTCTCCAGAGAAGCAGACTCCACAACCTCCCTGGGCAGCCTGTTCCAGTGTCTGTTACCCTCACTGAGAAGAAGTTTCTTCTCAAATTTAAGTGGAACCTCTTGTGTTCCAGCTTGAACCCATTACCCCTTGTCCTATCATTGGTTGTCACCGAGAAGAGCCTGGCTCCATCCTCGTGACACCCACTCTTTATATATTTATAAACATTGATGAGGTCACCCCTCAGTCTCCTCTTCTCCAAGCTAAAGAGACCCAGCTCCCTCAGCCTTTCCTCATAAGGGAGATGCTCCACTCCCTTCAGCATCTTTGTTGCCCTGCGCTGGACTCTCTCCAGCAGTTCCCTGTCCTTCTTGAACTGAGGGGCCCAGAACTGGACACAATATTCCAGATGTGGTCTCACCAGGGCAGAGTAGAGGGGGAGGAGAACCTCTCTCGACCTACTAACCACCCCCCTTCTAATACACCCCAGGATGCCATTGGCCTTCCTGGCCACAAGGGCACAGTGCTGGCTCATGGTCATCCTGCTGCCCACCAGGACCCCCAGGTCTCTTTCCCCTACACTGCTCTCTAATAGGTCATTCCCCAACCTATACTGGAACCTGGGGTTGTTCCTGCCCAGATGCAAGACTCTACACTTGCCCTTGTTATATTTCATTAAATTTCTCCTTGCCCAACTCTCCAGCCTGTCCAGATCTCGCTGGATGGCAGCACAGCCTTCTGGCATGTCAGCCACTCCTCCCAGCTTGGTGTCATCAGCAAACTTGCTGATAGTACACTCAATTCCCTCATCCAAGTCGTTGATGAATATATTGAATAGTACTGGTCCCAGTACTGACCCTTGAGGCACTCCACTAGATACAGGCCTCCAACCAGACTCTGTCCCATTGACCACGACTCTCTGGCTTCTTTCCTTCAGCCAGTTCACAGTCCACCTCACTACCCGATCGTCCAGTCCACACTTCTTCAGTTTAGCCGTGAGGATGCTGTGGGAGACTGTTTCAAATGCTTTACTGAAGTCAAGGTAGACCACATCCACCGCTCTGCCATCATCTATCCACCTTGTTATGTCTTCATAAAAGGCTATGAGGTTGGTCAAGCACGACTTCCCCTTGGTGAAGCCATGTTGACTGTCCCTGATGACCCTCTTATCCTTGATAGGTCTTGAGATGGCACCAAGGATAAGTTGTTCCATCACTTTCCCAGGGATGGAGGTGATGCTGATCAGTCTATAGTTGCCCAGGTCCTCCTTCCTGCTCTTTTTGAAGACTGGAGTGACATTTGCTTTCCTCCAGTCCTCAGGCACGTCTCCCATTTCCCATGACTTGGCAAAGATGACGGAGAGCGGTCCAGCAATGACTTCAGCCAGCTCCCTCAGCCCCGCGGGTGCATCCCATCTGGACCCATGGATTTATGGATGTCCAGGTTGCTTAATTGCTCCCTAACCCAGTCCTCATCAACCAAGGCAAACTCCTCCATTGCCCTGCCTTCCTCTGGGGCCTCAGGGGTACGGGGCTCCTCAGGACAGCCTCCGGCAGAGTAGACAGAGACAAAGGCATTCAGTATCTCTGCCTTCTCTGTATCTTCTGTCACCAGGGCACCCACCCCATTCATCAGTGGGCCTACATTGCTTTTAGTGTTAGTTTTATGTGCCATGTATTTGAAGAAGCTCTTTCTGTTGTCCTTGACCCCTCTCGCCAGGTTTAACTCTAAGGAGGCCTTAGCTTTCCTAGTTGCCTCCCTACATCCTCTGACAACAGCCTTATATTCTTCCCAAGTTGCCAGCACCTCCTTCCATGATCTGTAAACTCTCCTCTTCCACTTGAGTTTGCCCAGCAGTTCCCTGTTTAACCAAGCAGGTCTCCTGGCTCCCTTCCTTGACTTCCTATGTGTCAGGATGATCTGATCTTGAGCTTGGTAGAAGCAGCCCCTGAATACTAACCAACTGTCTTGGGCCCCTTTACCTTCAAGTACCCTTGCCCATGGGATTTCCCCTAGCAATTGCTTGAAAAGGTCAAAGTTGGCCCTACTGAAGTCCAGAGTTGTGATTCTGCTTGGTATTCTTCATATTCTCAGGAATAATAATGGATGCCCAGTGGCATTCAAGCTCTTTAACAACATAAAAACACAGACACTTCCAAAACAACTCAAGAGAGGAGCAGATGCCCGAAGCTCATGCACCAAGCATGTGTCACACTGCAGACAGGTGGAGATCTCAGCGGTGGACACCAGCTTACCCTGGGCAGAGCAAGGGGCTCTGTCACAGCCCATGCTTTCATACCCACCCAGCGCTGCCTCCTGACCCTGCAATCCAGACCAATGAGTTCAGCCAGGATCTTGGTGGCTAACACTTAATGGCTTTGAGGGGGCAGCACCGGGCAGCAGGACTGCTCCTGTCCTCACCTTGCCATGCTTGGCATGGGCACCATTTCAAAATCTTCAGCAAGCTGCCCCGAGCACGGCCTGAGACCTCACTTGCCCGTCCTGCAAAGGTGGATCCCAGCATTAAAACCTTAATGGCTTCTCTCCCCTGGTAGAGAAAACAAAGCTGCCAAGCCAACTGCTCAGCAGCCCTTTACTCTTCAGCACAACGCTTTCAACTTGTCCCAAGGGATGGAGAGCTCAATCAATAGATTTCCATATTTATAAGGAGAAAGTTTATGTTCAGCCAAGCTTATGGCAGAAATAACCCTGCAAACAGCAGCAGGAGCGGCAGCACAGCAAACATGTCTGAGGGGTGGGGATGCAAAAACTGAGGGAGATCTCAAGTCACTCTCTACCCTGGCACTGCTTTCCAGCCCCGCGCGAGAAATTGTGAGAGCACAAATCATTTCGGCTTCTAAAATAAGAGCTTGCCTCGCCCCCGCCCCCCACGTCTGCGTCTCCATGACTAATTAGCATTCGGGGGGATACAGATTCTCCTCTGATAAAGAGCTGTTTGGCTCCCATATCCCCTGACATGTTTGTATTAGAAATATCCTTATTATGTGACTAAACGGGTAAGCTGAGACGAAGACACAGGAACTGACTTAAAGGGAAATCACTGATTTTTATAGAAGTGGCTTATAAAGTATTCTGTGTCCAAAGGGCAGAGATACTTCTTCCTCTCCTGATCCTGAAAAAAAAAAAAAGTACAAAACTGAGGTCCCTGAAGAAAAACCTACTTTTATTCCCAGAAGTGGCCGCTCTTATCATCTCCTCTGTTTTCTAAACTCCCTCCTGATTCACTGTGTTATTGCAGGGTTGTGGTTTATGTGCTGCCCGTCGGAGCTGGGCCCAGCGAGGTGTCCGACAGCCCCAGTGCTGCCAGACGCTGCGGATGGGAACTGACAAGCCTGGTTAGCGTTTCACCTCGTTGAGCTTAAAAGTCAGCAGCACACAAAATGCCAGCCGCATTCCTGGCTGTCCCCCGAGAGTGTCTGAAGATATTTAGCACTGTTTTCTCCCACATAGCACGGCAGGCTGAGCAAAGAGCAGAGCACAACTTAAATACTGAGGTAATCTGGGTTTGGCAAGAGCTGTTTGGAATAAAGGCAAATAGACACCGTTGAGCGTTTTTAAAGGAGAATTTGCTTCCCCTCTGTGTTCCCTGCAACGGGGCTGGTCTCCATCCGTCTCCAGCTTGTCTCCTCGGCCTCCTGTTGACAGCATCAGAAAGAGATATCAGGCCAGACGGCTTCTCCTTTGAAGGCAGCCCCTTCATCAGCCGAAATCAAGCCATCTGTCCCCGGCCCCCTTCGAGGAGCTGTAGCAGATTGTGGAGCATGGGAGGAAACACCGCACATGGTGGGAAACGGAAGTCGAGGGAGCTCATCACACACAGAAAAAGCCAAACCAGATCCCTGGTTGAGCTGGGAAAGGAGAGGAAAGGGTGACCGCGGCATCAGTGCTCCCCGGGACAGGCTCAGGCACACGCACGCCGGCTCTCGCTCTTTATTCAGCTCCCTCCGGGCTGCTGTTCTCTCTGCTCTGGAGACGTGGACTAGCTCCAAAGCCCTGCACTGGGCTCCTCAAAGGCCGTGCTGGAAGGCAGACAGCTGTGAGCCACGCAGGGGTTTGCCTGCTTTGCATCATTGCCCAAATCTTTGCACTTTGACAGTTATTTTTAATTTGCCAAATGTCTATTCTTTGGGGTGAAATTTTGTACTCAGGACACTTCTCCCAGCCTGATTTGAAATATATATATGTATGTATAAATGCTGCCCTTTTTTTTTTTTTTCCCTGTAGGGGTGGGGTGCTGGGAACACATTTTGTCACCCTGAGCCCTCCTCTCTAAGTGACATCCCTCTCAGCCTCTGCAGTCTGAGGCTGATGAAGGCAGGGGACTGGAAAGGGATGAGCAGGGATAGAAGGCAGGGTCTGCCAGGAAGACCAGAACTGACTGGAGAAAGGCGGTGGGGGAAACAGACTGGAGGGGAAATAGGAATGGCTGAATGATGTTCCTAGAAGAAAAGGTCTATGATGACAAGGAATAGACAGGATAGGAACAGTGAAAGATGGTCAGGACTAAAAGCACTAGAGGACACAGATGACAGATATCTGCGGTGTGATGCACCTCCTTGCTCTGCCAGGGCTTGTGCACGTGAAGGACAACAACGTTCCTGTCACTTTCCCCAGCCGGTCCCAAGGTACCTTTGAGTGAAGCCTTCTAGCAGTGAAGGGATTTAGGAACCTAACTGGCTCTGTGGCCTGGACTCAGCCAAAGCTGGTGGCATGGAGCTGTGTGTTCAGACAGCCCAGAGCCACGTTGGAGGTTCTTTATAGTCCATTTTCCTCTGTTACCACTGCAGGGAAACCAGCAAGGCTGGTTTGCCAAGCTCTAAAATACGGCTATTGCAGCCTAACTTGAGCCCCTGCAACCTGTGTGCCACAAAACAGTCTTTAATGACGTACTCATGTAAACCCTTTCCCTCGGTAATTCAGGAGCCAGCATGGACCTACACTGGAGATGAATCAGGGTTGCACAAGGAAGGAACAGAAGCCCGAGTACGTGATTTCTTGCACAAGTTGCAAGTCATGTAGGGAACAGGGGAGCAGAGCGCACAGGAGGAAAGATGATCTTTCCGTTATACAACACAGGGCTGTACTAGAGAACTGAGACCTTTACGCTCTTACATGAAATGTGCCAAGTCTCTAAAACCAGATTTCCCACAAAGGGTCACTCATAAGGGTTTCGCTCCACTGCTGGGCTCCTGGATCACAGCCCTGGCATGTGATATGCTGAGTCTACCAAAGGGAGCAGAAGCTGTGCTTTGAGTAGATGAAAGATATGAATCAGGAGGGGGAAAAAAATATCAGGGGATATATATATTACACTGAAAACCCCAAATGATTTCTTGCCTAGTCTCTGTCTCAAGTCCTTATCTGTGGAGCCACAAGTTCATGAGAGATAGAGAAGGGATCTTGAAAGAACTAGGGGGATCTGGTAAGGCTTTCTAATCCCTCACCTCACCTATCAGGAGGGCTGCACAGATGAACATGGGATTTGTGAGTGCTCAGACACTATTTCATCCCAAACGCCACAGAACAGTCCAAAAAATGACTGACTTGGCTGTCAGAGGAATTTTGGTTTTACGCCTTTCTTCACTTTGTGTGCATGTGGCTCTGCCAGTCCTTCTGTGCCGGGTAGACCTATCCTTCTCTCTGATGTACTGGTGTCTTGCAACCCTATCTGTAACCCTGCCAGTTTCTGTGCCAGTGTCACCCCGCTGTCCGTACTGATGTTCTCCACAGAGAGCTGGGAGAGTGGAAGCACTCAGTGAATTAAGAGCAAGAGGACTCTTAAAACAAACCAGAGCAGCGGCCCTGATCTTAACCTTGGCCTTACCAAAGGCCTGTGCTCATTCATCCCAAATGAGGTAAAAAATATTTTGCAGGATGACCTGGTGCTTGGGAAAGTTCTCTTTCAAGCCCCAGTAACTGGAAGGCTGCAGAGGTACAAAAAAAAGAATGTGTATTCCTTCTCATACTGTTTATGTTTACTTTGGTGTAGATCCTCCTTATCCATTAACCTTGTGCCAGCGGGTCCGTAAGCTGTGGGAATGGATTCACACCCCAGCCTCTCCCCACTAATGCAGCCTTGGGATCAGAGTCTTTCAGTCCCATGAAGTTCTTAATATCTTGTGTTTTGGAGTAGGAGTTCAGGTATCTACTAGCTCCTTATCTCTTTTTTCTACCTCCTTGACTATTTTCCTCCTCCTAGCATGCCTCTTACTGTTTCCTTCTTCAATAAGAAACAATCTCAATATTTTCACGGCTTCTTTCTTTCTTGTTTTAGACCTCCAAAATCTTCCTGATTCCATAATATACTTTTTAGGATGGATGATCAGAAACATACACCATGTCCCAGGCAATGTACTACTGATCTAGAATGGCTTCACAATTTTTTGTCTGCATACTAATTTTCCTGAGCTTTTGTTTGCCTTTTTGTCTCTGTCACCACACTACACAGTGACGGTATGCTCCTTTCTCTGTGTCTCAGCTTTTCTGCCCTCCTTTTCATCTTTCAAAGTGTCTTTGCAGGAGAGGTCTGAGTCATTTTCTCCTGTTTTATATTTGGGAAAACTGAGATCCAGAGAAGTGAAGCTGCTCAACACAAGAGCAGGAGACCTGGGTCCTCCTCCAGGGTTCTGTCCCCTAGAGCATCTTCATAAGTGCATTTCTACTGAATACATTTGATAGCACACACCAGAAAGCAGTAAGTACCAATATCACACTTCAAATGACACGGCAAGGGAAAAAAAGTGGTCAGGAGCTATATTACAGTCCTGAAAAGCGGTCCCTTCCTGCAAGCATTTTATATTAAGCAGCAAATTACATAAACAAATCACAAGTCTCACAGGCCAGACCATTGCCCAGACATTTGAAAGACTGATCTCAGTATACAGGCTTGTTTCTTCATCTTACCATCTTCTTTCTCCAACAAAATGTTTTTCCAGAATCGCCTTGCGGATTTTGCTCAGTTATTTTCTCAGGAACTTACTCGTTTTGCATTATCATCCAAACCACTGTAATTCAGACAGAGCTCCTCAATGTTTCAGTTATGTCCCACATCCCTGATCAATGTAAATAGTCGCCTCTCTACCAATCTGTCTCATCTGACAATTTCTTCTCCCTGTGAGTCTTACTCATAAAAGGAACTTGCAATTACAAAGGGAAAAGCAGCATATGATTTTAAAAAGCACATTAAAAAAATGCACAACTTTTCCCCTAAGGTACCTTCTCAGTTTTAAGTTTGGAGGCCAGGTCCACATTTGTGTGTTTCTTCTGCCGTGCACAGCATGTATAGAAAACTGGAGGAGACTAGAGAAGAGTCAACAAAACATAACAACGGGATCTTCTGCAAGGGTTGCAATTTGGTTTGTAAGTTGCCTACAGATTAATATAAGGCAAAGCATTAAGAAGGCCTCTCATTACCACTGAAGCCTTTTAGCTTAATGAGGATGGCTTAGACAACACACTCAGATACAGGAGACACGGTTCACGTAAAGTTTCTGTAAGAAAGGTCCCTTAAGCCTGGTTCTACCTCTTTGTCTTCACAGCTTTCGATTAACACTGTGGGGCAGGCACATAAACACTTTTAACTCGTTATCCTCTTTTCAAATACCTGTGGACATAAGATATTTAGCTGAAACAGCCCTTTGTAGATATTTTAAATTCCATTATCATTAAGAAGGTGTGGGAAAGAGATACTGTTTTCCTTACATATTAGTTCCATCTTCTGTAGGTAGAAGCAGCTTTTTGCATTCATTTAAGGTTTGCAACATCTGTGCTGCTAGAAAAAGCTATCTGAAATGTAAATCTTCAGAGCAATGACAGACTGAAGTTGAACTCAACACTTGACTTAGGGAGGCACAAATCAGGAACATTACCGGCTCAAATACCCAGAAGCCCCGCAATGAAATAAAAAATGGTAAATAAATTGAGGTCTCTCTGGGTGATCATTCTCATTATCTGGCTATAAAAGATAAAGAGAGAATCTGCAAAGAAAGCTTGTCATTAGCTGTTAATTGAAGACACTTTCAGAAAGAGCTGCTTAAAACTTGAAAGATTGACTGTCTTTCCAACCACTACCTAATGTGCACGTTAGAGCTGTATTAAAGAAGTCTCATTAGGTCCCTGCCCCCAGCACCACAGCTCAGAGAGAGCTTCTGATGCTTTAGATGAAATTCGTATTTTAAAAAGCTCATGTACATACAGCCTAACCCCTGGGCATATCTTCAGCATACTTTACTGCATACACTTCTACCTAAGCTGATGCTTGTGTTGTACAAACACAAGATACCTAAGTGTGTTGTAATGACCTTCAAAAGAGGCAGCAGTCCTGCTCCATTACCATGTATAAACATACAATGTACCGACAACACAAATCATAATGATTAGCCTGTAAGCTAAATGCAGGTATCTCAGGACATGATTTTAGGTTTTTTTCCTCTTTCATGTGCCTTCTTTTGCTCTTACCATCTTCCTCTCCTTATTCCCAGACCTTTTATTCTCACTCACTAATGGGAGCTCATTAGTCTTCAAGAGGGTCTCCTGTTGAGATAATTCCTAGGTGAGACAGCTCCCACGAAGCAGCCAGCCTCTATGCCACGCGTAACCTGTGCTCTAACCTGACAAAACTTGGAGGCTTTCAATTTAAACTGGTTACATTTCAATTTAAACTGTTCTCTGTCTCTACAATTCTTGAAGTAAAAATCCTCTTGTACCTAGGTTATCTCCAAAGCATTCTTTTCTATCTAAATTACAGAACCATCTATCATATCTAGAAACTGGACATCATCGCAAGAGCTTGTTCTAAGTGCCCGCAGAATCACAGCTTTTAAGTGAGGGGTGAGATGTGGGGAGAACCTGAAACAGCACACAGAGGTGGCCTGAGCCCAACAGGGTCACTGAAACAGGGTCACGGCCAGAAAACATCTGAAACAACTCAAGTGGTTAATCTGTGCCAGAGAGATTAACAATTTAATTGTAATCTGTGTTTATGTAGTTTGCACAGCGTGGCGGATGCAGCCAAATAAGCACCAGTTTGGTCCAGGCTCCACGGGAGGCCAAGAGCTCCTTCCAGGAGACCCCCAGGGAAGCAGAACGGCAACTGAGCGCCGGTGACCTGTGGGCGCAGGGAGTCTCGTGCAGACTTTTCCTACTGTCTGCAATTTGACTACAAGTCAACCACTTCATTCTATAAATATGACAGCCTGGATGAGCCCACTTTGAGCTCTCCCTCCTAAATAAGTGAGCTGTATGGTAACGGTGTTACTACTCGGAGATCAGCGGATGTGCACAATTCAAGTTCAATATTAATCATTTAGCTTAAGTAGATGCACACCAAATGTAATGGATTATTTAGAGATACAGGGTTGTATGATTTTTAATATACTCTTTGATTCATCGTACTTAGTAGACTAGATTGGATAAAATTTTAAGCTCGTATTTACCAAAAGCAACTGCAGACTACACTAAACGCCTGCAAGATAAAGTCTAGCTTGCATTTTGCTGGGAAAAATGGAACTGACTGGGAAAACAACGACCCAAGGCTAAGGCACAGACATCACAGACATCTGCAGTGCGGGGCCTGTTTGCACTTCGCTAAGAAGAAAGGATTTATCCAGACAAATGGGCACCCTCAAGGATATGGACCAAAACCAATGTCTACACCTGAACAAAACAGAGGCCCACGTGGAGTCAGGGAAAAGAGGTCCAATGGGGAGCAAAGGACCTGGTGATGAAATTTTGCTATTGGACTGAATCTTGGTGTGAATGGTCTGTAAAGATATAAAAGTTCGTATTTTTCTATGCTTGGGCGGACCTCTGTGTAGGCACCCGGCTTGAGCCAGCCCTTTTGTTATTTTACTCCATGAAATATTTTTCCTGAAAATTTTGCTTCCTGAAAGTCTACTTTGCATGTGATTGCGGGTCTCCCCTGAAAGTTTGCCTTCGGAGCTCTAAGTACAGGCTCCGGAGTGAACAGTTATCAGGGGAAGAAGAACCCTGAACGTTTGCATCATGACGGATATACACGTCGCCCAAGAGTCTGCCTCCAGAGCTTCAAAACACAACCCCTAGAGCGAGAGAAGACGCCTGAAGGTTTGCTTCGTGAACAAATACACGCGCCTGGAAGGAAGGTAAGCGATATTTGGTTTGGTATATCTCCCCCATGCAGTAAATAATAGAGCAAACTCGCCACCAAACTCTTTAATGTCGCACTTCTCTTTAAGAAATCTAAACATTGTTCTGCAGCAAGCAGAACCCTAAATTACTCCCCCACGACACACTCCCAGTAGGATCAATATCATATGTGAAAAGTGACACTGAGTTATGTTTAATCACAGGATAGTTGGTGCACGTCTACCCTGTCTCTGTCTGGTTTTTATGTTTCCACTTCCGCAGTATTTGCAAACATTTGAAGCAGAGCAATAGTCCAAACTGAGTATAAACCTATGCTTACACTGGGAAATGTAATTCACTTGAATTTCCCACCTCAGTAATTTCAGAGTTATCAAGAAGCTGTGAACTATTTCCTGTCTGCAGGAGAGCCAGTGACTTCAACATAGTAAAATTGAATTATTCTGCTCTTACACTATGTAAAATCCTTGCAGAATTGCTTTGAGCAGGAATGGATATTAAATTCACAAACAGTACAGTTTAGGGCCATTTAATCCAACTGCTCCAAGGGCTTTTCAGATAAAACTACTCCCCCAGCTGTAATGGGGCAGGGTTCAGGGAATTTGTAACTGTTTTTGAAGTTTCCAAAAGAATCTGTATGGCTCAACTCCAGTTTGAGATGCTAGTTCTCAGGTCCAGCTTTTACATCAAGCAAATTACAGAGGTAGCTGCCTCCTGTCATCATGCCCACAATAATTCTGAGGTGCTCATGGTGACCCATGCACAAAGCGACAATGTGTGCCGTCCTAATTATACAGGAGCCACGCCAAACAGATTTTCATTTACAACCATGCCCAGCACCTTGCACTCAGACAGTCCAGCTCATCCTGCATTAACATTTTGGTAATCATTCTACATTTCTATTGCGCTGGTGGTTATCCAATTGCATTAACATGCCACGTTTTAAATCCAGAAATGAAAGTACACCAAGCAGAACAGGAGCTAGTATTGTGGTTCATACAGAGCCAAGACGTATCTTACAAAAGCACAGCTGTGAGGAGAACATGGATGCTGAAGTTGGATTACCCCTACACACTTCAATTTAACTCCTTACTGTCTCTACTTCCTACTAACAACTTAATTGTATGGCTTCTCCTGAAGAACATAATTTCCCAAAAGCCTCCAGAAGTAGCTTAGGTCTCACACCACGAATATAGTTTACAAGATGTAATTATCACAGTGAAGGTGTTTTCTTATGGGAGAAGAATCCAGCCCACTAACAATTGGCTAACAGTGTTTCTTACTGAGCCCCTGGAAAGAAGACCTCCTCCTCCTCCTGTCAGTGTGACTCGAGACTTCAACCTGAATATGATCGATAAAAAGAAGAGTTTGGAAAATAATTTTTCAGTCACATCCCCACAGAGAGTATGAACTAATAGAGGCAGGTGAACATAAACCAGCCTATGACAATGACTTGAATCAAGACCTCAGCTATCCAGATGAGCCTCTTACTACAAACGCAATGCATTCCCCCTTCAACAGCAACCAGCTGCCAGGCTGACAAGTCATTCACCCACAAACTGTGACATTTGCTCACAGCATGTTTTTGTCTTTCTTCCACCACTTACAACAGCACAGCTCAGCTGGCAGCCCGGGCTGGCATGCTGCTTTTTTCCTTGAAGGAGGGAAGGGGAATGGCTCTTCTGCCAGCATAGGCTGCCTCAACATCTGATGGTCTCAAAGCTGGGGTGCTCACCAGCCTGGGAGCCTGAGCAGTTGCTGCAGTCCCTGGAGGGACGGAGTGAGGCTGGGATCACACACATAGGATCACCGAATAGAATCATAGAATCATTTCAGATGGAGAAGACCCTCAGGATCATCGAGTCCAAGCACAACCATAATCTAACTCTAGCACTAAACCATGTCCCTAAGAACCTCGTCTAAATGCCTTTTAAACACCTCCAGGGATGGTGACTCCACCACTGCCCTGGGCAGCCTGTTCCAGTGCCTGACAACCCTTTCTGTGAAGAAATGTTTCTTAATATCCAGTCTAAACCTCTCCTGGTACATCTTGAGGCCATTTCCTCTTGTCCTATCACTTGTTACTTGGGAGAAGAGACCAACCCCCTCCACGCTCCAACCTCCTTTCAGGCAGTTGCAGACAGCGATCAGGTCTCCCCTCAGCCTCCTGTTCTCCAGGTTGATCAGCCCCAGTTCCCTCAGCCGCTCCTCATCAGACTTGTGCTCCAGACCCCTCACCAGGTTCGTTGTCTCCTCTGCACTCTCTCTAGTATTTCAATGTCCTTCTTATGATAAGGGGCCCAAAATTGAACAAAGGATTCAAGGTGGGGCTCCACCAGTGTCCAGTACAGTGGCACAATCACTTCTCTAGTCCTGCTGGCCACACTATTCCTGACACAAGCCAGGACGCTGTTGGCCTTTTTGGCCACCCGGGCACACGCTGGCTCATGTTCAGCCGCTGTCACCAACACCTCCAGACCCTTTTCCCCCAGGCACTTACCAGCCACTCTTCCCCGAGCCTGTAGCGCTGCCTGGGGTTGTTGTGACCCAAGTGTGGGACCCGGCACTTGGCCTTGTTGAACCTCATACAATTGGCCTCAGCCCAACGATCCAGCCCAGTGCTTACTGCTGGGGCCACAACTGCATCAACTGGTCCTCAAAGGCAGGACCCAGCTCTGTGAAGCCACCGCAGCTGGGCCACGCAGATTCACAAATCCCACTGGCACAGCAAAGGGAGGAGGTTGGTGCATCTCGTGTCATACTCAAGATGACTGTCACAAACACACTGCAGGTGAAAAAAATAGACTCTCTAAGCATGAGACTCCTACATCTGTTCAAGTCTGTGAGGTGAGTAAGCATCCATGCATCCCTGCAATGTGAAGACTCATCCCTGCTTCAGAAATGGAAGATTAAATGTTACCTGAGCAAGCCTGGTATTTTATATGCAAACTACTACATGGTCCAAAATCTCTTTTCTTTTTTTTTCTTCTTTTTTTTTTAAAAAAAAAAAAAACTTTCCTCAGTTGGGGCAATTGAGAGAAGAAAGTTTCAAGCTTTAAACTGAGTGTCTTTGACATAACTGCAGAACCTTGTAAACCATTTCCAGCTGCAGGAACTTTACATTTCCATTCAGATCGCTCCAGCTGAACATGTTGCACCACAGCTGAAATTTAAGAAAAGCGTCAATACTTTCATTCCCTTATTTTAAAATAAAAATTTTAAAGGGGAGAGAGGCAAGACTTCAAGGCAGAATTACTGGAGTGACACTATACTCACACTGCAATGGAAACAGCAAAGACTTAGTTGAGCCCTCTCAAGATATCAGGATTTAAGAAAAACAAACAAGCCACACCAGCATGGAGAGGCTGCTTTTGTCCCAGCCAGTGTGAGAGCCATCTGTTAAGAGATTCACTTATGTTGTTGGAGTAACAATTCCACAGCTGTTCTCCATGAATTAAAAAGAAAGTACAAATCAAAACGAAAAGTGTATTTCCAAAGATAGTTAAAGGAACTCTATTTCTTTGTGCTGCATTAAACAAACAAACAAACAATAAAAAAACCAACAAGGAGGGAGATGCCACTGGCAAACTCCTTTTCTTTCTCAGGAGAAAACAGGAAAGCACATCACTTTAATCCAAAATACACCAGTGGTCTTCTACGCCTTATAACCCAAGGAATTTCATTTAACCCCTATTATATCCTGTAACAGATAATTTGAGAACCGTATTAAGGTATTGATCCCCGTCTGCTAGGTACACCTCCCAAGTAAACTACAGATACATTCAGAATTGAAGACCGGTATACTATGTACTACCTACAAACAGAGGTGGAAGTTAGAGAAATGAAGCAGAAGAATCTCCAACTTCTTCCCCAGCAAAAGAAACACTTATCTGGAGCTCTTCTTTTTAGTCAAGTGAAAGCTCCTCTCTCGTTTCTGTTTATTTTAATGACTGGGACAAGCCTTATGCAAACTGGCACCTATTCAAATCCTGTAGGAGGACAAGATGTCAGGTTTAATGTCCTCTGCCCAAGCCGGCTAACATAATTACCGGAGACCCTACTCAAACCATCTCTGACAGCATCTGAAATGCCCTTGGCTCGCAGCGCAGCGAGCAGATGAAGAAGGGGCCGTGTTCAGACTGCTGGCTCCAGACATCAATCTCGGCCAGCACGATGACTTCTTTTCAGGAGCCAGGACGTGACAGCTTTAGACAGCAAGTGCCCTGAATTGCTCGCTGCTCTCTTGAACCTAGATGCTCGTGGTCCCAACCCCTACCTGCTCCTGTGCAGCTTTAGCTCTTTTCTTCCTGTGCCAGCTGTGACACTGCTGCTCTCGTTTCTCCATGAGATCAGTCAGTGATGGCTGAAGGTGTGCACCACAGCCTTTAACTAGTACAGCCAGCAAAGCATTTTTATAAAGCAGCAAACCTGGACCATCAGGATGCAACTCTGCATAAGGAAAGGGATTAAAATCCAAGCACAACTGCGGAACACCCAAACTCTAAATTACAATTACTATTATTCTTCCCTGTATATAAATCTACATATATACTTTTTTCTTCCCTGCAGGTAGCAAAACCTGAAACTAATTAAATGTAGCCCTTTCAGGAACATTGCCTAATAGATCTTGGTAAGGCAAAGGTAAATTACTTTCTATTTAAAGCAGATTAATGTGGAAAAGCCTGGGAATGTTAAAAAATAATAAACCTAAAGAATGTAATAATGACTCCAATTTTTTTCAAAAAACTAGACTGTTCTGCTTTTAAGAGACTGTCCTCTCAACTCTATGGACACACAGAATATTCCTGGATGTGTAGGCTGTGCAACACCGTAAACTGTGAAGATCAGGGCGACTGCTCCAGACTAATAGTGTAATTTTCCACTGCATGGTTTTCATTTACAATTCACCTATTGTATCCAGAGTCTAATTGTAGCCAAGTACATTTTCAGGTTGTTCAAGGTATAATAAAGAAGCAAATAGCTTAGAAAGGCAGCTTTAACTTCATAATTAGAAACATTTGCTATTTCAGGTGGCTTCTCCCTAGCATGTTTATAAGTTCCCTATTATACCCTTCAGTGTGTTGTAAAAATAAATTATGAGAAGGCGCAGAGTGATTCACAGACACAATAAAAAACAGGGAAAAGAGAAACAACGCAGGGGTCTGGAAAAACCTGAGACAGCAGAGTATCTGGGTGTTCATAAGAGAAGTGATTTCCCGTAGGAGAGATGATAGATGAGGAGTCTCTGCATTTGATTCCCATGACGCCCATTAAACACAACGTGACAAGGGAAATCTGTCCCCATTTCCACATATACGCAATGTGAATAGGTTTATCTGTAGATTTCAGAGGCACACGCCAACGCTGTGCACGGGTAGCCACCATCTCAGTGCAACCTGGCAGCTACTACCCACTGGAACAGTTGAGGATGCTCCTCCAGCCACTCCACAGCCACAGTTAACACTCCAGATCCTTCAGTGCTGCTGGCAGCAACGCAGGCTCTCCCAGGAAAAGTGACTGTACTGCTGGGGGCAAGGCAGGCCATTCTGAAAAGCCACGAAGTCCCTCCCAGTTAAACATTAACATGTGAAAACAGATCTACTGCCAGTAAGGAAAAGCAACGTTCACTCTGCTGGGGAATGGCCAACGCTGCTTTCCTTTGCAGCTAGCTCGGTGAGATCGAGAGTGAGATTAGTACAAGGTATGTCTCATGAATCGTCTTTATATGGGCACTGGTATGGCAGAATTTGGTCTTTGTGAAAAGCTATGGTCTTCAACACCACAGTGGTCTCTGGCCCATCCAGGTCACTGAAGTCTGGAAACCACCACTTTTGTGCAACACCGATCAAAAGTCAGGACTGGCTGAAACGCCAGAGATGAAGATAGTGCTCACCAGGAGCAAGAGCTATTGGCTCCTGACTCTCCTGAAATTTTTTGTAGAATCTTTCTCTTTTTATGTCTCTTGCCTTGTTTTGCATTGTTAAAACCCTTGTTGCTTTATGTAGTGACTACCATCTTAATTCAAAGTTGTAGTCAAGTAAAAAAAAGAAATAGCACTTGCACTGTAATGACTCCTGGTTATTGTCTTTGCTGGCCTGGAGCTGGCAGTTGAAATGTGAAAGGTTTTCTACCATCTCATCAGTTCTCTGACTGATTCACCACCCTGAGGAGGACTACAAAAACTGTGACAGGGAAGACACACAAACCAGAAGCTTGAATTTAAAAGGCCTGCAGTCAGTTGTTCTAAGATTAGTGGAAGCATCATAAATAGGTGGTTGAATGAAAAGATGAGTTTTCTTTAACTTTATTAAAGACTTAACCCTTTTCTACTGTTGCCCCTAAACTGGACGCTAAGGAGCAGCGCTGAGCTGCAAGCATTTCTGATTGTTGTATTTTCCACCCTGTATCAATACAAGTTATTTTTTCTTTAAAATGTATAAGGCTATGATCACCATTCCAGAAAATTCAAGCCAGCACCATATATCAACTCTTCTAAAGACTCTCTCTCCCTGTTTCCCTGCTAGCACAGTATGGATGTTGCCACAAGCATCCTGAATGACATGGGTGATACAGATAAACCCTCCTTAAGGCCACGCGTCACAAATACCCTGCAAACAGTCACAAAAGGGAGGTCAGGAATCTACTAAAAAAGGAAAACAGAGATGGACCTAAACAGGAGGTGAGACACCGCCTCTTCTGAGGAGTTCTGTGTGGCTGTCAATTGCTCCTGCTGCATCGCTACAAGCCGTACCAATAACCGATGCTGTCCTGTCCAGCCCATGATGGATGGCTGATTGCTAGCTCTTCTGTTTTGTAGCTTTCATCAGTACAGAGTTTTCCATGCTTAAGATGCAATACAAGATTGCAGACCATGCTCTGCTCACAGTCCACCAAAGAAACCTGAAGAAAACCCTTTTATTTTAATGGCATTGCTTGAGTTTTGCATTAGTGTAACAGCATGCTTCTGCAGCCCCCACCGCCTTGTTAAGCACTCCCATCACTGTCAAAACAAAATTACGAGAGAGAAGAGAAGGTAACATCTAATATGAAGTTGTCTTCTTTCACTATATTAGAACAAAAATGCTTCTATACAATCAACATTTAAAAGATATCTTTGCATTTAATATCTGTTGTATTCAATTCCCACTAGGAGGCCTAGCTGGGGCATCTGTTTATACATGCAGAATATTGAAGAGATGACAGGAGTCAGTTATCTTGGCTCTTACACCTAAAAGTGAGAAATCCTGAATCATAAAACTTTATTTACATTTATTACAGAGAAGAAAGGAAAATTCTGACTTTGCAACCTGAGGAAACATTAGCTCTAGCCTAAGAAAGCAAGCTAGGAATTAGACAATTTGATAAATTCTGTAACTGTGTTGATTAGGAACGTTTAACAAGAGATTAAAATTCTCACGCGTTTCAACATGAACACAGGGATCCGAGAAGCTTTCAGACATATTACTGCGTGTCCCACTCAGCAGGCTGCAGTGGACGGACAGGCTGGAGAAAAAGCAAAGATGCCTGGGGCTTTTGCACAGAACGGTGCTGTCGCCTCTCCCTCCTGCAAAGCAGGGCACTCCAGATCCCAGCTACAAGGGTTTTAAAAAATGAGACTTCTATCTATTATAAAATACTGTCTTTGTACAATATGACTAGCTGTGTGATGAAACTATGTCCCACATGCCTTGCTGTGTTCACATACGCTTCAACAGAGCTCTACCCACAGCAGGTACCGGTAGCGTGTGCAAGGCAGCGAGATCCACCTACAGAACAGAGGTGCCTACATCTCTCCTTAGGCTGAGGTATGCAATACTCATACACCGAACAGCGACTGAGTGGTCACACATTCATTACCTGCAATGTGTATCAGACTAACTAGCATCTCCCCAGTAAAATTATGCAGAGAGAAGGATTTGGTTTATTATATCCAGACAGCATAGTTGGTTCTGAGTGTTAAAACTCCCTTGAATGTGACAAGCTCCTCCTGAGTTACCAGCTGGCCCCAGTCTTTCTAAGGAACACCACCTCTCTGCCATACAAATCACCTCTGCAGGCAAAGGATCACACGGCCCAAGATCAGTGTTTCTGCTCTGAAGTAGTTTATTTTATACAGCAGTCAGGCTAAAACCTTTCTGCAAGATTCCCTAAAGCAAGAACAGGTGCTCGCTGGAGTTATTTTCTTCAGGAATTAGCATTGCCTTGCCTGTCACGGGGGCAGTTTTATGCCTGCAGCGCTGTTTTCCTTTCCATTTGAGGCTCTGACAGTTTTCCCACCTCCAGTCTGGCCATAGTGCTGCACCATCACACCAGCAGCTCCCGGCTCATCAGCAAAAATAAATGGAGAGTTTTCTGAGGCCATTATTCAAGTTCTCCCAGAGCTTATCTCTGAGCCCAAGAGATAAAAGAGAAGACTTAAAAAATAGTCAGTGTAAAATGGCTGCAAATAGCATGGTTGTGCTAGCAGACTCCAGATGATGGGGAAAGCTGTTTGAGAGGGGAAAGCTGTTTGAGAGTTAAAATCATGTCACTGAGCCTATGGAAAGTGTTTCAGGGCCCTAATAATACCCTAGCCAAAATGACAGGCATCAGACACCTAGTTATCTCAACTGCACTAGTTTACAGACATCTGCAGAGAAGTGGAAAAAAAAAGAAAATATGAATTTTTTTTCAAGCCTGCAGTATCTTTCATAAGATTCCCTGGCCTAAGGCAGAGAACAAGAAATGCAGGGAAGAGAAACAGAAATGCTAGAGATTAACTAATTTTAGAATCAACCACACACTGTTTGCTTGCAGCTGGTGAGTGACCTTTGCATTATTCTCAGCTAGCAGGAAATTCCAATCTACATTAATAAGCAGAATATTGTTCACTCTTCCAATAGCACTTGCTTTAAAGGTTTTCTTGCACGCACAGTCCTCAGCCATTTTCTACCCACTTCTTCACACTGTCTGCTCATCTCGATGCATCTGAATCAGTGCAGCAGTTTGCAATGGTGGTAACCATCACTTGGCTGCTCTGTCAAATGAAACTCTCTAAAGAGTTTTATATGGGAATGGAGAAAGAGGGCTTCTTCACCCTTCACAGCTGTGCTACAACAGGCATTTCCATATGGCCACTGCTACAAGACAGGTACTTTCAACCAGGGATTCACCCCAAATTTTCTGAGATTATTTTAGCAGCAGAGGATTTCATGGGTGATTAGATGAAGACAAGCTGGGTTCCATTCGTTGCAGATGTACAGTTCTCATTAAACTCAGTAACGGCTGTACACAGACATAACTGGATTTCCAGATTTTGACTGCAATCTGCTGAAATATGAATTCAAGCTTTGGACTGCTCTCAGCCACAACCAAGCGTTTAAAAAGGAAGCTGCAGGGCAGTGAAGAATCACTGTCTTGAAAACGTAATTGGACAAAGGTTTTAAACTACTTTTATACAAATGTTCTTCTGGTCTTCTTCCATACTGCAGAAAGCATGTCCGTGCAAGGTATGGAAGTGTTCTCCACTTGAGCAGAGAAGTCCTGTCCCAGCTAATTGAGATGGCAATGATCCTGCCCATGCAGAACCTTCTCACTTTGCCCCGCGTGCCCAAGGCGTACTGCTGACCCCAGCAGCGGCTGCGTTTCTGCAGAAGGGAAAGCAGGTGCCACTGTAAGAAGCACTGAATGAGTCTACAGTTTCTCTAGGCTAACCAAAGTTTTATGGGAATTCATATACAAGTAAACAAGTGGAATTTAGCACAGCATCCTGTAATTCAATGGACTTCCTAGCAGATAGTGGGGGACATTGTTTGGATACTGGAAAGCCAGTCTAAGTTGCATGTAGGCAATCCCATTTGGCAACAGACCCAGGCCCATGTTTTGGTTCCACGTACAAACCCTAGTCACCCTCATCTCATTTGAGAATATCAAGAATCACCTTCCATGCGTTGGCCACCCCTCTTCCAATCACAGGCTGGCAGCTGCTGTGAGGGTGCATAGCTTCCCTCCCCCTTTTCCTGGCTGAGAGCCACCCAGTCTGGCTGAGGTTGGTGGGGACCTCTGGAGGTCATCTGGCCCAACACCCCTGCTCAAGCAAAGCCACCTAGAACCATCACCCAGGATCAGGACCAGATAGCTTTTGAATATCCCCAGGGATGGAGACTCCACATCTACAGGAAACCTGTGCCCATGCTCCATCAGGGAAGAGCATGTTCCTGCCACATCCATCTCTCCGGGAAGAGCAAAGTGAGGTGGGCAAGCGAGTGCCTGCTATGTTGCAGTGGAGAGCTGCCTTGCAGAGGTCACCTGTGAAAATATCTGTGGCTCGTTTCATTCAAACAGGAATGCAGGCTTACACTAGGTCTGAAGCATTCAAATCCTCACAAGCATACTGTCTTCTTCTTTTCTAGTAAGAAGACATTTAACCAGCTAGGGAAAACAGCCAATTAAACATTTCCCGTCAGGTCATAACCATAGCTAGAAATTCTTAATTAACAAGTTAAAACTCATTTACGAAAAGCTTATTAGCATTTTTTAGGACCAGCATGCTCAGCTTGCCAATCAGAAAACAGCCTGAAACACCGCATGGGAGTCACCAGTTTAGAAGGCAGCCAGCAGATTTACCTGTTTTACATTTGACCCCTTTTCCTTTCTTATTTGTGTCAGCTCACATATAGCGAATTTCAGAAGGAAGCATCTAACCTGCCGAAGGCATATTCATCTCAGGGCTTTAATAATTAAAAGAGCTTTTAAAGCAGTAATTTACCATTGCTTTTGGAAACTATTGTCAAGGTGTTCACTGTCCATGACAGTGATCTGAAGGCCTCGGCTTATTTAAGGGTCACTGGCTCCAACTGATCATCAAAATGTAAGGGCAATTAGATTTAAAAAAAATTGATTTGTCAATTTGCCAATTCCTTTCATATGGTTAACCCTGGTACCTAACAGACAGATGACCACACCTGGTGGAAAAGCAAATTTTCCATGTGAAAGTAGTGAAGCCCTGACCCTTCTGCATCCGCACGTCAGGTGATGCAGTGTTGTCCTTCTCCTGCAGACAGAACTTGTGCAGCTCTGCCCACCAGCAGCACAGTGAGAACATATTTCTGCGTAGTTCTGTTAGCGTGGAGAAAGAGATCGTGAGCAGTAAAACTTAACAAAACCAGCTGTGTTTTACTCTGCTGATTTTGGAACAGCCTGATTAGCAGCTGTCAGTTATTGAAAAAGACAGATGGAAAAAAGGAAGGGGGAAAACACAAAGGAAAAAATCTCTCTTGTTCATGACCCAAAAAACATGGTTTCAAAGACAATGCTTCTTTCCAGCAAGAGAAGATCCAACTATTTTATTTTCTGCAGGTACTGATGAAATGGGGCTCCAGCATACTAAACAGCAGGGCCACTTTGGCAGGAATCCTGACATTTTTTAATTCCAGTATCAGCCACAGCAGACAATGCAGTGCCTCTACCCCAGTCTTTTGTCCCAGCTCCGAGACAGCAGGGGCATAACTGTTTCTTGAAGCCTATATGAGCTCCAAAATAGCTGTGCTACCCTACCTACTCTAGTTGTCTGCCTCATGGAAAATCTGTGTCCAGATTTCCTGAAGCTTGCACCCTTTTTTGAAGATCTGACAGGTGTGCAATCTTGGAGAATAGTGAAACAGTTTTCTGGGAGAATGAATCTGCTTTGTTGTCCTTGAGCAGTGCATCCCCTTTTCCTTCCCTTTCCCACCATCCTCAGCCAGCTCAGAGGATGCTACCACTCTGCTCTGGGTACACAGAGCCACCAAGAAGGACCCCAGGAGGATTAGGGTTTACAGATCATGATGACTTACATTTTGTATCTTCATCTGAATAGGAAAAGATGAACGTATCCTGCACCGCAGCGTTACAGAGAATAGCTCTGAAATCTAAGATAATGGGAGAAAAGCCACATCTACCAAGACTCTTCCTTCCCTGTTTGAATGAAACAAGCAATTAGTGGCTAGCGAAACCATGGCTAGAGCTGCAGCCCAGTGGCAGAGACAGGAGAGGGCTGGGAGAGATTCCCTGGGCTGTGCAGAGAGAACAGCTTGTCTTCACGGCGACAAGCACAGTACAGTGAACTGCCTTCTCTGCAGAAGTGGCTGACCAAGAAAAGCTCAGTGTCCTAGGGCTCAATCTGTCAGTGACGTGTGGTGGAGTGATTCCTAGTCCACAGCATCACCATCTCCGCTGGCCACCTGCATCTGACCCGTCCCTGCTTTGGCTATGGCTTTCACAGCCACTCTGAAGGCTGGAAACATTTAGGACTTCTTTGTTATCCACCATATGAGAATGTGTTTGCACAAAGCTCCCAGGGCGCAAAGCGTGCCGATATCATTACCCAGCACTGCTGTGAGAAGCAGATGGTTTGCAGTGACTCTGGCTGGTAGGCTGCTGGTGGCACCCGTCCCTGAGAGTGCCAGGCAAGGGGCTGGAGCAGGGACTGCTCCCAAAGCCAGGCTGCCAAGGCACCGCTCTCCACAGGACACGCAACACTGGGTGACAGATAGCGTTGTGCAAGGGCATCGTCATTGCACTTTGCCCCAGAACATCGGAGCTGCAGAGAGAAATGAGTTTTTGACTTAGATTTCGAAATTAATCCGTACAAGCAAAAGAAATTCTGCTAATGAAAACAGAGCACAGTGGGACTTGAGTGGCTGTACTTTGTTATGATGTGATAGACGGCTAATTCATTTAAAGGGTCTGAATCACTGGTGCAGGTTTCTCCAGAATGGTTCTTCTCCTAAACACATCTTCCATTCTATCTAAGTCTGTGTGGGAGAGGGAAAGAACAGCATTGTTGTAACTAAGGCTTTCACAGAGCAATTTAATCTGTTGCTTAGACTTTTTTTTTTTTCATCTTCTGCCTGAAGGAAATCGCAATCTATAATTTAAAAGAAAAAAAACTTCCAACCAATATACAGAGGAACATTGGGCTACTGGGGACAATAGAAGATCCATCAGAGATCCAGGAACAAAGAAGCAAAAGCACAGGGTAGAAGGTATTAGCTTACAGCCTCAAAACCAAGATGAAAGTTAACAAAACATGATGCTCAGAGGAGTCTTTCTGAATCATCCCATACAGTCCTGACCCCAACTGCCATGCTACCATGTGGTCAAAGTTCACCCTTTGTTAACACACTTCGTACAAGTTGTTAGTCTGCTGGTTGTTAGAGTACACTGATGCATAGCAAGAGTTCTTTTTCTCAAAAAAAAACCACCAAAAAAACCAACCCTTCTGATTTCCTTCTAAAAAAGTAAGACTGTTCCTTGACCAGGAAAACTAATGACTCTTAGTAACACAAAGATTTTTTTGCCCTTTAACCATCCTCTCCCCAACTCGCTGCAATATCCCCCCCTAGATCACCACTGTAATGAAGCAGAAGACATCACTTGGACCAGGCAAGAGCCAGGAGTGCACAACCCAGGTTGCATGTGCTGCCACACAGATCCCTGCCTGCCTAAATTCTGTCTGTCCTTCCCACAGCAGGCACTTGTTTAGGTCTCTTCTATACCACTGCTGTTTTTCAGTGAACCTGAAATACGGCATTCTAATTATCTTCGGAAAACAGCTTTAAAACCGGCTTGTATCAGCCAAAAAAACCATGTTGGAGAAAGCGGACAGACTCACTATCGCATATGCCTCCTGTCCTTCTGCAACCAAACTATGTTATGGAGGCAGGGTCTGCACTTCAATAATTATCTCATGATGCACTACCGTGTTTCCATGTGCTGCTGAAAATACGCTGTCATTCTCCTGTGTGCCACAGAGGTGCTTCAGAGAAGCACTTATACAGCTAAGAAGTGGGGCAAACCAGTGGCATTCTGGGCATTCACCTGCATTTTTAACCAAGATGATGAAATTCATAATAGCATTTACCTCTAGAGATATGAACAATATTTAAAGACTGAAACATAGTAGGCTTTCGTGCATATGCCTCAAAAACTGGAGGAAATTAGTGAGAGGTTTCCTAGGGTCAGCTTTCTTCTGTCCCCCACTGCCCCCTATCTTGCATACATCAAGACACAGCCTCTGTGTTAAAGTCCTTTTCTACTTACCCAAAGCTATAAAAACACAATTTTTTAATTTCTAGTTAGACTCATTAGACACAGACGTGCTTCTTCCAAATCCATTCAGGCATTTGTAAGAGTCAAACAACATGTATTACAGTGTTGCATAGAAATTAGAGCATGGCTCCACATTTGGAAACCAATTCTAAAAATATCATTGCAGAATTCAGTTAGCAAATCTCAATGGCCCAGATCAAACACACTCCACTTAAGTTCTCTAGGAACATCTTCCTGGTAAGCAGCGTGCAGTATAACCCGTGGCAGGATCCTTTTCCTCATCCAGAAGTGGCATGTTGAATGCGTTTAAGGACTCTCAATCATAATCTTTCAAACAGAGAATTGGTAGTGTCGGAGACTGTATGATTTAGCCTGCAACATCTCCATCACAAGTGATCGTGCATGAAGCAGCATGATGATGCTACACAATGATCCAGTTTTGGACTGAGCTGCTCTTATAAAAAGTAGCATCTTGCTACCAAGGCAGGTGAGAGCTAATCCAACCAGCATATGTGGAAGAATAACACTGCCACAAGTCGGGACCACACTTTGGTTGAAGCTTTGGGAAGCTAAAGTCATCCTTTCCAGTTTAGGGTTCCAGATCTTTATGCCAAATTTTTTTCCTCATTTGCTCTGCACCCCACCCACTTCAACGTTTTTCAGCCTCACAGAGAACAAAACCCAGCAAGACCTCACCTCCCCAGGTAAACCAGCCTTTGAATCATAGAAGTGTTGGTGGTAAAAATGTGTTGACCCACTAAGAACCAGAGAGATGTGGGAGGGTTCTTGGAAGAATGTGCCTGCCCTGTGCACGACTGTGGCCCTTTCCCCCAGTTCCACATAGTGCACTGTGTTGTGATTATGGTGATGCTAACAGAAGGACTTTCAAGACCCAGACTCCCCAGAAAATCCGTCCTATTCCCCCAGCACTGCAGTGAAATGGGACTGATGAACTTCACATGTCCGGATTAGGACCAAAGCTACTGAATAAAGACACTGTACAATAAAATGACTATTACTCCATGAGCAGCTATTTCTAGAAGAAAGGTTTATTCTCCATTTTGCAGCAATTTCATGAGAAGACATTCTTCTAAGGCGAAAGCACAACTACGTTATAGAACAGTAGAGTCTCTAGCAATAAGCTTTATAAAACAGCAAGTAGTTCAAATACACATTTATTAATGAGAGCAACAGAAACTCAAACAACAGAACATGTTGAAATAAGGCTCCATAAACTTTTAAAGAGCATTAGAGAGGAGACCCAGCTATGCTGTACCAATCACAAGAGTGTTAAGGCACAGGTGGCTTCACCAGGTTAGAATGACCTGGTAGGTAGAACTGACAAGGGACAACACATCTTTGCTTCTGGCAGCATATCCTTTGCAGTACTGGTTGTTTTCATTGCCTTGAATTGCAAGATAAGGATAGCAGGATGAGTTTAAGTGATTTATACCCTTATTAATATCAGCGACTTAAAAATAAAATCAGTAAGCGTGGAACATAAATTTAAGTCATTGACTAACTTTCCATTTACACACTAGTTTTTACTCTGATGACTGGTTCCAATTTTCTGATAACATTAACTTTCAATTTGATGCTAAATCTAGTCTTTCATCATAGTTACTATTTTTGCTACTGGTAACAGTCTGCACACAAAAGTCATCACCCATCATTATGTTTATTTAATCTATGATATCATAATAAATTAATCTGATTTCTCTCTCCCCAAATTTCTTCTGCTGAAACTACATTTGAATGGAAATTGGAGGTCAAGTGCACAAATCCAACTTCTAAAAAGCAATGAAAAGTCTTAAAAGCACTGAACATTTAAGATTATAAATGCACATTTTGAATCAATGTGTTGCAAAACTGATCAAGTTTCTGACCACAGGTTCAACAAGATTTCAGAACAAACGGGTCTCTGCCTCTGACCTCTTTCAGAGCTTCAGGAAAAGTCAGCTTTCTTCCTTTTTTCCAATTCCCAATTGATTTCTCAACTGTGAAATTATTATTCAGCTAGTTTAACTCAATAACCTGAAAATCTTTTTCATCTCCCTGGAGAGATAATTACCAAAGAAGCTGGGGCTTTGCACATTAAACCTAGGCACCAACTGTTCAGATAGTGACTTTTCCAGTTCACTAGTTGGCCTGTGAAGTGTTGGTATCATGTGTTCTTCTGAATGTTTTATTTATACAGTAGCATGTTTCTTTCACACAGGTTGATTCTGAAACAAATATTTGTCTTGAATCTTTAAAATTACATATTTTAAAATCAAATTCAATTATGTTAGCCAGTGAAATGCCTGGCAAGTTCCATATGATTACCTGTTACCACTTTGCAACCACTGGGTTGAGATTACAACAATGAGCAATATTATCATAATCCAAATTTTTACAGCAAAGCACAGTTTCTGCATGTCTCTTCACGATATCCATTCCACTACACTCCCAAACATCTCCCTCTATCTATCTTTTCATTATGTATTATTAAGTCCCCAAACATTTAATCTCCTGCCACCTGGTCCTTGCCATGGATATTTTGCAGCTGCTCAAAGCTTTACAGCTCTTGTAGTCTGTGACTTTCAGGAAAGCAGCTAAAACTTTAAAAGTGCATGTAGCAACCACTACATTCCCTACTTTTGTAATAATATTCCAAGAAACTTTCTTTAAACTTAGATATAAGAGTGTTTCTCTGCTTAACTGTCTCTTTCACACAGGACTTCCGTAAGTGCTTGCTTAAAAGAAGGAAAGTTGAAGAGTATCAGAGACCAGGCTGATAACTAACCAGACATCTCTGAAGTCTCACTACTTGTCTCCAGGGTGCAGAAATGTGTCTTCTTCAGATTGGTACTAGACATGCATATATATACCTAACCAGATGCTGCTCTCTTCCAGAGCAGAAAGCAGTACCGTTTACTCATAGAAGTGATAAAACCAGCGTGTAGCCTTCAGTATTTGTAGGAAAAACAACTGTTTCCACCTTTGAAGTCTGTTCTGCTGATGAGCAGGTGTTGAGAAGTGCACTGCAAAATAAGCAGGTATCCCAAACCCAGAGTCATTAATGCTTTAAGTGATTAACTGACTTATCTCCCCACGAATGCATTAACAAAAATTATGAGAAGTGCCATTTAAAACAAGGTGGCCAAAATAGCTGGACGTTGCTCAAACTTAAAGGCAGTTTTTATGCTGTAATTGCTTCTGCTCTCTGATACATTGATTCCTATACCCACACTGTAAACGGGCTGGCTCTGCCTGAACAACCCACCTTATGAAGGCAGGAAAAGGAAGATGGGTCTGGAAGAAGGCAGAGGCTTTTCCCCTGTAAATTCTGAAAAGGAAGCTAAATTTATGACAATTTGTTCACAAAAAGACGCTGATGCTGAGAGGACCACTGCAGTTTGTCAGCCATAGCTAGAAGTGCACCTCGAATGCATATACCAAAGTGCTATATTTAATACTTCCTGGAAAGGCTCTCTCCATCCCACCAGGTTTTGGTGACAAGTTTGTGCCCACCAAAGCACAATTCTGGAAATTCCAACCTTGGAAAAGATTTGACTTCCAAGGGCTATGCCCTCCCATCGGGAGCCTTGTTGGAGGTCACTGACCTGTGGCATTTCTTCGTCAGCCCTATTGTTCCCTAATTACAGCTTAATTGCTTGCTTTCACGGCAAAAATCCCATCTCACTGAACACCCGACAAGCCTGTGCCTCCCTCTTCTGTGTGTGGTACTGATGGAAGGGCTGTTGCTTTGAAGTTCTCCGGGGGCTCTTTTCCTCTGCTCTGCTACAACTTGTCATAGAGGTGCCAGCCTGTGTCATGTCTCAGGTGGTCCCATGTCCGGTATGCTGGTGCCTGCTGTCACCCCTTTGCCAATAGCTACACAGAAAACCCCTTACAAACCACCGCTTGGAAACTGCAAGCCATGTTTCTGCAGCTGCATCATGTGCTCTTGCGAGCATAGACAAAGCCCAGTGGCTCTCACACCAAGAACAGAAACCTGCAATTGCACACAAACACACTTGGCTGTGCCCCAGCATGTAAAGTAGGCTCTGAACCCATAACAATCTTAAGTAACATGGGGGGACAGCATCAGGATGGCTGGCAGCAAGGAAGACTGATTAAGAAGGGTGTGTTTAGCAATACCTTTGAAAGCAAGCTAGCTGATCTGCAGAACTGTGTCATGCAAAATACTGATATCTTAATCAAGAAAAAGTGTCGATCAAAACAACTTCCTGCACAGGAAAACCTCAAATCTCTGCTGAGCACAATTGTATGGATGTTTGTGAATAAAAGGCCTGTGGCAAGGAGCCTGCTCAGAGCCCTGAGCACCTTACAGATTGCTCAGGAGATAACATGCTGGTTCAGTCCCTTGGGGCTCCTTGCCCTTGAGACACAAAACCCTGCACAGCAGCTCGGTGCCAGAACAAGGCACAGCAATATTACAATTGATTGACACCAACTTCTTACATCGTGTTTTTCCACACAACACACTGACCCAGCAATGGTCTAGCAGAAGCTTCTATTTTAGCTCACATATTTACTAAATTTGATGAGACTGTCCGAAACAAATAGTTACTATAAAAAAATAGCTCTGTGTAGTTGCTCCTTTAAACATAGCCCTCCAAAATCATCTGGAGGACTCTTCACATAAGTCTCTGCGCATTCATTTACTTATGCTATAGGCACACCCAAGGCATACAGGTAATTTAAAACTCTTATCTGATGGCTTTCACAGGAGCATTGCATAGGTCTTCTACTGGTTTCCAGTTGCCTCCAGAGCCTAGCACACCACAGCAACATAGAAGTCACCTACAGAATTCACCAAAACTATTTGAAAAAGGTTTACTGAGTAAAAATTCTTTCAAGCAAGAACAGAAGTGATATCAGAGGCCAATCCAGACAGCTTGCCATGTTCCGAAACACTTTTCCAACAGCTGCAGTATGCAAAAAAATCCTCCTCCCAAGAACACGTTCCAGACAGTTTTTTAGGAGGGAACATGGCAGGATTGCTGGCAATCCTGTTACTCTGCAAAAGCTCTAGAGACTGCCCCCATTGCCTTGCACAAACCGGACAGACATGCAACTCTATGCAATATTCTGTAGAGCTTAGAGATTGCTTGGCAATTTAATTGTAGTTTAGTTCAGCAAGAGACTGTTAAGAGAAGTCAAGTTTACTCCCCTATTTTTTAAGAAAAGACACTCGTGCCCAGCTTTTCACACTGCCACCCCTGCAGAGTTACGTAGAAAAAACATACTTTAGGACCAATAGAACTAAAGTCAAATAAGTGAACATCAAAAAAATCTCCCTCCAGACTCACTCTCCACAAGTAACCTCAATGGAAGCAGCTCAAATATGCTAGTAAGTGAAGACATGTAACCAAGAGGCAACACAACCTCTGCATGAATCTTATGCAGTCTTGCATAGCTTAGAGGCAAATCTCTTCTATGTGGCTAAAAAAAAAATAAACCAAAATAAAATATCAGTGCTCTGAAGGACTCCCTATTGCCTAAGTTACAGCAGTGCAGATGAAACACAACTCCACTTAGCTTTAAGCAAGTTACCTGAGGTATATTATCATGAGAAAAGCACAAAGCTCACTGAAGGATAAACTACCCACTTTGGGACAGACCTTGCAGTCCTCCTAGGCTCCATGCTGGGATACCTGGACAGAGACACTTAGCTTAACATTAATTCAGGCATCTCTCCACTATACTGTAGCTGTTGATGTGTCTACAGCACAGATGTACCCTCAGAGGTTACTGTAAATGGAGAGCAGTAGTGCATACCCATCCATTTTCCCATGCAGTTTTGACAGTCACCACCACCACCAAGCTAAGGGCTGCCTACATAATATCCCATCCCTTACTGGATAGGAGGTTCTTTCCATGAAAGAGACTTAAGAAACCCATTAGAAGAAAATGATACATAACTCATAATGAAAGAGATTAGTTATATCCCACAGCACTTAGCTGAAATACACAGCCAAATCATTAAGTTGTAAGAGACAAAAATTGTTATAGAAATATTTTTTATTTCTGGTAAAGGCATATTCATTTACTTCCTGTGAAACCATATCAGAATGGTAGGTCCTGTATTAAGCCAGCTTGTAACATCCTGTCTGTAGGAACAAGAGCAGTGGTGGCTATTCCAGGAGCGCAGGGCATGTGGATGTCACACTCGTATCCAAAAAGGATGTTTTCAGCCTACAGTTGCTGTGGACAACCATCTGACTTCAGTGAGAACAACCACTGGGTGTGAAGACAAAAATTATTGCTGCAAGATCACATTAGTTTGTGGAACACAAGTGTCCAGCACTCAGGAGCCTTAAGGTTCCCTACACTGTTTCATTGCCAGTGTAGGATTCATTTTATTTTGTATTGTTTTCATTGGAGAATTACCACCACTTCCAGGAGAGCCACGAATAGCTGAGCTCCAAAAGAAAGCTGATGTGAACAGCCTATTAATTTAGTTTTGTTTCACTCTCACCTGCCTTGTTGGTTTCTCAGAAAGGTGGTCAGTACCTCCACAGGGAGACCTGCCAGGATCTCAGCAGCATTTTTGAAGCGTAAACTCAAAATTCATTTTTTAACCTTAGAGATACAGGGAGAGCATTGTGTGGTTCCAACACGTTTGTCCCTGACCACCCAGGAAGCAAAGACAGACTTAAACAGAGAACCTGTTCTACAGTGGAAATACATTAAAAAAAAAAAAAAAAAAATCAATTGAGAACAGACATCTAAATCCCTGATCTTGTTAGCATTGCTTCTGTGTACTCACAGTGCTGTCAAAGCTCTCTTCATGTATGGAAATAAACCCTGATTCTACCAGAAAGACCATGGAAACATTAAATATAAATCTAATATTCAGTAAGTTTACAAGGTGTTGGTTGCCTATAGCAACACAAGGGCAGTATCACCAGATTACCTAACTGAGACTGCAATTTTAATCAATATTAACTGAGTACACATCCAATGAGAGCTTTTGTCAGGACACAGAGCTGACATTTAAGTACAACTATCTGATTCAAGAGCTATTTTTCCAACACCCAAAGACTGTTATTTATGAGAATACGTAAAAATACAGCAGTATCCTATTTGCCCAAAAGTAAGCCCTACCCTGAAAATAAGCCTTAGCATGATTTTTTCAGGATTTTTGAGGATGCTCAAAATATAAGCCCCACCAAAAGTAAGCCCTAGTTACAGTTAATTTAAAAAGTCAATTTAAATAGTGTCCAGGCAGCTACACATGTAAAAAAGTTTTGGAGCAAAATTTAATATAAGACCCTGTTTTATTTTCGGGGAAACAGGGTACAGAACTACATAATCATCAGGTTCCTAATCAACACTGCATATAGAAAATTTAAACCTTACCAAGCACAATCATTTATTCTAGAGAAAAGACTTTACATTTGAGGTTTCTACTGTCTGCTACCTCTTCCTCTGGAAACCAGAAGTCACTACGTAGTTTCTTACCTACAGCTCTTTTGCGAGGCAGAAGGGCCCACAGAAGCCCCATGTCCCACCAAAGAGGGCTACAGCAGGTCTTTCCCAATATATCACACAACGACAGTTTTCACAATAATGGGGCATATCACTTCATCCTGACCATGAGCTTCTTTCCTGGAAATTTGGGAAAAGAAGTCTCTTCCACTGACCAGAAAATTTTACTGATTTTGTCTCATCAGGAGGTTTCTGTGTACCCACCTTCTACACATATTTGATAGACCTGAAATCCTCCACCACCAGTTTTCCAAGTTCATCCCTTTTTCAATAGTTCTTTAGCAAAGACAAGTTCACAGATAGGATAGATTCAAACAATTTGGAGAAGATTTTGTTTCATTTTTAGAACTCCTCCCTTCAGCAGACCACAGTGGATAGAGCTTGGGTGCAATTTTTACCTTAACCAGAGAAGAACCTTTCCTCAGGACAAGGCCAGATAGGTGGAAAACAATTTGCCAGCTGCAGACAGCAAGGTAGGCAAAGGGTTTATAGCAGATGACGCGAGCAGGTATGATAATTTTAGCTGGTGGCCACAGATCAGACACACACTGCCTATATGCCAAGTCCTATACGCATGCTTTTAGGGTGGCCCACAATCTTCTGATTTCTTCATATAGCTGTGTACCTGCTATGCCAGAACAGCAAAACAACCGTTTACAGGAAGGTTTTATCTTGCAAGCCCTAAAATACTACTGCAGCTTACCCAAACTTGTCAGAGGACTGCAGGTAGCAAAGGAACCACCACACACATCTCCCTCCACCCACCATATAATTAGCCAGATGGCAAGCCTGCAACAGAGCCACCGTGAAACAGTCCATATTCCTGTTCACTGAACCCCATAATATAGCTTAATTCCTCCAATCTACATACCAAGCTGTGAAAGCTGCTATTTCCCTTGCCCTTTTTCTAAATAACATTAGTATTCCAGAAGGAGCTGTTTGCATTAAGAATAGAATCTGTCATATTAAGCCATTGATGCATTCTATAAAAGCTAGGGAAAAGCTTTTAAAGAAAGCACCCCAAATAACACTGGCTTTTCTTCTTGCTCCCACTTGGCCCTCACATACCCTGCAGTTGGGTTCCAGCAAGGAAAGTTCTGACCAGCACCACAAACATTGCTAGATCTGTAGAAACCCTCCTCTCAGCTATGAAAAAGAGATACAGACTTCAAAGAACAGCTCCTCTGTAGATGAGAAAGAAACCCTGCTAGCTGCTTTACCAGCAACTTTTAACCCAGCATCCTGGATTTGTTTTCAAATGTTTTAGCACAAGAGTTGCTCAACATGCAGCAGGAGAGACATCCTGACACCGGGGCTGGCTGGTGTCCTGTGATCTTTCCTGGCACATATGGCCACAAACTCATCTCTGCTGTAACAGTCAAGACTGTGACCATGCAACTTGCTGTGGAACAAGTGACAGAACCATGCAGCAATGCCAAATCAGGTGCAAGGCAGCTAAGTTTACACATCGGTGTAAACAGAGTTTAGCCACACGCTGAGGATGTCACTGACGACTGGACATTGCACTGTAAGTATACAACTTGCTTTTCCTTAAAGTGAAAAGTCTAAGTGCTATTACTGCTAGCCAATGTCCTATGAAACCTTTCTGTTTTGCCAGAGCAATGTCACGCAATCATTTCAGATACTTGCATTGACATTTATAGCTCCAATATTTTACCCACCTACTGCTGGAAGGGAAGCATCTAGTGGCCAATGAAATCTTCGTGCAGTACCAAAGCCAGCACCTAGTACCCGAGACTGAGTAAAAACTGGACTGATGCTCAGCATCTCAAGCAGAACTAATCAAGGGAACAACCTTCTTACCAGGTAAAGTTACTGGGCTTCAATAACCCAAAGGAACATGTAAGATTAATCTTCCCTCCACTGGCAGCTGTAAGAATCTCTATCATTCCTTCATATCAATTTGGTAATAACGCAGATTTCAAGGAGGACGCTGCTCATTCCATAAACCTACCAACTGAGATCTGGGGGAAAAAAAAATAAATTTTTAAAAAAAGGTAAAAGTGTATCTTTTCTTTCTTATTTCTCAATTTGACTTTAGGGGCAGAAGGAAGGGCAACGGGAGACAGGAACTGAAAGAAAAACTTCCATTAACAGCAAATCACAATAACTAGTGGTAGAATTGTATCAAAACCAGATAGAAGAGAACTCTATTAACAAAAGAAAACAAAGCAATAAAAGCAAAAGGGTACTTCAGAATAACGTAAAATGACACCAAAGCTAGAATAGTTGGTGAAAGCACCAAAACATCATGGCTTGCAACAGCAGAGCAAACTAGCCTTGATGGTTCATAAACACAGCTCTGTACAGCCGGTAGAAGTTCCTGCAAGGGCAAGTACTTAAGAGACTGGCACAGTATGTTACCTTGCATACACACAGTAACTTTCCCACAGAGTTCTCCAAATTTGATTAGAGCCCTTGGAGGTGTTGCAGTCTCCAGCATCCAACTGCACCATGTTTTATTTACATACGGATTCTGCCTACTAATGATGTGCAATTACACCTGAGCTAGAACTATGACAAGGTAAGACAATAAGACTGATATAGACACAGATTAATTTTAATTGTGCAGCAGCATTTACGCTATTATAGCAATCTGTTAAGAACCATGGCACTCAATTTCAAAATAAAATCTGATTCTGACCCATCATTTTTACAGAGCTCCTGGGGAACAGACATAAGCAGCTATTTCCATTGGTCCATTTCAGTGAAAGAAGGTGGTATACAGAGTTGTTCCATTGAACCAGCACTCCCCACTCAAATCTTAAAGTTGTCCATTTTCAAGAAGTGTCCAATTGCCTTTACTGGAGGTAACTTTGCATGGTGATACTAATTTGCTCCTTTCAGAAAGCACGGCTGAAATGACAGCCAGAGTAACTGATTTACTTCCACTAGTATGTTCCTAAAGGAAAATATGCATCAGCACAACACTGATGGTGCCATCACTTTTTAATGCCTCTTTTTAAAGGCTGAAAACAGGACTTAGGACTTGGATGACACCGGTACTTGGTATATTACAAACTCAGGCATGTTAAGCATTTCCTCATACGATACTCACCACTTAACTGCAGCAGCAGTCTTCTTCCAGGACTGTACCTGCATCCTCCTTCCAATCCACTCTCCCCTTACACCTCCTTTCAGTTCCTCACTTTGGCCTGAAGCACATACCATCCTACATACGGTCCTGCAAAAATCTGCCACTTGTTGGTCTGTAGTGTCCTCCTTTATGGTTTTAAGGGAGATTTCTAATAGCTAGTCTACCCCTGAGGCACCAGTCACCCTGATGGCCTCTCTTGTTACTCCATTTTTTAAGCTCTTCCAGAGGACGATCTAATGATGCAAGACAGAGACCAGCCTCAGTAACAAGTAAAATGCTTCCCACCTACTGACTCAGAGGTATGATGTCCTCAAGCATGTAGCCTTTTTAAGTGGCTTCATTTTTTTTTGTTTTGTCTGGGATTTTAAAGCTTATATAAGGAGTTCGATCTATATTTTCTGTACACTGGGGGACACACAGCCTCTATCAAGTGTCAACAAGCTTTGCGAAATTGAAAACCATGCTGCATTTCAGCCAGGTCTGAAAACAGGCCAACACCTGCAGCAGAGAAGAGCAACAACAAGGCATCAGTGACCTGAAGGCACACCATAGGGTAACATTAAGAAGTTGTGCTCTCTCCGCCCATCATTTGTGCTGAGATCTCAGGGATCAACCCTACCATCCCAGAAGACACCTTTGCTTTCATTTTAAAGCTTTTTGATGTACACTCATTGCTCAACACATCTTTCTGCCCTAAATAAAGTTTCTGCTCTTTCCTGGTACAAACCCAGGTGAGCTTTAGAGCAGCATGCCTAGTCAGGAAACAGTGTGAAACATTCACTGCGCATGGTTGGTAGTTTTCCAGGTGCTTTGCCAGACTGAAAGAAAGCCAGATTTACAGAACCACTTACTACACTTCAGCAAGCAGTAAAAAAATTTTTAATAAACCCCAGTGGTTTATTAGCCCTTTCTCCATCCTACTGTAGAGGAACTATCAAGACACCTGTAAATCTTAGCAAGTGCAAACAGCACAAATTGAGATAGAACTGCTAAATAAACTGGTAAAATACAGCAACAATTTCTCTAACATTTGATATTTCCAGATTTAAAAAAAAGTTTCTGCAAGACAAAAGTAAATAGTTTTAAAATATCTTCTGAAGACATCCATCTGATCGCTTTAGACTTTAGTAAGTCTGTAACTTGAACAGTTGACACCATTTAGGAGAGAGTTAATCTGAATCGTAACCATAAATAGTTTTTACCCTATATTAACCATATCTGTTAGGTGCCTCTTGCCCTGTGAAGGCGATTGCACATCCCACCCGTACCCGAAGTGACCACAGCGCAATCCCCTCTTCCAAATGGTGGCAGACTTACAGAGGACTTGGCCAGAGGACATACTTGCAGGAGCTTACTGAAAACTAACCATGTAGCTCTGGTTTAGAGTGCTCACCATCTAAGAGCTGCTTGCACCAGTTGATCCAGAGTGAAACTCAAATCCCAACAGCATTTACTTACAATAGGTTTTGGCTGTGTGCAGGCACTTGAGCCTTAACTGAAAGCCATGCTGACAAGTAGAGCAAAAGGTACCTGGAAACTCAAGGAAAGACAACAACCAGCTTTTGAAAAATCTGACCCAGCAAAATGGCAATTGACATGGCTATCAGCGGACTGAGTAAAGCATGACATTTCCGTATGTGTAACCTTATTATCAAGTTTGAGGGGATTCTGGTGGCAGTGAGCGATCCATAAAGGCACTCACTATTCACTGCAATACAGAAAATGTGTAGCACTACAACCTGCGAGGGAAGCAGCCCTGTCTTTGAAGAGCAGGTATACGTCCATCCAAAACCTACTATTTAGACACATTGTGGTAGTTATTCCAAAAGAAAAGGCAGAATGAGGACTACTGCAATTACCAAAACACTCATTTGGAAGTGATGGCTGTTGAATTTTATATGATTTACCAGTTAAGCTGAAGGGGTTTTTTTAATCATTATTGGTAATCAACAGAATTAAGTCCCATGCCCTAGTAATGACCAAGGAAGAGCACTCCTATCTTTGCATAATAAAAAGGATGAATTGACTTCAACCTTGAAAAACTAAAGGATTTGTCATGTTTATCGATTACGATCACAGGCTGAAGTACAGCTTCAGACTAATAAGAACAAGTTCTTCAGCACCGCTAAGCCAAAAGAACAAGTCTGCAATATCAAGGGAATAAAATCTCAGCAAGGGTCTAACACACTTCAGAAGGTCAAGCGTGGAGTGGTATTTCATAGGCCTGTCTCCACCATGCCTCCTGGCTCTCTATGTGTCAGCATGAAAACATTATCACCATTGCAACCAACTGCTGGTAATTCCCTGTGATGTTAATGAATTTCGAATTTATGCAAGGTCTCCTGGCAGGTTCTTCCACAATAATCTACCGATCACCATACCAGTGCAGGATAACTGTTGTAAAATCATCTAGCTTTCTCCCTGTTATTAATTAACAAAGCAAGACAGACTTCAGTGGCCATCTGAAAAATCTCTCGAAAACCAAAAATCCACTGGCCTGGAGAGTGACAACAAAAATGCATCAACACTTTGTCTTGAATTCCTAAGTATCTATTAAAAAAAGCTCACAACATGTTCCTGTAATTCTAATATTCCAAAAAAAGAAAAGTCAGAAACCAAAATGAAGGTTTTGATCCCCAAATGAATTAAGATTTGCAAGAGTTGTCAGGACCTGGTGTAATCAAGTGAAACTGCAGCACTAGAATAACCTCACAGCCAGATGTGTGCTTAGAAATTGAAAAGCCTAAAGACTTAACATTGCATTTTTCTACTTTTTACAGAATTATCAGTGGTCATTCAGCATCAGAGCCGCTGCTAAACTGCCATGGCTTAATAAGAAAAAGCAAAACTTCTTGCTCATAACAGAATCACAAAATAGATGAGGAAATGAAATAAAACAGCATCACACACACCTCTCACAGCTGTAGAAGCACCTCGTTCTTCTCCAACCAGGTGCTAGGATATTAGTCACCAGGTCCTTAATTCAGCAGCCTTATATAAGCACATAGTACCAACTACTGCTTCAAGGGCTAATTGTCTGGACAAGCAAGGAACAATTTTGGCACTGTTAGAGTCTGTATCATGGATTATCGGCTTCCAGATCAGAGTTGAAAGAGACCTAGTGTCTTGGTAACACACACACATACTTGCTCCATCTCATAGCCAAACTGAACAAGGGTCCCAGTTACTGATAAGAGGTTGTGTGCACCTAATTCATGCATCTCCAGTTGACAAACTGAGCACAGTCTACTGCTACAAACCAAGAAGCAAGCACTGCTAACTTCACACCTCGAAGTCAATACAGAAGCACCTCTAGATTTAATTAAACTTTTTTTTTCCTTTGCTGGGTTGGTCTCTACCTGAAGAAATTTCCCCCCAAATTCAGAGATTAATCTTTTGGTAATATAGAACCTTAGTGTTAATAAAAGCTCGTATCTGACATTTCTCAATGCAGAAAGAAGAAACTTTTTGCCGAAGAAAGCATGGATTACAAATTCTGTATAGCTACATAATGCAAATGAAGCATTCTCCCATAACTGGATAATTTCTATATAGTAATTCTTATGTGTATAGCATGGATCATCTCAGTTATTTTCACAATATGTGAACTGGGATATGCTGTCTAAAGAACACGCACTGAAGGGTTTGGCTCTGCTGGAACAGATGAAGACTAAAAGCAGTATGACTTTTTCTTCCATTGGAGCAGCAGAGGAATCACTAGTGCTTTGCAGAATTTTAGACTAGATATTCAGGCTTCGTATTAGCATCCTGAAGTGGCAATGCCTGCCAGTTAAATCTCTGTACAGATGTGTTAGAACACATTTTGAAGAAGAGCTGGACTACCTCTAAGGCCTTTACCATATCCATTCACCTTAATCCTGGTGCAGCGATCAAAACTGGAATCTAAATCCAACTTGTGACATGTACAGATTTACAAAAATTTAATCACTAGCTAGCAGTTTCTCCTAAGCTTATCAACTGCCAACAACTCCACGTGAAGTGCAGCTTTTACATGCTCCAGTGGGCCAGGTGACCTCCATCTTCAAAGCCTGTGAACATGCTGTTCCTACGACTATTCTCAGGACTGCTATTCACATTTTTTTTTCTTATACAAAGGCAAACTAAGATGATAGAGATCTAGACAGACCCACAGACCTGAAAGAGGTTGGTGGGGAGAAAGAGGAACAGTTAAGTCTTTCCCTGGACTACATCACAATTTTATTGCAAAATTCTTTGAAGTTTAAGAATCCTAAGCTTAGAAAAAAAGCTTTGCCTGCTGCTTCCATATCACATGGATCCTGCAAAAGCCCTGTTAAATATTTTCATCCCCATTCTGTTCACATACCCCACCAGCTTGTCTCAAAGGATATCGTGCACAGCTTTCTCTTACTCCACGTATATTCTACAGCCAGCTGATATGAGAACCAAGGTTCAGGTATTGTGCATTCCCTTGTGCTTTCAAAATAAATCCACATTTGCAACCATTAGTGCTCAATGCTAAAACTAAAAAGACACTACAGCATTTTGACGGCTCAGGCTGTGATTATGCTAAATCTATTTTGCAACTGGAACAAAGCTGTCCCACAGAAGCGTGGAACTGGAGGTATTGCTGCAGAGGGAAGGCTATGCCAACCAGGCTGGTCCCTGTATGGACACAGGAGCACTGGACATTTTTCCACACACCTGAGACTCCCTGCTCCAAACTACGAAAGCCAAGCTTGTAAGGGTGAACCTTTACTAGTTTTGTTCCACCAGTGTGATCACCCCTTTTCCATACCTCAACTGACAGAGTGGTGCCTGCAGAAGCCCTACATGTTTGTGGTGTTCAGCTGGAGCATCTGCTCTGGCCATCAGAGACAACGTATTTTCCATTTGCATCGCATGCATGTGGTTGGGAAGGAAAAAAAAATTTTTTTAAAAAAAATCACACTTTCATACAAAGCAGCACACTGGTTTTAGAAGCATCAGTCACAAGATCCTGCCAGACAAAAGCTTTACAATGCCATCTCTGGCCAGGAACACTCCTGTTTGTTTTCTCTTTTCCATTAACAACATGCACCCCATGCAATGCAGACATCTCTCCCTCTGACTTCTCAGGTCAGACTGCTCAGACAGCTCCTTGGATGTTCAGGTTCTGAAAACTTCAGAAATTTTGAAGTTTGTCTTTTACCTCAAGCTACTTGCAATGACTAATTTGAAACTTGTTTTGTGGTCAAAGGTTAAGCCCCACTGCCAAGTCACTACCAATGAGGAAAAAGCTCCATGAATTTTAAAGTAGTACATTCCTCTACTGTATTAACCACTACGGGTAAAATCCTTTCTTCTCAGAGTTTCCTAACCATGGCCATAAACATCAGGATTTGACTTAAGGAAATACTCTACTCCAATGGGATTCAAACATTTTCTGAACAAATGAGCACCACCACCATGGTTCCTGCACAACTGCTTTGTTTGACAGTTTCTCAATATCAAGAACACTTCAAGGATCAGACTGGGCTTACTGAATCTGGTACCTCTCTCCATGATTTTTTTTTAAATTTTATTTTTTAAGATATGGTGACCCTAAAGAACATCTCACACCACTTCAGAGCAAGACAGCAATAATCACTCAAGTCAGAAACTCAGCTAGCACTTCAGCAGAACTGGGGAGGCTGATCAAGACTGGATTCGAATCCCCTTACCTCCTCATCTCTAACAGATATAGACTTGGCATGCTCTGATACGCTCCAAGAAGTTGCTTTCCTAGAACTAGCTTGGCTCAAACCATGGGAAGTCTCATCTGCTTGCCTTATCCTCTCTCATTAGTCTGCAGTACTGCTGGTACATCAGCCAAAGACTCGAACCAGCACAGTTCACTGTCTGGCAGCATGACCTAAGAAATATTAACAAAAGAGCTTAGGCAAGCATAAATTAATCCCTTCTGATTTTACAAACATGGGTCTAACCAACAAGTCCTTTTAAATACTGCAATGCACTGCCAGTGTGCTTTTCTGCAAGGACTGCAGTACCTTCTCACTTTCAGGGAAAAAAGGAAGCCACAGTACCGTTAATTCTGAGAGCACACGATCACAGACATGCACACAGAAATACAGAAATCTCAAGTTACCTTCAAAAACTGTGTGTAGGAGTGAAATGAAGAGCTCACAAAGACACAAAAATAATTGAATTTAAGGAAGCCAAATATACTTGGTCCACCAGGAAAAAAAGACCTTCTACTGGCCAACTGAGATCTTTTTGAAAACAAGAAGCAGGAGAGGCTACCACCAAAGCAGGATAACTCATCTCAGCTTAAAGGCTCTTCCAATGCCCATGGCAAGCTTAGTGAACAGACACTAATACAGCCCAAATACACTTGAAAGGGAGGATACTAATTAGGTCAGCATCAGCATCTCTGACATTGAGACAGGAACCAAGATTTGTTTTCACCAGGGGCCACATACAAACAAAAACCTGAAAGACGACATAATCTAAATAAACAGTTTGAGTACAAGTGTACTCAATTACTAGCCTACATTCTTACGCAATCAGTAAAACACTCAAGACATGGAGAAATGATGAATACTGCTGCTGTGCTTGGCTTCTTAGGAAAAGAGACTGTCTACAGGATTTATTAGGCTGCTGCAGAGCCCAGAAGATCAGCTGCTCATATTAATGGATCTTAGTTGAGGAAGGACACTGAAAAGAATTTGAGGAAAAACAGTGTCAGACAAGCATGAGGGAATACACCGTACCACACCCAAGGAGGATGGATTCACGTCTGATGGTCCTGAACACAGAAAGAAACAGAAGTTCGACAGAAGAGCTCTACCACAGTCTATTCTGGAAGCAAGGTTTGGGAAGCAAGTGGGGAAAAAGATTGCAGACCGATGATGAGATTAGCTCTACCTGCTTCAGCACTGCACACAGGGCCTGAGCAGTGTGCTCCCACAAGCAGGTGGTGCTGGGCTACAGGAGTTGTTTGGTGGCTAGTTACTTGATGGCTTGACCTATACTACACCTTTGTTGACTGTTTTATCCACTAACTCCAGACAGACAACTTGCCAACAGCTGTAATAAAGCCACAGCTATGCAGTAGAACTTACTAAGCTCAGGAAGAATTTAAATACGTTCTAGCAAAGTAACTAGTTCACAGGCAGAGGCTCCATCTTCATTAGCCTGCCATTACAGCTGGAATAACTTTTTAAGACATAACAAATAATACCCTCCCTTTCCCCTCCTATGTAGGAAATAAGGTCTTACCCCTTTTTACAGAGCTAACACTTCTCAACAGGAGAGGCAGCACACAAGTGTGTGCTTACCTTCAGCTTTACTATTGAAAATAACAGACTTTTCACAGTCCATAACTAAGGCTACTTCGCAACTCACTTAGTAAACACAGTTTTGATACAGCCAGTACAGTCTGCATGTACTTAAGAGAGCATTTCTTCCCAAAGAACTTTCCCAAAGTGATAAGCCTTGCTGTCCTGTGAAACGGTGATGGATGTGTCCAAAAGCTGAGCAGATTCCCCAACAGGTGCTCTTCAAAACTGAAGAAAATTTCCACCTACAGTTTCACTCACTCCAACTCATTATCTTCAGAATCAAACCAGAGAAGCAAATGCTTGCTTTCTACTGCATACTACAAAACGGACACCAATCCATTGCACAAGATTATACTTTAAACCTCAGAAAGAAGAATGACAGTCAAAGACTACACAGGATTTGAGCTGCAACTGATGTATTTACTGGTTGCAAATTGCTGCATCACTACGATGTCAATTTTATAGCAACAGATACAGAATAGCCTCAGAGGGATCTTGTATTCAAAATGGCACAATATTTCACCGAAGATACTTTGGCATGAGCATGAGGAAAAAGCAGTCACATTCCTACAAGCTGACTGTGGAAAGTGACGGATAATTGAACTGCACAGAATCTGAAAGCCAGCTACTCCAACCAAGGTGCTAAAATGTCTGGAAAAAACAGGCACACCATCGTGAGGGACTGACTCCCAGTCCTGCCATTAGCCAGCTCCCCCCTAAATCCCCTGTCCCACAGATCAAACCAGTGATGGAGTCTCTTCCTCTTTTCTCATCAAGTTTAGTCTTCAATTTCACAGCAAGGAAGATGTAACTCCAGAGAGATGACATATGCTCTACAGCCCCATTGGTAAGCTGAGGGTTCTCCTTGAATGAAGCCTTGTGGAATTAAAGGCATGCGTTATTCTCCTTTCTCACACTGGCATTTTGTTCATCTTGTCCAACTTCTTATTGACCTGTCACTCCCTACCAGCAGAGAGAGTATACAGCAAGATCAGTAGCAGAAATTGGTGTCTGAGTAGATATAAATATGAAGCTGCAGATGATGAGCTCCTGGGAGTTATAGAAGAATCCAAAGAAGTGCAGGTTTAATTCTTCGCAGGGTTCAGTGCCCCTTTTTAAACACCTTTCTTCACTCAAGAAATACTTCCAAACATGACTGACAGAACTTGTACAAAGAAGTACAGAATAAGAAACGTCGTGCCTGCAGAGAGAGTGCCAACCAGAACGTGCTCCCATGTCCTGACAGGTCATCCTCTAGCTACAGCAACCGCATTCCCCACCATTGCCATTCGGGAGCCTGTGCTGGGTCACTGCTGGAGCTTCAACCTGGCCTGCCGTTGTAACAAAAATGCTCCTGTATCTCTGCACCAAAGGCCTGATGGACGACAGGGAGCGGACAGGACAGCACCCCAATGAACTGAAGTATTCAGGGAGGTAATATTTAGACTACTGCTACAGACGACCCGACAGCACATCAAAGCAGGCTGTGTAACTAAAAGCAGCAGTATTTGAAACAGTTCTATTTCAGAACCCATAGTACTGCAACATTACAAATCTCCTGTACTGTAGGCATTTACAAAACATATAGCTGTGTAACCCCTAGGCTACATTATAATGAATATACATAGGGATGACATTTTCATTTTAGAAGCTTTTTCCTTCTAGAAAGATGAGTTTCTTGTGTATCTTCACTAGAGACCTAATGTTCTATTAATGTACTATTACTAAGCCCTACAGGTATAACCTTTCTTTTTCCTTCTTAGTTAATTTTGTTTTCCTGTTTTCAGGTTTTTCACCATTTTAGGGATGTAAACAAAACAAAGAGATCTTAACAAACAGCACAGCTTCCCTAGGATGCAAAAGTCGATATTTTCCAAAAATAAAGAATGCACATTTCATAAGCACGCTGAACACTCATGCTGTCTGCTGACTAAAATTGTAGCTCATTTTTTAAAAACTAAGTATCCAGTAAATAGCCTAAGTTTTTCTTTTCTGTTCTTCTAATGTTCAAAAAAATGCTGTATAGAAATGCATCCTCTGTATTTTCACAGTTTCTGGAAATTTTACACCTCCAGGACTAACGTAGATTTGGCTTTTCAGCTAAAAAGCCGACAGCATGGCTGAGCAAAATCCCCAGGTTGGCTGTCATCACAACTAGAGCTACCAGCCTGAGGTCCCACAGCCTGGCAAACATCTGCAAAGAACCAGCCTGGCCACTACGCTTTAGAATGAGATGTAAGAACCACCAACCCAATTTCTCTGGCAAGAGCTCCTATTTTTCACATGGGCTAAGAACTGGGAAACCAAAATACTGCATTCCGGCTGCCGCTTTCAGAAAGTGAGCCAAAGCCTCAGGAGTTTGTGGCAAAGCTCCTCAGAAGCTCCTGCACTTTGACAGATGCCTTTTCTTAGGAAAAGTCGTACTGGTGCCATGTGGGCAGGAGCACTTCTACTCTACTTCCATTTTTGTGCTAAGAACAGAAGCTGCCCGCATCAGCGTGCGATACAACATCATCTGTCAGTTTGCTATCACACACCAGTCAGTGCTTTGTGTACACTAAAGACACATGCTCAGGAGGGTTTCAGGTACCAGTAGAATTCAAAGTACAACCCCACTGCATCATGCTCAGTACATTTCATTTTAACAAAAATACTAAGGATTTTGCAAGAGTTTAACTAACAACATAAAGTACAGACCTGTAAATCACAGAGATAGCATGTAGTGAAGCTCCAGTACTGAACAAAAAGATGGGTCTACATATGATTACAGGCTTCCCAATTCCTGTTTCAAAGACTATTTTAATTCTTTTTCTCTGCAGCATCCTCACTGTGCAAATGTCTCTTCATCTCTCTCTCCCTTGAATATCTACATTTGTAGTGAGAATTGTATGTTAGGAAACCTTCCTGACAAGAAAACTTAAGAGAAAACAAACCAACGCCGATCATCACAACAATGTACGACCAACAACAGACTGGGAAAAACTGCCTGGTTGGAAGTTAATGCATCAAATACCAACCCCGTCAGCCAAGATAGCTACCTACCAACTATAAGCGTCCCAGAAATTATGAATTTCAGGCCTCATCACACCATGGATTCCTGCAATGCTGGGAATTGACTTTATCTGAAACTAACACACCACCCAGCAGCTAAAGAAGAGAACCCTTTCTGTGAGTGCAGAAAGATCATGACAAGCCAAGTCAGAAATCAAATAGAAACTAAGCGGAACAGAGCTCCCAGAGGTGAGCTTGCATCATGTTGATAGGGAAGACATGATACTAAGCATTAGGAATAAACAAAACCCCTTATAAATTAGTTTATATTGATTTGAAGAGGCAAGCATTTTTGAGATAGAAGCCAAGAGCAATCAGCATACAAGATAGGAAATGGGAATCAGAACAGATGATCCCATTCTCATGTGGAAAGGTACTACTTGAATGTGACCAAATGTCAGTTATCAGCCTTTCTTCCCTTCCACGATGAACATGTACAGCATTGTGTCACAATATCAAAATACGCAGAGTAATGTGTCCCACAAAGATGTGAAGCACTGAGCCTCATCCCACCTCCAACCTGCTGCATTTAACCAGGGTGTAGTTTGTATACAGACCCAGAGTCTTTATGCAATTGTATCCACCTGCCTACAGCAGCTCCCTCAGATTCGGTCTTGTGCTGAACCTTTCCTTGAGCCTGTGTATTAGGACACAGCAGTTCTCATAACACATTTGTAGAGGTCGAGTAGAGTCAAGATGGCGTACTTGACTCCACAATGCTTATCCAAACAGGCTGGAGAGAGGAGGAAATGATCGCTCACCTTCTTAACCTTACATCACTGCATCTGATGCAAAGGGTAGGAGATGACACACGGCAGAGCTGGCTGAAGTGCAGCCTGCAGACCAAATGTTCTTGGCTCTGCAACAACCTCTATCTGACTTGTTATTTGCAGAGTGAAACTTGCAGCAACCAGCCCTGGAAGGCTTTGTCAGACCAATAAGTACTCCACACAGCTCCAGTCTGTACTGGTTAGGTGCTGCCTTTAGCCTTGCAATGAGACATCAACACAGCCCTTGGCTGGACAACGCTGGCAAAGACAGAAGGTTCCTTCACCAGACACAGTTGAGTCATAGGTATGTCAGGTTCTCTGTCCCTGCTCAGTAAATACAATACAGGTTATTGTCAGGATGTACACTCAGTGGACACCAGACACTGGTGTGCTATCATCCCTGGCAGACAGCTGATCAATAGTGCCAGTATCAGTGGCAGGTTTGGAGGCTAAGGGACTCAGAAAGGCTTCGGACTACTTTCTGAGAACGGATTCCTTTTAGCATTTAACAGCTGTAGCTATCTCCTAATTTTGAACATCAGCAGATCAGCAGCCTGCATGTCAGATGGTTTCTAGGCAGATCACCAGCAGTTATCCTGGAGTTCAGCATGAAGACATCAAAAGCTAAGATGACACTTCATCTATGCAGATGAACAAGACATTCAGAAGCATGCATGCTGGTCGACAACACAAAGGTTTTAAGGATTTTTGAGCATCGGCTAACTTCATAAACCTCACTTCAGGACCCTGCTCACGCTGCCAGGTACTGGCCAGACTCAAGAGAGAACAGTGCTCTCCTATGACACCTTCCAGCCTGAAACAGGATGAAAAAACATTTCTTACAGTGCATGCACTTCAAATCATGCAAAGGACCTTCTCTATGTGCTTTCAGCAGAGGATCATGTTTCAAAACATTTTTTTGTTTACAGCTTCAGTGGCAGTTCACAATGGCTCTTAGGTCCCACCTAGAAAACAAACTTCTACCTCAGGCCTTCGGATGTGGAAAAGACTGTCAGTCCTGTCTCTCCCTGAGACCATCTAGAACTGAAAGTTTTTACACTGGAGGAAGAAATTAGAAGTCCTGAGATGCTAAGGTTATTCTGTAATTTAAAGTATAGGATGGGAAGGGGAGAGAAGGGACAAAAGGTAACTGCAACAGAACAAAGCAGCAGTATTAGGCAGAACTGTGTTACCCAAACAAATTAGTATGATAAACCCCTCCTGGCTTCTGAACTGCAAGGGTTCTTGCAAACTTCCAGGCCCTACTTACAGAGTACAGATCAGGAGCTACAAAGCAGAGGAAGCCACTGGAAATGCTGTACCAGTCTCGTTCTGCCCCGCTTCTGAGCTGGATGACAGCATTGTCAGGCGCAAGGAAGAATTCTACACACGCACTCACAGCAACAACCCCTCACATACATAAGGTTTCACTATGAGCTCCATTAGTTAAAAAACATCTGAAACCCTGAAGCACAGCTTCTTAGTATTCTTTTAATGCAACTGTTAAAGCCCTTTGTGAAAATACCTGAATTCTTGGCTGCTGAAGAAGGGAAGGAAACCTGCTTCTTAAGCTTATTATCACTGCTGCAAAATTTACTGTCCTGTCCTGAGACAGGAGGGTTGGACTGGACGACCTCTTTGGGTTCTGCTCACTCCATGTCCCTGTGAGCATGCATGTGCCAATTCCATTCCTCCACTATTATCACAGGGTTTCTAAAAAGTACTTAGGAGTATTTTTTTGTCTGTCAACAGCTTTTCCAAATTTGCTAATCTCACTACTATGCCCACTGCCGTCAACAAAATTAATAAAGGAGGCCAGCCTTGCCACATCTGCTGCCTCTGCTTGATAAAAACAAACACAAGTAAGGCATGCAACAAGTCCACATCAGCTTGTACGGGCAGTTTTCTGGCCCCCCACAAAAGTTAGAGGCTAAAAAAGCTAAACAACAAAAAAACAAGCTAAAAATATTTTCATAATTTGTCAACACTTCCACCATAAGGAAAGTGTTTTTCTTGCCACTGAGGGGTAATTTGAGTCTTTGCAGACATTCACAGAGAATCCTTCTGTTCACAAGACAATTACTTTGTTCTCCAGCTTTTTTACAAACACCGGCTACAACAAGAACTCAGGGATGGCACATAAACTCTAGATAATGTACAGTTTGATATACTGGAAATCTCAGTAGTATCTTCAGTGCTAACATGAACCTGACAATAACCTGTCCTCACCTGCTGAAAAAAGGATCTGTGCGAGTATTCCATTAAAGTTCTTTCCACCTCTCCAAACATTTCACATCCCCATCTCACACCATCAGATGCTGAGATGGAATTTACTTACTGCAGCTGCCAAAGGGAATCAACATCTTGAGTGAGTCAGACCATTATCCAGCTTTCACTTTAATCCCAAGGTAAACTGTATTTCAACAGGTCCCAGGTTGCACATAACACAGCCTTAAGGGGAGAGTGAGGACAACACGAGTAAGGGGAGAGGAACACACAAGGGAACCTCTCCCAGATGGGAAACAGAAATGGATCAAGTGTTCCGCAGCATGCAGCTGGGGCTCAACACCACACAAGCAAGCCTGTAGCATCAAAGCAAAGCAGTTACACGCTCCTAAGAAGTCTTGGACTACTTGGTGATGGTCTAGCACCTCACATGGCTGCTGGCCAGGTGGCCTTCCTTCATAAGTGTCATTTCAGAAGTTACAAAAAGCCTGGGACCACTCTGCCTGCCCATATACGCATCTGCAAAGTCCCACAAACCTGTAGTGTTCCTGTTCTGCGCAGATTCCCCAGGGTCCCATGTAGTAGTGTAATCATTATGTCAACCTCTTCAGAGCTCGTTAATTGAGTGTAATTGTGTCTATGAAGTGAAAAAAAATCCTGATACGAAAAACACACGCTCTGACATAGGGAAGGAAGGGGGGAGAGGGGTAAATCAAAACCTCACAGATTGTTCGTTTTTATATAAAGAATTTTATGTGAGCAAAACTAATTTGACAGAGATGTTTCCTTGCAAAACACCTGGACTTTTCACACAATAAGCACCTAACAGCAGCTTTGCTCTGGCAGCGACGGCTATAAAACCAGCCACAGAAACGTCTCGCAGCTTCGCACCAGACACACACATCTCACACCCCCGCCTCTGGGGAGCCCCGGACCGGGCTGCGCACAAACACCGCTTTATTCTTTCCCCCAGATCTCACGTTGTTTTGAAAAAGTCAACTAAAACCCCACCAGCCCTCGGCGCCTCCAGCTGCTCGTCCTTCCCCGGCCGGGCTCCCCGCTCCCCCCGCCGCTCCCCACCCACTCCCGGGGCTCTCCCGTGTCCGGCGCTGGAGCCCACCGGCCGAGGCGGCGGGAAACACCCGCCCCACGCACCGGCCAGGCCGGGATGCTTCGGGCCGCCGCCGCCTTTTGCACAAGCGCCGTTCCCACCGACGCAGGAGCGGAGCCGCTGCCGCCCGTCCCCGCCCTCCCCGCCGGCGGCTGCTGCCGTTGCTACCGACGGCGCCCGGGCAGATGCCGGGGCAGGACGAGGAGGACGGGCAGCCGTGAGCGGGGCCGTCCCGAGATGACACAGCAGCCGCCGCTGGGCACGGCCCCGGGGCGCGGCGGGGATGGCGGCGGCGCGGAGGGAACGGCCGTTACATAACGGTCGCGGCGCGCGGGCTGCCCTCAGCGCCGCCGCCCCCGCAGCGCCGACACAGCGCCCGCCCGCCCCTCCCTCCCGCCCTTCCTTCCTTCCTCCCCGGTGAGGCGGCGGCTCCCGGGGACAGCGCGGCCCCGCCCGCCCCTCACCAGCGGCTGCATCTCGGCGCGCACGGCGGGCACCTGGAACCGGTCTATCTCCTCCATCATGGTGGCGGCGGGGCTGGGGCGCGGCAGGCGAGGCGAGGCGGAGCGGAGCGGAGCGGGAGGGGAGGGGAGAAGGGCGGGCGGGCGGGCGCGGGGAGGCTCGTCAGGCACCGAAGGACGACGACGACACCGCCGCCCGCCGCGGCTGCTGCCTCATCACCGCCGCCGCTCGCCGCCGGGGTGACTCAGCCGCGCCGCTTCCGGGTCCGGCCGCCGCCGCCCCGCCCCGCTTTGCATATTCATGACGCGGGGCGGGGTCTCTGTCAATAATCCCGGGGCCCGGATGCTCCGCTCCCCGCGGCCCCCGCCCCGCCGCCGCTGGGACGTACCATTCCCTCCCTCGGGGGGAGCGGGGGCACTTCGTGGGTGTCGGGTGGGGGGGGGTGGGAATGACCGGGGCCGGCGGCGCTCTGCGGCCGGATTGGCCTGGCGTCGCTTCCGGCGCGTTGCCATGGTTGCCGCTGTCAACTTCCGGGAGGCCGTTGGCCGGCGGGGCTCGGGTCTGTGCCGACGAGCGGCCGGTGGCGGCGAGCCGCCGCGGCAGCGCCATGCCGGCCAAAGCGGGCGACAAGCAGCGGCAGGTAAGGGCCTGTCCCGAGCGGGCGCCGTAGCAGGGCGGCTCCGCGCTCCTGTCTGACATCGCCGTGGTGACGTCAGCACCGGCGGAGTGACGTCACCCCCCCGAAGGTGTCACCGCAGTGCCTCGTGCAGCGGGAGGCGTCGCGCTGTGTCCCGGTTCCGGCTCCGCTGCCCTCAGCTCCCGCTCGGAGTGGGTGCCACGGTGTCGGTGGTGTGACACCGGGCCCACGGTGACATTCCCAGGGCCACCACACATGGCATCGCGTGCGTAGCCCAGCTCATTTCCCTCCAGGGCGACTCGCAGAGCTATAACCCTGCCAGGCTGGGTGGCACCGTGGGACGCAGCACAAGCACGCTTGGCACCGCTTTCTGTGTGGTGTCATCACGTTGCATCACGCTGTCCCCGCGCTAGAGTGTGCAACCACCCAGCCAGTGACACTCTGTGTTTGGTGGCACCTCTGTGCGTTGCCACCCTGTTCTGCCAAATAAGTGTGTCCCAAAGCCGCAGCACCCCCACACTGTTTCACTGTGGTTTTTTGCATCTCTGTGGGACTATAAAGGTTCTCAGATGTTACGTCATGCCATTTCATCACTTACCGCATATGATACTTACCTTCCAGGGCAGGTTTTAATGCACATGAAGTGTCCCCAGCCAGAGAATCTTTCAGGAACACTGGAGCAGGCAGGTTGAAATCCCTGTTTTTAAAAAATTCTTTCAATTATACCTAGGTGTAACTTTCAGAACTTCATTTTTGTTTTACTTGTTGGTCTTCTCTCAGTTCAGACAATGAAGTGAGGTCACTCACCACCTGCGTGGCCCTAACCCTGATCTGGGAGCCACAGTGTGGGTGGATGTGTATCTGTGAGACCTCACTACCTGCGGGCTCTGCGTGGGCACATCTGGGTACATCCCCTTGCAGGATAAAGGGCTCAGTCAGATCATTCTGGGATCTCATCTACTTCTAGAGTATCGAAATGTTTGATTTAAAAGCAGAAGCTGACCTGTCTTGATAAAACCTTTTTCAAAACAGGTTTAGGTCAATCCCAATGTATTTGATCTTTGGGACTGGGGGAATGGGGTTAGCATAGTTGGCCCAGAAGTGACCAAGAACAAGCAGCCTGCTTCCTCAGTCCAGAGCACGTACCAGAAAGTCATAACCAATGAAAGAAAGTGGAGAGAAGAAAAAGAGGGACCCATGACGGTTCAGAGCTGTGAGACAGTAGTTGGACAATCCTCAGTGGTCTGTGAGGAGCTCTGGACAGCAGGAGCTCTTTCAACAAGAGAACAGCAACCCTTGCTGATCATCTGATCCCCCTCTGGTTACCCACAGGTGATTCCTCTGGACTGTGGTTTATCCACACTAGGGCTGTACAGGCTCGCACTATGCAGCTTCTGAAGCTGGAGCTAATAAAGCTAATAAAGCTGGAGCACTGCAAGGTGCGAGCTGTCCCTGCAGAGCCAGATCAGATCTACCTGCTCCTGCAACCAGGGGTTGGTGCCTGAAATCCAGAAATACTGAAATGTTTCCCCAAGGTCCGTGATGTCTGTGGGACATCTGAATGTTTTTGCACACATGGTAGGAGGGCTTGCGGGCTTTAGAGTAGACAAGAGTAAGAGAGAGGATCACTGTGACATTTCTAATCCTTCTACTAAGAAATGCTAGTAATTATCAAGTTACAAAGGGCTTTCTAAACTTTGCAAAGGGTGCAAATTCAGAATGAAAAATAACATCCAGTCCTAGGTAATGAAGATGTTTATGCTAAAGTTGTAAAACCCATTACCAATAATAAAGATGCTAACTAAATCTAGGATGAAATGTTTACTCTGAATTTCAGTTTCTTTTATTTTTAGAATTTCCACATAAATATTTTCAATCATTTTCAATAGCCATTATCTCAAATATTCTGAAATTGAGAGGCTTTGATTCACATATTATTTGAAAAGACTTAATTAGTGTGCTGTAAAGGCATTTTATTTTAAAGTGCTTGAAATGTCATGAACTGTTTAAACTCTTAGATTTGTTTTTTGCTTTTCACATAACTTTCATTACAATAACTTAAAAGACAATAATTTTAAGTTGTTCTGTATTGCCTTTCATAGATTTGCCTTGAGCTTGTTAAATCTAATTGCTGTTTCACGTCATTTTATCTACCAGAATATTCTTGCAGCTGAGGAGCTGTGTAGTTGACTAGCTGACTCTGGAGTCCAAAAGCTTTTGCCTCATTTTCCCTGACTGAAAATGTTGACCACATCTCAGTGGATGGCTGAGAGTGGACGTCTGTGCCTTTACACTACTCACTGCCCAATCAGGGCCTGGTGTTTGGTATTTACTGAGCCCTGATGGCCACTGTAAAATAAACCGGTGAGTCAAGGTCTAGATCCCAGTTCTTGACAAGAACGTCACATTTGAAAATGAGAAGGCGAGCTCCTGCACGTCTCCCTCACACATCCCTCTTCTCTGTCGGTGTTTGAAGAGGGGCAGGAAACAAGCCTGCTTCTTGCTGATGAGGCTGTTTTTTCTGCTGCGCATAATTTCTGTAGATTTTCCATCCTCATCCCTTTCACTGCAAATCCTCCTCTAGCAATATGCTCTTTTCACCTGTCCCTGTGCCTTTCGTTCCTCTGTTTCCTATGCATTGCTTTGTTCTGCTCTGCCTCCTGGGTTTTTCATTGCTGGCCACTTTCACTGTGAAAATTGTTCTCAAAGCCGAGATAGTTACCTGAACTAGGTCCTTCTTTTTTGTTGCATGTCACTTCCAGCCTGTCCTCTGCCTTCACGGCTGTGTGTTCTTCAAGTGCTTTGTGACCAATTCTTCTTTATTTCTTCTTCTTTTCCCCTACAGGTGATGGTTGCCTACCCTTCTTTTGTGCCTGTCTTGTATCTGCCTTCTCCTCTGACATAAGTTTCTTGCTTTGTTTCAGTCTTTTTTTCTTCATCTGTATGACTTCAGCCTTCACTTCAGTCTCCAGCCACCTGATGTCTTTTTTCTTTTACCTTGAAAGAAATCTCCTGTATCCCTGAGTGAAAATACGTCAAAAGCTGGTTGGCCATCAGAGGTGAAGGCTGTGGCCTTCGGATGAATCATTTGACTTGATCTGAGCCTTAATTAGAAGCCTTTTTAGGCTCTTGAATGTGTCTGGATATTTGCGTTCCCGGTGCAGCTTTGTAAATAATAATACATATGCTCTGTACTTCAAATACATCCTTCATTTCAGGTCTGAAATATGTTAGGCACAGTGGAGCTGCACAGCATTTTGGGAAGATGTAGAATTACGGAAAGGCATAAGCCAACATCCCTGCATCAGACTAAAGGGAACAGAAGGATTAGATTCTCAGCCCCACTGAAAAGGGGGTCTTGAGTATGACAGGCAGGACGCTCTGTAGCAGAATATTCTTTAAGAGCACTGACCTGCACGACATGCAGAAAGTTGTGGATAGGGCAGGGAACAGCACCCCATTAGCCTGGTGTCAGTCTAGTGCATGGTCATGGGTGATAAGAGCAACTGGCCAACAATTTTGAGATTGTTATTTTAAACATGGTTATCAGGTATGCTGTTGGAGGTGTTTGTTCCAGATTCCATGTCTTTGCTTTGTAGCTCAAGGAAAAGCCGTGTATGAGCAGTGGAGGGGACCCTGCGCTGCTGTGTACCTGGGTGGCTGAACCCACCCCAAGGAGAAGCAAGATTTGGTTGTGGTTTATTAACTGAAATTGCATCCACTTATTTGAGTTTATAGCGTGCAAAACCGGACTGGCTGGTCTTACCACTTACGGTCAACCCCACTGTCAGCAACAGGTCACTTACGCAGTGTTAAGGAAGCACCTGAATTTGGACAGTGAGGAATTTCTCGTTACACTTGACTTGTGGTCTTGCACCCGCTGGCATGTAGGCAGCTTCTTTGCTGCTAAGCAAGTTGTCAAATTGAAACAAAGAGACTCCCTCCCAAAACACAGTCAACAGTCAGACACCTTTTAATTTTTTTTGCCAGCAAAGGCTTTTAAGGTGCTTACTGACTCTTAAACATACGTTAAGCCATTCATGGAACAGAAAATAAACACTGTTTAGTGTCTCTCAGAAAACAGGTTATAAAATATATTGGCAAAAAGCTCTTAAATTAGTATCCCTAGTGTGTGTAAATGAATGTTTGCTGTAGGGCAGTCTAGCAGTCACTTTGCTTCCTTTGGCTTTGTTTCCGTGCTGTGATTCTGTGCTGCTTCTGCAGAGTGGTGGTTTACTATGGAGACTACTAATATTCAAAAAAAGAATAAAAATATAGCATGAAATTATAAAATAGTTTTACAGAAATGTCAAGCTTAGGTCTTACAGTGAGTCTCCCTCTTCCCCTTAGAATCCTACAAGCAGCTGTGTTCTCCTTTTTTTCAGATTACATGGCTGACCTCTGTGCTGTGCTCCAGAGGAAGTGGGAATGATAATATCTCTGCTCAGTAAGACGGAGTAAACTTAGCAGGAGTGTTCTGTGATTGCTCAGCCTTGTAGTCTTGTGGTGACAGCTATCATGGGGAGCAGAAAGGCTGCAGGAATATCTCTTTAATTATCTTAAAAAATATAGTCTGGGTTTGTCATTGCCCTGGTGAGTGTTTCATTAATATGTAATCGATTTTCAGCCCTTGGAAAATTTGCTTAATATGGACTGACAGTTCAGCTTTGCAGATTAATCAACCTGCATCATCCCTGCCTCTGAGTTTCCTGGTATTTTAGGCTGGGTCTGCAAATCCACGTCTGCTCAGCCCACCTTGTGATTTAAGCACAGGGAGAAATTTCACAATACCTAAGGAGTTATTGAGTAGTGGTGTGTCTGGCTCCTCACCTTGCAGTGAGCTGGTTTGATCTGACAGTACAGGAGGAGGATGTATCACCCAGCAAAGGCTATGGTGAGGAACCGCATGCTAGATGGCAGCACAGCACATGGGGTAGCATCATTGCATCTCGTACTTGATTTGTCAGGGCAAGCCTTGGATTTGAACCTAAGGGATGGAGACATTTTATCCTGAAGGATTTCTATGGTCACAAACTCAGATTTAACCCAGTTCTTAAATGAACACTTGCTCCTGAGAGTACATCTCTGCTTCCTAGGACACCAAGATGATTTATTTACCATCAACATCACCACTGACAAGTCAGAGGTTTCCTGCAGTGAAGGATGAAATAGTTGAGCAATAGGGCTATAGAAAATAGCTGTTAAAAAAGAACCAGACACAATTGTTCCAGGACTTGGAAAAAGCTTCAGTGCTTTTGCTGTTCAGTCAAGAGGGCAGATACTGGTAGTCCTGTCTATTTTGTATAAATTCAATTAATGAGTCTCAAGTCAGCAATTAGTGGCTGTCACATTGCCAACAAAAGGAGCGAGCAGTGATGACTGTGGATAGAGTAAGCAAGAAGGACAAGACTTGAACTGACAGTTGAGAATGATTCTTTATTTTCCTCATGTCAGACCAAGATGAAAACACATTACTAAGGTGTTGAGGGCAAAACTTCCACCACACTCTGCATCTCTTTGATGCTTGCTCTCCCATTACATGGTTCTGAGATGCAGAAATAGGATAGCTCTTCTTAAATGCCAGCCTGGTAGTGCCTTTTTCATTTACAGCAATGCCCTTTGGAAAGCAGATGCTAGTTTCTTATTTTAATTTTCCTGTTTTACAACTAAAAAATATTTAGAGGAATTTCATTTGGAGACAACCCAAACATCCTACCTAAAAATACAATTAGAAATGCTTGTTGGATAGGTCAGCAACAGGAAAACTTTCTGCTGAAGGACTTGATTTTGCAGCTGTTTGCATCTCCTGATGGCTTGTCTGCATTAGAGGGAGCTGTGGCAAGGGAAAGGAAAATTAAATGGCATTTAAAGACTCACTTTTCAGCTGTTTCCTCTCTTCATGTGTATCATGCTGTTGGATTGCTGTATCTTTGTGGCAGTCAATAGTCAATTTATCTTGTAGCATAGTCAATGTATGGCCCAGGGAGGAATTTATAGGTACTGTTGTTGTAAACACATCTTAGAAGAAAGGTCCAGAAAAGAACATTCACTTGAGTTTTCTATATCTTTAGTTTTCGTATTGTGATTGTTACAGGCTTCTAATGTCTTTTCACCGTGGGAACTACAATAACCTGTTTATTTATTTATTTAATGTAAGATGGTCACCAGAGTAAAACATGTTTAGCACGCATAAGTCCTCACTCTGCTATTTTTTGCTGTAGCAGTGAAGCACCCCCCAGGGTGATCAAAGTTATGATGGTGACCTGGAGGTTAGAAACTCCTTATAACTTTTTAATGCATCCTACCCATTTCTTAGTTCCCTAGCAACAATGTGTCTTTTTTCCTAATATAAATTCTTCTTAATTATTCACACTCCTCTTCTTATTAATTATTATTATTATTAAAGGCAGAGGTAGTAGCACCATTTATTTGGAAGACTGAGGAAGTCTGTTGATTCTTTCTATAGCAAGACCGTCTTCAGTTTATAAGGAATTTGAAAAAAATGCCACTGTTCAGATTGAAAGGTTCTTTGCTGGGTGTCTCAGGCTATACACTAAAAAAAATACTATAGATGCTGAACAACATAAACCAAAATGCTAGGAGCAACTTACTGTCTGAACTCTGTCAGTGCGTGTAAGCCTGGGAGAGCTTAAGCGAGGCAGGAACCTACAAAAAACGAAATGTGTCATTATGGAATTAAGCTGTGTATCATAAAGCCTATGCCAAATGGGATGAATTGAAGGTTGCCCCAGCAACCTTAATTCTTGCATTTTCAAACTTCTGAATGCTTCTCTTTGAGATGCTAATAATAGTCTAGTAACTTTATTTTTTTTTTCTGTAGCTAGTTATGTTACAGCAAAAAAGTGCTTGAATTTTAGAGATGTGTATGAAGGCCAGTTGTTGTGAGCATCTTGCTAGCGAATATATGATCATTTTATGTTGATTCATAGTTACAGTTCATTTTTTTATTTGTATCGCGGATGCATTTGTGACCTCATCCCTGTTGTACAAACACTGTGTGATGTGGAACAAAGAAATAGCTGTTGGAGCAAAGTGGTTACATCTTGAATAATATAATAGTTTATGGATAACACTTCGATACAGTAAAAAGAAGAATGAGGAAGCAATGGCTATCATTCTTATCTGTGGTGGCAGGACACCCACTACCTGGGTGCTATTGAGGATTCTTTACATATAATGTGGCAGAGAGAATTTTTAAGGAAAGGTATGAAGAAAGACAGTGTGCTGGCTTTGGAAAGATTTACGGAGAGCAGGAGCTTGCAAAAGAAATAGCAAAAAGACAAAACACAGATACACCAATTAAAAGAAATATCAGGACTGACTTTTCAACAAGTGGTGCAGCAGTAGACTCTGTGCTATTATCTGAATTAGAGGCGATTTAAAAGATTTAATATTCTTGACTGACCCATGTTTGCTCCTCACCTTGCTTCTTGTAGCAGTTTTAAACAGATCTACTAGTTTTGCAGAGTGTTGCCCAGTGCTAATATTGCCAAAATACTAGGTTCTCATCTCTTCATGTTTGCGTCACCTTCCATCTGGATTCCAACAGTTTTAGGTTCTTTGGGATTAACTTTCTGTCACCTCAGGCACTTTGCTAGCACAGGCTGCTGTAGCACATCTCTGCAGGAATAACACTTGCATCCCGAAGGCTGCCTTCTGCTTCTTATACTGATTTGTGTAGAGTATCAAGTCAGGTAGAGTTGCAGCCTTTACCTTCACTGGCGAGGATCCGGGATATCTGACAAATAGGATATTCAGCTTTTGTTATTGTCGAAGTAGGTTTCTGTGCTGTGAGGGATGGTTTGCCTGGGCAGGAGACGAGGGTTTTGACCTAAAGACCAACACCTTCCTCAACCCTGCTACCACTGGAGACTAACCTGCGCTCCCCTGCTCCAGGTATGGCTGTCCTGCCTTTGGGGAGCACATATGGAAGAAAACCCAGGGCCTACACCGGTCAGTGCATGCTGGCTCCCATCTGGCAGTGTCTGTGCTATGCAGCGCTTGGCCAAGCATCTGTGTGACAGCCAAGCAGCCCTAAGGAATAATTGTTCAGGTTGGAGGGGGCGGATGGAATTCTTGGACTACAAAATACCGGAGATAATAAGTGCGATTTTATAACCGTCCTGCCGATCACGTTCTTGCTCCCTGCTGTAACTAAACTTTGTTCAGTTCCCAGGGAGCCCTGACACAAGGTGCCACAGTCAGGGAGCTGGGTCAGGCAGTAACATGGGAATGAGCCAAACAGAGAAGAGTGGTAAATGCCACCAGCTGATGCAATGAGTCCTCTCTCTTGAACACCCTTTCCCAGTCATAAACAACTGGATGTAGTTCTCTCAGTTACCATTTGATAAAGGGTAAAAACATGCATGGGATGGAAGTTGAGACTTTCAGAGCCTGGTTCTTTTTTTTACATAGTCTATAAACTTCGTTACACTCAAAATCTTGTCTACAGGCAAAGAGGAGGAACACCTTATATATATGTGTGTGTGTATATATATATATGTATATATAACTGAGAATGTAATGTTAGTGTGACTGATATTTTAGTCTAAATGTTGTCATCAGTCCAGATTAATTATTACAGAAAATAAGAAGTACTACTGTGCAAAGGGGAAAAAAAAGGCAGTTGAAATTGTTGCATGCAACTTCCTAGTTACTACCCCTTTCCTGGTGTTGTGCTCCCCCTTATTCTGGTCCTCTGACTCCCAAGGTTGATGGTTTCGTTTTGCTGTCATTGGTGGTATTGGTGTGGATGTTATGGAGAGCTGTCAGCATCTGGGTTTCTTTGGGAAGGATAACATGTCCATGTTGATGGTTTCTTCTTCACTCTAGGACTCACTTGGAATTTCTTTTATACATTAGCTAACACACTTTCACATCTTTCTTCATTTGTCTTGATGTTCCATATTATATCTGATCTTACTGTATGTGATGCTTTCTAAGTGTGCTAGATGCTATTAATTTGGTTTGTTTATTACCCTTAAATGCAGCTTTTTCCAGTTACCCTGTCTGCAGGTCTGCATTTCTCTAACTGACAAGTGGTGAGATGCTTACAGCTGTGGGGCCTCCGATGTCAAACTTGTGCCCCATCTCTTATCATCCCCTGTACTCTTCTATGCCACATTCTGGGTCTCCTCAGGGTCTCTCTATCATACTAGGCCTGTACTGTATCATTAAGTTAGTCATGAAACCATATTGGTACTGTACAAAGACAAAGAAATAAAGCAAATTAGCCATAGGCCCCTGGTTGATTAGAAAAATTGCTCACACTCTACCCTGCAAACATTTATGGTGTGGGGAGCAGGGCAGGGTTTGTGTTGCTTCCTTCCAGTGCGCTCCAACCATAGCTGTTCTTCAGTGTCACTTTTGGATTTTAATACGGTTGCAGATATTTATTCAAAGGTGGCTCTTCACATTATGTTAATTGAAATGTGTGCAACTGCCAAAACCAATTACTCTCAGATTGTCTTGTAAATGCTTTTGCTGCTGGATAAATGCTTTTATAGACTCGTTTACAAAGCATAATAGTAAGTATGCTTAGTTTCATGTTTAAGAGTTTGATTTTGATCTGAATAAAATTCTGCTCTGAAAATGTGCTTTAAATTTTGTTGCTTAAATCACATCTAATTTACATGTAGCGTGGTCCTTGTAGGACAGTATGCTCTGTTGCCCATTGCCAAGCCATCACAGGGGCGAGACAGGCCAGCTGTGTCATTCAGCGATCTGAGCAGTGGTTGTGACACTGGGGCTCCTGGGCTCTCTGCTCTGCTACCAGCTCACTGTGGGATTATAAAGGAAATGTCATAACTCTTTATTTTTCCCACCTGAGTCATAACAATTTGTATTTCAAAGTGAGGCACATTTTCTAAGCGAGGAAATGTATCGGTCTGCTCATTTTTCATCACTTTTAATATGTATCTTCTGGAATAAAAATAATCCCTGACGCCTTGTTAGTAACAGCAATTTTACATAGCTTAGCTTGTACAAAGGGAAACAACACTGAAAGCTGCAGCATCACATCTCTGCTACAGTTTGTTCTCCTCTTAATAAATTTATTTTCTGAATTTTTATTGTAAAGTTTTAACAAGTAATGGGGCTTTAGAAACCAGAACCAGGGATACTGGATCAACATAATTATGTCTACTTAATTGTTTGATTCATAGGAAGCAGATCGTAGAAGTGAATATTTAATTTTTATAATGAAGGGGAATCATAAGAAGTCTAGGAATCTCTGTAGAGACTTATATTCCATAATGTGTTCATAAGAGACATGGAAAGGGGGATAAACAACAGATAATGTGATAAATCTGGGTTTTTCAGTAGACTGACTAGGAAAACAAGACGAAATTTGCAAGTGGCAGACTTAAAAAGGAAGCAGTGATACTTTGCATTAGCATGTGGTTGTACCATGGGAGTCCTTGCAGCGGAAGTTGTGCATGCTAAAAATGCTCATGGATTCAAAAATGACTGCATAAATTTGTGGGGAAAAATATCCACTGATATGAAATGCAAAGGATAGCATTTCTGGTTCAAGTGCCTGTGGGAAGCTGAGAGGGCATCTTGGAGAAAGCTCCACAGATAATGTGCTTTTGGATACTGTTGGAGAGAGATACTTAGCTAGGTGGACCTTTGATCTGAGCTGGAAGGTGCACTCTGATGTTCTACTCAAGAAAATCAATAAGCCCATGGGAGTTTTCATCACCACCCTTTTGTTTTCCTTCTCTCTTCTCCTCTAGTATCCCCTTCTTTCCTGTCACAAAGTCAAACACTTTTCCCAAGTAACTCCTCTGCTTTTGTCATTCATCCCATTCGATGTTTTCTGGGGTACACCCTGAAACTTCTTGCTAAGGTTTCTAATGTTGTTTCCTTTGTTTGCTTTATCAGCTTTCCCTGTGCCTTTTGGGTTCTTGGTCCTCTCTGTCCCTCAGCATCTTCTCGAAAGGATCCCCTTCGTTTTCTCACCCACTTTCTGTAAAATTTTCATAAAGCTTTGTCACTGGTGCCCATCTGTTATTCCTTAACCTCTGGCTAATCTCCCTTAGAAATACCCTATAAGGCTCCCTGTAAACAACTATTTCACTGTTTTCCTTAAAGCTTGTCGTAAAAAATTTTTGTGCTGTAATGTGCTTGGGAAGGTTGGCAATGGTTAACTGGTTCACTTCCCAGCTGTTCATCAGTGGGTTTTATGTTTTTTTAACACTTGTGGCTTTGTAGGTATGAATCTCAGGTAGTAACAAAGATAGGGCATAGTGTTTCTTCATGCTGATAAACTACCATCTTCTATTAGAACTACAGAATCACAGAATAACTTGGATTGGAAAAGACCCTTAAGATTATTGAGTCCAACCCTTAACCTAACACTGCCAAGTCCACCACTGAACCATGTCCCTAAGCACCACATCTACACATCTTTTAAACACCTCCAGGGATGGAGAACTCAACCACCATTATGGAAGTAACGGCAATTCATGCAAATTATTTATAGACAAAATACTGGTATATTTGGCATTTGAAACATACCATTGCAGCAAACATTAGTACATACAATGAACTTTTATTCTGATTTGGTTAAATTAGGAAACAAGGTGCTTTGAAGGTTTACATTGGATATGTTCTCACTTCAGGGCCAAAGTGGACCTTCAGGAGGAAAGCCAGTACCACCAAAGCCTGCTAAAACTGTGTATAAAAGACGGGTAAGATCCAGATATCCATGAGTCTTAAAAAATGTTTTTCTCTTCTGTATGTATGAGATGCAAACTGGATTCAGTCTGAACAATGACATGTTTTATGGAATTGGTAACATTCCAGTTGATTTATCAGTAAGAGATTGCTCTAGATTTCCACTGAGAAGGGAATTACACTCACAGGTCAGAATAAAAATGGCAGCTAAAACAAAAGCCCAATTTAGGTAAACTGCAAAATGAAAAGTTGAAAATAAAACATTTGGGCTGTAAATTCCAAAATATAGGCTGACATTGACTGTGAGAAACTGTATGCTTGGTTTAGAAAATTCAAAAGATAGCCCATATTCACTTAATTAACATAGAAGTACAAGCACTAGAGAAAATAGCATTAGCGTTTTGACTGTTAACCTCATTATAATGTTTTTACTGTTGGGCAAATAAGTGTTCACAACATCCTTATTTAATTTACCTTCCTCTTATTTAGCTCCATTGGCATGGATAGAAAAAGGACAATTTACCTGCCTGTAAATGGGCGTGGTGATAAACAGGTTTTCACTTTCTTAGGACAAATCACAGTCTTGTTAAATGTTCCTCTTTTGACCCTTTAAAAATGGAAAGTTATTTACCTTTAAATGAAAAGCATAAATAAGAATGTTAAACCCAGAACATTTTTAATCTGCTTCACTAGGGAAAACAGCACTAAACTAACTGGCATCACACTCTGTATGATAAATGTCCTACAAGCAGGTGTTCACGTGAGGAGTGTTAAACCACAAACAACAGTTCTGCTGTCATAGTGTCTTGTGTTTTAGAGCACCTGACCTTCCTTACAGCTTGCCTTAATTCAGCTCCCTTGAGGAAAAAAAAAAAAAAGACTGCAGCCTGTGACTTTCCCTGGGTACCTGGCATACGCAGAATTCTCTATTACTTTCAACCACTGCACATTTTTACACAGCACTGTGCTCTTTACCTTTGTGGTGCTCTGCAGATAGCAAAGCCTTGCTGGGTCCAGTCTCTCTACCTGCAACCAGCCTTCACTTATACCCTGGACTCATTGGCAGCTCCATAGGGCTCTAAAGTTTAGATGACCTGAGATAACTGTATTTAAAAGAATGACTGATGTATTTTAAATCAACCCATTACACATTTCAAACTGAGGGAGAAATTTTGCCTGAAGCAGTTAAATGCTTTAATCGGCAACTTTGTGTTCTGGCAGTTTATCTGTAATGACTATTAATTGAAATTCATCCCTACAGTGATTCCCTTTCCTGTTAATGGTATCATATCGTGACGTAAACCCAAACCCAGCCCAAGGAGGGCAGCTCTCTGTGTTGGGAAAATGCAGCCTGCTGGCCTTTGGGAGAAAATAGTTCACATGCCTCCAGGAACTGCTTCCCTGCAGCTTTGAACTAATTTCTAAGTGTAGCTTATAGAATAACACTTCAGAAGTAAATGCAGGTCCTTGACTTGTGCCCTTTGAGTAATCCTAAAGTATGGCTCATTTGGGTGTTACGTGGTCAAAAGAAACAGAAGTGCCAACTTTTAAACTGAAATTGAAGTGGAGTTACTTGAGTTTTGTTATCAGAGTTACTCCAGTTTTGTCACAGGCCAGGAATTATCTTCAGACAGCAGCTCCTCCAGCCCACTCAACTCTTGCTGGCAGGTATAGCCATTCAAAAGTCTGCAGATGTAGGCTTGCTATTTGGGGTTATCTGCTCTGCTCAAAGCACAGATGGATAGGGTAATGCTGTTTTTTCCTCCTTGCTCTATGCCTGGAGAAGTGCTGCTTTGAGAAGGAGAAAAACAATCACAGTCTGGGTTCACTAATGGACTTGTTGTTCCTGTGCTAGGATGAAGATGTCTCCACTGAAGCTGTAGAAGTTGTAGATGAAGCAGGAAATATTTTAGTCAAGCCCCCAGATCAACTGGAGCTGACTGAAGCTGTGAGTAAAACAGTGCCTGTAGTTGTCATGGAATGTGTAAAAAACTGCATAATCTGAAGCCTACCTCTTGCCTGTTTATTTTGGAGGAAATTCTGATTCTGGAGTAAAACTCCAGTACTTACTCAAGTACAGTACCTGCAGTATAAACTGAAATGGCTTTCAGCAGGAAAATGGGGAGAATATGTTTTGAAACACAGTTCTGAGCTTAAGGCAATGTAACCGCATGGAGTCGAATGGTGCTGGGGAGAACCCCAGAGCCAACCCTGAGCTTCTCAGGTGCCTGTGTGTGATACACAGGACAGGGAGGTGTCCTGCAGTTTTATAGCCATTTCTTCTCAGCTTGGGTTCAGTAGGACTGTAGCTGGTCACTCCTCCAGCTGCAGTTGTCTCTCTTCTCACTGCCATATAAAGCTCTAGCATTACTCCCTGTCCTCCAAGTAGCTCTCAAAGGGAAGCTGTACATACTTCCCTTCACTCAGGTGGTGAAAACAGTTAACACCAGTGCTGGTTTTTGTTCTCAGTGGACAATCCTGCAAGCACTGCTACTGAGCTTATTGTGTACTCTGGTTTTGGACAGTATATGCTTCAAGACACAGATTGTCTTTCTTGTCCCATAGAATGCAGCTAGCATTTTTCAAGTGCTACCTTAGCTTAGATAAGAATTAACATATTAGCTAAAGAATTCAAGAAAGCCCATTGAAATACTATGCTAGGAGGTGAGATGACTGTTCTGGATTCCGCCCTGAGCGAGGTTGGCTCCAAGGGTTTTTGTTGTGGAGGCATCAGTGGCACATGAAGTATCTGGAGCAAACTGAACATCATAGAACTGAGCATAAATTTTTGTATGCTGTACATCGTATTAACAGTGAAGTTTTATTTATGATACTATTTTGTTTCCATTCCAAAGGAATTAAAAGAAGAAATTACACGTGTCCTGACTGCTAATAATCCCCAGGCTCCCCAGAATATCATCAGATACAGCTTTAAAGTAAGTGTGGCATGACCTGTAGAACCAGGATGGGATTTTTTGCAATTAACTGGCATAGTGTTTTCCTTTGATTTATAACCAGGTAAATTTCCTTTTAATGTGACTTCATCTTGTTACGTATTTACTGCCAATGGTTCCTTAAGGGTTTTTGCAGAGGGTACAAGTCTAAAATCATTGTCGTATTTATTCAGAAATAGGATATAACAATTACTCATCAAGATCTTGCAGTGAACATATAATTAGTGCAGTTAGTTTCAGGACGTAATTTCTTCTGTGGTGGTTAGAGGACAAAAGGCAATCTTTACTCAGTCTGTAAGACAGTTATGCCTCAGTATCTTCACATCAAGATTGTTGTTTGAATTATAGGAGAGCTCAGAAATGTGCTTTGTGAAATCACTGACAGGAGCTCTATTCGTGATGTGTAGGAGTGAGCAGGAGAGGGTGCATCAAAGACTGCTAGGAAACATTCAAGAGTCACACCTTCACATTTCTGAGTGCAGAGCATATGCTGCATTACCCTGGAGCAGCGTCCTCCTCCTTGCACGTACAGGTAGCAACACAGGCTGCTGCAGGGGGAGGGTGGGATGATGGTTTTGCCTCCCACTCCTCCCTCGGAAGGGTTACACCCCCTGAAAGAAAGGACATGATGACAGCTTCTCTGGCTCTGGCATTGGGTTGTCCCCAACCTTAGGTAGGGAACAGACAACCAAGTGAAAAATTCCTGAGCCTGCCTCATCTCTGTGCTACTGCAACTAGTTTGACCTGCTGATACATGAGATCACCAGAGAAAGGAAATCAGTCTTGTGGAAGCAAATAAGGTCACTTTCTCTTCTATTTGATGGTGTTGTTTTCCATATTTATGGGACAGAAACAGGTGGTGAATGATCCATATCTTCAAATCCTCCACAGTGACTGAAATGGGCTTGATGCTGTGCTGTGATTGGTACAGAAAGCAGTCATATTTTTAAGGAGAAACCATTGAAGCCTTTGTGGTCTGCAGTGGCTTCTGATTGCTTTTAGGTGCAGCTCAAAACCTTAATGCACAGTTTGAGCCCAGGTGCATGCCTGCACTGTACAGTGGTCCACAAGCAAGTGCCAATCAAACTAGCATCAAATATGTGAATTAGTAAAGTGCTTGTAACGTGGACATGTTGCTAGGAGCCTATACTGTCTCCAGATCAGAGCTGCTCTCTGCGTATGGTGCTGCTCTTCTGAAGGTACAGCAACTCATTCAGGCACCTCAGCACAAGAAGACGTGAGAATCTCTTAGGGAGTGTTGTGTAGTAGAGATATACTAGAACTGTATTTAAACTCACTTGCTGTGGTAGTGGTGGAGAACTAGGGGTTTCATGTCCTTGTTTCTTTTATTTGTATTTTTAATTTGTGGCTCTCAGTGTCCTGAGATATAAATACCTGCTGGAAGAAATTCAGTGTAAATATGCCAATAACCAACATATATTTATCACTATGGATTGTCTTAGCTTTAGCAGTTTAGGCTACACAGTATTTCTGGTTTAAAATATTTTTTCCACACTGATTTTGTTGGTTTTTTTCCTCTTTGTAGGATGGACTGTACAAGCCAATAAGCCATGTGGATCAAATGGCCATTCACTTCTCTTTGAATGGAAATCTGATACCCAAAGATTCAGATGAAGGCAGACGGCAGAGTATCAAATTAAGTACTGCAGCAAGTAGGTATATTATCTGAAACTACAACCATTTTCGGGTAGGCACTGGTACCACTTATTCAACATGAGGGAATGATCATGCTTCATCACTGTAGAGCTGAACAGCTCCTATTTTGAAACAAAACCAGACAAAAATAATCAGCCGGATGTTTGCCACAGTGTAGAAAATGGTGCATGCTTTTTGAGCCATGTGAACACTAACACTGAAATTTTCAGAGCTATTTATTGTTTTTTAAACATCTTCCACTGCCATTAGTTGGACATACATGTCTGAACTCCTTAGCCTGCTTTGAAAGTTTCAACCATGATTTAATTATTAAACCAGAAATGGTTGGAGCCTGGATGATAATTTAGGAAACTATCATATACATGACCAATTCTTACACTCTTACCAGGACATCTACTTCTGGACAATATGAGATACAAGATATTGAGCTATATTGACCTTTGATCTGACCTGCTATTGCCATTTGTAGGTTTTCGGTCAGAAGGATGCCTTTATCAGAGACTGAAAAGTTCTGTTGTTAGTAAAGAGTACTAGATTTGAATTTTAAGTAGGGAATGATGTACTGCCTGGTGATTTTCTCATATTTCTGCTGCTTGTGAAAGGAGAAGTTGTGTCACAGAGTGTCCTTTCAAGGTGACAGCTGTCATGCACGATACCACTGGATAAGCTCCTGAAAACATTTGTTTCTTGCAGCTTCTGAGGGGTCAGTGCGTCTCTTATATTACACTTAAAAAATGTGTGTGATGATTTCAAGTAGGATGAAGTTCTAAATGGGATCTTCAATACCATGAATGCATGGATTGTTGTTGTTGTTAGTGATTTTTGTCAATTCCAAACCAGGTAGTTTCAAGCAGCTTGATGCTAGCATGACTACACACTCAAGGCTGCAGTTGAAATGTAGACATCCACCATTCTCTAACGAGACTAGTATAATCGTTTTTATCTATATAATCAAGCGCAAACTGTTATAACTCTTACATGACTTGAAAGCATTCTTCAATGAATGAAGATTCTTCATTCTTTGCTGAATTTTTGAAGATTCTTCAACAATTCTTCAATGATCTGGACTGTCTGGATCAATGGGCTGAGGCCAATTGTATGAGGTTCAACAAGGCCAAGTGCCGGGTCCCGCACTTGGGTCACAACAACCCCAGGCAGCGCTACAGGCTCGGGGAAGAGCGGCTGGAAAGTGCCTGGTGGAAAAGGGTCTGAGGGTGTTGGTGACAGCGGCTGAACATGAGCCAGCGTGTGCCCGGGTGGCCAAAAAGGCCAACAGCATCCTGGCTTGTATCAGAACTCAATTTCTTTCTATGACAAGGTTACCCACCTATCTGACCAAGGGAAGCCTGTCAATGTGATCTTTCTGGATTTCAGTAAAACCTTTTCTTCTGTCTCTCGCAGCATCCTCCTGGACAAGATGTCCAGCCCGCAGCTGGATAAGCACACAATGCAGTGGGTGAGCAATTGGCTGACGGGCCAGGCTCAAAGGGTTCTAGTAAATGGGGTTATGTTGGGCTGTTGACCAGTCACTAGTGGGTTCCGCAGGGATCCATCTTAGGGCCAGCGCTCTTCAGTGTCATAATAAATGACTTAGACTCAGGACTTGAGGGATTACGTAGTAAGTTTGCCAATGATACAAAATTGGTAGGAACTGTTGACGCTCTGGAGGGCAGAGAGGCCCTGCAGAGGGATCTGGACAAATTGGAGAACTGGGCAATCACCAACCGCATGAGGTTTAACAAGGGCAAGTGCCGGATTTTGCACTTGGGACATGGCAACCCTGGCTGTACATACAGACTGGGGGACGAGATGCTGGAAAGCAGCCCTGCAGAGAAGGATCTGGGGATTCTGGTCGACAGCAAGTTGAACATGAGCCAACAGTGTTTCCTGGCAGCCAGGAGGGCAACCGTGTCCTGGGTGCATGAAGCACAGCATGGCCAGCCGGGCAGGGAGGTGATTGTCCCGCTCTGCTCCGCACTGGTGCAGCCTCACCTGGAGCACTGTGTGCAGGTCTGGGCAGCACAGGACAAGAAAGGTATAAAGCTACTGGAGAGTGTCCAGAAGAGGCTACGAAGTTGGTGAAGGGTTTGGAGAGGAAGCCGTATGAGGAGCAACTGAAGTCACTTGGTTTGCTCAACCTGGAGAAGAGGAGACTGAGGGGAGACCTCATCATGGCTACAGCTTCCTCACAAGGGGAGGAGGAGGGGCAGGGGCTGATCCCTTCTCTTTGGTGACCAGTGATAGGATCCAAGGGAATGTCAGGAAGATGTGCCATGGAGGGTCAGGTTGGACATTAGGAAAAGGTTCTTCCCCCAGAGGGTGCTGGACACTGGAATAGGCTCCCCAGGGAGATGTCACAGCCCCAAGCCTGACAGTGCTCAAGAAGAGACTGGACAACACCCTCAGACACATGGTGTGAACTGTGGGGTTGTCCTGTGCAGGGACAGGAGTTGGACTCGATGATCCTTGAGGGTCCCTTCCAACTCAGGACGTTCTGTGATTCTATGATTCTGTGAGAACTAGTGTGGCCAGCAGGCCCAGGGCAGTGATCGTCCCCTGTACTGGGCACTGGTGAGGCTGCACCTCGAATCCTGAGTTCAGTTTTGGGCCCCTCACTACAAGAAAGACATTGAGGTGCTGGAGAGAGTTCAGAGAAGGGAACAGAGCTGGTGAGGGGTCTGGAGCACAAGTCTGATGAGGAGCAGCTGAGGGAACTGGGGCTGTTCAGCCTGGAGAACAGGAGGCTGAGGGGAGACCTGATCGCTGTCTGCAACTGCCTGAAAGGAGGTTGGAGCGTGGAGGGGGTTGGTCTCTTCTCCCAAGTAGCAAGTGATAGGACAAGAAGAAATGGCCTCAGGTTGCCCCAGGGGAGGTTTAGATTGAATATTAGGAAATATTTCCTGGAAAAGGTTGTCAGCCATTGGAACAGGCTGCCCAGGGCAGTGGTTGAGTCACCATCTCGGGAGGGGTTTAAAAGACACATAGATGAGGTTCTTAGAGACATGGCTTAGTGGTGGACTTGGCAGCGTTAGGTTAATGGCTGGACTCGATGATCTTAAAGGCCTTTTCCGACCAAAATGATTCTATGATTCAATGATTCTGTGATTCATCGTTTGTTCGTGATTGCAGCCATTTTTGAAGGGCAGAAAGTTCCAGAGCTGAAGGGATACCCAGAAACAAAGCTACTTGGTTCAGAAGTGGATTTCAGAAGTTTTATTTGAGTTGAAATTAGATTTTTTATTCCAGCCCAGCTAGAGCTACTGCAGTTTCATTCTAGTAATAACATAGTCTCCTTTTGTGGCTTTGAGGAAACAATCACTCTCCAATTTTGGGATTGGTTACTGTGTTGTCTAATGAGATGGCATTATAAAAAGGATGCCTCTGTATATTAATGCTTCAGAAGACAGAAGGATCTGCAGAATATGGGATAATGTGTCCTATTATCCTGGGCTTATTCACTTATCCTTTGTATCATCAGAAAAGGCTCCTGTTGAGACTTCTGCTACTGCACCTGAAGAAGCAGCGATTAAAGATGAAGAAAGAACAGAAGATACTCAGGTAATTCTCCATAGTTAGCTGAAAGCTGTCCATTTTCTTTTTAATATTAGATTTGAAATTTCTTTCTTATAAAATGGGCTTATTGAGAAGCTTCTGTGATTGATTCTTTTATGCCTGAGATGTCTCTGGTGCAGGTGAGATCCTTCACATTCTACTGAACAGCTGGGGTCCTCCTGCTGTTTTTGGGGTTGGTGCAGCTGTGTAGGGAAATGTCAGGGCCCTACACACCAGGTCTGTCTTTATCAAGATAGAGTGTAATTTGCTGAGATCTGGAGTCTTCCTGGACAGTATGTCCATCCTTGAAAGAGAAATTGGTGAAAACCCAAATGTGGGTGGATGAAAGCAGCAGACATAACTGCCTGAAATAAGGAGCAGCCAGATTTAAAAGCAGTTGGCTGATCAGGAAAGAAATATGCTGTGAGAAGCTCTTATCCACACAGTGTCAGGGCCTGGAATCAAGTTGAAACTAGTCTCACATAAAGCTCACTATCTAGCAGAGAAATAAAAACACTGGGTAGAGGGACTCTGGCACAGTCGTCTGGTCTGAGCCCATTTTATCAAAGGTAGTTGTGCTATTTCATCTCACTCATGTCGGGCTTTGTTTTAAAGTAACTTCAATTCTTGTTTTTCTGTAGTCCTGTATAGATACTGATCCAGAATCTCCTTGCTCTGTTTGCTGGCAGTCTCCTTATTTCCATCTTAAATATTGAATCTTCAGTTACAATCTCCTTCCCTGGGCAGCAGAAACAGAGCAGTTTAAGAAGTGCTTCTGAAGAAGGAAAAAGGTGTCTGTTTCTTTCAGGGTGGAGTCACTGCTTAATTTTCTTGCAGGCTGCAGGAGAGGGAGAGGCAGAGGAGTCAGGAACAGCAGAAGCAGCTGAGGCAGCAGATGCCGAAGAGCCTCCTCCCCCAGCAGTGAAGGAGCGGAAGCTTGCAAACCAGTTCAACTTCATTGATAGACCTTCATGGACATCCAAAAACCCTATGCGTGTATGCTGCCATTTCCTTTGGTGACTTGGAGGTTCTTGTCTTTGGGAGGGCATGTGAATCATCTATGTTTGTGTTATTTCTTGCTATCTCTGTAGATACTATTAGGAGAGAAAAAAACCCCAAAACAGTGGTTTACTATGGTAAAGCATTTGGTGTGATGAAAATGGTGACAGAAAAATTCTTGCCTCATGGACTGTTGGACAGCCTACAAGAAGTTTTGGTGCTACTGTAAATCATTAAACCTCTACTTGGATATAACATTTTTAATGTCTATTTTCTCATCTGAAAAAGTGTAGAGCAATGGTTAGGGTTGTAGCTGAGGGCTTGGATGCCATGAGTTCGATTTCCTTTTGGCAGAGAGTTCCTTTATGATCTCGTACTTCAATTCTTACCTATGGAGCGGGTTATACGTGCACCTATGTCAAAAGGATAAAGGTATTGATGCTTGTGTTAAGCACAGGCCTTCAGTCATTCCCAATGAGGGTGTCTTCACAGGGCCTCCTGACTGAGCAGTACCAGTGATGTTGGCCCCCCAGCTGAGCGCTCAAAAAAGAGCTTTCTGAATCGGAGGTACAAGTTTCAGAGAGAAAATTGTCCTATTTGCCTTGCTGCCCTGGAACCTACAGTATATACAGCTTCCCCAGAGAGCCTGCCTGCCTTCTTGCAGCCATTGCACCTAAAGTGCGATGCCTTTACACCTGATGGGCTTGGAGAGATTTAAGAATATTTCCTAAAAGGAAATCTCTGCCCACTAGTAGAGATGGAGGATCTCATGGGAATTTATCCAACAGCGGGTTGCTCACTGCAGTCTGAGCTAAGATTCTGCATCTTTCAAAAGTCCCTGCGGAGGCCATGGAATTTGTTATTTCTCTGTTGCTAGATCTGCATATTCTCTTCCCATTTATTTTACTGAGAGTGGCTTGTGTGCTTCTGCGTGATTCTGCCCTTGAAAGCAGAATATAGACCTTAAATAGCTGTGAAATGCTGCTGTGTACTGCACAGTTTGTGCAGTTTCCACCTCTGAGATTGCTTCCTTTCAGAGGTTAGTGAAATGCTACAGGCAGCTTCTTAAAAACGTCCTGACACAACACTTTTTTCAAAGAAAATTCCATGAAATGAAATGAAAGTTTCACACAAATATATTCATTTATTTCAGAATGTTGATGTAAGGGTAATAAAAATATTTCAGTAACATCAAATGAATTGTTTATATGTTATCATTCTGTTCAACTCTTTCGGTTTGACTGCAGTACCCACGTAGGTTTTTAATATATAAGTAAAAACTTTTCAAATGTAGTAGAATGTCATAACCGATACCATAACCAGTAGCAGAATGTTTCAAATTGTAGAGATGAAACAAACAATTTCAAGTCCTTCAAGATGAAATACTGAAATTAAATATTTTAAGTATGTTGGGAAAAAAAATCAGGTCTTGTGAACCTTCTTTTTGTCCACAAGAAAATCTATTTGTAGTTGCATGGTCACCAATAATATTTGTGCAGTGTTCTGGGAGTTGTTTGGATGTTGAATTAATCTCAAATCAATATTATTCTAACTACTGGCTATGAGAAGGCTGTTTTCACAGCTGGACTATGTCACTGCAAAGAGTTTCAATGCAAAGATTACATGTTTTTATGCTTTTTGTTTATTCAGGATAGAGCATGTCAGTCGGAACCCACACCTTGTAAAACTTTATCAGACGATATTAACCAGGTATATTCTTTTTACTTTCCAAGTTCTTTTTAGAGTAAATTTAGGAAAATGAGATGAGAGAAAGGAAAAAAACCCAAATTCCTGTGTTTGCATTCCTTGTAGTGGAATGAGCTCCCATACTGTGGCTTTGATCTCTGGTTTAAATCTGAGAGCAAACTAGTGTGGCCCTTTTTCCTGCCTTACTGGGTTAACTTGCTAATGGTTTATGTTTCTAAGGTCAAGTGTCTCTATCTGCTTTTAACTGATCTATCACTTGCCAGGTGTATGTGAAAGCAGGTTTCTAAAGCCTGAAGCTGAACCCAGTGAGAAGTACAGCATAAGGAATGTGGAAGGCTTGCTTTAAGCCTGTTGCAATAGACTAAGATCTGTTTTATCTAGTGGCAATGATGTGCCTGTTTATTCATGATGAACTTTTCCACAACTCTTATACAGTATTTTCTCCATCTCTTAAAAATGTAAAAAGAAAATATTTTGCATGACACTTTACACATGAAATATGTTATAGCTTTCATTGGAAAGGGAATCTAGCCAATTCTGCGGATTAATTCTCAGATATTTACAGAATGTATTTGTGTTTGTAGTTGATGCAAATATTGCTTCAAACCAGTGTACTAAGCTGGTATAAAAAAAAAAGTGTCATTACCAGTGTACCACAGGAACACCCAGGAGAAAGTGTAAGGTAATGGCAGCAACTTTAAAAATGCTGTTATAGGAAAGTAACAGGAAACAGAGTGAAGGTGTTTCTGTCAGTATGAAAACTGTAACCCAGTCTTTTCCTGAACTTGAAATCAGTAATTGGCCTGAGATCTTCCCTCCCTCCAGCTGGACTTTCATTTTTTTCTGACAATGACACAATCTGAGTTAGAGAGAACAGAGCTATTTAAAATAATCAGGTTGATGCTAACATTTTGCATTAAATGTTTGAAAACTAAGGAGAATGATTTTCCCTTGTTTTCTTTTGTTTTGTTGAAAATTCAAGTGGTTATAAAATAATATTTTAACATAAATTCTTTTTTTCCTCAACTTTTTTTCTTTGTTGTTCTTCCTTATGCTCATAGTTTCCCCTTCCAAAGTTTTGTGTTCTGCTCCGTCTCTTACTCTTCTCATCACATCTTCTTTGTCCTTTCCCTGATGTTTGGAGCATCTTTCCGCCTCATTTCTGCCTGCAAATTTACAGCACAATGCAGGGGTTTTTTTTATTAAAGGTTTCTGCCACCTTTCTTTATTCCAATGTTCTACTCTATATTTTGTGTTTGAATCACACTCCCTCTCCTAAACTGATATGTCAGAATTAGATTGCCTTTTGTTTTGTTTTGAAAGTAGTGTACCTGCTTCAGATATGATACTAGTACTCCAATACTAATGAATTAGTAGAAAAATTACTTTTGGTTCTACTCAAGTAAGATGTTCCTGGCATGTGGCATAGCAGAAGATGTAAAACTGATCTCAGTTTCCATTTGATCATATGCTGCAGAGTTGGAGTCCAAGATTTAAATTGTGTTATGCAGCTACAATTTAATTTTCCAACAGCACATGAGAAATGTCATAAAGTGGATGTTTAATGCATGCTTCCTATTAAACACTGGTAAATTAGCCAAACAGAAAGTCCTACAAAAAAGATACAGAGTCAAAGCACCAAGAAGAGTGTTGGGAAAAGATATCACTGTGAATGTAATAACGTGTTCTTAAAAAGTAAGACATGCACCATCGAGCTTTACAAATCCTGGGCTTCAATCCTTAACTTTTTGTGCAACAAGCCAGCTGCCTTCAGCGAATTCCAGTGGCAGTGTTACTGTTGTGAGGACTATCATATTTTTGTGATGGTATAGATGGCTGTTTTGTGGAGTATAATGAGGTCCTGATAAATCCTGCCTCTGTCTGTCTCTCAGTGGGTGATCCATGATGCCTATGTAGAAGAGCTTCGGAAAAGGGAAGAGTCAAAAGAGAAAGAAAAACCAAAAGCCCAGATAGCAAAGAAAGAAGAGAAGAAGATGAAGAAGAAGGGAAGAAAATTAACCTCTCTAGACACACAGGTATGTTTCATAACGCTGGAAGAAGCCTGCTCAGAGTGGGATGCATCCGTAAGGCAGGTCAGGTCAAATTTAGCAAGTCATGCTGGCTGTGTACCTAGTTGTCTCTGTTGGCAAGTAACAACCCTAAGAAGTGCCAGAATTAATTTGCACTAGGAACTGTATTTCCAAAACAGAATTTCCATTTTGCTATAATTTTTATGGGAATACAAAACGGTGTGAAGCCATAATCTTGTCTTTAAACCTGATTTCCAGGTGAGATTTATGTCTTTCTTTTCTATGCATTATCATATTTGTGTCACATTTTTTATTATCATGTGAGGGATAAAAGAATGAAAGAAATAGAAACACTGTGTGACTTTTTGAAGAATTCTAAGTGATGCAGTGGTTTTAGATACAATCTTCCAATTCTGAAAGGTAAAGAAGTTTAGGATTCTTTCAAAATGTTACTAAAGCACTGTAGTGAAACACATTTCACTATTTTTTATTATTTTAATGGTAATGTTATAAAATTATAATTTGTATATTTTCTAGCTATATGCATATAAATGGTATTTAATATATAATTTATAGAGAAGTTAATTAATTGAAATTGAAGCCTGTATACTTAAAATTGAGTACTGATTCTGGGAGCCTTGACCTAATTTGTAGGGGGATCTTTGATACCTCATTTATTCATTTAGTTGGAAAATGGTGGAGGTGTCTCTCTCCAGCGTTTGAAGTGCTGTGCCACAGTCAGTATTTACACAACGTGGTGATACCTCACCTTGGGGTGAGGTGATCATCCCAAGAGGATGTCAGCCGCTCTGAGTCCTATGGAGTAGCAGAGTGAATGGTGAGAGCTGCTGAAGTAGCCTCCCGGAGTAGCAGGTACCATAACTCCTGCCAAGCTCCAGGCAAGTGTTGTGGTCTTGCTGCGAGGATGATACTGACTCCTAATCCAGGCTGCTCTGTCAGGTGTAGCCTAGGAGTGCTTTGCAGGGATGCCACGGTCTTTTCACCTAGAGTGACAGTATCCCCATCTTAAAAATGTGATCCCACTTCAAGCACTGAGAATAGGATACACACAACCCTAAAAGATTTTCTTCATGTTTCAGAATGTTTTCAACAGGTTCAGGAAGTTTCTGTTAGGGTTTAAGAGAGTTTGATCTATACAGAACTGTGGGTTGTTCTTTCTCCCTCAGTCTGAGGTAAACTATTTAGAAGGCAAACTGAAATAATTTCTGTAGTGACTGGAGCAAAATGCACTCAGAACTATAATGCAGAAACATGGAAGTAAATTCTTAGCTTGGCCCTAGAATAGGTGTAGATATATCAACATAACTAAGAAATATTTTTGTAATATAAGCTGGATTCTGAAACTAGCTTTAGCACTTTCATAGTAGATTCAACTGTAGGGGGTTTGGCTCGTTTAGCTGTGCCATCAAAAGCGTTATAGTAATAAATAGACCAGGAACGTGTCCTGACAGGCTTCTTACTGTGAATTGTACCATTGCAATTAACAATTCTTTAGAAAACTACTAAACCTTTCACCTGAGTATATTTTTGAGAATTAAGCCTGAAGTTAGCAGTACAATTATGGGCTTAAAGGGTGGACTGCTAAAAGCTGATAATGAAAGCTAAATAAAAATTCAACCAACAAACCCATATTGGAAAAGACCTGCTGCATGCTTCACTGGCAACCATGGGAAATTGAAATCCAGGCACCCATGATTCCTCCCTTTGGTGCTTTGCTTTTCACTCTTAGCACCTTCCAGGTAGCTTGTAGGGAAGCCAGAAAGTAAATACACTGAAAAAGGAGAAGGGAAAGCTTCTTTATGCAGAGCCAGTGTCCCAAATTGAGATCCTCTGTGGGGCTGGTGGACCAGCTTGAAGTGTATGAAAACCCTGCTGAATTTTACAGTCATTAATTGGAAAAATGCAACCTGAAGTGATCCAAGGCTAAAATCAGGCTTACAACAGGCAGTACATCTGGTCATACATAGGTCTATGGGAATTAAAGGTTGATGGCATCAGACTCTGTACTTCTGGTCTGAAGTCAGCAAAAGGAGAAGTGGGTTTTGTGAAGCTTCCAACTTACAAACTTTGGACTGCACATAGTAATCGAAACAGAGCTTTCCCTGCTAAACACTTTCTGAGGACACACTGCCTTTGATCATTGCTGAAGGGGAACTGTGGAACATCAAGCAGGAGATGGGGCTGATCTGCATCAAGGATGCAATGGCTAGAAGCAGCAATTGATTTCCACCATTGTTTCCATCAGGCTAGGTACTAGGAAGAAAAAGACGGTGATAGCTACTGGGATAGCACTGGATTGAACCCAAAGGGAAGAAGAAGGGAAAATGAGAGGATACGACCAGAGGTGGATCTCTGATGGAAGCTCTTGCTGTGGTAGGAGTTCTGAAAGATAAGATTCAAGAACTAAAGTCACAGCTCAAGATGATAGTAGGAGTCAGATGAGGATATGAAGACATAATGGATGAAAAGAAAGAAAGAGAAAACACTGCTGGTACTGAGCAAGAGATCAAGAGAACAGATGACTTGGAGAAGAAGAACATGATCCATGAAATAATGAGGGAGAAAAGGAGAGGAAGAGAGAAGAAGAAAGAAAGGAAGGGAAGGGAAGGGAAGGGAAGGAAGAGGATCCTTGACAGTGGAGCAGAAGCTGCTCACTAGGAGAAAAAGAGTAGAATGAAGCCATGCACTTAAGAATGAGGAGAAGAAGCAAGGAAGACATGGTTTGGCAAAGCAGAAGAGAGAGGCAGCCAACAGAAAAAGGAAGGGAGATAACCAGAGATTCCAGCAGCAGGAAGGGTGAGAATGATATAAAGAAGAATATGAGTGAATAAAAGTTGGAATGACAGAAAGTATTTGACTGGAGACTGGGATGAGAGACTCTTGGAAATCTCTCAATATGTCCATCACTCAAATGGATCTAGAGAGAAGACGATGTGCTACACCCAAGAGCTGTGATACAACATTTGAAACTTTTCCTCAGTTTTCAATAAAGGCAACAAACAGAACATGGAGAACACAGAATACCAAAGAGGAATGATGTGAAATTTTCTGATCTGAAAATAATTGGAAGCAGAGACAACTAGGCAGAATTGTTGTATCTGCTTGTCCTGTTCTTACTGTTCCTGAGCCATCTGCTTATGGCTCTGATTACAGAGAGGTTTGTGGCCCAGAGATACTCTTGGTGCGATCCAGTATGACCCTCCTCATGTTGCAGTTAAGTAGGTGCAAGCAGCTTCTCTCAACCTGAAATGAGAAGGCATGAAATCACAAGCCTGGTGTTAAGGATTTTTGATGAATCTATCAAAAGACGGGTGGAGCTATGTAACTGGAGTATAACAAGGGTATGTTATATGTAAGAGGGGTAGAAATGGTTCCATTAGTCTGACTCTTAGCATTATATGAGGAAACAGAATTAACATAGAGGGAAAGAATACAGAATTTGGGAGTAAATATAAAATGGAATAAAATAACACATGTTTACAGACGGTAGGCTGTGTCAAAATAATCTCATCTCTTTCTTTGATAAGAAAAAGTTGTGCTTCCCTTTAACAAGAAAAGTGTGGTAAAGGTAATCTAGCTGAAATTCTGTAGAGAGATTGCTATAGTGCTTTTGGGAAATGCTAAGATAAACCAGAAAAGTTGTTACTAGTACAGATTGGGAGGGACCAGAGGAGAGGAAGACTGCATTTTGAAGTATTAAAAAAAATTGATAAAGTGAGGGCTTACAGTTTGGAATGACAGAGAAACATGAGTGTATCTGTTGGTGAGTTGTGATGTGGCTATGAGGATTCAAGTACATTGCTGGAATACATTGTGTGAAGGCTAGCAAAGAAATATTATTTCTGTTATGTAAGGTGGAGTGGTACCTTATCTGGAGTAGTACGGGGATAAATTCTTTTGATCACCCCATTTCAGAGATGATAGATTGCAGACCTGCATAATATGTAAATTAATATGAGAAATGGAAAGCCTGAATACAAGAAGTGACTGAAAAAAAATTGGGCATATGTAGCTGGTAATGCAAAGGTAGAGAGGGAATCTGAAGTAGATAACATAGAAGAAGAAGAATTACTGAAGCAGAGGATAGTGTTGATAGAAATACAGAAGGTTGTGAAACAGTTAGGAATATATTAAAACTGGAACTTATTGCACTGGAACAGTTTCTAATCTAGTCTGAAGCAGAAGTCGTTGAACAGTTTCTTAAAAAGCCCAAACAAAATTTGTATTTAACAGAGAAATGTGCATTCCTGAATCATGTGAGATGCTGTCTGACTTGTCTATCCCACTGTAGCATTATCCTTTTCTGAGATAGGCCTGGTGAGATAGCCCAGCCCACAGGGTCACAATTATCATTTAGAAGCTCTTGGATGACCACCAGTTATTTTTGAAATAACAGCTGAAATTCAAATTCACCTAACCTTCACATTTTTTGCTTCTTCCTGGTCATCCCAAGGAGTGGATGAGTTGTTACCGACTCCCTTGTCTTCCATCTGCTGTTTACAGCATATCGGAATTAAAAGCAATCAGTGAAAATGAACATATGAGTACAATTCTGGAAATGAATAACTACTTGACAGGATTCAACCTGGGGGACATTATTTGGGATTTGCAGTGGGTGTTTGCTGTGGATGGAGGTGTTGGCTGGGCAACAGATGATAGCAACCCTGTACTGTGCTTTTTTCTTTGCAAGCCAGTTCTTATACGACAGTTCTTATAGGACATATAGTCCCAGTATATGTACTGCCAGAGGAATGAGCAGTTACTGCACCGGTTTTAGGGTGCAGTTTTTCTTGTGGATATGCAGTTACACACCAGCAGAAACCTTTTTTCATGCTTCAGTTTACTGGAGTTACACATTGCAACTGGCCAGCAGCTGAGAGGCAAATATGAAGTGTTAATGAACAGTAGAGCAAGACCAAGACATTTATTTTCAAAATACTAGCTCATTATCCATCTTACATATGATTCAATTAACATTATTGCTGTTCTAGAAATAATTTATGCACAGAAATAAACTAAACAAATTTGTGAGTGGATGAGTTCTCATTACATTTGGCTAGCTAGCCCAGAGCTGGCCTACTGCAAAAAAAAAAAAGAGTTTCAAACAGATCTTTTAAAAAAGTGATAAATTAGGCGTATGACTTCCACTGAAGATTTCAGTAACATACAGAATAATCAAATCTGAAATAGGACAGGATCCAATGAGAAAATAGCTTACACTGATCCCGTTTAATGCCAAAAATGTAGTTATTCATGGTTACGTTTTTAACAGCATAGCTGCCTAACAGGAAAGCTGACTTGAGTATTTTTCAATTCATCTGGAGGTTTCCTGCATTGCAGGAAAAATAAAAATCCATTGAACAATACATTGTTTCTGTATTTACAGTTTTTTGTTTTGTTTTGGTTTTTTTAAGAAAGCTTGCTTTCCACTGCCAAAAAAAATAGGTGAGTCAGGATCTAGCATTCATCTTGGAGAACACGGAGAGTAATCTTTGTCTTCTGAGCTGCAGTCCAGAATGACATCTGAGGTTGGAAATTCAGAATGCTTGCAGTACAAGTTTCCTTGGGTGTGTAAGAGAACAAGAACCATGATCCTCCTCCTGTCTGTAGGTTACAGTGCTGCCATTCTTCCCTAGCTCCTTCCAGAAGGAAGTGCATGTTAAAATGGAAGAGAGATTTTTGCCTTCATACTAGGTAAATGGAAGACAGCTTAGCTCACACACCTGATGAACCAGCAGGACTCCAGGACATCTGTTCTTTTTACCTTATAACTCTGACTTATACAATGCTGGAGAGAAAAGCATTCATTGCTTTTCTCTTTTTTCTAAATCAAATTGTAACCCTTTCAACACTTAACCTCTGTTGATTAAGCTTATTCAGAGCAGTACGCTGGTGGCACCAGTGATGTTTTTATAGTCATGATCCCAATATTGCTGAACAAGGGTTAGCAAAGGTGAATTGTTGTGACTTTTTTTAAGAAGTATTTTAGAGAAAGACAGGTCTTATTGTGGCAGAAGCAATAATGGCAACTTAAAGCCAAAAGAGAGAAATCCCAGCAATTGAGAGTACTGTTTTCTACCTGAGGTGTTTCAAGGATCCTCTTTCTCTCCCTCTTTAATTTCTCTTAGTACTTATGCATTCACAATGTCTAGGGAATATCATACAATGTTAAAGTTTAAAAACATATTTTCTTTTGCATTCTTGAATTCTAAACATGACCATAGATTCTCTGTGCTGGTCTCACGAAGTCCTCCCACAGAGACAGGGAAAGCCTGAAAAACATGACAGTGGCCACACTGATTAGCATCAAGGCTCTAACCACAAGTGAATGTGCAAGGAAGGGTAAGAACACAGCAAGAGTATATTCCAGTCCCAAGTATTCTTTCAGCCTTCAACTATTTTCACCTATTTCCTAAGCTTGCTGTGCTTTCGCACATACATGTAAGTACTTGTTCAGTCTTCCTTGAAACCATGTAAAATTCTTGCATCTGCAATACCTTTTGGCAAGAAAGTGCACAGATGTGTCATCCTTCTGTAAGAGTCACGTCCTTTTGCTAATTTTGAACTTGACTGCCACTAGCTTCACTTGACGCCCCTACTTTTTGTATGAGAAGAGACAGTGAACAGTCAGTCCCTGTCCATCTTCCCTGGGCCATTTAGGATTTCATAGACCTCTCTCATATTGTCCCAAGCCATCTATTCTCCAGATTGGCAATTCCCAGCCTACCCAGTTTTTCCCAGTACAGGAGCTATTCCGGACTTGGACCATCCTTGTTGCCCTTCTCGGAACTTGGTTCTGAATTCTATTTTACCCTTTCTGAGATGGGAGAAGCTGACTGAACACATTACTGAAAGTGGAGGCAAACTATGGGTTTATAAAAAGTGTTGCAGATTATAGAATTGCTTTGGTTTTCTCCTTTGTCCTGTCTTTTTTAGTCCTTTGGGTTTCATGCTCTTTGAAGCAAGACTCTCAGTTTCCCTTGAATCTGTGCAAAGCCCAAGAAAGGAGCAGAAGGCTGGGATGCACATGATGTGAAGTCCAGTTCTTGGTTCTGACTGTGACTGCACGGTGTAGTTTTGGCAAGTCATTTAACTTTTTCTTTTCATGTTCAGGGCACTCTCTGAGCTGTGTCAAGGATGACAAGTTTCTTTTCAGTGTCATCACTGTGGGAGAAATCATGCTGTGCTGGCAGCCACCAGTTCCTAGCAGGGGTTAGAAGATGAAAGGCTTTGAAACACTGGTGGGGCTTTGAGGCAGCAGTAGTAGATGAGGATTCAGGTCCATGGAGCAGCGTGCTCTTGGAGCACTTTGCATACATCGTGACATTGTCACATCATTGCACAGAGCTGTGCTGGCATCATCTTCATGGCCTAGCACAGCCTGGGGACTTCTAAGCTCTGTCTTTCCAGTTGCTGACACCCATACTTCTTGTCCTCCTTGGTGATTAATCCAATTTGGATTTTGCTGGTGACCACCCATACAGAGGATAGAGAGCACACTCACACAAAGAATAGTTAGGAATAGAGTTTAGTAAGAAGATGGTTATAAGACTGTGGTGATCAGGCACAAGGCTCTGTCAGACAAGCATACCAACCAGCCACCTGCTGGCAATCAAACAGCCCCTGTTGTGCTCTCTTTTCTCCATTTGTCCATGTTGCTGCTTCCTCCATCCACTTGGATTTTTCCCTTTCTCCACTCTTGTCTCTTTCTATATCAACAGCCTGCCCCTAATTACTTTTCCCCATTGGTCATGTTTTTGCTATATCCATATCTAAGTTTGCCATTTCTGGCATAATTTACTAGGCAATCTTAGCCTTACATGATATTACTGATACAGTTACTGCTGGCCTTGCAAGATGCCACTCCCTAAAAGGTTTCCAATACTTGCATACCTGTAGGTATGTCAGCATACCTTCACGTATGCAGGCTTGTCCACTTGTGGTGTTCCCTGGGCAGGACGATGGATTTTTCCACAGTATCAAAATGATTTCCACAAGAGCTGGACAGCAAACTGCCCTTTGCACGTTGGCTGTATATTGTATGAGCTTATGGATCTGTGAATGCATCCGTTTGGAATTACTCAGTGATTAACTGAAGGATTTCTAAATCCTGTGATCTTTACATAACAGGTGAGGCCTTAAAGCTCACCAGACAGGGATGAGAGGATGCTCGTGCTTGATCAAGCATGTATGATATCATTACTGAAACTGATGAACTATTATCAAGTGAGATGGGGGCAGGATCACGTGTGTGCTTTTAGCACGTCCCATCATGAGGTGGCTTAAATGAGTTGAGGAAGACAAGACTAACTGTATTCAGAGAAAAGCACCTTCCAATGCTGAATCTGGAAAAAGCACTGAAATTATTGCAACTCAGCTGTGAATGGCATCTTGGTAAACTTATAAAGTCATTGCCTTAACTCAAGTTCCCTTATCGTTAGGTGCTGGTGTTAGAAGCTTCAGATTTTTCTGTATTCAAGATCAAAGGACTCAAGTTTTTCAGTGACACACAGTCTGAAGGACTTGTAGGTAGACAAGAAATACATTTTCTTTTCCTTTTTTTTTTCTTTTTCTTGTCGACAGAGTGATGAAATGGACAAGATCTCAAAGGCTGCTAAAATAGTGGAGCGGATGGTGAATCAGAATACATTTGATGACATTGCACAAGGTATGACCCTGCTGGGAGATGCTTCTGACTCAAGCCAGAACTCCTGGAGATGAGTGGCCACAGCTGTAGCAAGGATTGCAACAGCTCCTTTGGGGAAGCTGGCTTGTGGTAAAGGAAGCAAACAGGGATTTCAGCAAAAGATGTCAAGGCAGAGGTAACCAGTGGAAGATTAGGTCACAGCTAGTGCCTTTACGTGAACAAGTGGTTTGTTACGTTACGGCATGCTAGAACCTCAAATGTTAGAGAAACAGAGCTGACATGACCAGGGCTAGGAACCTGCTAACTCACACAGGCAAACAGTACAGTGGACTGTGAGCATGCAAAGGGCATGTCACATCAGCCCTGTCCTGCGTGGGCTGTGGACAGCAGTTTGGTCAGCCTTGCCCTCCCTACAGCATTTATGTCCCTCGGTGGGTACTTCCCTCCTGGATGCAGGTGCTGGTGACAGCAGCCAGTGCCGAGCAACATTTTGCTGGCGTACAGGTCCCAGCCGTGCTGACATACTCAGTCTCAATGTTATTTTGCAAGCGTTTTGCTGTCTCTGCTCAGCTCCCTCCTGAAAGTCTGCATCTAGCTCTGGGAGTGGCCTGAGGTCATTTCTCACTCGGGGCTTGCTCTTTCTTGTTCATTCTTTGTCTGCTTTTAGATCATCAGCTTTTTTTGTGTGAGGACTTGGTGCTTGGTAAAGTGCATTTACTGCACCTAGCTGCTAGTTTGGAGTTGAGGCTTAAGGACTGAGACAGTTTTTATACTAACAATTGAGTTGTGCAGAGGCTGTGAGGATAACAGTGTTTTTTAAAGCTTCTCTGGTACTGAACTGTGCTGATTTATTTTAGATTTATTCACCAGGACCTTGTCCTTGATTTTTTTTTGTTTTAGATTTTAAATATTTTGAGGATGCCTCGGATGAATACAGAGACCAGAAAGGAACCCTCCTCCCACTCTGGAAGTTCCAGTACGAAAAAACCAATAGACTTGCAGTTACTGCCATCTCCTGGTAAGGCTCGTTATTGTGAACTTACTCCTCGCAAGAGAGTGGAATTGAATGTCACGGCACCTTACTTGCAAGGCAGAGCTGGTTTCTCTGGGAACACTGTTTTGATGCTTTTAGATGCTTTGGCAGCACCTAGACATGCGTGGTGCTTCTGGATGCAAAGCACCTTGTGTAAGGCTGAATGTGCCAAGCTTGTGCCATTCAGCAAAAGGTGAAGGCACAGCAGGCTCTGTGCAGCACTAGGGTAAAGTAAGTGCAGTTAGCAGAGCGAGGAAGAGTCGTTTATTGGGAAAGCTGCGTTAGACATGTCATATCTTTGGACAATATGCTGTAGGAATCAATTCTGAAAAGCCCGGAGGAGGGGAAGGGATAGCGACTATGTTTTTGACAAGTATCAACATAGAAGTGTTAAAGTACCAGAAAGCGAAATGCAAACATTGCATGTCCCAGACAAATATCACCATAGACTATAAGATGCAGAGGCACTGATACCAGACAAGACCTTTATGCACGGTACATATTCAATTGCTGCCCAGGCAGCAGTGCTACTTGTATACTGGGGTCTTACACAGTTCAGTTTTGTAGGTATTTCCCCTGCAGTCCATGTTCACATATTTATTCCTGCTCAGTCCAAAATGATCACTCATACTTTGAAGTCAACTCTCTTTTTCTGCGATGTTATTGCCATGAAAAAAAACACTCATCACCAAACTGAATGAGTCCTTCTACTTTTTAACATGCTTGATCCTTCCCAAACTGGCTTAGTTCATGCACTGAGCATGGGACATGCACAGTCAGCTCCTGCCCTGTGCTCCCCTGTGTCTCCTCCTCTCATTTGTGGGGCAATATGAACACATCTGTGTCTTGCCAAGGAGGATCTATGGAGAGACAGAGCAGGATTGCTCTGTCCTTTCAAGCCACTGCAGTAATGATATTTTAATAGAGTATCAAGAATGCAGTTGTGCGAAAATTACAAAATAACAGTAAAATCAGATGCAAAATTGGGAGAAAAAGCATCTGGTATAGGTAGTTTGTGCTGCTGTTATTCTTATCTTCTGGAATTGATAACAGAAAGATGGCCCTGAAATTGGAAGAATGACCCCAAGTTGCCTTATGTAATAAGCTTTTCTAATTTAATTTTTCTTTTCACATTGTTAGCAGTGACGGTGCATTCAGTGGTTAGAGCAAGAGCATTAGGATGCCTAGTTATATTCTCAAGTGAAAAAGGAGAAATGAAAAAATAAGTGGTTTTATTTTATCAATTCAGAATAGCAAGTGAGAGAAAATACTCATTAGAAAAATTTCACATACATTCATTTCACAGAATTGTTATCCACTGATTGTGCTGTGTGAGCTCAGGGACAGCAATAGTACTGACCTTTGTCTCATGCAAGCCCTACAGGGTCAGTCCACACACGGCAGAAGTTGTAAAGAAGGTAGATGTTTTTCAAATAAAGGGATTTTAGAAAACATACTAGGTGGCTAATTGCTCATGGTCAGGATGCCTCAACAAATATACCAACCAACTGGGTCAGAAGGAAATTTCCTTTCCTGATCTGTGGGAATGATCATGAATTCATGAACTGGTAGGTGTCTCTTAAAGCATCTCCCATTATTTAATAAAAGGTAGGGAAAGTAGGTTTATTGAGTATTATTCTGTTGTGGTTTAGAAGCTCCTGTTTTCTTTCCCCTGAAAGATGGAAAGCGACACATTTCTGCCTTTTTCTTTTCCTCAAAGACCTCCTTTTTAAAAGCAAACTTTCTGTTATTATGAAATGGTTAAGAAGTACTGGAGATTGACATCATGGCTGTCTGTGCCCTTTTTATACTTTTCATCTACTGCTGGGTTCTTCTGATGTTCTATTTTTTATGCATCTTGTGTCTGGAAGAATTGTTCATGCACAAACTTTACTAGTGCATATGTTCAAAGGGTCAGGCCCTCAGACTGTATGCAGTCCTGTGAGAATGGACTCTGATGTTAATGTGTGAAACACTGTGCATTTCTGTGGAACTATATGGTTAATAATAAATGCATTATTATATATATTTTCTCATTACAGGAATCCAAAGTACAAGGACCTATTTGCAGCGGGGTATGGCTCTTGTAAGTACCAAAGGCAAAAGAATCATGGAGAGATTTAACATTAAACAGGTGCACTAAGGTAAAATAATATAGTACTCTGGGGCATGGATTGCATCTCATAGCAAGGACTCACTTAATTTCAAAGCAGTAAATTGAGATTTAACTCAAGATAAGGATTAGGCTTTTATATTCCATGACATAAACATCCAGAAATGCATAGGCATCAGAGCTTTTGGCTTATGACAGTGCGACTCTCCCTTCTGTGAAGGACTTGCCTCTAAAGCAACACTTAATCCTTCTTATCTTACCTGGTGGGCTCTGATTTCTTCATTCCTGCCCTTCTAATTGCTGAAAGACCACGTGTTTTATATTTTGCCAGAAGCTAATGATGAGAGACTTCTCTAAGTGTAAACTCATTGCTTTCTTGTTAGGAGACACCTTCCAGGGGTGTCTCAGAGGATAAGCTCTCTGTTAGGACACATCAGGCTGGCATATTGTAAAAAGACACTTTCCCTGCTGTAGCGTCTGGGATTGGACATGGGATAATTTTGAGTAACAATGAACATAAGGTTCAAGGGTTGCTGCGTTAGTCCATATTAATCTTTATCCAGTATTACTGCTGTCGTGTTCAAGAAATGGCAAACTAACAAGTTGATATTTTCTCACTTTTTTGTTGTTGTTTTGCTGTGTGCATTCCATCTACCTGCTCAGTTTACAAATATGTATATTTTTTTTTAATAACGTGGGAATCTGTATCAACAACCTTGCATTTCCTCCTGCTCGGTATCTCTTGTTGCTTACAGACACACTCACTGCTGTATTCTGAATTCCTGTCTTCACATCTCCCCCTTTACTCCTGTGTAGATGGATAGTAATGCAACCATGAATAAACATTCTCTCTTCCATTATTTCTCACACTTCTACTTTCTAGCTCTACCCGAAGTACTGGCTGTCACAGGGTACAGCATTCGAGTAGTTCTCCCCAGGGACCGCTGCTTCCTAGGGAAATTCCCAAAGGGAGGAGATCAGTTGTGAGACAAGTTTTACGGGGGTCTTTCTCGCCCAGGTAGTGTTGGCTCCTCAATGTTATTTTCTCAGCAGACTACTCAATAAATTTTTCAGGTCCCCAGAATGTGCTTCTAGGACTTACCACGACTCTACTCCTCTCCACTGTTAGCAGCTGCTCTAAAGTCACATTGCTGACATTTTCATGTAGTGATAGTGACCTTCGAGTCTCAGCTTTACATCAGATGGTTGTTGTTAATTAACAAGGGAATACAGATGAACGACTGAATTCCCAAACTATTTTAAGTCTCCACTGGCTTTTACTCAGAGCTTGTGAAGATCACAGCAGTACCCCACCTGCCCATCTCCAGGGCATCTGCTCCTTGTGAAGATGTCCCCCCAGATCTTACCATTAACTCTGACACAAAGCAGAGAGGGGCTGAGAAAATGTCAGTATTGCAAAGGCAGCAGAGCCTTCTCCTTCCTGCAAGAAGAGGGCAAACTACAGAACAGTCAGACTACAGTCATTAGGTTTGTGAGAAGGACTAGGTGTTTTGACTCAGTCAGTCTCCCCACTGTCTATAGCAGGAGAGGTGTCCTTCTTCTCTGAGTATTAGTATTTTATTTATTTAGTAAAAGCTGACTCCTCTGTAGGGCACTAAATTCTCCATTGGGCTTGAAATAAAGATCAGTCATGGTGCCACAGGTAACCAGTGGTTGAGAATTGCAGATAGCATGATTAGGCACTAAACTTTTTGCCCTAAACACCTGAACCCTAGGAATTCTTTGTGGAGGACGGAGAGTGGAGAAGCCAAAGAGAGGACCTTGCCAGTAGCTACATCTTTGCCCACCAGCCCTTTCAGTTAATCTGTATGTGCTTGCAAATTACAGATGGATATTTTGGTAGTGTTCTTTGTGCTGAAAAGATAGAATCTGATGTTGAATATTCTGAACTACAAGGCAAGTCACTTGGTATGTATTTTAAGGGAACCCTTTTTTTTTTTTAATGGATGCTGAAGGCCCTAAGCTGTGATAAAATGACTAATCAGATTAATTGTTGAGAAAAAGTCATGTGTAGGGGATAAAATGCTCAGCAGTGGGCTCCAAGGAAATAACTGTTATTCAGGGAAGTGATCTTAAAGTCATTCAAGTATGTGTTTCTTGTCAAACACTTCGTAGTGCTCAGCAACAGTCAAAAAGGCAAAATAAAAATTGATGACGATTACTATTAAAGAAAAAGAAAACAATACTTCTGGATACAGTGGAAACAAAATAGAAAACTACATATAAAGCAGCAGTAAGAACAACAATAGAAAACTAAAGAGAAAACAAAACAATATTTGTGATAAACTGATGTCTTGGTTACTGGATGCAGTTCTGTCTGTGAACTCTGAAGAGGAATGTCTTAGGCTGTGGAGGGACTGGAAAAGTTCCAGAAAAGGGCAGCAAGGATGAACAGAAATATGTATAATGACTTTTGATTGGAGAGAATAAACAGACTAGGGCTCTTACAACAGACAAGGTAGAGGGACTTGGTATGATCTGTAGAATCGTGAGTGGCATGGGAAAAGTGAAAAGCGGTCAAATGCTCATTATTGCACGTAACAAAGCATGAGGGAGACCTCATGAAATTATTGAGTAGCAGGACTAAGACAAATTAAAACAGTACAATATGATACATAAAGAAATTGTGGAACTTTTCTTCCTTCCTTTGTGATCTGGAGGACAGAGATACATGTGAATTCAAAAGACACTAGGTAAGTTCATGGACAACCAGTTTCCTGTTGCAGGGACAAACCATCTGATTCAGCAAGTTCATAATTGTGAGTTGCTGGAATCTCTTAGTGCATACAATGGGATAGACCTATCTTTGCGGAGGTTCTTAGAGTATTTAAGCAGTTGCAACTCAGTACTTTTTCGGATAAGATTCTTCACTACAGGGACCTTTGTTGTGATCCCAAATAGTTATTCTTATGTGTTTCTCTGTGCTCTGACAATGAAACCAGATGGATTGTCTTCATTTATACTACTAAGGATTACATTCTGCTTGCAAGATTGAAACATTTCATTTCGCTCTTAAAATGACATTTTTCTCTTGAAGTTCACTCCATCTGAGCCCTGGAAATGTTCCTTTTAGTTTGCCAAGAAGCCTAAATTGGCCTGACAATCTCTTTAATTCAGCAGGCAGCAGCTATTCTAAAGAGCAGATTAGGATCAGCCTTTGCAAAAGAAAGCATGATGAGAAGTGCTCAGGATATTCCTTGCCTTGTACAGCACAGCAAATTCTTGTTGTGCTCACATCCCTTGTGCTCAGAGAGTGTAGGAACTGGGCAGTGCCTTCCCACTACCCTGCCACCTCAGTGCCGCAGGAGAGATGCGAGATCAAGGGTGGTAACCTCCCTACTTAGCCTGTTCAGACAGTTGTTCTAACTTCTTACACTAAGTGAGACTCTGATATGTGCTTTCTGGCTTGTGCAGAAGTATTTGTTCTTTGTATTAGTTCTGCCAGGGTCCATTTTGCCAAGGGCAATACACAGATGCGGAGGAAGGCAGACCCTAAGGCAGTGGCTTGACATCTAAGTGGACAAGAGATCCAGAAAAATTCTTATCTCATTTTGTAGTGGCCAAGAGAGGAGCCAAGTAGCCTTGTGGAAAGGGTGGTCTCTTCCCATGGACTCTAGAGTGAGCCTAGGCACAGCACTCAGCCTAGATGCCTGTCTCTTAGATGTCTAAAGTGAGGAGAGATGAATCCGGGCCAAAGGAACTAATCCTGGAGTCACACAAGGGCTGGGATAGAGCCAGGAGCAGAACACAGATCTTTGGGTCTGCGGTGGCCATAGTAACACCACCAGTCTTTTGTGCAGCATGCATTTGGGAGCACCGCCAAGATACAAGTAATACATTTGTCCCACTGCCCAAAGTATACTCTTTAAAACAAAAGGTCCCTTGTTTACTGTGAGTGCATTTCAGTGCAGCATGGTGAGTTCTTTACAAAAAGGGCCCTAGCCTCTCCCTTACTTTTGTATCACATTTTGGGAGTTTTCACCACTGATTTATTTGGATGGGGTTTGTGATGCTAATGGCGTTTCTTTGGCATGAGGCAGTCTCTTCTGAACAAGGAAATATTGTCATGGTAATTTGCAATTCAAGATCTGTGCTCCTTGGCTGGAATTAATTTTTATTCCCATCAGAAGGAGCTATCTTTCTGGTTTTGTTTTTGCATAAATGAGATTGCTAGGTTTCTGTCTAGGCTGACAGCCTGCAGTGCAGGGTTCAGAGAGGCCATGATGGGTGCTGGGCTTGTGTTCTGCCTTGCTGATGGGAGCACTATGAATACAAGCCCAGGTCTTAGCAGTCACCTCAGTTCATGTTCCACAAGCAAGTTTGCCTCTGACAGCCTTCAGAGATGGCTTTTAATGTGCAGGCCTATCTGTCAGCACATGAGTTGAGTAGGGAAAAGCAGTATCTGTATGGCCAATGTGTTTTGTCCTGCTGTTTCTTTGCACTCAGTGGATGTAACTTGCCAGTCACAAGGATGTGTGAGGAGAAAGGACTCACACCCAAAGCACTGGAGATCTGACATATCTGACTGAGGTATCTACTCAGTTCTTCACAGTGCTCAGTTTGAAATGGGAAACCATGTAGGCAGAAGTAGACCATGCAAAGATGTCTATACTGCTCTAGCTTTCTTGTTTAAAATCAGCATGGGCAATGCTAGTACATGGTCCTTCAACTGGTGTGTCTGCATCCAAAGTAACAGTTGTTATGACTCTGTGACTGAACTAAATTGGTGTAAAATCTGGGCCAGAGCTTTCACAGAGATGAGCTGGTATTTAAAAGATGTCCCGAGGCTCCCTGGTGCTGAGGAGTCATGGTTGAACATTGAGACCACAGGACAGCTCTTGTTGGACTCTCCTGCAATGTAGCAAGGGATAAACACACGAAGACTGAGTATATTTACTGGACAGTCTTGTATTTTCCCATTTCTCAAATGCCCTCTGTAATGAACATGAACAGTCTTTTATTTACTGCCCTCCACTAATTGAGGCTGGTGGATGGTTACTGCAATAAGGGTATTCCTGAATGAGACGTGCTATGGGTGCTTCAGAGAGAACAGGGCGAAGAGAAAATGAGTCAAGTGGCTTTAACAGTGAGGTGCTGCAGCTTCCTACTCACCTCTGTGCTTTGTAGGCATTGCTTTTCTCTGCTGAGGGTCTCATCCCTCAGCAATTCCACCACTCTTGAAGTCAACTGAATCTGTTAATCCTCAGTGCTCCATGAGCACTTAGCACTAAAGCATGAGTACAGCTCCTCAAGGAGCTAGCTCCTCAGTAATACTGAGAAACATTCCCTTCAGGAAGGCTAGTGAAGGCAAGATGGCAAGATGAATGTCAAATAAGATTGTCATGGTCAAGGAATGTTCTTCTCTTACCTTGCAAACAGCTTCTTGGCCAGGATCTGATCCTGCACAAACAACTGAAAGAAGGATTCATTGCTACAAATGGCAATTGTTGATGAGTATTTGCAGAATAAGGCATTTAAAACAGAGGTTAGACTAAAGAAAATGACTGGTAACAAAAGTAGCTCACTTATAGTGGTGAAAAGTCATCCTGCAGGGACTCAGAGTATGGTTGGAGGTGTGCCATTTTCCTCTCCCACTTTTTATGCAAGAAGCCTGGGTCCCCTCTGTCTAGAAAGCAAATAGTGGGAAAAAAAATTAGTAGAGAATTCCCAATCCACTACTCCAAAGATTTAATGAAAATTAAGATCAGATCTGTATTACACAGCACTTAGGAACATACACAGCCTGTTCCAAGCCGCAAAGGCTTCTGCTAGGTCAAGTACTTTGTTCTATAGCAAAATATTTCTCTGCCAAATATGAATTTCAGAGGAAATGTAGAATCATATAATTATTTGTGTTAGAATGAACTTCAAGGACCATCTAGTTCTAACCCCCCTGCTATGGGCAGGGACACCTTCCCCTAGACCAGGTTGCTCAGAGCCCCATCCAGCCTGGCCTTGAACACTCCCAGGAAGGGGACACCCACAGATTCTTTGGACAGCCTGTTCAGTGCCTCCCCACCCTCACAGTAAATAATTTCTTCCTGATATCTAATCTAAATCTACCCTCTTTCAGTTTAGAATCATTACCCGTCATCCTACCACTACAATATCTGATAAAGAGTCTCTCCCTATCTTCTGTGTAGGCCTCCTTCAGTAACTGGAAGGCCGCTATAAGGTCCCCCTGGAGCATTCTTTTCTCCATGCTCAACAACTCCAACTGTCTCAGCGTGTCCTTATATGGGAGGTGCTCCAGTCCCTTGTTCATCTTTGTGGCCTCCTCTGGATCTGCTTGAGCAGTTCCCTGTCCTTCTTATAGAATCATAGAATCATTTTGATTGGAAGAGACCCTTAAGAACATCAAGTCCAACCATAACCCAACTCTAGCACTAAACCATGTCCCTAAGAGCCTCATCTAGATGTCTTTTAAACACCTCCAGGGATGGTGACTCTACCACTTCCCTGGGCAGTCTGTTCCAGTACCTGACAACCCTTTCTATGAAGAAACATTTCCTAATATCCAGTCTGAACCCTCCCCTCTTGAAACCCCAGAACTGGACGCAGTACTACAGATAGGATCTCAGCAGAGTGGAGTAGAGGGTCAGAATCACCTCCCTCAACCTGCTCGCCAAATTCCTTTTGACGCAGCCCAAGATACAATTTGCCTTGTGGGCTGCAACTGCATGTTGCCATCTCATATTCAGTTTTCTGTCTGTCAATACCCACAAGTCCTCATCAGGGCTGCTCTCAATCCATTCATCACCCAGCCTGTACCCATGTTTGGGATTCCCCCAACCCAGGTGCCAGGATCTTTCACTTGGTCTCGTGGAACTTCATGAGGTTCGCATGAACCTGCCTCTCCAGCCTATTGAAGTCCCTCTCGATGGCATCCCTTCCCTTTAGATTATCAAGCACAACGCTCAGCTTGGTGTCATCTACAGACTTGCTGAGGATGCACTGAATCCCACTGTCCATGTCCCTGACAAAGATATTGGTCCCAATAAGGACCCTTGAGGAGCACCACTCATCACTGGTCTTCACCTGGGTATCGAGTAGTTGACCACAACATGGAGTGTGACCCTCCAGGCAATTCCTTATCCACCAAGTTGTCCATTCTTCAGTTACATGTCTCTCTGTTTTATTGACAAGGATGTTGTGCAGGGCAGTGTCAAATTCTTTGCACAGTCCAGGTAGATGACATCAGTTGCTCTTCCCTTATCCACCAATGCTGTAGCCCCATCATGCAAGGCCACCAGATTTGTCAGGCACAATTTGCCCTTAGTGAAGCCATGCTGGCTGTCACTGATCACCTCCTTGTTGTCCATGTGCCTTAGCATGTAGTTTCCAGGAGGATTTGCTCCATGATCTTGCTGGGCACAGAGGTGAGACTCACCAGCCTGTAGTTCCCCAGGTCTTCGTTTTATCCCTTTTTAAAAATTTGGCTTATGTTTTTCCTTTTCTAGTCACTGGGAACTTTACCAGTCTGCCACAACTTTTCAAATATGATAAATAATGGCTTAGCAACTTCATCCGCCAGTTCCCTCAGGACCCTCGGATGCATCTCATCAGGTCCCATGGGCTTGTGTGCATTCAGGTTCCTTATATGGTCTCAAATCTGATCTTCTCCTGTGGTGGTCAGTACTTCGTTCTCCCTTTTGGATTCTGTGAACTGGATGGCGTGACTAGACCATCTGCTGCTGACCCCTCCAATAAGTTCTTTGGCACTAGGTAATAAGAAGTCTGGCAGTTCCTCTCCTCTGGTTGGGCTCTCCATCACCTGTACAAGGAGGTTACTTCAACACACTCCAGTAGTTTCCTGGACTGCTTGCAGTTCGCTGTGCTGCTTTTCCAGCAGTTGTCCAGGAGGTCGAAGTTCCCTATCAGGATCAGGGCCTGCAAGCCCTCTTCTGATAGGAGACACCAAGGTACCCCATATCCAGCTTCCTCCAAGGGAAAAAAAAATTATTAGGCACCCTGTGCTCTGACACTTTCAGAGGGTCGTTCTTACCTCATGATGCTGTAAAGAGACATTGAAACATAAAAGTCTCGGCAGTCTGAGTTGGGATAGATGCTGTCTGACACTAGGTGTAGGATCCTGAGCATGCAAGAAAGATGCTTGTGCCGCACATGAGAAGGCACTTTCTGTATCACTACAGAATTGTGGCCTGCACTCCCAAGTACCTTCTCTTCAGCTATGGACAGTCTGTTGATTAAGGTAAACTTGCAGAAGGTGCAAATCTAGGAGCTGGGTTATGTATCAGGATAACATTTATTCCTGATCCTGACAGAAGAGCAATCAAAGCATTGAAGCACAAGCTGTGATCATAACTCTTCTAAGGCAAGCCTGTAGATGTTCTGAGTGTGGAAAGGGCAGTATTCTTCTTGGAGTCAAGAAAGAAAGTAATGGACAACAGGGCTGCATCCCATCCTGCCTTCATGTACTGGCTGGAGGATTTTTCTTAAAAGTTGGGTCAAAGCTTATGTTTTAGAATGATGCTCAGTTTTGTTGCCAAACTCCATCTGATGGTGAGTCTTTCATCTCCCTTGCTATACTGTTCTAACTTTGAATTGTTCTGCCCCCTGGTAAATGGTATCTAATTTCAAGGTTGAATTTGTCTTACATTTTCAGCCATTGGAACTCATTATTCTCTTGGCAGCAAGCTTAAAAAGTCTTTCCAGGAAGTCCCTTCTCCGAAAGTGGTGTAAGTGCCCATATGCATTGAAGAAGTCACATCTCATTTTTCTCTTCTTTAGGCTGAACTCATCAGGCTGTACTCTAGATATGTTTTGCATCTGCTATGTTATTTCAGTGGACTTTGCCTAACCTTTCTCCAATGTAGCCACTTTCTTCTTGAGTGCAAATGCCATAACCAGGCATACTCACCTAGTTTCTCTTTTATGCATAGTACCCACTGTAATGTCATCTTCAGGCTCCCTCAGCAGACATTTTCTATCATTATGTAGATCAAATGAAAAGTATTAACCAGTGCTGGACTAAGACCTGATGCCTGGGAATCTGCCCTAGAAACCATCTCTGTTAATTTCTCTTTCTGTTTACAGCTCTACTTTAGGATCTGGCAGCGAGCTGGTTTTTAATCCAGCTGGTATGTGCTCTGCTAATTCCATGTCATATAAGTTTTTAAATCAAATATTATGATGTACTTAACTGAATGCCAAACAAATACACAGTTATATTCTTGTTAGCACAGTTATTTCATTGGTCATCCTGACAAGAGGGATGGCAACTTTGGCAAGATATTTACCCTCTCCATAGGTCTGGGGATTTAAGTAATAGGGAAGATAATTCAGCAGGACTGGGGTTCTCATGCTGAAAGAACCTTACTGCATACAGATAAGGTCTATGATCATTAATTCATATTAACTGCTTGTTAGAAACTATAATGCTTTATCTGATCTTGAAATGTAGATAAATCCTTCAAGTTTTCTATGAGATCTCAGTCAAATTATGGAAATTAGAGGCTATGGAGCCTAGCTCTCTGAAACTCAGAAATACATTAGAAAGTCATAGAAAATAGAACTGAAAAAGATTTCAAAAAGTTATAAGTCCATCTCCATGCAAGACAGTAATTTATTTAAAACGGGTTTGAGGACCAACCTTAGTCCTCTCAGTGAAGATTGCATGCAGTGTAATTCCTGGCACAGTTGAGAGCAAAGTCCTTTAGATGGTAGGCAGTCCTCATGGCAAGGACAGAAGTGTGTGTTTGAGAAGGAGAACCCTAAAAGCAAGAAAACTCTGATTTAACAGTATGTTATGTGTGTTTAAGGAGAGTCAGTGTTAGAAACTGTACAAGATGGTTTTTTGTGGGTAATTTTCTTCTCTGCAGTGGTAGATGTCAAGGTTGTGATGCAGCATGTGGAAATTAGTCTGGACTGGATTTACGTAACAAGTTGCTATTAAATTTGGTATTTTCTGACAAATGACTGGAGAGCTTTAAGTAAAAGCAATAAGTGCATTGAATACTGCCTAACAAATTGAGATCTCTGAAAAAGCTCACAGAAAGTCTCTTCCAAGTGGCTTTGGAGATATTTATATATTTAAATTATGTTCCCAGAACAGGCATAGAAGAATTCTGGGAGCAGAGCAATACCACAGAAGGCTGGTAGAAATTCATGTGGCCCACGCACCTCAAAGAGAAGTTCGTATTACAGTTTTGATTCAATTTGCTATTTGGCCTACATTTGTATAAAATACTAAAATGCTATAAAGATCCCAGCTTTGGAAAGTGTCTCTGTGCCTGTTCAGAGGCATGTGCCCAGCACTGATGTGAAGTTGATAAAATTAAATACTTCTTCAATGGTAAAAGATCCAGAGGGTTCATTCTGACTTTTTGGTAACAGTTTTGAGAACTGTGTTGTGCCAACGTGGTGGCTGAATGTTTCCTTTTAGGTGTGAATGTAGTGTTTATTGACATTTTGGTTATTTGTACTGTAAGCTGAAAGACTGTCACCTTTTGCAAATGCTGGTTATGCCAGTTATTAATGTTAGTTGATATAATAGTTAATGATATCTAACTATCAGTAGTGAATTTATGTTGAGGAAAAAAAGATACAATCACAGAATCAAAACATAATGTTTGCTTAGTTGCTGGTGATTTTAATTTATTGTGTTTGTTAAATCAGGCAGACTGAAGCCCCACTAAGTAATAGGCAAAGTTGCTACTGTAAGGAATATTACATACAGAAAACAAGCATCAACAGAATAAGCACAGAGAAAAAATGAAAAGATAATATGTAAGTCTTATTTGTGAATTGTTGAAGAACATTTGTGTGGACACTGAATAAACCCGCTATCAAAAAGAAAGACTCTGGAGGAGATGGGCCTGCTCTGTATTAACTTTTGAGTGCTGTTTGTGCTATGTGACTTTTTAATAGCTATAAGGAGTTTTCCATTTCTCCATTCTATTAATTAAAAGAGGCAGCTGGGGAAAAAACAGGCAGGAAATAAAATGTAGTGGTCAGATGCCTCTGAGGCAAGCATATCAAAAGTCATTACTAACTAGGTCTAATGCTAATCTATGTTTCCATCTATGAAGAACAAATAAACAGAAAATCATTGCGGATAAAATGTTTTGATGAGACAAATATCTAGGAGCTGGTAAGAAGTGGAAAAATCAGACCAAAGAGTGATTTCAATCCCTTTGAGGAAAGAACAAGGCATCACTCTGCCTTACAGTGTCCAAATGTATGTTCAGAGAAATTCAAGCCATGCAGCCATACAGTGGGGGGCCCTATCTTGAGGAGCAATGATTTAAAAAAAAAAAAAAAAAAGCTTGTGATGAAACTCCAATGCTTTACTGCATCATCAGAGATCTTTGTGTCTGTAGAGATGGGGGTTTGCAGAGGAAATGAGAGGTTAAAAGAGCTTTTTTTATTTAGTGCTGGAATGACCACCCTGGAAAGGCATACTCACCACTGGTGCCATGCCAAGGAGAAGGCTGGTAAACTGGGAAGGGTTCAAAAAAGAATGAAAGAGTGATCTAAGAACAGGATGACCGACCTGGGAAACAAATTCAAGGAATTTTGTTTGCTCAGCTTGTCAAAGAAAAGCTTATTAGGTAGTTGGTTTGTGGTCTGTTAACTCCTTGTATTGGGAAAGCAGATCATGTAACAAAGAGATCTTTAATCTGCCAGACAAATGATATAACAAGATCAAAGAAAAGCTGGAGGTGCATGAATTCAGGCCTGACAAAATGTGGCTTTTTAATAGCAGATGGGTAGTTGAGAGCAACTAATTTTGGCATGTGGTAAATTCCTAACCTCCAAAAATTTTAAAATGTGGAAATTTTAAAGATGTGATATTTGTCTCTAAGTTTTGCTCTGTTGCAGCCATGATTTTTTTCATTTTAAACAAGATTTAATGTAGAAAAATGTTATGTTCTTTATAGCTCACATTCTTCAGGAGTCTATTTAATCACTCTTCCAACCTTTTTAGAGGCTGCCGACAGCACCGTCTCTTGTGGGATGCTTAAAGTTTGTTTGCAAAACATCTGTGTGCAAACATCTGTTTGCAAAACATCTCCATGGTCTGACAGTCCTTGAAAAACCTCCCTAGTGGTACCAGTGTTAGAAATTTAAGCAGTCATATATCTGGTTTATTGAGATAATGAATTGTGCTCAATTAAACGTAATTACATTGAAAATTACAATACTTTAAAATCTGTTTTCCAAATACCAAATATCTCTTACCACACATACAGGCTCTGGGAATGTGAAATTGACAGTACCTGTTATATTGTCAACTCTGTTAGTAAATATAATAAGTATAATACATTAAGCGAATCATATGAAAGATTACTTTCGGTTGGTGACTTAATAACTGATTTGTAATTTAAATTCTGTAATTTGCCTAATTTTTCATAGCCTTAACCTTTTAATTCATTTAATTTTGAGTCAACTCGTAACATCATCTTCTGCTCGAGTATTTTGTTAAGCATGAAAAAGTAAAGAGCTCTGTTGATGTGTTTGGGGAAAACTATGAATTAACAGATTTTACAGAACCTGGGGATCAAAGGAGCTGCTCAGCCATCCAGTTGTGTCTCCGGTGCATTGCAGGCCATTAACTTCCAGCCACTTACCTCTCTGTCTAGCCCAGTTAGTTTGGTTAGTGCATTTTTATTCACAGGAGACTAAACACTTGTGTGCCATAGAGTCTTACCTGTTTGATAAAGCCAGTCTGATGCCTTCCCTTTCTTAGCTTTGTCCCTAGAAACAGCTACATTTAAGTTACTGTGGCAATTCTATTTTTAGCATTTGCACAACCGAAGCCAGACAGAGATGGGTTATGTCTCTTTGTCATTGATGTGAAGGTGATGGTCTCATAATGAAAATCTGCTAAAAGACTTTTCACCTGTCTATACTGAGAGACCCCTTGACTCACCGAGATAAAATTATCAACCGATTTTGAAGACAGGTGAAACAGTTCTACGTGCTCTCTCTTAAAAGCATCATGGAATCATAGGGTAGTTTGGGTTGGAAGGGACCTTCAAAGCTCATCTCCTCCAACCCCCCTGCCATGAGCAGGGACATCACCCAGATCAGGTTGCTCAGAGCCCCATCCAGCCTGGCCTGGGATGTCTCCAGGGATGGGGCATCGACCACCTCTCTGGGCAACCTGGGCCAGTGTGTCACCAGCCTCATTGCAAAAAATTTCTTCCTCATGTCCAGCCTGAATCTCCCCTCCTTCAGTTTAAAACCATCACCCCTTGTCCTATTGCAACAGGCCCTGCTAAAAAGTCTATTCCAATCTTTCTTACAGGCCTCTTTTAAGCACTGAAAGGCCGCAGTAAGGTCTCCCTGGAGCCTTCTCTTCTCCAGGCTGAACAACCCCAACTCTCTCAGCCTGTCCTCACAGCAGAGCTGTTCCAGCCCTCTGATCATTTTATGCTGTATTTTAAACACTCATTTTCTGGAATACAGATGTTCTTATGTCCATGTTCTATAAGACGAACACTGTTTAGTTTTGTATTTCCCGTTCCCTCCAAAAACTAAGTTTACGCTATCATCATAGCTTCACTTTTCCTTAGCAAAACTCTTGGAATCAAGTCTACTTCTCACACTCTAGTGTAAGTAGCGAAAGTATTGTCAGGGCCTTGGGTGTAGTAAAAGGCTCTGGTGGCCCTGATCACCCCCAACAGCATTATTTCTTAAGAGCAGTGGGGCAAGCCCTGGCTGCTGAAGCCCCTCTACTGTGTTATCATGCTTGGGTATCAGGTCCCCATCTCTTAGGGGGCAGCCAGTGATCCCGGCAAACAACCCCAGCACATATTCTGTTCCCCTGGTAACCCAGTGTTTATGTAGATAAATAGCAAAGTAAAATTTGGATAAAACACCAGCCAACATTCCTTATCCATAATGTATTTACTTATACCAGAAATGTAATTATTTTTGCCTATTAACTTGTACTTTAAATAACTTGGTTTTATTCTACTTGCTTTATTTTTCATTGCTAAAATCTTGATATGGGCCTCAAAGCAAATTTCCTAATCTGAGTGCTTTGAGTTCTATCTGATAGACAACAGGAGCATGATGGAAGATCTGGTCTTGATTTTGCATTAGGACTTCAAGGATGAGGTTCACTAATATGAGCAGATTCACAAAGGATCGGACTTTTGTAAAATTATTTTACCTGACAATAAACCAGATTTATATGGCACTTTATTCAGAGGAATTTCAGAGCCTCCATGCGAGGGAAGACTAAATGAATTGCAAAGTCTGGTTGGAGACCTGTGGTTAGTGGGGTTCCTCAGGGGTCAGTATTAGGTCTAGTCCTGGATGAAGAGACTGAGTGCACTCTCAGCAAGTTTGCTAATGATACCAAACTGGAAAGGCTGACACACCACGAGGCTGTGCTGCCATCCAGTGAGACCTGGACAGGCTGGAGGACTGGGCAGAGAAGAGCTTGATGAAGTTCAACAGGGCAATTGTAGGGTCCTGCAGCTGGGGAGGAATAACCCCAGGCACCAGTACAGGTTAGGGGTGGACCTGCTGGAAAGCAGCACTGCGGAGAAGGATTTGGGAGTTCTGGTGGACAGCAGGTTGACCATGAGCCAGCAATGTGCCCTTGTGGCTAAGAAAGCCAATGGTACCTGGGGTGCATTAAGAAAAGTGTGACCAGCAGATTGAGGGAGGTTGTCCTCCCTGTCTATTCTGCCCTGGTGAAGCCACATCTGGAGTTCTGTGTCCAGTTCTGGGCTCACCAGTTTAAGAAGGACAAGAACTACTGGAGGGAGTCCAGCAGTAGGCTACAAAGATGATTAAGGGTCTGGAGCATCTTTCTTATGAGGAAAGACTGAGAGAGATGGGTCTGTTCAGCCTGGAGAAGAGAAGCTGAGAGGGGATCTCGTCAATGTTTATAAATATCTTAAGGGTGGGTGTCAAGAGGATGGGACCAGACTGTTTTCAGTGGTGCCGAACAACAGGGTGAGGGGCAATGGGCACAGACTTAAACACAGGAGGTTCCATCTGAATATGAGCAGAAACTTCTTTACTTTGAGGGTGCCAGAGCCCTGGAACAGGCTGCCCTGAGAGGTTTTGGAGTCTCGTTCTCTGGAGACATTCAAACCCACCTGGACACATTCATGTGTGATCTGCTCTGGTGAACCTGCTTTAGCAGGTGGGTTGGACTGGATGATCTCCAGAGGTCCCTTCCAACCCCAACCATTCTGTGATTTTGTGATTGAATTTGATTTGTTTAGCCCCCATAGTGCTCCATAAGTATATCAGCACTGATAAATGCCAAGGAGCCATAAGAGCTGTTTAAGGCTAGTGCAGGCACATATATTAGTTTATGGGAGAGTTTGGTATGCTATGGATTTGCTCTGGTTGCCTGCCAGGAAAAAGCTCTGGATCCAGTGACCTGAGAGGTCTTTCAATTTCCTCTGTTTCTCAGATGCAAATGTGGTTGTGAAATCAGCCACACAGATAAGGAATGCCACTGACTCCATAAATTTTATTTATTGGCTAATGTGTAGTTTACTGTGGTTAATCAGCTCAGTACTATTAAAGCTCAAAAGTTTTAAAATCCTTGGTAAGAAGATAGAGCCATTGTTAATCTTTCAGGATTATAGGAATGCAATCTCTATAGTGAAGTGTTACTGTTGAAAAACTCGATGATCATACCAATCATTTGTACAGAATTGTGTTGTGATTTTTTTAAAAGTTAACTGTTGCAAGGTTAGATATGATCAGGTGATCTGCATTTTTCAGTTACATTCAGGGTTTTTCAAGCTAAGGAGGCACTTTAATGGTGAATCCCTGTGTGGAGTCTGTAATTTGGCAACCAGCTTCCTGGGAGAAAAAGAGGGGGATTATGTGTGTAAGGGGGTTGTTATAGAAAACATTGTTTCTATACTGTAATGTGGAAGGTGCTGCAGGAATTCTTGATGAGCATGTTGCTGTGCGACTGAGATGTATTGGATATACCAGCTTGAAATATATTTTGATGTCTTTCAGCTGTAATGCTTAAGTGCCCTCAAACATGCTGCTCCGATCAGTTTGTTTGGGTTAGATTACTTTATATTGTGGCAAAACTTTTGTGTCTGTGCACTGAAGTGAAATTATCTGTCTCTTCTAACTCAAATGGGGAAAAGATAAATGACTATATGTGAAGTCTGCAGAGTTTGTGATTAGACCTTCTGTATAGATATTACTAGCAGTGGTGTAACTGTCAATGCCACACTAGCCAGATGGGCTAATCGTCAACCCAGCTTCCACTTCTATTGCCTTATTTCTGAACTTTGTTACTCCCACACCAAAATGCTCAGCACTGTAGGAGAATCTATGCAGAGAATGTAAGTTATACAGCACTACTGTATGAATCAGCATGAGCAGTATGCATGTCAGTTAAACCCTGGAGTCACATTATAGTGCAGGAAGCTATCAACAAAAACACAGAGCATAAAGCATGAGAATTTCCTGTGTGTAACTTCTTTCTCTGACTTGATCTGCCACGTGGTACACTGCATGCCATGGTCACCCTTAAAGGCAAGGCCATGTATGTAAATAAATTTTGTTACAAACCACTATAGGCACAATATCTTTCTATTTGTATGTAGTAACATGACAAATATATTAACTAATAGTTGTTTCTTTTGATGTCCTTAAAGCAAAATAAGACAGATTAGTAAAGCAGCCTGTGGAACAGAATTTATGGAGATGGGATGATGTAATATATATGTCTTGTCTATGATAAAAATAATGTATTTTAAATTGTTTTGGATGCAACATGAGGACTTATGATGTCTTCACCAGAAAGCCGGTTGACATGTGAAACTGACAAAATAGGAAGAACTAGAAGCAGAAAAGGTAATACTAATAAGCATTGGGAGTTCATGTTTCAAGAAACAGAGAAAATTTCTCTGGTATTTATGAAATTTTTCCCTGAGGGTGTTATCGTATTGCCAAGTCTGATCATTCAGAGATTACATGGCAGGCTCTCAAAATCATGAGCTTATTACAAATGACAAGACTTGACTTCTTTTTATTCGCCTCCTGTGCTTTTGGGGTGGAATATGTTTGGTGTTTTAAAATTTTCCATTATTACCATGAGGGCTAGCTATGTTTTGTTCTGAAACAAAGCAGAATGAAGCTGAGGCTTGGAAAAAAACCCCTCCTGCTATTGCAGCACTCCTGATAACCTCGCAGAAATTGCCAGCCCTGTTGTGGCTCCTGTCTATAGGATGACTTGCACAGCCCTCTAAGCACTGTCCCCTCATGGTGGTAGAGGCGGTAGTTCCCAAGTAAATGGACTTCTGTGATCTATGTGTGATCCCAATGGGTTCATGGCTGTGGAGATCTGACGGCTTGCAACTTTTGCCATTTCACATGTCTTGTGAGACCAGGTCACAGCTCCACTCTGATCCTTGGAATACAATAGGAAATAATTGGTGAGTCATGGCTGTGTTACAGCTTTGCTAGTTTGATGCATCTTGCTGTTCATTGTCTTTATTTAAAGCATCTGAGTTTATCTGTAATGATTAGATTGCTGTTGTGGCTGAACTATTTATGATTTTTTTTAACAGTATTTTTCAAATTCGGATTCCCACTGAGAAGAATGAATTAAGTTTTGCAAAAGAAAGTTTGAACTACATTTTCAGATTTGCAAAAATATTATCAAGATTTCCAACCAAACTCCAAGCCCCACTGGGATCTCCCATACTTTAAAAGCATCTGAGCTTAGCTTCTTCCCTCTTGTACTGCAGTGTCTCTGACAGCCTCTAATCCTTCCAGACTTCACAGCATGCTCTGAAAATTGCAGTTTCCTTTCTTCTTTGAAACAAATTCTTATCATTTCTTGCATATGGTATTACAGCTGACAGTATGTGGTCTCAGCCTGAATACTAAGACTGTAATGCTGTTTCTTTAGCTGTGCTACAGCATATAAATGACTTGAACTGGACTCTCAAGGTAGGTGCCACCAAAAGGAAATCTCAATTATTTTGCAAGTGACAGTCAGTTGGGGCCATATTCTATGTTGACCACCAACTGATTCACATTTTACCAAGCTATTGTTTTCCCAATTTGAATTCTCTTATTTCTTTAATTGTCGGGTTTTTTTCTAAGCCTCACTGGGTACCATTTACACTACTAATAAAGCACATTTTTTTTTTACTTAACACATATATTTATATAACTGAAGAATTAGTTAAGAAGAAGGAGGGAATGTGACTCTCAGCTGAAGTAGAAAAAGAAATTGTCAGTTTGGGCAAACAGCTGCAGAGCAGGAATCCTGAAAACCACATGTAATGACTGAGATAACTAGGCAGTAAAAGCTTTCTGTTAGTTGGGATGATTACCACACCTTACTGGTATTTTCTGCATTGGCTAAGAGAGGGCAAACAGGCAATATCTAAAATGTCTAAAATACCGCTAGGTTGTATTCTGATTTCATGCCTAGGTTTACCAGTGTGTCTGGACATGGAATTATATCTAATTTCTGTTCACATAAACAAGATCAGAATCAGCCCACTGTTTTCATTGGGACAGTATTTGATGATGTCTGCCTTCTGCATTGCAACATAAGGTTTTTTCTTGTTTATTGGAAGGAGCTGTAAGTTAGTATATCACTTTTATGTTAATTTTTTTTGCTTTTGCAGCGTTGGTTTCATACAAAAGTCAAAGAATGAACTTAAAGAGTAACATAAAATCAGGCTGGAATGGGCCTCTAGAAACAATTTCTCTGTATCAGAACAGGCTTAATTCTGCCTAATGACTTCTGACAGATGTATGACACTTTAAAGACCAGTGTATTAAAGCTCAAGAGGATGGGGACACTATCTCTTCTTAAGCAGCCTGTCATTGTCAGGCTCACTTGCTGGAGAAAAAACCTATAAGCGTGCACCTGACTCCCTTTGCAAGAGGGTTTGTTACATCTCCAAATCTGAAATTCAGAGGTAAAAGAATAGAGGTTGAACTGGAAATCAGATGTGGGATTTCCCACTTCGGCCAGGTGGGTGAGTGAGGACACATGCCTCCTGGAGGAGAATCTCCTTTCCTGTGGCTGCCTTGTGGCAGCAGGGACATTTTATTCCTTGTGCAGATGTGTGTGCAGAGGGTCTTGCAGCTCATCACAGACTGTGTCCTACCTATATCCCTCTCTCTGGACGGAGATTCCTGCAGGGCAACACCTCCCCAGGACAGAGTTCGGTTGCATGAAAATATTCACAGAAAAACATGTTGGATTAATGACCAGTTGGATATTTTGCTCCTGGTTGGGAGATTTTTGAAGGCCACTGAGTGCCAACAGGGCTCATTCCCACCCTGAGCCTCATCCCCTGTTTTGCCAATCAAGGAGAGGACTTGGGGCGTGCACAAAGGCTCTGAGGATGCTCCTGCACCCTCCCTCTCGCATGTTGTGCAGAGACGGAGCAGAACAGGACGCCCAATGTATCCCCTGGAAGCTCTGTCAGCTCCTGTCAATTGGCTGTTTACAGACTGGATCTGTGGGACTGCTGGCTGTGTGTGGGCAGAGTCTCTCATGAAGGCATTTGGTGTAGTACCATGTGTTAGCGTTGGCTGGCATCACCTCTGTACTATAAATACCGCTGTTGGATAGTGGCACAGCATTAATTCTTGCATGTTTTCATGCCAGTTTTACTTGCTTTTTCTAATCAAATATTTACAAACAATCTCGCTGTGGTCTCTGGCATCATGAGGCAGCTCTCTGAAGGAAACCATTAATTTTCTGCTGTACAGCATCTGCTGATTAGATGCTTTGTGGAAGAAGAACTGATATGAAAGCATAGAAATGAAAACAGCAATACTCCTGCCAAGCACTGTAGCCTGTTGCTACATGTTGCTTTCATTCATCAGCTGATTTTGTTCATTTGTCTGAAGCAATGCTAGCGAGTGAATCTACCAGATAACTACAGACTGTGAAGCAGTGCTCAGGAGCACAGGAGCTCACCTTCCTTGCTGTCTTCTCTCTATACGCCTGCTCCAAACACCAGAGGTCAGCTTTTTACTATTCATTTGAAGCCCTTTCTACTCCAGCTATGACATCAAGCTGTTACAGAACATAAAGAAACTAACAAGCTATTGAGAAGATGTGACCCTTCTCCAGGCCAAACATGGCCTGCAGGATGGGTTAAAGTAGAAATACTTATGGGCTGGATAACCTGTACTGCAGTTCTCCCAGCAGAACTGGTTTCTAGTTGCCCTTGCCCTCCAGCCTGGTGCTGCAGTTATCCATTTGTTGTTTAGACTGACTGCAAAGCCAGTGGATGTGATGTGGGGGCTCCTCCACAGTGACCTGGCATTGCAGAGGGGGCAAGATCTCTGCCTGCCTGTTTTAGTTACTTAAAAGGTCTCCATTGCTGTGGTGTCTGAGGTCCTTTCTGCCTTGGCTGTCCATGTCCTACCAAATGAGATCAGGCAATGCTGCTTCCATTCTTATCAATGAAAAAGTGAAGCCAAGGGACTCACAGAAAACAACATGTATCCAGAGCTGCATTCATCTCAGATCCCATGTGGCAGTCCTAGAAACGTAAAGGTCTATTCCAGCAATAACTGTAGAGGAGCAGTGGCTCTAGAGGCATTTTTTACATAGAGGTTATTAAACCCAGAGTGCTGCTTCTCTCAATTAGTGCCATCACACCATCATTCTGTTTTGGAGAGCCCCTAACTTGTCCCAACCAACCCTTGCTCCTGCGAAGAGCAGGAAGGTTGCTAAGTCAGCTGTCTGTCTTTGCTGGCTAGTATCCAGTCAGAGAGCTGGGTCACTAGGCAGCTTTGAGACCTAGTCCTCCTTAGATTTAATTTTAAAACTGCTAGTTATATAGATTGAGAGTTATATGCATGCAATATCACCATCACTACCCTAAGTTGACAGTGCCATTTAAAATGATTGGTTTTTTTCAGCCATATCAGCAAGCACAGGGTCACTGGGGCTAGAACACAAAGGAGGGAAGGAAGAACAGCAGAGGGAAGGAAGGATCAGCATTTTTAGCTGCAGCCCACAATCAGATTGTTTTGTGTCAGTCATGAAACTGGACTTGAAAATGTTCTGCTACCTTGATGTACACTCTGAGAAAGAAGACTCCTAGCTAAATCTGGAAGAGCAGTTCCCGACATGTATCTTAGGGGGTCTGACGTGGGATGCTGTATACTAGAGAACTGCAGGAGGTAGGAAGTGCTACTTCTATGTATGATGCTGGTGAGACCTTTACTGGGATGTTGTATCTAGCTATTAACAGTTTACTCTTCAAAATGGATATTAAAATTGGAAAAGGTTCAGAGACAAGCCACAATATGACTTATGTTTGGAAACTGCCTTAAGCAGCTCAACACTTAAACAGCTCAACTTAGCTTATTAAGGAGAAGTTTAAGTACTGATTTGATTACTGCCTGTCAGTTACTTGAAGGGAAAGGAAGTAGATATCTTACAGAACAGAACTCTTTCATCTTACTTTTCATCTAGGAGAATCTAGTAATTGGAAGTAGAATTCGGGGATCTTAGAAAGCTGGAAACAAATTGAATTTTTAATGGTAGAAATAATTAAGCACAGGAACAAATACAGGATTTATTCATCACAACGATCTCCTTTGGCTTTAGAATTTGTAAATCTGCATTGTGCTCATTCCATCATTAGTTCTAGCAATATGTAAGTTACTTTGTAAGCTCCTCAAGTTAGATAGCTTATCAGTATTCCTAGGGCAGAATGGTACAAAGAAATTTTATAAAGCCCCATTAAAGACTTTTTCTTCAAATACTTTTCTGTCTTTTGTTCTGGAGATAAGTGAGCATAATTTTTCAAAAGAGTGGATCAGTAAAAACCTGAAGGAAATCTATCTAATTTATTGTTTTCGTTAGAGTTGAAACTTGAAGTCAAAATTCTTCTTAGCTTACCTCTGGGTCTTCGCTGCTGCAAAACAAAACCACATATTCTTCAGTATAACATTTTTCTCTGCTGATCCCTATGTAGGGAACTCAATTATAGTTTTCAATTCTCCACTTCATGCTTGGTAATGTTTGCTGTGCTGCCAGACTGTCCAAATATACCCAGGAATATCTGGATGTTAACCTCCACTGACTCATATTATAGGACACTTCAAGTTAAGATTCTATCAGGAATACATTAAAATTTCTGGCCATTGAAGAATAAATGCAGAGCAAGTTTTCAGTGTTTAGAAGCTTCTAACACCAGAATAGTGTAAAAAAATCTTCATGTTCCATGGTGGGGGGTTTTTTGTTTGTTGTTTTTTTTGGGGGTGTTGTGTGGTTTGGTTTGGGGTTTTTTTTAATTATTCTGAGTGCTGCACATTTTGTTGTCAAGGTATCACTTTGCTGTAATATATATGAAAGAAGGTAAGAGTTTTAGGATACGTGGGATGAAGTGAACTAGAGAAGGCAGGAAAAAATTATTCAGGAATGCTTAAATCTTTGAATCAGTGTGGAATCTAAATGGTGAATCATGTAACTAGCTTTGAGTTGTGTCTTCAGCAACTCCTCTACACTTCTGTTTTCCTGGCTATAAGATAAGGAGAATACAACTTTCCTGTGTGAAGAACTTGAGGTTTTGTTTGTGTGTAGGACTGGGTGATCTAGGCATCCTTTATTTTTCAACGTTATCGCACTGGATTTAGATCATTGCTAAATCTTAGCAAGTGACTGCTGTTGGAAAGAGTCTCACTTGTCATGAAAGAAAGGCAGCAGTTGTTGCTCCAAGAGCTATTGCCAGCTCCTTCAGTCTTGAGTTATTCTCATCAGATTCCTCCAGATAAAAGAGAGCTGACTGGGATTCATTGGCATTCTCCATCTCCTCTCATCAAAGGGTGCCTGATGAAGTGGTTTCCAGCACTGTACAAGAGAGGGACAGTTGTATTAGCCTTTTTATTATTTGATGAGTTCTTAAAAGAGAAGCCAGCGCAGTAGGTTCTCAAGATGCTGATACTGTGGATGCCAGACTGTGGGTGCCAAGGATTTTGGAGGTTGGAGATGTTAATTTCAGCCTTCCTGGGCACCCTTGGTGCTCTCTTTGTGTCCAAGCTGTAAGGCTGTGCTCAGAAGAACAGGATCAACCTGGCAAAACACTGGGAGCTGTTTTTCACCTTGTAACATGGCATTTTCTCTCCGAAGTGTCTGCGTGTTTTTCTGTGTCCAGTTTCCCAGGCAGTTCAACTTTGTCTTGCCCAGGGCCAGATACAGCCCCTTCATGTACAGAGGAGGTGCCCGCGTGCACTCTCTTCCCCACCTTGGTTCACAGAGGGTAGGAGAGTGATGCTCTGGAACAGCACATACTTTCTAGAAGCTGTACAGTCCCAGGCTTCTTCCTCTACTGCAGAGATGCTGGAGGGAAATCAGACTGACCAGCAGCAGCCTGGCTGGTAGGAATGGGAGATAATGGGGAGCTAAACTCCCCTCTTATTCCCACAGTGAATCCGTGGTGTTGGCCGGACTCATAATTTGGTTTGTTTTAAATAGTGGTAGGCTTCCCAGAGGTGGGGGTCTATGAAGGTGAATGTCACTAGAGAAAGATGGAAGTTTTTTCACATGTGTCTAAATACCTGATGAGAGGGAATAACAAAAACAGAGACTGATTCTTCTCAGTGGTATCAAATCAAAGGAGAAAGACAAGGGACATGAACTGAGATAGAGAAAAGTACCTTTAAACATAAGATAGAACTTCTTTACTGTGAGGGTGGCTGAGCAATGGAACAATGTCTCCACAGGCGAGAGAGGCTCTGGAGATACCTCCTTGGAGATATTAAAAACCTCACTCAACACAGTCCTGGGCATCGTACTCTAGCTGACACCACTTTAAGCAGGGGGATTTGGATCAGATGGTCTCCAGAAGTGCCTTCCAACTACAGCTATTCTGTGATTCTTTTATTTCCTTTTCGTCCTTTTTCCACCATACCTAAGCGTGAGCCAAATTGCTCCGTGGTTTGCATAGATACTTGATGCTTTATGTGAGCCTTTTGGACCAGTTCCATTCCCTTGTAACAGCTAGTCGCTCTTTCGAAATTTCACTTTGAAGGATCCTCTCTCCTCTTGCAATAACTGCCTTTTTTTCTCCTGCCTTTGTTATCCAATAAAAGGATTGAAAGCCATTGCTGTATTACCATAAACACTGCAAACTAGCTTTATTTGAGACTAATAAATTTAAAAGTTACTTTTGTTTTCATTCAGGTTTTTTTAGAAAACTATACAGTTTTTCTCTGAAATCTACTTTTAGTAGCTCTTAAAAACCACGTATACAAACCACCAGTCATATGCTTCACATATCTGCTTGAGACGCACAATATTTCATGTACTAAAAAAAAACCAACCCCAAAACAACAAGCAAGCTAACTCAAACAAAAACAAACAAACAATATTACTGTCAGAAGAACTGAATATCTGGTGTGTATTCCAGCCTTTTACAAAGGGGAATGCTGAAAGATACTGTCCAGTTAATGATTGGTAGCTGGCTGCACAGGGGAATAGGAAGAGGACTGTTAGGGACCTGGGAGATGCTTAACCACAGATTAGTAGGGGCCTAGACAGTATTATAGGAAAAAAAGTCACTGTTTTTATGCCCTGTTTTTACACACTTCCTTAAGTGTTTGATGTTAACCACTGCTGGAAAAGGGGTAGAGGCAGGTGTCTGAATTGTAATGGCTGCTCTTAATATTAATGGTTTCTTGAAGTACATTCCTGTGCAAAATTGACTGCAGGTTGGCCTGTGTGTACAACTCTGCTTCATCTTTGCTCCTCAATCAAATCTGTGTCTTCTGCCAAATGCCTTCAGAAAACTTGTCTGAGCTGCAGTATCATTTCTAATTGCCTTCTCCACAGTCTGGGCTGTACATGTCCATCTCTCATCAGGCATCTGTCAGCTTTCAAGAGGCTACAGCACCATCATTAAATTCTAACATTTCTGTTGTTTAATTATGGAATACAAAAGTGTCTCCTGTAGTGTGTGCATCCCCCTCAGAGCTCTTCAGGTCAGGAATACTGAGATGCTGGCAGCCTGGCTTGTCTGCAGTAACAGCAGGCTGGTGTGATTATCCAAAGGCAGCACACTTATAGATATCCATTTGTTGCATGATGCTGGGGATTTCTGAACGTGTGCCTCCTAGAAGCCCCCCGCTTGGCCACATGATGGCACTCTTAAATATTTAGTTGGTTGCAAATGTTAACAAGTATGCCAGTTTTTTAGAACAGGGAGAGAGGAAATAGAGCCTTGGGTATTAAATAGTGAAACACTATCAAGATTGCAGGTTAAGCTGACCAAAACAAGGAAGGCAGGAGCAAGAGTTCAGCTGCTTGTGCCAACTGCCAATGTGTAATGGTAGGATTAGCACTTGTACAGCTTCCCAGTTCGAGTTCTCTGTGGAGATAAACGTTTTCTCCTGGGTTTTGGAGCTGGGAAGTGCCCTCCATTCCCTGGTTTCTGAGGCGCCATGGGAGCGAGCTATGTGAAATTATTAGTCTGTCTAGCTGCAAGTCAACCATAAATGCATTCCTGAAAACAATAGGAGTGTTGCTTTTGATATTACTGATATATGGAACTTTTATAGCCCCCATTAGTCACTTCTTTCCTCCTTCATTTGTGATGTGTATCCTCAGAAGTCTTGTGAGAAGTATTGACTAAGACCACATTAGCTGGTCTTGGCACAGCAGGGTCTGGAATACAAATCTCCCTTTTGCTAGTCTTGTACCTTTATAGTACAAGGGAAAGATACGGACTTTTCTCTCATTTCCTTGAGTATCTTCAGAGTTTAAGTTAGTGTTCATAACATATGGGCCATTGCACAATTTCTATTTACACTGTAAAACTAAGCCCCTATGATTATCTTATTTAAAGAAGAAAATTTAAAAAATAATTGTAGTGCCTGCTAGACCTATAATGCAAAACCCTATCTGATCAGAAGGAGAAAACTCTGGTTTTACCTACGGCATTGCAATCTCAGCCCAGTCTCATATTCCTTCTCTTTTTTTCAATGCTCACCTTATGTGAACCAGGGGAGAGCTGAGCTGCAAGCCAGATCCTCCTGCTGTTTTCAGGAAGGAGCTACATCTTTTCATCCTGTTCTCCCCTATTTTTATCTGCTTCTGAGCCTTTGCTCTCACATGCAATGATAAACAGTTCATTGTTCCAGGCGTTTCCTAAATCTCTTGTTTTTGTTGGCCCAGTTGACTGTGGTCTCTCTTGTATTACTTTGCCAGACTGAATTTTACAGTGAGATGCAAACATACCTGACAGCTCATTTTCTTAACGGCTGTTTGTACCTATCCATGTTTCTGAGGTGTGTGTCTTGCCTCTGACATATGCAGAGCCCACAGCAGTTACTAGGACTGTGACATGGCCTCAGGACATTTATAAATTATAGCTTGCCTTGTCATCTGTCAATTTTGTCTTTTCTAAAACGTCCAAAAGACTTAGAAATTCTGGTGTTTTTTTTTTTTCCTTTTTTTTCCCCCCTCTTCCATCTCCTATCCAAACTGCAAGTTCTGTGCTTCCTAACCAGAGCCCCAGCTAATAACATTAACTGCATCAGAAATACCAGGCATACCAGGCATAAGTCCAGCAGCTGGTGAAAGGTGTCAAGCAGAATGTTAAATTTGACATTCAAACATCTGAATCAGCATAAACCAAAATGATCTATGATTTCCCTCCACTGCACTGATGGGCTTGTTCAGAGCTTGCAGATCTTGCCATGTTAATGGTGCTAATCAGAGAGCACATATTTCCCTGGGCTTGCTGAGTTCAGCCCAGCGCAGGTGGTCTCAACCAAGGGGTTCAACTTCCACTGACTAATGTCAGAAAATGAATGCCAGCAGAGTTATCATCTGCAACAGTATTTTGGAGGGGGTGCTTTTGGGATGTGTGGCGGCCCTGGAGCAAGGCATTGTTTTCGTTGGTCCTCTGGAAGGAAATATAAACTCACAGCAGATGAAATGTGTGACTGATGAAAAGGCAGGTGGAGTTGTAAATCATGCTGAGAACAGGGCTGTCATACAGAGCGATTAATCTTGTAGTAAGCTGGAATTATTCAAACCAAATGCATTTTAATGCAGCTAAATATAACATTATACCTCTCTAAACAAAGAGGACTGCTATGTTTTGGAAGGCAGCAACTCTATAAAAAAGGAAAAATTAAAAAAGGCTTTTATGGACAAGCAATAGATTTGAGTTCCCAGTGTGATACCTTGGCAAGAAGGATGAACAAGATCCTGGCTTGCAAACAGGGAGTCCTGAGTGGCAGCAGAGGTATGATTTAAGCATTAGTGAGACTGATACTGGAATATTATATTTGATTCTGGAGCCAACGTTTTTCAAGGCATGCAGAAAAACTGTAGATAGTTCAGTAAAGAGCCTCACATTGATTTGAGAGTTGGAGAAGGTGCCCTTAAGGTGGAGAGAGGACAATATCCAGTTGAAATTTGGACTGCAAGTGGGGGTTTTTTTGGCCCTATTACAAGCTCATGTGATGTTGTCCACATATCTGTGGAAAATTTCTTAATATTCTGCTCTTTCCCATGTCTGCCGAGAAGGGGCTGTTTGCAGCTGTGAAGGCAGCACCTTTGACTGGTGTGGCAAAGCTCTTGCTGGCTCCCAGCTTTTTGCTGAGCAGGACTCTTGATGCAAGGCTGGTGAAAATAAACAGGATTTTTTACTTCAGGCTGTGAAGTTTATGAAAAATATGCTGAAATGTGACTAGTGGTCAGTTTTAAGGTATCTTAATGAAGACAAAGCACCAGATATGAAAGAAGTCCTTCATTCATTCAAGATAGCATAGTGAGAATTATCAGTGGGAAGTCAAATAAGGAATTATGTGCAGGTGTTCAGTCACTCAAAGCAATTAAACCTTGAAACAAACTGCAAAATGAAACAGTGGCTTCTCTGTCTCTTCAGATATTCAGATGAAGTATGCATGTACTAGCCAAAAACAAGTTATCAGGCTCGAACCAGGATATACCAGTAACATTTGTGAGCTGCGAAATAGAAGAGGCCAGGCTTTCTGGCCTTGAGCTACAAGGCAGTGAATTCTCGAAACACTTTCTTTTCTGGGAAGGGACTGTTTTGAAAGTTCAGTGTTAGTCTTTTCCCTGCCCACAGTGTGTTTCACAGCCAGATCCGTAAGTGATCAGGGCTTGTATCAACACAGCAAACATACTCAAGTACTTCTGGGCATTTTAAGGAGTAGGAACAGAATGGGCATCAGTGATCTCAGTTTAAATGTGTCAGGGATCCTGAGGTGGGGCTGCCTTTGGCAGAGCCCTGTGAAGTCCCAGGTCTGCTCCCTGTTCTTTCAGATAGCAGTAGTGTCTTGGGCAGTCCCTCCCATTGCCCTTTCTCATTCCCTTGGCTGTAACAAGGAGTGCTGCAGATACAGACTTAAAGCACCCTGAAGTGCTCTAAAACTTCCAGTTATTATTGTTACTCCTCAAGAGCCTTTGAAAACACATTCAGCACATTGCCCAAACTCTGAGCTCCTTGGAAAGATTTGTTGTTCCCTGATTTTTCTGAGCTATTGGCATACAGTGAATCTCAAAGTGCCAGCCATTTCCCCTCCTATGGCACGCCCATTCTGCGACAGCAGCAAAGTGTGGAGTTGGCAGAGCTATTTAAATGAGCCAGGAGAGAGTCTTGCTGAAGCAGCACAAGCTCACCCGGCATGTTTTTCGGTGGGTTAGATGAGCCTGTGCTCAGTGCCATGCTGCACAGGTTTTGCTCACTGATAGGAAAAAAAAAATGTTGAGAATTCATTAATTTGTGACTGGCTCGGTCATCTGCTGAGAGCAGCCTTGAGGAGATGTGGGGATGTTCATTGACAAGAAACTCAACATGAGCTGGCAATGTGCGCTTGCAGCCCAGAAGGCCAGTTTTATCTTGGGCTTCATCAAAAGCAGTGTGTCTGGCAGGTCAAGGGAGGTGATTCTGCCCCTCTGGTGAGACCCCACCTGCAGTCCTGCGTCCAGCTCTGGAGCCCGCAGCACAGGACAGACACGGACCTGTTGGAGAGGGACAGAGGAGCCACAGAAATGATCCGAGGGCTGGAACGGCTCTGCTGGGAGGACAGGCTGGGAGAGTTGGGGTTGTTCAGCCTGGAGAAGAGAAGGCTTGGGGGGCACCTTATAGCAGGCTTGAAGTACCTACAGGGCACCTAGAAGAAAGCTGGAGAGGGACTTTTTACAAGTGTGTGTAGTGACAGGACAAAGGCTAATGGCTTTAAACTGAAAGAGGGTAGATTTAGATTAGATATAAGGAAGAAATTTTTCCCCATGAGGATGGGGAGGCACTGAAACAGCTGCCCAGAGAAGCTGTGGATGCCCCATCCCTGGAGACATCCAAGGCCAGGCTGGACTGGGCTTTGAGCAACCTGGTCTAGTGGAAGGTGTCCCTGCCCATAGCAGGGGAGTTGGAACTGGATGATCTTTAAGGTCCCTTCAAACCCAAACCGTTCTATAATATGATTCTGTGATTCTGTGATCTGTCTGTGCCATGCAGGCTGTGACGCAGGTGAATTCTTAGTTTGTGCTCGAGGTTTTGTAGACCTGTATAATGATAATAATTTGCCTGGATAAATTTGCTGGCCTGCAGATAACCTTTTTTGTACTCTACACTTTAAATATCTGAAAGGCAAGTGAACAGCTGAGCCATTTCTTTGGTTACCAAAATTTTTGTCTTTGAAACTGATCTCTTCTCCCCAGAGGAGATCGCCTAACTGAGTGTAAAGTACAGCCAGTCGCTTCCCTCGGCTTCTCAGAATTTCAAGCCTAAAGGATAGAGTCCCAGCCAGTAAGCTCGTCAAAGCATGGGCATATCTAGGAAAGGAGAGTAGATGTGCTTGTGCAGCTGTGATGCTCAGAAACAAGCAGCTGTTCACAACTGTGTTTCACTATCTTGCTTCTTTTTTTAGGTGGGCTCTTGGAGGAGAAGGGACTAATTTTAAGCAGCTGTGGTTTCTTTTAGCATAGCAATTTCTTGGTTCAAGCCATATCAATGAGACAGCTGGCAGACTTAATTTATAGAAAGCCATGTATCACAGGATCTAAGATATAAGGCTGCAGTGTTTTGGGTTTTAAATCCTCCAAAGAGAAGGTAATTTGTCAGTTTATCACATAAGAAAGCACTGGCTTCTGGTGTAGTAAAAATATCTACTTTGACTCATGTCTATGGAGGGTCCCCACACTGAGATTTACTATGTGAATGCAGTATTTAACCCAAGCATGGTAGTTTTTAACTTGAGGATACTGTTGTGTTGAGCTTTGTGGTTCAGCCACTAAGCATTTTGGAGGAAAAGGAAGAAAACCATGTATGTCTTATGGGGCTTTTATTGAACCAAAAGAGAAGGATGCAACTAAAAAAATATCTGTCCAGCAAACAAAATATTTTGATCTGGTATTGAACATTTGCTCATTCTTTTAAATTCAGCTAAGGAAAATTATAAATGAAAAATCTGGTAAAACAGACACTTAGTAAGCATCAAAACAAAAGATTTAGATGCTTCTCATATTTTTGGTTTGCATGAACTATTTGGTGATGCCACAATGACATTCTGAGGTACTTTGCTACCACTAAATTGGTATTTTTCTGAAAAGGGTTTGGGTTGAATCTATTCAGCTTTAAATGCAGATGCAGGTGAATATTTTAGTCTGCGATAATAGTTGGTTTGAAAGCTGTTTTTGATTGCATGTGATGCTTACAGGTTCAGTTCTCCAGGTGAAGACCAGTAATCATGCTATCTGCATCTTTCATTAACAAAACTTCTTTTCCCACATACACTTAATACATGTCAGGGTCTGAAATTTAACCTCCATTCTGTTGAACACCGAGGATGCTCGTAACACGCGACTCTTCCTCATTACAGCAAGTTCACTCTCTTCTTCTTGCTGTGCTGCTTTGTGTCCTCCTGTGAACTAGAAGAATAATTCCTGATGGCACTGATTGTCAGAATAACAGTCTGATGTCTCTAGTATCTCCAGCCCTCGTATCTCAGAAAAAGAGCCAGTTTGCACTTTTGCGGGTCTGTGTGGGGCAGATACTCTCTACTCTTCCAGTGCATGCTGGTGCACCCATTGGGTGCAGAGCAGCAGTCTCAGGTCTGAAGCTGCTGCTTTCGTCTCCAGTTCTCAGCTCTCGGGTCTGGACCCTCTACTTTGCTATGTGCTCTGTGGTCTTCTGACATTGTTCCAGTAAGCTCCCTCCATCCTGAGAGACAGACTGCACAAGATTTGGGGCACACTGCAGTGCTCTGCTAATTTTTACTGAAAACCACAATTCTTTCTCTTGAAAAGGCTTCAAAGCTTAACACAGACAGATATGCTGCTGTGGGTCTGTTCTATCCCTGCCATTCTGGAACATCAAATATCACTAATGAAATATGCCCTTTTTTTTCGTTTATTATACATCTTGGTATGTTACAGTTTAGTAGTCTGGGTGAGAATTCACCTTTCATTGCAATTAATTTACATGCCTGCTTTCAGAAGGCTATTGTTTTACTGAGATTTATGTGCCATGCTTCAGTGTTAATTGTGGATTATTCTCATCATTTTGCCTTTTATCAAAAATAGGCTGTACTTTACCAATCATATTATCCAGACTTACATGCACTATTCACACATCTGTGATTTAACCTATGTCTGTGATATTTCATAACATAAAGGAGGCAATGAGTAAGATTCAGCTCTTGGATTAAAATGGGTTTAACAGTCAGTGGAGGGCTGGCCATTACAGTCAGTGGAGCCCAAAAAGTAAATCAACAGACCTAATATAGGGGTATTCTTTAAGGTGAGTTTTCTACACTCAGTGAAGTGGATTGATTGATCTCTACTGATCTCTACTGATTAAACTCTGAGTGCACAGACAGACAGCTACAGGTAGACCTGTGTTTGGATGTGTTAATATGCAAACTGAATCCCGTGTTTCGCCCTGCCAGAGCTTCTTCCCAAGACCTTGCTTTACCCCTGCAAGGCTGACCTCCAGGTGGACTTGCTGAAGCTGCTCAGTTGTTTTATCCAATAAAGGCCTTCTCCATCATCCCTAATTGAGGAATGTGGCTGTGATACAGCCAGACCAGTGGAGAGAGAAGCACCTCCAAAACCCTGTTCAAATCTTCAATGGCTGAATCACCCTCTGAACAGGTGTCTCCTCTGCTGCCTGTGCAGGGGGCATGGGGAACAGCTTTCTGACAGATAGAAAATGAATGTGCAATGCAGACTTTTTGGAATACTCCTGCCTGGTCAGCACACTCCAGGAGAAATAAGAGCACAGACCAGGTTGAGTTCAAAGGCTATCTGACTGATTTGACTTCATCGTCCATTCTGCTGTGAGTCATTCCTGGTAGGTCATCTCTGCAGCCTCCCCAACTGTTTCTGCTGCTGAGGAGAGGAGAGATTCATTCTTGTCATGGCTGGACCTCAATTTAATACCAGTTCAATGACATTACTTGGCTAAGAACAAATACAATTCTGTGAATTCAAAGGACAGGGCAAATCTCTGATGGAGAAAGCTAGTTCACTTCATTTTCAGCTAGAATTCTAGGAATAAGCTTCCCCGTCTTCCAAAAAACATACGGTGAAAATATTAATCATTTAAAGTAATGCCAGTATTGGAATCTCACCTTTCTGTAAAATAAAGAAGCCATTTTCCCTGCCTGGCCCCAGTGTACAGAGAGACCTATGAAAACAGAATATTTGCACAATCCAAATACAAAGCAGCGGTAACAGTTTTGTTGATGTGAGAGTTTCTTTACTGGTTCTTTGAATGGTCTCTATGTGGCCCTGATAAATTTGAGGTAAGCAGTGTCTGTACCTGCGTAATGATTTGGGATCAGCTTGCTGCCCAGGAGAGTTCTCTGAAGTTAGTGTTATCACTGGGGTACACATTTACCAAGTCCTTATCCTACAGGCTGTTCAAAATGTTAGGAAGGGTAGGAAGCACTTTTAAAAGGAGGTGACTGTTTTGGAAACACGACATATGGTGGATAAAAGAGTAAATTTGTTTCCTGTATACTCTGTGCCCGAGGGCATTTGCCAGTCAGAAAAAGCACTTGGGGAGATGGTTAGGATAGTCTCAGAGAGAACATTGTTCTTGTAGATTAGGAAAGCTCCTTCTTTGCTCCTGGAGAGCTTATCTACATCAACAGATTTTCTTCCTCTTTAAAAGAATTTGGAAATGGTTTTTAGATGAGCGAAAACCTGAGAATTGCAAAGACAGTCAGGACATTAAAAAAAAAAAAAAAAGGTCCTATTGAGAATTGGGAGAGCTAATTTCAGGCAGCACAAAGAAAAGGTGAAAGTAAATAGAAAAAAAAAAAGGAAAATCTTGGCAAATAAAGAGCTTCTATGCCAAATAAGTAGATATGTTGGACATAAGCAGAAAATAAAGCTGTCGTAACTTTTGCATTGTACAGTTATGTATAATGGCAGTGGATATGATGCTTTACAGATATGTCAATGAAATGCTTTTCTTTGAAGAAGCAATGGAGGCTGTAATATCAAATGTTGCCAATACAGAAATTGAAATGCCTCTATTCTTGCTTGTCTGCCTGCATGTCTGCAATGTTAGTGACACCTGAGTCCAAAGAAGTGTCCACAAGATTCTTCTTTCCTCCAAGGCTTGTCGTGTCTCTCCTAGAAAAACGCTGCAAAACAGTAGTTTTTCTGCATAAGCACATTGTCCCCATATCCTGGGAATGATGTATCAATGGAGGATGTTCAGATGTGGTCACATCAACGTGACCATTTGGTCCCATGACTGATGTCCTTCCCACGTGACTTTGCATTGTCGTTGGTTTTAGGCATAGGTGAGTGCTGCCAGATTGTATGTCTCAATAGCAGAGGATCTTGAAAACGGATTTAACAGCAAATCTTCTCCTTATTTAGATGACTTCATGAAGCAAGGCCAAGGCATGCTCGTGCTCTACACCATGAAGAACCCCTCCTTCCCAGAGTACGTCTTCAGCACCGAGAGTGGCATCATGTGCCTGGACTTCCATAATGACTACCCCTACCTTGTGGCAGTGGGCTTCTATGATGGCAATGTGGCCATCTACAACCTGAAGAAGGCAACCTCCCAGCCCAGCTACAAGAGTAATGCTAAGTCAGGAAAGCACACAGAGCCAGTGTGGCAGGTAAGGCTGCTTTTCCTCTCCTCTAACTGCACTTTTAATTGGGCTGAGTTGGGGAAAAGCAGGAAAAGTGCTGTATGGGGAAAGGTGCTGGTTTAATACATGTGCTAGTGATTGATTGTTAAGTTGTATTTCAGGCTAATTTTGAAATATGCAGAAAGGCAAAGCAATTACATGAATCCTTGGTCCTCAACAGAAACTAAACATGTCAGCAAAAGTTCGCTATAAACAATTATTTTTCTTTAGCTTTCATTATTATAAATTGCTTCTGTCTAGGGAGGAACTGATCTCCTCTGTATATATCAGCATGCAATGCTATTCATGTTCTGAATACAAAATCACAGGACAACAAGTGATGAGCAGTGTGCAAAACACATATATCAGCCCTAAAAAGAGCTTTGTTGGGCACAATAAACCCAGGGGCAGCTGCCTGTGGAATTTCTGCCACTGGGATTCAAGACACACTATCTTGTATTTGACCTTGAAGTATTCTAGCGAGTTAGAGACTGTGATGTGCAAGCAATGCTCTTAAAGTAATACCACTCTAGTATCTGTGACAGTCACCAGATGGATGATATTGTGAAGGACTGGGGTGAATATGTTGCTACATCCAGCTAACTGTTGCTACATCCAGCTGGCTGAAGTCATTGCTGAGCCGCTCTCCATCATCTTTGCCAAGTCTTGGGAAACGGGAGAGGTGCCTGAGGACTGAAGGAAAGCAAATGTCACTCCGGTCTTCAAAAAGGGCAAGAAGGAGGACCCGGGCAACTATAGACCGGTCAGCATCACCTCCATCTCTGGGAAAGTGATGGGACACCTTATCCTTGGTGCCATCTTAAGACATATCAAGGATAAGAGGGTCATCAGGGACAGTCAACATGGCTTCACCAAGGGGAAGTCGAGCTTGACCAACCTCATAGCCTTTTATGAAGACATAACCAAGTGGATAGATGATGGCAGAGTGGTGGATGTGGTCTACCTTGACTTCAGTAAAGTATTTGACACCGTCTCCCACAGCATCCTCACGGCAAAACTGAAGAAGTGTGGACTCGACGATCGGGTAGTGAGGTGGACTGTGAACTGGCTGAAGGAAAGAAGCCAGAGAGTCGTGGTCAACAGGGCGGAGTCTGGTTGGAGGCTTGTATCTAGTGGAGTGCCTCAAGGGTCAGTACTGGGACCAGTATTATTCAATATATTCATCAACGACTTGGATGAGGGAATTGAGTGTACTATCAGCAAGTTTGCTGATGACACCAAGCTGGGAGGAGTGGCTGACACGCCAGAGGGCTGTGCTCCCATCCAGTGAGATCTGGACAGGCTGGAGAGTTGGGCGGGGAAAAATTTAATGAAATATAACAAGGGAAAATGTAGAGTCTTACATCTGGGCAGGAACAACCCCAGGTTCCAGTATAGGTTGGGGAATGACCTATTAGGGAGCAGTGTAGGGGAAAGGGACCTGGGGGTCCTGGTGGACAGCAGGATGACCATGAGCCAGCACTGTGCCCTTGTGGCCAGGAAGGCCAATGGCATCTTGGGGTATATTAGAAGAGGGGTGGTTAGTAGGTCGAGAGAGGTTCTCCTTCCCCTCTACTCTGCCCTGGTGAGACCACATCTGGAATATTGTGTCCAGTTCTGGGCCCCTCAGTTCAAGAAGGACAGGGAACTGCTGGAGAGAGTCCAGCGCAGGGCCACGAAGATGATTAAGGGAGTGGAGCATCTCCCTTATGAGGAAAGGCTGAGGAAGCTGGGTCTCTTTAGCTTGGAGAAGAGGAGACTGAGGGGTGACCTCATTAACGTTTAGAAATATGTAAAGGGTGCGTGTCATGAGGATGGAGCCAGGCTCTTCTCGGTGACAACCAACAGTAAGACAAGGGGTAATGGGTTCAAGCTGGAACACAAGAGGTTCCACTTAAATTTGAGAAGAAAATTCTTCTCAGTGAGGGTGACAGACACTGGAACAGGCTGCCCAGGGAGGTTGTGGAGTCTCCTTCTCTGGAGACATTAAAAACCCGCCTGGATGCCTTCCTGTGTTACCTCACCTAGGTGTTCCTGCTCTGGCAGGGGGATTGGACTGGATGATCTTTTGACGTCCCTTCCAATCCCTAACATTCTGTGATTCTGTGATTCTGTGATTCTGTAACTTTATAGTTACGTCTATGTGTAATCTGAGTTAAGATTGGTGCACTGGAAGGTATATGCACTTCTGATCTCATTTATAGCAGTGAAAGCGTGGCGGCACTTATTTCAACAGGGTCTGTATGAGCCTATAGAGGTGCAGGGGTGAGAATTTTTTGCTAGCCAAGGCTACAGGTGTTGCTGCCGTTAACTGTTGCTGTCACCTGATTTAGGCTACCTAACTCATTCATACCTCTAGGCACACTGCCAGTGTTCCTTGTACTTTGGCACAAGCCATGCATGGATTGTCCCCCAGCCATAGCTCCTTCTTATTGCATCTTCCAATAAAAGTCCAAGAAATCAAGGGATCCTGATGGGACTGCAGATGAATGTGGAATATGCCAACAGCAAGACTGGTGCTTGCTATAAACGGAGAGGTTATGCAAATGTAACATTTCAGAGAAGACCTGAATTTTGTATTTGCTGCTTGTCTGTCCAAAGCTTTTCCTCTAGCAAACATCTTTAGCTCTTTTTACAAGTTAACATGTTACCCAGCCATGGGTTGTTATCATAATACGATGTGCCAGGCACACACACACACAGAGGCAGCTTCTCCTGCAGTCATTTAAACTTCTAGTAAAACAGCCTGACAAAATAGTAATTTCTATGTGCAGCTTTTCATGGCCTTGCTGTGGCATGCTATGGGAGGTTAGCAGTTGTTACTGCACGCTACAGATGCCAGAATCCCAGATGATACTGAGAAGGACAGAGTATGCTTACGGGGTGTTTTTAGTGGCTTCATCCCTACAGACCAGAAGCAGGTACATTCAGCAGTAGAAGCCATCTGTACAGTGTTTTCAGAGGTAGGTTTATGTGTACCACATGGCAGCAGTGTGGCTCAGAGGTCAAAAAAATGATCACAAACTCTAGGGAGGTAGCTCTGAAAATGAGAGAAACTACCTCATAGATATGGATAGATGTAGGTATGAGTAGCCTCTAGTTCCTGCTTGTTTGTTTGATTTCCAAAGGTCGACTGCTGAAAAGCATTATTCTTAGTTTTCTTCTGGAATGAAGTACCAATATTTTTAGTAAACTTCACAGTTTTTGACTTGCTACAAAACTAGTGAGCAGTTAGGAGAAGAGCCTGTCCCTCTGCTGCAAATATCTTTACTGTAGGCATTTGTCTGTATCAGCCAAAAGGCTTAGAAAATGTTTTCTCTCCATTGGGTGGGAGGAAAAGGGACATGGAGGACTGTTAGGTTGAGACACTGAATTCTTATTCCTCATTCAGCATTAAATAGTTCTAGTAAGTGATGCCTTGTTTCTCATATTTAGTTCAAAGATGCTCTGTTCTCCCCCAGCAGCACCTTGACCAGTCTGAAGCCTGGTCTTTGTCAGACCGTCCTGTGCAGTCCTCACTGTTATAGAGTCTGCTAGCCCATGACTTTGAAGACCAATTAGAAAAGTAACAAAGTTCTTCTGAACAATGAGGAGCCTTTGTTCTCTGAACTGCCTGGCTCCTTCCTTTTGAAACAATACAGCCATTTCACAATGGAAGCAAAATGAGAAGTGAGTAAAGCAGGCTGATAGCTCTTTTATTGTGCCATTTCATCTTCAGTGACTTCGTAATATCTCAGAAAGTTTGCGTAAAACAAAGCTGATGTAACATAGTCCATTATTAAGAGCAAAATAAAATAATACAAAATTTATAATTCTGTTACCTAAGAATGAGGTTGTCTGCCTGATACTGCTCCTCATATTTTTAAAGAGCATAGCAATAGCTTACAGATTTGGCAATTATGTTCCGTATTTTGAGTGCTACTGCATTGTAGATTATGGAAAATTCTGGCTTGTTTTGAATTATGCATTTTTAATTCTTTTCTACCAATTGGTTAAGAGCTAAAGCCAGAAATGAATAAACACATACATAGACATGTGAATGTGTATGTGTGCAGCGCGATGTGGCTAATACAACACTGAAACCCGAAGTCTTACAGGCACACAGAACTAGAAATGGTCTCTCAGGTCAGTGAATTCAGCCTTTGTCTGCGAATACCAGTTTAAATGAAGTCAGCTCCTGGGAAACTGTGTCAAACCTGTCATGTTCTGCTAGGCAAAAGCCTATGTGGAGTTAAGCTAAACCCCACTTTAATCAAAATAATGCTTCTGATAATCAGCAAAATCCTCACACTCTCATCATCTCCAGCAGCAAGTACTGCTAGAAAGAAAGTCCCTGGGCATGGTATTTGTTTGAGCCAGTGGCTCAGTCCCAGAGCTTGGCTCTGGATATTAATGAGGGTGGCCAAAGTGGGAAAAGCTAACTAGACTTTGGTACCTGGAGCCCACAAGCCCAGTCTGCTCCGTGGAGAAGGAACACACTGCTGGGAAGGGTCTCTCAGCATAGAGCCTCTCCCTTTGCCAGCTTTTCAGCTTTGTTCTTACTTTCTCCCTTCTTTTTAAAAAAGGTGATGATTAGAGTTTATTTACAGCAGGGAAGAGTGCTTTTTTTTTTTTAGTAACCTTTCATCACTGGGATATATACTAAATATTTTAGATTTGAAGTATTTGGAGGCTGGGGCAGTTCAGAGCCAGGGATCGATAACTGAAACTATCTGCTGCGTCAGTGTTTGTTTCTGCTGTTCAGTCTCCCTTCTAAAACACATCTTATTCAACAGATTTGTTTCCACTGTCTGCTTCTAGTTCACTTTCACATCAAACCAAAATAATGTTATTTCTGCTTGTTGCTGGGACTAGTACAGAGCAAATACTGCTGCAGAAGGTTGGGAATATATATTTTTTTTAGTTACTTACCATTAGATTTACTGACTAAATTCCCACTGCAGAGTTTTGACCCTGAGATCTGCAAAAGGAACATTTCGTTTGTCTGTGCTTAGAGCAAATCTCAGCTGTGGCAGGCTTGCCCCTGTGCACAGCATGGTTTGGAATTGCTATGGAGAGATCACTGGTTTGAAAAGCAACTTGGTTCATTGTTAATTTACTGAAGCTGATCTGGCCTCCCCAAGGAGCTGATACCATGGAGCTTCAGATGGCATCCTCAAATAATTATTTTCTGCCTTATATTCATGCATGGGAGGGAAAAGGGCTGGCTAATTCTTCACTAAATGCCATTCAGGTTAAATGTAATGCTCAGGGTTAGGACAAAAAGGACAAGGCGGGATAATAAAAGTCTGCAAACTGCCAAAGGAAACTAGAGGGAGTCTCAGCTTGCCAAATAGTTTCACAGTAGAACTTCTGGAAGTCTCATCTCAAATGTAAACCAGATAAAACACACCTGAGACTTGCTTGCTGGAATCTGTCCCATAATTGTGTGATCCCTTCTCCATCTTTACTTTCTATGTTCTAATCTAAGTCCTTCAATAAGTCTACACTGTGGTCTTGTTTTGCTGATGGAAGTAAATGAGTTTGGTTACGGGATCACTTTAAGGTCAGCATGACCTGCTCTTTTCCACCCCACTCTGCTGGGCACAGCTCCACAAAAAAATGGCCTTTCCAGGAAGCTGATTGTATTCACTGCACTTAGGAGAAGAAAAAGCATTTTGTTCATCATCCACTGTCACACCAGCACATTGTTTCATTTCTGATGATGGGCAGTCTCCTAAATCTGTCATCTGCAGTCAGACAAACAGATTTTGCAGCTTGCATTGCCTCTGAGATGTTACTGCTTCACATAATATTTTGTTCCTTTGGCTTCAGGCAAACAAAGGGTTTGATGCAAAGGAAATGAAAGAAAAAGAAAAGACGGAAGGTTGCTATCAAGGTCAGAATAAAGATCAGCTGTCTCAGAACAGGCTCAAGACCCTTCCTGTTGCCTTCACTGCTAAGGGGCACAAAATAGGTGTTTGCTAGGGGTAGTTCAGTGGAAAAAGCTCATTCGACTCTGCAAGGATACTGTTATGGGATAATTCCTGAGGTGAAACAGAAATTTGGAGAAGAAAGGAGAGCAACAGAGGCCTGGAACCAAGGAAGCCGAACTCAAGATAGGGATGAGGACCATCAGCTGGGAAGTGCGAGAATGTATCCTGAAGGGCTAATAGACCGGAAACCTGATGGTAAAGGTCATTTAGCGCAAAATCTCTATGCTAACACAAATGATCCGCATCTCTCATACTGGGTCAGTGCGATGTCTGCCAAGGACCTTCCTCTCCAGCCCCAGCTTTGTCCTACTTTCTTCTTGCTACCAGCCCTGCCTTGCCTCCCTGGCCCAGTGCAAGCAGGGCAATTAACCTCTGATGTCCCAAGAGTAAAGAAGGCCACTGTATCCTCATCAGAGAGGTCGCTTCAGTCACTCAATGCATGCACAGAAGTACAGAAGAGTGGGAAGAGCATCTGTGGGCCAGCCAGGGTGCCTTTGAGGTCCAGATACCTCAATCTGTCAGAGGCTTCCTTGTTGGAGCAGTCCTTAGCTGCAATCCTGCTCCCCACACCGAGCTCTGCGTCCACTAACAGGCTGTTGCAGCAGCAGCTGCACCGGTCTGCTGAGGACCAGACACAACACTCCTCGCTGCAGCACCGCGAGGCATTTAGTGACCAACAAACATCTGTCATGTGTTTGCTTCCTTGTCCTCTCCTGGAGGGAAGAGTAGGCAGGAAGGGCTGCGTTTGGGAAGGTTTGCCATGTGCTTGCTCTAGAAACCGGGGTCAAGATCAGCAGCTTTCTGGTTGCCCTTAGTCACTGGGAGAGCTCGCTGCAGAGTTACAGCCCCGCTGCAGGAAATCTTGTGTCTCACACGATGAGGTTTCGCCGTTTTTTGGAAAGGCTCTCCTGAGCCATCGAAGTCCATCCGGAAACTGTGGGCTCATTTAGGCATGGTGGAGGTGGTGGAAAGCGCAAGACACTGCTGTGGCAGAGATGCTGGATAAGATATTCTGCAGCATGTCTGTACCTTTTTCAAAACCTTTTGGACACTCTTTGAGCCACTTCAAGGTTAGGCAAGGTGAGTGTCCAAATGCTTCTTCCTAAGTATCTTCAACAATAATGAACAAAATCCCTGATCTTTTTACTTCAATGTCTTGAGATGGTATTGGACTGTACCTTCTGGATATTCAGTTTCGGTAGATGGTTATTTTTAAATTGTGCATTGGGTATGGATTTTTGTGGGTTAGAAATTCTCTTGCAAAGCATCCCTTGCAGATCTTGTAATGTTTGTCTGAAAAGGAGCTGCTTCTGCTTTGATGCTGCTTTTCCCTCTCTACTTCATACAGATGCTGAGCTTACTTTCTGTCTTCTGCTCTCACTGCTGCTTGCTAAATAGATTCTCCTCTAGTGTTGTATTGTTATTCTCCCTCCTCTTCCTCTTACCTAAGATCCAAACCATCTTATTGTGCATTTTCAGGTTGTTTATTTCTTTTCTGGTGTCTGCAAGCAAAGTATAAGTAACTGTATTTGTCTGTTAATTGTACCAGTGCTACTTTGTGGAGAAAACTTCACTTATAAAATTTAAGAGTCCCTGAAGGCCTTGAGATGTTGGAAAATGTTAGCCTGAGGTTTAAAAGGGCAGAGAAGTTGTAATGCTATTGTTTCGTTGCTTGGATCTTTGAATCCTGTTCTATTGACGTATAGCAGTCAAAAAAGTTAACTAAATATTTAATAGGAATCAGGAAACTATGTTGGATCTTAGTGGGAAATAATGTATTTCTTTGCTGGCGTAGGAAATGTGACTGCTGATTGCTGGACCTTCAAAATAGGTGTGGAAAGTGTATGGACTGAATAGATCTTAATGACACTGACATAGCCTGTGCAACAACAGAGTTCTTCTCTGAAGAGGATGAAGAAGGGATAAGAGAGCGATAAGAGCAGAGCTAGAGGCAAGCTGGGCAGGGGAGGTGCAAGCAAGGTCGGTCAGATACACAGAGGATGTGGGGACAGGACTGGCCACAGCACGCACCCTTCTCCTGGCCCTGGTGCCATGGTGAGCTGCCACCAGTGCATATCCAGGAACCCCAGCACCCAGCAGGCTGGTTCTCCCCATCCCTGCTGCAAGCCCGCTCGGTCCTGTGATGATGGGAACCTTCTGTCAGTCACATTACAGATGCTATCTCTGATTTAGCAGCATGAGACAGTGTGGGGATTTGGATGCAAGCCTGCTTGCCATGTGTGTCTGCTTTCCCTGTGCATGAAGCCGGGAACTTAATATTTTGTCTGTAAATTGGAAATCTTGCTTGATGAGCGGTCAGAATTGAAACCAAGAGCTGTGAACTGCAATTGGTTAAATACTCCTAAGCTTTGCTGGCCTCTGGCACCTATCGCTCAGCTGCATGCTGTGTCTGACAGGGGAACAAAGCCACTGACGGGACAAAGAGGTGAGAGTCTAATATCTGGCTCCTCGCTCCTCAGCAGTTAACATACCAACCTAATAAGTTCAGTGGGAAGTGCTATGAAGGGAATAGGTAAGTAGATTCCTGGTGAAATGCTGCACAAAGCAGTGCATCCGAATCCTAGCAGGAAGAAAACAAACTGAAAGTAGGGCTAGCTTTATCCAGTGCTATTTTTAACTGAGCTCTGTTTCCTCCAGATAAATCTGAGTCTCTGAAGCATGAGTGATGCTCAGGCCTCAGGCTGGGCTTTTGCCCTGTGTCAGTGGCAGTCACATAGCTGTGCTCTCTGCTCAGCTCAGAACAGTTCTGAGTTCCTCCCAGTATCACTGGATGTGCTCTTTGGTAGGAGAGATTTTGCTGCTCTTTTTCTGCACCCCAAATTCGTGGATGATGAGTGAATGCACTGATGCTGTGGGCATCTTTGCTCCTGTCTGTTGATTTTGAGCCCTTGAGTTCATTGGTGTTCATTGGTACCTTGGGCTGTGAGTCCCACGAAGATGCCATCAAGGTGGAGAGCACTTGATCTAGCTGTAGAAGTTATTTTCAGAAGAGGAGTGTTTATGGGACCAAATATGACGTGGTAGTTAATTTTACAGTGTGTCCTCATTACTGATGTGCAATCTATTAATAACTCTTTACCCTTGGCTATCAGGAAGTTTTCAAGGGATTTGGAGGAGAAAACCCCAAGAAGGTTTGTTGTAAAGCTTGCAAGTAGCCATATGCCGCTAGAAGGAGAGAAGGCATTTGTAAAATTTTTAGATGGGAAGTTCCTACTGTTGCCTGTAGCAGGAGCAACCATCTTCCACCTGATAAGTCTGGTATTTGCTGGTACCTATGAACAAAGCCGTCAGTTCATGAGGCAGGTGACTGACAGTTGAGGGCTGCTCCAGGAGCACCCAGGCATTGCTGTGCTGTGTCTTCTGTTCCAGGCTGGTTTGAGATGCTTTTGCTTATCATAGCAGCAGACTGAAGAGTTCTTCCTCCTGGATCCTTGCTTGGCCCAACATGGTCCTGCCAAGTTGGCTGCCTTGGATGCTGCCTAACTTCTTCGTAGATGGAGTGGCTGCCTTTGTTTCAATACCTATTTACTGTTACCAAGCCCATCAGCCACCCTGACCCTCCTAACCGACATGTTTATTATCAGGAAAGCTATGTTACACAAAAAGATGGTAGGTAATGTTGGGAGATATCTGAGTAAATCCCTGCTTCTGCTTCAGGTAGGATGGCAGGGAGTACCTTAGGTCAGAGTTTCTCATTAAACACATAAGAGAGATGGAGGAAGCCCAAACTGACTGGAAGACATTGGGATCTTTGAACACTTTGACGTTCATCAGCTGTCTAAACCATTTCCTGTCTAAGGCAAACAGGACAGCAAAGGATTTAAATATTACTGGCTCAACTTTAGAAAGAGTTAGTCCTTGCAGACATTATCTCTTTCATGGCTTCTGTTACGGGGGCAAGTTTGCTTCGTAAGCACATTGAGCTGATCCATTCTGTCTTGTTGCATGATTTTACAGTAAAATATCAACAAATTTTTCTACAAAGGACAGAATAGCACTGACAACCTTCCTTTGCTTGGCAGTTCCCTTATCTGTAGATTACTGTCATAGCTGAAACATTTGCATTTAAAAGAAAACCCAGATTGTAAGATAGGAACACTTTTCAATGAATTTATTTTAAAGTTTTTATATATATATATATGTAAATCAAAGTAATTTTTATTTATATCTCTTCATCAGCTTTTACTCACACTTAAAAGACTTGTCTGCTGTACAAAGCAGTCTCATTTATTGCAATGAATGAAGCAGTCACAGTGTGGTTGAATGTGACATGCAGTAAACTCGTGAGAGGGGAGGCTGAATTTGAAATCAGACTGAACTTTCCTTTCTGGAACTGGGGAACGCTTCATGAATCACAGAAATGAGAACTGGCAGAGGTCTTGAGAGTGTGCTCTTCTTCCCATCGTGCTGTCACAGATCTTGTGATATCATTCCTGAAGTGCTTTCTTCAAAATGAGACTGAGCAGTCTAGCTGTTTTCACCAGCACTGGAGGACTGGAGTCGATACTTACAATGTCTTACATGGTACTCACCTCTTAATGCAGATGAAAAGAGTTTCTGTAGTTCCCCCACCTCCCTGGCAGTATCACTTTGCTGATTCCTGCACCAGCCTCTGGTCCTTTTCTGCACTACTGCCACTCAGCCAGAAATCCCCTAATTTCTGCTTATTTGCTTTCCTCTTCCTGTGTCCCTCTGCACTTGCCTTTATCACATTTCACCCTATTGCTTTCAGACTATGGCTCCAGTTTGTCAAGATAACTTTGAGTCCTGATCCTAACAGAATCCTCTGTCTTTAAATGGTGTCATCTGCAAATATTCTGTGAATTTTGCAATCCACTATGCAACATACTAATGAAAATATTGAATAGAACTGGACCCAGGACAGTCTCTTGTGGGAACCATCTAGAGTTGTTCTCCCAAGTGGTCAGGAAATCATTGATTATAACTCTTGTAAATTCATTTTTCAATCACTCATCCAGTTCATAGTCATTCCATCTAGACTTTATTTTCTTAGCTTCCTTCTGAAAACATCACAGGGGTATGCCAAAAGCCTTGCAAAATTAAAGGTAATTCACGTCTACTCCTTCTCTCTAATCCTTTAGACCCATTACCCTGCTAAGGAGGGAAATAAATTTTGTTTGACAATATCTTTCCTTGACAAGCCCATATTCACTGTTCTTTATCTTCTTATCTACATATGTAAGGATGACTTAATACTTTTTTCAAGCTCTCAAAGCTCAGTGTTAGGCTGGCTGGTCTACAGTCCTTTAACCTGTCCTTCAAGACACGTTTTGGTTTTGGTTCCCTGGGGGCAATTTTGCCCTGTTCCCACCCTCCAGGACCTGTCCTGTCTTTTAGTTTTCATAGATAATTGCTAATGATTTGGAGATTGCTTCAGCTGCTCCTTTAAGCACCCCAGCTCGAATTTCATCAGGCCTTGCAGAGTTGGATATATCTGTTCTTATCTCAGCATTCTGGCCTGTGTTCCTTAAAGTTAATTTTGTTAAATGTCTAGTTACAATTTATCTTTCTGTATGGCACTGAAACAAGGAAGGTCTTAATACTTTTGCCTTATCTGTGTTTCGTTGTGCGATCTACCTTCCTCTTTGTAAACAATAAACAAGATCTAAGAGGCAGAGGCTCAGATGAACCTCTCTGGGATATCTGATTTTGGCTCCAGGCAAGCACAGGCCTCTTGGCCCCAAAAATCACATTCCCCTCAAAAGAGTCTCAAACTTCTTCCCCATGTGGGTGTCTCAGGCAGTGGCAGGAAAGTGTTAATGTCCCCCAGCTTGTGAGGGTTGCTTTTCTACATGAAGTTTCTGGATGTGCAAAGACTCTCGAGTCCAACAGTGGCAGCCCAGGTCTCCCCTTACCACAGGCTTGACTCTCCTCCAGGATGGCTGTTCCTTTTTAGTTTCAGCTGGATTCATCCAACCACTGTTTTTTTACCACCACCATGTCTAGAGGTCAGGAAAGTAGATGAGGACAGGGACTGGGCTTTCACAGGGCTTCTGAGAAATCAAGGGCTAATGTCTTCCGTGGTAACGTTGACCTAAACTCTTACTTTGTCAGGGATCTTTCATTCTTGCTAGATGTTCCACAGCAGAAATGCTGTCTGCTTCCCAGTCGGGAATGATAAAAAGCTCTGATACAACCCAGCAATCTCTTTTGCTGAGCATTTATGCTCACATGAGGAGCTCTGTATGCTGTACCTTGCCATCCTGGCTCCAAGATGGGCATGCTGACCACCCCATAGTTCTGGTCCACCTTATGGAAGGACCACTTGGGTCTTACCATGGCTCCTTCCTGCCCGCCTGCCCAGGTTTACCTTGGTAAGGAAGCCCAGACCTGCACACACCCAGGACATAGCCAAATCTTCTCCTGCCACAGCGGTATCATCTGGCCAAGGTTCGATCAAGACCCACGAGCTCCTTCTGCCCCAAGTATAGACTTAGCCAAAGAGGTTGATTGGGCCGCCTTGACCTAAATCTTGGAGTGAGCAGCCTGCACTCAGTTATCACAGCTCTTTAAAATCTTTATTATTACCTCTGGTCAAAGTCAGTTGTCTGGATTTAGCTCACTCTTTGCTTTTGTCCCAACTAACCACGGTGAGGAGTGAAACTTTCTGTCTGCCTTCTTCCCACCTCTGCATAGGACAACTTGTACTGCTGTCCAAGTTAGCACTGGGGACTCCAGACGCTGCCCTTCTCCTCACCTCTAAAACTTGCTCTGCCTGTCTCTTGCTGCGTGAAGACAGGCTGGAGTTACTTTGCATGTGAATGAACTACTCTGTGCTTTCTAGTAATTTGGGGAGGTCTCTTGTGACTGATTGCAGGAGAGCAGCCTTCCTCTTTGCATGTTCTCCTCCAGTGTGCGTGATAAGGAGCAAATGAGGAATAGCGGGCAATGGGCTCGATGGAAGGCATTTTGGGACTTTGTCATAGAAACACTACTTTGTCTCAGTCAAGGAGAGACAAACTATTTGCTACAGCAAAACAGAAAGCCAGTGGGCTGTCTTAGGAGACTTCACCACGGTGGATCCCTTGGGCAAACAGCAGAGGCAAGTTACGCAGGGAGAGGAATAAACAAAAAAAATGGCAATTTATCATTGACAGGAGGAGAATGTGGAAGATTTCTTATTTACTGGTAATGACTTGGTGTTTCCGGATGCTTTTTTACTGAGAGTCACTGGCAGGAACCAACAAGAAACAAATTACGAGGTGACAGAGGGAAGAAATGAGAACTCCTTCTTAGCTCAAATCAAAGACTGCTGTAGGGAAGTCCAGGAGAATATTCACACCAGAGCACAGGAGAGACCAGCCTGGCGCCAGATGATATGACCTATGGAGTGACTTATCATAGATCAACACTTCAGTGTGAGTGCTCAGCATGATGCTGAGGCAGATGAAAAAACAGAATAGCAGTGAAACAGGGCAAGTATCCTCTGCACTGTGTGATGGATGCAGCCAAACTGCATCCATGAGAGCTTGCGCCCTTGCTAAATCACAGCACGTATTCAGCTCTTCTACCTTGAGAGAGCCCCAGAGCTTTGCTAGTGCTTTGCTTTGGCCCAGGTTCGTGCATAAAGACATTGGGGAAATGTGGGTTTGACGGTAGGTTTTTGTCTGCGCTTTGCTGCCAGGACAGGCAGTTAGAGCAGTCTGAGGGCTGATTCCCTCACTGTGTTTGCATGCTTGCTCAAGGAGCAGTTATTTGCCAGCGGGAAGCCTTGAGTAAAGGTCTTCAGCTACTTTGAGTGTAAGGAGAGGTGTCTGAATCTCCCTACATAGCCCCGTGTGCCCGAGGTATGGGGAAAACAGGGTGATGGGGAGAGCCCAGCAGGGCTGGGAAGCACCTTCTGCTCTCGTGATGCACATCTGGGCTCCTGCAAGAGACTGTGGCCCTGTTCAGCTGTGGAGCCAGACGCTTTAACTCCCTGGGCTACTGTGCTGGGCAGAATGGCAAGTTCTGAGAGGGGCCCGTACAGCTGCATCTAGAGCTTGGCAGCCAATTACAAAGAACCTCTTGAAGCACAGAAACAAAGATAGTGTCTAAAGCTGAGTATTACAGAAAAGCACAAAGACAAATTAATACAAAGGAAGTGAAAGTGTAAAATGAGCTATGATTATCCTGGGTTATAAAAGGGAAGGGGAAAATATTTGGGAAGTATGTTAGAAGTCAAAGGAATGAAGAATATAGGCTCATTACTGAAGCAAGCTTTCAACTAATACTGAGTGGTATGGAGAAGGATGAAACATTTGATGTTGTATTGTTTAATCTTACAATAAGTGTCTGAGACTGGCTGCTTAGTATGATTAATGTAACAAGAGGATGAAAGCACAGGTCAGAATAGGGAAAGGGCATGTTAAAGGATATTCCAATGAGACAGGTTCTCGCTCATCAGCAAGATCGGCTTAAACATACCCTGGAGCACTTAAAGAACTGGCCAGAGCAATTTCAGACCATTAGCAAGCATTTTAGGGAGTTGTTAGGCTACATCCGTTCTGTATATTAAGCAGAGGCAAGAGGTTTATGTGCAAGCCCATTTACAGCATGATAGGGAATAGACTGCCTTAGTTTATTGAATTATTTGGTATACTGCTTCTTATAGAACTTGTTTAGAAACTACTTATATAGAATTGACTTAGCATAAGTAAGTTTGCCTAGCATAACTTCTGCAAGCTGTGAACCTTTGAACTTTCTGCTTTGGTAAGTAAAAAAAGGGCCTCAGAGTCTTCAAGCTAGAAGATAAGGGGAGCTGCGTCCCTGGAGTAAAGGAACAGAACAGAGTCTAACAAAAGACAAAACAGAAGAATGTTTTGGCTTGCCAAGAACTTATTTTTCTCCAGCTGCAGATGAAAAAAAGCAACTGAAGGTCAGGGCTTTTATTGACAGCCCATTTGATGAAAATGAAGAGATCCAATGAAGAACGGGGACACTCCAGACTCTAATTTTGCCAGTGGCCCAGAGTGATGTGCGGGGAGTGGGGGCTTCAATTATGGGGGTATAATTGTCCGAGATTTTTTCCACTGAGGGTCCCTCTTTAGGAGGCATCAGCTTAAGCTGCTCTATGCTGTACCTTGTGGATAAATTATTTGTTTAAGAAGAATTTCTTGAATCGGTGCCTGAGTCTCTGCCACAGGAAACCTTGGGAAAAGAAACTTCCCTAACACAGCATCCAATCTTCTTGAGTACCTTGACTCAGAGGCAGGGGTATCAATGAAGGGAAGCATCACACTGCTGTTGCAAATGGACTCACACACATTCACATACCTGTAGCATCAACAGACTGGAACAGTGATACATATAAAGTCTGCTGTCATCAATCCCCAAACACTTTTCTGTGATACTGTAGAGCCAATGTCTGGCAAAAGAGGTTTCTGAAGGTGCTTTCCTCAAAGAGACTGTCCTTGCATGCAGGAGGGACAGGGGCATGGACAAGGTACCACAGCCCAGAGACCAGTGTCTGGACAATTCCCCCAGGCTAGAGGCATCCTAAGCCAACCAAGGGGAGTCGCAAAGCGGGGATGATAGCACAGCGGTGTGTCAGGCTGCAGTCTGTCCTGTAGAACAAGCATGGCCATGAAAAGGAAGAAGAGCCTTGAAGGCCAAAAGAGGTAAAAAAAAAGATCTGGAGGAAAATAGTAGGATTGAACTCAGGGAATTAGTGACCACTCAGACCGATTTCGATGACTGGAAAAACACTGGAACAAATGGCAAAACCATTTGTAAATGTCTAGATAATAAGGTGATTCAGAGAAGCCGACATGGATTTGTCCAGAATAAATTGTCAAGCTAGTATAATTTATTTTCTTTCTTTTGTTTCAGAGAAATTGGCCTCATGAAGAAGGGGGAGGCAGTCAAGGTTATCACCTCTATCTGTCTTGACTTGACTAAAGCTTTTGATCCAGGCTCACATAGTGGCATTCTTATACGCAAAGCAGAGAAATATGAATTAGATAAAATCACTGTAAGGAGGCTGCTCAAATGGCTCATTGCAGTGTGCTCAAAGAGCAGTTATACAGAGCTTGCTGTCCGAATCTGAAGATGCTTCAAGCGAGACCCTCCAGCTGTCAGTCCTGGTCTTCTTTTGATCAATACTTTCATTAACAACTCCAATTACAGAATAGGGAAGCCCCATTGGGAGGACAAGGCACTTTGCAGGACATGATTATGTTGAAAATGTTCTTGATAAATTGGAAGAAAGGCCCAAAATCAATGTGATGAAATTCAATAAAGGCAAGAGCAGGTACTGTGTTTAGAAAGGGGAAATTAAGTGCACAGATATGAAACAGGGGATGACTGGTGAGACAGCAGGATGCCAGAAGAGGAGAGTATCACAGACCACTGCCAAGGGTCAGCAATGCAATAGTGTTGCACAAAGACGTGTCATTCTGATTTATTAGCAGGAATATAAGATAGAGGAGGTTGTAACTCCTGTCTGCTAGTGCCTAGGGGTGGCCTTGTATCACGTGTTCGCAGCTGGAGAGAAAGACTGAAGAGGAAGAAGAGGGATGGTAAAAGCTTGGAGAGCAAGGCCTGGAAGCAACAGTTGAAGCGGTTGGTTTTGTTTGGCTAGGAAGAGAGAGGAGCAGTGGCACAGCAATCTTTTCATGCTCATTTGAAGACTGTTATAAAATGGCGAATCAGCCATCATTCCCTGTGTCCACTGGGGAGATGGCAAGGAGTAACTGGCTTGACTTGTGGTAAAGGAGATCTCCTGTATAAGGTCAATTAAGCACTGACATATCTACAGGGAGGTTGTTGAGTTCTGTTGTTGGAGGCGTGTGAGAACAGCCTACGTGAATAGTCACCAGTGGTAGGAGCATGTCTGATCCTGTCCCTGAGCAGAACAGGTGCCCATTTCGTGTCTCTCCAAACCTTGCATTGCCATGACGGGTTTGCTTAGGACTGTACTGATTGCCAGGTTGGCACTGGACAAAGTTTGTGCCTGGGTCGTATTGGCAGGGACTTTCCTCAGCAGCCCAGGGAACTGTTTGCTTGCTGGAGTGGTCTGAGCATGTCTTACTTGACTGGTTCCTGTAGGGATGACCTGGGGATTTGATAATGCCTTTGTCTTTCCTCTTCACTACCTGTGTCAGTCTTTATTCTTTTTTTTTTTTTAGGTATTGAATGAGCAGAACCCTCTCATTTCACATAGCAGGGCCATGGTACTCCAGTGCTGTCAAAGGGCTCCTTGGAGGGCAATTATTAGGAAAGGAAGGAATTGCTCAGCAGTCAATGTGCATGTGTTGCATGTGGCACCCCACAGCTGAGCTTTGGCAAGGCAGGGGCCAGTCAGAGAGATTTGTGTTTGCAACAGGAGGTGTCACAAGAAAGGCAGGCAGATCCTGCCTGTGCCTGCTTGCAAAGCACTCGAGTCAGCCTCATGGCCAGGGTGATTTTGACCAATTGTATTTTGTCAGTGCGAGTGACTAACAGCCTCTGTGCCATGAAAACTGATCAAGCATTATTTCTTTTGTAGGAATGACATCAGAAACAGGGGAATTTTCAAATCAGATTGGATAAATGGTCTAATCTCCTGCTGGACAGGAGCCATTACCAGCTGCCATAGACAAAGATGATAGTATTCTCTTGCTAAGAATGGATTATTGCCCTGCTAGCCTGTTGTACATAGCAGTGAATATGCAGGCTTTAATCTTTATTTTTCTATGAAAAAATAGGGGTTTGATTAATCTCAACTTCTTTATAAATAAACAGGCCTTAAGAAATGAAAATTAAAAAGTGGTAGGCTCTTCTAACAGCAATGACTATAGCACACTATTTTGCACTTCAGAAATAGTCAGGTTAAAGATCACACTGAAGAAATAGCAGTGGATCCTTGATTTTATTACAGGTCCTATCATGGTCAGGCACAGCAAATGACTTGCTGCTCTGTGTTTACTTACTCCTTTCTGCTGTTTACTCACACTTTCCTTTCTCCTGTGGTTCTTTAGTCTTACTGTATCATAATTGAACTTTTGCTGTAAATTTTCTCATGCAGCCAAAATCCTGGGTCGACTGTCACACACTTGAGGAAAGAATTCTCTTCTTACCCCTACGCACACAAGTGCCTGGTTCTCTTGTCAAATGCCCCACTCCACACAGCACGGATACTGCTAATGACAGGGGGTTGTGCCACGTTCATGGGCCTCAGGGAGCAGAGAAAAGGCCAGTTCTGAGCAGATGCCCGATTTGATTGCAGTATCATGAAGGCTAATCGTTATAATAAGGGTTCATGGGATTTAGAAATCAGGAGAAAAAAGATCACAAACACTATTAAGGCGTCAGAGGTGTTGAAGGAAAACGGAAATGCCAATTTCTGTTTTCTGGAATTCAGGCTAATGTCACTGAGAGCTGCTGATAGTCATCTGAGGGCAGATCCTGATGCCCTTGAGGATATATATTCAAGCTCTCTACAATATGTACCTAACTCAGGTACTGTTGACTGCTTTCAATGTAGGAGCAAGAGTACCCCAAGTTAAATCAACCTACTTGCTTTCTGAGGCTGATGACTCCACCCATCTGTGTAATGGATGAAGAGAAGTAGTTGTGACATCTGAGTACCAATAGTAGAAAACTTGAATAGATCTCCATCAAGGAGGGGGTGTTTGGAATGGGTAAACCCTGGGGAAAATCACTCAGGGAATGCTGAAATTAATTGGCTTGGGAAAAAAACTCATGAGCTCATGGTAGCACCTAAGTTGTTGGTCACCTCCAGAGGAGGTTTCTGCAGCATGTTGTGTTAGTGTAGACATGAGGACCCAGAAGTTGTATCTGCAGAGGGTGATTGAGGTAGACTCCAGCTGCTCAGACTTCATCCATGCATTTTCCACTGGTGTGATGAGCTGTCACTTGGCTCTAGCTTGGGTGCAAATTGTCTACACTGTACTTGGCAAGAGTAGAGCTGGGAACTCAACTGCAGCTGTCCCTGCACAGCTCGAGCAGAACTCACTGATGAGTGCCTGGACATACACTCTGATAGGGGTCAAGCTGGGACTTTTCAGTCAGAGAAGGTCTGGACCAGCTCTGATCCAAGCGTGTGCATTGTGTAAGCAACCTGGATGGTGGCTTTAGACTTCAGGATGGCTCAGACCTACGCTGAGTGCAGCACAGGTATGTGTCACCTGCATTTCTCTTCCATGTGCAGCTCAGGGCATTGCTGGGTTCAGGCTGCAGGTTTCAGATACTGGAAAGCCCCTTTTTGTGCAATGTAGTTTTGTCCCAGTAGAGGACATCAGAGCCACTTGTGCTAACTGCTCCCAGGTTTAAATGGCAAAACCTTTGCACGGTGTTTTCATAGGAGATGTTGTCTTGAGAAATAGCTTCCCCTATCTCAAGCAAAGTCAGTTTGCTTTAGAGGTGGGCTGGGAAGTGTGACTGTTTTTCCCAAGTATTTGGGAAAGTAGACCGAAGAGGAAGAACATGAGTTAGATGAGAGCTGTGTTTGACATACAAATAAAAAGATCTCATTGTCAGAGAATTTTAGGGTGGCATTTTAAAAAACTCTGATTTGAAACATGACCCTTTTTCTGTGCTCAGTATGAGATTCATTTGGCATGTGTTTGTAACCAGTTCCCATGAACTCTTCGTTTCTCTTCTTGAATTAAAACTCCTCACTACACCAGCCCCTTCATCTGAAGCAGCTGCTGGTGACCATCATTGTCAGCAGCAGCTCATGATCCCAGGGAAATGTTCTGCGAATAGATACGCTCAGCACATTTCATGCATGATATCCAGCCTTGGAAATCACTGTTCTCCACATGAGCCGTTGAACCTGTCTTTTTTATTGTTAGCCATTTTATTCTGGGCCATATTGAATTACGCCATTCCTTTAATACCAGATAGCAGAAGTGGTTCCACTTAGAGACATACAATTTCTCCTGTGCAATGATGTTCAAAGGTATATGCCATTTGAGACTTTTCAGTTGCATCTTGTGGTCATGAAACTGGCATTTTGATGTATTCTCAGGTGGATTCCTTTTACGTTTTATTTTTCCTTCCTCAGAATAGTGTGTTCTAGGTGGGAAACCTGTTCACCAGAAGATTAATTACTTTTTGGTGAGTCTCTTGCTGAATTTTCATGCTGCACTTCATAGTATAAAAAAATTTACAAAGCAGAATTACCACTGTTTTTTCTCAAGCAAGTATCATCAGAATACCCAATCTGTGTAACTGAAGTATTGAGAATGCTGCTTGTTTTCCAGAATAGGTACCAGATAAATAGCTGGTCACAGACAGAGCATTTGGATGCTCTGCTGGATAGGATGATCATGCCCGTTTGTCATGTTTATAGGATGATGTTTAGGGAAATGTATGTGCTGCACTTCTTGGACAAGAACACATATACCTTTGAAAACCTCAGCAGAACCTGCTGAAGTGCTTGTCCCCATCCTGAACTGAGAGATGCCCACAGGAGTGTGTGCTGACAGGTCCAGTGACAAGTCATCCTTTTCCCTTCAGTCTGATTGAATTCCCAGATCTGAAAATCGAGCATTCTTAATGCTTTTGGTCTAACTGAAATGTCTCTTCTAAACTGTAAGCCATTTATCTGAGTTCTAATCTCTCCTGCTGAGCTGTCACAGTCAAAAGGCAAATCTCCTTACCAGGCAGACAGATGCTCTGGAGGTGTAGGGAGGATTTCAATTTTAATGGAGACGTTTTCATCTCCTTGAAACAGGAGTGCCCCAAGGACCCATGTCACACGTTGCCTGCAAGGGCTCATCTACAACACACATAGGCACAGAAAACTATTAATCATTTGAAGCTGTCTGTCTGAAGGGTGGCTATATCACATGGTACTTGGAGTAATTATCCAAATGGGAAAGGGCTAGTTTGTGCAGGGTCAGTGATGTACTTAGTGTCTTTGGGATCTTTCTGCAGCTCTGCTGGTGTTATTTGGAGATGTCTTAGAGTTCTCTGGGATGGTGTTGTGTGAGGTGTCCAGAGCGCTGTGCAGCTCAGACACCTCGCAAAGCCCATCCTTGATGGCAATGGTCCTGTCGCTGCTGGGAGACATGGCCATGGGTGGGTGAAGAGTCCCCATGTATGGGGCTTTGACCTCTCTCTGGAGCATCCCTGCAGGAAAGTGAATGATGGAAGTGCTGGGGGAACTTCTGAAATTGCCTATGGAAGTGTGTTCATACATCCTGTGCACCAGCATCAGGCCTCTGGGGTGGAAAACAGCTGCTCTTTAGGATGGATTTCAGAAGACCCTGCTGAGTGCATAGGACTCTGTCCTGCTAATGCTGAGTGCCCTGTGCTGATTGGGACTGTCTTCTTGTTTTAAGGTCAAATGGCAGAAGGATGACATGGACAACAATTTGAACTTCTTCTCCGTCTCCTCGGATGGGCGGATTGTTTCATGGACTTTAGTTAAGGTAAGCAGTGAGTGGCAATTTCTTTTCCCAGTCAGATTATTATTATTATTATTTTATTTTTATTTATAATGAGCCAGGTTTGAAAAGAAGTGGTAGCAAAACATTACAGGTGCAGTCACAGCTGGGTCTGGGGCTCCATGTTAAACTCTGAAATGAGCAGAACCAGCCTACTCCTTGCTCAGGACCTAACCTTCATCCTGACTGCACCTGTAGCACCCCATGGAGATATGAGAGATAATTTTCCTGCTTTGCAGCTGCAGGAATTCAAGACTGGTCCTTACTCTGAAACTTTCCTTGTCCCAGGAGAGTTACCCAAAGCCAGAGCAGGATAATCTGCTTTCTTCGCCAGCTTCAAGGCTCTCACTCCCAGAATGGTCCCCTACAAACTGCAATTCAAAATGGGAGAGGGAAGGTGCAGATTTCTCCTTTTGTGGCCAAAGTAGCACAGAGTAAGCTCACATTTTCAGTAGGATGGCAACATGCAATCAGACAGGCAGAGGGTTTCCCCCTGCCATGACATGGCCACCTCACACACAAGACAACCACTGTTAACTTGTTTGCATGCCTGGCCTTTGATTGCTTTTTCTTTTAGAGTAGGTGCGTTGATAGAAACTTCACATTGAGTGTCTCTAAGTGACCCTTAGATTTATGCCTCTGAATCTCAATACGTGTATTTTCTGTTGGCTGTATGATTTTACATTTTGAAGATTTCAAAATCTTTTACTTAAAAAAATAATTTAATTGCCTTAAATACGGGTTTGAAATAGCTGTCCTGTTATTCCCCAGCAAGCAAATAAATTTCTTTACATCGTAGGGTGCTCATTTTTTCAACCTGTTATACCAAGCTACTCAAGGCTTGTCCATTCTGAAAATTTCAGGCCTTGCTCCTGTGAGCAGGGATTCATGTCTAACATTATATGTAAATCTGAGTCTCGTATTCTCTTCAGGAGTGGGACCTTCTTCTCATAAACATGGTAGGCACATGCAGATGGCATTGATTATTAAGTTATTTTTTCTAAATTCCTCCAGGTTGCAGTTTTAGATACAAAGATCCCTCCTGCAAATATGTCCTAAGTCCTTCTCCCAAAAGACCTCCCAGAGCTCCCCAGACAGGGACAGGCTAACGTTGTTCAGCACTCAGCTCCCGTTTTATCCGCTGTATAGAAACGCCCAAAAGATTTATGTCAAAGCGGGTAATACACACCTACAGCTACGCATGTCCAGTTAAGGTGACCTGACAGGTTACACCTATTAGCTGAGCCCCAGTAACTGGGTGTGCTCATCCAGCTCTGATCAGGAGGCAAGAAACGCTAGGTTAAGCCTCTTATTTCCAAGAAATGCCACAATTGGCACAACCTAAGAATCTGCAGATGGACTCTGATGGCAACTCACCTGATAGAGGGTCTTTTGCAACATTTCTGTGATTCATCTCGTGCTTAATTGTGTTCTTGGGGACATGGTTTAATGACAGCGTTAGGTTAACAGTTGTACTCGATGATCTTGAGGGTCTCTTCCAACCAAAATGATTCTATGATTCTATGTTCCTACGCTATAAGCTGGGCTTTTTCTGTCCCATGAGAATGTAGGTTTATCTACTTAAGCATCCTTGGTGTGATTTCTAAGACCTGTATCTGCTTAGCACAATGTCATTTTTACTTATTCTTTGCACTTCTTCTATAAACTTGGCCACAATCATGTGAAAAGCACTGTTTTAAGATTTTTTTGAAGCAAAGTTACCTCTGAAGTTTCCAGAACTGGTGTGTACTCAACAGGCAGGGGTCGAAAAAGTTTTAGGTGCTGATTTCTTTTTTCAGACAGAGATTCAACAGGGAAAGCAAGATACAGAATGAAAAAGGCATTTTGTTACGATTTGTGGTTTTGTACCCAGCAAGGAGAAATTGACAATCTGCTAGAATTCCACTTTTACAAAAGAGCTGTCTCTGGGTTTTATTTAGAATGAAATTGAAGACACTCCAGAGGTCGTCTGTTCTTCAAATCCATAGTGCAAATAGGGAATAAATGAAAAAGAGCTTTGTTAATCTTTTTGACAGGACTATCCAGAAGTAAAGCTTCCTCAAGCACTGATAGCTGTTTGACACTTCCAAAGCTGAGAGCAAAAAGTGAATAAATTCATTCTTACTTCCAGCTGGATATTTGACAAGCCACATTCAAAACTTGGATAGAAGAGTTGTCAAATGTTAGCTAGGGACAATTCATCTGTCCTGGTTGTAGTGGTCGTCTCTGTTAGCAATGGGCACAATCTCTTTGGACAAACTTCATGAGACAGCAGGTGAGCTGTGTGTGCTTAGGCTGTCATATTGGCTTGGTTTGGGGTCATCATGAAGGTGTAAAACAGTGAGGAAGGATGCAAGACTTCTGCAGCTGGATGAGTCTACTCTTCCACCTTGGGTTCACATATTGCCTATCAAAAGGGGTGCTCTCGGAGCCACATCAAGGAATCAGGTGGGATACAAGCCTAGCACTGCTTCTCAGGCTGATCCTCAGCTATCGCAGGTTTGATTAGTAGCTGTTGCTCACCCTTCCTGTGTGACCTAGAGCTAAATTACTGAACAGCTCTGGGCCTCCTTCATCACTTGAGGCTAATAACAAGTAAAGGGAAACAGGCAGCCGCAAGGCCTAGTTCACTAATGCTTATGAAGTGCTTAACAATTGTTAGGCAGAAGCAACATATTATTGCTCAGTATTCCTGGAAGGCCAAGCTGTCAACAATCTGTTTACCCAGAGGAATATGCAAGTGACTCTGGTGACAAACAGCCCCAGGAACTGATGCATTTTCCAGACTCCAAAGCAGGGTACAAAATAAAACTGGCACAGCTGGTAAGTCTGCACCAGTAAGACTCTTTGTGAAGGCAAAAGGCTGCAAAAATTGTCTGCAGGGGCCTCAACCAGGTGGAGGTGCCAGGAGATGTCTTCAGAGAAAGGCTGTAGAAAGGTGTGTGCTTAAAGGTCTCATGCGGTTTGCCTTTCTGCCAGAACAGAGAGTAAGTGTGAACATCTCTGGTCCTGTTCAGATCATGCATCTGACCTCTGTTAGACACACTGGGTATATTAACATAATCAGCTGCAGGCAGCTCCAAAGCTGCTCTTCAGACCAGACTCATGTGGCCACCAGCCATGCTTTGGACATCGCAGATGCTCTCTGGAAAGCAGGCAAACCTGGGAGCTTGAGGAGAGGCAAGTGGCTGCTCAGCGTGTCCTGACTGCACTCCCAGCAGCCCACCAGCACTCTCATTTGGATGAGCAGCAAGTGGCATGTGGACTATGCTCCGTTCCTGGATGTTCTGGACACTGTTCTTTACAATTCTTGCATACGTACAGCAGCCTATATGGCCTCTTCATTGTCATTTTACCCACCGAATCTGACTTGATGTAACCCACATGCTGCAAGAGTCGCTAAAAGAAGGTAGGGCTCTGCAGGCTGCAGGAGTCTGCCTTGCTTCTTGCTGCTCTCTCAGAGAACAGTTACTCCCATCAATAGGCCAGGGCATGTGGGTGTGTGACAATGCAAGTTAGTGAGAAGTAAGTATGATATTTTATGGGTTTTGACCTTTCTTGAACCTTCTGTAAATTTGTCCTGCCCAAAATACCATAGATATCTTACAGAATTCAGTCCTTTCTGAATTGCAATGCTGAACAGATGCTCACAAGGACTTCCCCCGCCTTCCCTAACATGCAGTTCCTGGGACTGACTTTGCCTGTCAAAATCTCTTTTTCCACCTGAGTCCTGCTCTGGGCTTAGAGAAGCTCCAACTAAAGCTTGATTCACTGAGCTAGGATGTTATGTTTTGTTCTCATGGTGCTCCAGTGGGAAATCTGCAGATTCATGAAAACATCCAGTCCTCAGCCCACACTGCTCACTAATTTAATCTTTAGTTCTTTGTTCTTTTTATCAGCCCCAGGGTATTCTTATATTCACAGCCAACTCCATTCTTCTGTTGTATTTTAATTCCCAAAGGTAGTCTAAGAATGGATCTTCACCCTCTCTTCTTTTCCTAATACTCACCCACATTGTGTCTATTTTCATCTGTCTTCTTTCTCTCACCTCAACTATAAGCTCTTTGGGACACAGCCTTTTGGCCCTATGTTCATACAGCACCTCGCACATCAGTGTCATGGCCTGCAATGAGAGTTCTTTAGAGCTCTGCTGATAACAGCAACACTGGGCACTTTCCCTTTGGGATAGCTGCTTGCTAGTTGTTGTTACTCGAATCTCAGAGCCCATGAGGTTGTGGGTATTGGGAACTGAGGCTGCTCTGGGGATAATAGGAAGATATTATAACAAGAAGCAAAGACTGACAAGGTGGTAGGTTACTATCCCTTAGCGTGGGTTTTAGTTAGCTCCACGATAATATGCAATTCCCATTTTAAACCACGCAGAGTGATTTCACTTAACACGATAATTTACGCTGACAGTGTCCACTTCCACTCAAAAATGTTGAACCCAAAACCCAAAGCTTTCCAGGTCAGCTGCATGTCCCTGAGTGCTGTACCAGTGGCCCTCAGTACCAGTGCACCAAAGCATCGGTTTCCTGGAGGTTTTATGTAAACCAGCATATTAGCATGTTGCCAACTGCAAGCATGAAACATTAAGAAACTTTTGCACAGCTTTTTAAAATTCCTCCATAAAATTTGCCATTTCAAAGTACTGAATGTCTCTGTATTGTTGCTGTAAAGCCTGTTATTCATATGGAATCTCCTCTGCCTGCAGAATGAGCTGGTTCATACAGATATCATCAAGCTGTCAGTAGAGGGAACGACGATGCAGGGGCCAGAGGGGCTGCAGCTGCAAACACTTGGTAGGAGCCCAAGTCCTTGCCATGCTGATTAATTACTGACATAAAGCCTCTAATCAGTCATTCTGGGGAATTAAATTGGTGGTGGGGTGTTGAGAAAGGAGCTAAATAAAGGTTACATGTCCTTGCTTTCATCATCTAGTAGGGCAAAATCTGTCTGGAGCAAGGGCCACTAATTATGTCAAGGTTTGCTGGTTACATCTTGTGTTTACTTGCAAAGGTGAACCATCTGGTTTACTGGGATATCCCAACACAGACAAGGCACAGGCATTACCTGTATTTGTCAAAACTAAGTCAATTTTGTTCTTTCTGCCAGACACTGCTCTGGACTGGCCAAATTAAGATGAAAAGCAACCTTTGCACTCTCCTGGGTGCAGAGTTCATCCAGCCAGTGGTGGGATGTGACTCATCCCTCTAAAAACACATCTATTCTGGGCTACTGTGTTAAGCTCCCTCTGTACAAGGTGGAGAGACTGCAGTCATTGTAGGCCAAATCCCCTCATCCTGACCAGCCTGTGTTTGAGATAGGATGGGATGAGTCAGCTCTGGAGGTCCTGGACTACACATAAAGCCTTGAGGAATCCCCTAATCATCCTACTGCACCTGCTTTTGGCTGTGAAGCTGTGGCCTGGGTTTGGAGAAGGCACTTGCTCTGCATTTAAGGATTGCCGTGTTTCTAGGCTAATAACTGCTGAACAATTTGTTTGTGAGGTTCGCATTGCCACTGAGGTTGCAAAAGACCAGCTAAAGCAGTATACTGCAGAACTCCCAGAGGCTTTGGGATTATTTGTTAGCGTTGCTGGGAAATGGATTTTCAAAGACTTGTCTTGAATATTTAGTAATCTATTTAAATGTTAAAAATGCAGACAGTATTGCAGGGTTGAAACGACCTTAACAATTCCTTTGAGGGCTACATTTTGTTAACATTTAAGACATAACATTTAAGACAGCAGCCTTTGCAGAAAGTTCTCTGTAACTATGTGCTTCTGAGCCTTGCCTGCTTGTTCTTGTTTCTCCGCTGATGATTGCTGTGGGTGTCCCTGCTGGTCAACAGCTCCAGGTTGCTCTGACACTCAGCAGACATCCCTTCTTCTGCTCAAGGACCCTGCTGAACTTTTCTTTCACCACCATGCAAGTTGGCTTTCTTGGATGATGTTGCATCTGCCTCAGGAGCAGAAGCCAGGAAATGTCAAGGGGTTACATCCCCTTGTGGTTGACACCCATTTTAAACACAGGTCACAATATTGCTCAGTTCAGAGCTTTTGAAGTCAAGAGGATCCTCTATGCCTGGCAGAAGACTTTTTTTTTTCCCCAAATCACATCCTTTTCTATTGGCTTTACTGAAGTGAGCCTGCTAAATGGCTTCTGAGCTAAAGATGGAAAGGGCACAGGGAATTATGATGTGGTGTTTCCTCTCTGGGCCCTTTTATGCATGAGAAACTGTATTTTTGTGAGTACTAAATAAACAGAAAAGATCTGTTCTTCCCCAATAGGAGGCAGGCCTGGTCCTTACAACTCTGACATTTGCACCAGGCATTTTAAATTCTTACTGAAGTGAATCCTGTGCCAATCTGTTCTTCCAGTTCCCTTCTAGTTCTTCCAATTCCCTTTTCCCCATCTCTATGTTGGCTTTTCAAATTGCAGGTCTTGGGGACAGGCACAGCTTGGAAAGTGTTTGCAGAAGAGATGGCTCTGATTTTGGGGGGAGCTTCTGGCTGATAAATCACTTTTGAAAATGCTGGCAGCGTGTATGTACCATAGGCAGGGAGTGTGTGCTGGCCAGATGAACTTATTTTCTGTCTGATAGACCTTTCTTCTGCTGACAGGCTGCGGGACATCGTTTGATTTTCACAAAAAGATAGACTATTTGTTTCTCGTTGGTACTGAAGAGGGAAAGATCTATAAGGTAAGAATGGTTTCTTTGTCCCTTGTTTTATATTCCCTGACCTGTGCTTGTCTTTCAGGTTCATCATCTAAACTGTTTGCTCAGACAGCAACAAAGCACAACTTCAGAGCCTGGTCCTGCCCTTGGATCCCTGTGGTGAGCCTGAGACCAGCACAGAGCCATAGAGGGTTGTGGAGAGCTCTCTGCACAGACCCAATTAAGACCTTATTTTGCAGAAACGTTTTTCATGCAAACTGTGTCCAAGAATGCTTTGCAGATTGCAGCTGTGCAAGTGAGGCACTGACTTTGATCAGAGCAGATGTTAAACAGCATTGATCCTCTGTCCTCATGGGTATGGGGAAATGGCAGGAAAAATCTCATCTCTTATCATTTTCAAACCTGTTATCCCATAAGCAGTGAGGCTAATGAAGTCCTGTTTCCTATGGATTGGTGTCCTGCAGCCCTTCCCTTCCACAATTAGATCCTAGATCCTTTCCCCAGTCCCACATTCTCCTTGCCCTCCTGTCTCCAGTTCCTCACTAACTAGCCTAATCCTTCCTCCCTCTGATCACCTTCAAACTGTCCTTCAGCTCAGTGATCCCACCTCTGTGCTATAACACCTGTTTCCTTCAGACAGTGCTGACCATCTCCCCTCCAGTGCCCTCCTGCAGCCCGACATTGTGGTCAGCCAGCTCTGGCCCTGTGGGGAGGGCAGCAGCCAAATTTTGCTTGCCCTTCCTGGGGTGGGGGCACTGCCCAGATGTTTGCACTGTACAGCCATCCCTTTTTATAGAATGTGTAAGACTGTAATATTGCCAAGTCTTGCATGCAGTCAGATTTGGCTGCAATTGCTATTGAGGTCAAAAGTTTTTTGGGAGGAGACACAAGCAGACAGCAGGATATAGATGTTGTGTTTTCTTAAGAAATAAAGCTAAAAATAGGAGGTTTTTAGTTCTGCTGTATTTAGCCTTGAAAATAAAGCCAGTAGCTGCTTACTCACGTAACTTTTGTCTGCACAGCATTCATCTGAGCTGGCTTTGGGGCTTTGTTAATATTGTAGCCACAGCTCTCCAGTGTGGGCTGAGGACCATCAGCAGCAGGCAGACATGCAGATCAGATTCATCCAGCCATCCCTAGAGGATGCTGTAAGCTCCTTTCCCGTGTCCTGCACAAAACAGAGAAGAAGAACTCAAAGGAAAACATATTCTGAAATTAATATCAATCATTTAGGCAAGACAGACTCAACAAATATGCATCCCTTCCAGAGGGACGTGCTTATTGAAATCTCTCCTTCTGCCAGGCAGTATTTAAAGGGGTAATACTGAGTAGCTGTCACTTGTATTGGACAAGACGTGCAGAAGGGAGGTGAGAGACCTGGGTGGGTTGGGCTGATGGGTGGTGGCCAGTGAGGTAGGTGCAATGGGTTTTCGTTGATGGTTTCAGGATACAAAACATCTGTTTGGTCATGGACAGATGTTCTGAATTGGCTGGTCACCCTAGGGAGTTGGTACCCTGGATATTGTACTCCAAATTGTTTGGGTACTGTTGTGTCTAGTCCTGATCAAAAGGCAGTAAGGAAACATGTTTTAACTTCCTCTATACTTGAGTGAGTGATGGGTGTCAGTGAGTATGACAGTGGATGTCAGAGTTAGGTGGGGACCATCAATTACCCTTCAGGAGAAATGTTAAGGCTGGTGTCCTGGTTGCATACACAGCAAAGGAAATCCTTCACACAGGAGGACCGAACAGGAATAGAATTTGGCAGCACTTGCATGGACAAAGCTGTAGGTGTTCCTGCCTTGGATGATCTTCAGTGAAACTAGAACTAGAGTGGGGTTTTGACATAAGAATTGATCCCAGCCATGAAGCCACACAGACATTTTAACCACTTCTTGGGTGGACAGAGAGAGATACTGTTATGCGGGATCTTCTCTGTCATTAATGCTAAGGCTGATTTCAGGGTTACTGGTAAGCAACAAAACAGTCCTGCATTGGTGAGCCTTAGCGAAAAGTGGCACCACTCGCACATTGTGCAACACTGCCCTATAAAGCTCAGGTGTTCCCATGGGCAGGAAGAGCCAATCTTCCATCACATAGTATGGGCTAACACAGGGAAGAGAAATCTTGTGTCTATCAGGAGCAGGCCTCCGTAGTACCCACAAAAACAGGGTGAAGAGTACTTGCATCCTTAGCATCCCCCAGAAGTTTTGCTACAAGCAGTTTCAAAAGTTGTGAGATCACCTGCTGCTCTAGACATTACCACACACCTTCATCACACTTTGTTGAAACACTGCATGTTTGAACCCGTCACTGGAGCTACCTGTGGACTGCCTGCTCTGCTTGGATGCTGGGGACAGTGATGGTCCCGCAGCCATTCGGGCAGATCTCAGGTCCTGTGGCTGCGCTGAGCAGCAGTCAAGCTGCTCGAGTCTCTGTGCTGCACTTGCCCTTGCCACTGCACACTGAGAGGGACAAACCCTTTACATGCCGTAGGAATCGGGGATCAAACATGGGCTGCTCTCCACATGGACTGAATTTTAGATTATTTATTACATAAATTAAAAAGCTAATTTCATAGAGGTTTGTTTTGTTTTGTTTTGTTTTTTTCAGAGACCAGGCATGCCCACAAATAGCATGATAATATGTTAATTCTTTAGCTGCAGAACAATTAAGGTGAATTTTTTTTAATGGCTTAGTTAATAGTATTTCTGAAGCCAAGAAATCATTATCATAATTACACACAGACCTATCTATTGCCCTTTTCCTTAGAGGACAAACTGTTTCTGCATTAATATGATTCTGTAATGCAACGCTACCTCTTTACATATCTTATTTGATGTTTAGGAATTGTTCAGCATTGGTATCAAAAAGTATGGTCTCTGAGATTCATGCTGAAACATTATTGTGGCTTCAACTCTTTGGTCAGTATTACTTCTTAATACACAAGGCTTCAACAGAGAAATTGTGTTGAGATTTGAACATACTCATGTAAGATAAAGGGTTTTTTTCAGTTTTATTAGGTTGGTGCAAAAGTAATAAGGTTTTGGACCATGAATTTTAAATTGTTATACCTAGGCTCAAACATGTCTTTATTAACCAAAATAGGAAACATTACAGTCAACACATTTTTGCCAAAGAGAAATAAGTTCTTTTATTCTTGTAGCATAAAAATCCATGGTTTGGGATTTGATGAACTCTTAGAAAGCATTTTGTGCATCCTCCTGGTTGTAGAAGCGTTTTCCCTGCAAAAAGTTGTCGAGATCCTTGAAGAAGTGGCAGTCAGTTGGCGAGAGGTCAGGTGAATATGGCAGATGAGGCAACACTTTGTAGCCCAATTTGTTCCACTTTTGAACCGCTGTTTGTGCGATGTGTGGTTGGGTGTTGTCGTGGAGAAGAATCGGGACCTTTATGTCGACCGATGCCGGCTGCAGGAGCTGCAGTTTTCAGCACATCTCGTAATTTCCTGAGCATCCTTCTCAGATGGAATGGTTTTGCTGGCATTCAGAAAGCTGTAGCGGGTCAGACCGGCAGCAGACCACCGGTGACCATGACCTTTTTGGTGCAAGTTTGGCTTTGGGAATTGCCTTGGAGGTTCTTCTTGGTCCACCCACTGAGCCGGTCGTCACCGCTTGTATAAAATCTGCTTTTCATTGCATGTCACAATCCAATCAAGAAATGTTTTGTTATTATTGCATAGAATAAGAGAAGATGACACTTCAAAATGATGAATTTTTTGATTTTCTGTCAGCTCATGAGGCATCCACTTACCGAGCTTTTTCACCTTTCCAAATTGCTTCAAATGCTGAACAACCGTAGAATGGTTGATTTTGAGTTCTTTGGCAACTTCTCATGTAGTTGTAAGAGGATCAACTTTGAGTGCTCTCCATTGGTTGTTGTCAACTTCCGATGGCCACTGCTCTGCTCCTCATCTTCATGGCTCTCGTCTCCTTTGTGAAGCTTCTTGAACCATCACTAGACTGTACATTCATTGGCAGTTCCTGGGCCAAATGCCTTGTTGGTGTTGCAAGTTGTCTCCTCTGCCTTACCACCCATTTTGAACTCAAAGAAGAAAATTGCTCGAATTTGCTTTTTGTCTAAAATCATTTCCATAGTCTAAAATAAATATAAAATAAACAGCAAGTAATAAGTAATTAGCAAAAAAAGCATAAAGTGAGGAAAGCACATTAAAATCATGTATAACATAACCACATTTATTTAAGAATCTATTCCAATATCAAATGGCGAATTTCAACAATGCGAAAACAGCAATTCCTTTTGCACTAACCTAATAGGCAGTTTGCTTGAGAGTGTAACAAATGAATATAATAAAACTCAGTGCAAGACTGTATAGAAGGAAAAGGTGATTGTAATTTTAAACAAAAATAATTTTACTCATTTTCTCATACGAAGCACCAGGACATTTTTATCTGTGTGGTCAGGACAGGATTTCTTGTGGTTATACAGAGGACAAAGGATGCTGGCTATTGAGTCCTTATCACTTCTCTTGTTTTTTTCTTAAGTGATGATGACAAACTGGTTTCTAGACAGGCTCCGACTTCCAGTGACCCTTTAGAAATAGAAAGATCATTTACCTCAGTGTCTAGTCTTGCTTTGTCTTAGGCAAAGTTGTTTTCCTTGTCCAGGTGTTTTATGGCTTGAGTTCTATTCCTCATCTCCTCACCACCTTGCCTTTGGGGCTTCAATTTGTTCTGTTGGGTTATCTTGCCACTTGACCAACTGCATTTGCCATCAATTAACACAAGTTCTTTCTTTTACTATTTCCTGTTTTTTCTCCCGATGCATCCACATTCCTCTGTTTCCAATCATAAGCCTTTCCACACATCTTAGCATTTCTGTTACAGATCTCTACAAGAAGGCACTGAGCAAAAAACCCGAGGAGACCCTCTGATGCTGCCAGTAACAGCTGTCCACAACACAGGGCACATTTGTGCCAGTGATGTCTGAAGAGCAGCTGAATGCCTTGATCTGCCTGGGAGTCCCAGTGTTAGGCAGTACTCTTTCTGTTGCCAGACACAAACCTCCTTTGAAAAATATTATTTTGGGGGATTTCAGTATTGGCTAGAGTCTCAATGTTTCTGTTAGTGAATTAAAGAAACCTTCTACATTATAAGGACACCAATAACCATCCATTCACCATGGATGCAGAGGAGCTTTGCGTCAGGTGAATGCCTAGCATAAACTGAAGTGCTGTTAATGAAAATTATTCATGAGTTTTGTGTCCTTGGAGTTCTCCTTTCCTCCTGGTATTCCTCCCCTATGTTTTGTAGCTGTGTCATCAGCCACCTTCGTATTGGTTTCCTGTATTGCCATAGACACATTCTTGCTTTGCTGTCCCATCATAAAAATACCATTTACTATTCACACACAGCTACTACCATTTAAATGGAAGAAAAACACTCTCAGCAAATTGGAGCAGTGCTCTAGAAGATCAGACAGGCTGCACAAATGCCTGCTCTTCAAATCTACTCATTGTCTTCAAAGCTGTCTTGTAAGGACCTAGGCATCACATTTTCCAGTGGTTTTGTTTTCATCCTGGCATGTGTCTAATAACTGTAGGGTATTTAAAGTGAATAGTAGGGGAAGACTTTGCCAGCAGTCCTAGCTAGCTCAGAAACTCTTTTCTTCATTAAAGTCATACTTCTTTCTGAGTTTTTTCTCAAGTCTGTGCTGTTTTTTTCAAAATGCATCTTGGGAAGAACACGACCCGTGTCTCACACATCAGAGACGATACCAAAGGTTGGAGTGAATATGTAGTGGGGCTAGCAGGCACTGCCAGAACATGATGTATGGCTTTAGGCTAAAGCAGCTATGCAGGGTTAATTTCTCACAAAGGACACAACTGGGCATCTGCCCTACTCTTTTTGCTACTAATTTAATAGGAAAACAGCAGAACCCTTTCCTGTCAGAGCCTGGGCATCAGCTCTGGGCCAGACTTTCATACCACAAAGCCAGGGCTGTGGATCAGCAAGTCCGAGAGCATGATGGGCCCCCTGTACCAGTGCCCAGATTGCTGCACTGATCAAGGGCTCAGCCCTAAGAAGGCTTTAAAAACAGAGCGCTGAGCATTACAGTTCTGTTGGATGCAGAAAAATCTGGTTAGTGTCTCACTCATCAAAGTCCTCAGGTATTAGGGTCCTTCAATCCACATACTTGAAAGAACAGATGGATAAAGCAGCTTCTCACTTCTGTTAATTACTTGTGACCCATTCTGTCTGTTCCCAGCAAAGTGACTTTCAAAACAGGCCAAGTACCAATTTTCCTGATGGCTGAACATTAAGAATTATGAAGTAAAGTTATGAAACATGCCATGAAAGGAGATTTCAGCACCATAATTACACACAAGACAGTAATGCAGAGACAGACTATGCATCAAGCTATTAGCAAGCTATGGACACTTGCAGTAAATCTCAGATGGACGTCAGCCACTCTGTCATTTCCATTTCCTACCACAGCAAACCTCCCAGGGATGCAGGAGCTGCTGCTGTGTGAATAGTTTAGCACCCTCAATCCGGTACCTGCACCAATACACAAGGGCATTTGAAACAAAACAGCTCTGAATACCCACACAGTGAGTGTCATGTATAATAGTGAAGCCTCATGATTAGTTAGAGCTTTAGTTTGCAAGAATTAAAGTCATGTAACACATCAGCGATCCTGCTGCTTAGGCAGATGATGTGTTGCTGCATTCATTAGGGAGTAATGAAAGGTGCTGAAAAGTCCTTGTAGCGAGTACTGAGGCAGACCAACAGAAAATTCTGCAACTAACCCCAGCCAGCTGTGTGGATACAGCTTGTGCATGAGAACACAACCAAGAGGACATTATTTGTGAGATGAGGTCCTTGTTACTAATGAAGGAAGCCTCCAAGCCCCCTTGGAGGGGAAGAGGTTTGAGGAGAATAGTCTCATTTTTTCTGTGTACACAGAACTGACAGGATCTGGATCAAGTTCCACATTCTGCTTGTGCAGACAAGCAGATAGTGATTTCTCTCCTGCTTCTTGACCTCACACGCAAAGTGTTTTTCCTAAGGCTCTTGCAGACATCCTACATTTTGCCACTCAGTAGCACCAGCAGATGTGGTGCTGCTGGCCTGACCCTTGCAAGCATATGCAGGGTTTGCCCTGTTCACAGGCTGCTGTTGGCTGGGGTACAGGGTAGCCCACCTACCTGTCGGGGACATGCCTGAGTGCTGGCCAACCTCTTGTGGTCCTCACACCCCTCTGGGAAGTCACGAGTGGCACAAGAGCTGCAGAGCTGTATGTTGAGGCAGGGTCTCAGAGCAGGCTGTGTCAGGGTGATGGCAGGGAAGGGGCTTTTGGTATGTTCCCAAAATCCTGAGAGCCAAAGGGTCTGATAGGTCATGCTTGTGCCAAGAGCACCACTAGTGGAGGTTTTAACTATGACACTTCAAACATACATGTTCCTGTGTACTTCTGAGCTTCCTCTGCCTTTCTCAAGAGCCTTTTACAGAGGCATGGCAGGAGCTCCTGCCATGGAGAATGGGCTCTGGGGCCTGGCTGTGACTGTAAATCCAACCACACAACTTCAATTCCTACCTCTGTGTATTGCAGAGGGGAGCTTGGTGTTGCCTGGAAGTGAAGTGAAACAGCATGTGCTAAATTGTTTAGTTTCTATAGCACTTCTGGGTACCAGCCACCTCTTCCCAGTCAGCCCAGAAGAGCCTTGGAGGCCACACAAGTATTCAGAGACATCTTTCTGTAGGAATATGAACTTCAGAAGAAGGTCTAGCTCTGATTACTGACTAGTTCATTCCATTGCAGTGTTCAAAATGCTATTCAAGCCAGTTTCTGGACGTGTTTGAAGCCCATCACATGGCTGTGGACTCAGTCAGCTGGAATCCCTACCACTTGAAAGTCTTCATTTCCTGCAGCTCTGACTGGACAGTCAAGATCTGGGATCACACCATCAAGTAGGTCCTGCTGGGTCCTGGCATGGACAAGGAGGTCCAGCCTGAAATGCCAGCTGCACATGTCGGTTCTGCTCATACCTCGGTCTCAGTACCCATCTTAGGTGTTGATATTGCTAACTGCTGTTTTATCTCTGGTTTTGGGGCTGATGACTCAGATTCGTAGTCCCCAGAGATGAGGTATAAGATTTAACATCAGCTGCCCTAGGAACCTGCCAAGCAGTGCAGCCCAGCATGGAGCCTGGCTGCTTCACTTAGGACCTACTCTGGCAGGGTTATTCTGGAGCAATGCTATAGAGAAATGTCAAGGACTGGCTTATGGCCTCAGGAGCCAGACACCTTCGGAGAGCCAGAGAGGCAAAAAAAAAAAAAAAGAAAAGAAAAGAACCTTTAAAAATACATAATGAAGTTCAGGGTTAGTGGTTGAGGAATGTCTGGTTTCAATCAGGAAATTGATTTTGTTGTAAATCAGTCAGAGTCAAAAATTTCCTGTTGCCAATACTGCTCTAATATTCAATGTTGTCAGAAGTCCAGAAAGGGAAAATCACTTTTTCCCGTATGATTATTAACCAGAGAGACACTGTCTCACTGTATGTGTTGGGGGGAAGCTTTCAAAATGCTTTCAGAAAGAAAGAAACGTGCTGCTGTTCTTCTCATCGCAATAGGACCAATCCCAACCCATTTGGCTTGATGCTCAGCTTTGTTTTGCCTTTGGCTCACATCCTGGCTGGTATCTGACATAGAGAAATGCCCCATCTCCCACTTCTGCAGCTGGCCTGGAACAACACAGGCCACAGCCTCGAAGTGTTTGTAGCTCAATGGTTCACTTCCAGAGCAGCATGTGTTTAAATCAGTCTTTCTCTATGGTCTTCTTTTACAGGACTCCCATGTTTGTCTATGACCTGAATTCTGCTGTAGGGGATGTTGCGTGGTCTCCTTACTCCTCCACGGTCTTTGCTGCAGTCACCACTGATGGCAAGGTGAGAGGCTGGGAGCAGCGCTGCTCTGATTCGAACTGAGAGAAAGTCAAGGGAGATTAGGTTTGAGCATGTGGATGGGTCAGCCCAATCCTGGCCAGGCACGTCAGGGAGCTGCAGATGCCCCACGAGCAGGAATACACCACAGTGACGGACTGAGCTGCTTGCCTCAGCATGACAGGGTGATTTTGGTATCTCAAAGCCCAATAACTACTAATTTCTTTTTGCTCAGTCTGATTACAGAGGACAGAGAAGTCATAAAGAAACAGAGATGAGGAAACCTGGGCAGCAGCATTGCTTACTCTTTCTCCCCCTAAGGTCCACTGCACCCCTACAAGCAACAAGGGCAGAAATCTCTCAGCTGCAGCCCGATCATGCAAACAGCTGATGTTAAATCACAAAGCAGAGGCTTCTTAGCAAAGGCTGAGGATCAGCTGCACATCTCACTGCAGCCTTGACAAACCCATCAGAAATGCTTGTGGGCCCTCTGCTCTAAGCGCAGGTGCTTCTTGGGGGCCTAGGACCCCCCAGCCTCTAGCATAAGCAAGCCAAACCTCCCTGTAGTCCTAATTTTCTCCTCTTACTCCAGGTATGGAAGCACTCAGAGGACAGAGAGGAAAGCAAGGTTCAGAGAATAGGCTGCTTTTCCCTGTGCTTTCCTGCCCTTGGCATGCATACGCCTGGGCATGAATTGCTCACACTGCTCTTGCTGTATTAGGGAAGGTGTTGCACATGCATGCAGGTCCCTGCTTGTTCTTGCATTGACCACATCAGTGTGCAGGTGTGCAGCTTGCACATGCCAGGATAAAAACACTTAACTATGTGAAATCAGCTTATTAACTGGTACATCCCTGGGGATGGAGAGATGACAGTCCAGATTAGAGCACCCCTAGTACAAGCTGACAGCAGGGCATTGGTTCTGAACCTCCAAGGTATAGAGAAGCAATAGAATAAAGTGTTTATATACTTATATTGATATTAAAAAATCAATTATAGTAATATGTCCAGGGTCAACCGATAGAACTTTGTTCCAATTAAATAAAATCAAAATTTTACCACTGTATGAGGCTATCTCCAAGACTAATGGTTTGGTAATGAAGTACTTAGACCAGTCCTAATATTGAAATGATGGCAGTTATATTTTTGCCCTTGGCCATCCATTCTAGTAGCTCAGATGGTTAATTTGGGCTTGGCAAGTAGCCAGGGCACATAGCTATCCATCAACACTGGTTTTGTACTCTAAGACCACATTGCTCTGTCACCATGGGCTATACGTTTTGCTGGTATAAATTGGAAAGTCTCTGCAGTTTGGCCAAATTACTCTAGCAAAAAGATGGCCTTTATATATCTCTATTGTTGAATTGATGCCTTGGCAACTTTATTGCAGTTTAACCTTTATGTTATAGCGAAAAATTCATTTCACTGATACACTAGCTCAGGCTGTGAGTTTGTCTCTCCCAAGCTAAGCAATAGAAATCTTTTCACTGTGGCACCTGGACCCCCTGGGAAGCTCAGGATGCCACAGCAGAGAGCAGTATTGGTGCTTTTCCCTTGCGGGCAGTGTCAGGATTGAGCCCCTTGTTCATGAATCTGTCTGTCCCCTTCCTCACATATACCAAATGAAGGACTTGCATGAATGAAATTAATGCATTCAGTGTTACACATCCTCTGATTTGTTTTCCACGAGTGAAATTGTGTGCACCCCCAAACGTGGCAAGGGTCCTGCTGATGTTCACAGCTTTGATTGTGTGCATGAGTGAGCAGTGCAGAGAACTGTGGGTACCTCAGCTGTATCCTGGGGCTTAACCGTGGGGAAGAGGATGGAGATGTCTGCAGGCAGTGGTACATTCTGGGCAGCATGAGCAGATGCAGGGTAAGCAGTGGGCATACTTGGATTTCTTATTCATGTGGACACGTTTCTGCAGTAAGAGCCCATCTCTACCATTCGTGCTACGCACTTGGGCCAAGTTCTTTGTCAGAACTTTACTTGCTGTAGAGAAGCTCGTATGGACTTGGCAAGAGTTTGTGCAGTGGGGTCTTTCTGTCCCACCCCTAACCTGTCCTAGCCACTGCTGCAGTGACTCTAGTTGTGTTGTTGCAGAGTCACATCAGCTGCAGCATCTGTGGGCCTGGAGTTCAGGTGAGGGTATGGATAAGAGAGAAGACTGTCTGACTTGGTAGCACTGCACCCAGGGTATCTCACCTTGGCTATCCTGCCTTGAATCTAATTCAGTAATCCTAATTAAGTCCTAATCTAGAAGGATCTAATTTCGCTTTATGCCTTTAATCCCAGACTCTGAGAAGAGTGGCCATTGGCCAGCAGCAGCCCAGAATTGGGCTCCCTAGCAGGAAAGGTCCAGGCAAAAGCTGCCTTCCCATTGCAGCAGGCTGGCAAGAACTGATCCTGGTAGAAATCCCAGCCCTCTGCATTAGCCACTAACCATGCTGGTTTCAGCAGGGTGCGTCCGAGACATGGTTTAGTTTCTATTTTGAACAGAACTTTCTAGATCTGCAATGGAAGTGGAATAAATAGTTGTTTACAGCCTTTTTGTTCCTGGACATCTTCCACTTTGTAGCAGAGCACACTTCTTGGGAATAACTCAGCACCTTGCAAAGGGCAGCGTCCATTAGTGCTGGAAAAAAAAATCTACATTAACAGGATACAGAAAACTACAGGATATGCAGCCAGAAAATAAAACATTAAAGGCCTTCTGTTCATAAACAGCATCCAGCTTTGCATCTGCACATAATTATGGCTGCAAAACTTGAAGGTTACCTGGAGGTGACTTTAAAATCGGGCCCTAATTGCAGTCTTAAAGGGATACCTGGCGTATTTTGAAAGAACACATTTCCTTGTTCAAGCTGATGCGATGTGTCCAAAATGTGTGTGTCAGCCCCCTGTCTCCTAAGACTGGCTTGGAAATCAGGGTATTTTAGAATCTAAACATTTCTTAATCCCCATGAATCCAGGAGGTGGGGATTTAAGAAAAGCTGTAAATATCAGGGGCATTATGATAAAATGTGTGTGTTGGCAGCTGGGAATCTGCTTTAGACAGCACCACCTCTTCATAAATAACTTGAGTGTGCGTGTTCTGCTGCTGGTGCAGTGAATACTAAGTGCTACTATTGCTCTTTATCATGTTCTGGGTAATTTCCTTAGTCTCTTGCTCTGCCTGATGACCATTTTATTTCAGAATGAGTATGTGTGATTTGCAATGAAAATTGAAATTAAATAAAGTGATCACTGAGACGTGGACATCCATGCCAACACCACCTGGAAAATAACTCCCAATTCTATAACTAGGTACAAAAATAAGTGGCCTGATTTTAAAAGGACTGGACAGCCACCTGATTTCATGGAAACTAGTCTCTGCTGGATGCGCTCAGAATGGTTGCTATAGAGCATTCAGCTTTGGTTTCAATCAGTGTGCTAAGTCCACTGCAGTTTTGCTCTGTGATTGCATTTCAGATGACACTTATGTTCCTTGAAGACTCCACAGTGGTTCCTAAAGCAGACAGGTGGAGAGATCTCTTATTTCTGAACATGACTCCTGCAGCTTGGTTGGCTGGCAGCAGCTCTGTGATCCCTTCAGGCCATCTCCTACAAGGACCTTGGTGCAGATACTGATGTGATTAGCACTGAAATAAAATTAGGTTAGAGAACACCTAGTTTAGTTTAGGTTGTAAATGGTAAAAGCCATGAAGAGAAAAAGCTAACTGGGATGAGAGACCTGCTTTGGAAATTAAAAAATGTGGGGATGGATTTGGATGCCTGGACTCCTACATTTAGGCTTCAGGAGATCTGGGCCTGTTGGTCAGTTTATCATAAAGACAGAGGGCAGAGAAACAGGAAGGGGTGCAATTCAATCCCTATGGCATTCAGCAGGATTTGCCTTTGGGAGTTTGCTTTAAGCCCACCTCAAACTTACGCATAAAATAGAAAAAAAAAATATTGAAATGTGTAAAAGCAGGAATCAGATACCTGAAATTTCCTTCTTGGACTTCTTTTGCTTGCTTTCCTTAAGTAAGGAAATGGTACTGTCAGGTAGTGCTGTGCAAGGGCAATGCTGCAAACCTCCATGTCCAGCTCACTCCAGCCATACAGATGCTTTCTCATGGTGAATTCAAGCATGAAGTGTTAAAGTCATGCATGCACCTGTTAAAAAAGCCAGACACACGTGTCACAAGTGTCCCCACGCTGTGGGCCCCAGCTATCCCATGCAATGGCTGTAATGGCATGGTCAAGCTGGGTTTGTTCAGCCTGGAGAAGGAAGCCAGCAGCATCCTGCCAGTGCCTACAAGGAGGCCATTGAGAAGTTGCAACTAAGCTCTTTACAGCACTGCATGAAGGGATGATGAGACACAACAGCTGAAATGAGTTGAAATAAGAGGTTTGGATTGGATATAAGGAAAAACTTTCACTGGGAAGGCTGCCAAGTAATACAACAGCTTGTCCAGAGAAGCTGTGCCATCTCTGTCCATGGAGGTTTTCAAGGCCAGATTGGGCAGAGCCCTGAGCAACTGCATCTGACCTCAGAGCTAACCCTGCTATGGGCAGGGTAGAGACTTCTGGGGGTCTCTTCCAACCTGAATTACCTTCTAACTCTCTGGTTCTGTGAAATGTCCTTGTGTGAGGAGGAGGATCCCAGGAGTTTTACAACAGGCTTGGGATCATGTGCTAAGTGCAAGCCCATTTGCTCTCATGTTTTTGTGGTCTGTATCCTCCATGACTAATGCAGAATGAGCAAGGCGATGTTATAGCCATTTTTAGTAAATATTGATAGCCTCAATGCCATCCAAGTGTGCACTCTGCAGAGAAAGCCACTAAGAGATATGCTCTAGGGCTTTTCCCCATTACTGAAGCTGTTGAGCTTTCAAGATGTGAAATATTTGGAATGACCCAAACCTTCAGGAAATTACCTAATGCTTTGTGCAGCTCAGGAAGTGAATGTGCCCTTTCCTGCTTATATAAACTTATTTTACTGAACAACAGTTTTGTATGAGAAGTCTTGATGACCGCGTTCCTCTTGCATCTCACTTACAGGACAAGATGCTGAAGAAAAGCCTGTGCTCTTGATTCCTTTCCCAGCTAGGAGAGAAGCACTTGTTTAGTACTGGCATGTGTGTGTGTTCATAGAGCAATTTGCTGCCCTTTTAACACTGACCGGCAGCAAAAACCAATCTCTGTCTTTAAAAGCATGAACAGTTTTGCAGACAAGAGGCTTGCCAAGCCTTTCAGGTTTGCGGATATTTCACTGAGTATTTTCGACCTAATCCTAGCTTACCTTGTAGGGCACAAACCAGGGGTGCCAGCAGACCTCTCAGCATCAGTCAATGCTTTTGCCCAGGGGAGTCAGAGCGGTGAATGCCTCATGGCTACAGATGTGCCTGACACATCAGAGTCTTTCCTCTTTCCCTTCTGCAGTAGCCCACGGGGTTTGTCCCTGGCTTATGGGGCCACCACTAGCTCTGCAGGGCTGGGATAAGGCATCTCTTGGCTCTCTGCACCATGGCCAGGGCAGTTACTGGGCTGTGAAAACAGCAAATGAGTGTAGGTCCCTTTGCTGTCACCCAGAAGGACCTTTGAGTAGGCTGAAGTGGGCAGGGGCTTTCTTAAAATGGCTTTGAAATTGCATTCACAGAATAAGTGGTTCTTTTCTGGTAAAACTATTAATTTTCTTCTGCCACAAAACCTAAAAGGCTCGCTCTTATTCCCTGCTGAATCTTTGAGATTGAGGTGGACTGCTGGGCAGACTTATGTCTGCTTCAAAACAAGGGCTGGTGGCATGTCAAAGCTCAAGGAGGTAGATGGGCAGAGTCTCTCAAATTAATTCTGCCTCCACTTTGTGCCAGTCTGACTGTCCTCCCTTCTCCTCACCCAGCCACCGGGCTCTCTGTGCACTGGCATTTCTCTCCTCTAGCAAGTTGCTTTTAGGGAATAAAACCAGCCTGGAAGACTTTGGTTTGTCCCTGCAGGGTCTGAGCCCTCAGCTCTACCCTGCTGCAGCTCACATCCCATCACAGGGTGGTCTGGTGGGCTTCAAGCCTCAAGATGTGCAGCATCAGGACATGACTGCTCACTCACATCCCTTAGCTGCTGAATTGCAGGTGACGTGAGTTTGTCAGCCCGGTGGTTGGTTTCAGTGCAAAGTCAAACTGATAAATTTAAACCCTTTTTGTCAGTGTCTTTGCAAGGATTGTTTTGTACACAGATGCTTTCAGGCCAGTTTTTCAATACTAAAGCTATTGCTCTTTCAGGTTATGAAATAAAGCATTTTTACAAAACCCACCTGCTGAGATTAACTAGTTCATTCAGCCACACATGAACCAAGTTTGCTTTTTTCTGCTTGTGTGGAGTACGTGAGTGAAAAAATTACTTGGGCAGCCTCTCCAAAGATTTGTCGGTTGACCTGTTAGACTTCGCATAAAAACCTACTGCGGGCACAGAGCCCATCAGGAGCATCTGACAGAGTTTAGAAAGTACTCCTAGGTGCCTCTCTGCTCCATGCTGTTGGCCACCACTGAGAATGGCCCCTCACTCAGGTTTCAATTTGAAAGTGTGGACAATTGGCATGTGAAGAGATGGAGCTTGGTCCTAGTCTATCAGGACATAGTTTCAGCCTGAAATCAAGGGCTGGGCTGTGAGTCACAGTAAAGAGAGCACAGGGGGACTGGCACAGCTGGGCTTTATTCATGTAGAACAGCCTTGGGAGATTTGTGCTGGGGCATGTAAGGAACTGTCTGAAAATGTCTCCCTGTTCTTCTCTAGGTATGTGGAATGGGATGGCAGAGTGGGGAAGTGTCAGAGGACTGCAGGAAAGACTCTTTGCCCAGTGTTCAGGAGCATGACAGTGCAGGAGAGACCAGGCAACCTAAATATGCTACTCCGAAAGATCAAATCATTGAATGGTCTATTTGTAAGCATTAGTAGATCAAGAAACAGCCAGACTACTAAGGCTTTAGTAAGACCATATTGCATAAAACTGATCTAATACTGTTCTTGAAAGTAACTGAAGTAACTGGCCTGGTAGATCAGAGGAAGGAGATGTAATACACGCTTACAGGTTGACTTTGGGAATGCAGTTGGCAAAAGCCCATAATAAAACTACAAGGCAGGTGACAAGGTGGATGTGGCATGATGGAAATCACTGTGTGCAGTACAGCTGGGGATACTTCGGGGACTGGAACTGGCATTGAAACCCAGCAGTCACTGTGATGGGAACAGGACTTAAAAGTGTTTTGGTGACAGAAGTGAAATTGTGAATGAGCTTGACAACCTCAGCGGCAATTTGCAATCAGTGAGATGAAATTCAATAAAGACACAAACCAAACGGGCAAAATGAAATGAGCGCTAATTGGAGAAGCAGCAGGAGTGTAAAGGAGGCTGGGGCTGGTGCCTGCACTGCCATGCTCTTACTAACACTGTGCTGCCGAGTTGAACCCAGGGAGATGCAGCGGAGAGTCACCCGATGAGCACAAACACAGCTCATGCTGGACTTTGGGTGCTGGTGTCTATGGAAGGGTCATATCCACTGTTGCAGAAGGGATTGCAGTGTAGCGCAGAGGTACTGGCTGCTGTCTTCAGCTTAGCTATTGCATGAGTTCAGCACAGATTAGTTTATCTGTTTGACTTTCACCTTTCAGAAGTGATTTGGAAAGTAACACTAAATTTAGGGAAAAGTGAAGAGCACAAGGAGACTTTTTCAAAGCATGCCATTAATATTGAAGAATGTGGGGGGAAAAGGAGTCATGGGCAACATGACAGAATCACGTTAGACCAAACTGAAGCGCAGCTAGCTCAGAGGTAGGATGTATCAGCTATTTAGCGCCAGATAAAAGCATTCAGAAGTGTGCAGGACTGAGACGTGAAGGAGATTATCCTAATCACTGAGCCTCTCGGAGTGGAGCCAGGCTGGCAGAGGTGGTGACTGAGAGGGGAGTTAGCTGGGATAAACAAGCACCTTCTTATAAAATGATGTGAAAGGGTGTTCAGAAGATGTCAAATGGTCCTCACAGCCTGTCTGAATGAATAGTAGCTCTTCTGCCCGCTGAGGTTTTTTGTACTGACTCGTAGGAGCCAACTCAAATCAGCTGAGGCTAATGCTGGCTTCTTACCATGTCAAACTGGGAGCGACCCAGTTCTTACTGATGGAGGAAAAGCTGAGAGATACAGCCCTACAGTGAAGCAGCTCCTGCAGTTAGGCCAGGAGACAAAGACCTTCTGTTCCCCGCCATGCAACGCACCCTGGAGCAGCGGACTGGCATGCTGCAGGACAGAGGGATGTGCTTGGCCCTCTCCTGTACCCCAGGACATGCAGCCAGCTCCCGGCTGGCAAAACTCACCCAGCACAGCCCAAAGAGCAGCTTTAATGGATGCCTGCTTATCTTCCTGAGGTCAAAGCTACCTCCAAACACACCTGCAGCAGAGCTGAGGTCAGTCCTTGGCCACTAGCATAAAGGTGGTGTGAAAGCCCCTGTGTTTGTGGGTCTGTCTGGTACTGGTGTATCGGCAACCAAGGACCAGCATTCCTGTGTCGTCCTTGTAGAAGCAAGATGGAAACAAATGTTTTCTGAGTCGAGTCTCCTTTCTTTCTGCCAAGCCTCTTACTGCCACAGGTGTCAGAGGGACCAAGGACTGTCTTACAACCCTTATTTGTAACTCAAAATTGTCCTCCTAGAGAAAATTAACTATTGAAGGCTGTTCTGGCTGCAGTAGGAGTATAGTAATTATGCAAAGTAAGTCCTCCACCACATGGCAGTTTGGCTTTGATGCGTGCTGGGTCTGCCCTGCCTGCCCAGTGCCATTAGGATGCTCCAGCAGCTGTCTTGGCGCTAGACAGGGGCTGGGGCTGGGGCTGGCCTGCCCCCTTGTTAAATGTGTCACCTGTGACTTTGAAACAAATCATCTGTGGAGTTTGCAAATGGATAAAGTATCATGATTCAGTCAAGAAAATTAGGGAAATCCATCACAACGACAATGAAAGTCAAGCGGTGAAAAAGATGTCAAATGGTAAAGGGCAACATATTTAATTATCCCTCACCTTTTGCTCTTGCACTGATTTTATTCTTTGTTGCCAAGTTACCAGGTACATCTGCCTTGTTCTTACACACATAGGTATTTCCTCCCAGCCTCAGTTCTTGTTGCTGTCAGGTTGGTTTTGAGCATGCTAGCATTGCCCAGACCACTGGGGAAAGCTTGTAAGGCTGGAACAAAAGGACAGCAAAGGCTGCAGCCACTGCAGACCCAGTGTGTGTTCAAGGAATGCAATAAAGGCAGGATAGGTCTAAGTAGCTCTTCAGCTCCCTTCTTCATGGCCACCAGAGTCCAGTAGTTTGTTCTGCTGGCAGAGAGGTTGGTTGCTTTCAGGTGGTGCTTCTTGGAGGCTCCAGCTCTCCCCTGGATCCCCTGGCATCTCCCTCCCTGGGCTTGCCAGGCTGCTGTGCTGCAGGGCACGGGATGACAGCAGAGTGTGAGGACAGAGGGATTCAAGTCACCTTGGAGCAGATGAGAGCCTGGGCTGACTTTCAGGCTGTAAGTGCAGTTTGCAGAGTGGGTGGGGAGAAGTGAGATGTTCAAAACTCTGAACGAATTTTGACGCTGGAGCTACGGTAATAGCCTTGGATGTGCACTGTGCTGTGCTTACAGAGCAGCCGTGCAAAGCCTCAGTGGGGAACCACTGCATTTTGGGAGGTGGAATATATTTCCGTGATTCATACAGAGAGGAGATGTTGGTCTGGGTGCAAGTCAAATATTTATGTCAAATATTTTCTGCAACTGTAACACAGCAGAGTTAGATCCATTATTACCTGTAGGTCAAGCATAGAGTCTCTGTTGTTACCCTGATGGTAATTTTAAAATGTTCTTATTGAATAAAAAGCATCAGAAGCATCAGATAGAGACTGTAAGATTCACCTGATCCCGTCTCAGACATAACTGGGCATCTACTCCATTCAGTGCTCCTCTTCGGATGCTACTGACTCACCCCAGTTACTGTCCTTACATCAAGGAAAAGTTCTCTTCGAACATCTGCCTGGCATATCTACCAACAGACTGTCCAGCACTTTGGGCCTGTGAGTCTAGGTTTCTTTTGATGTTGTTGATGCCAGCTCATGAATCCCCACACTGCAATGAACTGCTTAGCTCAACAGCTTGGGCTTCATTTGGAGGGTGGTTCGTGTCCTCCTGCACTTCCTTGGAATGGTCATGCAGGTTTACAGGGAGCATAAATAAAATAGCTCTTGGAGTTGTTGGTTACCGCCCAGTGCTTTATTCTCCCTGGGGATCTGCAGCTAAGATGGGGGAAGTGAAGGAGACTTCTTGCACTTTCAGATATTTCAGACATTTTCAGATTTGTTTTACCTCTCTCACTGTGCTTCTCCCCAAGTTTCTTGTTCTTGGAGTCTTCTTTATGTCCTTCTGAGACAGTGGCCACACATTGTTCCTAAGGACTCGGTAACAACAGAAGTGAAATACCCTTTCCCATTATCTGAATGCTTATTAGCAGAAAGAATGATGCTGTCTGCCATGGCCTGTGAGCAACAGGACTGCAGAGCCTGCAGGTCTCTGGTTTGCTTCTACAGGATTTGCAGAAGGTATCTGATAAAAGCCAGTTTATTGCCAAGAGGCTCCACGTCCCTCTCTGGGCACATGCGCCACAGTGAAAACACTTTTTGAGGACTGAGAATCAGAGGTTTGAAGCCTCCACCGTGCAGTTTCTAAACTGCTCCTGAATGAATGTGGGTGAGTGAGTGTGGTGGCCCCACGTCTCTGCACCTGCAGGGAGGGAAGTGCTGGGACCAGCCTAAGGCAGCATGAGAAGAAGTAGTGTACAGAGCGGGGCAGGAAAGATGGGGCAATTCACAGAAGCACCCTCACTGGTTTGTAAACTCTGACAAGGATACTGCTTTGACAAGCTTTTTGTGCCTACACAGTTCTCAGTACTGTTAAAACTCGAGGTGGTGTCCCAGAACAGGGCACCGTGCTGCCACGATACTTTATGCTGTCTTTCCATCAAAGTCACACTTTCTGCTTTAGGGACCCTGAGCAAGGTACTGTCTTTCCCATGGATTCATTAAACTGTGAAGTGTCACATTCCAACAAGCATCTCCACCTTGCTGTGATGCTGGATATAAAAGTCTGGGTGATGCCATGGTACTGAGTGAGGCATCGGGGGCCAGATGGGTGGAAGCAAGCCTGCCCTGTGAGCTGTAGGAGCCCAGGACGATACGACACGTTGTTTGTCAGTGAACATGTAAATATGCTTGTCTGCCATGTGTGGAAAGTTATAAAAATATAGTAAAAAATGCCAGTTTGCACCAGCTGCCTGACAGTGTCTGGGTGGCAGCTGTCATCTGCGTGCTGCCTGCCCTGAGAAGAAGAGTGCCCTGTGGAGGCACCTGATCTCCATGGAGAGGATTTGGATGCGGCTCTGGCTCTGGTCATCTTTGCTCCCTGTGAGTCTTATACCTGAGTCACATGTGGGGTTTGGTTGCACTTCTGTGGGTCATGGTTGGACTTCTCTGGGTCATATACTGAGAGAGGGCTCATCCTGCAAGACCTGAGAGGCTGTCTTCGCATGGAAGCAGTGGTCTGTAATCTGGAGGGACAGAGGCCACTGGGGCAGTGGATGGAGAGAAGCTGTGTGCTGTTGGTGAATCTCTGGGAGATTCAGATGGATCTCACTCCATAATCCTTAATCCTGGGACCTGAGCCAGCAGGACAGCTCATGGGATGAGGAACCTCAAGGGAGAGCTGCAGCTTTTCAGTCTCCCGTTCTTTGGGCAGAAAACCCTGCCCCAAGCCTCAGGCAGATCTGCAGATGGTGCCGGTCACATGCAGCTCTGCTGCTTTACAGCACTGTTAAGTGTTGTGAGAAGCCCTGAGCCCCTTTTAGTTTGCTCTCAAAATACCAGTAACAGTGTTGTTCTGGCCCCATTTCCCTCTCTCCTGAGAGTGCCTGTGAGCCTCTAAATTAAAGCGCCTGAAGTCTTTCCTAATGCCCGTGGCCTACCCCTCCATCTGGAGTGTCTGACAGCTGATACGAGGCTGATGTTTCCCGCTGAAGAACTGAAATAGTTTGTTCTTTTCCATGATTCCCTTGGCAAAGGAAAACAAGCCCATTTGTTTAGAAGCTCATAAAAGAGGAGCTTTATAGTAGGAACATTCATAAACTTGTTTGCTTTTGACCTTCTCCACATTGCTGATGGTTTCGCGTTCTCGTCCCAAGCATTGTGCTTGTCTGGGCTGTCAGTGGCATTTTTGAAAAACAAGCTCACCCAGAGTAATTTGCATTGCTCAGCACTCCAACACTGAGCCTTCAGACGTGCCATTATTCCCCACTGCAGTGCTGGTAGGGCACGCAGGTGTGAAACATTGACAGCCTTATAGAACAGCAGTGCAGACCTTGCTGAAAAGAAACGTGGCCACTAATTCCATGTTTTATTTTGTTTTGGTGGTGTTTTTTTTTTTTTCTAGATTAATTGATGCTACTCAAGCAATGAGCATTTCCCAGGCTCTTAAGTTATTAAGTACTGAGGTTGTGCCATGAGGGGGAGGGCTGAATCGTGCCCTTAAATTAATGAAAACATATTCTGTGATGGCAAGCAATTAGACCTTGGGTAATGGGGGGGGGGTTCATATGCTTAAAAGAGAGCTTGTTCCTTTTCAGAGATAGTAGGATGGCAGGCATAAAGTACAAGCCAGGCCAGCCACTTTTATTTATGCCTAGAGGTAGGAAATTGGGATTACTTTGGCTGGACTGTGGGACCTCAAGTGTCAGGTCTCGATTCAGAATTTAATGCTGGCATCTGATATTTTGAGAAGATAAAAATGAAATATTTTTTTCCACCTATGCTTCTGCTGATTGGGGAAGATGTCTTCAAAGTGCAGATCCTCACCTGTGACTGATGCTTTGGATTCCCTTCTTGAATTATAAACTGTTGTGGATTTCTTCAAAATAAGTCTGAGAACCCTGTCCACTTTCCAAGCTCTTCCTTGTCTGGAAAAGCCTTATTTTTCTTCAGTGCGGAGAGCATCTTCTTCATCTTGTTTCTGCATCTGTAAAACCTTTGTATGGTTCTCCTGCCCAGACTCAGGACATCACAAATTGCTAGATATTGAGTCCTATGAGGGCAGAACGGCTCACAAGACTGCCTGGGATGTGTGCTTTTACATTGCTCAGCTCTTTGCTATACATGGATTCAGATAAAATTCACCAACTCATAGGCGTATGATGGGAAAGTAGATGTACTGGACTGATACAGAACCTTCCACGCTGTTTGGAATAAGCTTTCATGGGATAACCCTGTCAGATTTCAGATAATTCCTAGATTCAAATTGTGAGCATGGCACAATGTTGAAATAAATGGTCTCATCTCTCTCCTAAGTGCTAGTAAACAAGACACAGCTGGCAGGAGATGTACAAATAGTTCAGTCCTAATTTTCCCCATATTCCCACTGTACTTGTTAGCATAAAATATTCCCTTCCTTAGCTTTTCTGGACAGAAAAGGGAAAATAAACATGAGGCTGCAAGTCTCTACGGTGGATTCAGGATGGGAGTCCAGCATGCTGGAGACTGCTCACTTCAGCACTGGGGAAGAGAGGGACGTCATGTTTTATTAGCCTTTGCAGGCTGTAGCAATGACGGGAGTTAATTGCAATTATGGGGAGATAATATTACGTTAACACATTCTCTCGAGTAACTACCACTGTTGCCTCTGGGGTCATGACAAAACGTGCATCATTGTGCAGCTGGTGATGTGGCAGGTCTGTGTCACTGCTGGATCAGTGCCAGCAGGAATCCCGCCTGAGCAGAGCCCTGGATCTGTCTCTCTCCATCCTCACCTTTCCCATTTGGCAAGTCTCTACCTGGCACTTCTCTCGATGCTGAGGGAGAAGGATGCGTGTGCAGGCATAGCATGCGAAGCAGCCGGGCTGGAGTGGGCTGCCAGCACCAAGCTGTCCTGTGCTGCACGTTTGTCTGTGCTTCCCTGGCTTTGCCCCAGGGTACACCCTTAATTATACTGCCCATGTTCCCATCACTTCCCTATTAATTACTGGTTTGAGTCTTTAATGTTATTATTAGCCTGGAAATATTGTAATAAGGGGTAATAAGTATTTCTGGCGGTATTCCCCACTTTGTGCATCAGTTTGTGTTAGACTCTGATTTAGCACATGGTTGTCTCGTTACTTGCAGCGCTGAGAAGGGAGGTTATGACCTGTGGTGCTGTCAATGCTGGCACTGAGCCTTCTCCAGTCCGGATCAGCTGGACCCTTGCCAAGGGTTTTGGAAAGAGCTTGCACCCACAGGAGGGAACTTGTCCTCACCCCATGAGCACTTGGAGGATGGGGACAGTCCCTCAAAAGCAGAAGGCAGTTTCTGAACACTGGTTGCTTAAAAGAGGGCAAAGGACTGACTGCAGATGGTAATTGTGTGATGAGGCTGCCTTTTTGTGGGACCTTTTCTCTCTGATTTCCTCAGCCATTGTGCTGCTGCTGAGGGACGTTCTTGCCTGATTAACTCCTTTTGTGTTCTTTGCATATTTTTTTCCCACAGGCCCATGTGTTTGATCTGGATGTTAATAAGTATGAAGCTCTCTGCACCCAGCTAGTGGTGTCCAAGAAGAAAAATAAAATAACCCATATCCAGTTTAACCCTGTCTACCCTGTTGTCATCATTGGAGATGAACGAGGCCATATTGTCACCTTGAAGCTCTCTCCCAACCTGCGCAAGATGCCCAAGGTAAGGACAACTTGCATTCCCGTAATGGAGGTACCACACCACAGCAGGTCTCTTCATGCCTTATCACTGTCCCCTTTCCTTCTGTGCAATGATGTTGGCACAGCTACTCTTTCTAGCAAAGTGTTTAAGATTACCTCAAGCCTTTTGGGTAGGATGCTTGGGATGTTGGATCCCTGCCTCTGTTCCTGTGTGAGTTAGAAGACTCAGTTTGCTCCTAGACAGGAGAGGGGACTGGTGGGATGGGGGTTTGCTGTCTGTGGGCACTTTCTCACCATGGTCCTGACAAGCCCAGAAGCCCTGCAGAGGTTCATTTGTTTCCCAAAGCTCACATCTTTCCTGAGCTTTGGGTTTTATTTGCAAAGCTCCTTGAAACCAAGTAAAGGAGGTCCCAACTCCTTCCCAAGTCCTCACACAGAACCCATGCATCCCAACTTCTTGCTGTCTTGGATCATCAGAGCCTGTCCCTTGACCACAGTGTCATCTCTTCTGTAAGTGAGCAAGCACTGTCTTTAATTTGTGAGGAAACTTGGGATCCTTGTCTCAGGAACAAGCAAAGAGATGCATGTACCTCTGTGAGCTGGTGAAGCCCCTTTTCCCACCCAGCCATGAGGGCCAGTGGTGAAGGATGATGACCTCTCCCACATGGATCCTTTACTAGACTTTCTGGACTTCATCCAGCTATGAGCTGAATGCCTGTAAATGCAGTATCCTTTCTGAGCCCATGTAATTCTCATATCCAGTTGTCTATTGCTCAGCGGAGCTTTTTCAGTTTCAGGCTATTTAGAACTGTTCCACGAAAGCAATCTCTCAAGATTATAATTTTTAATTTATATACTCCCAAGGGTTATATATACTCTGCTAACCCACTGTATTAGGCAGGGTCTCTGACCAGGAACTAATCACCCTGGTGTCTCTCCAGAGTCTTCTGGGTAATCTAGGGACATGGTTTAGTGTTAGATTTAGGTTATGGTTGGACTCGATGATCTTAAGGGTCTCTTCCAACCAAAATGATTCAATGATTTCTAAAAAGTTCCTTCAGCCAGACACCACTGAAATGTAAATCTTCCCTGTGCTGAGAGAGCATATAAAACACAGTACAGTAACATGGCAGTCTGTTTGGGGCTGGGTGTGGGAGCTGTGGAGGAGAATGTCTCATATGCTTCACACTTTTTTATTTCTGTCGAAACCTCAGCCCAAGGCCATCCAAGCTCTCAGGGCTTTCATCAGCTTGGCTCAGGACAAGTTTCCTGGTTGCTTTATGAGACCTTCCTGGGCATGGGCAAGCACCATGTCTCCCATGGACCCTGATTGCAAAAGGGTTCAGCAGTGGAGATGGGTCACACACACATAAACACAGCTACTCTCCTCCACACCCCAGCTGTGGAATGAGCAGCACCAAGCAATACTGTGCTGTGTGTCAGAATGAATTAAAATGTCTTCTTCGCTCCTGATGGCCAGCAGCATCCCTCCGTGCAGGTATGAATGTCATAATCTCCCTTTGCCAACTTTCTTCAGAGACAAATTGCTTATTGTTGACAAAGCAGTTTAAACTGTGAGTTCAGAAGTGGCTCCATCACTTATTGCTGTCCTTAAGCCAATAGGTACCATATCCACGGAAACATATAAATGGGATGGAAATGGACTCTGCTGCTCTGATGTTATTAAGATATCTGTCTTCTGCTTGCTTGGTGAGGTTTGGAGGGACACTAAACACTGAACTAAATGTTTTCCACACATGTAGAGAAGAAGGAGGGATGTTCAAGTGTGGCTGGTGATGTGTGCAGGTCCTCTGGCTACATCCAGCTCTTCTCTGAAAGCGATGAGAATTTAAAACAGATGACATACAATATGGTGACAAAGTGGTGGACCTGGCCTGGCCAGCTCAGTAGTATTTCTGTGCCACAAGCAGACGAGCGAGCTGGGTCACTGAGCCCATCTTTTGTGACTGATGTGGCATCTGCTGCACCAAATGCTGGTGTCTGGGCTCCTGTGGTGAGGAGGTTTAGTGGCTGTGAGAGGGTGTTTTAACAGAAGGAAGTCAAGACCCGGTGGAACAGGGAGTGACATCCACTGCATTGTCCTGTCCACCTCCTTGCTGTGGCAGCACCAGCCTTCGTGTCCTTAACTAGCAGCAAGCCTCCAGCCATGTTTGCAAGAGTGTCATCTCAGTGTGAGGAGCCAAATGTACTTCCAGAGTATTGATCCTGGCTCCTCTGACGACAAAGTCGGTGTGCTCTTTAAGCCTTTACCCGCGGCAGCCAGCTTTCCTCTGTAAAATGACTTCACTTCCTCTTTTCTGGGAGTTCCCAGAGCTAAGTTAACAGTTGCAGAATATCCAGAGGTTTTACAAGTGGAGAGGGTCCAAAACTGTGAAGAGGAGTCCTTGCATCCCAGCTGCCTCCTGGCAGACAGAGAAACGTGTCTGTGCCTGGCTCAGGACCTGGGTAACCCAGTCTGGTCTCTCCAGCACTTGATCCCCGAAAAGCCCAGTAGGGAAACCTGTCCAACATCAAGGAGGAGAAGCCATGCCTGGTGCTTCTGGAGAATGACAGAATCACAGAATGTCCTGAGTTGGAAGGGACCCACAAGGATCATCGAGTCCAACTCCTGTCCCTGCACAGGACAACCCCTCAGTTCACACCATGTGTCAGAGGGTGTTGTCCAGTCTCTTCTTGAGCACTGTCAGGCTTGGGGCCGTGACACCTCCCTGGGGAGCCTCTTCCAGTGTCCAGCACCCTCTGGGTGAAGAACCTTTTCCTAATGTCCAACCTGAACCTCCCCTGGCACATCTTCCTGCCATTTCCTTGGGTTCTGTCATTGGTCACCAGAGAGAAGAGATCAGCACCTGTCCCTGCTCCTCCCCTTGTGAGGAAGCTGTAGACCGCAATGAGGGTTTCCCCCAGACTCCTCCAGGCTTGGACATTGAAGCCTTCACACCAGTCCTGGAATCTGTGAGCTCAGCTGCCTGGTCTTGTTTCCACCAACTCCTTTGGAGATGGGAAGGTGCCTTTTGCTGAGGTCTGGCAGAACTCAGGGTGCCAATGGGACAGGGCAGCCAGGGGCTCATCCAGGTCCCACTGTCCCTTTGTTTCACATCGGTGTCACAGGGATTTGCCTGTGAAGCTTCTCCACTAGCATCCTGCACAGCTGGAACAGCTGTTTTTGACAGGTCTGACTAGCAGACCAATCACCCCTTTTTGAGAGAGGTCTTAATAGCCATATGTCATTCCACACCCTCTTTCTTCCCCTAAAAAGAGATGTGGTGGTGTCTGCTCTATGTTCTGTGCATTCTTTGGCTGCTGCTGGGCTTCCACGTTAAGGCTCACCGAGAGAGACTGAGCTAACTTCATCCCAATGGGATTTCAGCAGATCTGAATTTATTCTGGTTTGCCTGTTAGTTAAAGCCGGTGTGGTGGATAAGTGGAAATAGGGAGGGTAAGGACTCCTGGGTTCGCGTCAGACTTTGGTTCATCCCTCTGTGTCCTTGAGTGAGGAAGGGAGGTTCAAGAGCTCTTTAAATAATTCACAGGGTTGATCTGCAGCTTAATTAATTCATGTTTGTTAAACACTTTGGGATCTTTAAGAAGTGTTATTTAATACTCCGTATTTTGCTGTCAGCAGTATTAGCACAGCCTCATTTATGAACGCTTGGCAGAACAAAATATGCCAAGAGGGAGGGGAACTTCTTGAAAGCACACAGGTGGTGTTTTCAGAAGTTACTTTCACCAAGACACACAGCAAAAGCTTAAAAAAATACCTAAAACTCCCTGTGAGTTTCAGCTTCCCAAATCATTCAGTGGCACACAGGAGAAGGTGCATTTGTTGTTGAGAGGAAGCGGGGGACGGGGGCTCTGGCACCCATCAGTCACTTGTGTCAAGGGCCCATCTGTGTGCACAGAGATACAGAGATCCCTGTGCTCAGTGTCCTTGTGTCTTTGCCCTGGTGACTTGGGTCCTGGAGTCCTCCACAGCCTGAAGTCTCTGGGGTGGGACAGAGACATCCTCTTCCCCCAAGGCAGTGAGCTGTATTTATTTCCATGAGGTGTGATCCTGGTAGAGGTTTTCTCTGCCTATCGCTGTTGTCTCTAGATTGTGTGAGTCCTCTTGGAGCCCTGGCAGTCTTCTGGGAACACACTACCCAACTAATAAGCACCAGTCCCAAAAGCCTGGGAAGCATGGAGGTTTGGGGGGCAAAGACAGCTGAACCCCAGCTTTGTGGGAAGAGCAACCATGAGGCAGATAGCACAGCTTGCCGAAGGCTTACAGTCAAACTACCACCAGCACAGTCCTGCATTGGCCATTCTGAGCACCCAGCCATGCTGAGCAGAAAGCATACGACCAGCAGATATTGACCTGTGCAGAGAAACCTCATTAAACTAGTTTGGGTCCCTCTGCTCAGAGCTCAGAGGTGAGGCAGAAATGCTTGCAGTATTTTAAGACACAGCAGTAGGAACAAGTGGCTCTCTGCTGTCGTCCAAGCCACTTTTGGACTCCAAGTGCTCCTTAAATATTGCAGCGGTTGTCAGGCAGGAATTGTTTAGCTAATAAAGTATTGTTCCTAATTTGTAACGACCTTGGTGGTTGAGTTCACCCGAGGGAAGCATTGCTGTAAGAAGAATCAGTTTGGGGCAGAGCTGTTTAATTAGTAAGCCTTTCGGGTTTCATTTGAGGGCTAAAAGAAATTAAAGCATTTTGTCATCACAGTCAGAAGAATGTAGTTGCCCATGGGCTTTGGTTTGTTTTTAAAAAAACTGTTAAAATAGCCTGGCACAACTCCTGTCAATGCCAAAAGCAAGCAGGATATAGTAAAAAAACCTGAGTTTTTAGAAATGTGAGACCACAGCAGACTGAGAGAAGAAAAGAAAGCAGGTCTAAGAAAGGTTACCATACAGCATTTGCTGAGGCTAAGGCAAATTTCTTGTCCAGTACCCAGGCTGACAGCCAGAGAGGCAGCCAGCTTCTTGACCTGATGCTTGTCTTGGCTATTTATCTTGTATTATCTAAGGTGATTATCTCAGTCTCTGTTCCCGCTACTGGCTTCCTCACATGCAAGTCACCTCCTTCTCTGTCCCTCAGGGATCACTGAGTTATTTCTCAAGCAGTATATCCTAGCTGACAGGGTCTAGCTGGGCATGAGTGGGGTGGGAAGGGGAGCACAGGTGCTCGCCCACCCCAGGATGGCACGGCTGTGCATGTGTCAGGAGCTGCAGGCACACGCCTGTGAGTCCAGCGCTGGGTGCCTGTCAGCAGCTTGTGGTGTGGGGACAAGCGAGGCGCACGGGGTGGCTCTGAGCCTTCCTATCCATGTACACAGGCTGGGCAGCTGCTCTGCCCTCTCTGTGCCTTGTCACACCAGCCAGTGTCGCCTCTGGAGTCCCTATGCCTCCCTGCCCTTTTGCAGCCCTTATGATTTTTGTCCTTGGACAGATCCAGCCGAAGGATGCTTAGCCTAAGGCAGGACCATTGAGTTTTGCTGCCTGAAGCACTTTGGCTCTTTGACTAGCTGATGGCAAAGTCTGGGAGGGATTGGTCAGGATTTGGGGGACTGTGACAAAAAGCTGGAGGATGTTGGGGTTTTCAGTAGGTGAAGGAGGGAAGGAGATTTGGGGAAGATTGCTGGAAGGGTGCAAAGTGTTAGGGAGATGGTAGGAGAGTGGCTGCAATCTCTTCTTCAGCCTATCCCCCTCCCCAGCACTGCCTCCTTCGCTGTCCCCTGGGGCTTGAGGTTGCTTCCTTCTGATACTCTCCAGCAGCATACACTGCACAAAGTGCTTTCTCAGTAAGAGACCCCAGTTTTGTCCCTATATCCTTCCTCAGTGGGATGCAGCTCAGGTCCGGAGCTGGCACTAAGCTAGGACAGTGTGAGTGTATGCTGGGATGTTGGGATGCTTGACCCTGAGCCCCACTGCTTTATAACCTTGCATTGTTGTGACCAGTGGTGGCAGGGAAGAACTTAAAACAGTTAAGGACCAGAAGATTGTTTCTGTTCTTAGTGTTTTCCTGTAGCTCTGGGAGGTATTTCAGGAGCTTTGGGGGGTGAACCGACAAGCACAGGAAGATGAACTTGAACTCTGTCCTTCTGTCCCAGGAGGTACAGTCCATCTGCACGTAGGATTGTATTTACAGTAGGAAGCTATAGATTAGATAGACTCTCCAAGGTCGCATCAGTCCTGGACTGGTGAGTGGTTTAACACTGAGGGAAGTACATTTTGTCCCCAGGCTTTCTATTTCAACAACTCTCATGTGATATCATGCTATCTGAGAGAGAAGCACTCGCCTCGCCTCTCCAAATGGCTCAAGTCTTGCTTTCCTAGTGGTGTAATTCGTAGTGCCTCAGTTTTCATGCAAATGCTCCTCTCTCGTTGAGATTCCCGCAGCCACTTCTACACTGTTCAGGCAGTGGCCAATTTCCTTGTGTCTCTTCAGGGCTCGCTAATTGCGCAGTGACCCGAAATCATGGAACACAAGCAGTGCTGGAGGAATTTGGTGTTGAGCGCTGCTGAGCTTGCCTACATCAGGACTGCTTCCTCCAGATGCAGCTTGGCCCCCTGATAAGGAAGCACACACAAATGAGCTTGGGTCTCATAAAAACTGACCTGCAGCTTGATGGTTTTGCTTCCTCTGAGATTTCCAAATGCTTCTTGATTTCCTTTCAGTCCCTCCTGTGTTATTTAGGCTGGTCACAGATAGCTGCTCTCTGTACTGTTAGGGGAAAAGCCTAGCACCGTGAGGCGGATCCAGGGACTTGTGAAACCCTATTTCTGCCCATTTGCAGCTTTCTGTTTTGCTTGTGTAGGCTTTGTAAGGACATATGCACCACTGTTGACTCCTTGGTACAGGAAGGAAACACAGCGCTGGAGGCCTTCAAGAAGAGTAGGGTAGAGACAGATCTGTAGGGACAGGTGGCTCTGAGCCTGCTTTGGAGCAGGAAGGGCTGGAGGTGGTTGCTGTGACATCCCTGCTGTCGGGGATGGCCCTAGCACACGCCGAGGCCAGCAAGAGGACATTCTGCGTGTGTGCAGCTTGCCAGTGCATGAGCAACATCGCTTGCATCCTGCGGCCATTTTGCTGTGCAGGTCTGTGACTCATAACTATAAATCAACATCTACTCAAGGGAATACCAACGTGCACTGACAAAAGCAGGCTCCCCTGCCCCTTCTGCCTGTTCCTTCCCCTCTGCACTTTTCTGCCCTGCCACCATGCTGGCAGACTCATTGGCAGGATCTGTTCTTCCTCCACTCTCTCACATAAGGATATCTCCCAATCTAACGTAGCCTGGGATAAAATGAGGTGACTCTGTTTAGTCTTGGAAAGCTATTTATTGGGAAAAGAGATGGTCTACTTGCCAGCAGGCTCCGATCCTTCTTGGGCAGAACTGACGCCTTTGGATATTTATCTGGAGACTCTGGACATATCCACTGTGTACAGGACAGTGGCTCTATGGCACAAATCCAGATATTTGAGAATGTCGCGCCACAGGTACAAAGATTTCTGGATCCCAGAAAGAGATGTGGCAACCATAGACACTAGCAGTTTGGAGAGCTAATCCAAACAAGCCAGCACTAGATCTAAAGGGCTTGAATCTTCTCTTGTTTTCTTCATTTTCGATAAAATAACTTTTGGTTTGCATCAGAGTATATGAAGGGAGAAGAGAGCTCTATGTAACCGTGGGATCACTGAAACCCAAGGTCAAAGACCTGAGGTTTTTCTTCTTTTTCTGTTCCTAGCCACGTCTTCAACTTTGTTTTTGTTGTGTAATGTAACTTTCTGTGACTGGCCTGTTTGGCAGTTGGTGGAGAGAACATCAGCATCTTTACAAGTTATTTTAAGCTGAAATCAATTCTCAGTGGTCAGGATGAAGTCTGTGTAGTACATGAAATGGAAACACTGGCAAGTGGAGCAAAAAAAAAGGTCCCATTTTAAGAAAATTCAATAGTACTTATAAATTATTTCTAAAGTGCAATTCTCATCCTGTGATGTGCTGTCAGGGGGACACTGACAAAGTGAGGACTGGCTTTGACTTTCTAGCTTCCTCTTTGAAGATCTGCATAATAAAAAGAGTTTCCCCTGTTTGAAAGTGACACAAGACCACTCTATTTTGTAATACTAGAGGTTTGGAGAAAAATGCCAGGAGGATTTGGTTTTGTGATCAATAATAGTCAAATCACTGAGCTAAATGCCCCTCTCTAGACATTAATCTAGTGGGTGTCCATTGGATTTGTTGTTCTCTGGGTATTCAAGGGTAACTGAAATCTGAATTTGGCCAAGCAAAATGATTTTCAGTGGGTCTTATTTTACTCCTTCCCTTGTATTTCTGCCCGCTGGCACAGTTATGCTGCTACAAGAACTGTTTTGACTGCAGAGTTTGCATGCTCTTCCTTGTTAATAGGTTGTGTCTGTACTTCGGTGCCTGCACCCTCGAGCTCCCCAAAGCCTGGGCTTTGCATCGTTGCCTGTCCTGGGAAATGCATGCGAAGGAGCCCTGCTTCACATCTTCAAAGGACTTGCATTTTGGTTAGATGTGTGATTGCCTGAATACACCTGCTCGGCTTTGCACAGCTCCTACTTGAGCTGAGCCTCTGCTTTCTCCAGCTCTTTGGCAGGAAGCCATGGTGGCAGACGAGCGGGCACAGCACAGCGTTATGGCAAGAGAGGCACTGCCCAGCCTCGCGGGCTGCTTGGCTCGCCTTCCCTCCCGGTTTCTTTCTTTAGCTGTCCTCTGTGAATTCATTTCAATGCACATGACTTAAATCCCCTCCAGAAAATTGGAGGATCCTGAGAAATCATCAGTTCTTTGCCTGAATAACAGCCCCAGTACAAAGGCAGAGGGGCCTCCGGGGGAACAGGCTGTTTTCAAAGCGTGCCCTCGGTGGAGCCAGCGAGGGAGACTTTTTGGGAGACTGTCATTCTCCCAGCAACGGTTGGGTGCGAGAGCGGGTCTGCCAGCATGCGGCCTCTCCTGCAGAGGCTATTTGGTGCTCAGCCCCCTGCCATAACTGATTACAGCTGCCTGCTGATGGAGATAACACGGATGCTTATCCTCCGGGTCATCTGAGGGTGAGCTACATTTTTGCCAGACAGCCCCAAGCAGCTCTCAGGAGTGCGGCTATTCCTGAGCGGTGGCTCTGCCGCAGGGGTGTGGGGGAGGAAAGCTCGTTAGCTCAGCCCCTGAGCCACAGGGTGCATTTGAAGGGCAAGGTGACAACTCGTCATAAGGATGTGGTGCAAAGTGGTGGCTGGAGCCTGGGAGACCCAGCCCTGGTCCTGGACCTGGCATATCCTTGGATGAGATGTGTCTCCTGTCTGTGTTGAAGTGGGATGAGGGCATAGCAGCCAAGAGGTGTCTGTAGACAGCACAGATCTGTTCCTCTACAGCCTCTCTTCTCCATGCATCCCTCTGGCTGCATGCTTTTAGATACATCTAATACAGTCTTACCTCAGGAGAGGAGCTGATGTTGGGTTGTGCCAATGGACAAGTCCATGCCACCAGAGCCCAGCACCTGGCAGGATCTCCTGCCTCCCTGCATTGTCCATCACAGGAAGATAGTTGGGTGTCACAGGCTGTCAAGCCCAAAATTTCAAGCTGGGGCAGCCAGCTCCCTGCAGAACTGGTAAAAATTAGAAAGTGGAACGAAGTACCCAGAGATGCTTGCTTACAACCCGCAGACACAGCAGTGGATGTGTGAGTTCCTACAACTCCAGCCCAGCAACCCCATTGTGGCCCTGTGCAGCCCCTCAGCTGTCGATCCTGGCAGACAGGGGGGTGAGAAGGGGAAGGTGAGAGCGCAGGTCCTGGTCTCGGGCAGAGGGAAGAGGCGACAGTAGTAAAAGTGAAAGGACGAGGAGGTGGATCATGGCACAAGCAGGCAGGAGCAGGCATCCCATGTGTGTCCTGGCCAGCAAAGCATGTAAAACCCTGGGATGCAGGTGAGCAGCTCCCTGTTGGTTCTGTACGTCCTAGGGATTGGTTTGACCTCCATTTGTGCCGGTCATGCAATTTACATGAAAAAAAGTAACTAGTTATTTCCAACTCATGGCTGTGCAGTATCTTGGGCACCCAAGGACTCACTCAGCAATGGGACCTTCATTTGCAAGGCCCATCCTCGTCGTGTTTTTGCATTGCCTTACTGAACCTGGTAATGCCCCACAGCTTGGAAAAGACGGGGTTTTCATCTTTTCTAAGCTCTTCGGCTTTTCCCTGCTGGTGGTATTACATGCCTTGTCCCTGGGCATTTTCAGGGCGTTCTGGAGCAGTGTCCCTTGTTGCAGAGCTCAGTGGTGTCTGCTGCAGTGACAAGGGCAGGAAATTTGGCGTGACATGGAGTAGGAAGGGCTGCGGCTACAAGAGCCAGAGGAACAGCTTGAGATTTGGCACATCCATGTAACTCTTCCTGAGCTGCTGCCAAAGCCTGACACAGCCTTCCCCAAACAGCCGGCCTGGTTTGGAAAGGGCTTAGGCTGCCTGCGGAGACACGGAGGGCAGCTGCCTGGGAGAGTGTGGCTGTGCCTTGGTAAAAACACATTCCAAGTACCTCGCTTGTAAAAAGCCCTTCTCTTGCAGTTTTCGCATGTGTGTTTCCTAACACTGGATGCATTGATATACAGACCTCTGTGCCCCTGCACACCCTGATTGAAACCATCACGCTGCTCCCAGCCCTTGCCAAGCTTCACCCCAATTCACGCCCGTGCCACCCACCAGCCTCCTCCGAAAGAAAAGAAAGGGAGACACCTGCACTGGCAGGCAGGCCAAATAAATGGCCCTTGCTCAAATTAATTTGATGGGCTCAATGGAAAATTGTTTAAATGAGAGGAGGGAAGGAATCACCAGTGAATCAAACGTCTCACTGCTCACAGTGATCAAGCTGACGCAAAAGGATTATTTTTATCCCATGGAGAAAAGGAAGAGAAGAGCCCTGCGAAGCAGAGGAGAAGAGGGGATGCCTTACAGTCCCGCTGGCTGTGGGAGATGTAGTGACAGCTGCAATCAAAGCAGCTCCGAGGTTCTCCTGGAGGGAAGCTGTTACGCTCCAATTCACCGACTGTTTCTGTGAGATGGGATGCCAGACGCCAGCCGTGTGAGGCCATCGTAGGGCAAACATCCCTTGCTCTCCCCCACTCCCACGTCCCACCAGGGAGCTGCCTGTGATCCCACTGCTCCCAATCTAGGGGATGTCTGAGCTCCTCATGCCCCACAGGGTCATGAGTGCAGAGACCTGCCCTGCCTGGGCTGTATTGTGTTTCCCACCTCCAGCCTGTTGGGCTGAAATCTCCTTTTCATTGTCCCCCAGACCACATCCCATGAGCTGTGCCCTTGCTGCGTGGTGTCCTGAGGGTGCAGGTCTCCCACTGCCCTCCCCAGCGCAGAGGGATCCTTTCACATGCCTGGCCATGATGTTCCCATTTCTCTCTGGTGGGACAGCTGACTGTTTCACTGTTGGCTCATCAGAGAGCTGGAACAGCTCTGCTGGGAGGACAGGCTGAGGGAGTTGGGGTTGTTCAGCCTGGAGAAGAGAAGGCTCCAGGGAGACCTTGTTGCGGCCTTTCAGTACTTAAGAGGGGCCTGTAAGAAAGGTGGGGACAGACTTTTTAGCAGGGCCTGTTGCAACAGGACAAGAGGTGCTGGTTTTAAGCTAAAGGAGGGGAGATTAAGGCTAGACATGAGGAAGAAATTTTTTACAAGGAGGGTGGTAAAATACTGGCCCAGGTTGCCCAGAGAGGTGGTTGATGCCCCATCCCTGGAGACATCCCAGGCCAGGCTGGACGGGGCCCTGAGCAACCTGATCTGGGTGAAGATGTCCCTGCTCATGGCAGGGGGGTTGGAGGAGATGACATTTGAAGGTTCCTTCCAACCCAAACTGTTTTATGATTCTATGACTCACAGCAGCACAGGAGTGCCAGGTCCCATACAGGTGATTATCCCTCTAATCCCAACCGTGATGGCAGAATGCTCCCTCCCCACAATCCTGTATTTGTGTGGGAGGATTGTCCCTGCTCACTTGCAATATCTTGCATTTGTCCCTGTTAAATCACATACAGGTTTTCCAGGTCACATCTCTGGTCCAGAAAAGTAATTTCTAATTCCAGTCCTGCCTTCCTGGACACCTACAGCCTCCCCATCTGTCCCAGTGTCCAAGCACTAACAGGAACGCTGATCAGATCCCTTCCGGACCGTGGAGCCATGAGTGTTGCACACAACTCTGTACCAACAGCTCTGGGTGCAGCTACTCACCTGGGTCTTACCAACTTCTACCATCTTTATATAGATCTTTTGCCTCACTTGGGCATCAGAATATCAAGGCAGGCAATGGCAAAGTCTTCCTGAGGTCAAGATTAATGACTTCGGTGTCATTCCTGTCCACAAGGTGTATTAGCTTGTTGCAAAAAGAAATCATATTAGTTCAGTGTGACTTCTTTGGTACAAACCTGTGCTAGTTGTGATGTGTCTCCTTGCAGGCACTTACAGTTGTTGGCTTGTTCCACTCATCTTCTGAAAAGTTATGTCAAACTGAAGGGTCTGTGGTTCTCTTTTTTTAGGATAGCTATTACATTTACCTTTTTCAGCTTTCTCATCCCTGTTATCCTTTGAAATTCCCCAAGATAAATGCTTCAGATTAAGGCTGTTAGGTTGAGCTGATGTGAAAATAGCTGCTTTCCCAAGGGGCTGGGGCTATTGTGGCCAGGATGGTCTAAAACACCATAGGCAAGCCAAAGAATGTGAGCACAGATAACACCTTTTATTAGGCAAATAAATATACCTGGGAAGAATAGAGAAGTGCATGTGCCCTAAAGCTTGTCTTTTATTCTCCAAATATATATTAGTTGAGCTAATAAAAGACATTGCGTCTGCCTGCCAACCTGTGCTGTCTGGGTAGATGCTAACCTGTGCCTTGCTCAGCCAGACCAGAAACTGGTTTTTCAAATGCAGCTGTGAGACTGGAGGAGCTCATCTCCCTCCAGAACTAGGCCTCCTGCTTTGACCTGCACTGAATGAACCAGCTAAACCAGGAAAAGGAACTCAAAGGCTCTCATTTTACCTGGCCTGGGCAACCAAAGGGCATCCAGTGGAAGTGCAGGAAATTAACAATTTAGTGTCTTTCATGTCATTTAAAAAAAAAAAATGCACCAGGCTTTGCTGTACAGTTAGAGCTTGTAATAGAGCAGAGCAAAAGGCTGATGGATTTGGTTTCGATTACAGCTGCTTGCTCAAGAAGAAAAGCTGTGCTGTAAAAACACTGCAGCCCAAATGGCTCCTGCAGCCTGGGGGCTGGGAAACTCAGGCTGCAGAAGGAAAAGGGAAGCCCAGCCTGACAAACCTCTGCTCATCCACTGCCGTGGCTGGGCTGTGGAGGTGCAGTCTCACTCAGCCCAGCCTCACAGGGCTTCTCAGCCTAAAGCACCGGTGAAGGAGAGAGATTTGGCGTTAGAGGAAACTTAAACATTGCAATTGGACCGTTTCCCCTGCTTCAGAAAGAATTGCTTGTCTGTGAATGTGAGACCTCTTAAACACCACCACGCTGCCTATGTGCTCACTGCTGGCTCCATGGGCTTTCAGCCTTGCTTCATAAATGCTGTTTGACTCATGCCTGTGATAAACCTGTTGCAAGATATTATTTATATCCTGGAATAATGGTTCAGCATGGACTTTCTCTTAAAAATAAACACCATGTTTAAAAGAAAAAGCACCACACAAAACCTGCATGGATTCAGCTAAAAGGAGCTGGGACCAGCAGATCTTTAAAGGGGACACACTGGCCCAGGTTGCCCAGAGAGGTGGTGGATGCCCCATCCCTGGAGACATCCCAGGCCAGGCTGGACGGGGCTCTGAGCAACCTGATCTGGGTGAAGATGTCCCTGCTCATGGCAGGGGGGTTGGACCAGTTGATCTTTAAAGGTCCTGCCCTACCCAAACCATTCCATGATTCTATGATCTTTAAAGGCAGAGGTCTCTGCCCACTACAGATGAGTCTGGCAAGGTTCACCGGGGTTTTTTCGTGACCCCACTCCTGTTGGTAGTGCTGTCAGTGTGACATCTGAGTGCTGCTGCTTAGTAAATAGTGCCAGCAGCAAGACGGTCTCAGAGGCCAGGCTAGAGGACTTGGTACCACGGTGTTGTTTCAGCAACACTCTTCAGAGCACAGACAGAGGCAAGGTGGCATGGGATGGGTATAAATCCCACACAAACTGCACTCACAGCTCTGGGGCTGCATCTTGGAACTGGAAGTGCTGAAAGAGGCGTGAAGGTTGTAAAGGAAAGCATGAACTCCCAGCATGACAGTGAGACATCAAGCCAAACACAGAGTCTGGCTTCCTCACTGGAGTAATTCAGAGCAGAAGCAAAACCAGGGCCATCTGTTTGGGAGCGACATTAATAAATCCATCGCCGTCTGCAGTGCACACATCCAGGGCTGACACTTCAGTGGAGGTGATTGATTGATTGACAAAAAATGCGAACTAAGTCTGGAAAGAGCGAGAGGGTTTATCTAAGGTCTGGGAAACAGAATTTCAAGGAGCTTTTTAGGACCTCACCAACAAATTAAGCCATAGTTTGCTTTGAGTCTAGAAGCACCTGCATGGGAAGGGATTTGCAACAGTGGAAGCCTTTTTAAATTAGCAGAAAGAGATATAATGGGATTTGGCAGCTGACCAAATTCAAACAAGGACTAGAGCACACATACTTAGCATGGCACTAGCTTGTCTACATCCCTTAAACTCCTTCACGTTGAAACTCCTTGTCTTTTACTGAAGATGTGCTGTAGCTCCAAGAGGAGTCATTGGTGTGATGAGTTTACTGATTGAGGCTGTGTGAATCATAACAGTTACTTCTGGGCTTAAAATCTATTAAATCTACTTCTGCTTTTGATCTTGAAATGATTTGGGATTAATGGGCATCATAATACAGGGAGAGTCACATCTTTATAAGAGGTAATCACAGCTTGAAGCAGACCAGGTAGCTGCATATGAAGAGACTAACAGACTTCTGAACTCTTCAGTTCTCGAGTCTGGCCTATTTATTAGATCATGTGTTAAACAATCAAAATGTAAGCACACAGAGACAACAAGGTGTTATGATAACCGTGAGCATGGGCCGACATAAAATCAACACTATGCCTTTTTCTGCCACTGAGATAAACCTGGTGGGAAACTATATCCTTGGCCCACATGCCTGGAGAGCACATAAGGTCTCCTCTTACTCCAGGCTGGAGTTTTCCCACTTGTCAGTAAGCACAGGAAAACAGTCCTCACTTCCTGACCTGTATGGTTCCAGATCTCAAAGACTCTTAGTCCAGCTTCATCCTTGGTCCTCTAGCTGTCTGCCTTTCCACGTATTTCCTCCAGTGCTTCCTGGTCATAATTTGTCACTGGGTCACCTTCTTCAGCTCTTTACTCTTCTAATATACACATTTAAACCAGTCTGTACATCTTCACTGACCTTTAGATACCCTGGGAGGAGAGTGGTGGGGAGTTTGTCACATCTTACACTGCAGTGTGCCAGCATTCCCCAGGGGATGTGAATTGCCCCACTGACGGCTGGATTGCTCTACATGCTCCCAACACTATAAGCATTATATGGTTAAGAGAACATTTGCTTAGAAATGCTGTCTGCAACAAGAGCACAACAACAGAATAGGGTAGAGCTGCAAAACTCATCCTTCACTACACACTTGGTAGTGAAGAACATCCTGGGATCGCAGAGCCACGAGTACGTTCAGGCTAGAAGGGATGTTGAGAGGTGTCTAAACCAACCTGCAGCTCAAAGCGGGATCAGCCCTGAGATCAGACAAAGTTGCTCAGGGCTTAGGCTTCTTTTGAAAAACTCCAGGGCTGGAGATCCCACAGCCTCTCTGGAGCCCTGTTCCGCTGGCTGACTCACTGTGGAGAAAAACTTCCTTATGTCACGTTGAATCTTTCCCTGTTTCGGTTTATGGTTGTTGTGCCTTGTTCACATGGGGTGCACCCCTGTAAAGAGCCTGTCTCTGTCTTCTAGATATCCTCCTCTTGGGTGCTGGTGGGCTCCTGTTAGGTCATCCAAAACATCTCTCCTCCAGGCTGAAGAAGCCCAGCAACACTTAATGTCTCCTCAGTGCAAATCCTCCAGCCCGCAACAATCCTGGTAGTCTCTGCTGGCCTCAATCTGGTTTATCAACATCTAAGTTCAGCCCTTAAACTACCTTCTGCCTCTCTTTCCATAGGTGAAACTGGAGCTCTCCTATCCATTAGCTGAAAATTAAGACTTTTTACAGTGTGTTTTTGATCACCAGGGGCAGAGAACAGAAGCACTGAGCCAGCATAGCCACCTTCTCCTTACCTTATTTCTTTCCTCCCTAGAAAACTCCTTTCTTTTTTTTCCAGTGACCGAGGATGTGGCACCACATAACACTGGGGACAAGAGGTGAGAGTGGCTCACCCTCTTTGCTTCCTCCCACCTCCGAATGCTTCTTTCATTAACACTCACTTAGTGTTTCTTAATTAGCACATTCTGGGCTGGAGCTGCCTGCCCGTGTTGCAACCTTCTGGACAAAACCTGCTGAAGCTTTACCCATTGTATGACAGGAAATATTGGACACTTAGGCTTCTTATTAGACTGACAGCTACTCTTATACTATAGCATTACACAGGGTTTGAGTGTGGTTCTTGCCCTCAGCCTCTGTAGCCATCCTTCGCTTTACCTGTGTCTCCTAAGGGAACTTTCTCTGTGGTTGTGTAGTCACCTTTCTTCAGACTTCTGATGCCAATCCACATGACAAGTGCATGGCTGAGCTAAGACAGGAGATTGCAAAGGTTATGCAAGAAGTGGGAAGAGTAACAGGCTGAAAAATCACCCCAAAAGACCTGGTTATCAGTGGGATAACTGGAATGAAATCTCAGAACAGTCTGCAGATTTATTTTGAGGGAGTTGGTTGGTGTCCTCACTGGCATTTCAAATTTCCTGTTCATTCCTTGGATGATCTAGCAGAGAGTCCACTTATAAAGTCGTGAGAGGGCCTGGTGGCATAGAGGGTCACAAGGACTTCAGAAGACTTAGCGTCAGATCTCCACATGACTTGAAAACATTGGAGAGATGGAGGTCAATTCAGTGAAGACCTTCACAAAGTACCCAAAACATCTGCCAGGACTGACCTCAGCTGTGCTCGATCCTGCTTCAGTGCAGAGCCCAGACCAAGTTCCTGCAGTCCAAGGACTCAGAATTGTGTTAATGAGCCCAACACGGTTGATAATCTCATGCCTGCAATGTGGTGTGGTTCCAGCAGGGAGAGAGATGAGAGTTTGACTCATGTTGTGTTCGCCACAATAGCACCCAAGCCCCAGATGGTCACACAGGAAACATTGCATTTGTCTATGGTTAAATCAGGGGTTGCTGGAATAAATCAGCTCTGTTACAGGTTCTCTGCTGCTCTCACTGGGTTTCTGGCTCATTTACAGATGGTTGCTGGGGAAGTTAAATGACGAACAATAACCATTCACAATGATCCAGGCTTCTTAAGCATTTTACAGGCTAGGGAGAGCCTGGCACTATTTCCCAAGTTACCTTCTTCTCACCTTCGGATCAATTGCAGCTCTCACTTAGGAATTTTATGCATCTTTATGGCAAATAAAGTGTTAATGAAAGTATAATTACTGGAATTAAATTTGGATTTAATTTTCTGAGCACAAATGGCCCCTTTCTGTCTTCCTTTTGTTTTCTGCTTGGTTGCCAGCTGTGAAAACATCTATTTTCAGGATTGTTCTTGATGCCAAGGCACTTGCGCAGTGCCGGGCATGCAGCAGCGCAATGGGCTCATCCCCTGCTGCACTGCATCTCACTTTGCTCTCAAATGATGCTGAGCACTCCCCCGCAGTGAGGGGAAAGAGCACGATCAGCAAAGTGCCTGGAGAAACCACCATGTCTTGCTGTTTGTGGTGGCTGCATCTTATAGCACTTTTACACATAGCGTCCACATGGTTAACTGTTTTGTGGGAGAAGCAGTGGGATATAAGTGGGTGAGGCATGCTGCCTCATTTTTTTGAGGTTGCTGTTGTTTCTACAAAGCAATGGTTTCCACTATTCCTCTAGGTCAGTTTAGGCATGTCCTCTGTGCTGCTGGAGAAGAACAATTTTGGTTAGCATGTTCAGGACTCTCAAAAACATCGCCACGTTTCTGTTCAGTCTTTATTACTTGCTCCCAGATCTGCAGCCTAACAAACATGTCTAGGTTTCAGGGAGCTCCTCACACCAGCAGGATACCAGGAGGATCCATGCTTGGGATCTAATCAGAACAGAAACAGGAGAGCCTGGGAAGAACTGACCCCTTCTGAGATGATGATCTGACCATGCTGGGGGAATCTGCAGACAGAACTGGTACCCAGGTGTAGCAGGATCTCTACCATCTCCACCAAGGAGACAGATATCTCCTCTGAGGCCCCTCCGGGACAAAAGCTGCTTGCCTGACAGCATTGCCTCAGCCGGTCTCCTCTGTTCCAGCTCCAGCAACACAAAGAGCGGTGCAAGGATCAGGCCATGTTTACTGTTGTGTTGAGGCTTTCAACCTCAGTAAGTTGACAAGCTTTGTACCACTGTTTTTCTTTTAATGTAGCAGATCTGTCCACTTAGTGATGTGCAACAGCTTTGGACAACCTCTGCTAATAGGATACTTCTAGTCCTTGAATCTGGCAATTAATTGTCAGATAGACGGTGCTGCCAGCTTGGCCACTGTCTCGCTGAAGCTGTCAGCTGCGGGTTAACCTTGTTCCGTCTTTGGTACTGGTGAGACTTGCTGAGCAATTGTCCTGGTTTTGCCTTGGGAAGTGCTTACCTTAAGGACCTTAATGACTTCTACATTGTTTTCTTCACAGCCTGCCTTTATTTTGCAATTCTCTATTGCAAAGAAGCTCCATTAGTTTCAGTAGCCAGCTGAGCAGATGGGTTTATCTTGTCTATGGCACTGAAGTAATTATATTTTGATACAACAGAGGCACAGCAGCAAACAGGTAAAATTAATTCAAGTGTAGCATCCTGGTCAGTGACTCAAATCAAAGTGCAGTTTAGGGAGGCCAGCCCTGGCCCACACTGTGGCTATGCTGTTGTCAGCATGGACAATCGCTAGGAATATACCCCTCTGTTTTCCATGGATGATGTTTGGTTGGTTTTTCCCATGGCCAGTTCCTTCTTCAGAAACTTATTAGCATCAGAGAGACTGGTTACTGCTCTCATCTCTCTTCTGTTTCTGTTATAACTAAAACAGCAATGTATGCATGAAGCAATTAGATTTTAATAATGCTTTTCTAAATAGGATGTCAAGGAGCTTAGTACAAAGACTTGGGTTGGAGCCAGATCAGCATCTTAAGACTGGATTGTCATTAAAATGATTGCCTCCTGCCTGTACAGCGTACCCCAACACAGGCTGTAGATCTGCGTTTAGTCAGGGAGCAACTCGTCTTTATCTGCAGACAGGAACTGGGAGACTCCATGCTTCTGGGTGGCAGGGCCAGAGTGAGACACGGCCAGGGACAGGTCACCGGTGCAAGTGGAATTTGGGTCTGCTGGTGGGACAGGAGCATTCCCAACCCCAGCCCCATCGCCATCCCCATCACTGCATGCCAGGGAACCGATATCCAGGTCTGCCCTGGGTTGCCTCCTACAGAGCAGTCACTGATCAAGTCAGGGCAGACCTGCTCACCACTGGAAGTGTCTCTCAGAAGGAACTGAAATGCCCACAAGTGCCTGTGCCCCAGGGGGGCATTCCCTGAGCGGCCTCCCAGCATATCCCTGTCTGTCTCCTGCATTGCTTTATCCTGTCTGCTTCTGGCTGATATGCAGTACTTGAGCCCTGCGTTTGCAGTCAGGCCAAGATGAATCCTCTTCTTCTCTGTACAGCTCTTATTCAGACACTTAGGGGCAGGCCAGTGCCGTTTGGTCACCGTGAGCAACACTAACACAGCCCCAACATCACTGCAGGCTGCGCAGGCTCAGAGGCACGAGATGCCTCAACAGGCAGCGATGAGCAACCTCCACCAAGCAGCACTGTGCCAAGCCTGTCTCCAGGAGAGGATTTACACCAGGAAAGCTGCTGACCGGGAGCTCCTACAGCAAAGGGGCACGGCGGTGGGATGCAGCTGAGCCTTGTCTGTCTCTGGGGCAGGACGGGATTTCTCAGCTGCTGTAGTGGGGTGGGATCTGGGGAAGAGCAGCGTCTCTTGCTGCAGGATTTCACACATCCAGCTTCTTGCTGACCCCATTTAAGCCCTGATTTACATGCTGCAGTGTGAGTCTTAGCTGATGCGATTTAGTGTGACGTCCCACACAGTCCAGACTAATAGTGTATCTGGTTTCCAGGCCTGGGAGTGTTTGTGCGGCGTTTATCATTTGCCTGGCCGTTTCCTGTGCAGCAGGTGGAGAGAAGCTGTGCAAGTAGTTTAATTTGTGGCAGATGGGAGACACGGCCTGAAGTAAACAGGATGCGCTTTGTGAGGATGGAGGGAAAATGGGAGAAGAGGGAAAGAAGATGGGAATAATCAACCAGGGAGATGAACAGAAAAAGATCTCACTTGCCAGCAATGCCCTGCCATAGCAGAGCTGGAGAGTGCAGGCAAGAGAGGGGTGAGCAGGACACAAGCTGATCCTGTTGCACCACTTAGCAGTGCAAAGGCCTCAGCTACAATTTGGGGTACCAGGCTTGAAAGATGCGAGAAACAGGAGAGCAGCAAGGACAACACATCTGGCCAGGCAGGGAGATGCACAGAGATGTGCACCCCTCAAGAGGTCCTGGGCTGGCAGGGTAAGGAAAGCGCCACTCTGGGGTTATGAGACAGCAGGAAAAGGCTCAGGCAAAGGGTTCTGGCAGGGGTGAGAGGGATGTGCTGGCAGCCATCACCAGAGGATTGGTTGGCAGCACCATCCCAGGGAATTTTCAAAATAAATGGCCACACGGGTGATGGGAGTAGAGTGTGACAATCCACTGCTCATGGCATGTTATTCCAGGCACCCCAGGGACTGGGTCAAGTGCTGGACAAGCATCTGTCAGAAACAATTTAAAAGTAGTTGCTCCCACTGTAAACGGGGGCTGACTAGTGGACTAACCCCTCCTAGCCCTGCTCCAGGTGGTGCTGCGATGTAAATGAAACCCACACACGAGAATCTGTTGTGGCTGGAGGCAAAAGCTTTTTGGCTTTTTACTCCACTCCAGCCCTTTTACAAAGCCTCTGAGGGTCAGGGGAGGGTAATTGTCTTGCTTGCTGAGCACACAATGATTATTCTCAGTGCTTAGCACTAAATCTGTGAACTGATATGACTGAAAATCTTTTCCATGCACCTTGTGAGGAGTTTATCATCTCACCGGGCTGCTCTGTTCGAGGTGGCTGCTGTTGGCTTCTCTCAGTGACTGAGGGTAACGATGCCCAAAGGCATCTCCATCTCACACACACACATACAATACTCACAGTTAGAGAGCAGCCAGATTGTCCCCAGGGCTGGCAAAATGCAGTGTGACCTCCTGAAGGAGCAGAGAACCTGCTGCTGATGCTTCCTAATCACAGCATCTGTTCAGGGCTAAGTTAAGGCTATTTGCTCATTGGGACCATTTCAGACCATAATGTTTCTGGATAACTAAGGATACATTTTAATCCTTCACTTTAAAGATATTTTTTGGTGATACGTGAACTGAGGATATGACCACATCCCTGTTTTCAACCCAGAAAATGCAGAAGACCAGCTGTTTTCAATGGCTTTGGTGGGTTTCTGTGGCTGGTACTGGGATAAATTCAGAAAGAGTTAACAAGTCATTGCAATGCCCAGTTCAGAGTAGCTGTGGGGCCCACCATGGGCCCTCTCCGCCCTCAGCTTGGCCTTGGTCACTGAAGTTTTCATGCATGGCTGCTAAATGTGGTCTTTGTATGGCTATATTTAGGTGCCTAAATTAGTGGTGTGTCAGAGACATTGCTTGTGGCTCTGGAGTTAGAAAGAACAGGGAACATTCAGGGTGCTTGGAAGCCAAATTGCTTTTTTGACAGCCCAAACAGAAGAGCCCAGTGCTAAGCCTTTCTTAGCCCTTAGGTGAACTTGGTCTTGCCCATCTTGCACCCCTCGGTGCCCACCAGCACCCTCCTCATCCTCCCCTGTGCGCGGGGCCGGTGGGTCCATGCTCGGCACTGCGGTCGCTGTGAGACGGGCTGTGCGGTTCAGCAGCTCCTGTGCTCAGCCAGGGCGTTCAGCTGGATCAGGACAGCGAGTGCTTTCCGAGGGCACTGGCCATGCCTCATTAAATCCTGTTAGCACAACTTGCCACAACGTGCTTCAGAGGCTCACTGCTCAGTGTTCCCTGAGCTCCTTGCTGCGGGTCGGCAAATATTGCACCGTGGCACCGATCTGCGCAAAAGCCAAACTCCTCCATGGCTTTGCCAGAGGCTGCCAAAACCCACAGGGAAGGGTTTGGCCTCTGCTGTGTGCATGTCTTGACTGGAGAGCACTTGCAAGGAGGGTGCGCAAGGGTGTGGGGTCCCGGCTGGCCTCTGGCAGAGCAGACACAGAGCTGTGGTGACAGCTGTCCTCCCTTATGGCCATGGATCACAGAATCACAGAATGTCAGGGGTTGGAAGGGACCTCGAAAGCTCATCCAGTCCAATCTCCCTGCCGGAGCAGGAACACCCAGATGAGGTTACACAGGAAGGTGTCCAGGCGGATGAGGGCTGGACCTTGCTGTTAGCTCTGTGCTGCTGCAGAGCCTGTCCTTTCCATCATACATTCTCTTCTCCCTCCCATGGGTGTTTGTAGGCCAGCCAGCCATGCGACGTGCTGCAGGCAGGTACTCACCTTTTAGATACAGGTGACCCTTGCCCTCATCCCCTGGTTGTCCCCTGGTTATCACCCAGTTCCCTCCAGTTTATTCTCAGCAATACTCGCAACCCCTTCCAGCTCTGATCCAATTTTGTTCACACCTCTTGCCAGTCAGATATTGCTGACCCTTGCTCCCATGCCTTTATTAGCCGATGTGTGCTGCTGAGCCACAGGCTGGTCCCAATGCTGTGTCTTGGCTGGTTCCAGTGGCTTCACTGAGGACTTCCAGCCAGCAAGGGCAGGTCACTTGTGGCCATGAGACCTGTCTGCCTTGGCACATGGCCTGGTGCAGATGCTAGCAGAGATCTCTGAGTCAAATATGTGAGCTGGAACAAGGAGAGGTGCTTGCCCTGAACAACACAGGTTTTAGCTGAAGCTGGAGGGATGAGCATCTTTGAGGCAAATGATCCTGTGTCTTTGCTGATGCTTGAACAATCCAGTCATCCCCCTGGGCTTTTCTGCCGGTTTCGTTCCCTGCAAGCAGAACATTTCCTGCGTCATTTATTTCCAAACAATCGCAAAATAAGCCTAAATCCTTATCTCCCGTCTGTCAGCTAATCCTTCTGCGGGCCAGGAGCAATGCTGTCAAATCAGGCTGTGAGTGTGACTTGAGGGTCTCCGTGGTTTGATAAGCACATTGCTGCTGTGTGTAAATGGGCTTCTTGAGAGCCCAAAAGTGGTTCTGGCACAGACACCATCCCCAGCTCAGCGTAACTCCAGCTTCGCCCGCTGCATAGCAGCATCAGGTTGCAATAGAGCCATGATGGGGTAGGTTTTGGAAGGCTTCAGGGCTGCAGGTCGTAACATACCCCTGTTGATGCATGTTTGGTTGGTGGCCCAGGGAGCCGGTGAGGAAAATTTTTCTGTGTTCATGAAGGAGCTTGGGTTTCCTTGGTCTTCCCAACAGAAATGCTCCAGGGACGTTTATTCTTTGCTTTCATTCATTAACTTTGCTGGACCCGTCACTGGCATATTGCTAATGGAGGAGCCCTTACCCTGGAGGTACCACCTTGGCCTACCCCTGAGCAAGGCAGAAGGAACAAGAAAAAGTCTTCTCCAGAAGGAACATACTTCTGAAGTCCTGGCAGGCTGTATGCCCCATCCAATAAGGATGGGAGTTTTGGGCAGCCCCGTTGGTGGCTTCTGGGAGCTTCTCATCTCCTTCAAAATCAGTCCGTAAAAGCTTAAAGCCCTTTTGCATGGAAAGCTGGTATTCTAGGTCACTGGGTTGCTTTGTAAAGTGGCCAGATCCTGTCCCAGCGCAGCTGTGCCCAGGAACCCCATCCTGCCGCGAATGGCAGGGACTGGCACTGGCAGTGTCATGATGGCAGCAGAGCAAAGCCAGGTCTGTGCCCTTGGCCAGGGCTCAGCGGGGGGAAGGGTCCCCTCTGCCCCCAAGGCAGTTATAGGGACTTTTCTGTCTATGTTCCTGCCAGCATGGTTGACTTCCGTGATACTTTAAGACATAAACATCTTAAAATAAACATGTTTTGCTTTGTTTAATGGAAACCTTACAGCAGATGTTTTATGATTATTCCACCAATGGGAAAAAAAAGGAAAAAAAAGAAAAAAAAGACACTGAAAAGTGCTGGCATCATGGATTTTATGGAAAAGTTTTATTAACTCGGCAGTTTACTGTTCAGTGAGGGAATGAAGGCGTCAGCCAAGACACAGGGTATCCAGTTTAAATGAGTCCCATGTCCTGGATGTAGAGTTGATTACGTGCCAGTGTAGGGAGAGCTGAGGCTGGGGCTTCCAGGGTGGGGGATCTGGGGTCTTCAAATAGCCAGTCCTTGTCCTCATCCTCATCCTTGTCCTTGCTCTGCCCTTGCCCCTGGGGCTCCACCTCAGTCATCTTCTTCCTGCTGCTTCCCTCCCAGTGTCTGTACTCACCTTTGGGGCTGGGACGACCATCAAGGGTCCTGCAGCAGTTGTGCCCACACTGCTGACAGGGTCAAGAGCCCCGTGCCTCAGTTTCTCTGCCTGGAGAGCCAGAGCAGAGCTTGCGATAAGGCAAAGGGAGTGTGAGGGCAGTGGGGGACTTTGCCATGGACACAGCAGCATGGCGACATGTAGACAGCCCGCTCCCCATCTCACCTCCCAGGGGTCATGCCCCGTCAGCGGGCCAGAGTCCGTTCCCTTGCAGAGCCTTTTCTGCCCCTGCCATGAGCTTTCCTGACACGTCCCTCATCACTGTTTCAGCCAAGAGCATTTTGCTCTCCTGCTGGGAACTGTTGACAATAAAATCAATGCAAATGCTGCTGTGCGCGTCTCTAGTACTCGTTCGATGAGCTCCTCAGGGACAGATCTCCCATGTAAGCTCAGCTCTGCATCTGTCAGCTCCGTGGGGGGGATGCTCTGCCACGGCTCCCTCTCAGCTCCCAATGAGTCCCGTGGATGTGCTGGAAGCCGGGATGCAGGCGGAGGATGGGTTTATCTACACGCGGGGTGTCAGAGCCCTGTGAGTGCCCTTTCTGCACCTGGCTGCTGCATTTGTCAGGAGGGGGAGCCCATTGGCACACTGAGGTGACGCTTTCTCGCATCGCACACAGTCCGGGAAATCGCAACAGCTGTGCTTTAAGAAGGGCTGCTCCTCGGAGGCCTGACACAGGTGAGGCCCCTGGATTTGTAGGAAGCTGCCATGTGCATCCAAGCGAACACTGCGGTGCTGTGGTGGTGCCGCCAGCCAGCCTGCAGAGCCGCCCGGGGAAAAGCAGATGGAGGAATAAAGGGAAACTTTCCATTCCAGTGCCCCTGAAAGGACATTATAATTTTGCTTCCCTGTGTCATCCTGCTTGCCTGGTTATGTGGCGTTAAATTAGGGCTCTGGTTCGGTTACGGCTCATTACAAGCTTACGCGTGGCTTTGTTGCAGCTTGCTCAGAAGCACCAAAGGAGCCAAGCCAGTGTGAAAGTCAAGGTTTTAGGGACAGCTTGATGAGTAGGAGCTGAGCCTCATCTGTGGCTGGTGACTTCAGCACTGTGCCCATGAACCTGGCATTACTACCTGGAAGGCATCAGTCAGGGACCCACCTTGACCCTACCAGTGGGGAGATCAAAGGGCTTGGGATGGAGGTATGTTGCTTAGTGATGGCTTCAGCATCTCCTTTTCCCAGTTGAGCAAAGCAGTTGCCTCTTCAGCCTGTCCCACAGACCTGTGTGTGGTGCTGCGTGTGGCGCAGGGAGCCAAAGGGAGTGTTTTGAATGCTGTCAGACAGCAAAGCAGCTTTTCTGCAGAAATAGCTAAGTCCTGAAATACCCCAAGCAGCTGTGTTTATCCCAACACTCTTGCTCAGAGCAATGCTCGGCTGTGACGTGGGCCATTAGTACAAACATCCTTCTCAGTGCTCACCCGGACCAGGGCTACCAAGGGTATTGCTCACTTAGTGGTGTTAATACAAACCAGTACCGTCCCAGCATGCAATCGATGGACTCTGCCAATAAAAACAACCATGGCTCATCGCAGTTCTCAGGCAAGGAGCAGGGCTGTATTCTTGGGAGAAGCGGGGTTTCCACATGTCCTCATTCCTCCCAGCTGTGCCCTCGGGCAGCCTAAGAAACCTCTGCTCTGCCAAGGTTGTGCTGGCCTGGAACAAGGGAGCAGCCCAGGGATCCCCTGGGGACTCGTTTCACCCTCAGTGATGCCCACATTTGCTAGAGAAATGTGGTGAGATCTCTGCAGCCCTATGACTTTCTCTTTGTTGTGCCCTGGCATTTCTTTCGAGTGCTGAAGGTGTATGTTTGTAATTGCTGCACCCTGGGGCCATTAGAAGAGTTGATTCAGCAGGAGGATAACTGATCTTTTCTAAGCTGGGAGGGAAGAAAGCAAGTGGCCTCCTTGCTCTGCCGCTGTGTGCTGCTCGCTTGGTCTCCCGAGAGCATCCCCGTGCACGGGCTGTGCTTTGGGGGTGCCGGGAGGAGCTGGCACAGCAGTTTTCTTGGGCTGCCTCCAAGCCCAGCTGGTGATGTTCCCCCTTGCTGTGGCACTTGTGTTGGGGACGCACTGTCACCTCTCCCAAGCCTGCCTGTCACACTGGGTACCGGCCCTCCTGCTTGCCCATGCTTGGCATCTACATTATGGGGTGCCCAGGGGCACGCTGAGCACAGAGGAGCTTCCCAGCCCCAGAGCAGGGACGCTCCCCAAATCTACCAGCATCACAAGAGCCAGCAGGCTGGTGAAGGGGAAGGCTGTGAACAGAAGGCAGCACAGAGCAAAGGGATGTGGTGACTGGGTGAATGCTGCTTTGGAGGAACCCCATGGGCTAGACGCTCAGCAGCAGGAGGCCTGGTTGGGCTGAATGCATGTTGGAAAATTCCTCTGCTGCAGCTGCGTGTGCTATGACATGCATCTGGAGAACCAAAACCCGGACACCAATTTCCCAAAGACTCCACACTCCACTGAGAGCAACACACTGATGCTGTAGCCCACAGCCTGGGGACACGCTCTGCCCAAAGCAATGGGTGGCACTGGTATGCTTAGCAGGAACACTGTCCTCCACCAGCCCTGAAAGCTTCTGCTGCTCCCAAGAAAGCAAGGACTGAACTGAACAGGCTTATTTCCCTCGTGCTATGTGATTTCTCCTGAGATGCTGGCAGTTTGCTGTAGCACCTGGGGACCAAGCCCCTGTGAGGGCTGGGATGGGTGCCAGGGGCTGTGAGATGGGCTTGTCCTCACCACCAATGCTGGGGCATGTGTCAGGGCTGGCACTGCAGCACGCGGTGAGGCACAGGGACAGGTTTGGAGTGTGCCCAGGGGCAAGGGAGGCTCAGTGACAAGCTAACAGTCCACCTGGGACTCATGCTCCTGGATTAGGGGCTCTCAGCACCCACCTGCCCTCCTGGGGAAACAGATTTGGGTGCAAAAGGGCCAATCCCTGCTCCTGGGGCTGCGTTTTCCCAGGAGCACTGGAATGTGTGGGGGAGGTTTTGGGGAGGTTTGGACATCTGCGTTACTGTGACTGCTTTGGGAGTTTTGCATGCCTTGGCACGTCCCCAGTGTCTGGGGGAAAAGCTGGGGGTTTAGAGGGCAGTCAGGTCCCACAGGGCTGAGAAGGGCTGGGAGGAGAAAGGCAGAACATGGTCTGTGTCACTGTGGATCAATAGATCCACTCTCATCCCCACCTAAACCTTTCCTTACTGCCCTTCCTCAGACCCTGGGGACTTTTACACATCTCATGGCACCTTAGGCTTGAAATACAGGGACAGGCAGAGGCATCCCCATGTGCATCAGCCCCCAGCGAGGGCCCTGAGCTGGGACACAGCAGACCAGAATCCTTCCCTGCGCCAGACCCCTCCCCATCCACACTGTCCTCCCTGCTCTCAGCTCTGCTCTGCTTGCTTTCTTTGCAGGAGAAGAAAGGCCAGGAGGTTAAGAAGGGTCCAGAGGTGGAAATTCCAAAGCTGGACAAGCTGCTTAACCTGGTGAGAGAGCCGGAGAACAAGACAGAGGAGTGAGCGGGGAGAATGACGGCTCTGCTGGGAACCACCTGCCAGACAAACCCAGCTTTGATGGCTGGCTGCTTGGCACGCAAGCCACGGGCTCTGTGCTGCCCGCTCTTTGCATAGCGGGAACACTTCGTCTCCATGCCCGGATGAATAAACAGGGGTGCTGTGAGAGCCGCAACATGCAGCCACCTCTGGGGTCAGACCTCACCGTGCTCGGTCCTCCAGAGCTGCACAGCCCTCAGCTCTTCCCATCCTTGGCCGGGTTTGTACTGGGTGAGAGCCCCAGGGAGGGCAGGTGAGGGCTGGTCCCACCAGCCCTAGGGAACCTCAGGGCTGCAGCTTGTGGCAGCCAGTCCCACCATGAGCAGTGGCCAGAGAGAATGAGCGCTGGGCTGCAGCCCCACAGCCAGTTGTGGGGTCAGCTGTGCACAGCTCCCTGGATTTTGGGGTGGCAGCCTAAGCCAGAGAGTGGCTGGGGTCCTGGCCTGTCCCCCCATGGCCGCTCCTCTGTGGCAGAGGGACATGCCATCGCTGCAAACAGGGTACCACAGCAGCTGCCAGCCACCAGTTTCAGGATGCTCACAGCTCCCCTCTCCCCAGCGGGGCTCGGCCGCCTCTGCCCAGCCGGCAGCTGCTGTAACGACCAGGCGCTGGGGTCTGCAGAGCCTCCCCATGGCTCCGCAGAGCCTCCCCATGGCTCCGGTGCTTTGCGGCAGAGGGATTAGCTGCTAAGTGGCTGCGGTGACAGCAGGTGCTGTGGTGGCCTCACCGCATGCTGATGAGCAGGGCGGGCTGTCACCGCTGGAGCCTTGTGCACAGCTGTTGGGACTGGGGACCAGAGGCACTCGTTCCACCAGGCAGGGGTGGTGGCAGGGTTCCTCCATCTGCTCCACTGGCCTGCGTCCCCTGCAAGAATCCCTGCAACCTAAGGCCATGGCGTGGAAACTCTCTGGTGCCTCTAGCACTGGGGTGCTCCCTGCTGACAGACATGCTGCAGGCATGAAATATCCAGCCAGGTTCCTTGCCCAGCATTTAAAAGCCACAGATGGATGTAGACATGAGCCCTTCCTTGTCACCATCGCCAGCCAACTGCCCACAGTCCTGCAGAGCCATTGACCACCGGCCCTGAGACAGCCACTCCTCAGCCCTGCGGGATGGGCAGGACACGCCGCCTCCCCCAAATTTTCCAGGGCAGAGCTCAGAGACGCCACCTGGGTCCTACAATCAGTTTATTAGTCTAGTAAAAACACTGCTGCAAAGGGATGCGTTAGCTATACCTGACATGAGGAGGAACCGCAGGCTCTGCCCAGCCCGACCAAGCCCACACAGGGACCGTGGCCGGCCTCCCTCCCAGCACAGCCCACCCCTCTATCCCCATATTGCAGCAGCTGTGCCAGCAGGGACCTTGGCTATTGCTCAGCTCTGGGATGGGCAGGGCAGAGCCCTCTGGAACCCACAGCACCTGCAGGCAGGGCAGGGGAAAGCAGCTGCCGGGCTTGGAGACAAGCCAGACTACCAGCATCCCTCCCCACAGAGCCACTGTGGTCCCCAGGGAGCAACGGGGCTGCAAGACCCTTCAGTGCTGTTCGGCCAGGCACCCTCATCTCTCCCTGTGTCTCCCATCTCCCCAGCAAAAAGCCATCCCAGGCTGCTCTAGACAGGGATGGGGATGCCAACGAGGGTACATCTGCTGCCTACAGGCAGGCCAAACCCCACCGGCTGACCTCAGCTGGGAGCAGGCAGGAGGGCAGGCAGGGACACGCAGCCAGCGAGGAGGGCCATTTGCCTGGCAGTGTTAGTGCTAGCGCTGGAGGGGACTGACAGACAGACCAGGGACAAACAGACAGACCATGCAGACCCTCTCATGGCTTGTTAAACTGGCTGCCAGAGCAGACGGGTGCCAAATGCCCTTCTGAGGCTGTGGCTACACAGCACTCCAGGGCCATCCCCAAAGACACCCGAACCTGCTCGGCTGGTGGGGCCCGCTCGGGGACAGGCGCCTGTGCCAGCTCTGCTGTGAGCCCCTGACCAGCCCCGCTCAGGTCTGCGACATGGTGGCCACTGGCCCAGACCACGAACACGGGGTGTGCTTGAGGGCAGGGCGCCTGCGGCGCTCGCTGGCTGCTGCAACAGGCAGGATTGTCCCTGTAGCATGTCCCCAGCCGCTCTCGCTCCATCCCCATGGTCACCGTGGGCATCCACAGGGACTTCACACACCAAAACCATGCAGGCAACAGGCTATGCCCCACATCATGGCCCCTGAGAGCAGCTTGACATTCCCTTTGCTCTCATCCTGCCCCATCCAGCACCCCAGTCCCAGCACAGGCATCCAGGCTGGCGCGGTGCCTTCGGCACAGCCAGGCACCCAAGTCCCCGAGCAGCTCAGGGCTGCAGCAGGTACTTCTCTTCGTTCCTTGCCTCATCCACATCAGAAGCCGGACTCTTCCTGGGGCACGAGGGGGTCCTGCAGGCCTTGCAAAGGATGAGGAAGAGGATGAGGATGAGCAACACGATAACACAGTTAAAAGAAATTGCCACGACCGCGCCGGTGGAGAGAGCAGCCCCCATCGCCGCTGTCCCACAGGAAAAAGCAGGGCCCACAGCTCGGCCCCACACGTGGGATGCCAGCGCAGCGATCGAGCGTGCAACCTCCACCCGCTGGCATTGGCAGGGGACAGAAGCGATGGCGGTGGTGCCGGTGGTGGGATGGGGCTGGGGCCAGGCAGGCAGCAGGGCGGTGTCACCCTGTCACAGTTTGGCCACTCGCAGCTGTCCTGGGCTTCGCTGCACCGCTGGGAAAGATCGAACAGAGATCTTCCTCAGCTTCCCCTCCTCTGGCAGGTCGGTGGGGACACGGGGTCCCTTCTCCTCCCTCCTGCACCTGGAAGAGAGAAAGTCATGGTCACCACCAGCACAAGCAGAGTGGCTGCCCGAGCCCCTCAGGAAGGGCTGTGGGGATGCCCGCGGGCGGCGACCCAAAGGGCTCCGATGGGATTTGGAGGCTGCAGCAGCTCCCAAGTCGGCTGCTGTTTGAGGGGACCTTTCCAACGCCCCACACCCCAGCTGTCCCTGCCCCATCTCCTGCAAGGGCCACCAAGCTGGAGGTGTCCCCAGTGGGAGACCCATTGCTTCACCCCAGACCAACCCCCCCTGCCCGGGGCATTCCCGGGGTGATTTCTGGCAGACTTAGCCCAGCTCTTGTCCCCTCTCTGCGTTCCGCCTGCTTTTCCTGCCGCCTGGACCCCTCTGTGAGGTCCCGCACCCCAAAACGGGGCGAGCAGCAGGTGGGGGTCCGGGGCAGCCCCCCTTGTGCATTTTACCCGAGTCGGGCAGAGCTCCGACACGCCGGGGGTCCCCGGTGCCTGGAGCCCCCGCCCCGCCGAGGAACGGGACACTCGCAGAGCCCCCGGCCCGCAGCGGCGCACCGGGCAGCAACAGGTCGCGCCGAATCCGCTCGCCCGCCGCGGGGCCCCGGCCTTACCTACCTGCCACCGCTCCGGGAACCGCCGGGACCCCGCCGGCGGGCGGGCAGCGCTGCCGGAGCCGGGGCCCGGTGCGGAGCGGGGTCCCGGCGCGGTGTCCCGGCGCAGAGCGCTGTGCCGGCGCCGGGCCCCGGTGCGCGGTCCGAGTGCGGAGCGGTGCCGGTGCCGGTGCGGACCCAGGCGCGGTCCCGCCGCCTCCGGCCGCACAGCGGGCGCTGCAGCCCCGCGCGCTGCCCGCTCCCTCCCGCGGGCACCGGAGGGCGGGCCCTGCTGGCGCCCCGCCCCGTCATTGGTGGCCGCCCCCCATCGCCCTCGCGCCATTGGGCGAGCCCGCGGCTCAGGACCCGCCTCCTCGGACGGCGCCCACGTGAGGGGCGGGGAGCAGCGCGCGCTCTGCCGGGCCGGCCCGGGCGCTGCCCGTGCAGGGTGTCCGTGCGGTGTGTCCGTGCGGTCTGTCCGTACAGCCCTGCCCCTCCTGCCCTGCCCCTCCTGCCCTGCCCCTCCTGCCCTGCCCCTCCTGCCCCGCCCCTGCCCGGACTGCCCCGTCCCCGCTGCCTGCCCTGCCTGTGCTGTTTTTCCGCCCTGCCGTTCCGCTCACCCTCCGCTACCCTGCCTGTCCTGGCCGCGGTGCTGTGCCTGCCCTCCTGTGGAGTCTTGTCCTGCCCGCGCTGCGTTGTCCTTTTCTGCCTGTACTGCTCTGCCTGCCCTGCCCGTGCTGCCTTCCCCACGCTGCCCCTGCCTGCCCGGCCCGTCCTGGTCCTCCTGCTGCCTTGTCCTGACCGAAACCACCTGCTGCTGCCCGCCCTGCACACACACACACGCTCACCCCGGCACCCTGCACACAGGGGCAGGTGATGCTGGGCTGGGGTCCCTTCCTGGACACGGGGCTGCGGGCAGGCAGAGGATGGGCACAGGCAGCACCCCAGCCCGTGGAGGTGGGGGGTACAGGTCATTTAAGGACACTCAGTGCCCTGGGAATCTGGGCAGCAGAAGCCTCATAGGCACAGCCACTTCTCCTCCTCCTGTCCAGGGGGAAACTGAGGCACGGGGCAGCCCATCCCTGCTGAGCCACAACCACCAGGCTACACATGGGGACTGGAGCTGGAGATGCTCTGGTGTGGGGTGTCACCCCAAAGCAGGGATGTTCCTGGTGAAGGACAGATATGGCACGCAGGGGAGGTGGCTGAGGGGCACACAGGACTCTCCCCACAGCTGTGGGGGCTCATGAAGACCCTCAGGGATCAGGTCCCAGCACCCGCAGCTGCTCTGAAAAGCCACGGCTGGGCCTGGTGTGGCACGCAGCTGCTCCCTCTCCAGCCCTGGGGAAGGAAAGCTCCGGTGCGGTCGTGGCTGCAGCACCCAGAAGCGAGATCTGCCGCAGCCAGTCGAGGTAACTTCTGAACGGCAGAACAACAGTAAAAATCGCTTTGCAGCTTTGATGAGGTGTCAAACATGCCACTGACACGAGGCAGGATTACACAGGCTGTTTGAATATCTGTCTCTCTGCTCTGAGGGTGTTTTTACAGTAAACAAACACATCCCTTGTTGCAATGTCAGAAGCTGTCTGATCAGACACTCGAGCATCTTTCCTCCTTTGGTGCAAGGGAGCAGCAGCTGGAAATAGCACCAAGATACATCAGCTTAACTCTGCCCTGTCCCCACGTTTCACCCGTGCTGTCAGAGCAGAGAGCTCCAGGCATTTCCCCAAGCACCTTGTAAGCTGTGGTGACAACAGCTGGGCAGAGCACGATGGGGCCTCCAGAACAGGAGGACAAGGAGCGCAAACCCAGCACTGTCCCAGCTCGTGCTGATGTGAGGCAAACGCCCGCATGCTGTGTGAGAGGGTGAAGGCTTGTCTGAGAAGACATCAGGTAGCATGCGTAACACCCCTCTCCCCTGCTCCCCCAATTTAGATAAAACCCCTTCTCCAAATGCTCCTTTTCTGTCAACTTGACAAAAGCAGAGCATCAGGCCTAGCTGGAGCTCACCAACATGGGCAGCGAGCCAGAAGAGCAGGCAGGACAGGCAGGTCTCAGGACACAGTGCGAGCAGGGGCTGTTCTGGAGAGAGCTCGGTCTGTCACAGGGAACAGAACTTTCTTCCTGCTCAGCGTTACAGACCAGCGTTGCTCCAGAAAGGAAACCTACGCAAAAAAAGATTCTCTGTTCTGTGCTTCACTCAGCAGAGTTTGGGTCAAAGTATTTTTGAGACTGCAGTTCTAGTGGGTTTAAAAGAAAGAATACCAAAAAGCTTCCCAGAAAAAAAAAAAAAGCAACCTTCACCTTTCTTTGATATTAAAGGTGAACAGCCAAGGCAGGAAGAAAACCTTCCCCCCACATCAGGGTGCGTTTACAGTCGTGAGACAAAAAAACTCGCAGGTCCCCTCGCCCTCCAGAGAGCTGAAGGAGCAAAGTTTCAGCCGGCAGCCGCAGCCACGCTCACAGGGTGACCTCCAGTGGGAGGAGGAAGACATGACAAATTTCAAGTTACATGAAAAGGAAACTTTATTTTAAACCTATTTTGTGCATTATAAAGGCGTAGAAAGGGGGAAGAACAGGGTCCTTTGGAGCTTACCATTACCACCACCCCAGAGCACTCACGCAGAGACAAAATTTCAGGCTGGTTATGACGAGTCAACTCCTGCCGCTTTGGCAGAGAGGTGTAACCGTCAGCTCCACCCAGGCGAAAGGAGGATGGAAAGGGCGCGACACGCACACAATCGCAGATGGAGTTGTGTCCCTGCAGTCCTACATTCAAACTGCCCAACAGGCTCAGCAGCAGACAGACTTTCAGGCACAGAAGACGTTGCCGACCCAGCCCCATGCCCCACTGCCCACTCTCAGGAGCTCCAGTGATGCAGGCAGCAAGCAGCTGGGGGAATCCCCATTGGGTCTCATCTGTCCTCTGTACCGCAGCAAGAGGGCACCTGCCACAGCAGCGGGCACCTGGCACGTGTGGCCACTGCCTGGGCTGCTGCACCGCCCTGAGCAGCCAAAACCCCGTAGCGAGCAGCCACTCCATGGGGGGCAGCGACAAGACACCAACGGTCCTTGCTCAAGCAGAGACGACTCCTGCCTCCCCTGAACCGCACGCTAAGGAGCACAGCCTGGCAGCCTTTGACAAGGGAACTTGTCAAAACACAGTTTTAGACAGCTACAATCACATCAATTTTGAAACAGTTAACTTCTCCTGCCCTCCCCTAACCACTCCGCAAGCCCCCATGTCCAGCAGCAGCTTTCCAGCCACAGCAGCTGGCTTGTTGCCATAACGTCCCCAAAATACACCCAAACACAGCGTGGGTGCCTCAGGACTTGGCGCAGGACTCCCCGGGCGCTCCTCCAGCAGGACAAGGGTGCTTCCCCATGCTGCCAGCTCCCCTGCCTCCACCCTGCTTCCTCTTCATCTGGCCCTGGGAGTCCGCTTTGAGCGTCTCGATCCAAAAGGTGTCAAAGGAGCCCGGAGCCTGGTATCCCGGCTCGTGGGGATCGAGGGCATCCTTGCTGAGTAGGACACATATGGCTGGAATGTTTCTCTTCACTGTCAAGGCATCGAGGCCTGCCTCAGGCACAATGGGTTCCCAGATCTCTTCGATCTGTTTGAAGAGCACTTTGGTGATCTGGTGCAGCTCTTTGAGCCTTCGTTTCATGATTTCCACACAAGTGATGGTCTTGCTGACGGCCTTGCCCGAGCCAGTGAAAAGGATCTGCCTCACTGAGTCCAGCTCCATCTTGCTGATGGCATAGCTCATCAGATTTCTGATTTTGCTCCCATCCTTCACCTTCATTTCAATAATATCAGGGGGTAGGTCAGTGAAAGGAAGAGGACAAGGTTTCTCCACAATTTTGGTCTTCTTATAGTTCTCCATTCTGCAGTGTTGAAAGGAAAACAGATCCATTAATACAAACGCCCACTAAAATGGCTGCACAAAGAAACTCTCATTCCAATTAGCTGCAACCTTTCGTCTAAGGGGCACTCTGAGCTATCAGAGTTGGGGATCCTGAAAAAACACATCCAAAGGATCAGCAGGAATGCCCTGCTCATGCTGAGGGGTCACTTTTACCCCACTGCTCCTCAGCACGTACCTACAGCATGAACACTGCCACAGCGCAGCCTGGACCCCGACAGGCAGGTGCTGAAATGAAGACAGTTGGTGCTGTGGGCCTAACCAGGATGAAGTAGAAAATACAGGCAAAACGAGAGAACAAATGGGTGAGCTGAGGTTATCAGGAACAGAAGACAGGGGGATACTGACCACAGCTGCACCCTGTGAGACAAATCAGACCGTGCACATGATGAATCCAGGCACAGCTCACCTGCCGCAGCTCAGGTCTGTTGCAGACACAGGCTCGTGGGGCTCTGAGCCTCATAACTGGCCAGCACAGCTGTAAGGCCAGGGACTGGAGACTTGATGAAACAGGGCAGGTCATAGGGGAGACAGCAAGTCAGGGGTTGCAGGCAGGGGACGCAGGACCAGGAAGAAGCAAGACAACAGAAAGGCACATGATGAACAAAAAAGCAGCTCTCTGAGGGAAAGTAAACAAAGACAGGTTCAGCTTTCGAGCTCCCCTCTCTGCCAAGACAAGGGCCCTCTACACCGCCTTCCCTACCGATGCCTGCCTAGTCTGCGTAGGATACCCCACTCCCCTACACAAAAAGCCCAAGGTACCCAAGAACGAAGCACTAAAGCTCTGTAGGCTCGTGAGCCGTGTTTCACCCAGAGGCAGCACCTTGTACCCCATCCCCTGTGCACACAGAGCAGGTCAATGCCCCTCTCTGTCCCTCTCCCGAGGCCGTGGCTCCCAGCATGGGCTTCGCTGGGGCAGAGCAGCAGCAGGCCCTGCTACAGGGGCTGGGGACACGGCTGCGACAGGCGATGCGGGCAGGCAGAGCACGGCGGGGAAGGTCGAGCTGCCCGGGCCCGGAAAGCCCCGGCACTGCCTGGGGGCTGCGGCGGGGACGGGTGAGGGGGCTCGGAGAAGCCACTGCTGTGGGGATGGGGGGCACACGAGGCTGCTGTCGCAGGGAAGGGAACGCGCGGGGGGGGCAGAGCAAGGGCCGGCTACCACAGAATCACAGAACGCCAGGGACTGGAAGGGACCTCGAAAGATCATCCAGTCCAATCCCCCCGCCAGAGCAGGAACACCCAGATGAGGTTACCGGGTGGGGGGAAGCCGGATGGCTCCCACAGGGCCCAGCGGGGGCGGCAAGGCCGCCGCTGGGGGGACGAGGCGGGCGGACGGGCCGCGCTAGGAGGGCCTGTGGGGAGGCCGGGCTGCACTACAGGGTCCCACGCAGCGGCCAGATGCCCCTCCAGGGTCCCGGGCTGCACTCTATGTGCCCGCGGAGCGGCCGGGCCTCGCTATAGCGGGGCTGGGGGGTGCGGGAGAGTCTCTCACCTGCCACCACCTCCGCGCTCCCCTCACGGCAAGATGGCGGGCGGAAGGGGCGGGCGGAAGGAAGGAGGCGGGGCACAGCGCCCTGGCCCCGCCCCGCGCGTCACTGCCCCGGGGAGCAGCGGTGGGCGGGGCTCCGCGCGGCCGTGACGTCAGAGCGGGGAGCCCGCCGCCAGCAGCCGGATTTCCCGCGCTCTGGGCGGCGGGGGCTGCGGGGTCTGGGGGAGCGCCCTGCGGTCCTGCCCACCCCGGTCACAGTCACCCTGTGTTCCCAGGGTGGGCACCCCCAGGCTCCCCCCTGCCCCGGGCGTCCCCGTGAGCACATGTCGTTCCTGAAGCAGCCTCGCAGCGCTGCCGGCTGTCCGACTGGGAGGAACGGGCGTTGGGAATAGTGTGACCAGCGGGTCGAGGGAGGTTGTCCTCCCCCTCTACTCAGCTCTGGTGAGGCCACATCTGGAGTTCTGTGTCCAGTTCTGGGCTCACCAGTTTAAGAAGGACAAGGAATTACTGGATAGAGTCCAGTGGTGGGCTACAAAGATGCTGAGGGGTCTGGAGTATCTTTCTTATGAGGAGAGACCGAGAGAGCTGGGTCTGTTCAGCCTGGAGAAGAGAAGCTGAGAGGGAATCTCATCAGTGTTTATAAATATCTCAAGGATGGGTGTCAAGAGGATGGGACCAGACTCTTGTCACTGGTGCTCAATGATGAGGGGCAATGGGCACAGACTGAAACACGGGAGGTTCCACCTGAATACGTGGAGAAACTTCTTTACTTTGGGGGTGCCAGAGCCCTGGAACAGGCTGCCCAGAGAGGCTGTGGAGTCTCCTTCTCTGGAGACATTCAAACCCATCTGGACACATTGCTGTGTGATCTGCTCTGGTGAACCTGCTTTAGCAGGTGGGTTGGACCAGATGGTTTCCAGAGGTCCCTTCGAACTCCAACCATTCTGTGATTCTGTAATGTCAAGTCCCAGCCCAGTCCCAGCTGCGCTCCCAGGCACCCACAAGGAGCCAGGGGCTCTCTGCAGGCTGGCAGCCCCACCGCCACGTGCCCAGGGGTGAGCTCACTGACCAGGGGCCACTACAGGGATGGCCAGGCTCCTCTGGGCTTCTCTGCTGGGATCCTGCCCCATTCCTGCAAGGGTCCCAGCCCACATACAGCAGGTCCATGTCTCACCAAGCCGGAGGGTTTGGGACCCTTCCAAAAGCACCACTTCAAACTCAGGAAGATCTTTGTGCCACGAGAAACTCTAGGATATGGCCAGACGAAGCACGGCACAGCTCACAGCCCTCTCTAGAGGGGAAAGGGGTGGCCAAGGGCTCTGGCTTGCAGCAGCCACCCAGGGGGGTGGGTGGGATAAAGGCAAGAGCTGCTGCCTCCTCCCGGTGCAGGGATGGGAGAACAGCCTGGCAGAAAAGCCCAGTTAAGCTGGATTCTGCTGGCGCAGGCAGCTCAAGTGAACGGGAAGAGCCAGAAGACTGTGTGTCACAGCCTGGGGAAGGCTGTGGGACTGGACAGGATTTAACCTGCCCTTGCCAGTGGTTTCACGCAGCCTTGGGCAAACCTCCTGCAGGCTGCCACGGGGCCTCCAGAGTTCACTGCCTGGGGAAAACCACACAGGGAGGGACAGTCTGTGCCACAGCTGCACCCAGGGGAGGAACAGACAAGCCAGTTAGCGCTTCAGGACTTTACTACGGTCCACCGAAAGAGCAGAAAGGGGTTTTTAAATATGTTACAAACCAAAATGTATTTCAGGGAAGTGCAAGGTTTGCAAACAGTGGCATATTAAAGGAGTAGTGTGGCTTCAATTCGAGGCCAAGACAGCTCGGCCAGAGAGCCAGGGTGCCTCCCGAGAGCCTGCAATGTCACTTGCAGCATGCTCATGCTGAGTGGGTAGATGTGGAGACAAGAGGGTGTGCGCCATTCTGCGGCCTCTCCAGAGAGACCCAAGGCCAGCAGGGTCTCCTCCATTACTCTGCCGCAGGTTTGGCTTCCTTGGCTGCTTCCAGCTGCGTCAGTATTTCATTCCACTGAATAAACTGCTTGGAGAGAAGGAGGGTCTGGATGTGACTCTTAAGGAAAGAGACATGGAAACTGCAGGGAAGAAAGCAAGGTCAGAGCACCTTGGCAGCCTGATAGCACCGTTACAATCTCAGTTCCTTGGGAGAGGAAGAGGCCTGGGACATCAGGCTGTAGAAAGCCTGCGCGGACTCAAACGATCCTTTGGCTCTGCTCCTGACAGGAGTAAGACAGGGACACAGGTGTCACCATGTCAGAAAGCGCACTGGCCATTAAACCCTGAGGCTGGGGACTGCGGGCTTCCAACAATATCCGACAGGGTAAGGCCACCCAGGAGACAGGTGAGAAGTACAGCTCTGCCAGGCCCAAGTCTGAAAGGATACCATTTTGTTGTAGTCTTCAAGGAGCTTCTTGACACCGTTGGTGAGATCTTGACGCTGTTCCTGTGAAGGGGAAAGCATCAGTGAGCAAGTAATAAATCAGCTGAAGGACATGTGTCATCCCAGTCCCTGACAGCACAGGGGGAAACTCATCCAAGGCCAGTGCTGAGATTAGAGCTCAGGCCCTGGCTGTGGCCACTCACTGCAGCTAAAGTGTTTCAACAGTCAAGAGAAAGCTTACAAACACCCAAGCGCATGAAGCACCAAAGCCCCTGAGTTTGCACTAGTGCCTGCCTGTTCTCAGTCAGCATCCATGCTTTGCTTGCTCCAGAACGGAAACTCACATCAAAATGCTGAAAGGGGGCAGTAGGTGCTGCCCAGCCCATTCATCACTGGCTCCAGGAGCACTCAAATGAGGAAGGAAAGGGTGAAGTGACAAGGTGACAGTATCAACAGCCTTCCAGAGACTGGGACACTGGAAGCACACAATGCTTTACCTCAGCGTCCCAGTGAGAGGGGGAATGCCAGCTGGTTAAACCCACTGCTGTTTATTAAGTGCTACTCAAATCTCTTTTGAGCAGGGTTATGGTAGGCAAAACACTTTTCCAACTCAGACTCAACTATCCAAAATCCTGGCTACACCCCCCAAAGTGCTTAAACTTCTTTAAGACTGCAGTATGAATATCCTGGGATTGAAAAAAAACCTGCTATATATGAGCAACTCAAGCCGAGTTGCCAGTACAGCCACTAACAAATGGTTCTTCTCCCTGCTAGTGAAGACTGTCACGCTACCTGCTGCTGTATGTGGATTTGAGAGAGTCGCTGTAGTTTGGCTGCATGGTCAGGAACCGCTGAAAGCAGAGAACAGAAATCCATTTTATTTGTTTTTCATCACATGACATTAGATTGCAAAATAAAGACCATTCCTTCTGCACAAGCACGTCACAGCAGAACTTCACTTACTGAATGCAAGCACCACACACCACAAACACACCTTTTACATCACACAAAACCCTGAGCTACCCTGTACATTAAATACCAAGTTTATTTGCTAACTGCTTCTGGATGGCATGAGTTAGGGAATGCCTGCAGTGAGAACTACAGAGTAAACTACCATGATGAACGTTAGAGCAAGCAATTAAAAAGGCATCTCCACTGATGCCAGGAGCAGGAATATTCTGGACCTAAAAGCACTTGTGGGCAGGAGTGGCCTGCTGGTCTCCACCTTCTCTTCAAGCTGCTGTTTGTCACCTGCTTCCTGGCCTACTCTGTCACCTCCTTGACATTGCATGGGACGTTAGAGCAGCATAAGGGAGGAGCAGACATACTTTCTTTGTACCTACTTCACTCAGACCAGGTTGTGTGCTTAGCTGTCCTCTCCTCTAGTCTGAGGCTCAGGAAGAAAAAAGCAAACAGGACAGGCGACAGCTTTGGGGGTGGCACTTGCAACTTGAAGTTGCAGAAGAACATGCGTACCTTGGATACTGGTGCTGTCCAAGATGGGCTGGAGTTTCTTCACCTGCTCCAGAAGGGCTGCTCGGGAAGGAATAACCTGCTCCTCTGGTTGGGGAGGGACAAGAAGCAACATCAGTAAATGCAGGACACTGCTTTGGCTTTTCATGAATACTGGTGAAGTAACTTTTCCAGCTGATCTAGCTACACAGAAAGTGGCTTGTTTATGATTTTATTTAGACTTTTGTGTTGCCTACCCCGGGATTCTGGTTCACACCAAGTTAAGGCAGGAAAATCTCCCCTCAAGTTTCATTGACAGACTACACCAAAACAAGGCCAAACAAAATTTTTTAAGGCAAAGAGGACGAGGCTAGAACATGTTTAAAATGCATCCAAAGGTCTTCCATTTTTGTCGCAGCCTAAGGAATATTGGAAGTAGGCAAGGAAAACTGTTCTAGCTCCAGCTTTTCTTTTCAACCTTTTATTAATTCAGGGTTAAACTCATCAATACTACAAAGATAAGAATGGATAAAACTGCAGCTTGAATGTGCACAAGGAAGCACTAAGGGTAACAGACATCCTTGTACCAACCATCTCTCTGAGAGCTCTAAAGACCACGCCTTGCCAGATCTTTACAACTACAGAAAAGAAATCCACCCCAATCCAGCTTATGTAAATGACAATTTTTGCAGTGCTAAAAAAACCCAAAAAACAAAAAAAACCAACTGGCTCCTCTCATTTCATACCATACCTGCCAAGATGAACTGCAGCTTCATGGCGTCTGGAACAGCCATCCTATCAATGTATTGAGGGTCCAGGTATTTTATTACATCTTCGACTAGAGTGAAAAACAGGTTTGGAGACAAAAAGTATGACAGACATTATTGCCTTTACAAGTGCAATTTCCATCCATGCCGTATATCAGGTTACTTCGTAAACACTGCCCACTTAGAGTCATTTTTTTTCAGGTTAAGTTCTACAGCACTTGAAAACACGTGACTTTGGAGCACTGTGACCAAGAACTGACAAATGGCCCAAGCCAGATAACTGCTTCATTACAGCCACTCGCAACACTTGCTTTTTATTTATATAATCATATTAAAGGTGAGTGAAACCTGCTTCTTCCTGCCCTTGAAACAAAAGCAGCCAACAGCCCTCTGTCCATGTCCTTAAAGTCATCTACATATACACCGTTTGCATTTTTAGATTGAATAGCCACTGCAGCCTTGGACCACAACGACCCTCCCTACACAGCCTGCTCCTTCTGTGACACCAGGCAGCAAAACTTGGCCAAGAGGCAGCTTTGCAGGACAAGGCACCACTCCGGTGCCTGCTCCCAATATCCTTGAGTTCAGAGGCGGCTCCCCAGATCCATCCACCGGTGGCTGCATGTGATCCTTATTGCTCCCACCGTGCACACAGAGTATTGCTGCTCTGTTGTGCCTGACAAGTCCAAGCATGCAAGAAATAGTTTCAGGAGCTCACACCCCAACAACCCTCAAGGGCTGCTGCTCTGGCAGAGCAAATCACTGCACAGATACAGGCAGACATCAAGCAAATAACAGGTTGCAGCCCCCCCATCAGCTGAGTGGGAGAACCATGAGCAGAAAGACACCTCACTCTGTTGCATATTTCTGTAACAAATATGCAAAGGCCCAAAATGTAAAGGCCTCACACGAGGAGAGGGAGAAGGGAATTTTGTTCAGAGGAGCAAAACGCCACACAGGAGTTTTGAGCTTCCCGAGCACCCCCGGCCCCCGCAACCACTCACTCTTCTTAAACAGAATCTTGATCCTCTCCTTCTTGCCAGCGATATTACTCAGCGCCACCTGCACCTTCACCAGCTCGTCCGCGACCTGCAGAGGCACAGCGGAAGGGGACGGGCCTGTCAGACCCCGCCGGGCCTGGGCCTGGCCCCGGGGGGCGGCCGGGCCGGCCCCCAGGGCGGGCAGTGCGGTCCCTTGCTCGCTGCGGAACCCCCCCCAGCACCTTGGCCGCCCCGCCGGCCCCGTCGCCGCCGCCGACGAGCTGCTCCAGCTCCTCCACCCGCCACTGCAGCCGCTGCAGCTCCGCCGCCCCCGCCGCCATCTTGCCGCTGGCCGGAAGGAGAAGCACGCCACTTCCGGCCCTCCCGTCCCAGTTGCCATGGGGGCACGTTGCTAGGGGCCGCCGTTGCCATAGAGACGGAGCGGGCCGGAGCGATGGGGCCGGCAGGGTGGAAAGCGGTGAGGCGGCTCCCGGGGAGGGGGGCGGGAGGTGCGGAGCCCCTGCCAGAGGCGAGGAAGGGAGGCTGCGGCCGGTCGATGGTGATTTGCACTGCAGAGGGAGGCGTGCAGACCTCTCGCCGCCCCGGGGCTGTCGATTGCCGCTTCGTTCCGGCGCGGTCCTCCAGGAAAGAAGCGCTCAGATGTATTAAAAGAAATTGATATAGCGATCTATGGGCCGCGTGGATGCGGGGCCTTTGAAATCCAGGAGGCTGCCGCAGGCTTTCCCCCAGGCCTCGGCCTGCCTGGGTTCACCTTCCTCTTATTGACCGCTGCACTGAGGCTCGCTAAAAAGTGAGACGCTGATGGATGCAGCAGCCAACCCCAGCCCCACCGCTGCCTGCAGCTGGCACTCGCAGTAACGTGGATACCTTCAGGGCACGAGATGGATTCACAGTCAAATCATAGAATCATTTCGGTTGGAAGAGACCTTTAAGATCATCGAGTCCGACTGGTAACACTGGCACTAAATCATGTCCCTAAGAACCTCATCTGTGCATCTTTTAAACACTTCCAGTGATGGTGGCTCAACCACTTCCCTGGGCAGCCTGTTCCAATGCCTGACAACCCTTTCTGCGAAACGAAAATCCTAATATCCAATCTGAACCTCCCCTGGTGCATCTTGAGGCCATTTCCTCTCCTCCTATCACTTTTTACTGGGGAGAAGAGACCAACACCCTCCATGCTACAACCTCCCTTCAGGTAGCTGTAGACAGGAATAAGGTCTCCCCTCAGCCTCCTTTTCTCCAGGCTAAACAGCCCCAGCTCCCTCAGCCGCTCCTCATCGCACTTATGCTCTAGACCTTTCATCAGCTTTGTTGCCCTCCTCTGAACAAGCTGATGACAGCAACATCCACCATGAAGTCCAGAGGCTTTCCAGACTGCAGAAGGGGAAGTTCAAGATCCTTCAAAACACCTTGTGATGTTCCCTGCAGCCCAGGGCTCAGCCTGCCACTGGTCTGTCATGCCCATGTAACCTCAGCAGTGCCAGAGCTGCCCCAGGTGGGAGGACAGTCACTGTCCCTCCTGGGCTGTGAGCACAGGGCTGGCTGTTGCATTGCCGTCACCCAGGCAGCAGACAAACCTGGTCAGGGTCCCAGACTAGGCTCTTAGGTCAAAACCATCTGAAGGGAGTACTTCATTAGCATGGCTGGCAATGAGGGCTGCATGGCTCTGGGGACCCTCCCAGTGCCCCTTGCCAAGAGAAAAACCCTCTGTGCCTTGAAAAAGCTTTGGTCTTCTAGATGTCTTCCTGCAGGGAGCTGTATGGGGCTACCAGACTGTGGGAGGGAGCTGTTGGGTGGCCCAGGGCCCCAGAAATCCCTGTGGCCCCCCAAATCTCCCTGAGGGAGCTGTGCAGAGCACTCGGGCAGGAGAAACAGGCTGCAGCCCCATGTGCTCTGCCTTTTTTCCCAGGGATCGATAGCTGGGCTGTGGAAGAGGCATCTTCAGAGAGGAAGAGCTGTGCTTTGTTCTACAAAGGCAACAATTAGAAATGGCTTCATTAGTAGAATTGGCCGGCAGCTGCAGCAGGGGCCAGGGGCTGTGTACACAATGCTGCTCTGTGTTTAGAGGGCACTGGGTCTACTGCGGCTTGTGCCCAGTTTGATGGGCAATGCCTACAAATACACAAATCCCCATGCTAGAAAGTCACAGATATAACAACCCTCCTCAAGGTGAGAAATTCAGGCAGTTCTGGCACTTGGGCCTTTGACGGGGCTTTAGGGTTGGAGGTCATCCACCTTTTAGGGTCCCATCCAGCCCACAAGCCTTGGAGCAGGGCTGAAGCCACAGGACTGTCTGTGTGCAGCCCAGCACAGAGCACGGCGAATCTGTTCCTCGCTCCTTGGGGCTGAGAGGAGGTCTTCAACCTCATCCCCATCCTTGGAGTCTGTGGTGGCACACCGATGCCACGGCCACCTGCCTCCAGCCCCGCACTGAGGCTGGATCCAGCTCTCCTCTCGCTAGGCTGGATCATCCTCACATCCTCCATCTCCTCCCTCTCACTCAATTACAGTCCCTGCGGGATGTGGGAAGTGGGCATCGATCATGGCTGGTTACTCAGGTGACAGCAGCCGTGTCCCCGAGCCCCCCAGGGAGCGTGGCAACACACATCACCTACTGAGCTGCGTAACGACTGGGGTCGGGGGCCAGCGTGTGCCCTCCCGGCTCCCCACAGCCCTGGTGCTCGATGAGCTGTGGCCAGCTCTGCCAGTCAGTGACAGTGAACACAAGACCCCAATTAAGGCTGCACTGATCCTACTCTGGCTCTGCTTGTCAGGCTGTGCCGGTGCTGCAGAAGTTCTGCACCGAGGCTTGGCTGTGTCACACCCACACAGTCCTGGCACCCCGACCCCAGAGTTAATACCGCGGGACCATGTGGGGCACGCACAGACACACACACACACACACACACGGAACTCCACTGCATCGTGGTGCACACACGCCCACATCCCACGTTCACACACCCCTTGCCCTCATACCCACCTGCATGGCCCCTTTGGCCGACCAGGCCTGGAGCAGCCCTAGGGTCCTCTGAAAGGGTCCCGTGTCCCCTCCGTGTCCCCCACATGCCCAAAGGTGTCCCCGATGCCGGGTCCGTGGCGGGCAGCCCGGCTGCAGCACCCTGGACAGCGCCCGCGCCGCCCGGCTGGGCCCGGGGGCCGAGGTGTCCCCGGGGGTGTCCCCAGAGGCGACTCCTGAAACAAGAGGTTCTGTCCCATTGGGTGGCAGGGGTGGGCCTGTCCTCGTGGCTGCGGTTGGCAAAGGTGTCCGTTCCCATGGGAGCCCCCTGTGCCTCTTCTTATGTAGAGGTGGCTGCACGCGTGTGCACGTGTGAGCATGCGCATTTGCACGCGTATGTGCGAGTGTGACTGTGTATGAGCGTGCATACACTAGCGCATATCACTGAGTTTCTGCAAGGGAGCACAGGTGATCTGTGCCTGTGTGGTGATTTATAGCCCTGCGTGTCTCCATGCTTTCCCAAGTGCACCCATATGAGCACCCATGGGCACCCATATACGTACCCATGGGCACCCATATACGTGTCTGTGTCTCAATTCCAGCTGCAGCTGGGTCACCTGTGGCCTCTGTGGGAGCTGCCCAGGTTCTAGGCTGGCCCAGCACTGCTTGCATCTCGCCTGGTGCAACCTCACAGCTCCATGACCTTACCTGAGCCCCTTGGCTGGCACAGGCAGCCTAATGGGGTCCCCACGGTGAGCTGCCGCTGGGCGGCCTGTGGGGCCAGGCATCCCCATGGCCTGGCTGGCATAGCTGGAGTTGGTGCCCAGCCTGATCCAGCCCATGTTTGAGAGCTCTCATGGGTGCAGGGCACCTGTTTGCAACCCAGAGCCCCCAGAAACTGAGGCAACTCTGTGCTGGAGGTGAAGGTGAGGTAGACTGTGAAACCTCAGGTACTATAACTACTACCCCAGGGTGTCATGGGCTGTGGGGGTGTCCTGCACCCCCAAACTGTCCTCAGGTTGGGCACTGGAGCTTGGCAGGTATCACCATGTCATGCAGACCACCCTTTACATCGGTTTGGTTCAGCAGTTCATTGCCTTTAATAGATACACAGAGTGGCACAGCTGTGGTGGGAGTGCGGGGGGGAGCTCGGCAGTACCGATCCCCGCCCCCCCCGTGCTGAGGTAGAGGTGAGTGTTGCCCCACGCTCGCCTGCTTTGGCACCCAGGGGTGCGAGCGGGTGGGGAAGGTGCCCACCCGGCCCCAACGAGGTAGTTTGGAGTGCCCGGCGCGGTGTCCTCCATCTACCTGCCCTCTGCCTGGGGACCCCGGCATCCGGGCTGTCTTTGGCGGTGGGGGCACTGCTGGTCCTCTCTGCCCTGCCCCCACCAACAAGCTCCTCCCAGTGCACAAGTCCCACCCCAATAAGCTCCACCTCCACTTAACCCATCACATCTCACCCCTACCAGTCCCACTAATATCCCCAAAATTTGCCCCCCAGGGTGACCCCCAGAGTTGAGGACCTGGGGGGTTGAGGTGCCACCACCCTGGGGTGGCCAGAGGGCACCCAGGACCCTGAGGGTGTCTCAGGGTGGTGGCAGCGAGTCCAAGCAGCGTGGGAGGGTGGTGTCAGGGTGTCTGCAGTGGGTAGGGGGTGCAGTATAGAGGGGATGCAGTCTATAAGGGCTACAGTTTTATAGGGGCTGCAGCGTATAGGAACTGCAGTGTTTGCACTACGGATGTGCATAGGGAATGCAGTGTATGGGGACTGCAGCATATGCATTTAGAGTTTGTATAAGGAATGCGGTGTGCACAGAGCTGTGTATAGGGGAGGACAGTATGTAAGAGACGCAGTGTGTGCATTTAGTGTGGCAATGTGTTGGACACACTCTGTACATTGAGGTGTGTATAGGGGATGCAGTGCATGCACTGAGGTGGGTATAGGGGTGACAGTGCGTGCATTGAGGTGTGTATAGGGGCTGCAGTGTGCAGGGGACGCAGCATGCGGGGCCCAGGGGTGCACCAGGCAGCAGGGCAGGCAGGAGCTGTATGGGGGGGGACACCTGGGAAGGATGGTGTGTGGGGAGCAATACTTGGAGGGAAAGGGTCTCACAAGTGGTGATAAGGGACAAAAGGGGCCACATAGGTGCTCACAGCCTTGCAGACACAACTCTGTACTGCAGCAAGGGGCACCTTTGGGTCTCTCGTCCCGCCTGATGGCCCAGCTGGGTTCCACAGCTCAGCCCCCCAGGCCCTGGATATCTGCATCTGCTTTCAGGGTGGGGGGGGCATCTCCCCTACGGCGACGTGCTGGTGGGAGTGTGGCTGTGCGAGGGGGCTGGGAGCAGCGGGTTCGGGGCCGGCGCAGGGTTCGGACGGCTCTGGGTGCTCCCTCCACCAGGTGCTGGGGGCGCTGGGGGCCGGCGGGCAAACAGGACACCTGGGGAGCAAGAGCAAAGGGGTTAGGGCAAGCCCAGGGCTGGGGCTCTGCTCATCTGGCACCCAGGCTGGGGAGTCTGGGACCAGCACCTTTAGGGGCTCCAGCCCCCCACATCGCCTTTGGTACCTCCCTCAGCCCAGCTGCCCTCCCCTGTGGTGGCCTGGGACCATTTGGTTGGCTGCTGATTTGTCTGCTGATTAGCCCACCACTTCCAGCTCATTAAATATTTAAGTCCTGAAGGAAAACCCATCAGTTTTAATTGGGGGTATCTCAATGAGGCACAGGATGAACTGCTTGGCCAGGTAGGTGCACATCAGCACCCTGAAGAAGCCTCTGCTCCAGCAAAACACCCCAACATTTTCTCCTGCCTCCAACACCACGCTCTGCAGTCAACCCCACAGCCAGCTAGAGACCCTCTGGGCACACCAGCATTGAGGCGACCCCAAATCCAAGTTCCACCTCCAGGAGAGCTCCAGGGGGGAGAATGACCTTAGGTGCCTTTTAGCACTTCTCAGCCCAAGTCCATCCGTCCATCCGTCCATCCACCCATCCACCCATCCATCCTCCACTTTGGACTGTCACTGCCAGCCTCTGCTGGGGCCCAATTTCCATCCTCACTGACCCCCTCCTCCTCCTGCCCCCACTCCCCAGGCCCTGCCACTTCATTACAATGGATTTTATAGTAAAGACATCAGATTGAAGGAAGGACTTGCTGGCCAGGCAGTGGCTATAAGTTATTGGATTTCCTGGCCGCAATTACACGGGCCAAGCGGCCCTTCTATTTACCTGTGTAGACAACTCCATTTATTTCTATTGACATGTTGATACTGCTAATGCCGTTGGTGGACAGGTTCAATGCGGTCTCCTGTCTGTCATCTGGGGAAAGGAAATACCGATATCAGCATGAAGAGAAACAGAAACAAGAACCTGCCCAAGAGAGAGATGTGGGGCTCCAGCCTCTCCTGGCATCCCTGCTCCACTCCAGCTGCTGCTGCTCTCTCCTGGGGTGCCGAGGGATGGGGTGACCCAATATGAGGTGTTGCACCTCACTACCTCGGTTGGAGATCTTGACATTCATGGGGAACTGGGAGGCCACAGCCAGGAGGTTGTGCTGCAGTGCGTGTTGCACCAGCCGCTGCTGCTCTTCCACCATCAGGGCCACCTTCTTCTCCGGGGGCTCCCCCGTCTCCAGCTTTTCCCGTAGCTGCTCCAGCACCACTGCCTGCGAGGCGGCTGCTGCTTGAGCCGCGGCGAGGTGGTGGCCAGCCAGTCCCACCGGGATAGCGATGCGCCCCGGCACTGCTGCCGCCAGCACGCCGTCCTCTGCAATGACTGGGAGAGCTCAGCAGGTCCCCCCATCACCACCCCACGTCACCACCCCCAGCTGGTGCCACCTTCATCCCACTAACAGGATAGGCCACCACCCCCAGCATCTGGGCTTGGTCCTTCTCTAAAGCCAGGAGAAATAAACATTTCTCAGTCCCAGCGAGGGACTAAAATAAAATTTTTCCTGTTTTCCCCATGGAAAAAGGGCAAAGCAGACAAGGAACATCCCTGCTGTTGCAGTGGTGTCCATCCCTGGGGAGAAATGCCCGCTGCAGGGCAGATGTGGTCCTCACCCACCTTTCTTAATAGTGTGCACTTGGCTGAGCTGGCCGCAGCTGTGCGTGGAGATGCTAAGAGCTGGCAGCGGCATTTTGGGGGAGCCCAGCAGTGTTGGGGTGCCGGCCGGCGAGTAGTTGAAGAGTGCTGTGCCGAAACTCTGCCTCCGTCCCTCCCGCCGGTTGCTGTCGATGGCAGCTTGGAGCTCCCCAGGAGAGCTGAGCGCTCGCTTCTCACATTCGTAGGGATACAGGTACTTCATGTATCTGCATGGGGAGAGAACCAGGATGAGACCCAGCACCATGTGCCTCCCAGGCAGCCCTGTACTGAGAGGCGACTGGGGTGGGGATGGCACTTGGGAAGGGGCAGGTCCCTCCATCCCACTTTGGGGCACCCAGGGTGGACGCCCCCCACCTGCCACCAATGCCGGACACTCACTGCGTGCGGAGGGTGAAGGCAGCGCTGGTGATGGAGGTAGGTAGGTTGAGGCCTTTGGTGATCTCCCGCCAGATCTTCTTGTTGATGACTTCGACCAGGCCACCCTTGTCCGTCACCAGTCGGTAGAGCGTGTACAAGTCCAGCACTTGCTTGGCCATGATGGGGATGCGGTTCACGGGTGTCCCTTCCAAGGAGAGGAAAAGAGCACAGGGTAAGCCCACAGACACCCTCACTCCCTGGGGACACACCTTGTCCCCATGGCCACTGGAGGTACCAGCTGCCCCCCAAAGGGGAGATGCATCTTTCTGTGCCCAGGTGAGCACCCATGGGCACCCATGGTGCAGGTACAACCTCTATCATGACTGTGAGTGGGGCAGACCCCACCACGCTGGCACAGGGTCCCCATTGATAGAACTGTTGGTGGGGATGGGTATGCTGTCAGCTGGCATGTGAGGGCACAGTGGGATGGGCAAAGGGTCTCCTCCTGAGCCCCTTAAGAGAGTGTCTTTGCCTCACAGCTCTTAGAGCTCCCTGTAGAGCATCTTCCTCCTAAATCTGCCAGAGCATCCTAGAAGGAATCTCTCTGTAAGCCCCTTTCAGAGACCCATAAAGAGACACCCCTCCTAAACTTTATAAAAAGGACTCACTCTGTAACCCTCTCTGAAGGGGGACTCTCCCCATAACCCTTCTGGAGGGACTCACCCTATAACCTCCCAATGGAGACGTTCTCTCTCTTAAAAATCCCCTCAGAGCCCCACAAAGAGGGACATCCCTATGAGTTCCCCTCATAGACACTCCACCCCACAGATCCCCCCAGCAGCCCTTGACTGCTTAAAGGCCTTCAGTGCCCCTTCTCAAGAGACCTGACCCCAAATACCCTCCAAGCGCCCTCAGTAGAGACCCTGACCCCGGTCCCTTAGCATCGTCACCCCACTGAGGCCACGGGGTGAGGGGACATGGAGCCATCAGGACTCTGTGAGCCCAGCATGGACCAGCGTGGTCCCCACAGCCACACGCTCTGGTTACAACCCCCTCCCCACTTTTCCCGCACCCCCTGACAGCCCCCACAGCCTTGCTCTGCCACACAATGTCCCAGGGCAATGGTCTGGGCAGCGGCTGGGGGCTGCAGCAGGGTAGAGGAGGGAAAAGCATCCAAACCCATCCTGTTCCATCCCACCCCGTATTTATTCCTCCTGCGGGGCAGCGGGGTGCAGACGGTATCGGAAAGCCATCTGTTTGGCTGGGGGAGGCTGTCACGGCTGTGCTTCTCCCCTCAAACAAAGCCGTCACTCACCGCCATCCTCCAGCATTCCTAATTTATGGCCCTGATATTGGCTCAGCTTCCTCACATAAGCCTGAAAAATGAGCTCTTTTTATTCCTTTACTGAGTTAATTTAACTTTTTTGTGTGTGTGTGTGTTGTTTGCTCAGTCAGGAAGGGGGAGAGGAGTTTATCCTCCTGGGAAAAAGGCAGAGATATCGACTTGATTTCAACCAGCGGCCCCTCATCAGCTCTACCTGGGGGCTGCTGGCACTGGCTCCAACACCCCAAGGGGGCCCAAATCGAGGGCTTCCTATCACCCCAACAAGATAATGAGTTTGCAGGATCTCAGCACTTGATTGATAGCCCATGGACTTATTTTTTCTTCTCCCCTCCCCAGCCGTGTCGGCTAATGAAAGAGGCTCATCATTAATCTCAGGGCTGCATGGGGCGGGTGGCTGGTGCCCGTCCTGCTGACAAAGAGACCTGTCTGCGTCCCTGCAGAGTGATGGCCCCAGCCCCGGCTGGGATGAGCAGCACAAAAGCCCGGGGAGGTGATGCAGCCATTGTGGTGCTGCAATTAGCTCCTTGATTGATTAATGGCCCCATGTTATCAGCAGGCCCTTGACTTGGTGGGGGAACAGGGGGGCCCTGTGGACGCCCCCAGGGACCAAAAGCAGCATTAGTCCCCCCTACAATCCAACTCACCGCTTTCGGGAGTGCCACAGAGGCTGGAGCACAGGGATGAGGTGCCTCACTGCCTGCACCCCATGTCTGATGGGGTGACACCATCACCCCCATCTCACCCCTGCTCCCCCAGACCCCCTCCAGCATTCACACCACCTGCCACTGGGCCTGTGTGTCCCTGCCATGGGGTCTCTGATGTCCCTCCTAGGGGGGCTGTCCCCAGACCTTATTTCAGCCTTGCTGATTTTCCACCTCACTGACAAATGCCCTGACAATGGGGGACACACAGGGCTCACTTCAGAAGCATTAATCCCCTCTGGCCCACTGCCACCTCAGAGACACAACCTGGGGGTCACAGCCCCTGTCCGTGCACCCCTGGGTGCCCCAGCAGCACCCACACTGGCCCACGTGTGCTGATTCTCAGCCAGCTCCTGATGACCCCTGGGATGCTGTCCCTGTCCCACGGCCCCTCTGTCTACTTTCTCGTTGCTACCCAGCTCCAAAATCCCCCACTCCTCCAACAAGCGCATGCACACCTGCAGCGGCACACCCATACCCGCGCACTCGTGTCCGCACACCCGCCTGCCCTCCCTGGGCAGATGCTACCAGTTCAGAGGAGGTGCAGGATGGAGGGGACAGGAGCAGGATGGCTGGACATGGAGAGGTGAGAAGCACTGTGCACAAGGAAGCATCAAGCTCCCTCCCTCCTCCCTGCACCACCAGGCGCTTGCTTAATTAGCCCTGGCCCCAATGGCAAGGGAGTTAATTAGCTCTGGAGAGAGAGATAATGAAGCTGTGGAACTGCCCATGAATCTTGCAGCTGATGGATGCTGGGGGGACAAGGCAGCACTGATGCTCCCACCTGCTCCCCACAGCCCCACGCCAGGGCCCAGGGGACTAGGGGGCACCCATGGCGTGGTACCCAGCCCCCCAGCCCAACTCCAGCCAGGCTCCAGTGTGAGTCCCACAGACACGCCAGCGCCCTGTAGCACAGCCTTGGGTGAAATGAGCTCGTGGGGTCTCGGCCTGGCCCAAAAGCCAACCACTGCTACCCCACAAGTGAGTGGGTACCCCCACTACTCTTCCCACGGGCATGAGCCTGGGGGCAACTGCCCCTTTCTGTCCACCCTCGCCCCACGCACAGCCAGCCCCACTGCTCCTGCACCCTCCTCAGCCCTTCCGTGTTAATTAGCTCGGCATTAACCTCTGCCTGGGGTTTACTGGCTATTGAGCGGCATGTTCATTAATCCACACACCAGCAAAAGGCTCTAATTAATACAGCCGGCCACACGCTTGCACTCGCCAACTTTTAATTGTCGCAGGCCCGGCCAGGGAGGGCGAAGGTTAAAGCATTTATTGAGTCCCCAGGAGCCAGCTTGGCCCCCCATGCCGATTGCAAAGATTTCCGATGCGGCTGCGCCGTCTGGAGAGCCCTTAACCCCTGGGTGTCCGGTGCTGCCCGGACTGCTGACCCCCCTCCTGCAGCATCTTGGGCATCGTTAAGAGGTATCGGTAATGAGCATACTCACTGCAAATGGGGAGTCACAATGGGCGTCACTAACGGGCACTGCCAAGGGCATCCCCACCAGGCACAGCTGTACGCCCCTGCCAACAGGCACTGCTAATGGGCATCATTAACGGGTGCTGCTAATAGTTGTCTCCACCTCCCCATGGGGCATTGCCAGTGGGCATCCCTCCCCAGCATCGCTAAAGGGCATCGACAACTGGCATCGCCACCAGCCCCAGCTCGGGGGAGCCCAGGGGAGCCCCTCCAGCCAGCAGGCACCCAGGGTTCAGCCTGGGGCAATGGGGGCAAATGGGTGTGAGTTTACACATGTGCCTGTGTGTGTGTAGGAGATGGGGGTGGGAGGCACAGCAGGACCTTCCCAGGGGGCTCGCAGAGACCCACAGCAGCTCGGAGCCTGAGTGGACCACGTCATGAGCCCCCCCAGGCAGCTGAGGCAGGGGTATCAGTGGTGCCCACCCCAGCCACCCACCTTTACCTCTCTTCTGCATGAAGCCGAAGAGGTCATCCAGGAACTCCTTCCGTTTCGGGTCTTCGTCCAGTTCATAGAGCTGGGGGCAGAAGAGAGAGGGTCAGTGCTGCCGGCACACGTGGGTGCGTGAGGCAGAGAGGGCAGCGCTGGGGGAGGACCCTGCCCGTGCCACGACCCAGCATCACCCCTGGCCCTACCTGCCCACTCTACTGGCAATGACAGGATCTCCCTGCATCACGGACAGAATCCCTTGGTGCACCCTCTGTGCTGGTAGCACCAGGATCTATCCGTGCATGGGGCCTGGCGTGGGCTCCCCACACACCACTGACTATTTTGCACCCTTGCTGCAGAGACGCTGCATCTGTGCCTCAGGTTCCCCTGCCCCTCGCCTCTCTAAATACAGAGATGACAGTGTTTCAAACCGGGAAGACGATGACTATACAGATGGCGCAGCAGCAAATCCTGGGATCCCAGGCTGGTCCCTGGGACTGAGATGCTCAGCCCTGCTCTGGCTCAGCAGCCTCCCAGCACTGCGCAGTGCTGGTGTTCAGCAGATCCCAGCGTGGGATCAACATTTTCTTCTGCAGGGACACACATCCACCTGCACAGTGGAGATGCTGGTCCTGTCCTGGGGCAGGACAAGCTGGCAGGACCACAGTGCTGGTTGCTGGCAAGGGAGCTGCAAGTGACAGGGCTGCCCCACTCGACTGGGGTGACAGGGCTATCGACGACCTGATAAGCATGGCTCAAGCTGTGTCACCACACGCTGAGGACTAATCAATGGCAGAGGACAGCCTGAGGTGCCTCCGCAGAGGGACATGCTCCCAAATCCTCTTCAGCTGAGCATGGTATCTCCCCTGGGTGGGCATGTGGACTCCAAGTCTATCTTCCTCATCTCCACACGGGGACCGGGGCGTGAGCACAGCAGCGCCATGTCCCTGCACGGCACAAGGTCTTCCCACAGTGGATGTGTGTGTACAAAGCCACATGTGCGTGCACCGTGTGCAAGTGCACGAGCACAAAATGGTGAGTGCAGTGTTGTGTGCGCGCTGACATTGGTGCTCATCTGTCCCAGCAAGTTTGTGGCAGCATTGACACGTGTGCAAGCCAGTGAGTGTGCACGCGGTTGCACGGATGCACACATACGGCTCTGTGGATACTTATATGTGGTGGATGGATGTACCTCCGGACACACAGACACAACCCCCCAGGCTGAGCTGACAGACAGCACCAGGGAGGCAAGCGCTGCCCCTACACCAGGGACACGAAGCGCCAGTTCCGTGCGAAAGCCAGGGCTTGCCTGATTCCAGCACAGCACCTGGGTGACCATGACAAATTGGAGCCCATCAGATCGATGGCCCAGCAGTAAAAGTCAGAGCACATGAAGGAAAAATTAGCACCAATCGAAGGCGCTATAGACACCAATTCCTCCCAGTGAGCCCGGTAAGAATTTAAAGCCATTGAAAAGAAACAAAACTCAGCAGTCCAGAATGGATTTCCAAAACATATACAAAGAAATGCAAGCTGGAAAACAAAGTCAGGCACAAAATAGAGTCGTTTAAAAAACAATTGTGCTGGGAAAGGCCGTTAAAAACCAATAGAAAGGGAGCGTCCCCCCTCCACACAGCACATCATTCACCGAGCAGATAAAGGGAGCTGGGTTGTGGGGAGGTGTCAGGCTGGGGGGACATGGGGATGGGGGGATGCAGGGATGTGATGCGGACACATGAATACAGGGATATAGGGATGCAGGGACGCGGGGACACGGGAATGTAGGGATGTGGGGATGCAGGGACCTGGGGGACATGGAGATGTGGGGACACAGGGATGGGGGCACATGGGGACACATAGCGATGCAGGGATGGTCCTACAGACACTCCACAGTCTCCATCACCAGATGGACGTATCTAACACAGTCCCCCCCACCCCATGGGTGCCAGCTGCCTGTCCCTTGTCTAACAGATGGGTGCTAACTGCCTATCCCTAACCTAGTCAATGGGTGTTGCTGCCTGTCTCTCACCGCACCCAGGGCTCCGAGCCACTCCACAGTGCTCCACCCCTACCCCTTCCTTGTCCTCTAGATGCCACTTGCCAGTACCTTGTCCCTCCCCTCCACTCTGCCCCACTCTGTGTCCCATTCCCATCACCTGACCTTTCCCAGGAGCATCTCAAGACATTGATTACGGTACCAAGGTCAGGCTCGGAGCAGAGCTCCAAGGGGCTGCTTTGATTTTTGCCCTGGGATGGCTGTGTACAATAGGATTTGCCTGCATTTCCCTGCCTGTCCCCGTCTGCAAGAGGGCTCTGACCCCCACTGCACCACACCAAGCACATTTCCACCCCCTGCGATCTCCTGGCTTGTCAAAGCAGGAGCAAACCCCCTCAAAGGAGGCAACCACTACCCATCCCACAGCAGGGCGAAGCCACCACATTGCCAGGGGTCAACCCAGTGGGTGGGCTTCTGCACCCACATCTCCACCAGGTCCGCCGGGGCCACTTGTGTTTCTTCTTCCACCAAAGCAGGCAGGATCCCACCAGGCACATGCCACCACTGCCTCCAGCCTCTGAAACAGGTGCAGCCTCCAAGTGCTGAGATCTATTTTTTCACCATTTATTAACCTCTAACCTTTTATCTGTGGGGCCCCAAGATGCAAAAACACATTACATCAAACAGGGAGCAAAGGTCAGCTTTTAAGTGGAAACGAGGGTGGAACCAAGTAACAGAGGATACACCAGGCATCCCATGAGATTTGGGGATGCTCAGGCCGGAGAAGATGTGGCTTTGGGGGACTCTTGCTGATGAGGGGTGGGCTGGGTCCCAGCCAAGGCTGGAAATGGGATCCAGGTGCCACAGGCTCACAGGAATGCCATGGGTAGTGGCCTGCTACAGCTTCCAGGCATGGAGGGATCTCCAGACACCCCCAGCCCTGAGAAAGGAGACAGCTCCATTCCCTATGCAGGGTTCCTGGTGCTGCCCCTCACCCTTCTCCTGCAGGGTGGGCACCATGGTCCCCTCCTGCCTTGTTTGGAGAGTGACCATCTAAGTGGCAGATCACCACCCCCCGGGGTCATACACAAGCCTTGTGGGGACATAAGCACCTCAGGTGGGTGTACAGAACTCCATACAGGTTGACACAACCCCACACGGGTGTGCACAAGCCCACAAAAGCATACACAACTCAACCCAGGCATGCACAACCCTGTATGGGCTCTCACAAGCCCATGTGAGTGTGCACAACCTTGTGCAGGTACATACAACCCCACATGAATGTGCACACCCAACTCCATACAAATGTGTGCACAACCCTCTATATGCATGCACATGCTCCCAGGAACACACACAAGATTGCATAGGCATGTAAAACCCTCCACAAGCATACATAGCCCTGCATCAGTGTGCACAACCCTGCAAGGGTGCACAGGACATCATGCCAGTGTGCAGTCCTGTACATGCACACACAACCCACACAGGCACAAATCCCTACACAGGCACATACAACTGTGCCTGGATGTGCACAGCCTCCTCCAAGTGCACACAACTTGGGGTCAGATGAGCATGCACAGACTTCTGTGGGTGCACACAGCTCTGCATGAGCGTGCACAGCCCCACACATGCGTGCACAGCCCTGCATGGGCATGCACCCCAGATGTGCATGCACAACCCTAGATGGACACGCACAGCTCCATATGCTCACGCCCAACCCTGTATGTGCACACAAAACCTCAGACAAGCACTTAGAATCCCAAATGGGCATGCACAAGCCCATACACAACCCCATAGGTGCATGGACGACCTGATACAGACAAGCACAAACCCAGACAGGCACGCACAGATCCACACTACACCCACAACTCTAGACAGGTGTGCACAACCCCAGACGGGCACACACAGTCACTGTCTAGCATGCGCATGCGGGCATGCACAACCCCAGACAACCCCACCCCACAGGGGCACACACCACCCCAGAGCATCTCCCCACCGCGCACCTCTGAGCAGTCAGGCAGGCCTTGCCCAGGGGCAGTTGTGCAACATGAGCAGCGTCTCCTGCTTGCAGTGACCTATGAGCAAGGACCCTTTTAATCGTGTTTGTATTGATATAATTAGTAACTCATTTAACGCCATCGATGTAACTATATTCCTCTATAAACAGAAGTATTAAACTGTCAAGCCCCGGGATCAATAACCCGCCGGTGCACAGCGCAGCTCTGCTCTGCCGACCTCGGGGATCCCGTCCATGGTGCTTCGCCCCCCCAAAAGCCATGGCACCGCCAGCGCTGCCCCACCTCCATCTGGCACTGCCACTTGGGTGCTGATACACGGCCAGAGCAGGGTTTCCTCATCTCCACTCCACTCTGGGTGCAGCTCCAAGGACCCCGTTCCCTCCCATGATACCATTGCCATGGCAACATCTTTATTCCTTAAGGGATGGGGATAACGAGGCTTGTCGGGCAGGTTAAAGGTCAACAGGTCGAACATGGTTTATTAAAAGGACCCAAACAAACCTTGTGCCTCCCCCTGCCTCATCAATGTGGTTAAATAACATCGTTAGCACCTCTCACTAATCTGGGAGATGCTGGGAGGGTTCATAGGGCTGGAGCTGTGGTCCCCACCACCCCAATGCCCAGCAGATCCCCTAGACAGAGGAAGGTTGTGGTGATGTGCTAAGCCACCCCTCAGGCATTTCCAGGCTGCTCTGCCCCAGCGAGCTCCCCCTCACACCCCCCCAGGTGCTGCTGCCAAGGGAAGCGATCGCAGCAGGACCCCCCGCCGCCCCTGCTCAGCTGCCACCTCCTGCTGGCAGCTAGGGCTCAGATCAGCAACCAGGATTTAATCCACTTAATATGAGTCACATCGATCCCAGACCCTGCTCAGCTCCCACCCGCCTCGCATCCCCCCCGCCAACCCCGAGCCGCTTAATATGCACCACATTGATTAGCCACACTGCTAATTTTTCCATCTGGCTGCTGTGCACGCAGGGAGCTCAGGCAATGCTCGTCTCTGTGCATCCCCCAAGCTTCCCGAGGTGCAGCTGCATGCCATGGGAGGCCAACCGCTGCCTGGCTATTTTTGGGTCTCTGCACCTCTCCAGAGCATCACTGGCATCTCTGAGCTGGGGTTCCCTAGCTCCTTCCCCAGGGAGACAGTGCAAGGTCAGGTACCTGGACACCATGTCCCCCTGCCCCCGTGTCCTTATGGGATGGGTGGATGGGAAAGCCATTGGTGCCTCAGTTTACCCTGCAGGCTTGCAACCACAGGAACTAGCTATTCCAGGTTGATGCACAGCCCCATGCACCCCAGGGTGCAAGGACCCCAAAAGCAGCCATGGCCAGAGCCCCCCAGTGCTTCCCCAGCTGCGGGCCACATGTAAAGGAGCTGAGGGCTCATGGGTCCCCTCCCCGTCCCCCTTGCTGGAGGTTGGGGTCAGCTCACTCCCCGCTGGGCACAAACCACCCCCTGACCTTGCGAGCCACTGCTCGCCTCCACCGCCAGCCATTAATAAGTTAATGGTTACGCGATGGCTTTGCCCGGACGCCAGCTACATTTGAAAGCACTGCCAGCTCTTAAGGGGGTGCTGCTCCCCTGACCCTAAAGCCCCAATGGGTGCTGGGGTGCTCTCTTGCCCCAACATTTGCAGCCTCAGCGGTCACACCCCTGGTGTGGCTGGACACCCCCATCCAGAGCCCTCTCCCCAGCACTGCAGCTCCCCCCTCAATGCCTTTCATCATGCTTAATATTTAACGGTGCTTTATAGAGCAGCAGGTTTAATCAGCGCTGATAATGCGGCGGATCCGGCAGGTCATTAAAACCGCCCCCCCTTCCCTCTGTGGCGGGCGCCGTCACTCCCAGGAGAGCTGCCTGCTGCAAACATTAACCTGGCTTTGCGCAAGGTGAGGGACTGTTTGCTGGCAGTGCTGGCCTTGGGACAGCAGCCCCCTGCCCACAGCCCAGGTCTGGGGTGAAAGGGGGGAATCTCACACAGCTCCCAGCTGCCTCCTCAATGGGTTTTGCAGGAAGGGAAACTGAGGCACGGGGTGCCAGCATGGCTCACCCAAGGTTTGGAGCCACATGTCCAGAGGCCACCACAGGCACCGTCCGCAGCCCCATCCGACCATCCTATATCCATCTGCCTGGGGGCTGTGGCACGAGGGGTGGTCCCAGCTCCCAGCGAGCGCGCGTCCCCCACGCCCGGCCCCTTGTTACTTGTTCATGGCTGAACAGGCAGGGAGTCAATGAGGGGATTTGTTCAGGTTAACCTCCCTGACCCTCAGGCACTTGCCATGCTGCCACCTCCCCCTCCATCCTTGCCTTCCTCTCCATCCCTGCCTCCCCCTCCATCCCTCCCAGGGTCACCAGAGCCAGGGTACACCCCTCCGGTGCCAGAACTACCCCAGGTGTCCCCCAAGGGACACGCATGCGTACACCCGCTATATGTGCCTAGGTGTGCACACGAGGTATGTGCTTGCACACCAGGGGTTTGCTTGTGCACACACATATAGGACAAGGCGAGTAGAGGGGTGCACACCTGGGGGGCTGTGCACATGCCTGGGACGCATGTTGGGTGCTCGGTGACCACCTTGTGCACTGCTGGCCTCATCCCCTTCCTCTGGCTGCTCTGAAGGGCCAATGGGGCAGGAAGGGCTGGTGGCACCTCCCACGCTGGAGACCCCATCCCCTGCTGCTGCTGCCACAAGAGCTGCTTGCCCGAGCAGAAAGGGCGTCTGGGGCTGGTGCTCGCTCCCACCCTATCACCAGATCCAGGATGAAGCAGACTCAAACTGCAGCCTGCAGCAGGGGAAAGCAGCCCCACCAACCTGGGCACGCTGGGTGTGTGCTCTGTGCCCCAGGGGACAGGTGTCCACAGCTGCCACGTACAGAACCCAGCACACTCACTCTGTGCATGCTCTCACACCCAGTGCACCCCTACCTGCACACTGACACAGCCCCTGGTTTGCTCTGCACATGCACACGTTGTGTGCATGCTCTCCTCGTTGCACACTAACCCCCAGGCATGCTCTCCTTGGGCAAACAGCCCCCTTGTGCATGCTCACAGCCCCTATACACACTTTCCCTCTGCACACACAGCCCCCCCGTGCATGCTCATGCATCTGCTACACACTCGTCCTGTGCACACATGCTCCCTGTGCACATTCATCCATCACCCTTACACACTCACACACTCCCTATACCCACTCTCCTTTTGCACACACATTCTGTGCACACTCAAACATCCCCTGTATACTCTCCCTGTGCACACATACACATCTGCTGTGCATGCTCACACATCCCCTGTGCATTCCCCCTGTGCACACTTTCTCTGTACACACACCCACCTTGTGCGTGCTCATGCATTTCCCTATACATTCTCACCCTGGTGCACCCTCACACACCACCTATACACACTGTTCCTGGTGCATATTGACCCCCAAGCACACCTGAGCTCACTCCCACGCCCCACACAGCTGCAAACCTCCAGAGGCAGTCCAGTGGGACCAGATGCCCCCTCCCTGCCACAGCTCTGCCCACCCTGCTGCCTGCATAGAGGATTTACCTCCACTATTAACTCAGTGAGTGGATTAGTGAGAAGGCCCAAGTCACCAAGGGGTTACATCCCCCCCCCCAAACTTCCTACTCGCATCAAATTCTGGGGTGGGTGCTCCTGCTGGTGGCAGGTGGCTGCTGGCACTCCTCTCCCACCTGCAGTACCTTTATTCTCACATATTTGATTAGTTTTTACACCTCCTCTTTGGAGCCCCTGATTCCAAGCCCTAGGGATTACCCGGTCCAGAGATGGTGTCACGGCAGCCACCAAGGCTCTCAGCATCCCTCAGACTGCAGCAGGGCTGGGAGCAGGGGGCCAGCACCCACCAGGACTGCTCAGCACTGTGGGCTTGGCGAAGGGGCTCAGGGGTGGTCGTGGAAGGGGGCTCAGCCCCCAAGTCCTGCCTCAAACACCCGTGGGTCCACACGGTTCTGTATGTGGAGACACTGGTCCATGCATGTGCAGGAGTGCCCATGCACACAGGGACACTACATGCATCCCTACAGATACACATGGGTGTGTTCAGACACATGTGGGCACACACATGGTCCCATACACACCCCTACACTCACACACATATGGGTCCATACACACTTTGGTCACATCCATACATACCTGTGCACTCATACAAGTCCATATACACCTACCAGCACTCCAGGGGTACACACACATTTGGGCACTTACATGGATCCATACACACACACGGGGTCTTCCAGGGATCCCCACACATGTGAACACTCATATGAGTCCACACACACCCATCAGCACAGGGTTGAGATACACATGGGCATACACCTGTGCCTACATGGACATCTATATGATTCCATACACTCGTGTTGCTCTACATGCACACACATGAGCAGAACACTCCCAGCCATACCCCAGCAGCTCCTTGCTCCTGCCCTGTGCCCCCAAACTCATGCCGGAGCTGCTGCTGTCAGGGATTAGCATGCCGACCCTTGCCGCTGCCACGTCTCCGCTGCAGGTGGTCCCAGCCCCAGGGCAGAGCTCTGCCTGCAGGTTTGCCTTTCAGAAGCTTACAGGCAGCCACGGCCAGGAGCAAACACCACATCCATCCATTCTGCACCCCTCCCTTCCTACAGTGTAACCAGAGACCCTCTAATTTAACCCTGGGAGCCCTGCGGCTGTTGTTGCTGCACCTGGGTTAAAGATGCGCAGGAGGTGGGGGGCTGGGGCAGGGAGATCACCTCCTCCTAACCAGGGTTCCCCTCCTGAGCCACCCCCAGGCCCTGCCACACAGCGACAAGACGGCAGGAGAAAGCTGTGGTGATGCAGGCAGGAGGGCAAGCATTGCAGTCCCTGCCACCCCATTTTGGGATGACTCTGAGGCATGGCGTGGGGGTCCATGGCACAAGGAGGGCTGCAGCCAACCTGAAGCACTTTCCTCCAGACTTTGAGATGCCAGTGCATGCATTCATGGCCAGCGAGCCCCCCCAGATGCATAGAAAGGGCAGGCAGGTGCAAGAAGCAACTGGTGGCAGCAAGGGCAGACAGGGCGGGAGCAGCACCATGGCTGGAGGTGAAACCGTCATGCTGAGTATGGCTGGGGATGATGACAAACAGCTGCTGGCAAAGACAGCCATCCCCCAATTAACCACTGATGCTACCAGACACATGAGAGCTCTGCAAGGGTTGTCTGTGGCTGACATCTCCCTCAGCTGCCTCCGGGCTGGGAGGAAGGAGCTTCAGGGGGGTCCTGATCACCCCAGCTACAACCAAACAGGTCTGAACAAGCCAGTGGGGCCAGCAAACACTCTGCTGCCAGAAGGCTGGGCACAAAACCCAGGCGGTTCGAGTCCCTCCTTCCTGGAGCCTTCCCGTGATGCCACCTCTGGGAAGAGCCAGAGGATAGAGAAGGAAGACCCATGTCCTGGTGCTGCTCTTCCATAAGCTGGAAGAAACCATGACACCTGTCCCCACGTATGTGCATGGCTTGTTTGGGGTAAAGCTGAAAACACGAGGCTAAGCTGGCACCAGCAATGCCAGGCTCTCTCCTGTGCCCTCCAATTCAACTGAGTGACGCAGCATTTCAGCATCACAACTTGGTGGTGTCCCCGTCCCCAGGGAAGGGAGGGCTCAAGGGCAGCACATAGTCAGACCCTGTTTGGTGCCCCCCACACTGGGGCTGGGTCCCCCTTGCAGTGCTGGGTTCGGGAGACCTCCCAGACCTTTGCCCAGGTCTCTACCCATGTGTCCTTATCAAGTGTACATAGACGGGCGCCGGGGGCTGATGCAAGAGGCAGGGGTGAGGGGGTCTCACAACCTCCTAACATCAGAGCAGCCCTTCCAGATCACAGCAAAGGTCCTGCCAGCCCCCCAAACTGGCGCCTCAGGAAATATATATAACCAGGGCAAACACATGGGATGTTTCCACAAAATGCTTCCCTGGGCGAAGCAGCATTTACCTGTTAACCCTCAATGGGCTTCTCCACTGCAGCCTCAAGCTCTGCTCTCATTTTTAGCACCACTGCGCTGCATGGAAAACCCCCTGTGGCTGGTCCTACACCCACCTGCCACCCCATCCCCATCTGGGCTCTCTCCTTGATGCAGAGAGCCTGGGAAGTGGATCCTTGCCCACCCTCCTCAGACCAGCCTGGATTTGGGGCTCCCCATTTACTTAGCTGTCCCTTCCACCCTGGAGGATGACAGCAAGGACAGAGACTCCATGACCCATGCCGGCTGATGCCAGTGGTGCCGTGCTGGGATGGGGCAGCTCTGAGAAGGGGGTCCCGGTGAGAGACAGAGCCCCAGCTGCCCCAGGATCTCTCCCTCGCTCCAGAACCCCCATGCTCACACTGCCAGTTCCCAGACAGCTGCGAGCAGGCACATGCCACCTTCCATCCCTCACAGGATCACAGCCCATCCCCTAGGAAACCTCCGAAAGCAGGAGCATGGCCACCCTCCCCGCTTAGCCCCTGCCGAGAGCAGAAAACCTGTTTTCCAGGCTGAGCGAGGCACAGCCCTGCAGCCTGGGGAGGGACCAGGGGGCAGAGGGGACTTATCACTCCCAAGCAGGGGTATGTCCCCTCCCATGCAGGGGCATGTCCCCTCCCGGACGATCACAGAGGAAGGACAGGAGTGACTGCCACCCTGCAGACCCCAATACAAGCCAGCATTGCAGCCTGCCCCAAACTGCCACTCCATATAGTGCAGCACCACACAAAGAGAAGGCAGGGCTGGTCCCAGTAACTCCTTGCTCTTCTCCCTGTCCCATCCCTTGCGAGCCACCCAGAGGCAAAGGGTCCTCTTGTGCCTGTGCATGCAGGGGGCACTGAACATAAGGGACATCCTGCTGTCCCCTAGGCTAGCTGGGACATGCTACCAGGTGGACGACACACATATGGGTCTCTAGAGTAGGGACTCATTGCCTTTACAATCAGTGTTGGAGAAAAAAGACAGCAAGCAAGCAAGGAGCCAGCTCTCACTCTGGGAACTGGTGGCAGGATTTATCGCCTCGCACCGACGTCCCCTGTCATCCATCCCCCCAGTATTCCCACCACATCACTGGCTTTGCTCCTGCTCTGCATGCAGAACATGGGCAGCCCCGGCCAGGACAGGGCGTGAGTCTGAAGGACGAGAAATGCCGGGGATGCTTTCCCTGTGTAAAGCCTCCCCAGGCCCGGGAGGGAGGAGCCACTTCCTACCTCCCAGCTGACGCCGGGAACCGGACAGTCAGCCTTTTTCTGCACAGCAGGGTGTAATGTAACACTTCCCAGACGAGCTATTCGGCCTATGCAGGGCACCCACCCCGAACATCCCCAGGTTGCTTTCCTGGCAGCATCGGGTGCTGGCAGCCTCCCCGGGCACGGCTGTGGAGCACGTGCTGCCTGCGCTCTGCCCACGCCCGTACCTGCTGCCCTACAGGAGGGTGCCCAGGCGGGTGAGCCCTGGAGCCTCTGAATAATACCACACCGTGCAATCATGAAACAAGAAGGGCAGCAGCATGGCCCCACAGCACCCAAAAGTCGAGTCCCTGCTGCTGTCCCCACCCTCTCCTGCCTGCGCCACTGTGGCTGAGACAATATATCCTCTCATCCTACTGCCCCCTGAGCAGCACCATCCTAAAAAGCCACACGCCATCTGTGTGGGGACATCTCTGCTTGCTCCATCCCCTTGTTGCATCCTCCCTGTCACCCACACAGCCACTGACATCACACCTCTCTTGCCCTACGATGAAGCTGAGCACACAGGGAGTGCAAACCTGACCTGGCACCATGCAATCCACAATCACATCCATACTCACACTTGTGCACAGAGCTGCACCCACCACATGCGAACCAGAACTTGCGCAACCCAGCAGGGACAGAATCCATGCACTGGCGCGCGTTATTTAATAGACAGAGGCCTTCCTCCACCCTACATACAAGCCTCAGGAGCCCTGTCCCTGTGCCAGATCTCCGTGACACAGGGATCTCCCCTATGTCTGTCAGGAGTGAGGTGACAGGGTCAACGCACTGCTCCCTCCAACCAGTGTAGGAAATCAACGAGCAGCATTGGCTAGCCATAATATGCCCTGGCCCTCGTGAAGAGACGAAGGAGCTCGGCTGCGTAGCCTGCTGGCTCCTTGGGGTGACCACGCACTGGAGCCCTCGCTCTTGTCCATCTCTGCAAAACTTCCATGGACAGGTGTCACCCCATTTTGCCCATCATGGAAAGCACCAGGGATGGAGCCCGCGTGGGTCATGGTGGGCACAAGGAGATGCCCTGACACTGGGCACCCTGTCACACTGCAAGTCCTGGGGACAGGCATAAGGAACATGGGGGAAGTGGAGTACATGAGGCAAGAGTGGGATAGGGCTTGGTGGCAGGGAGATGGGGAGCACATGAAGATACCTGTTGGGGTGGGACAGGGCTCAGAGACAGGGGCAAGTGAGGACCATTTGCGGATAGCCATTTAGGGCAGGATGGGGCTTTGGGACAGAGGCGCTGGTTTGCACTGACTGTACTCGCCTGGGATGCGGTTTGGGGCCAATGGAGGGGAACTGGGGGGTTCCCATTAGGGTGGCATGGTGATAATGTCTGGGGTAATGGAGGTACTGGGAATGGCAGCTTGGGATGGGACTGGGATGGTGCCTGGGGCAGTGGTGTTGCCTACTTAAGGTGGCGTGCAGATAGGGTCTGGGGGCAGTGGAAGGCATAAGCAGCATCCATTCAGAGAGGGCTGAACCCCGAATTTCGGAGCTGTTGGGGGACACCGGGGATGCCTGCCTGGAGGAGCGAGTGCTGGTGCCAGTGCACCGGTGCGGCAGATCCTTCCTACCTGCTTGAACTGCTCCTCGTAGGTCCACTCGTGGTGCGGGGGGGGCGGCGGGTCGTGGGGCACCCCTTCTTCCTCCTCCTCGTCCTCCTCCTCGTCTTCCTCTTCCTCCTCTTCCTCCTCCTCCTCCCCCGCGCCGGGCGGCGGCCGCGGGCTGGGGGCCGGGCGGCGGCGGGGAGCGGCGGACGGCGGCTCGGGGTCGGGGCCAGGCTCAGCCGGGGGCCGTCGGGGAGCGCCGTCGGGGCCGCGGGCCAGGCGGGCCGCCTGCTGCCGCTGCAGGCTCTCCATCACCGCCGCCAAGCGCAGTCCCCCCGCCGCCCCCGGCCCCCGCGGCGGGGCAGCCGGCTGCGGGCACAGGGCACGGCCTCAGCGCCGCCGCCGGAGGAGGAGGGAAGGGAGGAAGCACCCCCCACCACACCCGCTCTTTCCCCTGCTCCCGGGGGCCCTGCCCAAAAGTTGGGCGCGGAGTTGCCGCCGCACCGGTCGCGGCACCCGGGACCACCCGGGACCACCCGGCACCTTCCCCACGCCCGCCCGGCACCCTGCCCCACCGGGGGACCCGGCCCTCCGGGACCTCATCCCCGCTCCTCCGGGATACTCCCTTCCTGCTCCCACCGGGGACAGGTCAGACCCGGGACCCCCGCCGCTGTCTTGTGAGAAGCTCCCCTCCTCGGTCCTCTGTCGACCCGTGTCCTGCTGGGACACCCCCGCCCCGGTCCCACCGGGGATGGCGTCTTACCGGGGACCCCCTCCTCGGTCCCACTAGAGACCTCCGCTCCGACGGTCCCACCGAGAACTGTCTCCTATCAAGCCCCCCCTCCCGCCCCCGGCGGGATCTCCGTCCCGGTCCCGCCGGCGAGCCCCTCTCGGTCCCACCGGGCGCCCTGTCCTCCCGGGACCCTCCTCCCGTTCCCACCGGGGACCCCCATCCCGCTCCCTGTCCGACCGGGGGTGCTCCCACCCCGCTCCCACCGTGCACCCCCGCGCTACCGGGGCCCCTCCGCTCCGTCCCGTCGCGGTGCAGCCGCGCCGGCCCTCACCAGGGCAGGTTTGGCCGCCAGGCTGGGGTTTTCCACCATGCCGCCGGCTCCGAGCGCCGCCCGGGGCTCGCCCCGCGGTCCCGGGGGGCACGGCCGGCTGCTCCGCCCGGTCCCGGCCCGCCGCTCACATGGCGCCGCGCCCGCCGATATTTCTTTTATTCCGCAGCAGATGAGGGTGGGTGGGATTTTTTCCCTCTTTTCTTTCTTTCTCTCTTTCTTCTTTTTTTTTTTTTTTTTTTTTTTTTTGCAACAAGTGGCAGACAGGCAGCAACACCCCTCCCCGCTCCCATTTGCTAGCGCACGTCAAGGGAGTCATACCGGGAGGGCCGGGCTTGCGGCAGCCCCGGGGGAGCGCCCCGGGACCGGCCCGCCGAGAGCCGGCCCGGGGCGGCCCTGAGCGGGGCCGGGGGAGGGGATGGGGCTGGGGGCGCAGAGGGCTGGGCGGGCCGAGTGTGTGTGTCCGGGGGCAGCGCGTACATTCATTGGGGCGCTGGGAGTGGGGGGTGCACAGGAGAGATGTGCAAGGGGTTTGTGCACCCGTGCAAGTGGGTCCTGCACCCATGCACACATATACAGAGGGTCTGTGCATGTAGAGATAGCCTGCGTGTGCTGGCAGAAGGTAGTGCATTGCGTGTGTGTGTTTGTGCAGTCGGTCTGTTCTTGGATCCGTGCACTGGGTGAGCTGAGCATGCACCGCATGTGTGCGTGCAGGGTGTCTGAGCACGTATACATCTGTGCACACCAGGAGAGGTGAGCGCATTGCATGTGTGTGTGGGGGAGAGCCTGCGCACACCCACCAGGAGTATGCCCTGTATGCGAGTGTGTCCACCCTGCATTCAAGGTGTGTGTAACGCCCTGGGGGAGTGGAGGATGTGCATACATTGCACAAAGCCTTTTGCATGCACATGTATACATACAGCCGTGTGCTTTGTCAGAGGAGCTGAGCGTGTGCAGTGTGTGCACAAACGTGTGTATGCTGTTTGGGACAACAATAAGTGCTTATATGCGTATGCTGGGAACTAAGCGTGTGTGTTTTGTGTGCTCACCTGTAGGGGTGTGCCATCGGTGTTGGGAGAGGAAAGGGTATGGGCTGTATGCACAGGCAGGCGTGTGCACACACATGTGTTTAGGGGAAGTGAGTGTGTGTACCCACACTGTCAATTCATCTGCAGGTGCAAAAGGGGTGTTTTGGGTGAGCTCCAGGCGATGAGTGTTCACCTGCATCTGCAAGAGCTGAGAGATCGCCACAGCACACCCCAAACTGAAGCCTGAGATTTGCCCACATGCTAGGGCCACCAAGGGGACTCCCAAACAGACTCCCAGAGCCCCAGCCCAGCATGAGCAGGATAAGGCCATGCATCTCCTTTGTCACTGGAGGGACTCTGCTGCTGGCTTGCATTGTGTCCCCTCTTGCAACAGAGTGAACTGAAGCACTGGGCTGAGCATACAGCACTCTGTCCCACTGCTGCACCCACAGCACCTCACTGACCCGGGAGGGCCAGACCCCGTGGGGAAGCACAGGGCTTCACCCACCAGCAGCATTCGCATGCTGTCCCCATACACAATGCCTACCTGTCTGCCTGCCAGGTTTTTCCTGACCCCTTTTTCTATGGAGTCAACTTTGGCATGAGGCAGAGGAGGTGCCTGTGCTTCCCTGAGGTTTTTGGCTGTGGCAACTGCAGGACTTGCATGGGTCTCTGGGGAATGAGCAGCATCATCACCCCCCCAACACTGGGACACAAGGGACAGTACCTTTGGCCTCATCCTGCAGCCAGAGCAGCTTGTCACTGAGACCTCATGCTGCTGCACTAGGTATTGGTGGCATGAGGTGACAGAGGCTCTGGGTGCCAAGGGCTGCTGGCCCTGTCCCCTCTGGGGACACCTGTGTGCTGCAGGGGCCAGGGGAAGCTGCCTTTCAAAGCCCAGAAGAGCTGAATCCTGCCCTTTTCCCGGAACATTTGTGCAAACAGCCACTGGCTCTGGCTGCGGCTGGAGCTGGCTTTGCTCTGAGGCTCTGCAGCCTGGGCTGAGACTCTGTCCCCTTCTCTGCATGCACCCCTTTTTGGGGAAAAGCCACCAAAGCTCTCCAAGTTCCCCATGGGCATCTCTGGAGAAACTGCCTCTTGTCCTTCCACAGCGCTGGTGACCCTTGGGGCTCCTTGAGCTCCTGGCAGCCTGGTGGCACCCAGCACTGTGCAGCATCCTCCCCAGAGAAGCTCTCCTGGAAAAATGAGCCCCTTCCCTGGGAGAACAAGGCAGCTCCCGACCCTGCAGGGCCCCCGGGCGCTGTTTATCTTTGCACAGGAGATAAAGCAGCTGTCGGCCATCCCATTTCAGGGCTGGACAGCTGTAGCTCGCCCTGGCCCATCCCATCCCACCGTGGCAGGAGTAGGGACCTCCCAGTGCTTGCCAGAGCCCCCTGCCCTCCCCTCCCTCATGCCCCCGCCCCACGAGCATCAGTTTGTTGGTGTCTGTGCAACAATTCTGCTGAGTTGCTTCTGGAAAGATACAACCTGGCCCTATTTCAGAGTGACCCACAGGGCCAGCCATCCCCCAGGGCTTGTTCCATAGGTTCCCATCACACAGGGCTCCAGCCTCCCCCCCTGGTACTATTGTACTGCACCCCAGGGTGCTGGCACCCTCTGCACCCCATCCCCTGCGCACCTGGGTGAGGAGGGAGCCAAGGAATGAGATAGGTGTGGGGAAGGTGACATGACGGGACTTCTCCATGGCCCAGCAGGAGCCCAGGCATTTGGGGAAGCTCCTCTTCCTCAGGGCAGAAGGCATGGGGCACTTTGGTCAATGCAGCACCCAGGTTTGGGGGATGTGAACAGGCTGGCTAGTGGTAGCACCAAGGTCTGCATGGGGTACAGCATGTCCTATCGCTCTGGGCTTGGCCACCACAGGACCTGGACCAGCATGGCTCAGTTCCTACTTAGAACCTCTAGTGACAACAATGGCTGTGGGGCTCTGCACATGTGTCACAAAGTGTGTCCGTGCTCAGGGTCTTCCTGGGGCGGCAAGCAGGACTGTGTCCCCTCTACCCTCCTGCTCAGCATCTTTGCGCTACCAGGGTCTGGTGGTGCTCCTAGCTGGAGAGAAAGAGAAATCCCCCAGACAAACAGCTATTGACGGCTCCGGTGGAGGCAGCACAGATAGATACTGGAGGTATAGATGGGCACAGCAGACAGTGGAGGAGATTGAGAGATACTCGGAGCAGAGAGATACCACAGGAGGAATCGGGAGATAGATTCTGCGGGCTGATCAATACCCACTGCATGCGGAGGGACAGCAAGATAGAGCGAGCTGCAGAGGGAAGGTGTTTGGTGGGCAGCGATGTGCATTTGTCCTGATGATGGCTCTGGGGAGCTGCCACTTGTGATAACTTCAACTGGGGCTGGGACAGAGCCAGACCCACAGTACAGGTGTGTCCTTGCCCTTCTCTGGTCACTCCACATGTGTTTGGTGTCTTTTGAGGTGCCCTGGGGTCCCACGTGGTCTCTGGGTGCAAAAAGGTGCATATCTGCTGTGTGTCCTGGTCACAACCTCTGGCCCCTCAAGGATGTCCCTGCCACCTGTGGGCACCTCGCAGGATGCTGGGTGCTTGCGTGTGGGCGAGAGGCAGCTTGAGCGTGAACTCTGGCTTTGGCATAGGGGCTGTGCTGAAGCTGTGTGATTGCAGAGGAGTTCCCACCCCGTGCCTCAGTTGCTCCATATGAACCAAATGATGGCAAGCTGCAGGAGCTGGGTACATCAGTGTGGACAAAGGCATGGATGAGGAGGAGTGGGGAGGAAGATGCAGCAAGAGCCTGTGGGACATGCCATGTCCAGGACCCTATGCCTCATCTGCTGATCACTGGTGACACTTACCTGCTCTGTTACAGGCTGCAAACACCCGCTCTGAAGGGAAGGACTGCTTTTTGGGACCCATGCATGCCTAGCACTGTCCCTGCTTAGCGCTGGGGTGGAGACAAGCCCTCCCACCACAGAAAAGCAGCCAGGGCTCCTGGGTCCCAACCCAGCTCCATCCTGGTGGTACTTGCCTGAGCCACCCATGCTGCCCTGTTTCTTGGCCAAGCACATCCCAGAGAGGCCAGGGCTGGTGAAGAAGGTGCAGCCCTTGAAGCAGCCCTTAGCCTGGACAGGGCTGCTGGCCCCGCAGCCAGGCTGGGGGGATCCCCCGCCCGTGATGGAGTTATTGACACGGGCACTACGGAAAACACTGCTGAGATTGTTCACACTAATGTTATTTAGCAGCAATATTTCCGTAATAAAAGAAATCAATGGGCAAGAGAAAAGACCTGTCCAGAGCTTTGATTTTCTCATTTTAATGGCATACTTATTTACTCCCACCAGCGTGCCCATCGGATTTTCATTACGTGGCCTTCGCTGTAAGTGGAGCAGTATTGATACAAGCTGCTGAGTTAGCGCCTTCCCGCATGGGCCAGCATGGGATCGCTCGTGTTCCTCAATAGGGCCTTACTAAATCCCAGGGAATGGGCACGCCACAGGAGCAGGGCGGCCTCGCAGCCCACAGGAACACACACACAAACACACAGCCTGCCCGCATGCACGTGTGCATACCCGCTGTCTGGCCCTGCGCACACAGGCGTGTACACACATCTACCTGGTTGTCCTGCTGGTCTGTACACACACGTGTGCACTTGGACTGGGCGCACATGCATGCGTGCACACTCCTCTCACCTGCACACACACACACACACAGATGCACATGACTCCTGCCCACATGCACGCACCTACACAAATGTCGTACCCATTCGTGCCTCAGCACTCACAGCTGTGCAAGCGCTCTGACTTTATGGACAGATGCCCAATTGTTCTACCTGTATCACATGTGCAACCTCTACTTGTTCTGCCTACACGCACCTGCAAACTGTTACACCTATTAATATGTGTATGCACACACCTACACAAGCCTAACTGCCCTGCCAAGACACACACAAAACCCTCCTGCTTGCACCTATACACACATGCATGCGACCTGTCCGCCAGCATGTGCACACACACATATGCACTCACAGCCTAGATACCCCATGTTTCCTGCCTGTGCCCTTCTGACACTGGAGGGTGCGTGTGTGTGGAAGTTTCTCAGGACTACAAACCCACTGCACCTGGGTCCATCTACTTGCAGGGCTGCTCCCCCAGCATTGCCACCATCCCCCAAAAGGATCGAACCCCACAGACTCCTGGGTCCCCCATGGAAACAGGGCCCTGTCACCAGCCCAGGCTTTTGGCCCCTAGCGACTGCAGCGGAGAGGAGTAACAGCACCATCTCACTGATGCCCAAGAGCAGAGATGGGCCTGATCCTGCCTCGCACTGCACACCCTGGCTCCCAGGACCCTGGGTGGGATGATGCCAGCTTTCCTGGGGACATCCAGCTGTCCCCAGCTGCCAGTCGGACCTCCGCTGAGCCTGGAGCTGGATGGATCCAGCACCATTCCTTGTGGCAGGGGCTCAGCATGCTCCAAAAACTCTCCTGGGGACCCGAGCTGGTGGGATGAACAATTTTATTATGGGCAGCTCTTTTCAGGTGGCAAATTAAGAAGTAGTCCATGTGCAGGGCTGCTAGTCAGCAGGATGGGGACAGTCTGGGGAGTAGGACTGACATGCTACAGGCCTGCTGGCCAGGGACACGGACATTAGTTTGGCAGCAGTACAGAGGTGAAAGCCCTCCACCAAGCAGAGAGCTCGCACGGGTCTGGCCACAGGGCTGCAAGCAATGTCCACAGCCGGGCTTGGCCAGGGGACCGCAGCACTCCCTCGGTGGCCAGGACCTCATGTTGTGAGCCGAGTGGGTTGGCTGTCCCCAGGGGGGTCTCACAGCCAGGGGAAGCGTTTCGAGGGGCGAGATCCCATCCTGAGTTAGTACAGAGGTTTGGGCACCACAGACACCAGGTATGTGCATAGCCCAGAGGCCACGCAGAACGGGCTCTCGTTTAAGGCGACAGACGGTGGCTCTCCCCTTTGGGAGGGACTGCAGGGAGGGGGACCATGGGGAACGGGACCCTCTTCCAGCCCCAGCTGTCCTCTGGGGCAGATGACACACAGGGGACCAAGACGGACCTCCAGCACAGAGGCTAGGCATCCCCTTGCTGCCGGGAGGTCCCAGCGCAGATCCAGCCCCGTGCCAGGGGGACACTGTGTGCTGCCAACCCACGTCAGCGAGGACAGAGCCACAGGAAATGCTGCCAGCTGGACTCAGTGCTGCCCGCAGCCCCGGCAGCTTGCCAGAGAGCAGGGGAACCTCTCACACAGCCTTTACAGTGAGTGCTCTATAGTCCAGCTCACCCTGTGCACCCTGCCCCGAGGGCATCAGCCTCCTCCTGATGTCTCAGGAGCTGCAGAACTTTTGCAAAGCCTGAGGACAGCCAGCTCCAGCTCCTTTCCTGCTGCATGCTGAGGGCACACAGGGGTGTTTGTACCCTGTAAGGCCACTCCAGCCCTGAGGGATGGAAAAGCAGGACACGGCTCAAATCAAAAAGGGAGAGAGGCAGGTAGTAAACAGGTCTGTGTTGCTGTGACCACCATGGTCCCTCTGTCCTGGCACTCAGCTGGCCCATCGAGAAGGACAGATCAATTTGGGGCAGGCACAGGGGGTCTCCTGCTGCCTCTCATAGAGCCTGGGCTCGGGGAGGAGAAGGAGGAGAGGGGAGAAAGGCTGGGAGGAGAGGAGCCACCTGTGTTCAGCAGGGGGTCCTGGCGAGCCAGGCTCAGCAGCCCCAGGTGCTGAAGAAGGCATTGGCTTCCAGGAGCAGGCCCTTGGCGTAGACACGCAGCGTGTAGAAGAGGGTGATGAAGTCCTGAGTGCTGAAGAGGGTGTCAGCCAGGGCAAAGGCCAGCGTGGAGGGGATGAAGCCCCGGCCGTATTCCACCATCCAGGTGCCTGCGCTCCACTGCACCGACGTGGCCTCTCCTGCCTGGTGCACGATGGTGTCCCCTGTCAACACACAGAACCAGCACAGCTCCCAATGGCTGCTCCATGTCACACCCAAACAGGAGACATGTGGGATTGGGACCTGCAGGGCTGAGCACCCCAATCCCTCCCCAGTCTTGCTCATTTTTCTCTTACTGGCACCATTTGAAACGCTGGGATGTGCCCCCAGGGACACAAACTGCCCCATCCTGAGCTCTTGGCTTCTACCAGCTGCCTGGAAGAGGCTCTGTGACAATGGAGGACCAACCTGCGGAGTGGCTGTGTCCCAGGATGTGGACACAGCCCGCAGGATGCTGTGGCTGCTGCATTTACCTGGGTAGTAGATCTCGCTTCTGGTGGTCCCCTCCTTCCACTGCCGGAAGGTCCCCGAGATGATGGTGTCGGAGATATCTGCCCAGTACCGACCTGTGGGAGGACAGACAGCACTGGCTCAGAGCATCCCTGCCGGGGATGGTTTGGGATGCCAGGTCTGAGCCATGGAACAGCCCTCCGGGGAGAAAGATGCCAACCCCTGGGCCTCGACACACTGAGGAGCACAGCCAGCTCTGGTACCCAGGCTGGCTGTGTGACCAGCCATACCCCACCAGCCCGGGCTGCTTGGTGTCCTTAAGCCCCATCACTTCCAATGTGTTTGGCATTTGCTCCCTGCTGAAGTACCAAGAGACGCAATGCCCACCACTGCCTGCCAGCTGGATGCAGAGGGTCCTGGCCACATGACATGGCATGCACAGGAACCCACAGGTGCTCCAGGACACCACAGGGACTGTTTCCCACACAGAAGGTGTTTTCCAGCATCGCGCACCCCATAAAAGTGGAGCAGCGGGCTCCTGCCCCACTCACACCACGGACAGGGCAGCTACACCCAAAGAAGTGGAGTGGAAAGAGCTCAGAGAACCCCCCACCCACCAGTCCTGTCACCCTGCTTACCTGAGTGGCCACCAGTGTCAACAGCTGTCCCAAAGAGCAGCACGTACTCGGTGAGCGAGGCGTGCAGGAGGCACATGGAGCCCATCCACCCGCCCGCATTCACAAACACCCACTGCAGGTCCTCATCTGGCAGGATGTGGCCTGGGTGCTTCTTCCGTAGCTCCACGATGATCTTGGAGAAAGCCAGCTCATGGTCTAGCCCTGCAGCACCCAGGGTTGCCGTGAGTCCCTGGCATGGCGCAAAGCCTACTCGGCCCCTCCTAAATCCCTTCCACAGCCACAGGGTCCCAGCACATCCTTAGAGAGGTCTGCCTAGGGAAGACGTCTCCTCTCTTCAGGCTTCAGCCCCCATGGCTGCCGACTGGCCCCACTGTCTCCCTGGTTGGTGATGGAGAATTCGCAGCACTCAGTGCTCCAGCCCTACAGCCCACCCCAGCTGCTGGGCTATATGGAGGACCCAAGTAAGGCGACAGTGCTCCTGCCCTGGTGACACACAACCACTCTGCTGTGACTGCACGTCCTGTGCCCTATGGGGCCAGCCCTCCCCTCCAGCCCTAGCTGGGTGGTTGGTTCTGCTCCTGACCCACCTTGGGCTTGGTCCCCCGACGTGGCCCAGTCCCACCAGTGAGAGAGCTGCCCCAAACCCGAGTTCAGATCCAAGCGGGCTGAGTGATGCTGCTGTCCCAGTCCCCATCCCTCCTTTGCTCCAGTCCCAGTCCCCATCCCTCCTTTGCTCCAGTCCCAGTCCCACACACCACCTCCCGCATGCTCCCCGTCCGTGTTTCCCGGGACTGAACCCTTTCCCGATACCGGTCCTGCTGCCCCAGTCCCAGCCCCCCGGCCCCTCGCTGACCCCAGCCCCACTCCCGCCATGATCCCGGCCCCCCCCGTACCGGATCCTCCTCGATCCCACGTCTCCGGCTCGAGTCCCTTCCCCAGCCCAGGCCGCCTGCGCGCATCCCCCTGCCCCAGCTCCGCTCCCCGCTCCCCGTCCCCACCCCTCCTCGGCCCCGCTCCCCTCCACCCGCCGTGGCCGGCAGGTCCCGTCCCCCCGCGGAAGCGCGTACCCGCGTGGTGCCGGGCGAGCTGGGCGATCTCGGCGGGGCTGAACTCGTACCGCTTGGACGCCAGCCAGCCCCGCAGCCCCTGCAGCACCAGCGCCAGCGCTCCCAGCGCCAGCCCGGCCCGCAGCGCCCGCCGCCCCGCCGCCCCCATGCCGCCCGCCGCCGCTCCGCCCTACCGCCTCCGGGACGGGGAGCCGGACCGCCCCCGCCGCGGCCACGCCATGCCCGGCCGCGGGCGGCCCGTGCGCCGGCGCGGCGGGGCGGAGCGGCGGCGGGCGCGGGGGAAGGGGCCGGTCCCGCGGGGCGGGGCCGTTGCTGCCGCCGGGGCTTCCGGCAGCGCCGCGGCATGGAGCCGGCGGGGGAGGAGGAGGAGGAGGAGGAGGGGGGCGGCAGCTTCCGCGCCAGCGGTACGGCCGGGGCTGCCTCGTTCCGGACACCCGGCAGAGCCCAGCCGAGCCCCGGGAAGCGGGGGCTGCGGGGACCCTCCCTGGCTGCGGGGGTGGCAGCGGGGAATCCCCCCGGGCTGCGTCAGGGAGGAAGGGGTGAAGCAGAGAGGGGCGGAAAGTGGGGTGCAGACCCTCTTGTGGCATTACGCGAGGAGGGGGCACGGTGGGTTGGGAGTACGCAGCCCGCGGGGGGTCTGCAGCCGCATCGCTCCCTCCCTGATGCCGCGCTCCTCCCTCCGCGCAGAGCACCAGCACGCTCGTTACAACCCGCTGCGGGATGACTGGGTGCTGGTGTCGGCCCACCGCATGAAGCGCCCCTGGCAAGGGCAGCTGGAGAAGCCGCCTCCCGAGGATGTGCCCCGCTGGGACCCCAACAACCCCCTCTGCCCCGGGGCCACCCGGGCCAACGGCGAGGTACCACCAAGGACCCGGGCACCGGGGTTTCGCCTGCTGTCCCTCCCTGACCCTGTCTCTTGCCCTGGCAGGTGAACCCCCAGTACGAGGGCACCTTTGTCTTCCCAAATGACTTCCCTGCGCTGCAGCCTGATGCTCCCGAGCCTGGTAACTTCTGGGGGGAGAGCAGGCTGCCAGAGACCCCCAGGCTCAGGTCCTGGCGGGGCTGCAGGGTGGGCTGGAGAAGCACAGATGCTGCCGCAGCGCCGTGTTCCTCCACAGTCTCTATCCTTCCCCAGGTGACAGTGATCATCCCTTGTTTCGAGCAGCAGCAGCGCGGGGTGTGTGGTGAGTACCCCCATGTCCCTGGGAAGTCTGGGCCATGATGTTGGCTGAGACCCACGGGTGAAGCCAAACTGAGCCCACTCCCCTCCTTGCGCTGCCTGTTCTGTGCACACCTGCTCTGTTTTGTGGGCTTCATCCCTGTTCCACTGTGGCGTGGCAGGGCCTTGGGACTCCCCATGGATGCCCTGCAGCCCCAAGCACGTGTGTTTCCTCCACAGCAAGGTGATGTGCTTCCACCCCTGGTCGGACTTGACGCTGCCCCTCATGTCCCTGTCAGAGATCCGGGCTGTCATTGATGCATGGGCAGAGCTGACGGCTGAGCTGGGCGCTTCCTACCCCTGGGTGCAGGTCTGGGGCTGATGGGGGCTGCCCTTCTCACCCTGCCCTGGGGGGCTCACGTGGAGGTGGGGGCCTGCGGCTGGGTGCTCTGGCAGCACCCAGGGTTGGGACCCTCCTGACTGTGTGTGGGTGTCTCGTCCCTACCTGGTGTCCCCCTGAGCCTTTCCAGGTGGGTGCAAGGCTCTGGTTTCCTGCGGGATGCTTTTCTGGTGTGCCGAGGACACCATGGCAGCCCGCAGAGGGATCCTGGGTCTGGGACCTCCTGGCTGCACATCTTCCTCTGCAGATCTTCGAGAACAAGGGGGCGATGATGGGCTGCTCCAACCCGCACCCACACTGCCAGGTGAGGCTGTCCCACCTGGACTTAACAGCGAGTCCCTGTGGGTGACCTTACAACAACAAACCCAGGCGGAAGATGTGAATGGGAATCTCCCCGCCCTGGGTCCAAAGCTTTCTGCAGAGAGGATCCCCTTCATGCCTGTCCTGTCATCTCCCCTCCAGGGGACTCTCCCTTGTGGCTGTCACATGTCACGCTCTCCACCTGGTGGCAGCATGGACTTGCAGATGGGCAGCATGGCTGGGGCACCCCTGCAAATGTGAGGTAGGGGTAACCCAGCCCCGTGCCCCTATGTCCCTCCCAGGTGTGGGCCAGCAGCTTCCTCCCGAATGAGGCATGCCTGGAGGACCGGACGCAGCGACAGCACCTGAGCCAGCATTGTGTGCCCATGCTGCTGGAGTACGCCGAGCAGGAGGCTCGCCGAAAGGTGAGAACGTGGCTGCTGTCCGTATCCCCTCCCTGGGAGCGGGCTATATGCTGGGTATATGCTGGGTATACGCTGGGACGGGCCCACCCAACTCCCAAGAGCCAGGGCCACTGGGAGCACCCGTTCCTGGGGCATCGGGCCCGCACACGTCCCCATTGAGTGCTGTGTTCTGCAGGAGCGTCTGGTGGTGGAGAACACAGACTGGCTGGTTGTGGTGCCGTATTGGGCCACCTGGCCCTACCAGACCCTGCTGCTGCCCCGCCGCCACGTGTGCCGCCTCCAAGACCTCCGTGATGGCGAGAGGGACAGTGAGTGGCTCCGCACCCCATAAGTGCCTATCACACACCCTTTGGGCTTGGCCTTTGTTCAGAGGCAGCTCTGTCACAGCCTTGCTGGTGCTGGAGGGTCCGTGTTCCCTTGGGGTATGGGGCTGGTGCCCTTGGCTTGGGGGAGGACTGTCACCCTCACTACACTAGGACAAGAGCTGGGTGTCCAGGTGCAGGCTGTTGGGGGGACTTGTGTCCTTTTTGGGATGAGGAAGCACAAGGTTCCCCATACTTTTGGGGTACTGGCTGTTGAGGAATGAGGGCTCCTCCTGCTGCATTGCACAGGCTGTCTGTGTGGGTTGGGATAGGGGTAACTGGGAAGTGCATCCCTCCTGCCTGTCACTGTTGTCCGCACAGGCGAGGGTGTTGAGCGTGACCCCCTCAAGCCTGGCACGCTGCCTGTCCTTGGGGGCTGCCCAGCTCAGGCATGACTCCCCGGCACTCCCCTGCAGGTCTGGCCTCCATCATGCAGAGGCTGCTCATCAAGTACGACAACCTCTTCGAAGTGTCCTTTCCCTACTCCATGGGCTGGCATGGTGAGTGGTGTGGCCAGGGGACCGCTGGGACCCTCTCACCCACATCCCTGTCCCCTCCGCGGGGCTCACGCAGCGGCTGCACCGCTGGCAGGAGCCCCCACAGGCCCCTACTTGGAGGAGGACTGTGGGCACTGGCAGCTTCATGCTCACTACTACCCACCGCTGCTCCGCTCTGCTACCATCCGCAAGTTCATGGTGGGCTACGAGATGTTGGCCCAGGCACAGCGGGACCTCACCCCGGAGCAGGTGAGCACAGCTGGAGGGGGACAGTGGGAAGCCAGGGTGTCCCATGCTGGGGCTGTCTCTGGGACCAGCCGCTGACTGCCCCTTATTCTGTGTCCCACAGGCAGCTGAGCGCCTGAGGAACCTCCCCGAGGTGCACTACAAGCAGAGGGCCAAGGAGATGTCATGATGGGGAGCAGTGGAGCCAGCCCTCGGCTCTGCCTGGTGAGGCCAGAGAGAGGAGTCAGGTGGGGATGGTGAGAGCTCAGGCCTGGGAACTTATGTCACTGGTGAGCCCTCTGGTTTCCCAGCTCCTCCTGAGCCTTGTTGCAGCTGGGCCTGACTTGGGGACTGGTTTTGCCGGGTCAGGTACCCCAGTCCTAATCTTATGGCGTCCTCATACAGGTGGTGCTGTTGCTTCTGTCTCCTCCCGCATCGCAGTTTGTGTCTTCTGCCTCCATAGTGTGCTCCACTAAAGGGCTTTTCTTCATTACCAGTCCAGTCTTACTGGTGGGACTGGGAGGGGCACAGCCTCCATGGCCAATAAAACCTGGAATCAAAGTGTCTCTGCCTGTCCCCCCGTGGCTTTTAGCCTTGAGGGGGAGGTTTGAGGGCTCTAGTGGGGAACCCCCGCTGCTTCGAGGAGTAACACTGGGGGCTGCAGGGGGTGTGCTGGCAGCCCCATGCTGCTTGCTGCTGTTTTTATTTCTGCGTTGCCTCCTCTTCCTCCCTGGGGGGAGCTCTGGGCCTGTCTCTGAGCGCTGCAGGCTTGGGGAGGAGCAGGGAGGAGGGAGAAGTTGATGCCACCCAAGGCTTATCTAGCTCCTGGGATAGGGCTGAGGCCTGACAAACTCACTGCATGGAGGCTGCGGGCTGGGCACGCCTGGCCGCGGCTCACACAACTGCTCCTCTTCCTCCTCTCTGCCTGGGGCTGCCAGGTTGCAGCCCTCATCCTGCCCACTGTGAGTACTGGAGATGTGATGCAGGGCTGTCAGGATGTGATGAGGGGCTGGTTCGTTGCTAGCCTGGGGACTACTAAGGAGTCCAGCTCTGCTCATGGTGCTGCTGCCCCTTTTCCCCTTCCCTGTGCCCACCCAGGGCGTGAGGCAGCAGCAGCCCGGACCTCAGGCTGAGCCGGGGGATGCTGCAACGAGCTCTGTGCTCCCTCCCCATGCAGCCCGTTTCCCGGGGCCATGGAGAGAGTCCCAGCCAGTGATGCCGCACAGCTGATGAGGAGGATGCCCAGCACGTGGAGCTGAGTGCTGTCTGCCATTACATTTTCACACAAATCTTTTTTTGTCACTAAAGAGCCATTCTCATAGCTCCTTAACAAGGCCTCTGTCCTTGTCAAGTCTATGAGTGGGCTCCTGGGGGCTAGGAATATCTTGTGGTGAGTGAAATGCTTCCCCCTACCTCCAAGACCAGAATTTGTGGGAAGGGTCCGGTCCGTGCATTACTTCTGGATGCCTACCTATGGGACTGGGGTGGGGAGAAGGGCCAGTGTAAGGCTTGCAGCCAGGCTGGATGCGGCCCTCCTGGTGCTGGCCCCATCCTCCTCCCAGATCACCCCATTGCAGAGCCCATGCGCTGTCCCACCACATGGCTGTAGGGCTCCCTGGGTGCCCAAGGGCTTTTTGGGAAAGAGACACAGGGCTTGGGGGTGACCCCTGACCTTGGAGCCATCATTGCAGACAGCATCAGCCTGCATGGCATGGAGGGTGCCCAGCTCGGAGTCTGGCCTCTTGCAGACTGATTTCTTCCCCGCTGTGTCCGTTTGGGCTCTGCGACCGTCCCCATTGCAGCCTGCATCCCTTTTCATCGCAACAAGTGCCTTTGTGCCAACCTCCGAACTTCACCGCTCTTCCCCAGGGCCCTGGAAAAGTGGCAACGAATCGGCTTAAATGTGGGAATCCAGATTGGGGTAATTAGCCGCTGAACCAGTTGTAACGAAGCTAGTCATCTCCCTGCACGCGTAGTTAGCTCTGATTTAATAGCCCACCGGCTCCCAGCCTGGGCTGCAGCGCCTCGGCCCGGGGCCGTAAATGAAACTCGCAGTAAGTCAAGCGGTATTAAACTTTACAATCGCCGTCTTTAAAAATGAGACTCTCTCTCTAATAAATCAGAGCAAGTGGGATTGTAAATATCGAGGCAGGATCCATATTGCTTAATTAAACAACGCCTAATGAACAGCCTGTTTGTTGTGTTGTGATTTAGGATGGAGGCTGGGGAGGCGGTGTGTGCTGAGGAGTGCTGGTACCCATACTGGGATGCCCTCCCCGGCACGTAGTGACTGCCGGAGTTCAGCTCCTGCTCCTCCTCCCCCTCTACTCTGCCCTGGTCAGACCTCATCTGGAATATGGTGTCCAGTTCTGGGCCCCTCAGTTCAAGAAGGCCAGGGAACTGCTGGAGAGAGTCCAGCGCAGGGCCACAAAGATGATGAAGGGAGTGGAGCATCTCCCTTATGAGGAAAGGCTGAGGGAGCTGGGGCTCTTGAGCTTGGAGGAGACTGAGGCGTGACCTCATTACTGTTTATAAATATATACAGAGTGAGTGTCACGAGGATGGAGCCAGGCTCTTCTCGGTGACAACCAATGATAGGACAAGGGGCAATGGGTTCAAACTGGAACACAGGAGGTTCCACTTAAATTTGAGAAGAAACTTCTTCTCAGTGAGGGTGACAGACACTGGAACAGGCTGCCCAGGGAGGTTGTGGATTCTCCTTCTCTGGAGACATTCAAACTCGCCTGGACACCTTCCTGTGTAACCTCATCTGGGTGTTCCTGCTCCGGCAGGGGGATTGGACTGGATGATCTTTCGAGGTCGCTTCCAATCCCTAACACTCTGTGATTCTGTGAAAATGCATCAAAGTCCTATGGAGGTGTTTGCTCCCTCTGTGGCATGATAATAGGGCTGTAAGAGATTAGGAAAGGGCCATGGTGCTCCTATGCCAGGCCGGCATGTCCTGTGCTCTGCAAGGAACAAGGGATAAGCCCAGCGGGGGATGTGGAGGTGTAGAGATGCTTGGTGGGGAGGGGTGGCTGGGGATGCAATGTCATTTTCATCACATTTTCTGATGCCACTGAAGCAAACAGGTTGGGCTACCAAGGGACATGGTTTCCTCAGAGCTGCTGGGACCTTGCCTTGACTGAAGCAAACCGATGTGCTTTCCAGGGTTGTAACAGTACCTGTCTCCATTGTTGCCCCATCCTGTGTGTTTGGGAGACCCAGAGCATCCCCAGCTCTGGCACCGGCTCCCTCTGCGGCCATGGGTGAGTCCTGGGATGCTACTCTGAGTTGCTGCCCCGTGCATGGAAACCCTTTGGCACAAGCACGCGATGATGGAGGGTAACTGCTGGAGGCATGTTCATCACCTTTGATTACATGTCCCTGTCCTAAGCAGCTGCCAAAGGCTGCGGAGCTGCAGCCCCACTGCAGATCCCAAATCCCAAACCCTGCGTACTCCTCTTCCTCTCCTCCTTGCCTTCCAGTGCAGGTGAGACAATAAATACTGAGCAAAGGAAGTTAATCTGTGACCAGAGTGTTTTAATCAGAAAAAAAGGTATTAGTGCAGGCCTGCTGGCTCCTGCCAAACTGCAGTTTTACTGTCCCTCCCGGTGCTGGGTTTATGGCTGTCATTTCATTCCAGTTTTACCGTTGTTTTTGCCCTTATTGTTGAGTTTCTCCTTGCCTGCTGCTGCCTGTGGCTGAATGGGTCTTTTAGGAACATAAGAAGGAAGAAATTGGTAAATTTTTAGCGAGAAAGAAGGGAAGCAAGGAAGGAGATGGAGGAAGGCAGGGAGGAAGAGAGAGCAAAGGAGGAAGAAGGGAAGGGAGGGAAATAGAGAGGAAGAGAATATTAAATGCCTCATGTTTCTGTCTAGAAGATACCATCAGGCGCTTAACATGAAAACAATTAACAATTTTAAGCAGATGCTAAACACCCTGGTGCCCTGCAGCAAGCAGCTCCTTGCTGCAGGGAGATCTGTTACGCCAGGAGAATGAAAGACAAAACCCAAATCCCTTTTAGATCTTGACTTTGATGAACACACAGAAGCATGGGAGCAACCTCTGGGGCAGCAAACTGCACCCAGCTTTTCCTAGGGGCAGCCTGGAGCCTCTCCCCTGGGCTTGGCAGCTGCCTTGACAGGGATTTTCCAAAGGGCTAAGACCAGCAGGAAACAATTTTGGAGGTGACTTGCCCATGCCTCAGCCAGCTGTTGCTTTTTTCCTCTGCTGATGGTCATTGATACCGCCCTCCAAGAGATGTGCATGGGAGAGCTGTCAGTCCCAGGTGGACACAATGGGATGTCTGGATGCTACTTGGTAGCAGCAAAGAGGTGTGGGCTGTGCATGGGCTTTAGGACAGCAGTCCCAAGGCTGGAATTTAATTTGTTAATCATTTGAGATGTTCAGGTACTTAATTACCATCACACTACAGCATCCATGTCGTCACTAAGCACTAGATTTCCCCATCTCCCCCTGAATTTCCTGCACACCCAGCGCTGGGAGGGCACCTTGGGGCTTGGCTCTCAGCAACGAGGACCTGACATCGCATGTGGTTTTAAGCCTCTCTCCCATCCTGGGATCCCATCCCAGGGTCAGAGCCTTCTGTCTAGAGTAAGGGGAACCCCAGGAGGATCCAGATTATCTCTGTATTCACCCCCAAGCATAATGAGCCAGGGAGGGAGGGGAGCAAATGTGGATGGAAGGGCGTGGGACTGGTCTGAGCTGGGAGCAGTCGACATGCTTGGCCACAAAAGGGGGTTATCCACTATCGGGGGAGATGCTGGGAGAAGGCAGAAGCTCTTACAGTGCCCAGGACTGATGTGACATCCAGTTTGCTCCTGGCAGGGCTAAGATTGGGCACCCTGGGTGTGCCTGGCACCCTCCTGCTGCCTGAGCCAGCTGTGAAAGCTCACAAACATCTGTGCCTCCCCCATGGCCACCGGGAAGGAGGAATCCCCTTTGTCCTGATGTTCCAGAGAAGGAAGCTATAAATTATTGCTAATTATGTTTATGTTCAGCGATGCTGACAAGTTCATAACAAAGCCCTGGATGCAGGGAGACATTACAACACCAGGATGAATCCGGGGTGGAAAGTCACTCCCTGGGGTGTTCTCCTGGGCATGAAGTGACTCCTGGCAGAGGCAGAACCCTTGCGAGAGTGGAGGAGGTGGGGAGATTCTAATTAGATGCTAATGAGAAAGTAATTAGTAGGTCTCCAGCCTGCCCAGGGCCCTCAGGCTCCCTTGCACAGGTCGAAGCCAAACCACCTGCTTCAGTGCAGCCAGGGTGGCTGAAGCCCTGCAGGGTACAGCCAGAGCTGGGATGAGCCAGCTGCTGCTCCCCGCGTGTGCTGCCATACTCAGTTGCAATAAAACCTTCTCATAAATAACCCCCGTGAAACAAAACGTGGCAGAGAAAAGCCAAAAGTCCATTTGCAGCCTGTTTGCTGGGGCGTTCAATCCCTCATTTATTTTGCTGGCAATTGTCTATAACTCGTGGCAGCTTGTCTGCTCCCTCCTGGTTAGGCGTTTGGGCTGGGGGGCAGGACCCCTGGGCTGCTTGTGTTGTCCCTGTGGGCAAGTTGCTGCCCTTTCTTGTGCCTCAGTTTCCCCGTGGCTCAAGTAGGATGGGTAACACAGAGCCCAGACGCCTTGTGCCAGCCCTGCAGATGCTCCTGGGCTGCACAAGGACCAGCGTGACACCCCTGCTGTGACACCCTGGTGGTGCCTCTGACCTGGACCTGGCTCCTTCCCACCTGAGTCTTGCAAATACAACGAAAATCTTTCCAGCTCTGGGGCTGGATTATGCCCTGAAAGAATGCTGCCCAGCAAACCACTGTGTACCCAAACTGCCCTTGCAATATTTAATTCATACCATTTAAAAAATGAATTTAATTTAATTTCATTTAAAAAATTAAGAATTGAATTCTCACATGGGCAAGAAACAGAGTGACAGCAAAGCCAGTATGGATACTCACAATGCCAGCTTGCTTTTTAACCCTTCCCACACTACTTTTAAATTGCCCCAGGGATCAGAGATGCTCAAAAAGCATCTGGCTGTTTCCAACTGCTTCCACTGTGCTTTGGTAACAGCAGGACCCTTCTCCACCGTGGCCCGGCAGGCCCCCTCAGAAGTACTCGATACACTGGCACAGGAGAAAAGAAATGACCCCCAGTCTCTGCTGGGGTCTAAAATTTCTCCCCCTGAGGACTAGCTGACACATCAGGGACTTGGAATGATTATGATAAAACCTGCGGGACACCAAGGGCATCACTATGATTTGTGCTGTCTAAATGTTAATCAGAATAATAATGCCTATTGAGACAGCTGTTTTAAAAGGCTGTGATGTTGGAGTAAAAATTCCAATAAAACTCTATTAGCCCTTCCTCGTTACACTAATGGTGCCTGCTGCTAAAAGCCCCCTGCTATAGACACCCGTATTAATGGGCTTATTACAGGAAATAAAATCCGAGGCTGAACATTACAGTGAAGCCTGATTAATTCAGCAAGGTAATCTTTTTTTTTTTCTTCCCCCTCCTCTCTACCTTTTCTTTTTCTTCCCTCCTTTATTTAATGAACGTGCTCCTTGAAGTGCCAACTTTTGAGCTTCACTTGGAGTTTGGTGATTCTTTTAAAATTATTTTGTTCACAAAAAAGATGAATCTTTGCACTGGCTCCTGGTGCAAATGGGAGGAAAGGCTTCTCAAATGCCTCTATCAAACCAGGGAAGAAAAGCAGCCAGGCCAGGAGCGAAGATGCTGAGGAGGGGGGACAACGGATATTCCACGAGTGGTCCTGGCGTGGTGGCTCTTGGGCTTGTCCCCAAATGTGAAGCTGCTGGGGCGTGAGCAGCTGCCCTTCACTGCTCCTTCCCATCCTTTTTTCTCCTGTTTTCTCCTCTTTTGGTGTCACCTCCGTCCCTGCAGGAAGGGCTGGCCATAGCCCAGGGATGTTTACAGGGTCACCAGTGCCATCCCAAACCCAGCACAGTGGCACCACACGGCACCTGACGAGGCTGCCACCCCTCGCTCAGCCCAACCTCAGCCCATGTCGAGAGGCACAAACCCACCGACAGACACACCGCTATTCATCCAGGCTATAAATAACTCCCATAAAAATCCTCTTCCCAGCCTTTTTGTGCTCAGTCAAACCCTGCCAATGGGAAAGGAGACAGCATCTATTTTATGGGCGGCTGGAAGCCGGCTTTGCATTTTTCTGGCTCGCGTAATCCCACAGGTACCCTCGTTTCTTTTCTTTTTTTAACAGCCTTTTGATTCGCATTCCTCCCAGCCAAGTTTAATTACGGCTTCGGCTCCCGCTGCCCGATGATGGGAAGGGGAGAGGCCAGCTCTGCCTGCCCGCGGCAGGGGCACGGAGCGAGAGGGAGGGAGGGAGAGAGGAAAGAGAGCGGGAGGGAAGGCAGGAAGGAGCAGGCGGGAAGGAAAAAGAAAAGGAAAAAGAAAAGGAAAATGAAAAGGAAAGGGCAAAAAGGGAAAGGGCAAAAAGGGAAAGGGCAAAAAGGAAAAGGGCAAGGGCAAGAGCAAGGGAAAGGGAAAGGAAAAAGAAAAGGGGAAGGGAAAGGAAAAGGAAAATATGAAAAGGAAAGGGAAAAAAAGGGAAAAGGAAAAAAGGGAAAGGGAAAAGGAAAGGGGAAGGGGAAGGGAAAGGAAAATATGAAAAGGAAAAAAGGAAAAGGAAAAGGAAAAGGGGAAAGGGAAAGGAAAAGGGGAAAGGGAAAGGAAAAGGCAAAGGGAAAGGAAAAAGAAAAGGGAAAGGGGAAGGGGAAGGAAAAGGAAAAAAGAAAGGGAAAGGGGAATGAAAAGGAAAAGGAAAGGAAAATGAAAAGGAAAAGGAGGAAGGAAAGTGCAGCACAGGTGTGTGCCCATCCTTGGAAGCCCAGAGTAACGCCCAAGTCCTAGACTGGGCAACGACTGTGTTTACCAGCCTAATTTTTAGAAATTTTTTTTGTGAACCACAGCACAAAGTTGTGAGCACTGTGAGCTTTCAGAATGGTCAGGGGAGACTGAACAGTGGGCCAGCAAAGTCTGGTCTTCCTTGATCTTGATTCCTTGCAGATCTGCTGCAGTTGTAGCCTTTGAATTAGGCACCTCGTGCGTGGGACCAACATGCTACAGGCTGGTAACAACTTAATAATAATGTAAGGAAGTTGAACTGCACTGGAAAGAAAAAAGATGGTGGGATTGCACAGATCCTGCCAAGCAATCTATTCTGCAGGTGAGGCTGGAGCCGGGGTTTCCCTCTGGGGACCCGTGGCCTTGTTGCTTTAGGAAATGGGTGTCCTTGGATGGGGATGGCTGGAGGTTCCCACCACATGTGCCCACCATGGCTGCCAAGGTGAACACCCTGTATGTGTCAGGGGTCTTTTCTCCCCCATACAACATACACAGGCAACGCTCATATACCCTATAATCCCATCCCTCCCGAAAAAAGGTGCCTTTGGCATCATTGATGCCCCGTATCTCCTCAGCTAGGTTCTCGCTGTGATCTCCTCCCCATCACACCCTTTCTGGCACTGTTGGGCAGTGAAGCTGAGGGTCCCCACGGGAAACCCTGGGACGAGGGAGGACAGTCTAGTGAGCAGGAAGGGGAAAAATAACACAGAAGAAGGAAGGGAGAAAAAAAAAAGAGGTGAAGAAATCAATTCAGTTACAATAAAGCCTCTTACTGTATTAACTGTTAATCCACAAGTACACAAACACACAGAGGGAGTCCTTGGAATAAAGGTGTTTAATTAAGCTATTTGCTGGAATCTGGCTCTGAAAGGTCTGGCACAATGGAGCAACGGGCATGGCGGGACCCTGGGGAGATGCTCGCTGGGGCCACTGGTGACCTTCCCCGTTGGTTCAAGGCTGTAGAGCAGTGCTGTCCCCTCCATGGGGACATGGGCCACCCCACAGACCACATCTGGATCTCTCTGGGGTCCCCTTTGCCAGTCAGGGCTGATATCTCCTGGCCCCCCATGGATGCCGGGGGCTGACTGGGTGCCTCCCAGCTGAGGTGGGAACTGTTGGCATCGTGAGGCCATTTGCTCTTTCCTCCTTTCCTTTTCCTTGTGGGGAGGGGGTTGCGGCAGTGGGGGTGGGTAATAACTCTTCTCTCCTTTCATTTGATCTGCCAGCGGGCTCAGCGGGGGGAAGACCCTGTCTCGGCAGGCTGCCCACGAGATAAAAGGCATAGAGGGCCCAGCCAAGACATTTTTTCCGCTCTTCTCCCCACCCCTTCACCCCTTCCTCCATCCCCCTAGTTTTCTTGGCAAAGGACAAAACAGGAAAATGAGCATAGTCTTTCAAAGCCCTTCTTCTTTCAATATTGAACCAGGCCTGGATTCCCTTCTGGATGCCTGATTGCTGGCATTCCTGCTCCCCACGCAGCCTAAACTGTAACAGCTGGGGGCTGGGGATGATGTTGGGGGGCTCTGAGCATGTGTGGGGAGGCTAGAACAGAAACACCAGCTCCCTGCTTCCCACCCCAGCATCCCTGCTGTTCTGCACCCTCGGTGAGACCCCTTACCCCAGAGACTCCCTTGGCCCCGTCACCACCTTCAGCCAACGAAGCTCTGCTGCTCTGATATGTCATGAGTTGTGGGGTCTCTGCTCCTGGCAAGTGCATGGGTTGAAAGAAGCTTGGCCATGTCGCTCTGTCTTGCAAAACCTGTGCTGGGATGGGGCATGGGAATCGTCTCTGGCATCCCGGGATGCTTGTCAAGACTCAGCCGTCCTGTCCGGCGCCGAACTGGGATGAAAGCCACCCCAGGGAGCCTGGCAGAGTGCAGCCCAGCTCCTGCTTGCTGCGTTGGACTCAGTCAAGTGTTTCACTTTAACGTTTTCCAGAGATTTTATTTTAATTTCACCCTTTTCTATTTGATTTTTTTTGAAGATGATAACGATCTTCCATTTTCAAATGAAAAGTCATTTGGCACCTCTGGGGCGGGGGGGTGGAAAGATTTATTTTTCATTTAAAGCTGTTGAAACAGGATAGTTAAACCATTGCATGTCTTCTATTTTTTCCCCAGAAGGTTTTTGGAAAGAGAAATTCCTCTGAAGTGACCTTTTCTTAGGAAGTGTTTTGATGAACTGGCATTTTCTAGATGAAAAAGCATTTCTGTCCAAAGTGTCTGGCTGTTCCCAAGGGAAAGGGCAGGAGTGGTGAGGCCATGGGAGCTGTGGAGGGAGGGGGCATGATTTTGGGATTTCTCTAGTGGTTTGGAAGGGATGTTTGGGGTGGTGTGGTGAATTCAGTGCCAGGAAATGGGGGCTAATGACAGAGGCAGTGAGGACGGCTCTGGTGTGGCTGCTCTCCTGGGGGTGTCAATGGGCTGAGCTTGGCTTCAGGATGCAGCAAAGGAGGGGAGGTGAGATGGGGCAGCACGACACTCCCCAATTCCTCCTTATCAGCTCTTTAGCATTTCTCATGCCTTCATCACACTCTGTGTAACTCTCCGAGGAAGGAGGGCAGCCCACCGTTGGGGCCTTAGTGTAAACCTTCAACAGCAGCAGATTCTAATTACTGCTTGAGCTCCTCTGAGATGGGAGAATTTAGGTTTGCAATGGGGCAGAGGGCATGGAGGCTGCTGGGTGTGATCCACCGTGCTCCTCCTGCTAGGGTGTCATAGTGACACAACCCCCAAGCTGTTCCTGGCAATGCAGTGTCAATCAGGCTGGAGAAGGACACTCTGCCTCTGCTCTGGTGCTGTCCTGCCTTATATGCAGGGTTGCAATAAGCTTTTCAGCTCTAACAGCCCAAAGGCTGAGCTGAACATCCCCCAGGGAAGCATCCAGATGCTCTGCAGAGCTGCTGCCCCTGGCCAGGCTGCCCACCCTGTCACTGCCACCCATGATGTCCCCACTTGCAAGAGTTTGTATCCTTCTTGTCCATGTCCCACGTGTACACTTGATGGATGGGACCCGGGCACACTCCGGGAAATGCTCTCTCAGAGATGGTTCCCCTTCTTTAATCCCATTTGGATGTCCTCATTTGCTGCTTTTCCAAGCATCTCGTATGCCATGTCAATTCGTTGTCGCTCTGGTTTATTAATCAGAGTGTCAGGCAGGGGCAGATCAAATGGCTTACAAGAGCCTAAGTACATTATAGCAACGCTATTATGTCTCTGCACCAAATTCACGATCTCCATGAAAAATTAGAGCAAGCTGCTCTGACAAGCCCTATTCTACATATACCCCACGAGAAAGACCCTAATTATTTTACCTTTCTTTAACTCTTTATTAATCCCATCCTCCACCAGCTGTCTGTTATTTTTACCAGGGATTGATGTGGTAACAAAAGAGGTTGGCTTCACATATGCTTTAAAATCCTGGTGCTCGCAGGCTGCCGATGGGGCATCTCTCTCCTTGCATTGCAATACCTGCCGGAGAGGCAGGCAGCTGCTTTTGGGGGTTCTTGAACATTTTTTGGGGTGACCCTGACTGGCAGGATGGCAGTGGCTGGTGATCCTTCCTGTGGTACCCAGCAGGTGGTGGTGATGTATAACTAATTCCTCCCGCCCTTTTCTTATCGGAGGATTTTAATGTATCGGGCTGCAGGTTGGCATTATCCATTGCTTGGGCTTTCAGTGGGGGCTCGCTCCATTGTAAGACCTTTCTTTTCACATTTGCCGAGATGGATGCAGGCAGGGCTGACACCATTTTGTGCTCATTTTCCCTCGCATGCTCTGCAGGCTGTGATCCACCGATGTCATATGCAGAGAAAACAGGCAAAAACCTCTTATCACTCCTGCAAGTCTAGTTGACACAGTCATTCCACTCTTTGATTGTATTTAATACCTTCCATTTCACATCTCTCAGCTTCTTACAATAGGACTAAAAGATATAATATCTATAATAATGCCTGTTTTGAAGGGACAAGCTGAGGTGATGGTGTCTGGAGGGAGATGGCAGGGAGAGACAAGGCAGAAGGAGACTGGACACGGGGCATGGGGGATGCCAGGGAAGAAGGCGGTGGCAGAAGCCTCACTGTGTGGGGTGGGTTGGCTTGTCCCTGCCTGGAGTTGCCATCCCTGGGTAAGAGACACTTGAGCTTCAGTTGAAACATCTCTCTTCAGGACATTGCTGCAACCCTCCGGGATACTGGTGCAGCTAATGGGGCTTAGTGCATCCTCACTGCTGACCTGGCACCTGGGGACATGTATGGGGACAGTGAGGGGGTGAAGAAGAGGTGAGAAGGAGCGGAGAGGAGGATTTATTAATAGATGAAATCTCCTCTGCTAGCTGCTGGTGCAGCTTTGGGATGCACCTGGTGCTGGGAGACTGGAAAGCTTAGCTGGTGGGAGTGACGTTGTGGGCTCACATGTGCAGACAGGAGCATGGGTGGACTGGGAAGCTGGAGTGTCCTTGTTCTCCCTCTGAGGGTGACAAACAGCCCTGTAGCTTTCACCCAGCACCTTCCAGGTGGCTACTGGGGCAGCTGTTGGCCTCTGGGGAAGAGGCTGGGACAGACTGTGTGAAAACTCATTATTTCTCCACACAAGATCTATGGCAGAGCTGAACAATAAAGAAACTAGAGGGACATGGTGGGTCTGGAAGTGGAGAAATCAGGAGCATGGCTGCCAAAATCTTCGGCTTCAAGTAGACAGGGTGGCCAGAGAAGGGGCAGAGGGGAGCTGAGGACATGTGTGCTGGTTGTGCTGGGCTGAAGCCAGCACGTGTCTGGAGCCCGGCTGGGGATAAGTGAAGGGCTGGGACTGCAACGGCTGGGATCAGCTCAGCACTGCTGGGTTTGCCCCATTTCATCCTGGGGATGCACAGCCTCCCAGCTGCACACCGTGGCTGTCAGTACAGACACAGCTGTGGGGCACAGTGCTTTGTCCCACTGCTGGTTTGGTGTGGAAATGCCCACAGATATCTTCTAGGAGCCACCTGCTTCCCTGGAGAGGCCAGAGGAGTTCCCAAATCCAGCGTCCTGAATGACCCACCCCAATGCCATTGCTTTGCATAGGAAGTGACTGCTTCCTCTCCGCTTTTTACTCCTTGTCGCATTTACATCCAGGTGTTTAACTTTGACCTTTGATCAATTTAAAGTTATCCATTTTTCCATGACAAGGACCTCTGAGATGAGGAAAAATTGACATGGTGAACTAGCAGAGAAGTGGATCTGCAGCCAATCTCTCCTGCGGCATGGAAATAAAGCCCCCTGAACACTGCAGAATATCTGAGCAAATCCTATAGTCTCTCATTTTTGTATAGGTATATATAAGGGAATGTACACATGCGTAGCTTTATATATACACATATTAATATTTTCCGCCCATTTCATTGCAGCACCTGGCCATCTGAAATGCAACTCCTAATGCTAGGTGCTAATGGCATATGTTTTTATTTGCCCTTGTTAAAAAATAGGTATCTCCGTATTAACTTTGCAGGGCATTATATTGATGTAGGGCTGTAAACTTTATGGCAGATTTCACAACCCTGTTAAATGTATCATCTTAGACGGTAATATCTACCTGGGAAGACAAGGGAAACCCTTGCAAGCAAGACATGCCTGGGATACTGGTGTGAAGCTCCAGGAGGAGAGAACAAGTGATGCTGATACCTGCAGGATTCCATGGTGTGCAGAAGGCTCCTCATATCCCAGGGAAAGGGGTTTGCTCCCTTTTCTTTGTCTGCTCCCAAAGTTTCCCAGAGCCATGAATTTCTCAGAGTCTGTGCCAGCAGTGATTGCAACCCTCAGGTTTCTGGCCGGCTGCTCTGCAGGCTCTTTGCTCTCCTGTCCTTCTGCCTTCCACGTCCCCAGTAAATCTAACATGATGCACACTGTGGCCGCCAGTCACAGATAACTGCTTAGCTTAAATCCTGCTTGAATTCCCTTGGCTTATCTGCTAAATGGGATCTCAGTTATAAATGGAGTCCTGTGGACACAAAGGCCTATTTGGGCAGGGGCTTGTTCGGCAAGTAGTTTTACAGAAGTTCCAGCAAATTGCTGGGGAGAAGCTGAGAGATAATAACAAGGCAAATTGTATTAAGCTGACTTCTCTGCTTCCTCCTCATCCCTTGGCCGTTAGTAACCCATCAGGAGGGCGCAGCTCTCAAGCAGACAGGACACGACGGAAATCTGCAGCTCTGAGCCAGCGACTGTGGCAATGAAATGCCACCTCAGAACCAGGCGAGGAGGGGAAGGTGTCCCCCTGTGTGTCCCCAGAGCTGCCCTCAGCGGTGGGCAGATAAGGGTGGGTGAAGGCGAGGCGCTGATTCTGCAGGGATGCTGGCTCTCCTCTCCCAGCTCCTGGTGGCTGGCTGCCACCGCTGCTGGCTAGTTGAGATGCTGATAATTATTAGTGTTTCGTGATTTAATTTTCTCCTCATTACACCCTCGACCTCAGCCTCAGCATGGCTAAGTGCAGCATGGCTAAGCCAATGAGGAGAAAATTAAATCTCTGCAAACACCTTGGGGAATGGTGTGTGGGGGGGTGATCCACACCCCCACACATCACCGGTGAAGCCAGATTGGATGCAAACCGTTCTTGGTGAGACTAGACCAAAATCCCATTGCTGTCGAAGCATTTGGGGCTTCCACAAGGACTAGGCTGGGCAATGGGTTAGCAAGGTTGGGTCTGCAATGGGCCAGGAAGATTAGAGAAAAGCTCTGGGTTACAAGTTCAGCCTTTGCAAAAGGCAACTAGCCAGAGGGG